>NC_092655.1:15952629-17292212 GCF_032118995.1 Asterias amurensis
AACAGTGTTCGTACCCGGTCTTCACTGCGTGGTAATGACCGGGTTGGTGGCTGGCGCTGTTAACGGACCGAGCCGAATGGGCCATATTTTGAGCTTTTGATGGTTCCAATCTCTTTCGTGCGTTAGTCACATTACTGATCTTTGAGACCAGTGACTCTTTTAATTAATGATCTGTTCAGCGCCTTCACTGGGGTCAAAGGAGGCAAATGATTGGACGATAGCTGTTCCTTGTGCATTAAAACGCGCGCATGAGCTCGGCGTCAGTTTATACGCGCGCACATGTTACACGCGCGCACTCAAAATTGATACATTTTTAGCGCGCGTATGCGTAAGTGCGCGAAGTTGCAATAAAACTAACAGGGATATAAGCGTGCGATACAGTGCAACGCGCAAGGTTTACACAATCTATGCTGGTTAAGTGGCCACTTATTCGCTATTTTCCAAAGCCGGTATTTATACCACCGTTAACACTCTCACACGTGACTGGGTTTTGACCAATCAGAGACTTTCATTAAAAAATTTGTTTTTATATACATTTTGTTAATTTTTTTTTGTTAAAACTTTTTTGTTTAATAATTAGTATTGTAAACTTTATATATATTTAAATTTAATATTTAAACTTAATATCAATGCTTTATGAATGTTCAAACAATTACATTTCCATAGAAAAAGAGGAGAAAGGTTTTAAAGGAAGGAACCAGAAAAAAGGGTTAGATTCTAGTAAATCAAAGTCTTTGTGGGTGGCTATGAACCAATGAGAGTAAAGTGATGAGGACAAAGAATGGTCCATGAAAGGAGAGGATGATTTATTAAACATAGGTATGAGGAACCTGTGGGAATATATATTCCTATAAAAACTATGAATTTATATAGTATAATTTATAAATTATGTATAATATGCCCTATGTCCTATACAAATTTGTTTAATTTATATTATTCTTTTTTTTCCATTGCCACAGAACGGCAAGCAATGTGCCGCGTCTGTGAATTATTCCACACTTCGAGACTTATTTTTTTGAGATCCAGTTTCAAAACACTCAATACGGTTATAAATCGTTATAAATCTAGGAGTCCTGAAGAAACCTGGAAAATATCGAAGAAACCAGTACTCACAAAACAGGACAGCAAAGCAAAGAACAGCACAGCACATATAAGTCCACAAACAAGCACTCCCAACCGTGGCATATCAGCGAGTCTATTGGACCATAACGGAAATTTCCACTCAATCACAAGCTTACAGAAAAACTATTGTAAATCTTTCACAACTGGGTTATTCACATTTAAATTAGCCAAGGAGCATGCAATCACCGCACCCAAATAACAAAGAAACTGTGGATCCAAAAAGCGCTGGTCTTGCATAATCGCTGATCTCTTATAAGAGTATGACGTCACAGTATTGTCACATAATGTGCGATATTCATTTATGTATGCAAAAAATGTAATATTTTGCAATAAATTGTAATATGTGTGCGATTAACTGTAATAATATGTGCGATAAGGAGGAGTTCCTGTTTTCAAGGTGTCCGTAAAATCGTGGCAAATCTTTTACCTCTCTGTGCGCGATGTAAACAGTCGCTAGATTACAACAAATATGGTTTTATTTGCCAAGCAAAGAGCAAAACTTAGAAACACGTAAGGCTCCACTGGTTATTTGCACTTGTTAATGCAAAAAGTTTGTAGTTTTCGGCATTTCTACAAGGTAGAAAAATAAGTAATAATGTTGAGGCCATATAAAACCTCTCGTCATTCTTTTTGTCTATGTTATTGACACTTTTGTTTGGGGTTGTTTCAAGAAACATTTGCTTGAAGATTTTAGGTGAAAATTATATACGTAAATTTTACTACTATCACGGCTTATGTATACATACATTAGTGTAAATAGTGGCAAAAATGACAACTTTAAATTTGTGCAAATTATGAAGATTGTCCCTGCTTGATTTGTTTCTTCCATTTGTTCGATGTGTTGTTATGGAGGATTTAAAGAGACTGTTGCAAGACAAATTTATGTTGTATACAAAGTGACGTTTTAATTTCTAGAATAAGAGTTGATAACCAACGATGTTCTTCAAAACAAACACTACTACTTACTGTGTAACTATCTCTTTAATAAAACTGTCACCGTGCCAAGTTTCAAAATCAAAGGAAACCGACTCGGATTTTGCCCGAGTTCTTTTAGGTGAACAAAATTAATCATAATTCACAATGCACATTTTCATTTGACAAAAAAACAATGCAATACAGGGCAGGGTGTTTTCTATTACTTTACAATGATCATTCTACATCACACAGTTGTTTCTTGTTTCACATGATCAATGTCTTTATTTTATAAATGCGTAATGTTAACCTGGCAAATAAATTGAAATTTTTAAAACTAATTACTGTACACCTAAAGGGCAGGAACAAAAATTGTCAGAGTAAAGTGCTTGGTAATTATGATACTAATGATCACTACTATCACTGACATACAGAAACTGTAAATAATTAAATTTAGAAGAAAAATGTATACCAATTTGTAAACAGTTAATACACAGTTGAGTTATGATTATTCATTAGAGTTCATTAACTGCAAAGAAAGCTTATAAATTGACTTTTATGAAAACACACAAAACTTTTTTAACTTGTCCATTAATGGAATGGATCAGTTCATGAACTTGGTTCATGAACTGCTGTGATGAACATGTCATGAACTGTTTGATGCATGGACTGATCATGAACATTCTTAAAAGTTCATCAAGTCATTAATTCCCTTTTGGCTCAGTCAGTGCACTGGGTTATTCACATTTAAATTAGCCAAGGAGCATGCAATCACCGCACCCAAATAACAAAGAAACTGATGGATCCAAAAAGCGCTGGTCTTGCATAATCGCTGATCTCTTATAAGAGTATGACGTCACAGTATTGTCACATAATGTGCGATATTCATTTATGTATGCAAAAAATGTAATATTTTGCAATAAATTGTAATATGTGTGCGATTAACTGTAATAATATGTGCGATAAGGAGGAGGTCCTGTTTTCAAGGTGTCCGTAAAATCGTGGCAAATCTTTTACCTCTCTGTGCGCGATGTAAACAGTCGCTAGATTACAACAAATATGGTTTTATTTGCCAAGCAAAGAGCAAAACTTAGAAACACGTAAGGCTCCACTGGTTATTTGCACTTGTTAATGCAAAAAGTTTGTAGTTTTCGGCATTTCTACAAGGTAGAAAAATAAGTAATAATGTTGAGGCCATATAAAACCTCTCGTCATTCTTTTTGTCTATGTTATTGACACTTTTGTTTGGGGTTGTTTCAAGAAACATTTGCTTGAAGATTTTAGGTGAAAATTGTATACGTAAATTTTACTACTATCACGGCTTATGTATACATACATTAGTGTAAATAGTGGCAAAAATGACAACTTTAAATTTGTGCAAATTATGAAAATTGTCCCTGCTTGATTTGTTTCTTCCATTTGTTCGATGTGTTGTTATGGAGGATTTAAAGAGACTGTTGCAAGACAAATTTATGTTGTATACAAAGTGACGTTTTAATTTCTAGAATAAGAGTTGATAACCAACGATGTTCTTCAAAACAAACACTACTACTTACTGTGTAACTATCTCTTTAATAAAACTGTCACCGTGCCAAGTTTCAAAATCAAAGGAAACCGACTCGGATTTTGCCCGAGTTCTTTTAGGTGAACAAAATTAATCATAATTCACACAGGCACATTTTCATTTGACAAAAAAACAATGCAGAGTGTTTTACAGGGCAGGGTGTTTTCTATTACTTTACAATGATCATTCTACATCACACAGTTGTTTCTTGTTTCACATGATCAATGTCTTTATTTTATAAATGCGTAATGTTAACCTGGCAAATAAATTGAAATTTTTAAAACTAATTACTGTACACCTAAAGGGCAGGAACAAAAATTGTCAGAGTAAAGTGCTTGGTAATTATGATACTAATGATCACTACTATCACTGACATACAGAAACTGTAAATAATTAAATTTAGAAGAAAAATGTATACCAATTTGTAAACAGGGCGTTAAGTTAATACACAGTTGAGTTATGATTATTCATTAGAGTTCATTAACTGCAAAGAAAGCTTATAAATTGACTTTTATGAAAACACACAAAACTTTTTTAACTTGTCCATTAATGGAATGGATCAGTTCATGAACTTGGTTCATGAACTGCTGTGATGAACATGTCATGAACTGTTTGATGCATGGACTGATCATGAACATTCTTAAAAGTTCATCAAGTCATTAATTCCCTTTTGGCTCAGTCAGTGCACAACTACGAGATAATGAAGCTGACGCGCAGCGTTTCTTTGCAAAATCGTGATCAGAATAGGCGCTCCCAGACCCTTTGAGAAATCATGAGAAAATCCGAGTGTTCATAAGCACGTCAGTAAAACGCTCCGCTTGGTGGGAAATATTTGAACAACACTTAAAATGAAGGAGGATTATTTTGAGATGTTTTGCTAAATGAAGGGTTGTCAAATTTGTTTAACCGTATGCACATTTTAAAGAAAAACCGTCGCAAAGTGTGTTATGAATATAACTCTTTTTTTATGAACCCTTCACGTTTGCCGTGACCCTGACTGTTTCCCATTACGTTAGAGATTTTAATGCATATTTTAAGTATCTTGAAGAATTTTGCCGTTGTTAGCTTTTTACATTTTTACTGCGGGAAACATATTTTTTCGGTGTCAAAAAAATGGGCAAAATGTTACAATTTCGTAATTTTTTTTATGGAATTGATTTTGACGTCAGGGTTACATGACATACGCGCGTTCTATTCCAGCAGCGCTAACGCGCTAGGCGGGCGCTTTGTTTTGTTTCTTTTGCGTACATACGAATGGGTTACACTAAACAGCATACATCTTCCCCAAAATGAGTTTACTTAAAAACGGAGACGGCGCACGCCGCACGTTTGCCGTGACCCTGCTGTTTCCTGTAACATCTTACAAAATAAACAAGTGATTTGCATAAAAGAACAAACAACATTTCCACACACTTGTTCAAATCTACTGCGGGCATTTCATGAAAAGGGTATGGTTTGATGCATAGAGCTTTAAACTTGTATATTCATAGCTCTAATGTTTGATGACAATTAGTTAACAACAGGATGGACCACGTGAAGGTTGTCACCTCCCACCCCACAAATAACAGTTTAAAGAGATCGTTTAAAATCTACATCGTTAATGAGTACTCAAACCCCCTAGATAAACACCAAGGAAAATGTCATGACCTTGTAATTAAAATTTTGTTTTTGCTGCATAGAGCTTTCTTTATATAGCTCTATTGTTTGATGACAATTAGTTAACAACAGGGTGGACCACGTGAAGGTTGTCATCTCCCACCCCACAATTAACAGTTAAAAGAGATCCTAATACATCGTTAATGAGTACTCAAACACACTAAATTAACACTGCAAACAATGTCAACCTTAATGAGTACTCAAACTCTCTAAATAAACACCAAAGAAAATGTCATCACAATGTCATTAACAAATTGGTTTGGTGCATAGAGCTTTATAAACATGGTTATAAAGCTCTATTGTTTGATGACAATTAGTTAACAACAGGGTGGACCACGTGAAGGTTGTCATCTCCCACCCCACAATTAACAGTGAAAAGAGATCATAATACATCGTTAATGAGTACTCAAACACCCATATTTAACACTGCAAACTATGTCAACCTTACAGCGCCAGCCACCAACCCGGTCATTCCCTTAATAAAAACCCTAGAAAATGGCATGACCTTTGTAATTACAAAACCTCGTTAATGAGTACTCGAAACCGTATATACATGTAAACACCATAAACAATGTCATAACCTTGTTATCAAATAACGTCGTTAAGAGTACTCCAAATCTGGACTGCATACCCTTAATAAATACCGTGGAAAATGTCTAGACCTTTGTAATAATAAACCTGGTTAATGAGTACTCAAACACACACAAGGTCATGACCTTTGAAAAAGAGTTACTACAAACCCCAAGTGTGTCACAATATTTACATGTCTTCCTATAGTAACCAGTAAAAAACATGGTGGCCACCATGTGAGGGTACCCCAGAACAGATACCATGTTAATAATTAGAATAATAAATAATTGAATTACAGAGTGACACAAAATAAAAGGTTACAATTTATAATTAATTCTATATTACGATACAAAACTTCATTACATAAATCAACACTTATATACAGTCCTTAACACACTTTTTTAACGTCGTTAAGACTCTTAGAGTACTCAAAAACTGGACTGATTATCCATATAAATACCATGGATAATGGCTAGACCTTTGTAATTATAAACCTGGTTAATGAGTACTCAAACACACACAAGGTCATGACCTTTGACATAACAAACTTTAACAAGAGTTACTAAACCCCAAGTGTGTCACAATATTTACATGTCTTCATATAGTAACCAGTAAAAAAACATGGTGGCCACCATGTGAGGGTACCCCAGAATAGATACCATGTAAACAATTAGAATAACAAATAATTGAATTACAGAGTGACACACAATAAAAGTTACAATTTATAATTAATTCATTATTACAATACCAAACTTTATTACATAAATCACCACTTATATACAGTCCTTAACACACTTGTTTAACGTCGTTAAGAGTACTCAAAAACTTTGATATTACAAACTTAAACAAGAGTTACTAAACCCCAAGTGTGTCACAATATTTACATGTCTTCATATAGTAACCAGTAAAGAAACATGCTGGCCACTATGTGAGGGTACCCCAGAACAGATACCATGTAAACAATTAGAATAACAAATAATTGAATTACAGAGTGACAAAAAATAAAAGTTACAATTTATATTTAATTCATTATTACAATACAAAATTTCATTACATAAATCACCACTTATATACAGTCCTTAACACATTTTTCTAACGTCGTTAAGAGTACTCAAAAACTGGACTGATTATCCTTAATAAATACCATGAACAATATGTCTAGACCATTGTAATAATAAACCTGGTTAATGAGTACTCAAACACACACAAGGTCATGACCTTTGACATAACAAACTTTAAAAAGAGTTCTAAACCCCAAGTGTCACAATATTTACATGTCTTCATATAGTAACCAGTAAAAAAACATGGTGGCCTCCATGTGAGGGTACCCCAGAAGAGATACCATGTTAATAATTAAAATAATAAATAATTGAATTACAGAGTGACACAAAACAAAAGTTACAATTTATATTTAATTCATTATTACAATACAAAACTTCATTACATAAATCGCCACTTATATACAGTCCTTAACACACTTGTTTAACGTCGTTAAGAGTACTCAAAAACTGGACTGATTATCCCTAACAAATACCATGAACAATGTTTAGACCTTTGTAATAATAAACCTGGTTAATGAGTACTCAAACACACACAAGGTCATGACCTTTGACATTACAAACTTTAACAAGAGTTAGTAAACCCCAAGTGTGTCACAATATTTACATGTCTTCATATAGTAACCAGTAAAAAAAAAAATGGTGGCCACCATGTGAGGGTACCCCAGAACAGATACCATGTAAACAATAAGAATAACAAATAATTGAATTACAGAGTGACACAAAATAAAAGTTACAATTTATATTTAATTCATTATCAAAATACAAAACTTCATTACATATACCACCACTTACAGTCCTTAACACACTTGTTTAACGTCTTAAGAGTACTCGAAAACTGGACTGATTATCCATATAAATACCATGGACAATGTCTAGACCTTTGTAATTATAAACCTGTTTGATGAGTACTCAAACACACACACAAGGTCATGACCTTTGACATTAAAAACTTTAACAAGAGTTACTAAACCCCAAGTGTGTCACAATATTGACATGTCTTCATATAGTAACCAGTAAAGAAACATGGTAGCCACCATGTGAGGGTACCCCAGAACAGATACCATGTAAACAATTAGACTAACAAACAATTGAATTTCAGAGTGACACAAAATAAAAGTTACAATTTTTAATTAATTCATTATTACAATACAAAACTTCATTACATAAATCACCACTTATAAACAGTCCTTAACACACTTGTTTAACGACGTTAAGAGTACTCAAAAACTGGACTGATTATCCTTAATAAATACCATGAACAATGTCTAGACCTTTGTAATAATAAACCTGGTTAATGAGTACTCAAACACACACAAGGTCATGACCTTTGACATAACAAACTTTAAAAAGAGTTCTAAACCCCAAGTGTGTCACAATATTTACATGTCTTCAGATAGTAACCAGTAAAAAAACATGGTGGCCACCATGTGAGGGTACCCCAGAAGAGATACCATGTTAGTAATTAAAATTATAAATAATTGAATTACAGAGTGACACAAAATAAAAGTTACAATTTATATTTAATTCATTATTACAATACAAAACTTCAGTACATAAATCAACACTTATATACAGTCCTTAACACATTTTTTTTAACGTCGTTAAGAGTACTCAAAAACTGGACTGATTATCCTTAATAAATACCATGAACAATATGTCTAGACCATTGTAATAATAAACCTGGTTAATGAGTACTCAAACACACACAAGGTCATGACCTGTGACATAACAAACTTTAAAAAGAGTTCTAAACCCCAAGTGTGTCACAATGTTTACATGTCTTCATATAGTAACCAGTAAAAAAACATGGTGGCCACCATGTGAGGGTACCCCTGAACAGATACCATGTAAACAATTGGAATAATAACTAATTGAATTACAGAGTAACACAAAACAAAAGTTACAATTTATATTTAATTCATTATTACAATACAAAACTTCATTACATAAATCACCACTTATATACAGTCCTTAACACACTTGTTTACTTTTTATTGGTAGTGAGTTTACTTTAACAAATAAATCGCTACAAATGTCGCTACATACTGCAGAAGTAAGGCCTCTTCATCACCATTCCACCTTGATCGTTCTTGCGCTTGTCGCATCCAAGTGACGCTTCCAAATTCTCTGATGTCATCCATCTAACGCCAACTTGGTCTGCCTCTTCGTCTCGTTTGTGTTCTTTGGGTTCATTCTGTTGACAATGTTCATCTGTTGTCATGATGCCTTAGATGAGGTGGTGAAGCAAGTGTTTTATTGGTGTTGCATAAGGTGGCACAGCATCTTCACGCGTCCAACTTGAAGATGTTCGAACGTGTTAATCCTGTATTAAATATGATCAAAAAAGAAAGAAAAAAATAATTAGAGCGAGATTTGGATTTAAAGGTCAAAGATGTGTGTATACTATATCAAGAATTGCTTTTTATTAAGTATGCATATCCCTCACTCAGTGACCCTCCTGGCGCACGCTTTAACATACATTTTTCAGACAAGGTCAACGGTCATCACTCCTTCAAATTTGCTTCTCCAAGACTTTGGAACTCTCTTCCCAACAATATCATAGACTGTGCCACGCTACGAACATTTAAATCTAAACTTAAAACCCATCTTTTCAATCATAGAAGCCCTTAGAGACTTTATTTTGTAATTTGCGCTATATAAGAACTGTTTATTATTATTATTATTAAGGTATATGGGACTATGTTTGAATAATGAAACCTAAGAAATGTCTATTGTCTGCACTTGTATGGATTTCTAAACTTTCATCTCAAGCTTCGCTAAAACAGATCATACCTTCAAATTCCACTTAGGACCCTGGTGAGTAGCTGAGGAATAAGTCTATCTCCTCAAGCCATGATGTATCTTTCTGTACTGTGACGTCACATCTTCATGGTCCATGTTGACACGCAGTCGTCACAATCATCTACAAGAAAATTACAATGTACTCGCATCAGTACCATATCAAGACTTGGATCATCAGGGCCAACTTTCATAGAGCTGCTTAAGAACAAAAAGGATCCAAGCAAATGAAATGCACTGCGAAATGAAGTTTCGAGATTAAAGAGATCATTCTCTAGCTATCTACCTGTTTGGTGCACTTCAATGACAACTGGGATGTTGTCCGCATAGGCAGGCATCCTCTCGGCTGTTTTCATGTTGGCGCTTGTTATCAGCAGGTATCCCAAGCAGATCTGCAGACTCCTGAAATATATGTCAATTAAGACATTTCAGTATAATTATTTTCACCAAATACTTTTTACTGTAGAACAATTATAGTTCATGTTGCAAGGTTGTATTTGGCACATTTATGTAATACAATGTTATTTTTTTCACATCACTAATCCAGAAGAGGAAAACAGTTATGCTCCAGTCAAAATCACAAAATTTGCCAACAATCAAACTAAAAATAAACTTACCCTGTCTTGTCATTTTGCTCACAGCGTACAAAGGTCCCAATGATTACTTCATGGCCGGCATGTGCAGTTTCCACTGGACTCCCACGGGCAGATGGTTAAACATTTAACCAGTTCACCGTCGCCGTAAAAAATAAACGACAAATACAAACTATTAGCAAAATGCACTTCCCCAACAGAGTTTAGAGATTAAAGAGATCATTCTCTAGCTATCTACCTATGTTTGGTGCACTTAAATGACAGCTGGGATGCTGTCCGCATAGTCAGGCACTGTTGCATCATGGCTTTTGGTCATCGGCAGGTAGCACACCACATCCCCAGCAGAACTGCAGACTCCTGAAATATATGCCAATCAAGTTATTACAAAATCACTATTCTCATTAAATACTTTTCACCATAGAACAATATTCATGCTGCGAGGTTTAGATTTTTTTCATAAGGACTCTAGCAATTGGAAAACTGGTGATTTTCAAAGCTAAATTTTAGCATGGAGCCCCTTTTAAATCTAGACATAATCTTGATTTCAGGATAAATCTCAACAACTTACGGTCCCTTAAAAAAAACTTACCTTTTCCTGTCGTTTTCCTCAAAGATACACAGCTCCCATTGATGTCTTCATGGCCGCAACTGGAATGGTGCAGTTTCCATTGGTCTCCAATAGGCAGATGGATCACCGTCGCCGTAAAAAAATTAAAGAAAAAATACAGACAATGAGAAAAATGCATCTCGAAATAGAGTTTTGAGTATAAAGAGATCATTCTCTAGCTATTCTACCTAGGTTTGTTGCGATTTAATCCCATCTTGGATATGTATTGTTTGAAGCTTTGCATGGTGTGGAGAAATAAGAATTTATGGGGACAACCATGTGTAAACCTCTGAGTATGTGAGTATTGGCTCTGGAAAGAGCAGGTTTGGTCTCGATGTTTCTAACAGTTTATTCTGCTCGTCTTCAGGAGAATGTTGGACTACAGGCGATGGTCGAACTTTAGAAGTGCTGGATGGATGAGCATTTGGGCGGGATGAATCAAAGCTGTTCTTGGCCGGTAATGCATGTGAGTTGATTGCTGGCTGGATGTGTGTGCATTGGAGTGTGACATTCTTGTGGTGAGCTGCTGCTGGAAGGGTTGGCTTGAGGATGTGTGACCAGATGTCTATAATGAAGAAACCGATGTCTTCTGGAACTGTATGGCGTGCTTGTATATCGATGGCCTCCCCGACTCTGCATTGGTGCCAGGACTGTACATGAGCTTTGAGTTTGGCTTGATTCCACTTGATGATGCTGTCGTGTTCGTGTGAATATTTGATGATGGCTGAATTGTTGAGGTGTTCCAGTGTGCCATGTGCTTTGTGTTCCTTGATTCTTGTTGAGATATTGCGCCCTGGTTCCACGATGTATACTTCACAGTAATCGCAGGGAATGTGGTAAACGCTGGCTTTGTCTCGAGTGTCTTGCTTGTCCTTGTGTGTGTGGAGTGATGCTTGAATCTTGTTTGATGCTGTATGGAAGGTCTTGACTTGAGCTTGAATGAAGATACGTTGAAGCTTGTGAGAAGATAGGCCAATGTTTGGGAGGGAGATTGCAGCCTTGAACTCTGGTAGTTCATCTGGTGTGAGACTTGGCTTGGGCTCGCTGAGGTTGAAAGTTTTGTAGCCATTAAGTTGACATGATGTCTTGATGTGTTGTAGTTCCTGCTTCAAGCTGCCCTTGTCACAGGTGTCCAAGGTCCAACGGACCAAGGTGTTGGAGACAGCAGACTTGAAGCGAGGATGGTGGAATGATGAGTTGTGAACGTATCTGTTGGTGTGCGTTGGCTTGTGATGTACCGTGTGGGCTAGAGTGCCATCAGCTTGTCTTGTTACTTCGGCACCTAGGAAGGAGATAGCATTGTTTTGTTCTTGTTCCATGTTGAATCGGATACGTAGATATTGACTGTTCAGTTGATGGAAGAACTTTTGGAGTGCTGTCTTGCCGTTGGGCCAAAACCACAAAGGTGTCATCAATGTAGTGGAACCTGAGGTTGGGGCGAAGATTGGCGTTCTTGATACCGTCAAGTTAAAACTCCTCCATGAACAAATCCATCAGGACCGGGGATAGAGGAGATCCCATGGTGGCCCCAGAGGTTTGTTCGTAGAATTAGTCTCGCCACCTGATCTAAAAGCGGAGAAGCAGGTGATAAGGAGGTCGTGGACTTGTTCTGGAGTGAGTCTTGTGCGGTCTGTCAGTGTAGGTTAGGCTTGAAGGCATTGTTCGGCGATGTTGCATGCTTCTTCAGTTGGTATGTTGGTGAATAGTGACATGATGTCAAAACTGACAAGGGTCTCAGTTGCCCGGAGATGTATGTATTTGATAATGTCGACGAACTTGCTTGAGATGTTAATGTTATGTTCAGTGAGGCCAACTTGTGGATGAAGGGTCTTGGTGGGGTGTCTTGCAGTATTGTAGGTGGGTGACCCCGGGACGCCACGATGGGACGGAGAGGAACATCTGGCTTGTGGCTCTTAAGGTTGGCCAAAAAAACGTGATTAGGCGGATGCGGATGGCTTGAGGTGACGGTACATGGTGTTGTCTATGACCTGCGCTTGATAGAGAGTGCAGAATTTAGCAGTGAGGGTGCGTTCGATGACTGAACAGGAGTTACTTGGCAGGCGTCGGTAGGTATCAGTTGACAGGATGTCGGTTACCTTGTGGTCTGAATCTGTTGTGCACATGAACACGGTGGCATTACCAATGTTCGTTGAAATGATGTAGATAGACTTGTCTTTGTGCAGGGCTCGGATAGCGGCGTGTTCTTGCTTGCTTGTGTTGGGTCTTGGTAACTTGGTGTTTGAAGAGTTTGAAGAATCTGGATGCGGATATGGTTGACGAATGTCTTGTCTAGATGTTTGAGCGCAGGTTCGGTAGACTGAATAATATCTTTGACTGGAATCGTGCAATGTGTGGGCGCCAGCACACCTCGCATGATTCAAGTCAAAGACATCAATCGGTCCACTGAACCTGCACTCAAACATCTGGACAAGACTGTCGCCAACCAAGTCCGCAGCCAAATTCTGCAAAGACTTCAAACGCCAAGTTACCAAGACCCTACACAAGCAGGCGAGAAAATGCTGATATCTGAGCCCTGCACAAAGACAAGACCATCCACATCATGTCAGCGGACAAGGGTAATGCCACTATGGTCATGTCTACAACGGATTATGACCACCAAGTAAATGAAATCCTGTCAACTAATATCTACCAATGCCTGCCAAGGAACCCCAGCCCAGTCATTGAACGCACACTCACCACCAAACTCTGTACTCTCTATCAAGTGCAAGTCATAGACAACACCACGTACCGTCACCTCAAGCCATCCGCATTCACCTGCCCACGTTTCTTCTGCCAACCCAAGATCAACAAGCCAGATGGTCCTCTCCGCCCCATCGTGGCTTCCCAGGGTTCACCTTCTTACAACATTGCAACACACCTCACCAAGAACCTCCATCGACTAGTTGGCCCCACTGAACATCACATCAACAACACAAGCAAGTTAGTCGACATCATCAAGCACATACATCTCCGTCCAACTGATATCCTTGTCAGTTTTGATGTCGTGTCACTGTTCACCAACATATCAATCGAAGAAGCATGCAACATCGCCAACCAAAGCCTTCAAGCCGAACCTACACTGACAGACCGCACAAGCCTCACTCCAGAACAAGTCCACGACCTCCTCATCACCAGCGTCTACGCTTCCAGCTTCAGGTGGTGAGACAAATTTTATGAACAAACCTCTGGGGCCGCCATGAGATATCCTCTATCCTCGGTCCTGGCAGATTTGTTCATGGGGGAGTTCGAACTTGACAGCATCGAGAAGGTCAATCTTTGCCCTAACCTCTGGCTCCGCTACATTAACGACACCTTTGTGGTTAGGCCTTACGACAAGACAGCACTCCAAGAGTTCTTCCATCACCTGACCAGTCAACATCCACACATCCAATTCACCATGGAACAAGAACAAAACAACACTATCTCCGTCCTAGACGTCCAAGTAACAAGACAAGCTGATGGCACTATAGCCCAAACGGTACATCGCAAGCCAAAACACCCCGATAGATACCTTCACAACTCATCATTCCACCATCCTCGCTTCAAGTCTGCTGTCTGCAACACCTTGGTTTGCTGGGCCTTCAACACCTGTGACAAAGGCAGCTTGAAGCAGAAACTACACCACGTCAAGACTTCACTTCAACTTAACGACTACAAGACATTCAATCTTAGCCAGCCCAAGCCAAGTCTCACAACAGATGAACAACCAGAGTTCAAGGCTGCAATCACCCTCCCCTATATCGGCCACACTTCTCACAAGTTTCAAAGTATCTTCAGTCAAGCTCAAGTCAAGATCTTCCACACAGCACCAAACAAGATTCAAGCATCACTCCACACACACAAGGACAAGCGAGACACTCAAGACAAAGCAGGCGTTTACCGCATTCCCTGTGATTGCGGTAAAGTGTACTTCGCGGAAACCTGGCGCAGCATCTCAACAAGAATCAAGGACACAAAGCACATGGCAGACTGGGACACCTCGACAAATCAGCCATCATCAAACATTCACAAGAACAGGACCACATCATCAATTGGAATCAAGCCGAACTCAAAGCTCCTGTACAGTCCTGACACCAATGCAGAGTCAGGGAGGCCATCGAGATACAAGGACATCATAAAGTTCCACGAGACATAGGTTTCTTCATTATGGACATCTGGTCACCCATCCTCGAGCCAACCCTCCCAGCAGCAGCTCACCTAAAGAATGTCACACTCCAATGCAATTCACATCCAGCCAGCAATCAACTCTCACGCATCACCGGCCAAGAACAGCTCTGATCCTTCCCTCCCAAATGCTCATCCATCCAGCGCAACTTAAGCTCCACCACCGGCGCCGCCTGCATTCCAGCATTCCCCTGAAGAGGAGATTATAGAGAGATAATTCTCTAGCTATGTACCTATGTTTTGTGAGCTTCAGTCATCGACAGGTAGTACACCACATTCCCAGCAGAACTGCAGACTCCTGAAAATATGTCAATCAAGTCAAAATATTAAGTGTAAAACCTCCACCTTAAATTGGTCCATTATTACAAAGAGCATCCCAAAATTGGGTCCTTGAGTTTTTCGATGATAATTTGTTATGCTTTCTTTCTCTCAAATTTTCTTTACAGTCGAACAATTGTCATGAACTTGTTGTTTCCATTAAACCAACTTTCAAGAACTTTTTGCGAAGAAACCGACAGGACAGTTTGTGGACTAAAGGCTTAAAGACACTAAACACTATAGGTAATTGTCAAAGACCAGTCTTCACTCTTGGTGACGTATGTCAACATATGCATGAAGTAAAAACTTGTGAAACTTTGAGCTCAATTGATCGTCGAAGTTGCAAGACAATAATGAAAGAAAGCACACCCACCCTTGTTACACAAACTTATGTGCTTTCAGATGCTTGATTTCGAAACCTCAAAATCAAATGCTGAGGTCTCGAAACAAAACTAATAATAATAATATTAATAATAATAATTTGTTCATTTACATTGCGCCCATTCCATAAACTGTACAAAAGCGAATAACATTATAATAATCCAAACAATTGAATGAACAAGAACGTTACAGGACAAATTGCAAAACATTAATACAGTAAACCCACATATTAGTAAAGGAACAATATATGCACAATCCAAGAATTTCCAAATTCATGGAAAATTACTTCTTAATCGAAAACTATGTTAATTCAGAGGGAGAATTGGTTCTCGCAACGTTTTATACCATCACCCTCTCCCCATTGGTCGGTACATTAACTCAGACTTGATGTCCTTTTGATGACAATTTGGAAATGAAACTGAAGAATTTCTGTCCAAAAATGTATGGCCCTTTATATTTGAATTGCAATTGAAGGGCATCAAACACGATAGCATCTTACATAATCGAGTCCCCCCCCCCAGTTTTCATCTTGACTCCAGCAAATGGAAAATTTGTGATTAACGAAGTTAAATTAGAGCGTGGAGCCCCTTTTAAATCTGAACAAAATGTTTATTTTAAGATAAACCTTAATTACTCTCCCTCATTACTTCCCAAGCTATCAATCAAACTGAAAATAAACTTACCTGGTCCTGTCGGTTTCCTCACAGCGTACATAGCTCCCAATGATGTCTTCTTGGTCAGTACTGGAATGGCATGACACCGTCTTCGAAAAAATATAAGACAAAACAAAACAAAAAATGAGAAAAGTGCACTTCGAATCAGAGTTATTCCATTTTAGTTTAAGAATGAAGGTGTAATAAAAGGGGTGCGTGGTTGTTACACGACGTGTAGACAATGACGAATGGTGTGAAAATGGAGATTAAGATGTCACACCAAGCATGCTCGGATATGAGCTTGGTAGATTTAGGTTAGTGTGCAATGCTGCGCATGCCGTAAATTGGTAGGACAAAAATCAGAGCACCAAATTCATGGAAAACTACTTCTTTATCGAAAACTACGTTAATTCAGAGGGAGTTGGTTCTCGCAATGTTTTATACCATCACCCTCTCCCCATTCCTAGTTACCAAGTAAGGTTTGACGATGATAATTATTTTGAGTAACTAACAATAGTGTCCACTGCCTTTTAAACCATAAACGCAGACTCCTGAAATACATTTCAATCAGGACACCATATATACACTCACATCAAATACTTTTCACTGTATTTATTTTCTCATGTACCAAAGTGTTTGCTTCAAAATCCAAAATCCAAAAAAGCAAACAGTTCCGCTCCATAAATGTAAATGATGTGGATCTTGAGTTTTGAGTTTTTGTGAATTTGAGTTTTGTGATGCATTCATTTTCCAACATGTGAGTGGAGTTTGGGGACACCGCATGACTCTATGTCAAGTTAAAATGGTGCAGAAAACAAATTGCGCTCTTTCAGAGCATGACATCATCATACAGCAAAAACAAATTGGTCTGTACATAAGCTCAGACTTGATGTCCTTTTGATTACAATTTGGAAATGAAACTGTAGAATTTCTGTCCAAAAATGTATGGCCCTTTATATTTGAATTGCAATTGAAGGGTATCAAACACAATAGCATCTTACATAATCGAGTCCCCCCCCCAGTTTTCATCTTGACTCCAGCAAATGGAAAATTTGTGAATTACAAAGCTAAATTTGAGCATGGAGCCCCTTTTAAATCTAGACATAATCTTGATTTCAGGATAAATCTCAACAACTTACGGTCCCTCATTACTTCCCAAGCTATCAATACGGTCCCTCATTACTTCCCAAGCTATCAATCCACCTTAAAATAAACTTACCTTTTCCTGTCGTTTTCCTCGAAGATACACAGCTCCCATTGATGTCTTCATGGCCGCAACTGGAATGGTGCAGTTTCCAATGGTCTCCAATAGGCAGATGGATCACCGTCGCCGTAAAAAAATTAAAGAAAAAATACAGACAATGAGAAAAATGCATCTCGAAATAGAGTTTTGAGTATAAAGAGATCATTCTCTAGCTATTCTACCTAGGTTTGTTGCGATTTAATCCCATCTTGGATATGTATTGTTTGAAGCTTTGCATGGTGTGGAGAAATAAGAATTTACGGGGACAACCATGTGTAAACCTCTTAAGGTGAGTATTGGCTCTGGAAAGAGCTGGTTTGGTCTCGATGTTTCTAACAGTATATTCTGCTCGTCTTCAGGAGAATGCTGGACTACAGGCGATGGTCGAACTTTAGTAGTGCTGGATGGATGAGCATTTGGGCGGGATGGATCAAAGCTGTTCTTGGCCGGTAATGCATGTGAGTTGATTGCTGGCTGGATGTGTGTGCATTGGAGTGTGACATTCTTGTGGTGAGCTGCTGCTGGAAGGGTTGGCTTGAGGATGTGTGACCAGATGTCGTTAATGAAGAAACCGATGTCTTCTGGAACTGTATGGCGTGCTTGTATATCGATGGCCTCCCCGACTCTGCATTGGTGCCAGGACTGTACATGAGCTATGAGTTTGGCTTGATTCCACTTGATGATGCTGTCGTGTTCGTGTGAATATTTGATGATGGCTGAATTGTTGAGGTGTTCCAGTGTGCCATGTGCTTTGTGTTCCTTGATTCTTGTTGAGATATTGCGCCCTGGTTCCACGATGTATACTTCACAGTAATCGCAGGGAATGTGGTAAACGCTGGCTTTGTCTCGAGTGTCTTGCTTGTCCTTGTGTGTGTGGAGTGATGCTTGAATTTTGTTTGATGCTGTATGGAAGGTCTTGACTTGAGCTTGCATGAAGATACGTTGAAGCTTGTTAGAAGATAGGCCAATGTTTGGGAGGGAGATTGCAGCCTTGAACTCTGGTAGTTCATCTGGTGTGAGACTTGGCTTGGGCTCGCTGAGGTTGAAAGTTTTGTAGCCATTAAGTTGACGTGATGTCTTGATGTGTTGTAGTTCCTGCTTCAAGCTGCCCTTGTCACAGGTGTCCAAGGTCCAACGGACCAAGGTGTTGGAGACAGCAGACTTGATGCGAGGATGGTGGAATGATGAGTTGTGAACGTATCTGTTGGTGTGCGTTGGCTTGTGATGTACCGTGTGGGCTAGAGTGCCATCAGCTTGTCTTGTTACTTCGGCACCTAGGAAGGAGATAGCATTGTTTTGTTCTTGTTCCATGTTGAATCGGATACGTAGATATTGACTGTTCAGTTGATGGAAGAACTTTTGGAGTGCTGTCTTGCTGTTGGGCCAAAACCACAAAGGTGTCGTCAATGTAGCGGAACCTGAGGTTGGGGCGAAGATTGGCGTTCTTGATACCGTCAAGTTAAAACTCCTCCATGAACAAATCCATCAGGACTGGGGATAGAGGAGATCCCATGGTGGCCCCAGAGGTTTGTTCGTAGAATTTGTCTCGCCACCTGAATCTAAAAGCGGAGAAGCAGGTGATAAGGAGGTCGTGGACTTGTTCTGGAGTGAGTCTTGTGCGGTCTGTCAGTGTAGGTTAGGCTTGAAGGCATTGTTCGGCGATGTTGCATGCTTCTTCAGTTGGTATGTTGGTGAATAGTGACATGATGTCAAAACTGACAAGGATCTCAGTTGGACGGAGATGTATGTATTTGATAATGTCGACGAACTTGCTTGAGTTGTTAATGTTATGTTCAGTGAGGCCAACTAGTGGATGAAGGGTCTTGGTGGGGTGTCTTGCAGTATTGTAGGTGGGTGACCCAGGGACGCCACGATGGGACGGAGAGGAACATCTGGCTTGTGGCTCTTAAGGTTGGCCAAAAAAACGTGATTAGGCGGATGCGGATGGCTTGAGGTGACGGTACATGGTGTTGTCTATGACCTGCGCTTGATAGAGAGTGCAGAATTTAGCAGTGGGGGTGCGTTCGATGACTGAACAGGAGTTACTTGGCAGGCGTCGATAGGTATCAGTTGACAGGATGTCGGTTACCTTGTGGTCAGAATCTGGTGTGCACATGAACACGGTCGCATTACCAATGTTCGTTGAAATGATGTGGATAGACTTGTCTATGTGCAGGGCTCGGATAGCGGCGCGTTCTTGCTTGCTTGTGTTGGGTCTTGGTAACTTGGTGTTTGAAGAGTTTGAAGAATCTGGATGCGGACATGGTTGACGAATGTCTTGTCTAGATGTTTGAGTGCAGGTTCGGTAGACTGAATAATATCTTTGACTGGAATCGTGCAATGTGTGGGCGCCAGCACACCTCGCATGATTCAAGTCAAAGACATCAATCAGTCCACTGAACCTGCACTCAAACATCTGGACAAGACGGTCGCCAACCAAGTCCGCATCAAAATTCTGCAAAGACTTCAAACGCCAAGTTACCAAGACCCTACACAAGCAGGCGAGAAAATGCTGATATCTGAGCCCTGCACAAAGACAAGTCCATCCACATCATGTCAGCGGACAAGGGTAATGCCACTATGGTCATGTCTACAACAGATTATGACCACCAAGTTAATGAAATCCTGTCAACTAATACCTACCAATGCCTGCCAAGGAACCCCAGCCCAGTCATTGAACGCACACTCACCACAAAACTCTGTACTCTCTATCAAGCGCAAGTCATAGACAACACCACGTACCGTCACCTCAAGCCATCCGCATTCACCTGCCCACGTTTCTTCTGCCAACCCAAGATCCACAAGCCAGATGGTCCTCTCCGCCCCATCATGGCTTCTCAGGGTTCACCTTCCTACAACATTGCAACACACCTCACCAAGAAACTCCATCGACTAGTTGGCCTCACTGAACATCACATCAACAACACAAGCAAGTTAGTCGACATCATCAAGCACATACATCTCCGTCCAACTGATATCCTTGTCAGTTTTGATGTCGTGTCACTGTTCACCAACATACCAATCGAAGAAGCATGCAACATAGCCAACCAAAGCCTTCAAGCCGAACCTACACTGACAGACCGCACAAGCCTCACTCCAGAACAAGTCCACGATCTCCTCATCACCAGCGTCTACGCTTCCAGCTTCAGGTGGTGAGACAAATTCTATGAACAAACCTCTGGGGCCGCCAAGAGATATCCTCTATCCCCGGTCCTGGGAGATTTGTTCATGGAGGAATTTGAACTTGACAGCATCGAGAAGGTCAATCTTTGCCCTAACCTCTGGCTCCGCTACATTAACGACACTTTTGTGGTTAGGCCTTACGACAAGACAGCACTCCAAGAGTTCTTCCATCACCTGAACAGTCAAAATCCACACATCCAATTCACCATGGAACAAGAACAAAACAACACTATCTCCGTCCTAGACGTCCAAGTAACATGACAAGCTGATGGCACTATAGCCCAAACGGTACATCGCAAGCCAACACACCCCGATAGATACCTTCACAACTCATCATTCCATCATCCTCGCTTCAAGTCTGCTGTCTGCAACACCTTGGTTTGCTGGGCCTTCAACACCTGTGACAAAGGCAGCTTGAAGCAGGAACTACACCACATCAAGACTTCACTTCAACTTAACGACTACAAGACATTCAATCTTAGCCAGCCCAAGCCAAGTCTCACAACAGAAGAACAACCAGAGTTCAAGGCTGCAATCACCCTCCCATATATCGGCCACACTTCTCACAAGTTTCAAAGTATCTTCAGTCAAGCTCAAGTCAAGATCTTCCACACAGCACCAAACAAGATTCAAGCATCACTCCACACACACAAGGACAAGCGAGACACTCAAGACAAAGCAGGCGTTTACCGCATTCCCTGTGATTGCGGTAAAGTGTACTTCGCGGAAACCTGGCGCAGCATCTCAACAAGAATCAAGGACACAAAGCACATGGCAGACTGAGACACCTCGACAAATCAGCCATCATCAAACATTCACAAGAACAGGACCACATCATCAATTGGAATCAAGCCGAACTCAAAGCTCCTGTACAGTCCTGACACCAATGCAGAGTCAGGGAGGCCATCGAGATACAAGGACATCATAAAGTTCCACGAGACATAGGTTTCTTCATTATGGACATCTGGTCACCCATCCTCGAGCCAACCCTCCCAGCAGCAGCTCACCTAAAGAATGTCACACTCCAATGCAATTCACATCCAGCCAGCAATCAACTCTCACGCATCACCGGCCAAGAACAGCTCTGATCCTTCCCTCCCAAATGCTCATCCATCCAGCGCAACTTAAGCTCCACCACCGGCGCCGCCTGCATTCCAGCATTCCCCTGAAGACGAGATTAAAGAGATAATTCTCTAGCTATGTACCTATGTTTTGTGAGCTTCAGTCATCGACAGGTAGTACACCACATTCCCAGCAGAACTGCAGACTCCTGAAAATATGTCAATCAAGTCAAAATATCAATTTGTAAAACCTTCACCTTAAATTGGTCCATTATTACAAAGAGCATCCCAAAATTGGATCCTTGAGTTTTTCGATGATAATTTGTTATGCTTTCTTTCTCTCAAATTTTCTTTACAGTCGAACAATTGTCATGAACTTGTTGTTGCCATTAAACCAACTTTCAAGAACTTTTTGCGAAGAAACCGACAGGACAGTTTGTGGACTAAAGGCTTAAAGACACTGGACACTATAGGTTATTATCAAAGACCAGTCTTCACTCTTGGTGACGTATGTCAACATATGCATAAAGTAAAAACTTGTGAAACTTTGAGCTCAATTGATCGTCGAAGTTGCAAGACAATAATGAAAGAAAGCACATCACCCACCCTTGTTACACAAACTTATATGCTGTCAGATGCTTGATTTCAAAACCTCAAAATCCAATGCTGAGGTCTCGAAACAAAACTACTACTACTAATAATAAGAACAAGAACAAGAACAAGAACAAGAACAAGAACAAGAACAAGAACAAGAACAAGAACAAGAACAAGAACAAGAACAAGAACAAGAACAAGAACAAGAACAAGAACAAGAACAAGAACAAGAACAAGAACAAGAACAAGAACAAGAACAAGAACAAGAACAAGAACAAGAACAAGAACAAGAACAAGAACAAGAACAAGAACAAGAACAAGAACAAGAACAAGAACAAGAACAAGAACAAGAACAAGAACAAGAACAAGAACAAGAACAAGAACAAGAACAAGAACAAGAACAAGAACAAGAACAAGAACAAGAACAAGAACAAGAACAAGAACAAGAACAAGAACAAGAACAAGAACAAGAACAAGAACAAGAACAAGAACAAGAACAAGAACAAGAACAAGAACAAGAACAAGAACAAGAACAAGAACAAGAACAAGAACAAGAACAAGAACAAGAACAAGAACAAGAACAAGAACAAGAACAAGAACAAGAACAAGAACAAGAACAAGAACAAGAACAAGAACAAGAACAAGAACAAGAACAAGAACAAGAACAAGAACAAGAACAAGAACAACAAGAACAACAAGAACAACAAGAACAAGAACAAGAACAAGAACAAGAACAAGAACAAGAACAAGAACAAGAACAAGAACAAGAACAAGAACAAGAACAAGAACAACAAGAACAAGACCAAGAACAAGAACAAGAACAAGAACAAGAACAAGAACAAGAACAAGAACAAGAACAAGAACAAGAACAAGAACAAGAACAAGAACAAGAACAAGAACAAGAACAAGAACAAGAACAAGAACAAGAACAAGAACAAGAACAAGAACAACAACAACAACAAGAACAACAACAAGAACAACAACAAGAACAACAACAACAACAAGAACAACAAGAACAAGAACAACAAGAACAAGAACAACAACAAGAACAACAACAAGAACAACAACAACAACAAGAACAACAACAAGAACAACAACAAGAACAACAACAACAACAACAACAACAACAACAACAACAACAACAACAACAACAACAACAACAACAACAACAACAACAACAAGAACAACAAGAACAACAACAAGAACAACAACAAGAACAACAACAACAAGAACAACAACAAGAACAACGACGACGACGACGAGGACGACGACGACGACGTTGACGACGACGACGACGACGACGACGACGCAGACGACAATAATAATTTCCAAATTCATGGAAATTACTTCTTAATGGAAAACTATGTTAATTCAGAGGGAGTTGGTTCTCGTAACGTTTTATACCATCACCCTCTCCCTATTGGTCGGTACATTAACCCAGACTTGATGTCCTTTTCATTACAATTTGGAAATGAAACTGAAGAACTTCTGTCCAAAAATGTATGGCCCTTTATATTTGAATAGACTGTGCAAGTCTCGCGCGCACCGGAGCGAGAAAACACGACAACTGAAGAACTTAATTTTTTTATGAGTCAAATCTTTGCTTTAATTTTTTCTTAATGCCGAATCTGAACAACAAAAATAACCATTAAAGCGTGTTTAAATTAGTTTTAGCTTTTCAAACAAATACACAATTGTCGGTTAAAGTCTATGTATAGACAAAAGTAAAACTCTGGGACAAGGATGTTTGTTTGATCTTAAATGTTTTGAAACCCCTTTTGTAAATCTACGCCCGAATGTGAAACTACTGAAAGCTGGTTTATACGCGGACGCACGATGGTCGCAAGGGCGTTAGATAAACGCGTGACGCATTTTAAAGAGGAAGCCGACGCCTAAGCGACCAATAAAAAGGCTTTCCACCCCGCGCGGCCAAAACAAGCGTCTGCGTAAGTTTCGTGATCGGAGATGGGCACAAATTCTTAATTTTTTACAAGTAACCTGACCTGAGGTCAAGTTTAAATATCGGTTTTTCTTCGTTATTATGTTGACTTTTTTATAACTTTTATATATGTTGTTAATTAGTATTACATTTTTAACAACATATGTCATTTTTATGGTCATAAACTATATTAAACTAAAGTAATGGACGAAACAAAATCTCCCCAACGTAAAACTCCATAAGGTTGGGACCACAATGGTCCCGGAAGTTCAAATCTGCGCGAGACTTGCACAGTCTATTGCAATTGAAGGGTATCAAACACAATAGCATCGAGTCCCCCCCCCCCCAATTTTCATCTTGACTCCAACAAATGGAAAATTTGTGAATTACAAAGCTAAATTAGAGCATGGAGCCCCTTTTAAATCTGAACAAAATGTTTATTTTAGGATAATCCTTAACAAATTACGCTCCCTCATTACTTTCCAAGCTATTAATCAGACTGAAAATAAACTTACCTGGTCCTGTCGTTTTCCTCACAGCGTACATAGCTCCCAATGATGTCTTCTTGGTCGGTACTGGAATGGCATGACACCGTCTTCGAAAAAATATAAGACAAAACAAAACAAAAAATGAGAAAAGTGCACTTCGAATCAGAGTTATTCCATTTTAGTTTAAGAATGAACGTGTAGTAAATGGGGTGCGTGGTTGTTACACGACGTGTAGACAATGACGAATGGTGTGAAGTTGGAGATTAAGATGTCACACGCAAGCGTGCTCGGATATGAGCTTGGTAGATTTAGGTTAGTGTGCAACGCTGCGCATGCAGTAACTGGGTATAGGACTTGCAAGTTTGGTTAGTAGAGTTACATTACTGATAGTAGGGGTGATAATATACCTTTCTTGGTGGACGTGATCCCTCTGTGCGGTAATACAACTCAGTAGAATTCCATGATTTAAAGGTGTGTCCAAGTAATTGAGTACCGCTTTACCATCAACAGGATTCTAGTGGTTGCAGGGCATGTGAAGATGAGAAGGACTCCATACCAGGTAACCAGACTCAGTCATTGCATGTAGGGAAAAAGGGTGACATTTCTAAATTAGACAACAAAAATCAGAGCAAAGCCTGAGCACAGCATGAGCCGGTACGAGGTGCTTAAGAACAATTATTTTTGCATGTGGGAATACAATTCATCTTGTTAATGATAATGTGTTTGATTTGGCACAATAACACAGCGTCAGTGTGGAGTTGTTTGTTTTGTGAGCCCCTGCAGAAAGGCATATCTCTATGGTCAGGACACTGTTCCGTTTGGGAAAGACGTGATCTTACAGGCTTGTTGTTTTAACTGTTGCTATGCAAGGACGTGGACGCAGAGAGAAAGAGAGAGAGATAAAGTTACTTTCGCTAATAATTTATATATATATATTATACATTTTGATAACTTTATATATATTTTTGAGCATTAAATAATATAACAATACTTGATATATTTTGTAACCTTTTTATATTTCACATCAACTTCAACTTATTGTAAAATATCTATTTTCAGTTTTGTTTCATTATATGTATAATAAAAAAAAACATTTTTTTTAGACGTTTGTAATTTTCGTAGTTTTTGAAATGTATATTTCATAACTTTGTACTCATAATTTGTTTTTAATTTTATACATTTTGTTGAATTCTATATATTTTGCAAATACTGTTTTTTGTAAATATTATGCATTTTTAAGCATTTAACATTGTATATTCTGTAAACTTTACTTTGTAAACTTTATATTTCATAAACTTTAAATAATTGTAAAACATAACATACATATTTTTTCTTTTTTTCATTATTTATTTTATTTATATTGTTTTTTTTAAGAGTATACATTTTGTAATTTTTATATATCTTTAAAACGATATATATTTTGTAAACTTTGTATATTTCCAGCATTAAATGTTGCCTAAACTATATTTAATTGTTAACTTGTAAATTTTTCTTTGTAAACCCTTTACGTTTTATAAACTTTAAATAATTGTAAAATAATCGTTAAACCGGAGGTCGTTGGTTGAAATCTCGCTCTAGTCAATTTTTCTGTGTTCATCCCAAAGTCATTTTAAAAATGTACCCAGTCAACTTCCCTTGCGGTTTATTTAGGGAATAACAGTGTTCGTACCCGGTCTTCACTGCGTGGTAATGACCGGGTTGGTGGCTGGCGCTGTTAACGGACCGAGCCGAATGGGCCATATTTTGAGCTTTTGATGGTTCCAATCTCTTTCGTGCGTTAGTCACATTACTGATCTTTGAGACCAGTGACTCTTTTAATTAATGATCTGTTCAGCGCCTTCACTGGGGTCAAAGGAGGCAAATGATTGGACGATAGCTGTTCCTTGTGCATTAAAACGCGCGCATGAGCTCGGCGTCAGTTTATACGCGCGCACATGTTACACGCGCGCACTCAAAATTGATACATTTTCAGCGCGCGTATGCGTAAGTGCGCGAAGTTGCAATAAAACTAACAGGGATATAAGCGTGCGATACAGTGCAACGCGCAAGGTTTACACAATCTATGCTGGTTAAGTGGCCACTTATTCGCTATTTTCCAAAGCCGGTATTTATACCACCGTTAAAACTCTCACACGTGACTGGGTTTTGACCAATCAGAGACTTTCATTAAAAAATTTGTTTTTATATACATTTTGTTAATTTTTTTTTGTTAAAACTTTTTTGTTTAATAATTAGTATTGTAAACTTTATATATATTTAAATTTAATATTTAAACTTAATATCAATGCTTTATGAATGTTCAAACAATTACATTTCCATAGAAAAAGAGGAGAAAGGTTTTAAAGGAAGGAACCAGAAAAAAGGGTTAGATTCTAGTAAATCAAAGTCTTTGTGGGTGGCTATGAACCAATGAGAGTAAAGTGATGAGGACAAAGAATGGTCCATGAAAGGAGAGGATGATTTATTAAACATAGGTATGAGGAACCTGTGGGAATATATATTCCTATAAAAACTATGAATTTATATAGTATAATTTATAAATTATGTATAATATGCCCTATGTCCTATACAAATTTGTTTAATTTATATTATTCTTTTTTTTCCATTGCCACAGAACGGCAAGCAATGTGCCGCGTCTGTGAATTATTCCACACTTCGAGACTTATTTTTTTGAGATCCAGTTTCAAAACACTCAATACGGTTATATTGTAGTCGTTATAAATCTAGGAGTCCTGAAGAAACCTGGAAAATATCGAAGAAACCAGTACTCACAAAACAGGACAGCAAAGCAAAGAACAGCACAGCACATATAAGTCCACAAACAAGCACTCCCAACCGTGGCATATCAGCGAGTCTATTGGACCATAACGGAAATTTCCACTCAATCACAAGCTTACAGAAAAACTATTGTAAATCTTTCACAACTGGGTTATTCACATTTAAATTAGCCAAGGAGCATGCAATCACCGCACCCAAATAACAAAGAAACTGATGGATCCAAAAAGCGCTGGTCTTGCATAATCGCTGATCTCTTATAAGAGTATGACGTCACAGTATTGTCACATAATGTGCGATATTCATTTATGTATGCAAAAAATGTAATATTTTGCAATAAATTGTAATATGTGTGCGATTAACTGTAATAATATGTGCGATAAGGAGGAGGTCCTGTTTTCAAGGTGTCCGTAAAATCGTGGCAAATCTTTTACCTCTCTGTGCGCGATGTAAACAGTCGCTAGATTACAACAAATATGGTTTTATTTGCCAAGCAAAGAGCAAAACTTAGAAACACGTAAGGCTCCACTGGTTATTTGCACTTGTTAATGCAAAAAGTTTGTAGTTTTCGGCATTTCTACAAGGTAGAAAAATAAGTAATAATGTTGAGGCCATATAAAACCTCTCGTCATTCTTTTTGTCTATGTTATTGACACTTTTGTTTGGGGTTGTTTCAAGAAACATTTGCTTGAAGATTTTAGGTGAAAATTATATACGTAAATTTTACTACTGTCACGGCTTATGTATACATACATTAGTGTAAATAGTGGCAAAAATGACAACTTTAAATTTGTGCAAATTATGAAGATTGTCCCTGCTTGATTTGTTTCTTCCATTTGTTCGATGTGTTGTTATGGAGGATTTAAAGAGACTGTTGCAAGACAAATTTATGTTGTATACAAAGTGACGTTTTAATTTCTAGAATAAGAGTTGATAACCAACGATGTTCTTCAAAACAAACACTACTACTTACTGTGTAACTATCTCTTTAATAAAACTGTCACCGTGCCAAGTTTCAAAATCAAAGGAAACCGACTCGGATTTTGCCCGAGTTCTTTTAGGTGAACAAAATTAATCATAATTCACACAGGCACATTTTCATTTGACAAAAAAACAATGCAATACAGGGCAGGGTGTTTTCTATTACTTTACAATGATCATTCTACATCACACAGTTGTTTCTTGTTTCACATGATCAATGTCTTTATTTTATAAATGCGTAATGTTAACCTGGCAAATAAATTGAAATTTTTAAAACTAATTACTGTACACCTAAAGGGCAGGAACAAAAATTGTCAGAGTAAAGTGCTTGGTAATTATGATACTAATGATCACTACTATCACTGACATACAGAAACTGTAAATAATTAAATTTAGAAGAAAAATGTATACCAATTTGTAAACAGGGCGTTAAGTTAATACACAGTTGAGTTATGATTATTCATTAGAGTTCATTAACTGCAAAGAAAGCTTATAAATTGACTTTTATGAAAACACACAAAACTTTTTTAACTTGTCCATTAATGGAATAGATCAGTTCATGAACTTGGTTCATGAACTGCTGTGATGAACATGTCATGAACTGTTTGATGCATGGACTGATCATGAACATTCTTAAAAGTTCATCAAGTCATTAATTCCCTTTTGGCTCAGTCAGTGCACTGGGTTATTCACATTTAAATTAGCCAAGGAGCATGCAATCACCGCACCCAAATAACAAAGAAACTGATGGATCCAAAAAGCGCTGGTCTTGCATAATCGCTGATCTCTTATAAGAGTATGACGTCACAGTATTGTCACATAATGTGCGATATTCATTTATGTATGCAAAAAATGTAATATTTTGCAATAAATTGTAATATGTGTGCGATTAACTGTAATAATATGTGCGATAAGGAGGAGGTCCTGTTTTCAAGGTGTCCGTAAAATCGTGGCAAATCTTTTACCTCTCTGTGCGCGATGTAAACAGTCGCTAGATTACAACAAATATGGTTTTATTTGCCAAGCAAAGAGCAAAACTTAGAAACACGTAAGGCTCCACTGGTTATTTGCACTTGTTAATGCAAAAAGTTTGTAGTTTTCGGCATTTCTACAAGGTAGAAAAATAAGTAATAATGTTGAGGCCATATAAAACCTCTCGTCATTCTTTTTGTCTATGTTATTGACACTTTTGTTTGGGGTTGTTTCAAGAAACATTTGCTTGAAGATTTTAGGTGAAAATTGTATACGTAAATTTTACTACTATCACGGCTTATGTATACATACATTAGTGTAAATAGTGGCAAAAATGACAACTTTAAATTTGTGCAAATTATGAAGATTGTCCCTGCTTGATTTGTTTCTTCCATTTGTTCGATGTGTTGTTATGGAGGATTTAAAGAGACTGTTGCAAGACAAATTTATGTTGTATACAAAGTGACGTTTTAATTTCTAGAATAAGAGTTGATAACCAACGATGTTCTTCAAAACAAACACTACTACTTACTGTGTAACTATCTCTTTAATAAAACTGTCACCGTGCCAAGTTTCAAAATCAAAGGAAACCGACTCGGATTTTGCCCGAGTTCTTTTAGGTGAACAAAATTAATCATAATTCACACAGGCACATTTTCATTTGACAAAAAAACAATGCAATACAGGGCAGGGTGTTTTCTATTACTTTACAATGATCATTCTACATCACACAGTTGTTTCTTGTTTCACATGATCAATGTCTTTATTTTATAAATGCGTAATGTTAACCTGGTAAATAAATTGAAATTTTTAAAACTAATTACTGTACACCTAAAGGGCAGGAACAAAAATTGTCAGAGTAAAGTGCTTGGTAATTATGATACTAATGATCACTACTATCACTGACATACAGAAACTGTAAATAATTAAATTTAGAAGAAAAATGTATACCAATTTGTAAACAGGGCGTTAAGTTAATACACAGTTGAGTTATGATTATTCATTAGAGTTCATTAACTGCAAAGAAAGCTTATAAATTGACTTTTATGAAAACACACAAAACTTTTTTAACTTGTCCATTAATGGAATGGATCAGTTCATGAACTTGGTTCATGAACTGCTGTGATGAACATGTCATGAACTGTTTGATGCATGGACTGATCATGAACATTCTTAAAAGTTCATCAAGTCATTAATTCCCTTTTGGCTCAGTCAGTGCACAACTACGAGATAATGAAGCTGACGCGCAGCGTTTCTTTGCAAAATCGTGATCAGAATAGGCGCTCCCAGACCCTTTGAGAAATCATGAGAAAATCCGAGTGTTCATAAGCACGTCAGTAAAACGCTCCGCTTGGTGGGAAATATTTGAACAACACTTAAAATGAAGGAGGATTATTTTGAGATGTTTTGCTAAATGAAGGGTTGTCAAATTTGTTTAACCGTATGCACATTTTAAAGAAAAACCGTCGCAAAGTGTGTTATGAATATAACTCTTTTTTTATGAACCCTTCACGTTTGCCGTGACCCTGACTGTTTCCCATTACGTTAGAGATTTTAATGCATATTTTAAGTATCTTGAAGAATTTTGCCGTTGTTAGCTTTTTACATTTTTACTGCGGGAAACATATTTTTTCGGTGTCAAAAAAATGGGCAAAATGTTACAATTTCGTAATTTTTTTTATGGAATTGATTTTGACGTCAGGGTTACATGACATACGCGCGTTCTATTCCAGCAGCGCTAACGCGCTAGGCGGGCGCTTTGTTTTGTTTCTTTTGCGTACATACGAATGGGTTACACTAAACAGCATACATCTTCCCCAAAATGAGTTTACTTAAAAACGGAGACGGCGCACGCCGCACGTTTGCCGTGACCCTGCTGTTTCCTGTAACATCTTACAAAATAAACAAGTGATTTGCATAAAAGAACAAACAACATTTCCACACACTTGTTCAAATCTACTGCGGGCATTTCATGAAAAGGGTATGGTTTGATGCATAGAGCTTTAAACTTGTATATTCATAGCTCTAATGTTTGATGACAATTAGTTAACAACAGGATGGACCACGTGAAGGTTGTCACCTCCCACCCCACAAATAACAGTTTAAAGAGATCGTTTAAAATCTACATCGTTAATGAGTACTCAAACCCCCTAGATAAACACCAAGGAAAATGTCATGACCTTGTAATTAAAATTTTGTTTTTGCTGCATAGAGCTTTCTTTATATAGCTCTATTGTTTGATGACAATTAGTTAACAACAGGGTGGACCACGTGAAGGTTGTCATCTCCCACCCCACAATTAACAGTTAAAAGAGATCCTAATACATCGTTAATGAGTACTCAAACACACTAAATTAACACTGCAAACAATGTCAACCTTAATGAGTACTCAAACTCTCTAAATAAACACCAAAGAAAATGTCATCACAATGTCATTAACAAATTGGTTTGGTGCATAGAGCTTTATAAACATGGTTATAAAGCTCTATTGTTTGATGACAATTAGTTAACAACAGGGTGGACCACGTGAAGGTTGTCATCTCCCACCCCACAATTAACAGTGAAAAGAGATCATAATACATCGTTAATGAGTACTCAAACACCCATATTTAACACTGCAAACTATGTCAACCTTACAGCGCCAGCCACCAACCCGGTCATTCCCTTAATAAAAACCCTAGAAAATGGCATGACCTTTGTAATTACAAAACCTCGTTAATGAGTACTCGAAACCGTATATACATGTAAACACCATAAACAATGTCATAACCTTGTTATCAAATAACGTCGTTAAGAGTACTCCAAATCTGGACTGCATACCCTTAATAAATACCGTGGAAAATGTCTAGACCTTTGTAATAATAAACCTGGTTAATGAGTACTCAAACACACACAAGGTCATGACCTTTGAAAAAGAGTTACTACAAACCCCAAGTGTGTCACAATATTTACATGTCTTCCTATAGTAACCAGTAAAAAACATGGTGGCCACCATGTGAGGGTACCCCAGAACAGATACCATGTTAATAATTAGAATAATAAATAATTGAATTACAGAGTGACACAAAATAAAAGGTTACAATTTATAATTAATTCATTATTACGATACAAAACTTCATTACATAAATCAACACTTATATACAGTCCTTAACACACTTTTTTAACGTCGTTAAGACTCTTAGAGTACTCAAAAACTGGACTGATTATCCATATAAATACCATGGATAATGGCTAGACCTTTGTAATTATAAACCTGGTTAATGAGTACTCAAACACACACAAGGTCATGACCTTTGACATAACAAACTTTAACAAGAGTTACTAAACCCCAAGTGTGTCACAATATTTACATGTCTTCATATAGTAACCAGTAAAAAAACATGGTGGCCACCATGTGAGGGTACCCCAGAATAGATACCATGTAAACAATTAGAATAACAAATAATTGAATTACAGAGTGACACACAATAAAAGTTACAATTTATAATTAATTCATTATTACAATACCAAACTTTATTACATAAATCACCACTTATATACAGTCCTTAACACACTTGTTTAACGTCGTTAAGAGTACTCAAAAACTTTGATATTACAAACTTAAACAAGAGTTACTAAACCCCAAGTGTGTCACAATATTTACATGTCTTCATATAGTAACCAGTAAAGAAACATGCTGGCCACTATGTGAGGGTACCCCAGAACAGATACCATGTAAACAATTAGAATAACAAATAATTGAATTACAGAGTGACACAAAATAAAAGTTACAATTTATATTTAATTCATTATTACAATACAAAATTTCATTACATAAATCACCACTTATATACAGTCCTTAACACATTTTTCTAACGTCGTTAAGAGTACTCAAAAACTGGACTGATTATCCTTAATAAATACCATGAACAATATGTCTAGACCATTGTAATAATAAACCTGGTTAATGAGTACTCAAACACACACAAGGTCATGACCTTTGACATAACAAACTTTAAAAAGAGTTCTAAACCCCAAGTGTCACAATATTTACATGTCTTCATATAGTAACCAGTAAAAAAACATGGTGGCCTCCATGTGAGGGTACCCCAGAAGAGATACCATGTTAATAATTAAAATAATAAATAATTGAATTACAGAGTGACACAAAACAAAAGTTACAATTTATATTTAATTCATTATTACAATACAAAACTTCATTACATAAATCGCCACTTATATACAGTCCTTAACACACTTGTTTAACGTCGTTAAGAGTACTCAAAAACTGGACTGATTATCCCTAACAAATACCATGAACAATGTCTAGACCTTTGTAATAATAAACCTGGTTAATGAGTACTCAAACACACACAAGGTCATGACCTTTGACATTACAAACTTTAACAAGAGTTAGTAAACCCCAAGTGTGTCACAATATTTACATGTCTTCATATAGTAACCAGTAAAAAAAACCATGGTGGCCACCATGTGAGGGTACCCCAGAACAGATACCATGTAAACAATAAGAATAACAAATAATTGAATTACAGAGTGACACAAAATAAAAGTTACAATTTATATTTAATTCATTATCAAAATACAAAACTTCATTACATATACCACCACTTACAGTCCTTAACACACTTGTTTAACGTCTTAAGAGTACTCGAAAACTGGACTGATTATCCATATAAATACCATGGACAATGTCTAGACCTTTGTAATTATAAACCTGTTTGATGAGTACTCAAACACACACACAAGGTCATGACCTTTGACATTAAAAACTTTAACAAGAGTTACTAAACCCCAAGTGTGTCACAATATTGACATGTCTTCATATAGTAACCAGTAAAGAAACATGGTAGCCACCATGTGAGGGTACCCCAGAACAGATACCATGTAAACAATAGACTAACAAACAATTGAATTTCAGAGTGACACAAAATAAAAGTTACAATTTTTAATTAATTCATTATTACAATACAAAACTTCATTACATAAATCACCACTTATAAACAGTCCTTAACACACTTGTTTAACGACGTTAAGAGTACTCAAAAACTGGACTGATTATCCTTAATAAATACCATGAACAATGTCTAGACCTTTGTAATAATAAACCTGGTTAATGAGTACTCAAACACACACAAGGTCATGACCTTTGACATAACAAACTTTAAAAAGAGTTCTAAACCCCAAGTGTGTCACAATATTTACATGTCTTCAGATAGTAACCAGTAAAAAAACATGGTGGCCACCATGTGAGGGTACCCCAGAAGAGACACCATGTTAGTAATTAAAATAATAAATAATTGAATTACAGAGTGACACAAAATAAAAGTTACAATTTATATTTAATTCATTATTACAATACAAAACTTCAGTACATAAATCAACACTTATATACAGTCCTTAACACATTTTTTTAACGTCGTTAAGAGTACTCAAAAACTGGACTGATTATCCTTAATAAATACCATGAACAATATGTCTAGACCATTGTAATAATAAACCTGGTTAATGAGTACTCAAACACACACAAGGTCATGACCTGTGACATAAAAAACTTTAAAAAGAGTTCTAAACCCCAAGTGTGTCACAATGTTTACATGTCTTCATATAGTAACCAGTAAAAAAACATGGTGGCCACCATGTGAGGGTACCCTTGAACAGATACCATGTAAACAATTGGAATAATAACTAATTGAATTACAGAGTAACACAAAACAAAAGTTACAATTTATATTTAATTCATTATTACAATACAAAACTTCATTACATAAATCACCACTTATATACAGTCCTAAACACACTTGTTTACTTTTTATTGGTAGTGAGTTTACTTTAACAAATAAATCGCTACAAATGTCGCTACATACTGCAGAAGTAAGGCCTCTTCATCACCATTCCACCTTGATCGTTCTTGCGCTTGTCGCATCCAAGTGACGCTTCCAAATTCTCTGATGTCATCCATCTAACGCCAACTTGGTCTGCCTCTTCGTCTCGTTTGTGTTCTTTGGGTTCATTCTGTTGACAATGTTCATCTGTTGTCATGATGCCTTAGATGAGGTGGTGAAGCAAGTGTTTTATTGGTGTTGCATAAGGTGGCACAGCATCTTCACGCGTCCAACTTGAAGATGTTCGAACGTGTTAATCCTGTATTAAATATGATCAAAAAAGAAAGAAAAAAATAATTAGAGCGAGATTTGGATTTAAAGGTCAAAGATGTGTGTATACTATATCAAGAATTGCTTTTTATTAAGTATGCATATCCCTCACTCAGTGACCCTCCTGGCGCACGCTTTAACATACATTTTTCAGACAAGGTCAACGGTCATCGCTCCTTCAAATTTGCTTCTCCAAGACTTTGGAACTCTCTTCCCAACAATATCATAGACTGTGCCACGCTACGAACATTTAAATCTAAACTTAAAACCCATCTTTTCAATCATAGAAGCCCTTAGAGACTTTATTTTGTAATTTGTGCTATATAAGAACTGTTTATTATTATTATTATTAAGGTATATGGGACTATGTTTGAATAATGAAACCTAAGAAATGTCTATTGTCTGCACTTGTATGGATTTCTAAACTTTCATCTCAAGCTTCGCTAAAACAGATCATACCTTCAAATTCCACTTAGGACCCTGGTGAGTAGCTGAGGAATAAGTCTATCTCCTCAAGCCATGATGTATCTTTCTGTACTGTGACGTCACATCTTCATGGTCCATGTTGACACGCAGTCGTCACAATCATCTACAAGAAAATTACAATGTACTCGCATCAGTACCATATCAAGACTTGGATCATCAGGGCCAACTTTCATAGAGCTGCTTAAGAACAAAAAGGATCCAAGCAAATGAAATGCACTGCGAAATGAAGTTTCGAGATTAAAGAGATCATTCTCTAGCTATCTACCTGTTTGGTGCACTTCAATGACAACTGGGATGTTGTCCGCATAGGCAGGCATCCTCTCGGCTGTTTTCATGTTGGCGCTTGTTAGCAGCAGGTATCCCAAGCAGATCTGCAGACTCCTGAAATATATGTCAATTAAGACATTTCAGTATAATTATTTTCACCAAATACTTTTTACTGTAGAGCAATTATAGTTCATGTTGCAAGGTTGTATTTGGCACATTTATGTAATACAATGTTATTTTTTTCACATCACTAATCCAGAAGAGGAAAACAGTTATGCTCCAGTCAAAATCACAAAATTTGCCAACAATCAAACTAAAAATAAACTTACCCTGTCTTGTCATTTTGCTCACAGCGTACAAAGGTCCCAATGATTACTTCATGGCCGGCATGTGCAGTTTCCACTGGACTCCCACGGGCAGATGGTTAAACATTTAACCAGTTCACCGTCGCCGTAAAAAATAAACGACAAATACAAACTATTAGCAAAATGCACTTCCCCAACAGAGTTTAGAGATTAAAGAGATCATTCTCTAGCTATCTACCTATGTTTGGTGCACTTAAATGACAGCTGGGATGCTGTCCGCATAGTCAGGCACTGTTGCATCATGGCTTTTGGTCATCGGCAGGTAGCACACCACATCCCCAGCAGAACTGCAGACTCCTGAAATATATGCCAATCAAGTTATTACAAAATCACTATTCTCATTAAATACTTTTCACCATAGAACAATATTCATGCTGCGAGGTTTAGATTTTTTTCATAAGGACTCTAGCAATTGGAAAACTGGTGATTTTCAAAGCTAAATTTTAGCATGGAGCCCCTTTTAAATCTAGACATAATCTTGATTTCAGGATAAATCTCAACAACTTACGGTCCCTTAAAAAAAACTTACCTTTTCCTGTCGTTTTCCTCAAAGATACACAGCTCCCATTGATGTCTTCATGGCCGCAAGTGGAATGGTGCAGTTTCCATTGGTCTCCAATAGGCAGATGGATCACCGTCGCCGTAAAAAAATTAAAGAAAAAATACAGACAATGAGAAAAATGCATCTCGAAATAGAGTTTTGAGTATAAAGAGATCATTCTCTAGCTATTCTACCTAGGTTTGTTGCGATTTAATCCCATCTTGGATATGTATTGTTTGAAGCTTTGCATGGTGTGGAGAAATAAGAATTTATGGGGACAACCATGTGTAAACCTCTGAGTATGTGAGTATTGGCTCTGGAAAGAGCAGGTTTGGTCTCGATGTTTCTAACAGTTTATTCTGCTCGTCTTCAGGAGAATGTTGGACTACAGGCGATGGTCGAACTTTAGAAGTGCTGGATGGATGAGCATTTGGGCGGGATGAATCAAAGCTGTTCTTGGCCGGTAATGCATGTGAGTTGATTGCTGGCTGGATGTGTGTGCATTGGAGTGTGACATTCTTGTGGTGAGCTGCTGCTGGAAGGGTTGGCTTGAGGATGTGTGACCAGATGTCGTTAATGAAGAAACCGATGTCTTCTGGAACTGTATGGCGTGCTTGTATATCGATGGCCTCCCCGACTCTGCATTGGTGCCAGGACTGTACATGAGCTATGAGTTTGGCTTGATTCCACTTGATGATGCTGTCGTGTTCGTGTGAATATTTGATGATGGCTGAATTGTTGAGGTGTTCCAGTGTGCCATGTGCTTTGTGTTCCTTGATTCTTGTTGAGATATTGCGCCCTGGTTCCACGATGTATACTTCACAGTAATCGCAGGGAATGTGGTAAACGCTGGCTTTGTCTCGAGTGTCTTGCTTGTCCTTGTGTGTGTGGAGTGATGCTTGAATCTTGTTTGATGCTGTATGGAAGGTCTTGACTTGAGCTTGAATGAAGATACGTTGAAGCTTGTGAGAAGATAGGCCAATGTTTGGGAGGGAGATTGCAGCCTTGAACTCTGGTAGTTCATCTGGTGTGAGACTTGGCTTGGGCTCGCTGAGGTTGAAAGTTTTGTAGCCATTAAGTTGACATGATGTCTTGATGTGTTGTAGTTCCTGCTTCAAGCTGCCCTTGTCACAGGTGTCCAAGGTCCAACGGACCAAGGTGTTGGAGACAGCAGACTTGAAGCGAGGATGGTGGAATGATGAGTTGTGAACGTATCTGTTGGTGTGCGTTGGCTTGTGATGTACCGTGTGGGCTAGAGTGCCATCAGCTTGTCTTGTTACTTCGGCACCTAGGAAGGAGATAGCATTGTTTTGTTCTTGTTCCATGTTGAATCGGATACGTAGATATTGACTGTTCAGTTGATGGAAGAACTTTTGGAGTGCTGTCTTGCCGTTGGGCCAAAACCACAAAGGTGTCATCAATGTAGCGGAACCTGAGGTTGGGGCGAAGATTGGCGTTCTTGATACCGTCAAGTTAAAACTCCTCCATGAACAAATCCATCAGGACCGGGGATAGAGGAGATCCCATGGTGGCCCCAGAGGTTTGTTCGTAGAATTAGTCTCGCCACCTGATCTAAAAGCGGAGAAGCAGGTGATAAGGAGGTCGTGGACTTGTTCTGGAGTGAGTCTTGTGCGGTCTGTCAGTGTAGGTTAGGCTTGAAGGCATTGTTCGGCGATGTTGCATGCTTCTTCAGTTGGTATGTTGGTGAATAGTGACATGATGTCAAAACTGACAAGGGTCTCAGTTGCCCGGAGATGTATGTATTTGATAATGTCGACGAACTTGCTTGAGATGTTAATGTTATGTTCAGTGAGGCCAACTTGTGGATGAAGGGTCTTGGTGGGGTGTCTTGCAGTATTGTAGGTGGGTGACCCCGGGACGCCACGATGGGACGGAGAGGAACATCTGGCTTGTGGCTCTTAAGGTTGGCCAAAAAAACGTGATTAGGCGGATGCGGATGGCTTGAGGTGACGGTACATGGTGTTGTCTATGACCTGCGCTTGATAGAGAGTGCAGAATTTAGCAGTGAGGGTGCGTTCGATGACTGAACAGGAGTTACTTGGCAGGCGTCGGTAGGTATCAGTTGACAGGATGTCGGTTACCTTGTGGTCTGAATCTGTTGTGCACATGAACACGGTGGCATTACCAATGTTCGTTGAAATGATGTAGATAGACTTGTCTTTGTGCAGGGCTCGGATAGCGGCGTGTTCTTGCTTGCTTGTGTTGGGTCTTGGTAACTTGGTGTTTGAAGAGTTTGAAGAATCTGGATGCGGATATGGTTGACGAATGTCTTGTCTAGATGTTTGAGCGCAGGTTCGGTAGACTGAATAATATCTTTGACTGGAATCGTGCAATGTGTGGGCGCCAGCACACCTCGCATGATTCAAGTCAAAGACATCAATCGGTCCACTGAACCTGCACTCAAACATCTGGACAAGACTGTCGCCAACCAAGTCCGCAGCCAAATTCTGCAAAGACTTCAAACGCCAAGTTACCAAGACCCTACACAAGCAGGCGAGAAAATGCTGATATCTGAGCCCTGCACAAAGACAAGACCATCCACATCATGTCAGCGGACAAGGGTAATGCCACTATGGTCATGTCTACAACGGATTATGACCACCAAGTAAATGAAATCCTGTCAACTAATATCTACCAATGCCTGCCAAGGAACCCCAGCCCAGTCATTGAACGCACACTCACCACCAAACTCTGTACTCTCTATCAAGTGCAAGTCATAGACAACACCACGTACCGTCACCTCAAGCCATCCGCATTCACCTGCCCACGTTTCTTCTGCCAACCCAAGATCAACAAGCCAGATGGTCCTCTCCGCCCCATCGTGGCTTCCCAGGGTTCACCTTCTTACAACATTGCAACACACCTCACCAAGAACCTCCATCGACTAGTTGGCCCCACTGAACATCACATCAACAACACAAGCAAGTTAGTCGACATCATCAAGCACATACATCTCCGTCCAACTGATATCCTTGTCAGTTTTGATGTCGTGTCACTGTTCACCAACATATCAATCGAAGAAGCATGCAACATCGCCAACCAAAGCCTTCAAGCCGAACCTACACTGACAGACCGCACAAGCCTCACTCCAGAACAAGTCCACGACCTCCTCATCACCAGCGTCTACGCTTCCAGCTTCAGGTGGTGAGACAAATTTTATGAACAAACCTCTGGGGCCGCCATGAGATATCCTCTATCCTCGGTCCTGGCAGATTTGTTCATGGGGGAGTTTGAACTTGACAGCATCGAGAAGGTCAATCTTTGCCCTAACCTCTGGCTCCGCTACATTAACGACACCTTTGTGGTTAGGCCTTACGACAAGACAGCACTCCAAGAGTTCTTCCATCACCTGACCAGTCAACATCCACACATCCAATTCACCATGGAACAAGAACAAAACAACACTATCTCCGTCCTAGACGTCCAAGTAACAAGACAAGCTGATGGCACTATAGCCCAAACGGTACATCGCAAGCCAAAACACCCCGATAGATACCTTCACAACTCATCATTCCACCATCCTCGCTTCAAGTCTGCTGTCTGCAACACCTTGGTTTGCTGGGCCTTCAACACCTGTGACAAAGGCAGCTTGAAGCAGAAACTACACCACGTCAAGACTTCACTTCAACTTAACGACTACAAGACATTCAATCTTAGCCAGCCCAAGCCAAGTCTCACAACAGATGAACAACCAGAGTTCAAGGCTGCAATCACCCTCCCCTATATCGGCCACACTTCTCACAAGTTTCAAAGTATCTTCAGTCAAGCTCAAGTCAAGATCTTCCACACAGCACCAAACAAGATTCAAGCATCACTCCACACACACAAGGACAAGCGAGACACTCAAGACAAAGCAGGCGTTTACCGCATTCCCTGTGATTGCGGTAAAGTGTACTTCGCGGAAACCTGGCGCAGCATCTCAACAAGAATCAAGGACACAAAGCACATGGCAGACTGGGACACCTCGACAAATCAGCCATCATCAAACATTCACAAGAACAGGACCACATCATCAATTGGAATCAAGCCGAACTCAAAGCTCCTGTACAGTCCTGACACCAATGCAGAGTCAGGGAGGCCATCGAGATACAAGGACATCATAAAGTTCCACGAGACATAGGTTTCTTCATTATGGACATCTGGTCACCCATCCTCGAGCCAACCCTCCCAGCAGCAGCTCACCTAAAGAATGTCACACTCCAATGCAATTCACATCCAGCCAGCAATCAACTCTCACGCATCACCGGCCAAGAACAGCTCTGATCCTTCCCTCCCAAATGCTCATCCATCCAGCGCAACTTAAGCTCCACCACCGGCGCCGCCTGCATTCCAGCATTCCCCTGAAGAGGAGATTATAGAGAGATAATTCTCTAGCTATGTACCTATGTTTTGTGAGCTTCAGTCATCGACAGGTAGTACACCACATTCCCAGCAGAACTGCAGACTCCTGAAAATATGTCAATCAAGTCAAAATATTAAGTGTAAAACCTCCACCTTAAATTGGTCCATTATTACAAAGAGCATCCCAAAATTGGGTCCTTGAGTTTTTCGATGATAATTTGTTATGCTTTCTTTCTCTCAAATTTTCTTTACAGTCGAACAATTGTCATGAACTTGTTGTTTCCATTAAACCAACTTTCAAGAACTTTTTGCGAAGAAACCGACAGGACAGTTTGTGGACTAAAGGCTTAAAGACACTAAACACTATAGGTAATTGTCAAAGACCAGTCTTCACTCTTGGTGACGTATGTCAACATATGCATGAAGTAAAAACTTGTGAAACTTTGAGCTCAATTGATCGTCGAAGTTGCAAGACAATAATGAAAGAAAGCACACCCACCCTTGTTACACAAACTTATGTGCTTTCAGATGCTTGATTTCGAAACCTCAAAATCAAATGCTGAGGTCTCGAAACAAAACTAATAATAATAATATTAATAATAATAATTTGTTCATTTACATTGCGCCCATTCCATAAACTGTACAAAAGCGAATAACATTATAATAATCCAAACAATTGAATGAACAAGAACGTTACAGGAGAAATTGCAAAACATTAATACAGTAAACCCACATATTAGTAAAGGAACAATATATGCACAATCCAAGAATTTCCAAATTCATGGAAAATTACTTCTTAATCGAAAACTATGTTAATTCAGAGGGAGAATTGGTTCTCGCAACGTTTTATACCATCACCCTCTCCCCATTGGTCGGTACATTAACTCAGACTTTATGTCCTTTTGATGACAATTTGGAAATGAAACTGAAGAATTTCTGTCCAAAAATGTATGGCCCTTTATATTTGAATTGCAATTGAAGGGCATCAAACACGATAGCATCTTACATAATCGAGTCCCCCCCCCCCAGTTTTCATCTTGACTCCAGCAAATGGAAAATTTGTGATTAACGAAGTTAAATTAGAGCGTGGAGCCCCTTTTAAATCTGAACAAAATGTTTATTTTAAGATAAAACTTAATTACTCTCCCTCATTACTTCCCAAGCTATCAATCAAACTGAAAATAAACTTACCTGGTCCTGTCGGTTTCCTCACAGCGTACATAGCTCCCAATGATGTCTTCTTGGTCAGTACTGGAATGGCATGACACCGTCTTCGAAAAAATATAAGACAAAACAAAACAAAAAATGAGAAAAGTGCACTTCGAATCAGAGTTATTCCATTTTAGTTTAAGAATGAAGGTGTAATAAAAGGGGTGCGTGGTTGTTACACGACGTGTAGACAATGACGAATGGTGTGAAAATGGAGATTAAGATGTCACACCAAGCATGCTCGGATATGAGCTTGGTAGATTTAGGTTAGTGTGCAATGCTGCGCATGCCGTAAATTGGTAGGACAAAAATCAGAGCACCAAATTCATGGAAAACTACTTCTTTATCGAAAACTACGTTAATTCAGAGGGAGTTGGTTCTCGCAATGTTTTATACCATCACCCTCTCCCCATTCCTAGTTACCAAGTAAGGTTTGACGATGATAATTATTTTGAGTAACTAACAATAGTGTCCACTGCCTTTTAAACCATAAACGCAGACTCCTGAAATACATTTCAATCAGGACACCATATATACACTCACATCAAATACTTTTCACTGTATTTATTTTCTCATGTACCAAAGTGTTTGCTTCAAAATCCAAAATCCAAAAAAGCAAACAGTTCCGCTCCATAAATGTAAATGATGTGGATCTTGAGTTTTGAGTTTTTGTGAATTTGAGTTTTGTGATGCATTCATTTTCCAACATGTGAGTGGAGTTTGGGGACACCGCATGACTCTATGTCAAGTTAAAATGGTGCAGAAAACAAATTGCGCTCTTTCAGAGCATGACATCATCATACAGCAAAAACAAATTGGTCTGTACATAAGCTCAGACTTGATGTCCTTTTGATTACAATTTGGAAATGAAACTGTAGAATTTCTGTCCAAAAATGTATGGCCCTTTATATTTGAATTGCAATTGAAGGGTATCAAACACAATAGCATCTTACATAATCGAGTCCCCCCCCCAGTTTTCATCTTGACTCCAGCAAATGGAAAATTTGTGAATTACAAAGCTAAATTTGAGCATGGAGCCCCTTTTAAATCTAGACATAATCTTGATTTCAGGATAAATCTCAACAACTTACGGTCCCTCATTACTTCCCAAGCTATCAATACGGTCCCTCATTACTTCCCAAGCTATCAATCCACCTTAAAATAAACTTACCTTTTCCTGTCGTTTTCCTCGAAGATACACAGCTCCCATTGATGTCTTCATGGCCGCAACTGGAATGGTGCAGTTTCCAATGGTCTCCAATAGGCAGATGGATCACCGTCGCCGTAAAAAAATTAAAGAAAAAATACAGACAATGAGAAAAATGCATCTCGAAATAGAGTTTTGAGTATAAAGAGATCATTCTCTAGCTATTCTACCTAGGTTTGTTGCGATTTAATCCCATCTTGGATATGTATTGTTTGAAGCTTTGCATGGTGTGGAGAAATAAGAATTTACGGGGACAACCATGTGTAAACCTCTTAAGGTGAGTATTGGCTCTGGAAAGAGCTGGTTTGGTCTCGATGTTTCTAACAGTATATTCTGCTCGTCTTCAGGAGAATGCTGGACTACAGGCGATGGTCGAACTTTAGTAGTGCTGGATGGATGAGCATTTGGGCGGGATGGATCAAAGCTGTTCTTGGCCGGTAATGCATGTGAGTTGATTGCTGGCTGGATGTGTGTGCATTGGAGTGTGACATTCTTGTGGTGAGCTGCTGCTGGAAGGGTTGGCTTGAGGATGTGTGACCAGATGTCGTTAATGAAGAAACCGATGTCTTCTGGAACTGTATGGCGTGCTTGTATATCGATGGCCTCCCCGACTCTGCATTGGTGCCAGGACTGTACATGAGCTATGAGTTTGGCTTGATTCCACTTGATGATGCTGTCGTGTTCGTGTGAATATTTGATGATGGCTGAATTGTTGAGGTGTTCCAGTGTGCCATGTGCTTTGTGTTCCTTGATTCTTGTTGAGATATTGCGCCCTGGTTCCACGATGTATACTTCACAGTAATCGCAGGGAATGTGGTAAACGCTGGCTTTGTCTCGAGTGTCTTGCTTGTCCTTGTGTGTGTGGAGTGATGCTTGAATTTTGTTTGATGCTGTATGGAAGGTCTTGACTTGAGCTTGCATGAAGATACGTTGAAGCTTGTTAGAAGATAGGCCAATGTTTGGGAGGGAGATTGCAGCCTTGAACTCTGGTAGTTCATCTGGTGTGAGACTTGGCTTGGGCTCGCTGAGGTTGAAAGTTTTGTAGCCATTAAGTTGACGTGATGTCTTGATGTGTTGTAGTTCCTGCTTCAAGCTGCCCTTGTCACAGGTGTCCAAGGTCCAACGGACCAAGGTGTTGGAGACAGCAGACTTGATGCGAGGATGGTGGAATGATGAGTTGTGAACGTATCTGTTGGTGTGCGTTGGCTTGTGATGTACCGTGTGGGCTAGAGTGCCATCAGCTTGTCTTGTTACTTCGGCACCTAGGAAGGAGATAGCATTGTTTTGTTCTTGTTCCATGTTGAATCGGATACGTAGATATTGACTGTTCAGTTGATGGAAGAACTTTTGGAGTGCTGTCTTGCTGTTGGGCCAAAACCACAAAGGTGTCGTCAATGTAGCGGAACCTGAGGTTGGGGCGAAGATTGGCGTTCTTGATACCGTCAAGTTAAAACTCCTCCATGAACAAATCCATCAGGACTGGGGATAGAGGAGATCCCATGGTGGCCCCAGAGGTTTGTTCGTAGAATTTGTCTCGCCACCTGAATCTAAAAGCGGAGAAGCAGGTGATAAGGAGGTCGTGGACTTGTTCTGGAGTGAGTCTTGTGCGGTCTGTCAGTGTAGGTTAGGCTTGAAGGCATTGTTCGGCGATGTTGCATGCTTCTTCAGTTGGTATGTTGGTGAATAGTGACATGATGTCAAAACTGACAAGGATCTCAGTTGGACGGAGATGTATGTATTTGATAATGTCGACGAACTTGCTTGAGTTGTTAATGTTATGTTCAGTGAGGCCAACTAGTGGATGAAGGGTCTTGGTGGGGTGTCTTGCAGTATTGTAGGTGGGTGACCCAGGGACGCCACGATGGGACGGAGAGGAACATCTGGCTTGTGGCTCTTAAGGTTGGCCAAAAAAACGTGATTAGGCGGATGCGGATGGCTTGAGGTGACGGTACATGGTGTTGTCTATGACCTGCGCTTGATAGAGAGTGCAGAATTTAGCAGTGGGGGTGCGTTCGATGACTGAACAGGAGTTACTTGGCAGGCGTCGATAGGTATCAGTTGACAGGATGTCGGTTACCTTGTGGTCAGAATCTGGTGTGCACATGAACACGGTCGCATTACCAATGTTCGTTGAAATGATGTGGATAGACTTGTCTATGTGCAGGGCTCGGATAGCGGCGCGTTCTTGCTTGCTTGTGTTGGGTCTTGGTAACTTGGTGTTTGAAGAGTTTGAAGAATCTGGATGCGGACATGGTTGACGAATGTCTTGTCTAGATGTTTGAGTGCAGGTTCGGTAGACTGAATAATATCTTTGACTGGAATCGTGCAATGTGTGGGCGCCAGCACACCTCGCATGATTCAAGTCAAAGACATCAATCAGTCCACTGAACCTGCACTCAAACATCTGGACAAGACGGTCGCCAACCAAGTCCGCATCAAAATTCTGCAAAGACTTCAAACGCCAAGTTACCAAGACCCTACACAAGCAGGCGAGAAAATGCTGATATCTGAGCCCTGCACAAAGACAAGTCCATCCACATCATGTCAGCGGACAAGGGTAATGCCACTATGGTCATGTCTACAACAGATTATGACCACCAAGTTAATGAAATCCTGTCAACTAATACCTACCAATGCCTGCCAAGGAACCCCAGCCCAGTCATTGAACGCACACTCACCACAAAACTCTGTACTCTCTATCAAGCGCAAGTCATAGACAACACCACGTACCGTCACCTCAAGCCATCCGCATTCACCTGCCCACGTTTCTTCTGCCAACCCAAGATCCACAAGCCAGATGGTCCTCTCCGCCCCATCATGGCTTCTCAGGGTTCACCTTCCTACAACATTGCAACACACCTCACCAAGAAACTCCATCGACTAGTTGGCCTCACTGAACATCACATCAACAACACAAGCAAGTTAGTCGACATCATCAAGCACATACATCTCCGTCCAACTGATATCCTTGTCAGTTTTGATGTCGTGTCACTGTTCACCAACATACCAATCGAAGAAGCATGCAACATAGCCAACCAAAGCCTTCAAGCCGAACCTACACTGACAGACCGCACAAGCCTCACTCCAGAACAAGTCCACGATCTCCTCATCACCAGCGTCTACGCTTCCAGCTTCAGGTGGTGAGACAAATTCTATGAACAAACCTCTGGGGCCGCCAAGAGATATCCTCTATCCCCGGTCCTGGGAGATTTGTTCATGGAGGAATTTGAACTTGACAGCATCGAGAAGGTCAATCTTTGCCCTAACCTCTGGCTCCGCTACATTAACGACACTTTTGTGGTTAGGCCTTACGACAAGACAGCACTCCAAGAGTTCTTCCATCACCTGAACAGTCAAAATCCACACATCCAATTCACCATGGAACAAGAACAAAACAACACTATCTCCGTCCTAGACGTCCAAGTAACATGACAAGCTGATGGCACTATAGCCCAAACGGTACATCGCAAGCCAACACACACCGATAGATACCTTCACAACTCATCATTCCATCATCCTCGCTTCAAGTCTGCTGTCTGCAACACCTTGGTTTGCTGGGCCTTCAACACCTGTGACAAAGGCAGCTTGAAGCAGGAACTACACCACATCAAGACTTCACTTCAACTTAACGACTACAAGACATTCAATCTTAGCCAGCCCAAGCCAAGTCTCACAACAGAAGAACAACCAGAGTTCAAGGCTGCAATCACCCTCCCATATATCGGCCACACTTCTCACAAGTTTCAAAGTATCTTCAGTCAAGCTCAAGTCAAGATCTTCCACACAGCACCAAACAAGATTCAAGCATCACTCCACACACACAAGGACAAGCGAGACACTCAAGACAAAGCAGGCGTTTACCGCATTCCCTGTGATTGCGGTAAAGTGTACTTCGCGGAAACCTGGCGCAGCATCTCAACAAGAATCAAGGACACAAAGCACATGGCAGACTGAGACACCTCGACAAATCAGCCATCATCAAACATTCACAAGAACAGGACCACATCATCAATTGGAATCAAGCCGAACTCAAAGCTCCTGTACAGTCCTGACACCAATGCAGAGTCAGGGAGGCCATCGAGATACAAGTACATCATAAAGTTCCACGAGACATAGGTTTCTTCATTATGGACATCTGGTCACCCATCCTCGAGCCAACCCTCCCAGCAGCAGCTCACCTAAAGAATGTCACACTCCAATGCAATTCACATCCAGCCAGCAATCAACTCTCACGCATCACCGGCCAAGAACAGCTCTGATCCTTCCCTCCCAAATGCTCATCCATCCAGCGCAACTTAAGCTCCACCACCGGCGCCGCCTGCATTCCAGCATTCCCCTGAAGACGAGATTAAAGAGATAATTCTCTAGCTATGTACCTATGTTTTGTGAGCTTCAGTCATCGACAGGTAGTACACCACATTCCCAGCAGAACTGCAGACTCCTGAAAATATGTCAATCAAGTCAAAATATCAATTTGTAAAACCTTCACCTTAAATTGGTCCATTATTACAAAGAGCATCCCAAAATTGGATCCTTGAGTTTTTCGATGATAATTTGTTATGCTTTCTTTCTCTCAAATTTTCTTTACAGTCGAACAATTGTCATGAACTTGTTGTTGCCATTAAACCAACTTTCAAGAACTTTTTGCGAAGAAACCGACAGGACAGTTTGTGGACTAAAGGCTTAAAGACACTGGACACTATAGGTTATTATCAAAGACCAGTCTTCACTCTTGGTGACGTATGTCAACATATGCATAAAGTAAAAACTTGTGAAACTTTGAGCTCAATTGATCGTCGAAGTTGCAAGACAATAATGAAAGAAAGCACATCACCCACCCTTGTTACACAAACTTATGTGCTGTCAGATGCTTGATTTCAAAACCTCAAAATCCAATGCTGAAGTCTCGAAACAAAACTACTACTACTAATAATAAGAACAAGAACAAGAACAAGAACAAGAACAAGAACAAGAACAAGAACAAGAACAAGAACAAGAACAAGAACAAGAACAAGAACAAGAACAAGAACAAGAACAAGAACAAGAACAAGAACAAGAACAAGAACAAGAACAAGAACAAGAACAAGAACAAGAACAAGAACAAGAACAAGAACAAGAACAAGAACAAGAACAAGAACAAGAACAAGAACAAGAACAAGAACAAGAACAAGAACAAGAACAAGAACAAGAACAAGAACAAGAACAAGAACAAGAACAAGAACAAGAACAAGAACAAGAACAAGAACAAGAACAAGAACAAGAACAAGAACAAGAACAAGAACAAGAACAAGAACAAGAACAAGAACAAGAACAAGAACAAGAACAAGAACAAGAACAAGAACAAGAACAAGAACAAGAACAAGAACAAGAACAAGAACAAGAACAAGAACAAGAACAACAAGAACAACAAGAACAACAAGAACAAGAACAAGAACAAGAACAAGAACAAGAACAAGAACAAGAACAAGAACAAGAACAAGAACAAGAACAAGAACAAGAACAACAAGAACAAGAACAACAAGAACAAGAACAACAACAAGAACAACAACAAGAACAACAACAAGAACAACAACAAGAACAAGAACAAGAATCAGAACAAGAACAAGAACAAGAACAAGAACAAGAACAAGAACAAGAACAAGAACAAGAACAAGAACAAGAACAAGAACAACAACAACAACAACAACAACAAGAACAACAACAAGAACAACAACAAGAACAACAACAACAACAAGAACAACAAGAACAAGAACAACAAGAACAAGAACAACAACAAGAACAACAACAAGAACAACAACAACAACAAGAACAACAACAAGAACAACAACAAGAACAACAACAACAACAACAACAACAACAACAACAACAACAACAACAACAACAACAACAACAACAACAACAACAACAACAACAACAACAACAACAACAAGAACAACAACAAGAACAACAACAACAAGAACAACAACAAGAACAACGACGACGACGACGAGGACGACGTTGACGACGACGACGACGACGACGACGACGACGACGACGACGACGACGACAATAATAATTTCCAAATTCATGGAAATTACTTCTTAATGGAAAACTATGTTAATTCAGAGGGAGTTGGTTCTCGTAACGTTTTATACCATCACCCTCTCCCTATTGGTCGGTACATTAACCCAGACTTGATGTCCTTTTCATTACAATTTGGAAATGAAACTGAAGAACTTCTGTCCAAAAATGTATGGCCCTTTATATTTGAATAGACTGTGCAAGTCTCGCGCGCACCGGAGCGAGAAAACACGACAACTGAAGAACTTAATTTTTTTATGAGTCAAATCTTTGCTTTAATTTTTTCTTAATGCCGAATCTGAACAACAAAAATAACCATTAAAGCGTGTTTAAATTAGTTTTAGCTTTTCAAACAAATACACAATTGTCGGTTAAAGTCTATGTATAGACAAAAGTAAAACTCTGGGACAAGGATGTTTGTTTGATCTTAAATGTTTTGAAACCCCTTTTGTAAATCTACGCCCGAATGTGAAACTACTGAAAGCTGGTTTATACGCGGACGCACGATGGTCGCAAGGGCGTTAGATAAACGCGTGACGCATTTTAAAGAGGAAGCCGACGCCTAAGCGACCAATAAAAAGGCTTTCCACCCCGCGCGGCCAAAACAAGCGTCTGCGTAAGTTTCGTGATCGGAGATGGGCACAAATTCTTAATTTTTTACAAGTAACCTGACCTGAGGTCAAGTTTAAATATCGGTTTTTCTTCGTTATTATGTTGACTTTTTTATAACTTTTATATATGTTGTTAATTAGTATTACATTTTTAACAACATATGTCATTTTTATGGTCATAAACTATATTAAACTAAAGTAATGGACGAAACAAAATCTCCCCAACGTAAAACTCCATAAGGTTGGGACCACAATGGTCCCGGAAGTTCAAATCTGCGCGAGACTTGCACAGTCTATTGCAATTGAAGGGTATCAAACACAATAGCATCGAGTCCCCCCCCCCCCCCAATTTTCATCTTGACTCCAACAAATGGAAAATTTGTGAATTACAAAGCTAAATTAGAGCATGGAGCCCCTTTTAAATCTGAACAAAATGTTTATTTTAGGATAATCCTTAACAAATTACGCTCCCTCATTACTTTCCAAGCTATTAATCAGACTGAAAATAAACTTACCTGGTCCTGTCGTTTTCCTCACAGCGTACATAGCTCCCAATGATGTCTTCTTGGTCGGTACTGGAATGGCATGACACCGTCTTCGAAAAAATATAAGACAAAACAAAACAAAAAATGAGAAAAGTGCACTTCGAATCAGAGTTATTCCATTTTAGTTTAAGAATGAACGTGTAGTAAATGGGGTGCGTGGTTGTTACACGACGTGTAGACAATGACGAATGGTGTGAAGTTGGAGATTAAGATGTCACACGCAAGCGTGCTCGGATATGAGCTTGGTAGATTTAGGTTAGTGTGCAACGCTGCGCATGCAGTAACTGGGTATAGGACTTGCAAGTTTGGTTAGTAGAGTTACATTACTGATAGTAGGGGTGATAATATACCTTTCTTGGTGGACGTGATCCCTCTGTGCGGTAATACAACTCAGTAGAATTCCATGATTTAAAGGTGTGTCCAAGTAATTGAGTACCGCTTTACCATCAACAGGATTCTAGTGGTTGCAGGGCATGTGAAGATGAGAAGGACTCCATACCAGGTAACCAGACTCAGTCATTGCATGTAGGGAAAAAGGGTGACATTTCTAAATTAGACAACAAAAATCAGAGCAAAGCCTGAGCACAGCATGAGCCGGTACGAGGTGCTTAAGAACAATTATTTTTGCATGTGGGAATACAATTCATCTTGTTAATGATAATGTGTTTGATTTGGCACAATAACACAGCGTCAGTGTGGAGTTGTTTGTTTTGTGAGCCCCTGCAGAAAGGCATATCTCTATGGTCAGGACACTGTTCCGTTTGGGAAAGACGTGATCTTACAGGCTTGTTGTTTTAACTGTTGCTATGCAAGGACGTGGACGCAGAGAGAAAGAGAGAGAGATAAAGTTACTTTCGCTAATAATTTATATATATATATTATACATTTTGATAACTTTATATATATTTTTGAGCATTAAATAATATAACAATACTTGATATATTTTGTAACTTTTTTATATTTCACATCAACTTCAACTTATTGTAAAATATCTATTTTCAGTTTTGTTTCATTATATGTATAATAAAAAAAAACATTTTTTTTAGACGTTTGTAATTTTCGTAGTTTTTGAAATGTATATTTCATAACTTTGTACTCATAATTTGTTTTTAATTTTATACATTTTGTTGAATTCTATATATTTTGCAAATACTGTTTTTTGTAAATATTATGCATTTTTAAGCATTTAACATTGTATATTCTGTAAACTTTACTTTGTAAACTTTATATTTCGTAAACTTTAAATAATTGTAAAACATAACATACATATTTTTTCTTTTTTTCATTATTTATTTTATTTATATTGTTTTTTTTAAGAGTATACATTTTGTAATTTTTATATATCTTTAAAACGATATATATTTTGTAAACTTTGTATATTTCCAGCATTAAATGTTGCCTAAACTATATTTAATTGTTAACTTGTAAATTTTTCTTTGTAAACCCTTTACGTTTTATAAACTTTAAATAATTGTAAAATAATCGTTAAACCGGAGGTCGTTGGTTGAAATCTCGCTCTAGTCAATTTTTCTGTGTTCATCCCAAAGTCATTTTAAAAATGTACCCAGTCAACTTCCCTTGCGGTTTATTTAGGGAATAACAGTGTTCGTACCCGGTCTTCACTGCGTGGTAATGACCGGGTTGGTGGCTGGCGCTGTTAACGGACCGAGCCGAATGGGCCATATTTTGAGCTTTTGATGGTTCCAATCTCTTTCGTGCGTTAGTCACATTACTGATCTTTGAGACCAGTGACTCTTTTAATTAATGATCTGTTCAGCGCCTTCACTGGGGTCAAAGGAGGCAAATGATTGGACGATAGCTGTTCCTTGTGCATTAAAACGCGCGCATGAGCTCGGCGTCAGTTTATACGCGCGCACATGTTACACGCGCGCACTCAAAATTGATACATTTTCAGCGCGCGTATGCGTAAGTGCGCGAAGTTGCAATAAAACTAACAGGGATATAAGCGTGCGATACAGTGCAACGCGCAAGGTTTACACAATCTATGCTGGTTAAGTGGCCACTTATTCGCTATTTTCCAAAGCCGGTATTTATACCACCGTTAAAACTCTCACACGTGACTGGGTTTTGACCAATCAGAGACTTTCATTAAAAAATTTGTTTTTATATACATTTTGTTAATTTTTTTTTGTTAAAACTTTTTTGTTTAATAATTAGTATTGTAAACTTTATATATATTTAAATTTAATATTTAAACTTAATATCAATGCTTTATGAATGTTCAAACAATTACATTTCCATAGAAAAAGAGGAGAAAGGTTTTAAAGGAAGGAACCAGAAAAAAGGGTTAGATTCTAGTAAATCAAAGTCTTTGTGGGTGGCTATGAACCAATGAGAGTAAAGTGATGAGGACAAAGAATGGTCCATGAAAGGAGAGGATGATTTATTAAACATAGGTATGAGGAACCTGTGGGAATATATATTCCTATAAAAACTATGAATTTATATAGTATAATTTATAAATTATGTATAATATGCCCTATGTCCTATACAAATTTGTTTAATTTATATTATTCTTTTTTTTCCATTGCCACAGAACGGCAAGCAATGTGCCGCGTCTGTGAATTATTCCACACTTCGAGACTTATTTTTTTGAGATCCAGTTTCAAAACACTCAATACGGTTATATTGTAGTCGTTATAAATCTAGGAGTCCTGAAGAAACCTGGAAAATATCGAAGAAACCAGTACTCACAAAACAGGACAGCAAAGCAAAGAACAGCACAGCACATATAAGTCCACAAACAAGCACTCCCAACCGTGGCATATCAGCGAGTCTATTGGACCATAACGGAAATTTCCACTCAATCACAAGCTTACAGAAAAACTATTGTAAATCTTTCACAACTGGGTTATTCACATTTAAATTAGCCAAGGAGCATGCAATCACCGCACCCAAATAACAAAGAAACTGATGGATCCAAAAAGCGCTGGTCTTGCATAATCGCTGATCTCTTATAAGAGTATGACGTCACAGTATTGTCACATAATGTGCGATATTCATTTATGTATGCAAAAAATGTAATATTTTGCAATAAATTGTAATATGTGTGCGATTAACTGTAATAATATGTGCGATAAGGAGGAGGTCCTGTTTTCAAGGTGTCCGTAAAATCGTGGCAAATCTTTTACCTCTCTGTGCGCGATGTAAACAGTCGCTAGATTACAACAAATATGGTTTTATTTGCCAAGCAAAGAGCAAAACTTAGAAACACGTAAGGCTCCACTGGTTATTTGCACTTGTTAATGCAAAAAGTTTGTAGTTTTCGGCATTTCTACAAGGTAGAAAAATAAGTAATAATGTTGAGGCCATATAAAACCTCTCGTCATTCTTTTTGTCTATGTTATTGACACTTTTGTTTGGGGTTGTTTCAAGAAACATTTGCTTGAAGATTTTAGGTGAAAATTATATACGTAAATTTTACTACTATCACGGCTTATGTATACTTAGTGTAAATAGTGGCAAAAATGACAACTTTAAATTTGTGCAAATTATGAAGATTGTCCCTGCTTGATTTGTTTCTTCCATTTGTTCGATGTGTTGTTATGGAGGATTTAAAGAGACTGTTGCAAGACAAATTTATGTTGTATACAAAGTGACGTTTTAATTTCTAGAATAAGAGTTGATAACCAACGATGTTCTTCAAAACAAACACTACTACTTACTGTGTAACTATCTCTTTAATAAAACTGTCACCGTGCCAAGTTTCAAAATCAAAGGAAACCGACTCGGATTTTGCCCGAGTTCTTTTAGGTGAACAAAATTAATCATAATTCACACAGGCACATTTTCATTTGACAAAAAAAACAATGCAGAGTGTTTTACAGGGCAGGGTGTTTTCTATTACTTTACAATGATCATTCTACATCACACAGTTGTTTCTTGTTTCACATGATCAATGTCTTTATTTTATAAATGCGTAATGTTAACCTGGCAAATAAATTGAAATTTTTAAAACTAATTACTGTACACCTAAAGGGCAGGAACAAAAATTGTCAGAGTAAAGTGCTTGGTAATTATGATACTAATGATCACTACTATCACTGACATACAGAAACTGTAAATAATTAAATTTAGAAGAAAAATGTATACCAATTTGTAAACAGGGCGTTAAGTTAATACACAGTTGAGTTATGATTATTCATTAGAGTTCATTAACTGCAAAGAAAGCTTATAAATTGACTTTTATGAAAACACACAAAACTTTTTTAACTTGTCCATTAATGGAATGGATCAGTTCATGAACTTGGTTCATGAACTGCTGTGATGAACATGTCATGAACTGTTTGATGCATGGACTGATCATGAACATTCTTAAAAGTTCATCAAGTCATTAATTCCCTTTTGGCTCAGTCAGTGCACAACTACGAGATAATGAAGCTGACGCGCAGCGTTTCTTTGCAAAATCGTGATCAGAATAGGCGCTCCCAGACCCTTTGAGAAATCATGAGAAAATCCGAGTGTTCATAAGCACGTCAGTAAAACGCTCCGCTTGGTGGGAAATATTTGAACAACACTTAAAATGAAGGAGGATTATTTTGAGATGTTTTGCTAAATGAAGGGTTGTCAAATTTGTTTAACCGTATGCACATTTTAAAGAAAAACCGTCGCAAAGTGTGTTATGAATATAACTCTTTTTTTATGAACCCTTCACGTTTGCCGTGACCCTGACTGTTTCCCATTACGTTAGAGATTTTAATGCATATTTTAAGTATCTTGAAGAATTTTGCCGTTGTTAGTTTTTTACATTTTTACTGCGGGAAACATATTTTTTCGGTGTCAAAAAAATGGGCAAAATGTTACAATTTCGTAATTTTTTTTTATGGAATTGATTTTGACGTCAGGGTTACATGACATACGCGCGTTCTATTCCAGCAGCGCTAACGCGCTAGGCGGGCGCTTTGTTTTGTTTCTTTTGCGTACATACGAATGGGTTACACTAAACAGCATACATCTTCCCCAAAATGAGTTTACTTAAAAACGGAGACGGCGCACGCCGCACGTTTGCCGTGACCCTGCTGTTTCCTGTAACATCTTACAAAATAAACAAGTGATTTGCATAAAAGAACAAACAACATTTCCACACACTTGTTCAAATCTACTGCGGGCATTTCATGAAAAGGGTATGGTTTGATGCATAGAGCTTTAAACTTGTATATTCATAGCTCTAATGTTTGATGACAATTAGTTAACAACAGGATGGACCACGTGAAGGTTGTCACCTCCCACCCCACAAATAACAGTTTAAAGAGATCGTTTAAAATCTACATCGTTAATGAGTACTCAAACCCCCTAGATAAACACCAAGGAAAATGTCATGACCTTGTAATTAAAATTTTGTTTTTGCTGCATAGAGCTTTCTTTATAAAGCTCTATTGTTTGATGACAATTAGTTAACAACAGGGTGGACCACGTGAAGGTTGTCATCTCCCACCCCACAATTAACAGTTAAAAGAGATCCTAATACATCGTTAATGAGTACTCAAACACACTAAATTAACACTGCAAACAATGTCAACCTTAATGAGTACTCAAACTCTCTAAATAAACACCAAAGAAAATGTCATCACAATGTCATTAACAAATTGGTTTGGTGCATAGAGCTTTATAAACATGGTTATAAAGCTCTATTGTTTGATGACAATTAGTTAACAACAGGGTGGACCACGTGAAGGTTGTCATCTCCCACCCCACAATTAACAGTGAAAAGAGATCATAATACATCGTTAATGAGTACTCAAACACCCATATTTAACACTGCAAACTATGTCAACCTTACAGCGCCAGCCACCAACCCGGTCATTCCCTTAATAAAAACCCTAGAAAATGGCATGACCTTTGTAATTACAAAACCTCGTTAATGAGTACTCGAAACCGTATATACATGTAAACACCATAAACAATGTCATAACCTTGTTATCAAATAACGTCGTTAAGAGTACTCCAAATCTGGACTGCATACCCTTAATAAATACCGTGGAAAATGTCTAGACCTTTGTAATAATAAACCTGGTTAATGAGTACTCAAACACACACAAGGTCATGACCTTTGAAAAAGAGTTACTACAAACCCCAAGTGTGTCACAATATTTACATGTCTTCCTATAGTAACCAGTAAAAAACATGGTGGCCACCATGTGAGGGTACCCCAGAACAGATACCATGTTAATAATTAGAATAATAAATAATTGAATTACAGAGTGACACAAAATAAAAGGTTACAATTTATAATTAATTCATTATTACGATACAAAACTTCATTACATAAATCAACACTTATATACAGTCCTTAACACACTTTTTTAACGTCGTTAAGACTCTTAGAGTACTCAAAAACTGGACTGATTATCCATATAAATACCATGGATAATGGCTAGACCTTTGTAATTATAAACCTGGTTAATGAGTACTCAAACACACACACAAGGTCATGACCTTTGACATAACAAACTTTAACAAGAGTTACTAAACCCCAAGTGTGTCACAATATTTACATGTCTTCATATAGTAACCAGTAAAAAACATGGTGGCCACCATGTGAGGGTACCCCAGAATAGATACCATGTAAACAATTAGAATAACAAATAATTGAATTACAGAGTGACACAAAATAAAAGTTACAATTTATATTTAATTCATTATTACAATACCAAACTTTATTACATAAATCACCACTTATATACAGTCCTTAACACACTTGTTTAACGTCGTTAAGAGTACTCAAAAACTTTGATATTACAAACTTAAACAAGAGTTACTAAACCCCAAGTGTGTCACAATATTTACATGTCTTCATATAGTAACCAGTAAAGAAACATGCTGGCCACTATGTGAGGGTACCCCAGAACAGATACCATGTAAACAATTAGAATAACAAATAATTGAATTACAGAGTGACACAAAATAAAAGTTACAATTTATATTTAATTCATTATTACAATACAAAATTTCATTACATAAATCACCACTTATATACAGTCCTTAACACATTTTTCTAACGTCGTTAAGAGTACTCAAAAACTGGACTGATTATCCTTAATAAATACCATGAACAATATGTCTAGACCATTGTAATAATAAACCTGGTTAATGAGTACTCAAACACACACAAGGTCATGACCTTTGACATTACAAACTTTAACAAGAGTTAGTAAACCCCAAGTGTGTCACAATATTTACATGTCTTCCTATAGTAACCAGTAAAAAACATTGTGGCCACCATGTGAGGGTACCCCAGAACAGATACCATGTTAATAATTAGAATAATAAATAATTGAATTACAGAGTGACACAAAATAAAAGGTTACAATTTATAATTAATTCATTATTACGATACAAAACTTCATTACATAAATCAACACTTATATACAGTCCTTAACACACTTTTTTTAACGTCGTTAAGACTCTTAGAGTACTCAAAAACTGGACTGATTATCCATATAAATACCATGGATAATGGCTAGACCTTTGTAATTATAAACCTGGTTAATGAGTACTCAAACACACACAAGGTCATGACCTTTGACATAACAAACTTTAACAAGAGTTACTAAACCCCAAGTGTGTCACAATATTTACATGTCTTCATATAGTAACCAGTAAAAAAACATGGTGGCCACCATGTGAGGGTACCCCAGAATAGATACCATGTAAACAATTAGAATAACAAATAATTGAATTACAGAGTGACACAAAATAAAAGTTACAATTTATAATTAATTCATTATTACAATACCAAACTTTATTACACAAATCACCACTTATATACAGTCCTTAACACACTTGTTTAACGTCGTTAAGAGTACTCAAAAACTTTGATATTACAAACTTAAACAAGAGTTACTAAACCCCAAGTGTGTCACAATATTTACATGTCTTCATATAGTAACCAGTAAAGAAACATGCTGGCCACTATGTGAGGGTACCCCAGAACAGATACCATGTAAACAATTAGAATAACAAATAATTGAATTACAGAGTGACACAAAATAAAAGTTACAATTTATATTTAATTCATTATTACAATACAAAATTTCATTACATAAATCACCACTTATATACAGTCCTTAACACATTTTCTAACGTCGTTAAGAGTACTCAAAAACTGGACTGATTATCTATACTATTAAAAGCGTAACCTGCGCCATCTTGGATTGAAAATTAGAAGGTCCAGTGGTATGGCATCCTTGTGGAATCCAACACGGTTGTTTGTGTGGAATTCAATACGTTTGTGTGGTTTCAGACGTCGGGTTGCAAGTCTGCAAAACCCGGATCCAAACTCGCACTTACAAGTCATGTGATTGGAGGAAGTTTGGGCGGCGACCGTGCGTCAACCACTGGTCGATGTTGTTACCAGACTTCCTAGAAATCTTTCTGACAGGCGACTCATTGGACAGTGTTTCGCAGATGGTGCTCCGGATTGGTTCATTCATTGCCCCTTGAACGCCCACCCGCCATTCGATCCGCCCTTTTTGGTCAGGTTACTTTCGTGTTGTACTAAGCATGGTTCTCCGGATTGGTTCATTCATTGCCGTGCAGGGTCGAAAGGGTCGAAGAGGCTGGGTGCCAGGACAAATCCGAAACCAATCTCACGAACTTGACCGAATTTGCATTGAATGGATTAAGTACCGTAGATTGATGTTTCGCAGGTGACCATGTGTCAACCACTGGTCGATGTTGTTATCAGACTTCCTAGAAATCCTTCTGCGGGTGACTCATTTGTTGAAAAGATTAAATGGAGAATATTTATAAAAAAGCATTCACTTCCAAACGGCATGAGAATTATCATGATGAACAAGGATGGGATCAAACGGAAGCTTAATAATTTGGAAACATTGGGTAGGGCCGGCTATAGGTTGGAAGGTGTCTGAGGGAACTTTACAATTAATAACATTTTGGGGGTGGGGGGGCCTTACACAAAGAGCCATTCTGGTCAGTGTATTGTGAGTGGTGTGTTGTCTGGTTTGAGACAGGCCACCTGTTGCTTGGTGAAGAAGGTCGCCGTGGGACCACTTTAGGTTGACAGTGGGTGGCGACCTTGGACCTTTTGCCAGTAAACTCAAATGGGTACATGAATACCGTTTCAGAATACGGTCTGTTCATGGAGGTATAATGTTGCAGTTTCAGAGTTTAACCATGGCGGTAGAATTGTGAAACCATTCCTTACTCTATGGTGAAACTTATACACACACGTCAAAGGCTGTTTTGAAGCTGTAAAAAAAAAAAACTTTGCTTTGCATTTGGTCAAAGTTGTTAAGCAAAACGACATTAAGTTTCCTTTTGAATAAGTCCATTCACAAAATTGGTTAGAGCAGTGTGTCGGTCAGGTCTCAGAATGTACATTTTGCCAAATCCATTATGAAGATTAATTTAGATATGGGATGTATGGAGGTTTGTTCCTAGAGCAGCGTGAACATGAACGCGGTCAGAAATTGTGTCGTTTGTCGTTCAAATTTCGCGAGATGCAATAAGCCCAAAGTGACAATAAAACAAAACCAGACCTGCCAAGTCTCACGCATTAGGCGTGAGACTCACGCATTTGGGCTCTGTCTCACGCTCACACGCACATCAACCATTATTGGGGCGAGATCGGGAAAAAACAATTAACGACATTTTTTGTACAAAATTTGTACAAACAGAGCGCAAATTTGCAGATTGCGCACGCTTTTGCTCATCCAGTAGGTTCAGCTCAAATTCGGCAGAGCGCAAAACGCTTATTGCGCACAAGTTTGTTCCGATTCTTTTAGCAAATTCGTTGAAATGCGCTCCACTAGCGAAGACACAACAGGCAGAAGAAGTGAGCGATTGATTTTGGACATCATTTTTAGTCTATTTTTTTCAAGTTTGGAAGGATATAATCTGACACAATCGAACCTCCACATTAACCATCAACATCTCCTGTGTACCTCAAGTGAGTTTTAATTATTCTGAGGAGGCTTTTGATGCATTTTGAAACACTTTTTGTCCACAATTAAATTTCACATTGTTTTATTTATTTATAAACAAAAATAAAAATAAAAAAAAGGTTGGGCGGCGATTTAAAAATGCCTTCTTAAACTGGCAATTTTTTTTCCGGGGGGATGGGGGTTGAGCTTTGAAAAATCTCACACATAGCTAGCCTCTGGACTTGGCATCTCTGCCTGCAAAACACTTTTTTGACGTTCACGTTAAGTGCTCCCGTTATACATGCAGCCTATTGACCAGAAAGTTTACAAGACCAATTCAGATGAGAATAAACTAAAAAGAGGCCTACGCTCTTACCACCCCCGCCCCCCCGAAAAAAAAAACAGTAGATAAATTAGATTTGTGGCACACAGCATGTTCCAAAAACTCGCTTTACTTATAGTGCTGTAGCAACGCTATGTATCGTGGGACGTAAAAATGTCATTTTAGACGATGTTTTTTAAAAAGGAAATGCAAGCATTATGAATGTATATTGAGTGTGTGGAGAAAGTTTTGGTAGTGCAGTACAAAAGAAACTTTAGTTATTGCTGGCTAACGGTCAGTTTCACCTATCAACGCTGATTTGAAAAACGTGTAACGTTAGGGAGGCCCAACATATTAGACCCCTATAAGGATAACGGGGGAGCCTTATAGTTTCTAGATGCATAAGGTACGTTGTCTAACCCAAAACGAGGTGGGTACAGCCACTGCAAGTAGTGGTGGACGTGCGAAATAGCTTCATTTTGGGTTAGAATTATGACGCCATGCATAAATATTGAGAGAGGCATATAACACCCTCACCCACATTTCGAAATATTTGTGTAAAGGATTTTTATATCCTAGCGGGGTGCCGCGCGAAGCGCGGCATCCCGCTAGTCCTTAATAAATACCATGAACAATATGTCTAGACCATTGTAATAATAAACCTGGTTAATGAGTACTCAAACACACACAAGGTCATGACCTTTGACATTACAAACTTTAACAAGAGTTAGTAAACCCCAAGTGTGTCACAATATTTACATGTCTTCATATAGTAACCAGTAAAAAAAACATGGTGGCCACCATGTGAGGGTACCCCAGAACAGATACCATGTAAACAATAAGAATAACAAATAATTGAATTACAGAGTGACACAAAATAAAAGTTACAATTTATATTTAATTCATTTTCAAAATACAAAACTTCATTACATATACCACCACTTACAGTCCTTAACACACTTGTTTAACGTCTTAAGAGTACTCGAAAACTGGACTGATTATCCATATAAATACCATGGACAATGTCTAGACCTTTGTAATTATAAACCTGTTTGATGAGTACTCAAACACACACACAAGGTCATGACCTTTGACATTAAAAACTTTAACAAGAGTTACTAAACCCCAAGTGTGTCACAATGTTGACATGTCTTCATATAGTAACCAGTAAAGAAACATGGTAGCCACCATGTGAGGGTACCCAGAACAGATACCATGTAAACAATAGAATAACAAATAATTGAATTACAGAGTGACACAAAATAAAAGTTACAATTTTTAATTAATTTTAATTCATTATTACAGTACAAAACTTCATTACATAAATCACCACATATAAACAGTCCTTAACACACTTGTTTAACGACGTTAAGAGTACTCAAAAACTGGACTGATTATCCTTAATAAATACCATGAACAATGTCTAGACCTTTGTAATAATAAACCTGGTTAATGAGTACTCAAACACACACAAGGTCATGACCTTTGACATAACAAACTTTAAAAAGAGTTCTAAACCCCAAGTGTGTCACAATATTTACATGTCTTCAGATAGTAACCAGTAAAAAAACATGGTGGCCACCATGTGAGGGTACCCCAGAAGAGATACCATGTTAGTAATTAAAATAATAAATAATTGAATTACAGAGTGACACAAAATAAAAGTTACAATTTTTATTTAATTCATTATTACAATACAAAACTTCATTACATAAATCAACACTTATATACAGTCCTTAACACATTTTTTTAACGTCGTTAAGAGTACTCAAAAACTGGACTGATTATCCTTAATAAATACCATGAACAATATGTCTAGACCATTGTAATAATAAACCTGGTTAATGAGTACTCAAACACACACAAGGTCATGACCTTTGACATAACAAACTTTAAAAAGAGTTCTAAACCCCAAGTGTGTCACAATGTTTACATGTCTTCATATAGTAACCAGTAAAAAAACATGGTGGCCACCATGTGAGGGTACCCCAGAAGAGATACCATGTTAATAATTAAAATAATAAATAATTGAATTACAGAGTGACACAAAACAAAAGTTACAATTTATATTTAATTCATTATTACAAATTTCACATTGTTTTATTTATTTATAAAAAAAAAAAGGTTGGGCGGCGATTTAATAAGGCCTTCTTAAACTGGCAATTTTTTTTCCGGGGGGATGGGGGTTGAGCTTTGAAAAATCTCACACATAGCTAGCCTCTGGACTTGACATCTCTGCCTGCAAAACACTTTTGACGTTCACGTTAAGTGATCCCGTTAAACATGCAGCCTATTGACCAGAAAGTTTACAAGACCAATTCAGATGAGAATAAACTAAAAAGAGGCCTACGCTCTTACCGCCCCCGCCCCCCACCCCCGAAAAAAAAACAGTAGATAAATTAGATTTGTGACACACAGCATGTTCCAAAAACACGCTTTACTTATAGTGCTGTAGCAACGCTATGTATCGTGGGACGTAAAAATGTCATTTTTGACGATGTTTTTTAAAAAGGAAATGCAAGCATTATGAATGTATATTGAGTGTGTGGAGAAAGTTTTGGTAGTGCAGTACAAAAGAAACTTTAGTTATTGCTGGCTAACGGTCAGTTTCACCTATCAACGCTGATTTGAAAAACGTGTAACGTTAGGGAGGCCCAACATATTAGACCCCTATAAGGATAACGGGGGAGCCTTATAGTTTCTAGATGCATAAGGTACGTCGTCTAACCCAAAACGAGGTGGGTACAGCCACTGCAAGTAGTGGTGGACGTGCGAAATAGCTTCATTTTGGGTTAGAATTATGACGCCATGCATAAATATTGAGAGAGGCGTATAACACCCTCACCCACATTTCGAAATATTTGTGTAAAGGATTTTTACCGCTAGTGTACATTATGTATGGTATGGTGTATGCTGGTACTCAGTTATTTTTGCATTGGCTTAACACAGCGACGTGAAGAGTACCAGTTATGTAGTGAGTAGAGTAGAGTAGAATCCTACTCGTACATGTACCGTAGGAAATCTGTTCACATATCTTGCACCAATTGGTAGAGGGCGCTGTTTATATTCATTGTGGCCGTTCCAGAAATCAAGTCGGTACCCCGACGCTGAGCGTTACTAAACAGTGATTTTTTTTAAACGGGTGTCCGACTAAAATGTAAAAAGGTCGGTTTTTCTGTACACATCTCAATCGGCGGAAGATCAATCCACGTCCAACCCATAAAAACAGGCGATGCTCAATATTTGGTAACAAAACGAGAATTAAACCAAAATAAGCAGCTATGGATTCGTACGATGTGATAGCAAATCAGCCGGTTGTCATAGATAATGTAAGTCAAGTGGAATGAGAATTGTAACTGTTTTATTTAAAGGGGAAGTTTCAGCCAGGTTGAGTTGAGTGAGATGGTTTTATTTTTTAATAATGTCAGTGTCAACCACCCACCCAGATCAATTCAATGTTTTGTATGTAATGACATTATTGATGACAATGTTACAATACAATGCAATGACTGTTGTGATTTGTTCGCAACTGTAGTTTAAGTGACAGTGTTAATGTTAGTTAATTATCTGGATAACCTTCTGTATGGCGCCACCACTTTTTCACTAATTTTTACAAAAAGGCCAAGGGATATCCAACTAATGAGATAAATTAGATACATCAAATGAAAAAGTGGTGGCGCCATACGGAAACTTTTCCAATTATCTACTCGTGAATCATGATGGATTTGCCGGTGTATAGACTCCACCACTAGTCACTACACTACTCGACCAAAAGGCTTCACTCTGCTGGCTGCTTTGGTGCTGTGTATTTTTCATTCTCCTTTCTCTCTCTGGACTGCTGGAGTCTGTCTGCTCAGCCTTGCCATGCTTGGGCTTGACTACTGGCCTACAGACATTTCTTTGGACTGGTTCAGCACGGCATCATTATCAGATCACACAATGATTTTCTTAACTTATGGACCCTGATTGTGTGTGTTTTTTGTCTGATGTCAAAAATACTAAAAACAATTATAAATGCATGGGTTGGGAAGCAATGCATGATATAAAGACACTGGACTCCTTTGGTAATTGTCAAAGACCATTCTTCTCACTTGGTGTATCTCAACATTATATGCATAAAATAACAAACCTGTGAAAATTTGAGCTCAATTGGTCATCGAAACGGCGAGATAATAATGAAAGAAAAAACACCTTGTCACACGAAGTTGTGTGCTTTCAGATGCTTGATTTCGAGACCTCAAATTCTAAATCTGAGGTCTCGAAATCAAATTCGTGGAAAATTACTCCTTTCTCGATTAACTACTTCACTTCAGAGGGGGCTGTTTCTCACAATGTTTTATACTATCAACCTCTCCCCATTACTTGTTACCAAGTAAGGCAGGGCTGTATGCTTCGTTTTTGAAAGGGCAAGGGCACCAAGGCATTTTCTTCTTGGTAAAGGGCACCCTATGATGAAATTGCAAATTTGTACTGGAGCATTTCAAGGGCACCAAGGCAATGACCAGGGGACACGGAGGCAATCGCCTTCGTTGCCTCCGTGAAGTATCAGGCCTGGTAAGGTTTTATGCTAATTATTATTTTTGAGTACTTACCAATAGTGTCCACTGCCTTTAAATAAAAAGGATAAAAATGATAGGTCAATGTATGAATGAGTAGGCACCAGGCCTATATTGTAATGGTTATAATGTATACTATGACCGAATCCATGCTGTGAACAAAAAAATCCTCCATCGTACCGTTTTTAATCAAGTTATATTTTTTATTAAAAATATATATTTTTTATTATTAAAGATAAATCCTAGTCTTCATGGACATGTTCATGTTGTGATATATGCATGCACTATTCACAGCTGCCCAGTGGTCAGCCCAATCAGGAAGATCAACGATTGATGATCACAATTAACTTTTTACGTTAGTGTTGTATGGTTTCTATAGGTTTGAGCAATTTTTGGTCCTACTTTTTCTCTACTCCTAATGTAAGATAAAACAAAATGTCTTCAATTACAAAGCCTTATTTCGGTATCAGATTGCATGAGATTAGAAATTAACGGAAATATTTTCAACACAGATATTGCATTAGCCTCTAATGATTTTTTTTTCTTTGCAGGGTTCGGGTGTTGTCAAAGCAGGCTTTGCTGGTGACCAGATCCCAAAGTACCATTTTCCTAATTAGTAAGTGTGCTTTGTTTACTTATAAGTTTTTCTTAAAAAATATTGCTAAATCCTCACAGACACAGTGGAGACACTATTTCACTCAATACATACATAATTTGTAAAACTGATTCTTAATATCTGGTTGACTAAAGAAACACAATTTTTCGTCAAAATGAGTGGACAATTTGTGTTTTTGTTTTTAGTCCTCTTTCCCTGTTCTTCACCATGCAGTTTGACATATTATTTTATGCATTATATTTTAAAGTTATTTGTCATTTTGTATGTAATGCAAAATTTGATGGCGAGTGAAGAAAACATTCTTGTGGATGGGACTGGGAAACTATCAACCGAGCATGCAGCATTTGTTGTTTTATGTAGTAATGAAATGAAACCTAGGGCCCCTCAAAAGTGACTAGCACTGTGGCCCTAATGCCTGAGTAATATGTATCTGTGTATAGACCAATCAGACGAAACAAAATTGGTAGCGCCCTCTATTGAAAATTACCAACTGTGGTGTCTTTTTGTGCACAATCTAGGCATTGAAGACATCGCAGCAAATGGCGCGCGGTGCTCAACACTTGCGTTGCGTGCCCGGTGCTCAACACTTGCGCGCCCAGTGCGCGTCGGATTCGTCTTTAGAGAAGAAAAAGAAATAATTCCTGTTTAAGATGTGGGAGGAAAACCCTCGAAAGGGAAATTCCATGCAGTCGAGTAGGGACTGACAACCCAACCCAATCCATGCCAGTGCAAGTCTCTGGTCTGGGATTCGAACCAGGGTCCATAGAGATGAAGGACAGGAAAGTAACCACTGACCTGACCTGAATACGGAGTATATTTATTATCCCATACTGTATGTGTACTTCCGCATGAGCTGGGCCCAATTTCATGGCTCTGCTTACCATGGCTCTGCTAACCATGTCTCTGCTTACCATGGCTCTGCTTGCCATGGCTCTGCTTACCATGGCTCTGCTTACCATCACCATTCTCTGCTTATTGTGCAAATGTGCTAAATTTCTGTGCTAGCTGTGTACATATGTAAGCTACAAATGCCTAGTAACGTGGAGTACGCAAGCGCACAAGCAAAAATTCCCTGCTTTACAGTAAGCGCGGAATTCCTGCTTCCGTAAACGCTGATTCTTTGCCCAGGGTAAGCAGAGCCATGAAATTGGGCTGATATCACACGCCGCAACAAACACAGTGGTGCTGTATAAGAAGGATGCCAAATTCTGAAGGTTATGGGGTGAACTCTGGAACCCCGCTCCCCCTTGATACAATTCTTCCAGTGTTTTTTCTTGAACTGACATTCCCTGACAATCTACATGTAAATGTATGAAGGTTAGAATTTACAAATGTGTAAAGTATTAGACATACACTTAGACCATAATCACATGACCTTCTTACTATTATATTTCCTGGTAGGTGTTCATAATGTATGGGTAGTTTGTTGTCTGTTAAAAACATCAAGTGCAATGCATTTGTCATGCCTTCTTATTCCAAAGTGAGGTAGCAAATATTGTTCACATGATGTAAAGTGTTCTTAACACTTCATGTTCTGCTTGATGATATGTGTAACCTTTGTTTAAAAACAGATTTGCATTGTAAATTCTGGGGTCTTTCTGGCAGGTGAAATACTGTAACTAGTCTAATGTGTGGAAAATTTTACATTTTACAATCCTTCTTAAAATAGTAGTTTACCAAAGTAACAGGTGCAAAAGTTGTTAAATGTGCTCCCTTTCTTCATATCGAAAGTTGATAAAAATCAGACGATGCAATCTCTAAGAGTTTAGCCCATATTTTCTTCCATATAATACGTTGTAGTGTACAAATCATGCTGAATTGATTCATAAGTGTACATCACTTAGGGCTATGTGGTTCATATGTAAACTTGTGATGTTACAGGTAATGTTACACTTACACGTGTACGTTTGTTGAAAATACATGTAATTGACCCAATTCACCTGACGTCGTCATCAGAATAATCTTGGATGCGCCATTTTGGTGGTCAATGTCAACGTGTGTTATTCAGAGAAGTGCGCATTTTTAGCTGACCAACAACATGGTGAGTGTGGCACCAGTCGCCGCGTGTGACGCGCGTGCAAGGGGTCAATAATAATGTAAAAATATTAAAATACACTCTGTATGAATCAATTTGATCAGGCCTGAGTTCGATATCTAGTAAGTTTCTGCTGCTCCTAAGTGTTTCTGGTTCTGCCGATTTTTACAATTTTTACAGTTTTTTATTTAAATTTGTTTGTAGAAAGAAAACATGGAAGGGAAAATTATAATAAAAAACGGTTATCCCAACCTGCCACATTCTCATTATTCGATGCAGTTTGCAATTTTTAAAGGAAATAATAATATTAACTTTTAATTGTTTGTTTCTTTATCCCCCTTCAAGTGTTGGAAGACCAAAGCATGTGCGGGTGATGGCTGGAGCTTTAGAAGGTGACATGTTCATTGGTCCAAAAGGAGAAGAGCATCGTGGTCTGTTGTCAATCAAATATCCAATGGAGGTAAGTTTAGATGAAAAATTGATTAATTTCTCTTGATCAAAAACTTACATATGTACCAACAGAAGGAGAATCCGGAGAAGGCTGAGTATGTCATTGTGCATGCTATTTCTTTGTGAGACCATTTTTATGGACGCGCGTACACCATTTTCTTACGTGTGTATGGCAAAATATTTTGCCATACAATGACGTCATGAATATTGACCAATGAAAACACTAGAAACGGTCTATGTGCGCTGCCATCTTGATATTTTGCCATACATGCGTCTCACGCGATGATCATTTTGCCATACAAGCGTATCGCGTGTTGTCGATATGCCGCGTCCACAGACCACTCAGTGGGTGGCCGAGCTCAGCGTTTTCTTTGTTTTAATTTTTTAGCTTTTCTATTTCTATGCATTTTCCTCAAATGTTGTGTAGACAAGCGCAAGTTCGGTGAGCGACTAGGCTTGACTAGACCGACTAGACTAACTAGAAACCATAGAGCATATCGGAACCATGCACTGGAGAGTACATCACAGTTTCTGCGCAGTCTAGGCTAGGCCGTCTTGTCGCTTACCTGAACATGAATCCTTTTTTTTGCTGATCCCTTCAAATTGAATCAAATTTTCTTACACATAATTATCATTGTAAGAAAACTCTCTGTTTTGTAATGTTGTAGTTTGGTAAAGGGCCTTTTACCTTTGTATTTAGCGCTTTGAGGCCATTATTGCAGTTTGGCCCTTTTTGAATCTTTTAATTATTATTATTATTTTATTTCTTTAAATATTTAGTCACATAGAATTAGAAAAATTAAAAAACGCATAACAATGTTGAATGTGGTTACAGTTTTCCTCTTTTTTCCCCTTTTTTTTGTTGCAATGTGGTTGTAATTTTGTGATAAAACTACTTTAGCTTTGAATAACTTTTTTCTTCTTGTGAAGGGAAACAGGTCACAATTTGATAAAAGCTGCTAAAAAACCACAAGGCACAAAACAATTGGAATTTAAAATGAATAAGTTTTGAATTTAGAGTTCAGTATTTATGAATTTAGAATTTAGTCTGTTTTAATGTCACACATTCACTTACAGTGAAATTCACTTTGGTTTGTGAGTCTAAAAACATTACCAAAATACAGAATACACTAAAACCACTAGGCTACACAACAACGTGATTATTTGATGGGTGATACTCAGCTTGATTAAAAGATTTGTTAGCCTCAAACTCAACATTTGCACATGAGACAAAAATGTTGAATTAAAAAAAGCAAAAAACAAGACCAATGAACTATTCCTGTCTTGAGTTTACTGGCCCAACACTGAAGCCACTTGCCCCGGGCCAGTGCTCCAGTGTAAAACTTGAGCCTTGTGTGTACAAGTACATTGTATGTATGTATTCCACTTCCTTTTGAAAGGGCAAGGGCACCAAGGCATTTTCTCCTTGGTCATGTTGGTAAAGGGCACCCTGTGAGGAAATTGTAAATTTCTACTGGAGCATTTCAAGGGCACCTAGGCAATGATCGGGGGCATGGAGGCAATCGCCTTTTGCCTCCGTGAAGTTATCAGGCGTGCGACTCTGAAAACTAAATATCACCATCATCTTACACATAAAAAATCAGCAGACAGTAAAACTGGTAATATTCAACCAATAGACTAAATAATTTTTACATGATTTTGTGTACATTGGGACTTTGGCTATCAATCAGCAAATGCGCAATATTTATTGTACAGTTCAATATTGATTTTCACACGACGTGTCTTCTAAATGCAGCCCGGCCGTGTCATCTGCACCGCAGCTGTTGTTTGGAGTAAGTAGGGCGTAATGATAATACCTCCACAGATTTCTAATAATACTCATTGTACAACAATGTCAATGCCATTACAAATGCTGTGTACAGTGCCTTGTGGTTGAATGGTGGTTGAGACCAAAACATGATGGCGGGGCTTGGAATGTTTAACATTGATCGTTTAAAGGCACTGGGCACTATTGGTAATAGTCAAAGACCAGTCTTCTCACTCGGTGTATCTCAACACTATATGCATAAAATGACTAACCTGTGAAAATTTGAGCTCAATTGGTTGCCGAAGTTGCGAGATAATAATGAAAGAAAAAACGCCCTGGTCACACAAAGTTGTGTGCTTTTAGATGCTTGATTTCGGGACCTCAAATTCTAAATCTGAGGTCTCAAAATCAAATTCGTGGAAACTTACTTCTTTCTCAAAAACTACATGTACATTACTTCAGAGGGAGCCGCTTCTCACAATGGTTTATACTACCAACAGCTCCCCATTACGTGTTACCAAGTAAGGTTTTATGCAAATAACTATTTTGAGTAATTACCGAAAGTGTCCACTGCCTTTAACAAAATCGTTGCTTGGAATTTCATGGAGGCCACGCTGGCCTTTGCCTCTGTTGACCTCCAGGCCCAAATTCATTGAGCCTCTAAAAGTAGAAAACATTGCTTTTTACTGCTTAGCAAAAATATGCATTATACAATATATGCCAGTCATGGGCAGATTCTTTTACACAATGTATGTACCGGTAACATGGTATTTTAGCTGGCAAGTGGGAACCTTATTCTGGTTAAAGCATAATTGTGTTGTGCTAAGCTACATTTTTTTATGGTTTTAAAAGCTATCCACTTGTTTTCTAAGCGCCCTGATAAATCGTTCGTTGAATCATGCAAGTTTATTGCTTGCAAGATGTGACCCAGTTTAAATCCACGCACCATGTGACACATGCATTCATAAATAAATAGGTTATTACTTCTATAATTCTATTTTCCACAAAGCTATGTAGTGTCAATTTGATTAGGTTCGTCCCCCTTTTGTCTCCAGGGCCTAATTTCATTGAGCTGCTTTGTAAGCAGACAACAGTCAGAATTTGTGCTGGGGCAAAAACAAGCTGGAAACCAGTCACAATTGGTGCATAAATGACATGGGCCCAATTTCATAGAGCTGCTTAAGCACATCATTTTGCTTAAGCAAACACATCATTGCTTAGTAAAATCAGATTACCGGCCAAGACTCCACTCAATTGTTATGCTAAGTAAACAACAGCTAAATACTAGTCATAAGCAATGTATATGGCATGAAATTTTGGCCATTAACAAGTGTAAAATAAGCGAGCTATTTTCGTGCTTAAGCAATTTTTTTGCTTAAGCAGCTCTATGAAATTGGCCCCTGTTGTTTTGGCTGTTCAGCTATTTCTGGAGTGCGTTTTGGCGACCCCAAACAAAGCCCAACCGAGTCCACAAGTCGGTTACCGATTGGTCTGAATAGCGTCATCACTGCGCTCAACAGAAAATGCAAAAATGCTCAACTGATGACCAATGTTTCTGGTTGGGGTCGCCAAAACGCACTCGTGATAAGCAGTAATGTTTCATACATGTACTGGGCATTATGGGTACAAATTGTGCCAAATTTGGAGTATTGACCCTGACGTCATCATCAGAAAAATCTTGAATGCGCCATACTGGTGGGCAATTTCACTATACACTTTTATACACAACTCTATGCTGTGCGTTATGTAGTGAAGTGCGCATTTTAAGGCGACGTGGCATTAATATATGAAACCTAACATGCCCACCAACATGGTGAGCATGGCATTGGTCACCGCGTGTGAGGCGCGTGCAAGGGGTCAATAGGTTTAAAAGAGCAAGGGGACTCGTTTACAATGGATAATAAAGATATATTTTTGTAATAGTGATTTGATTCCTTTTTGGGCTATCCTCAACCTTTTCCTTGTTTGTAGTTGTATAATTATTTTATTTTTTGGGGGCGGGGTGGGGGGGGGACACACACATTTTCTTTTTACGCGAGTTATTTTTAACAAAAATAGTAAGTGAATGAATGTAAAACAAACCAGAAATAAATAGGCCTGAGTTTTGTGCACTAAAATGCTGTAATAATCTTAACTCTTATTAAATATTTATTGACAGCATGGCATAGTAAAAGACTGGAACGACATGGAGAGAATATGGCAGTATATTTATTCCAAAGACCAACTCCAGACATTCTCAGAGGAGGTAAGTTTTTTTCTCTACTATTATGATTTCTCGATGATTTCTCTATCATCATCATTATCATTCGGCATAGACTTGCATCCGTGGCCGCCTCGTCCTCAGATTGTAATGGGGGTGCCATCATGGTGTCTCTCGATCGCTGCTCTTCTCAGTTCTTTGACGCTTCTTCCACTCCACTTTGTGACATTGTCTATCGAGCGCAGGTTAGGGCGGTCTCTGCCTCGAATTGTACCTGTAGGCAGACCATCTATAGCTGCGCCGGGTAGGCCTCCCTGTCTCATAACATGAGCGCACCATTTCGCCTTCCGCTCTAAGACCTCGTCACTCATGAGACGCCACTGTCTGTCCACCGATCAGTTCGGATTTCTCTATGATTTCTCTACTATTGTGATTTCTTTACTATTGTGATTTCTTTACTATTGTGATTTCTTTACCATTGTAAACTAGCAATACCATATTCGTATTAAAAGTTTTAAAACATTTATTTTCGGTATTCCACGATAGCTGCAGCCTGCGCTCTAAATACTTTGTCAGCCACTCCAGGCAAGCAGCTCTGCCATCCCCATGTAAAAAACTCCAAAATATTAATGTTTTTTCCTATGTTAATTCTTGTTAAATTTTGACATGAGGAAGATTTAGATGAAAGAAAAAACCCTACAGAATGGAGTACAAGAAAACCTATAATGAGTAGCCCAATGGGAACTTGCTTGATGATATAGCATTGTAATTGAACACACATGTTAGCTGATGTTGAATGAGTGTCTAGAAGGAAATGCATTAATTGCAAAGTGATGGGGGACTTGTTGTCAGGGTTGTGTGTTAAAAGTAATTGTCGTGGGGACGCCATGTCTTTGTCATATTTTTCTGTTAACGCCATTCATTTACTTACTGTTTGCACCAGAAGCCATGCATTTTTGTGTGTTATTGGTTAGCAGCGTTATGAAATAGAATAATTGCACATGACGTCATTAACCATCATCTTTGATGTAAAGCAATGAAAACTGCACATGTGTACGCACTGTGCATTACGTGTGCATATTTCATCAAAGGAAAATTGCTGTGCCCCTTCAAGAGCAAAGTTCAAGGCCTACGCCCAATTTTCGTGATATGTAGCAGAACAATTTGCCAAGGTGCAAGCGTATTTCACAGGTTAGCAGAAAAATTGGGTGGCCATATTGCGCGCTTACCATGGATTTGCATTGTGACTTGATGTAAGCAACGGAAGGTTAGCATGCCTTTTCCTGTGCTTACGGTTAGCAGCTATGAAATGGAAATTGCACAGTAAGCACAAAATCGACCGCTAAGCAGCGCTATGAAATTGGGCCCTGGACTATTCTTGAAAAGGGCCCTATATCCTATTTTGACAGCTAATAATTCGGATCGATTGTTTGTATCTCATGTCTACAGCATCCTGTGTTACTGACAGAGGCCCCTCTTAATCCGAGGAAGAACAGAGAGAAAGCGGCTGAGGTGTTCTTCGAGACATTCAACGTCCCGGCTCTCTTCATCTCAATGCAGGCCATTCTTAGTTTGTAAGAACAATGTTTGTCTCATAACACTTCTAGAATAAGACAATTTGTATTAAAGGCAGCGGACACTATTTGCAATTGGTAATAATAAATTGTTAGCATAAAAACTTGCTTGTTAGCGGTCAATAGACAGATGTTGATAGTATAAAACAGTATTTAAGAACTCGTCGCTACCCTTTCATTCCCTTATAAAACAGTGAGAAATGGCTCCCTCTGAAGTAACTTCATTTTTTGAGAAAGAAGCTATTTCTCACTAAAATATTTGAATTTTATTTCGAGACCTCAGAATTAGACTCTCCCCAAGTTTTTTTCTTCCATTATCGTTTCGCAACTTCAACGTCCAATTGAGTTCAAATTTTCACAGGTTTGTTATTTTGTGCATATGTTGAGATAAACCAAGTGAAAGGACTGGTCTTTGACAATTACTAAAGGTGTCCAGTGTCTTTAGATATGAATGTTCACAGGTTTTTACAACTTTCATGTGGTGAAGACAGTTGCGGAAAACTTTACTTAAAATAGGTTTGGGGTAAACAAAAAAATGACTCAAGTGTGACTTGAAACTGCGACCTTAACGTTTCATCACAAAAAGTGGTTTGCCTAAACAATAAAACACCTTTGGTCTTTTGGTCAAGCTTTTCATTCCCTTTTTATTGTTTACTAGATATGCGACAGGTCGTACTACCGGAGTGGTTCTAGACTCGGGTGACGGTGTAACGCACGCCGTACCGATCTACGAGGGGTTCGCCCTCCCCCACTCTATCATGAGGGTAGACATAGCTGGACGTGACGTCACTCGTTACCTCCAGCTGCTGCTCAGAAAAGAAGGTTACAACTTCCACACGTCAGCTGAACTGGAAGTTGTCAAGATGATCAAAGAGGTTGGTATAGACCCACTTGCACAATGCGCAGCGCATTTTCACGCACCTATCTTTTCCGCCAGTTTGGGAGTCAAAATTGGGCTCAAAGGAATTGATTCCGAAAATGCTGGAAATGGTAGACGTGCATTCTTAGGAGGTGTGTTCCGCGTTGTGCAAGGGGCCTATTGTCAAATATTGGTTTTTCATTTTCTCTTCCGGATTTTGAACCGACTCGGAGGACAATCTCTGAATATGGCTCATCAGGCCGGTGTCTGTACCCAGTTTCCTTGGCAGTAAACGACTGAGAATATTTTTATTTCCCCTGGACAGGATGCCACTGAGTCCATCGCAGTTTACTTCCCAGCACTTGCCGGTACCCATTTATAATTGCCAAATGATTATGATAAAGTCCCTTGCTAAAGGACACAAGTGTTGTGACTGAGCAGGACCAGATTCGAACCCAAATTCTAGTAGGGGTACAATGTTGCATTCTTTTTGTCATCAAAAGGAGTTTTGGCTACCCAAATGCTTGGATACCTTTTTGTTTACAGGAATGTGGGCGGTTGATTCGCCAGGGTATTTTAAAGGAAAAAGACCCACTGCAGTCTTTAGTCACACACTGCCATGTTGTTTATTGGTGTGTGCTTTGCGTTTTTCTTCTTTCCATTTTGATCTTGTTTAATTGTACATTTAACCCCATTTGTTCCCCTTGGTGTGAGTGTGGCTCTTCTGAGCGTTATGGTCTGTAATTTGTTGTTGCATTTGTACGCTGATTGGTACATTGTATGTAATGTTACCCTATATTGAATGATTGTCTTTAAATTTTATTCTGAATTGTTACAGATTTTTAATTGTGCATTTGATTGTCATGTTCCCCTCGTTAAGGGTGATGGTGTCCATTTTGCGTGTACATTGTATGTAATGTTACCCTATATTGAATGATTGTCTTTAAATTTTATTCTGAATTGTTACAGATTTTTAATTGTGCATTTGATTGTCATGTTCCCCTCGTTAAGGGTGATGGTGTCCATTTTGCGTGTACATTGTATGTAATGTTACCCTATATTGAATGATTGTCTTTAAATTTTATTCTGAATTGTTACAGATTTTTAATTGTGCATTTGATTGTCATGTTCCCCTCGTTAAGGGTGATGGTGTCCATTTTGCGTGTTATTGCCTATATTTTATGCTGCATTTGTATGTTTGGTACATTGTGTTTTTTTACTTTTATTGAACTTTTGATTTTATTTGTTGAACTTTTACAGAATGTTATTGTAACTTTGCATTTTCAAGCGTTTTTGGATGGAGAGGGTGCACTGTAATTGTAGTAGGCCTAAATTATTATGATCATTAATTCTATTATTATTATTATGTAGAAACAAAGCAACCTTTAACCTTTACGGATGTAGAATGCTTTATTTATATCCAAATAATGTTAGCAGGTATATTGGTTGTTTATGATATATGCATTAGGCCTAATAATATCATGCATACGATTTCATCCAGCAGTTTTGCTTAGCAAAATATTTCAACTGAACATCATTAAATGTGCACACAGATTGCTAATATTAAGTAGCAAATCATGATTGTTGAGTAGAAACTAACACATTTTGCGTAGCATTTTGCTCTGCTGTACAAGGGAATTTGTTCACTGCATAACACCCCCTCTGTTGGCGGTCTTGTGGATTTGTCCATCAAATTCGAGCCCTGCTGACTAAGATATTTTTGATCCGGATATTTCTCTTGCAGCGATCCTGTTTCCTGTCCATCAATCCTCAGAAAGAAGAGACAACAGATACAGAGAAATCTCTCTACACATTGCCAGATGGGAGCACACTCGAGGTGAGCCTTAACAATCGTTAAATGTCATTGTCATTTTTCTTCAGTAATTTGTTCGTCTGCCTGACTGTCTGTTTGTTTCGTCTTTGTATATAAAATGTCCTTAACTCGTACTCTAGTCTTTCCAGTTCGTTTGTTTGTTCAAAGAATTTTGTTTTACCTCTTAAAGGCAGTGGACACTTTTGGTGATTGTCAAAGACTAGCCTTCAAAGTTGATGTATCTCAACATATGCATAAAATAACAAACTTGTTAAAATTGAGCTCAATCGGTCACCGAACTTGCAAGATAATAATGAAAGAAGAAAAAAAAACACCCTTGTCGCACAAAGTTGTGTGCATTTAGATGGTTGATTTCGAGACCTGAAGTTCTAAATCTGAGGTCTCGAAATCAAATTCATGGAAAACTACTTCTTTCTCGAAAACTATGGCACTTCAGAGGGAGCCGTTTCTCACAATGTTTTAAACCATCAACCTCTCCCCATTACTCGTCACCAAGAAAGGTTTTATGCTAATAATAATTTTGAGTAATTACCAATAGTGTCCACTGCCTTTAAACATTGTGATTCAATGTAATTACATCTTGCGTCTCCAGGTGGGACCAGCCAAGTTCAGGGCGCCAGAGCTTCTCTTCAGACCGGACCTTATCGGTGAGGAGTGCGAGGGACTCCACGAGGTGCTGACCTTTGCCATCCAGAAGTCTGACATGGACCTGAGAAGGACCCTGTTTGCAAACATCGTCCTGTCTGGTGGCTCAACACTGTTCAGGGGATTCGGTGACAGGCTGCTCAGTGAGGTCAAGAAACTAGCTCCAAAAGACGTTAAGATCAGGGTAGGTTTTGGTTTGGATTTTTCTATTTGCTACAAACCTTAAAATACACATGAAAGTTCTGTGAACAGAAATTGTTTTTGGGATTATGAAAATGTCAATGAATGAATAGGTTACTTACTGGTGTACAAAAGAAACGGCAAATTAAATATGGATGAACCTTTCCTGTTTTGTTTGGAAAGAGCTCATGTCGTAGGCCTTTTTGAGTGCCTGGGGATAAAGTTTTATCCCTCGACAGTGGTCTGCAAACCATTTCAGTAGTTCTGGAGATATTTTCTCCGTGACCATATCAATAAAAGAATTCACTAAAATTTTCCATTTTATTGCAGATATCGGCACCACAAGAGAGGTTATACTCAACATGGATTGGGTAAGCATTACATTTCTTGTTGAAGAAACCTTTTTTTCAAATAGTTTCCCTAACCTCAATTTGATAAACCCCATTTCACAAATTCCTGTAATTTTTTCCTCTAATTTCCAATACCCTTCCCATGAACTATGCTAATCACATTCACGCATGCGTACAGACCCTATTGAGATGTGCAATAAGCAGGTGCACAAGTGCGTCTGCGTCACCCTGCTATTAGCCACATACAAAACAGCGCGATGTTTCCTCATTTTGCCAACCAAAATGTTAGTGCGCACACGCTATGTGCAAATTAATTTACATTTCATGGGAAGGGTCTATTGATTTGACGGTTGAGTTCCTAATATATGTTTTTTCTCTCTCTCTCTCTTCAGGGGTTCCATCTTAGCATCCTTAGACACCTTCAAGAAGATGTGGGTCTCTAAAAAGGAATACGACGAAGATGGTGTCAAAGCCGTCCACAGGAAGACCTTTTAATGCAATAGTAGCAATCTAGATTATAGATCTTCAACAGTAGCGTCCCCTTGTACTCATCGTATCAAAGTTGCAGGTTTTTTCCTCCTTTTTTGACCTTTAGGGAAGTTGGGAAGTATACTTAAATTATAAATGCATATGCTCAGTGCTCTTAAGGCAGGCACCGAGATGGTTGATTCCAACCTCGTTCCCAGGGGTGATCGATCTTGCAGCGCCATGTTGTCCCAGCACGCCTTGCTTGCTTATAACCCATGGGCCTGGTGGCACGGCGTGGGGTGCGTTTTGGCGGTCGTAACCAACAACTGTTTTGGTCATTAGCCAGTGGTTAACCAATGGCCAATTCAACCGCAACAGTCCTTGGTTAGGACCGTCAAATTGCACCCCTGGAATTGGTTCATTAAAATGCGCTAGAATCTGGCACTTTTTACTTAGGCCTGTGGCCGATCCACTCTATGCGCCTGCTCAAGTATCCTAACACGCAAAAAATGCATCGAGTCAAGAGCAACTGGTCATCTCTCGTTCTTCTGTGATCTTTTGATATGTTTAATTGTATGCAGTTTATGGTGACCGTGTAAAAACATGATTCATTTGAAATGGAATCTTGTCAAAATTCTTGCATTTTTAATCTGCGTTTACTAAGCATCGTGCAAGTGCTTTGAAGTTTTTGCAAGTGTAGCTTCAAAGAAGTCACCCTTGGGAGCCAATCAGCACTGGTTTTTAATTACATCCCTCCCGGGCTCAGTGACGAGAGGTATCAATATGGCGTGCTCCCCATGGTAGCGAGGTTGGGTTGATTCTAGCAAATTGCTAGAATAGTCAGAGACCATAGAGGGCTGAAAGTTTAGCATGGCCATGAAACAGCCACAACAGTTGAAGTAGTCTTATTGAACCAAGCGAGGGCCACATGTCATTAACCAAAACTGTACCTTATCTGTAAAGAGGGTCGTCTTCACTTTAAAGAATGTCCTGCACTGATCTGGGCCCAATTTTATAGAGCGGTTACGCAGGAAGCTATGCTTAACAAATTCCTTTGCTAAGCAAGAAATAAGTCGGGTACCAGTAACATCACTAGTTAAAATGTGTAGAAGTTTGTCTGGTTACCAGTTTTTGCTAAGCATAATTTGGTTGTGCTAAGCTAGTTTTTTTCTGCTTATAAGCAGCTCTATGAAACTGGGCCCAGTGCATGAGCCAAGCATCAATAGCTGTCGCCATACGCACATATTGTTTTTGTTTAATGACAACTGCAATGTGGTTTTTTTCATGGTGTGCCATGCTTCCTAATCCAAGTTTTTTTTTTTAAGCTGTAGAAACCCCTTGCTATTACTTCCTATCACTTGGATTTTGAATCCAACTCTGAAATTTAACATTTGAAAGAAAAATCCTTTTGATACAGATGGATACCGATAGTAAAAATTTCATTTTTTGAAAGGAACACGTTGCCCTGGATAGGTAGGGATGGTCTTTGATCATCGCTTGAAACCGTTTGTTATGAAATGCATATGGTTAGATAGATAACTTAACAGTAGAGTACAACTATCCACACAACAAGCCTCGAAATTGCATTTTTCCTTTTACGTTCTATTCCATTTTGTGGAGTCAATATCTTGACTTCATAAAATGGCCAACCGTGTTAGCTGGGGATGTAAAAAGAAAACCGTGCAATTTCAAGGCATGTTTGTGTGGATGGACCATATGAATTTCATTACAAACGGTTTCGTACGCTTTTCAATGACCAACCTGCCTGATCCAAAGCAACGTGTTCCTTTAATAATGTTTTGACTGCGAGAGGGTGAGGATATTTTATCATGTGAGAGAATGGAGAGTTTTTCCCATTTCTGTTTATTGTGTTTGGCCTGATTAACATAATTCAGAGATCTCATGTATTATTTTCTTGCATGACCAAAGCAAGAAAAATGTGGATCAAATTTGTATAGCAAACATTTTTCATCTCTGACGCGTACTATTTGAAAAAGTTTGGAAAATTCAATTAAGGTTTGTGTATTGGAAAATCACTTTTGTTTTTGCATTTTGACTTGCCATTTCTCAAATTTCGAAATTTCATTCCGGTTTTTTTTTGTTGGTTGTTGAAGATTTTAGCAAACGAGAAGTGCCCTTATTGCATTCATCAGTCACTTGGATAAAAGGGTGTTGCGCTTCAGAATTTCCAACATGTAGAATTATAGATTTATTGTTTCTAGATAATGCAGTGGGTTGAACAAACTCAACCTAAGGCCAGGATCCTTTACTTGATGATTTTCATAATATCCTCGTCTTATGGGTCCGAAGGTTTGGTGGTGTTAAGATAAGCTTGTCGTGGCCGAGTGATTTAGCTCATAAGACTCAATTTCTGGTGGGTGACTCTTTAGGGTGTTGGTTCCAATTTCGGTCATGGCACTTGTTTTATTTTTTAGCAAGACACTTGACTATAATTGCTTCTCTTCACCCAGGGGTACTTGGGTACCTGAAATGGTTCTTGTGATTGATTTAAAGGCAGTGGACACTATTGGTAATTGTCAAAGACTAGTCTTCACATTTGGTGTATCTCAACATATGCATAAAATAACAAACCTGTGAAAATTTGAGCTCAATCAGTCATCAAACTTGCGAGATGAAAATGAAAGAAAAAAACACCCTTGTCACACGAAGTTGTGTGCGTTTAGATGGTTGATTTCGAGACCTCAAGTTCTAAACCTGAGGTCTCGAAATCGAACTCGTGGAAAATTACGTCTTTCTCTAAAAATATGGCACTTCAGAGGGAGCCGTTTCTCACAATGTTTTATACCATCAACCTCTCCCCATTACTCGTCACCAAGTAAGGTTTTATGCCAATAATTATTTTGAGTAATTACCAATAGTGTCCCCTGCCTTTAACTTTGTGCGCTACACACTTGGCAGCACAGGTTGTTTACTTACCAGGGAGCTGAGATGGTTTAAGGAATGAAATAAGGCCCATTGACCTGGGGTAATAATGTGGAAGTGCTATGAGCGTCACTGAATGATGGAATGGAACAATGTTTAAGAAACCACTATTATAACTTTAGGCAGATAAAGTCCCTAGTGGGACGGTTTCATGCAGCAACAAGAGCAAAGTAAGGGTCATTATGAAACAGCTATTTGTATTTTAAGAATAATTTGGGGATTCTAGCTTGTGTGTTTACAAAGGGAAGTAATTCAGTGACTATAGGTCCTTTAGGCTCATTGAGTAGTCTTAATTATTGTACATATTGGTCAGTGTGTAGTTGTAAGTTTAGATGCGTGCTGCTAAAAACAAAAAAAATCTTTAATTATTTTATTACTTTTCAATTCCATCATTTTATTGAAAACAAAATCCTATGTAGTATATTAAAAATTAGAGAGTTTTTTAGGACGACTGGTGCTGCAACGGTAAGTAGTTTTCAGCCTAATGTTGTCATTTTCAGCACAGCGCAGATTCATCCCAGGCACTGTCGTAGACATTGGGGGGACGACCGTCCTCAAAGTCGACGCATGCGCAGTTGACGCCAAATGTCATCATTACCGTCGCAGAACCATCCGCCGTTGAAAACTCTCCGTTATGTACATGCTTAATAAAAGCTATGTGACTTGGGGTGGCAACAAAAGTAAGAAACAAATAATAAGGAAAACAGATAATAAATGTTTTTTAATGAGTATCCTGACAGTATGGTCTTGCGAGTCGCACTCGAGTCTTACCTGAGTTTTCGAGCATATGTGAGAACAGGACAGTGTTGATGACAGTCTATGTTGAAAACAGTCTATGTTGATAGTTACTTGATCCAATCTCTGATTTGAATTTAATCGGATCATTTACTGTTTTTTTTTTTATTTTTAGGGGGGGGGGGCTCTTGATTTGTTGTCAATCATGTGGCATCTTTGACTGATTTTGGTTTAAAAAGGATTTATTTCACATGGAGAGTATTAGACAAACATTTTTTTACTCATCTGATCTGGGCCCTGTCTGGATACTGAGAAAAATGTTGCTTGCGCTATGGGTATTTTTGCAGGAAACCTATGTAAGCTAAAATAAATGTGCGGACAAATTTGTGTGCTTTTTGCCCTATGAAAGTCCAATATTATTCAGAAATCAATCGCCACCCCTCCCCATATCAGAATAAATTTGAATATTTGTCTAACCCATGGTATATATTTATTTATGAATTTTTCAGTTTCTGTTTCAATGTCAATATCGCTCGTTAATTAAATATTGGAAAACAAATGTAATGCATGCACATGTTTAATTAAATTTCTGTACAGTATTACGTGCAAGAAATAAAGTTGAAGCTATTACTCTGTCAGGGTAAAACGATACTAATTTGAGTTGGAATTTCTTTTTTGGGGTGAGCAGCTGCATAGCATATGTGAGACTAAATGTAAAACCAGTTTCTGTTTGTGTGTGTGTTGCCTGTTTGTTGGTCCGCCCACCTGGTTGTCTGCACTCAGTTCTTTATTATGCTTGCATTTTCAGTGATGTTCAATTCAATTCACATTTACATTTATTTCCACAAAACATTTCCACAATATTATAGAACATTGGATGCAGGAAAGTAGCAGGAAGCGCATGGAGGCAAGGCTCAAAAGAAGCTAGGTAGCTTGTAGCGGCCTGCAAAAGACATAAACTAAAGGTACATGCTTAAGACAATACAAAGACGAAACAGACACACAAACAAACAGACAAACAGACGGACATACATGCATACATTAGAACAAACTACTGGAGAAAATGACAATGACAAAGTAAGCAAAAAAGTGTTGGAAGCTTTGCTTAGTGTTGAGCATAGAAAAACTGTAACACAATAAAAACTACAACTGCTGAACTACTGTACAACCGTGTATGGTGAGGTCTTGATGCTTCCAAGAGTATGCTCTGCTCGGAATCCATGGTGAATGCTGTCTTCGGGCATTCTCTTGATGGAATGGCGTCTTATAAATTTAAAATGTCATGTTGTTATGTCCCAATTTCATAGTGCTGCTTGAAGCACAAAAGTAGCCTGGCGCAACAAAAATATGGTTACCGGCCAAATACCATGTCATTTGTACAATTTATGACTGGTATTCTGGCTTTTTCTGCTAAGCAGAAATAATATTAAGCAATATTTCTTGCATTGTAAGCAGCTCTATCAAATTGGGCCAAGGTCTATACCTATCATTTTCCATAAGCATCAAGAATTACACAAAAACGAGAGAGCTACATGAACTACCATGCTATATACAGTGCTCTTAAAGCATCTTTATTTTATTTCGCTGAATCAAAATTGTTTGAAATTGAAAATTATATACACCTGTTTTTTAGACACATTGTAAAAAAAAGAAAATATCAAGATAGTTGCACTTGTCCTAGTTGATTTATGATGAATTTATTAATTGTTATATTTGAATTCATTTACGAATGTGGGATATCTGGACACCTGATGACTGCAGACACACCACGTCGATTTCACCAAACTCATCCTAACTTAGGATTAATCTTAGGACTTAGGACGAGTTAAGTTCCCTATCTGAAGACGTAGGATGCATTGAACCCATCCTAAGTTAGGACGGGTTACTCGTCCTACTTCGAGATAGGATTATTAATCCTAGCGTTTCGTGAAATCGGCCGCAGGACCCAATCTCATACAATACAATACAATACAACTTTATTGTCCGTGCATGGGAAATTCCTTTGGCCTTATTGCTCACATAAAAATCGATCACCAGTCATAAGCCTTTTTGAGATATGGCGGGCACAATACTACAGCACTATAAGATTTGAGAAAATTTGTGTGTATACACCCAAACCAAACAGTACACTCCTATCACGTCGCCATACCTCAAAAAGGCTAAAGGTCCTGCTTTACTGCTGCATAATTCTGTGCTGACAGCCATTAATACTGGAGTTACATACTTTACAGGAAGATGCTGTAAGCGCAGATTTCTGCAGTTAGCAGTGCCATGAAATTCGACCAGGTAAGTGTAATTCTGAGCATGCACACAGACTGTGTTAATTTTGCAAAGGTCACTTTCATTGGAAACTCATAAAGTCAGTTTGAAACTTGTGAAGGGGCACCAAGGCCAACACCAGGGGCAACTGCGGCCATGACCGCTGTAGCCTGTGTACAATTCCAGACTTGCACTTCTGCGAACAACAAGTCTACATGGAAGTGTCGTGACCGAGCGGTTAAGAGCACCGAATTCAAACTCTGGTGTTTCTCATCAGCAGAGTGTGGGTTCAAATCCCCAGCCGTGACACGTTAAGCAAGACACCTAACCATTACTTCGTCCTTCGGATAGGACAGAAAGCCGTTGGTCCCTTGTGTTGTGCCAGGCATGTAAAAAAAAAACAGTGCACTTATCGAAAAGAGAAGGGGTTCGCCCCGGTGTTCCTGGCTGTGGCTGCTGTATGCGCGCCGTAGCACCTTGTAAACCCTTTTAAGGTAGTATATAATTGGGTTTAAGAATTCATCCCTGCGATAACCTAGTGTCCCCAAAAGGTCCCCCATTGTGACCTGCATCCTTGCTTTGTGCTAGCATAATTCACCCAAACTTCTCAAGAGTTAAAGACAAAGTATACTTTTGGTTTGTGGAACTATTGGATTGGTTTTAATTCCAAATAAATGTCAACGTAAACAATTAAACTAACATGTGAAAATATCGTTTTAAAAGTTGGTAGCGGCTTTATGATATCGCCAAAAATTCTGGAGCGGTATGTGCATGCAGGAAGTCAGGAAGAATAATCCGATATTTGAATACAAAATCTGAGCCGTCAGACTAAATGTTTTTGAATCTCTCTCCTGAAAATAACACTCCTTTAAAGGGAACTAATTCTCAAAGTGTTATACATTATCAACAGCTGCGGTGCTTCTTACCAAGTGAGTTTTTAGTTTTTGGATTAATCACCAAAAGTATACCCTCCCTTTAAAACCAGAAATGTCCAATGGGGCATAGTTAAACCACCAACAGCGCACTATGAAGATAAATTACAGTAAAAATAGCAACAACAAAACAAGGAAAACAAAACAATTCATCAGATACATGTCATACATGCACATATTATGCTCAAATAATTTGGAGAAAAATTACAGTACACAAGACAACAGTTATATTTAGAACATAGAATATGTACATGGTACATATGATTCTACAATAGCGTCTAGCCACCGTGCATAATTATTTTGAAGGTCAATATTTGAATTAATTTGTGTGCATTATATACAGATTAAAGTTTACAATGAAAATTTGTTCTCTTGGGGTAAACACAAATCAAATTTAACAAAATTATAAAGATGTCTCATTTCACACTTTAAATCTTGTTGTGAAGCCAAGGACTCTCAGAAAATAAACTTAATTATGGTCTACTAACCAATAACCCAATAGACTTGACTCAAGTCCCAATCCCGTGCCAGTGCCACACTAAAATAATTGTTTTCCGGGCCCCAACCTGTTCCGCTTAACTACATTTTGATGATGGGGGCGCACTTGTCTTATGTGACTGCTGGCGCGTTACATGTGTTTAGGACCTCACACGTAAGGAACCCGATCGAGTTCAACTCTGTGTGTCTGAACAGTTCTAAAGTTAGACCGAATCGGGTTTAACCTGAAAAGTTAGACCGTCGAGCTGGGGGGTTTATCTTTAGACCGCTTCAGGTTTATCATTTAACACTGTGTTTGGACAGAATAAAAAAACTACCAAATCTGGTTTACTCACAACAGATGACCCATTGACCTCCGTGACCAAAACAGGATGTCAGAGTGATGGGGTCGCGTTTGCTTTGACCTCTTAAAACTGAAGATAAACTGTATCGGGTTTATCTCATTGCTGTCAGAACGCAAGGGGACGACCACCTCAGAAAGTTAAACCGGTTCGGGTCTAACTTAGTACGCTGTCTGAACACACCCACAGTGTACATAACTGCCCATTCAGTCTTACTACTAAAAATGCTTTCATCTCCAATAAGGAAATTTATAAATATTTGCATATTGGGTTAATTAATTTAACATGACCTCACCTGACAGAACTAGAAAACTATTTTTTAGAAAAGTAGAGTTGAAATGAAATAAATATTTTTGAAACTAGACTTACACTGTCTGAATCCCTACAAACAACATTTACCCTAAACACTCTCCACCCTACATCAGGCCTGATACTTCACGGAGGCAACAAAGGCCTCCATGCCCCCTCGTCATTGCCTTGGTGCCCTTGAAATGCTCCAGTAGAAATTTACAATTTCCTCATAGGGTTCTCTTTACCAAGGAGAAAATGCCTTGGTGCCCTCGCTCTTTCAAAAACGAAGCATTTGTGCCTGATATGAGCTCTGAAATCATTCAGTTTGTTCAATCAATAATATCCCTTCACCCTTCTCTTGCTTTTGCCACAATATTTTAAGCTAAAAGTTTAAAAATAAGATCTTTAGGCATCGTGAAAGACTGGGCATATCTTGCACTATACCTATATTCTTTCTTCTTTGGATTGTTTGAGATACAAGTTGTAACATGTGAGCAAAACATGCACTTTAACATGTCCTAATGTCGAAATATTAGGCTGTTAAAAAAGGACCTGAACTGTGAGCTCATGAAAGCTTGAAAGTGTTGGAGTGCGAAAGTTTGTGAGCACGAAGCCTACTTACATTCATTTATCTTTGGTTCTAAAAACCCTACTTTACAATTTGGGGCATTCTATATGATTTTCTCTCCATGTTTTTATGAATTTGATCTAAATGAAAACAAATCCCGAAAATACTAAAAAAATCCCAACAATACTATTTGTTTTATTAATTTTTAGTTTTAGGGATAAAAAAACCCAGATTTCCGGTAAAAAAAATTGAGAAATCGCATCCCTGAAATATGGCTTAGTATGCACGAACTACCTGCATAAGATACCCCTTGCTCAGGAAACTTGGATGAAATTGCAACTCAAATGTCGACTCTGCAGGCTCTACTGATCTACTTACAAAGCCAAACTTCTTACTTTGCAACGATTAAGGAATGATTGGTGAGGGTTAATATTTTTCTGACATCATGAGCACCACCAGAGCCGACCATCCAGTGAAAGGATGTGACCCTTGACCTTTCCCTGTTTTATCGTTATAATTCTCCCAAATGTAACCCGACCTCTCGTACTCCTTGATAATATTGCTGACAAGGTTTTGCCTGAGCTCTGCATAGAGCGCTGTAGCTTCGTCTTGGTACGGCCCCGCCAGACTTGAGTAATGGTGCAAGGCGCGTACAGCAAGAAAGTTCATGTTTATCCATATAGCACCTCGCCAATATGGCGGGTCATGTTCTGTGTTATACTTCATGTAAATCGGGTCCGATTTCGAGAGTGATCTCAGACCATAGTTAGTCCACAAGAGCTTAGGGTCTTTCAAGTCTGTGAGTATCCTGCCAAGTTTGTTTGACTTTGGCTCAAGGATCTGAAGAAAGAAGGGGAACAGGCTGACGTAGCCGAAGGCATCGACGAACTGTTCCTTGGGTAGGGTGTTCCCTTTGAGCACACGCACTAGAGAGGGTTGGGGAGGTGCAGGGGGGCGTCGCTGACCTGGCTTGGGTCTAGGAGGAGGTGGGAGCGTTGGCCTTTTCAAGACAACAGCAGAAGAGTGTATCCCATAATCACTGTACATCTTTCCCTTCGTGGACCAGTGTAGACTATCGAGCAGTTTATTGTCGCTAAGAACTTTATGAGTGACTTGATAGTCCTGGAATGGGGCGTTGATAGCCTTGGCTATGTCTACCATGACTCCTGAAGCTAAGGCCATCCAGCAGCGTAGATCGACGTGAAGTTCATCATCTGATGGATGGGATGCCCTCGGGAAGTCATCCAGACCGGATGTCAGGGTCTTGGGGTTTAACTCTCTGTCCGTCGTTGCATCCCGGCCTCTCCATCGATACGTGGACGGCTTAGGTCCTGCCTGGGTCGTATTAAACCAACGGTACCAAGCCTCTAACCTCGGATACACATGACCCAGATAGTCCAAGAAATCAGCATTATTACTGGATGTTGCATCTTTTAAAATAGACTGCAGAGGTAGAAACAAGGTCGGCGGGTTGGCATTTTCGTTGTTCTGAACGACAAACTCATCGGGGACTTTGCTGCGGGCCTCTCCTCCCAGGATCTGCTCCCGGGGAATCCACCCTTCCATATTCATAAGATCGAGCCAGTGACCAATTATCTCCTTGCTCAGGACTGGGTCCCACTTGCTGATCAGTAGATTATGGAATCCTTCATCCCAGAGAAAACCTCGAGGGAAGAATGACCGAGACGGCACGGCCGTCAGCAATGGGGCCTCCCAGTACTTCACAGGTTCTGGATTATACTTGGACCGGACCGTAGAATGACCATAGAAATACCCTATCCCTCCTAACATGTTACTAAGCACAGCCTTTGCGACATCGATCTCTCTCTTCTTATACCCTTTCTGTTTTAACCCAAACTTTTCCTCGAAGGTTACGTCAAAGTTCTCTTTGTGCTGTTTCAGCCACTGAGTGAACACATCGCCAGAAAGAGGGACCTGGCGATTGATGTTGCTTCCCGACTCGAATATCACCTCCATTTCAAAAGGGAGAGACACGGTCACCTGATGAGCGATGAAATTCGCCTGGTAGTCTGTGATTTCTTTCAGCGCTAGGATGTCCCCTGCCAGGCCCGCCATGACTTGTTTTCCAGAGTAGGGATAGCGTTTGAGACTCTGCAAGACGACATCCTTACTGCGGTGAATACTCGGGCTGTAAGTGCTGACGTAGTGGAATTTCTTGGCGTTGGTCGCTGGTGGAAACCTGAGGCTGAAACTACCAAGCTCTTTTGAAGATCCACGAATCTGAAGAAGTTGACCTCCCTTCACGATAGACTGGAGGTCACCGTTGGTTCCGTCGAGTGCAGTGTAGAAAATTAGACTTACGATTGTCTTGTTTGCGGCTCTCGTCTGCAGAATTAACACATTTGTGCAAAGAATTAAAATGCTGGAAAAGAACTGAGAATGCAAGCCTGAATGGGATACATAATAAATCTTTTGGTCATTGGTCTATAATTATCTATTTTTACCCTAAACTTTAGTGGGCTGGTGAATCTTGAAGAATTTGTAGAGAAAAAAATAAATAATAATAAATAAAAATTTACAGTGCAAAACATAGTTTGAAACAAGAACAGTTTTGTTTTAAATACAAACATTTGGAGCAAGGAAAAGCATCCGGCTTGGTCACCGGATTAGCACAAGACCTGCTTACCGCCGAATTCTGTGCTTACGATCACGATTCCCAGCTTACGTGCAAGCGCCGAATTTCTGCGCTAGCCTTGTAAGCGTAGAATGCCTATTAACGTGGAGTACGCAGGCGCAGAAGTCAAAATTCGCCGCTAACCCGTGAAATACGCTTGCCGTAAGCACAGAATTCCCTGCTTCCGTAAGTGCCGATTCTGTGCTTACGGTAAGCAGAGCCATGAAATTGGGCCCTGCATGAGTCAATCCAGGGGTGGAGGGCAAGAAATTATACCACTACACCAACTCGACCACCCTCAAGATGATTGTGGCATTGTGGGGTACAGTTTTGTTTTCTCAAGAAACTGCTGGGCCCAATTTCATTGTACTGTATGGTAAGCAAACGTGCTTTAGCATTAGCCTGTTTCACTGGTAAGCAAGAAAAATAAGGCATCCACATTCACCGTGGATTTGCCTTGTTACGTCATTTACTTTCATACAGTGAGCACCGGAAGGTTAGCAAATAGGCCTTTTCCTGTGCATACGGTTAGCGGCGTTATGAAAAGAGAACTTGCTCTGTAAGCACAGAATCAGCTATTAAGCATCTCTATGAAACTGGGCCCTGATCACCCAGGAATTCTATAAGGGGCTGACTGGGATAGCAATTAAGGATTGTCTATTAACTTACCCTGGGCTTTCCGCTGATTCGTGTCGTCCAATCACCCCCATGGTTCCCACCAGGCTGCTTTACAAATTCAGTTTTCAAGGTGAAATTCTTGTCGACGACTTCCTGTACTCCAAAGTTAACTGCATCGTGTTGAAGCCATCCATATCTACATTCATAACCCATATATCAAAGTGAATAATTATTGTCTAGTAACTAAACTCATTAACAAGCAGGAATGGTAAATAATAACTGGAACTCGGACAAATTTGTTTTGATTAAAGGCAGTGTTCACTATTGGTAATTACTCAGAAAAATTATTCGCATAAAACCTTACTTGGTATTGCATATTTGGGAGTTGTTGGTAGTATAAAACATTGTGAGAAATGGCTCCCTCTGAACTAACGTAGTTTTGGAGAAAGAAGTACATTTCCATGAATTTCATTTCAAGACCTCAAAATTAGATTTTGAGTTCTTGAAATCAAGCATGTGAAAGCACACAACTTTGTGTGTCAAGGGAGTTTTTTCTTTCATTATTATCTCGCAACTTCCGACGACCAATTGAGTTCAAATTTTCACAGGTTTGTTACTTTATGCATTATATATATGTTGAGATACACCAAGTGAGAAGACTGGTCTTTGACAATTACCAAAGGTGTCCAGTGTCTTTAAATTGGGGAATGATGCATTTTCTTGTGAAATATCTAAATACCTGATAGCTGGTTTTTGGTATATTGTTGGTATACTTCAACACATTTGTTTGTTTGTCCTTGTTGTGTATCTCTTGTCTAAATTGCGAGTCTAGACAATAGACTCTGTCAATAGGTTAGAGTACAAAAGCCAAGGCTTTCACCCAATCCTGTGTTTTGCCCGTCTGACTTGTTAGGCATTTTGGCTACTGTTTATAACTGTAAAAAAATGTAACTGTCGCTATTATGAAACACCAATGATCATGTGAGGGCAATACCGAAATAAATGTTTATTGAATTAAATTGAAATCGTTTCCCAAAATAATAAAAACTAAGTTCCAGCACAGATGGTGTACACTCGTGCATTAGATTCAGCAGAAATAGTCAGTTTGGGCAGTAGGGAGAATAAATAACCTGCAGTTGTAAAGTTATCTTTTAAAGGGTAATACCGAGCCCTCAAAAATCGTTATCTAGAAAGAGCATGTTGTAAAGATCTTAATTCACAGAAGGCTATTCGTATTTCGTTTGAGAACGAAGTTCTTATCTAGTGTGTTCATCTATCCTTGTTCACTAAGCGCGTCCATTTTGTTTGACAACCCAGCCACATCAGGGACATGATGATGTAGTGACTGCACCAAGTAGTGTGTGTGTACATGACGGGAGACTGTTACGTGGTGTGTGAGACCACCAAGCTCGCGTGTGTTGCAGTATTATCGTACCTAGACACAGCAGGAGATTGCCAGGGATTGGCAGAAGGCTTCAAGGATTTTAAGTCTCGATCCTACAATGCAGACTGTTTGAATAGGAATTTATCAATTCCCATCTTCAGCTCCCCTGAGCAATTGTTTATTTTTAAAATATTTTCTTTGTTAAGCCCCCTTATCAACAGGGGTTTAGCCTTGTTTTGGGCCAACTTGCATAACCTTTTAGCCTTCGGGAAAGACTCTGCTAGGGTTGAAACGTCAGGACATTAATAACTATTTTTTGCAAATTTTAAAACAATTAGTCCCGAGTATTGGCGACATCACTGTGTGTTCACCACTTTGCAGAAGAATGGGAAACCATTGGGTCTCTGAGCACCTGTTCGAATGCAGTTCACAGCACTTATGCAAAGCAGAAATGACCTTTATCACCTCTTGTACCAAGACAATAGGTATTATAACATAGGTCTTTGAATTTCATTCTTGAAGGTGCACAGCTAGGTTCCTCTAGTTAGAGGCACTTCTAAAGAAAATTTGAAATTTTATGTTGGAACTCTCTGAATAGACTGATCCATTAAGCTCCGCCCCATTGCGTATTGACCAATCACAACGCATCGAAGGTCCGACATATAAAGTCTGACATTCCTGCGCGTATGCTTGACGCGCCCATTGGAGAAAGGCATTGGAGAGGCTCACATGTTCTTGCTCACACGTGAGTCGTGGGCGGAGCATAATGGATCGGTCTATTGTCGTAGGCCACTTGTAGGCCCGATACATACCTTGCAAGTTGATCTCCTTGCTCACATGTATGACGAATTGAGAGTTGTTTATCGAACTGAGTGAACCACATGAGACCTGTCACTGGAGAATGTGAACTCCTCGTCTTAAGTCCTGAGAACGTGAGAAAAAATAAAAATAAATCTGTTTATCTTTCTATTTGTATCCTTTTCTGCCAATGTCATTAAATACAAATAATTAGCCATAACATTTATGGCTAATATTGCATCAAAAATTATATACAGCATCACTTACAGACTTCTATTACATATTAAATGTTTGGCCACAATGTGGATATTTTACTAATAAAATCTAACATAAAATCATCCAAATAATCTATTCTGTTTTCACTTTATAAGCTATTTTGTATATTTCTGTTTCAGAATATACTTCTCTCTAGAAAAAATCCTTGGGAGCCACAAATGAGAAAAAAAATAACTACCCTCAAATAAAACGCAGGTAAACTTAAAGGCACTGTACACGTTTGGTTATTGTCAAAGACCAGTGTTATCACTTGGTGTATCCCATCATGTCATCATGATGTATCCCATCATGAAAATTTGGGTTCAATCGGTCATCGAAGTTGCGAGAAAATGATGAAAGAAAAACACCCTAGTTGGACGAATTTGTGAATAAAAGACTTCTAGCTAGCTAGAATATTTTTGTTATTTTAGTGAGAAATTACCTCTTTCTCAAAAACTACAATATTTAGAGGGAGTCATTTCCCACAATGTTTTATACTATCAACAGGTCTCCAATGCTCATTACTGAGTCAGTTTTTAAGTTAATATCTGTTTTGAGTAACTACCAAACGTGGTCTTCTTTTTAAGTAACAATAAAAGAATATTATTTATTTTAAGTGATACAAATTAATAATAAGCAAGCATCAGCATAGCCTTGCTCAAGGCAGTCGAATTATTCACTCCGAAAAAAGACCGCCGCTGTATAAAAACCCACTCGTATTCACTGTGCGTAAAACCCACCCGTATTCACTGTGCATAACATCGCACGACACGATGCCCCCGTACACTATCCGCATGCGGAGGCCGTCAGGCCGACAGCCTTGTAGGGTCTGTGTTGAAGCCACTGACCTCATTACTATAATAAGCGAAGAGTTCCCACGGTCAGCTCATTACCATAATGCCCGCGAAAGATGAGACATGTCTACATCATCACACACTGCACACCACCACCACAGACGCTCAGCGAGCATGATAGGCGTGTGATTGGACGTCAAAATGAATAATTCATTTGCCTCACATCCTGTGTTGTCTGATAGGTCTGACGAACGATATACATATTCATGAGCTGCATACTAGCATATCCTAGAGCCCCCCCAATTTCGTCCTCTATTGGAATTTTTTCAATACAACACATTAAAACGGGAAGATACAGACCCGACAAGGCTGTCGGCCTGACGGCCTCCGCATGCGGTTAGTGCGATGACTTGTGTGAACAGTATTCGTGCGATGTGACAGTGTGTATACGGGTGGGTCATTCGGTGTGATCGCACACACCATGCACAGGGTATACGGCAGGTGGGTTTACAGCTGCGTCTTTTCGGAGCGAATAATGCGACTGCCTTGAGCAAGGCTAGCATCAGCAGGGACTCGAACATAGTCTCATAGTACTAGGCAACTTTACCAAGATCTGGACAATTATAATAAATTTTGTAATTTAACGTGTTTAATGTTGGCTACCTGTATGAATCAAAGACGGCGGTAAAAGTAAACTGCTTTCAAGTATAAAATGCTTTGTGTTGTAGTACGTTTGTGTTATACTGAGACAAGAGTCAACAAATCAGAACTAAATATTTTTCTTCATAAAAAACATCAATCATTGACAAATAATATTTCCAAAATCAATTACATATTTCGTTGCTCTTCTTAAATTAATTGTTAAAATCTTCCCATCTGGAGTCATCAAGTTATTAATTGTTGAATTGTTTAAAAACAATATAATAACATAATACACATTACAACATGAACAATGCTGTAGGTAGCCCCACTTGTGTGGCCAAAGCGAACTGAATAGCCCTGGCTACACAAGTGGGGCTATGCTGTAGGTACACAGTATTTTTAACAATCTATTGAGGAAATTCTTCTTGAGAAATTACCAAAATAAACACCGGGGCGGTACGTTCCCCAGAATCTGGCAGGTGATTTGGAGGCCGAGCTTGCATCTTCACCAATCACACACGGCGCATCAAGCCGTGTAGACACCCTCTTCGCTAAGGCATCTTTATAAAACAGGTACCCAAAAGGAAGAAAACTCAGCACGACAAGGCAAGCAAATGTCTTCAAACTGACAGGTAAAGCTGATTTCTGCTTCCGGTTTACTCCGACGCCGCCACGTGTAATGTTGTTGATAGAGCCGCCGTCGTCCGTCTCGTCGACGGACCCCCCATTTCCGTTGTTCCGGCCGGCGTTGTCGTCTGACGAGTTGTTCTTTTTATGGTTCCGCTGCCGAAGTAAAATTCTCCCCATATCGTTGTCTTGGTCTTGCGCTGGTGGTTGATCTAGGCCGTAACTTTCCACGTTGTTTTCGGCGTCCAATAATCCGGCATTTTTGTCATGACTTGATGAACGCCGTGGGTTTACATTACCGGCGAGTAGAAAGGCATCGTCGGCAACATTTGTTGACCTTTTTTGAACAAGGTCACTTTCACTGATCGTGTCGTCATCGTTTTGCATCAACTCCGCCGGATTTGATTGGTCGGTGTCCGGCGGAGAATTAGAGCTCTCCATTTCATTACCCGAAGCCGCCATTATCATGCAAAATTTTCTTTTTTATCCGGCCCCGGCGTTCGTGTGTGTCAGGTCAATGTATTCGCACTGTGATTAGGTGGTGTGATGCGTGAGTTGTGTAATATAAACGCAAAAGCGTGTATTATCGACAACAAGCATTCCTTACCATTGATCTTTTAATGCAGAGGGAGGGCGCCATTTCTTTTTTTACTGAGTGAGGGTGTTTTGTAATGTAAACTGCCAATTTCTGGCTTGAGTAGAAGACTACGTTGTAGCGCCATTTGAAATAAATCATCAGATGGGGGCCAGGAGTTGTGCATGAACGACGTTATAAAAGTTATTTGGAAATCTTATTATTTTCCCTTTTTTAAATAACTCTCGTAGAGGGAACATGACGCGTGCATAATAACGGCGTTATTAGAAACGTAGTCTCATCTCAAGACAGCAATTGACAGTCAAACCCTAGCCCTCCATGCGGTGTTAAAAAAAGCTGGACAGACAAACCCCGCGGGCACTGGAACTTGGAAGTTCCGGGAAGGAGATTTTGCATTGTTTAATCTAATAAAAAATTGTCGATCTGATAATTTTTTTTTTTGTTACAACAGTGATTTAAAAGTAATTACCACTTTCTTCCCCTTCTTTTAATTGGTCGTTCAGCTCACATGTCTCGGCGGAGGAAGTTCCGCACGAACTACAGAGGGCGCGCTCAGACGTCAGCTAAAAAAACATAATTGGCGCATACTTGCATCAGAAAAGTCATCAAACCCGAAACTTCTTCTAGTTCTACATGATAGTTTTAATACTTCCGCGTTGTTCATTGAGTAAATCATCAGCAAGTTTTCTAGCTACTTCTTGCCGAAACACAGCAGTTAATTCGAGCTTAACCTCGGAGAACGAGCAAGTCAAAAGTAAGTCATAAGTTATAACTTATAAGAATCGGTCCATACAAATCCACTCCGTATCCTTGGCCCGGAAGTCGGGGAACGGTTCAATTCGCGCACGCCAACTCGAATTCGAACGCCTGTATCGTAGCGTCATACGTTATCGACCCTCATATGTTTTCGGTCCCCAACTTTGATTCCCGTTTTCGCGAAATGGTGCAAGCTGCACCGGTGACAGAAGCTATGCAGTTTACTCACGGTCTGTATTTAAATCAGGCTTAATCATGCTGAGAATAAAGTTTCCTGTCGTTGGTTATTCTCAATCAAACATTTATAAAATGATTGATTTTTGGTACTAATCACTAGTGCATTACTAGTGCATTATTAGGCCAACATTCAAATGAGTCAAAGAAACATCATCCAACCTCGAAAGTTCAAAACAAAATTACTATCTGCTAGATTGAGTTTCATTCTGCTTAAGTCACTAGATGGATCACGTGAGGTGGTTACTATTTGAGATTCTATGGTGTGCAAATGTGGGGAAAATATTAAAATATTTTAAGTGAAAATGACAACAATTTCTTTTTTGATTTACTCATGCATCCTGTAATAAATTCCGACAAGCGTAATAAATATTAAGTCTACATTAAAGAGAAAATATCATAGATTGGTTTCTTATCTCCTGAAACCAAAAATTACTGGTCTGAAATGGGGGAAAACGGATTGTTATGAAGTGTCAGTGCATCAAGGGGGGTAGGGTGTTTTACTTTCATGCCTTATGATATCTCTGGATTCTAATAAAGTAGCGGAAAAGTTTCCGTATGGCGCCACCACTTTTTCATTCGAAATAAAATAATATAGTATCTAATTTACCTGATTGATAAATCCCTTTTTGTAAAAATGAGTGAAAAAGTGGTGGCGCCATACGGAAAGTTATCCAAAGTAGCCATAATGCCGTAGGACAAAAATGTAATTAAATTTGTTAAGTAGTATATAATTGAATAATATTTTTGATTTATTTTGCACGCCATACTAGCTTCTGAATATTCAATAAAATAACCAACCAATGAAAGGGGTGAAAACATATGACGGACTGTCTCTCGCAACGTAAAACCAAAACTTTAAAAATTTCAACACACCATGAAGTGAAAGTGTTATTGTTAAAAAATTGGATAGATGATTTGAGAAAAAAAAATTTAGTTTTTGATTGTGAAAAATTTTCCTGTTATCCTACTGAAAACACATGACACCAGGATATATAGTGTAAACCAGTAGAATACCGGACACTTCGGCACCTCGCATAGTCGGCACCTGCAAAGTCGGCACCTTGCAAACTCGGCACCCACTCGGCACCTTGCAAACTCGGCACCCAATCGGCACCAAGATTGAAGATTCAGAATGCCGGCACCTTACAAACTCGGCACCAGCCTTTTTTTATTGACTTTAAACTCTGGGTCCTACTAAAAGCCAACAACAAGCCGACAACGCCGACAACAAGCCTAGAGCGCCGACAACACGCTGACGACAACAAGTTTTAAAAATTAAATACCTCAAAAATTGCAAATAAGCCATAATTAGGACTATGTGTGCTTTGTAATATAAACCTATAAATTTAATGTAAAAACTTCACGAAAAGTGTGAATTTTGAACTAGAAAAACACTCAACTTTCATGGAAAACGGTGGGACGGCATCTTAAAAAACTGTGTTTGGACCTGTCCATTATGATGCCATAATTAGGACTATGTCAATTATGTGTGCTTTGTAATATAAACCTATAAATTTAATGTAAAAAGTTCACGAAAAGTGTGAATTTTGAACCAGAAAAACACTCAACTTTCATGGAAAACGGTGGGACGGCATCTTAAAAAACTGTGTTTGGACCAGTCCATTATGATGCCATCATTAGGACGATGTCACTTATGAGTGCTTTGTAATATAAACCTATAAATTTAATGTAAAAACTTCACGTAAAGTGTGAATTTTGAACCAGAAAAACACTCAACTTTCATGGAAAACGGTGGGACGGCATCTTAAAAAACCTTGTCTGGACCAGTCCATTATGATGCGGGTAAGTCAGATTTAGCAATAGAGGACGGGAGTCATGTAAAAACCTTCAACTGTGCACACTGCAGTGAAGGTCTACACATGACATTCGCCCTCTGTTGTTGACAAGTGCTAAATCTACCCGTATCATAAGTGAAGTTTTTTTCTGGTTAAAAATACACACTTTTTGTAAAGTTTTTCCATTAAATTTATGTTTATATTACAAAGCACATAGTTCTAACATATCTATGGTTTATTTGCCATTTTTTAGGTAATTAAAACTTGTTGTTGGCGTGTTGTCGGCGCTCTGGACTTGTTGGCGGCGTTGTCAGCTTGTTGGCTTTTAGTAGGACCGCAAACTCGGCACCAAGCAGAAAAGTATTATCACCTCGAAAAGTCAAGACTCAAGTGGTTAAAAATAAAGTTACTTACGTACGTGTACTTACACAATAAAAAATGGTTTGATAGTTAATAGTTTTAGTAGCTTTGTAAACGATGTTAAATCACTAGTTCTATGGGTGATGAAAATTCCAAACTTTCAAGAACATTTGGGGCCAGGAAATTTACCGTCCGCATGCACGTCCCGTGTTCAGTTTACAAGTTTGTAAAATGTTGTTTAGTAGGCACGTACAGCTGGTACGGGCCTAGGCTGTCCATCGGTGAAAGTGCAGTGCCATTTTCTTATGATTTGGGCTTTGAACAATTTTAATAAGGGTTTGTTTAGTTTGAATAATGATTTTCAATGGAGTTTTAAAAGCTTCTTAACAGAGCGTGATTTGCCGAAAGGCCCCGGCCATGATCAATGGGGACTAATTTCCCGACGGCTCCGCGACAGTTCTGTGCACGATAGCTCTACGGCGTGCAAACACCAAAGATCGTTGTGCACACTCCTTTCAGTGCAATATTTGCAATGATATTACTGATAACTTTATTATGATTATGTGACTGTGGGACTCAACTTTAACATAAAAATGAGGCCTACCAAGCAGTGTTTTTTCAACTGGGTGCCGAGTTTGTATTTGTACATGTGCCGAGTTTGTGGGTGCCGAGTTTGTGGGTGCCGAGTTTGCAAGGTGCCGAGGTTGTGGGTGCCGAGTTTGCAAGGTGCCGAGTTTGCAGGTGCCAAGTTTGCAAGGTGCCAAAGTGACCGGTACCCAACCAGTACGCAAATTGGTCAACTCGTACGCCGTCCAACTCGTACACCAACCAACTCGTACACACTCACTTACTCCTAAAAAACAGAAGTAGAACCATGGAGGTAGAAATATCATGATGAGGTTCGTTACCACTGTCGCCTCCACATTTCTACCTCCATGATCACTCCATGATCGATACGACATAGCGGAACGAACCTCTTCGTAGTTCTAGGGGTAGGGGTAGTGTCTAGCTAGGGGACTCAGCTGTGTTTATGTTAGTTGCCATAACGTAACCCCCCTGCCGTCGGCAGGATGGTTACGTTATCACAACTATGTTTATGTATGATATGTGTGGTGTCAACTGAGGACTTCTCATTGTTGTCCCATTGCGTGGACATCCCCATTGGTTTTGTACACGAAATCGAATCGAGGATGTCCTCGATTGACTTTTTCCTGGATCCCTTTTTGTTAAAGTCCTCGGTTTGAATGCATAGTCTAGACATGCCAAACTCATACACATACAAGTTTTTGAAACTCTGCACTGTTAGTAGGAATAATCGTTGTAAGTATTTTTTGTCAGCCATCAACAAGACTTTCATTATTTATTCCGCTCACACTTATTTGATATTTTCCAAAAAAGGTATGAGCGGAGTTAATAATAAAAAATAATCATTTTTTGAATTTATCTGTAGCATTGGTTTTGTTTTTTACTGTAAAATAAACATTACGAACGTTACATCATTCATAAGCTTTGATATTTCAGAAACCGACAAAGCTTCTGTGACTATTTTTTTTTAAATTCAGGAAAAAAAAATTAAAAATCCTCTCTTACGGCAAAATTTCAATTTTCAGTCAAATACAAAATCAAATTTAAAAAGATTAATTTTAAAATGGACGAAGCAACTACTTGAAGCATATTATGTTTGTCTATAAAGAGGGCACATTTGAACTTTTAAACCCCTTTGTCTACCCCTTGCAGAATAATGGTATAGTCCAGGAGTTGCTGGGGACTAGGCATGTGTCTACTAGGCGAATTCTAATGATGAGTTAAACAAAAAGGCCTTCACAATAAAGAAGAAAAAACTGAAGAGCAAATATTAATTGACAATCGTGATGGAGAAGTTAGCAAGTGACATTTTGCTAGAAAGCATTCAAAAGCGTCGTCTGTTCGTTAGCTTAGGAGCACATTTGACCTTGTCTGAACTTCGTAGAAAAATAAATCAGACAGACCGTCAACATGACCACACGGGACCCTTTGTTTGTGATCTGTGTGGAAAAGCTTTTCCATCTGAGGCTAAGCAGACAGTCCACCAGCAAATCCACACTGAAGAGAAACCATTTGTTTGTGATCTTTGTGGAAAAGCTTTTCCATCTGAGGCTAAGTGGACAGTCCACCAGCAAATCCACACTGGAGAGAAACCATTTGTTTGTGATCTTCAGGGAAAAGCTTTCCCATATGAGGCTAAGCGGACAGTCCACCAGCAAATCCACACTGGAGAGAAACCATTTGTTTGTGATCTTTGTGGAAAAGCTTTCCCATCTGAGGCTAAGCGGACAGTCCACCAGCAAATCCACACTGGAGAGAAACCTTTTGTTTGTGGTATTTGTGGGACATCCTTCTCACGAAAAAGTAATCTGACATGCCATCAGCTGGTCCATACTCGAGAGAAACTTTTTCTTTGCGACATTTGTGACAAATCCTTCTCACGAAAAAGTTGCCTGACATCACATCAGTTGTTCCACACCGGAGAGAAACTATTTGTTTGCGACATTTGTGGAAAATCCTTCTTACATAAAAGTCACCTGACATGCCATCAGCTGGTCCACACTGGAGAGAAACTATTTGTTTGCGATATTTGTGGAAAATCCTTCTCACAAAAAAGTAACCTGACACGCCATAGGGTGGTCCACACTGGAGAGAAACCTTTTGTTTGCGACATTTGTGGAAAATCCTTTTCACGAAAAAGTGGCCTGACAAGCCATCAGCGGGTTCACACTGGAGAGAAGCCATTTGTTTGCAACATTTGTGGAGAATCCTTCTCACATAAACGTAGCCAAACACGCCATCATCTGGTCCACAGTGGAGAGAAGCCATTTGTTTGCGGTGTTTGTGGAAAATCCTTAGCACATAAATATAACCTAGCACGCCATCAGCTGGTCCACACTCATTGAGAGAAGCCAAGTGTTTGTGACCTTTGTGGAAAATCCTTCTCACATAAACGAAGCCTAACATGCCATAGGCTGGTTCACACTGGAGAGAAGCCATTTGTTTGCAACATTTGTGGAGAATCCTTCTCACATAAACGTAGCCTAACACGCCATCATCTGGTCCACAGTGGAGAGAAGCCATTTGTTTGCGGTGTTTGTGGAAAATCCTTAGCACATAAATATAACCTAGCACGCCATCAGCTGGTCCACACTCATTGAGAGAAGCCAAGTGTTTGTGACCTTTGTTGGGAAAGCCTTTTTGGACTTTTGTACACAAAATCAAATCGAGCCTAAAGGTACCAGGCCACACAGTGCACACGTCTCTATATGCACACAGCCAGGGTGCCCGACAGCTCGGGTTACCGACATGATGTCACGTTTATGCAAACGTTTAATCTCTTGAAAACCATTTAAAAAATACTTCCGCATTTAATAAAAAAACAAACAAACACTGCAGCTACCCTTTAAAAGTAACTTGACTCGCCAACACCATTAGCAAGTCCACTCTCAGAAAAAAACATGTGGATAACACTTTTGTGGAAACCACTTGTCAACTGAAAATATATTTTTTCATCAGCATTTGAGAGAAACATTTTTGGGGGTTTTCTTTGTAGAAATTTTCATTCAAAAATTGTAATTTAAATATATTGGATGTCTTTGCGTACCCATTTAAGAAAGCCATTTGTTTTGAACCCTTCACACCAACATCACACATGTTTTCAGCCGAGGTCTCAAATTCAAATCAAATATTTCTAGGGGCCATTCATAATAGTCAATGTTCAGAATAACTTCTAAGTCAGAAATTACTTCTTTAAAATAAAACTTTGTTACTTCAGAGGGAGCCGTTTTTCATGTTTTATATTATGAACAGCTCTCCATTGCTTGGAAGTGTTGATTTTGAGTACTTACCAATAGTGTCCACAACACAAATATAATGAGTTAATGGCAGTGGACTCCACAGTGCCTTTAACTAATTCCATTTGTGTTGTTTTGAACTTGTAAACTTTGTAAAAATAGTAAGATGATTAACTTTGAAGAGAAAGTGTTTTGATATAAAAAGATTGATGTAACATTGGATGATTTCACAAAATAAATAAACAGTTGGGAATTAACTTTATACTTTTGTTTAGATTTTAATTGTTTTACTTTTTTTATCAAACTGATGAGGCCGCGTGGTGGGGGAGGGGGGGGGGGGTTGGGGGGGTTGTCTAGTGTTTTGAAAGCCAACTTATCATTGATGTAGCACATGGGGGGACATGAAGCTTCCCTAGTTATTAGTTATCACGTAAAAATAACTTATGATTTATGACAGGCTGTATTTTATGACAGGCTGTAACCCGGGCCCTGTGCCTGCCTGAAAATGAGACGCCACAATTCGCGTATAACATTCCCCTATTATTACCCCGCCTCCCCTTCCCCTATACCCCCCACCCCCCCCCCCCCCACCCCCCCCCCAAAAAAAAAATCAACTTTGCATTTTTATTTGCCGCGCGGCGCAAACTTTTTTTATTAGTTCATGAATAATATTGGTTCCGCACGAACTACAGAGGGCGCGCTCAGACGTGCACCCTAAAAAAACACAATATTTGCGCACACTTGCATCAGAAAATAATGTCATAAAACCCGTAACCTTGTCTGCAAGTTCTACATGGTAGTTTTACTTCCGCGTTGTTACTGAGGTGGTGTGAATCATCAGCAAGTTTTTTAGCTCCTTCTGGCCGAAACACAGCAGTTAATTCGAGCTTGACCTCGGAGAACGAGCAAGTCAAAAGTAAGTCGATTTCGGTGGGTGGGGTGGTGGTAGTAGCCCCACTTGTGTGGCCAAGGAAGGATAGCTGAACTAATCCTTGGCCACACAAGTGAGGCTAGGGTGGTGGTTGGTCGGTGGCGGGTCGCAAACGGAAACGGACGTCCTCGGTTCTATTCTATGCATTGCTATTTTATGGGGCGCCATCTGTCAATTAATTGTTTGGCACTTTTAAAAGGCATGTTTTTACCATCATAGCAATTAGATGTAAACCATCCATAGAAAGTGTTGCCAAATCCTTTTTATGATAAATTATGGTTTATATATCCTGGTGTCATGACTCATGTGTTTTCAGTAGGATAACAGGAAAATTGATCACAATCAAAAACTGAATGGTTTTTTTTCAAATCATCTTTCCAATTTTTTAACAATAACACTTACACTTCATGGTGTGTTGAAAGTTTTGGTTTTACGTTGCAAGAGACAGTCCGCCATTAACAGTGCTTATGCATGCACAACATTGGAGCAATGTCATATGTTTTCACAACTTTCATTGGTTGGTATTTTATTGAATGTTCCGAAGCTAGTATGGCGTGCAAAATAAATCAAAAATATTATTTAATTACTATCTGCAAGATTGAGTTTCATTCTGTTTTAGTTACTAGATGAATCACGCGAGGTGGTTACTATTTGGGATTCTATGGTGTGCCAATATGAGGAAAAAATTAAAATATTTGAAGTGAAAATGACAACAATTTTTATTTTTTATTAACTGCATACTGTAATAAATTCCGATAAGCGTAAAAATATTACATTTATATTAAAGAGAATATATCATAGATAGGTTTCTTATCTCCTGAAACCAAACATTACTGGTCTGAAATGGGGGAAAAGGATTGTTATGAAGTGTGTATATGCATCAAGGGGGGTGGGGTGTTTTACTTTCATGCCTTATGATATCTCTGGATTCTAATATAGTAGCCAAAATGCCTTAGGACAAAAATGTAATTAAATTTGTTAAGAGTCATTTCAGGTAAAAAGTTGGCATACTTGCTCACGGACAAAAAAATGAATTTTTTTTATAATTTGTGGGTGGAAGGGCCTTGGGCTGCAAGTAAACAAAATTGCATTTTCAATTCCATATATAGCCCATTGCCATGGTTATGGCTCATTTTGTTTTTGGGCCATTTTAGGCCGATTTTGGGGTCTGAAAAACTGGTCTTTAGGTTATATTTACAACTCCACCCCACCAAAATGCAAAATTATTTCAAAAAACCTTGTATATCACTACAAAGTATCATCCTTGGCCTTACTTTAGAAAAAAAATTATTGCTTTAAATATCACCCTTGTGCTATTTTTGCATCGTGCATTATAGTATGTTTTTAGAACTTGCAAAATCGCCATTTTTACCCTATTTTTGGACCCCAAAATGTCAACTTGCCAGGGGTCTCAGAAAATTTTCCTATCGGCTGTGGTTAGGGGCAACATTGGTCTTTTTATATCTGGTAAGAAAAACTGAGGCAATTGTATCCTGTTCTGACAGTACTGCCTCAAAACTAGACTTTTTTCCCCAAAACGTGAAAAAATGCTTTTTAAGGGTATTTTCAAATAATATTGACATACGTGTCCACGTTGAAAAAAAGGAACATTTTTCTTATACTTTGTGGATGGTAGGGACTTGGGGTCCAAATAAACAAAATGTACATTTCAAATCATTATATAGTACGTTGCCATGGTAACGGTTCATTTGTGTTTAGGCCACTTTTGGCCAATTTGGGGGTCTGAAAACTGTTTTTTAGTTAATATTTACAACTCCACCCTACCAAAAAAACAAAAATATTTCATAAAACCTTTTCCATCACTACAAATTATCATCCTTGGCTTTACTTGAGACAAAACATTATTGCTATAAATTTCACCTTTGTGCTATTTTTAGACCGTGCATTAGAGTGTGTTTTTAGAACTTGCAAAATCAACATTTTTACCATATTTTTGCCCTCAATTCTTTTTTTCTTTTCAGAACACTTTCCTTTCGGTTTTGAATAGGGCCAAAATTTTTCTTTTTATTTCTTGTAAGAAAACCTTGGGCAAATGTATCCTGATGTAACAGTACTGTCTCAAAAATAGACCCTTTTCCCAAAAACATGGGGAAATGCATTTTGAAATATTTGCTTCATTTTGAATTTATAACAGAAAGAAGTATTACTTCCATCGATCTGGCAGATCTTCATAAGCACTCTTTAGGCTTAGTGCATTACCCAACATTGATCAGGACTTGTTGATGACCTAAATCTTAGAACTTGCCCCACCTCGGCCCCGCCCCAATCATATTTCTTGACATTGCATAAAACAAAGTATTGTGAACAGCGGCTCTTTTTTGGAAGTCACATTTTTGAATTCCCTTTACAAATCAAGAAGGTTTGTGTAGTCTAAATTTGTATTGGTTCTCAGAATATTTCCCTTTTGGTTGTGATTGGGCTATCGTTATAGTTTGCATGTCTGCTGGGGCGAAACACTTTGGTGTTGTGAAACTTCTGCATCAAACATGGTAATTTTTCCAAAAACAAGAAAAATGCATTTTGAAGATATCCCTTAGTTTGAATTAATAAAACACAAAAACGAGCATGACTATTAAACAATCTGGCTCTGTGTCCATGCTCTTTAAAGTAACAAGTACAACGTTTTTATTTTTAAGTCATAACCATGCTTTGCCACTGAGAGTTCTTGTTTTGTCATGACTACTTTACCTAGTTGTACAGGTATGATTCACATTGCAAGAAGAGAAGTAGTGCGATGAGCATTCTTTACAAGTTGTCTTTACATGGCCTTATAACAGTCTCCTTGGTCCTCTGCCTGCTACCAAATTAAACATTTTCATCCCCATCAGAACAAAGAGGCTCTAAAAGTGCACAAATACTGTCTCCAAAGTATATAAATGGCCATTCACCTGCTTTAGCCTTCTGTAAGCAGTTCCCCCACCCATGGTGGGGTTCCTTTCAATTGTACTGTTGCAAACAATAACTGAGTTGGTTTATTTTTAACGTGATAAACAATTCAGCAGGTAATGTTTGACAATGTTTTTTGTTCATCGTTCTCAGAGACATATATAACAAATATGAATTAGTAAGATAGTGAATGGAAAAAATAATCAAACTAGGATGAATAAACTTTTGTCACTGCAATTGCATCTTACTTATTTATGTTGAGCAGGTGCAAGTATTTACAACTTCTATCAATGTTGTTTCATTAAAGGAACACGTTGCCTTGGATCGGTCGAGTTGGTGTTTAAAAAGCGTTTGTAACCGTTTATTCCAAAATGCATATGATTAGAAAGATATTTTAAAAGTAGAATACAATGATCCACACAAGTATCACCCAAAACATGTTTCTAACCATATGCATTTTATAACAAACGGTTACAAACGCATTTCAAAGACCAACTTGACCGATCCCAGGCAACATGTTCCTTTTAAATGATCTCTTACGCTCATCTTGCAAATCATTAGTATCATTGTTTTTAACAACACTTTTATGCGGAGGCTTTTTAATTTCCCACATTTGTGTTGGACATGATTGGATGCTCCAAACCATCTGCAGCACAGAGACTATATTGTTTATGATCTCTATCTCTATGAAAAGTTTTACATTTGGTAGCAGGCAGGGACCAAGGAGAGTAGGCCCTGTATTAAAGACAACTTGTAAAGAATGCTCATCGCACTCTACTTGCAATGGGAATCATACCTGTACAATAGGTAAAATAGCCAAATCAAGAACTCTCAGTGGCAAAGCATTGGTTATGGCTTGGTTGGATACCATTATGTTTAAATATAAACTTTGTATTCAATACTGAAAGGGCATTGAAACAGTGCCAGATTTTTACAAGCATGCATTGATTTTGAAAAAATTACTATACTATTGAGCCAGGTAGTTTCACAACAGGATACAATAAACCCAAGTGTTTCTCCCAGAGGACATGAAAACACCAATAATCGCCCCAATCACAACCGAAAGGAAACACTATAAAAAAAGAGGCGCTATTCACAAAACATTGTTTTATGCAATTTCAAGGAATATGATTGGGGCTGGGCCAGGCAAATTCTAAAATGTAAGTCATCAATAATTCCTGATCAATGTTGGGTAATCCACTAAGCCTACAGAGTGTTTAAAAAGAGAAGCAAGATTGATAGAATTATTACTTTTTAATGTTATAAATTCAATTTGAAGAAAAAACAATTCAAAATGCATTTTTCTGTTTTGGGAAAAAAGTCTATTTTTGAGACAGTACTGTTACATCAGGATACACTTGCCCAAGTTTTTCTTACAAAAAATATCAATTTTGGCCCTAATCAAAACCGAAAGGAAAATATTCTGAGACCCCCCCCCCCCCCGAAAAAAAATAAATTTTGAGGGGAAAAAATATGGTAAAAATGTTGATTTTGCAAGTTCTAAAAACACACTCTAATCTACAATCTAAAATTAGCACAAGGGTGAAATTTATAGCAATAATTCTTTGTCTCAGGTAAATCCAAGGATGATACTTTGTAGTGATGTAAAAGGTTTTATGAAAGATTTGTGTTTTTTGGTGGGGTGGAGTTGTAAATATTAATTTAAAAAACAGTTTTTCAGACCCCCAAATCGGCCAAAAGTGGCCTAAACACAAATGAACTGTTACCATGGCAACGTATTATATAATGATTTGAAATGTAAATTTTGTTTATTTAGACCCTAAGTCCCTACCATCCACAAAGTATAAGAAAAATATTTTTTTTTCCCACCGTGGACGACGTAAACAGTATTATTTGAAAAGACCCTTAAAAAGCATATTTTCACGTTTTGGGGAAAAAAGTCTAGTTTTGAGGCAGTACTGTCACAACAGAATACAATTGCCCAAGTTTTTCTCACCAGATATGAAAAGACCAATGTTGGCCCTAATCACAGCCGAAAGGAAAATTTTCTGAGACCCCTGGCAAGTTGACATTTTGGGGTCCAAAAATAGGGTAAAAATGGCGATTTTGCAAATTCTAAAAACATACTGTAATGCATGATGCAAAAATAGCACAAGGGTGATATTTAAAGCAATAATTTTTTTTCTGAAGGAAGGCCAAGGATGATACTTTGTAGTGATATACAAGGTTTTTTGAAATAATTTTGCATTTTGGTGGGGTGGAGTTGTAAATATGAGCTAAAAACCAGTTTTTCAGACCCCAAAATCGGCCTAAAATGGCCAAAAAACAAAATGAGCCGTAACCATGGCAACAGGCTTTATATGGAACTGAAAATGCAATTTTGTTTACTTGCAGCCCAAGGCCCTTACACCCACAAAGTATAAAAAAAATTCATTTTTTGACCGTGAGCAACTATGTCAACTATTTACCTGAACTGACTCTTAAGTAGTAATTGAATAATATTTTTGATTTATTTTGCTTGCCATACAAGCTTCTGAATATTCAATAAAATACCAACCAATAAAAGGTGTGAAAACATATGACGTTGCTCCAATGTCGTGCATGCATACGCACTGATTAATGGTGGACTGTCTCTCGCAATGTAAAACCAAAACTTTAAAAATTTCAACACACCATGAAGTGTTTACAAGTGTTATTGTTAAAAAATTGGATAGATGATTTGAAAAAAAATAATTTTTGATTGTGAACAATTTTCCTGTTATCCTACTGAAAACACATGACACCAGGATACTATAGTTAATACCTTCATGACCATGATGAAGGAAGATGGTGATTAAATAAATAATATTTAATAATAATATATTATAGGATAACTCTCCGTATATATGGCGCCACCACTTTTTCACTCATTTTTACAAAAAGGGATATCTCCATTAAAGCCATTATACACTTTCGGTAAACAGTATTGTCCAAGTCCCACACTTCGTGTATCACAACTTATATATAAAATAACAATCCTGTGGAAATTTAGGCTCAATCGGACATCGGAGTCGGGAGAAAATAACGGGAAAACCCACTCCTGTTTTCGCGTGTTTCGCCATGTCATGACATGTGTTTATAACAAATCCGTAATTCTCGTTAACGAGAATTTATATTGTTTTACCGTTTTCTCAAAAAGTAAAGCATTTCATGGACTAATAATATTTCAAGAGAAGTCTTTCACCATTACCTTCTGTAAACCCTGTAAATTATTTGTAAATCTGTGAACTTTTTTTTTGTTTCTGTACCGAAAGGGTCCAATGGCTTTAAGGAGGTAAATTAGAACCCATAATTACTTCATATCGAATGAAAAAGTGGTGGCGCAATACGGAAACTTTCCCAACAGCAGAAGTAGTATGCCATGCAAACAAAAAACATGTGTCTTAATTAGTTACGGTGAGTTTGTGACACACTGTCGCATGCCTTGACTGTGTGAATGTGATTTACTGCGCCCTCTATCATCGTCATCCATGTCCATGCTTTATTCTACACCTATTGACTGGCAATGAGGTCTATGTCTATTCCCCCGAGGGACTTTGAGTGACCAGAAGAGGGAAATAGGCCCCTCTTCTGGTCACTCACAAGCCTGAGGGGGAAAAGACTTACACTAGTTACCGAATTATGCCAGTCTAGTCAATATGTATTTTATAACACAGCTCGGTCTTAAAATGTGAAATAAGAACAGAAATCAAAAGAAAGGTTTGTAGTTGCTGTTCATGGTTCAATTCAAGAGAGGGCGCTGTAAGCAGGCACTGTTTTCAAAGACTAGTGCCCACTCCACTCGGGAACTAGTTCCCGCAAAACACGCGCGTGCGATCACTAGACTATATTAGTTCATCCCACGTGACCGTGTTTCAGCCAACCAGAATGCAGAAAAAGCAAGAGGTGTGTTAAATAATACTATATAGTTCTCATAGAGCAAGGCTTAATATTTATAAAAATAAGCTTTGTATCACCTAGTCCTAGTTGTGATAACATAACCCTCCTCCCGACGGCAAAGCCGAAGGTTCACCGTGAAGTGGCCTTGTGATATTATATTAGGCAATGACTTACAACATTTAAAAAAAATGTTTTTATCTTGCAGTCGATTTGCTGACGACACCACAAAGTCAAGGTCAAGTGTTCTAGACCCATTGGGCAGATCAACGGAGAATCCCTCTCGACCCCTGATGAGATTGTCTCTCAAATTTTAGGAAACGATCGATTGCAGGGGGCTGAACTTCGCTCCTGAAGGGACACAGCAGCTTTCATCTGGTAAGGGGGCACTTCCTCAGATTGGGAAAATGCAGAGGTTATATATTACCACAGAAAAACCAGACAGGGCACACAGAGCAATTGCTTTGGGGCAACATTGGTTGTCTTGAGCCCTGCAATAGACCCTTCCCATGAATATGCTAATTACATTCAAGCATGCGTACAGACCCTACTGGTTGACAAACCAGAAAATCTGAAACAGTCGCCGCTTGACAAAATTAACAGTCGCAAGAGTAAAACATATATTCAACTTGTACGGCGTGATCCTGACAGTATCGTCAGGAACTAATCGCAGGCGCATAATTTCTCAGTTGTTGTAACTTGAGCATATTTTGGCTGCGCGTTGCTGACAGTTTGTTGCGGGCGCAAGAAAATCTGAGGCTGGCTTTAAAGGCAGTGGACACTATTGGTAATTACTGAAAATAATTATTAGCATAAAACTTTACTTGGTAATGAGTGATGGGGAGAGGTGTTGATAGTTTAAAACATTGTGAGAAATGGCTCCCTCTGAAGTGACATAGTTTTCGAGAAAGAAGTATTTTTCCACAAATTTGATTTTGAGACCTCAAGTTTAGAATTTGAGGTCTCGAAATCAACCATCAAAAAGCACACAACTTCGTGTGACAAGGGTGTTTTTCTTTCATTATGATTGAGCTCAAATTTTCACAGATTTATTACTTTATGTATATGTTGAGATACACCAAGTGAGAAGACTGGTCTTTGACGAGTACCAAAAGTGTCCACTGGCCTTAAGGTACCTGGAGCTAAAACTCTCCGCATCTGGAACTCTCTACCACCTTATGTTAGATCTTTGTACCACAAAATTCAAATCTCTTCTCAAAATTTGTCTTATGTGACAGGTTTCAAAGACTTATTTTGTTGTGTCTGTTTTATTTTGTTTTGTTTTTGAATTTCAAGCAGGGTGGATAACTGTGTAATAACAAGTCTTTTTTAATTCCTCTGAAAAGAAGAGAAACAATGAATGAAACTATTTTGTTTAACTCATCTTTAATTATATTTGTGGCAACTTTTTGTAGTTCGGGTCTAAGGGAATCATTGATTTGACATGAATTGACAATTTTTGAAAAAAATTGTCTCATGATGCTTAGCTTAATTTTTGTTTATAGTGATTATCTGACCCCAATTTAAGAATTGACCAGACTGTATGTGGGCCAGGACCCTGGGCCAGTCCCCTGGGCCAGTCTGTTGTAGTTTGGTCAATTCTATAGATGTTGATTAGCTATTACTGTGCAAAATTAGACGACAACTAGAGCAAGCTAGACGAAACGTTGAGACTAATTTAACAATTTAACATCTGACTCCGTGGTAGTACAGTTAATCGTGATCCTATCAGCTAAAGAGCAGTCCCATCCTATTTTCTATACCTTCCGCCCGGGTAATAGTTAAAAAGCAGAACAGTTCTTTTCAGAATTGAGAAGTCTCCCGAATCCCTGAACATCTACTCCGCGGTAGTAGAATAAAGCGAGACAGTTCTTAAAGAACAAACTCTACCTGGCAAGTAGATACATACATGGTGTTACCGCAAACCAAACGTATATTGGTACCTCACCATGCAATGCCTCAAATCCTATCCAAATTTAGAATGTTAACAATGCACAACCTCGTAGTAACACTTTTCTTTCTCAAGTACAATGTCATCAAAGAAACCTGCTCCAGAAACTATTTTAGGTTGTTAGCAACCTCTGTAGAGCAAGGGACAGGGCCAATTTTATACTGCTTTAGAGCACAACATTCGCCTTAGCCTTGTTCCAAGGCTCTTCATAGAAGTACCCCGCTTTAAATTCACAAGGTAGTATGAATTACAATACTGGCAGAATACTGCATTTCTTGAAATACAGTATAACAAAGGATTGAAGAATGGATTTTCAACCTCGTACACCAAAGTCGAAAAAGAAACCGCGACTTCGTTGTACAAGTTGAAAACCCATGCTTTGAGTCAACACCACGGTATACTTTATATCAAGTTCTGCATGCAGTACCTAGTGATGTGTGATTCATGCTACCTGATGAATTCAAAGCGGGGTGCTTGCATATGAGAGCCTTGGGACAAGGCTAGATTCACCCAAGTATAACCTTGACGCTTAAAGGAACATTACAGAATTGGTTTCTCTAGCAAAAAAGTTGGTGGCAGTGTAATCAGTTTTTGTAATCCACCTGATACATAAACTGACAAACCTGTAGAAGTTTGAGAGCGATCGGCCATCTGGGTCACAAGAAAATAGTGAAAAACCGATTACACATTTTGCATGACATCGATGCAAAAACAAAAATGAATATAATGCTCACTGAGCGATAAACTCCAATCCAAACGGAAAATTAGATTATCTATATTTCTCATCAAATATAACTTTTCAGACCGAAATATCTCAAGGGATGTTTTATACTATCATCATCATTAGACCGTGAAAGTTTTATCTGTGATCTTCTCGATTTTTGTTTCTTTCCAATTCTGTAACGTTCCTTTAAAATGAAAACTTTTCTTTTTTGCCTGATCTTACAGAGCTGTGTAACTTCATGTATACAACAATCTGTGCACATTAAGAGAGAGTAACCCTACTGCAAGACACAACCTGTCTAAATTCATCCATCAATGCAACCTGATTGTTCCACAGTGTCACTCCTTTGATTCAAGACGCACGTATGTATTCATTTTGAAAAAGCTTTCTTATTAGGCAGTGGACACTATTGGTAATTACTCAAAATAATTATTAGCATAAAACCTTACTTGGTAACAAATGGGGAGCTGTTGATAGTTTAAAACATTGTGAGAAGCGGCTCCCTCTGAAGTAAAGTAGTTTTCGAGAAAGAAGTAAATTTCCACGAATTTGATTTCAAGACCTCAGATTTAGAATTTGAGGTCTCTGAATCAAGCATCTGAAAGCACACAACTTTGTGTGACAAGGTTTTTTTTCTCTCATGATTATCTCGCAACTTTGACAACCGATTGAGCTCGAATTTTCACAGGTTTGTTATTATGCATATGCTGAGATACACCAAGTTAGAAGACTGGTCTTTGGCAATTACCAATAGTGTCTAGTGTCTTTAAAAATGATGTTTAACATTTTCTGTTTTATGATTATGGTTAAGTTTAAATCTGTGCCTTTGAATCTTTAAAATGTTTTCAGCACCTTTCCCTTCATCCTATGATCTGCTATCTTTTAATAAGAGGAATATCAATTCCTACCTTTTCAGCTCCACTGATTTTCTGCATTTCTATGTTTTCTTCATTGTAGCCCTTTATACCTAGAGTGGCTTGTAGCCTTGTTTTGGGTGAACTTGCAAAATTTTTTTTTTTTTTTTAAATCTTTGAGTTAATGTGTATACAGACCATATGTGACCTGTTCCCACGAAACCCGGACAAAGTTGCATCTCTTAATTTCGAGTAAACGACATGCAAAGTGAATTCAGGTTGGAATCGTCAATTATTTTTTCATTTGCACATTCATCTATCATTTTTACTTACAAAGAAATAAAAAATGATTAGCAAAACTACCTTTTTTCTCTTTTTTGTGTGACAAATTATTCAACAACACGAGTTAAGTAAAACAAAAGCTTGCAAAAGAACGCAAATTGTTGTAGTAATTAACATGTTTTTTCCACCTTGCGTTTAAACTCCCCCATAGAAAAAGTGGTATCGTCGGAAAGCTTTTTGACATAATTTTAAGCATTTTAATCGAGTTAAAAATTTACATCTTTAATTAGTATACTTTCTGAAGTTTCTGAGCAATATTTTCTGGTGTAACTGCTGACGTAATGTCTCAAAAAGTGACCAACTTGCCGGGGAACAAGAGTGCACTATCGGCCACCGGGGATTTCATGCTTAGTCTACTATTTTTCAGTCAAAGATTAACGGCCATAACTTTTGAAAGGTCCATTAAAAATTGCACAAACTTTCGTCAAATATGTGTCATGGTTGGTTCTTAATGTGTGCCAAATTTCAAGTAAATCCAACAATAGGAACATGGTGGTTGCCATGGTAGTTTGAAGTGACCGTCCGTAGTGCGCTGATGCGTGCAGTAAGTGCGTGTGGAGTTTACTTCCTGTGTTTTCTCGTTATCAAATTTGTATGGGTTGGGGAAAGCTGGGCTTTCAATCCCCTTTCATGGGGTTAAGGGGAGGGATAAACACTACAATCTATATATCATTGGAAAGCTGAATTATTGGACAATATGAAAATACTATAAACTCCATTTTAATTTTTTGCTACTTTGTCCGGGTTTCGTGGGAACAGGTCCGTATTGTACATGTATGTACCATGTATCGCACGCCCAATGTACACAGTAGTGGGGACCTCCGCTTTTTTGCGATAAACTTGTTGTTTATACACACGGAATACAGTGATGTGATAGGATTTTAAAAGGATTTGAGGTGGAGAAGTTGTCCGTAGGTAACAGAGGCAATCGTTTGCATTGTCAAAGGTATTTTGTGATTGTTTTTAACCACTTTTGTAGCAATTTTCACTTTTGAGATGATGGAGAAGTTGAGAGAACTTGAGTACACAACCTTCCACGTAACAAACCTAGGTGCAAACAAAGTTTTCAAATTCTCGCTGATTTTTTCTCTCACAATATGTAAAATGAGTCCCTGTAGTCGAGTCCCTGTTGTCCACGCCCAAGTTCGAGTCCTCCCCATAGAGTCTGAGTCCAAGCCCTGTTTAAAGTTCTACAGCACTCGAGAATATACGATTACAGGCTAAACTGTATTTTCTCATCCCGTTCCGACCCCCGTATTCTATCTCCAGCAACTTTCGTCCTTCGAATGGGACGTAAAGCCATTGGTCCTGTTTTGTGTAACAGGCAAAAAAGAGCCCAGTACACTTATTGGAAAGAGGAGGGGTTCGCCCCAGTGTTCCTAGCTGGATTGGCAGCATATTGCGCCACAGCACCTTGTTTACCATTTCATGGTGCTATGTAAAAGGACGTAGATCTCATAATTCAAACAGAGTCCCACATGCATTGCAGAAAATACGGTATGTTTAAGCGTCACTGAGTGAAGAATATGCGCGCTATAAAAGAAACCACTGTTACTATTATTATTCAGTACTTTGTATAAGACCACAGAGGTCTTTAAGACCCAGAGGGGTAGGAACGAAACTCATATCCCAGGCATCTTTTCATTCAAACCGTATGGCTTGCCAGTCTTTCAGCACTGTCTCTTACCCATGTGTCTCTGCCTTTGATGGACACATCTTTTCGATAGTTAATTGTATTCTAATTGTCTAAAACATTTTGCAGAGTTACTGCTGAACAGAGAATGGCAGAGGGCGAAGACAATGCTGATTTCTCTGCAGCGGACTTGGCCATGATCGGTGGAAAGAGATCCTTCAATAGGGCAATCTCGTTAGCCTTCTCCCAAGCCGTTTATGATGCTTCCTCTGTTGGAGACACTGGAGAAGATTCTGGACAAGTCTCAGATGGGGTAACAGATAAAGAAGAAAGTGATGATGATGATGATGATGATGATGATGATGATGATAATAGTGATGATGTTGATGATTCAGATGATTTAGAACAATGTGAAACTGTCAGTGAAGATATTAGCAGTTGTAGTGAACACAATGATATCAGTTCCTTTGCCAGCAGTAGTGACGACACCCCGCCAGCCCAAAGCCATAAAAAGAAACGAATGCATCGTCAAAATCAGCTGCTTCTCAAAAAACAATTTCTCGGTACCTTTGACAACCTTTTTGAGGCTCAGTGTGCAAGCACAGGATTGAAAGTTGAACCTAAAGACATGAATGTGATCTGTTATGTGCCAACCTTAGTGGAATTATGTCTTCAGAAAGGCCTGAAAAAGACTGCTATATCTGATGGTACTGAACCACCTCAAATAGCCCCAGGTCTTAAATTCCTCCTCAAAGCTCACAAAAATCAACAAAGATTAGAGCAGGTGCATCTGAAATGGTTATTGGAAGCTTTGAAGCAGGCAGAACATCAATTGAAGCCAAATGTTTACCATTTCATCAAGCGAAATGGGCAAAAGATTGACTATTTTATACGAATAGGCAGAGCAATTAACAAAACAGATTACTACTCACGCGATGGCTCAACACATATTTATTCAACCAATGAAACAAAGGTTATTCCCATTGCAGTTGGAGGTTATGAGAACAGAGATTGGGCAGTGGCTGCATTGGCACACTGTATAAATCTTCTTCTGCCTTCTTATATACATGAGGAAGACTCAAAAGAAGCAAAGACAGGTCTTTTGAAAGTTAGGCGGCTTCTAAGCAATCACGTATCTACACTTGTAAGCCATTGTTTTGATATCGCCTTAGCGTATGTCTGGTGGTCCCGAGGTAACATCGATCAAGCCCAGAAAGCGTTGCTTGACATTGTTGGTCGAATCCCATCTGATCATGAAGCAAGATTGCTACCCAACAAAAAACAAACAATCATGTTTTGCTGTCAGAAAAGCCTGTATCTGAATGAGCTTGGTAGGATGCTGTCACAGTTTGACCAGCCTGACTCTTCTGTCCAGTACTACCGCCAGGCGGTAGATGTCTTTGAGGAAACTTCAGTAGTGTTTCTTGATCAACAGGTGATGCAGTCATTTGCCCTCTGTGCTGCAGCATATGATCAAGGCCTGATGGATCATTCTCATGCTGTTAAAGCAGCCTCATTCTGGGAGATTGTTAGTGCCGATCCAAGTTGCCCAGTAGAATTAATCCAAGCATCTGTGGAGTCGTTCCTTCATTGTCATACTGGCTTTATAGAATCAGATAAGAGTGATCAAGTACAGCACAATGCCCACGTGAGAAACGAGACATGGTTATTGGAGGCAGGTTCACAAATAGACAAACTTGTGTCCCGAGCACCTCAGGTGTACCTTCATTACTCTCTGATCATGTCCATGTTAGGAGAGGAACACAGAGCAAAGGCAGCCTATTCTAGTTATGTTGAGCAATTTGTGAACTCGGATGACTATTATCGATCTAAAGGAACAGTAGTTGGAAGTGTTGCACTCGCAGGTTTTGAAGAGACAAAACCACAACCGTGGTGGACGCTTCTCGAATGGATGTCTGCAAAAGCTACTTTGGCTGGTATGTTTATTCGGAGACCTATCCTGGGGATACCTCTTTCGTGGCGAAGATCAATTCAGCATGCTGCTTACAGCTCGAAACCTAGCAATGATATTACTGACGTGAAGGGAAAGGCACTGAACCTTCATATAACACATGATGGGTATTTAAGTGGCACCATGCTGCAGAATGTTCCTCCCTTTAAGTCTGTCCTGCTTGACCCCCAAACAGGGAGCATCTGTATTCCAGACCAACACCGTCAATCGGAAACACTTGACTGGGACAACTACATTTTTGGCAGAAATTATGCTACTGATTTTTGTGTTGACGCCTTCCTCCCTTTTCCGATCCTGCTGTTTCAGAATTCTCGGGAAGATATAACGGTTACATTTTTGAATGTAGGCACAACTGCAGATTTTAGAAATGAGAAAGTAGCGCCTAACTCGCATGGGCATCACTCAAGGCATGCCAATGTGTCTTCTACTGTGGTCTATTCTAAAGGCAGGGACACTGTCAAAGTTAACCTGAGGGAGCTGGTAATGAAGGAAAGAAAGGCAGCCATTTTACAGCACATTAAGGAGCATCACGCTTGTGAAGAAGACCAAACAGTCATCAAAGATTGCACTGCTCTACTTGATTACTGCATAACCAGAGGGCTACAGATAGATTATGCCTTTGTGGAAAGAGTCATCTTCAAGAAGCTGTGGCGTGATGAAGCCTTTATGGAAGTTTTTAGGCAGAAAACAGCTGCCGGCCGCGGCACGAAGGAATCTAAATGTGGCCCGAGAAAGAAGAAAGGTCGACAGATCAACAAGCCTCAACTTCAGGCACTATCATTGCATGACGTGTTTTATGTTGGAAGATCAACAGTAATTTTGTCTCTGTATACTGCTGCAGTAGGGCATAATTACATAAAGGAGCAAGACACCTTTGTTTTCCTCGACTGCAGCTCTCCGGAGTCCATTAGTCATCCAGTCATACATTGTGCAAGTTTAACTGATTCTGTGTGGCTGCTTCCACAACAGAAGACTTGCTGGCAGTCTAAAGACTTTAAACAGGATGTCTTTTTCGCATACATCGACACCTACCAACCACGTGGCAATACAACCATAAAAATGAGAATTCTTAATGTGTTTGATGAGTTTGGGAATATCACACAACGGAAGCACTTACGACATCCTAGACGTCCGGTACGTGCTTGGCAGGGTCCGTATACTGGCTGCTTTGGGCATCATCTTATTGGTAAATGTACTTACTTGGGTGACACCACGTCAACCATCAGGGTATGGAACACACAAGGCTCTACTGAAACAGTTAAAACTACCCCAGTAGTTGAAGACCTCATCGTTACTCAAGATATGGTTTTTGTTTCCCAGCCTCCTAACATTTTGGTCTTAGATTCCCTCACCTTAGAGCCACTGCATGTGCAGACCAGAATCCAAGGCTGTGCTTCGGTCACAAACACAGATGGCATTTTGGTAAGGGATCAATGGCGTTTCATGTCTGTCCTGGCAACCACTGATTGCTCAAAGGTATCACCTGATGATGGCAAGAAGAAGATTGTGTACACTCGTGTAATTTTGGGAGCGGCAAACCATGTGTTATTATTAGAGAAGCAGAAGGTCTCAACTTATTCAGGAACAAACCCACACACAGTTGATGTAGTAACAGATATCCTGATTCCTGGAATCCCCAGGGAGGCATGTTATATCAGTAAACGGGCAGGCATTGTTGTGGCTGCATCGCTGTACGAAGACATCTTCTTTGATCCCTACTATCGTGAAAACCTCTACTGGTTCAGTGTTAGTGGTGTAATACAAGGCATCCACCCGATGCTTGGAAAAAGTCCCCATTGTTTCTATGCTGTACCATTACAGAGCAAGGATGACACAATACCGGGAGAGGACACAAGACGGGAGAAATGTTGGCATTTGTTCTTTGATGATGGACTCGGTGCCCTCTGCTGCATTAAACTTGAAAGTGATGAGGTATTTTGAGGTCAGAGGTCACACATACAAACTCACCCATGCAGAGCTCTGTGTGGCAGTCACTGTGTGACGTATTACTTTCTTCTTTACACTGAATGAAAATGCCATTCAAAAACACTGCAAGTAACACCCTATTGCTGATGTAAGTCCATATGGTGTTTGATGAAGACCCTACTTTTTGTGGACTCCCTTTGTTCTCACGACCAGACTTTATTTGAAGCGTTAAACACCAACCCTTACTGAGGTTCTTTTGGTATTTTGATTGCTCTATTATTATCTTTTCTAAAGAATTTCCTTGTGGAGGGTTGTAGGTTCCAAATGTGTTGCCTCCAATCTTGGACCCCCCCTTTTGTTAAGCTTGTTGTAATGTGGACAGATTTTCCTTTGTAATAACATTTTGACCTAGTCTCCCTTTTCTTTGGTGTTTCTGATCAGCAGAGTGTGGATACGAGTCCACGTCTTGACACCTGTGTCCTTAAGCAAGACACTTAAAAATTTTGCTTTGTCCTTTGGATGGAACGTAAAGTCGTTGGTCTGTGTGTTGTCTAATTCACGTAAAAGAATCCAGTGCACTTATTGAAAGAGAAGGGGTTAGCGTTAGCCCTGGTGTTCCTGGCTGAAGCTGCTGAATGCGCCGTAGCACCTTGTAAACCCTTTTAAGGTGCTACATTATTGTGTCTCAGAATTAATAACTTAAATAACCTATCTTTCTGTAAGAAAAATATATCTACTAGGCTCCTGGTTGGTAGGCGGGGATGCCTTGTATAAACCATAACAAAGAATGACGTATACATCAGTTGTATTGGCGGGGGCGGGGCGTGGGGGGGAGGGGGGATAGAATCGATAAAGCTGATGTCTGCCTTAATGTGCAGTCGATTGATAACGATGATTTTATCTCACCCTTTTGTGGCTCTGAATACTGGAATCTTAGTTTGCTAAGCCTGATGGATGGTTTGTTTGTTTGTTTGTTTGTTTGTTTAGATGAAGTTCCGAATAAGGGAACTTGGTAACGAGGGGATATACACACCAAATGTTGGTTTAAGGTCTATGATTTTAATATGAGTTGTACAAGTCAATAAATTTTGATTTAGTAGCTAGACAACAGTACTTTATCTAACCATTGTGAAATTAGCTGTTGGCTTGGCAGGATTCAAACCCAAAACCTTGTGGTTGCAAGTCCTGCAGTCTAACCACTTGATAACACACTGTTTGTATAATCCACACCAAGGAAACACATTCAGTAGTTAATTTGATATAGCAGCGGAAATTATATAGTCGGAGAAAACAAACTTGCTGGCAAAATCTGCCTTTCTGTGTCTATTTGCAGCACATTGTGCCAAAGCGCCTAACAAACCATTACGCGCTATGTAAAAGGAGTAGATCGTATAATTCAAAACTTAGTCCCACATAATTAGCAGGAAATATTGAATGTTGAAGCGACTTGAGCATCACTGAGTGACGGGTATGGGCACTTTTAAGAAGCCACTATTATTATATACCAGGGTTGTCTGAAAGCAAAATTAGCTTTTCATGCTGATGCTATATGTCATCCCACTCCGCTCTCACCAGTGCTGTCACAGTGTGTCGGGATAAGCAATGAGCAATTCAACATGCGCGCGCAAATCAATGACCTCGCACAGTAACCTTTGCCGTCAGCTGAACTGAACTTTTCCGTTAACTATGGGAGATCAATGCGAGATCACACTTAAGTGTGAACTTGGCACAAAATTGCATGCCTGGAATTTCAGCTTTTAGAGGGCAAGGCCATTTTCATTTTGAAAAGGGCACTTCCATTGAAAATTCTTAAAGTCTATGGGAATTTTTAAAAGGGCACCAAGGCCATGACAAGGGCAACGGAGGTCATGGCCTCCGTGGCCTCCATGAAATTCCAGGCCTGAAAATGCTTGATCTCTCTTTCTGGATCCTCCTTGGATCCTTGTAGGAGGATCAAGTGTAAACGCGGTGGTTGAGTCTGATAGAAATCTTTGAATTCTATTGAGTATCAAAGTACACTTACCTGATAAGACAAATGAGATAGATTTTCTTGCTGCTTGTTCAGCCCATTTTGATTCTGGTCTTGTAAAAAAAAACCTCTGGTCCAGTGAGCCACAAGCCTTATGTGGATTCGAGCCCTGGAGTCTAAGTCCAAGAACGGTCTCAAGTCCTCCAGCACTGTCTCCCACCCATGCAAAGTTTGGTCTCTCTGCCTTTGATGGACACATCTTTGCAATAGTTAATTTGTATAAACTGTCTAAATCATTATTGCAGATGAGCTGCTAAACAGAGAATGGCAGAGGGCGAGGACAATGCTGATTTCTCTGCAGCGGTCTTGGCCATGATTGGTGGAAAGAGATCCTTCAATAGGGCCATCTCGTTAGCCTTCTCCCAAGCCGCTTATGATGCTTCCTCTGTTGGAGACACTGGAGAAGATTCTGGAAAAGTCTCAGATTGGGTAACAGATAAAGGCGAAAGTGATGATGATGATGATGATGATGATGATGATGATAATAGTGATGATGTTGATTATTTAGATGATTTAGAACAATGTGAAACTGTCAGTGAAGATATTACCAGTTGTAGTGAACAGCATGATATCAGTTCCATTGCAAGCAATAGTGACGACATCCCCCCAGCTCAAAGCCATAAAAAGAAACGAAAGCATCGTCGAAACCAGCTGCTCCTCAAAAAACAGTTTCTCTGTACTTTTGACAACCTTTTTGAGGCTCAGTGTGCAAGCACAGGATTGAAAGTAGAACCAGAAGACATGAATGTGGTCTGTTCTGTGCCAACCTTAGTGGAGTTATGTCTCCAGAAAGGCCTGAAAGAGACTGCTATATCTGATGGTACTAAACCACCTCAAATAGCCCCAGGTCTTAAATTCCTCCTCAAAGCTCACAAAAATCAACAAAGACTAGAGCAGGTGCATCTGAAATGGTTATTGGAAGCTTTGAAGCAGGCAGAACATCAATTGAAGTCGAATGTTTACCATTTCATCATACAAAATGGGCAAAAGATTGACTATTTTGTACGAAGTGGCAGAGCAGTGAACGATACAGATTACTACCCGCGCAATAACTATGCACATGTACACTCAATCACCCAAATAGAGGTTATTCCCATTGCAGTCGAAGGTTTTGAGAACAAAGATTGGGCAGTGGCTGCATTGGCACACTGTATAAATCTTCTTCTGCCTTCTTATATACAGGAAGAAGACTCAAAGGAATCGAAGATGGGTCTTTTGAAAGTTAGGCGGCTTCTAAGCAATCACGTATCTGTACTTGTAGGCCATTGTTTTGATATCGCCTTAGCGTATGTCTGGTGGTCTCGAGGTAAGATCGATCAAGCCCAGAAGGCGTTCCTGGATATTGTTGGTCGAATCCCATCTGATCATGAAGCAAGATTGCTTCCTGACAAAAAACAAACAATCATTTTCGGCTGTCAGAAAAGCCTGTATCTGAATGAGCTCGGTAGGATGCTGTCACAGTTTGACCAGCCTGACTCTTCCGTGCAATACTACCGCCAGGCGGTAGATGTCTTTGAGGAAACTTCAGTAGCGTTTCTCGATCAACAAGTGATGCAGTCGTTTGTCCTCTGTGCTGCAGCGTATGATCAAGGCCTGATGGATCATTCTTGTGCTGTCAAAGCAGCTTTATTTTGGGAACTTGTTACTGCTGATCCAAGTTGCCCAGTGGAGTTAATCCAAGCATCTGTGGACTCGTTCCTTCATTGTCATACTGGCTTTATCGAAACCGATAAGTGTTTCCCAGGACAACTACACAACGCCAACATGAGAAACAAGACATGGTTGTTGGAGGCAGGCTCACGAATAGAGAAACTTTTGTTGAGAGCGCCTCACACGCACCTTCATTACTCTCTGATTATGTCCATGTTAGGAGAGGAACGCAGAGCAAAGGCAGCCTATTCTAGGTATGTTGAGCAGTTTGTGAACTCAGATGAGTATTTTCGATCTAGAGGCACGGCAGTCGAAAATGTTGCACTCTCAGGTTTCGAAGAGACAAAACCGCAGCCGTGGTGGACGCTTCTCGAATGGATGTCTACAAAAGCTACTCTGGCTGGTTCTTTTATTCGGAGGCCTATCCCGGGGATACCCCTTTTGTGGCGAAGATCAATTCGGCATGCTGCTTACGGCTGGGGACCTAGCAATGGTGTTACTGACGTGAAGGGAAAGGCACTCATCCTTCATATAACACATGATGGGTTTTTGAGTGGCACCATGCTGCAGAATACTCCCCCCTTTAAGTCTGTCCTGCTTGACCCTCAAACGGGGAGCATCTGTATTCCAGACCAACACCGTCAATCGAAAGCACTAAACTGGGACAATTACATTTCTGGCAGAAACTACAATACCGATTTTTGTGTTGACGCCTTTCTCCCTTTTCCGATCCTGCTGTTTCAGAATTCTTGTGAAGATGTAACAGTTACAATTTTGAATGTAGGCACGACTGCAAATCTTATAAAGGAGAAAATAGCGCTTAGCTCGGATGTGTTTCACTCGAAGCATGCGAATGTCTCTTCTACTGTGGTCTATTCTAAAGGCAGGGACACTGTCAAAGTAAACCTGAGGGAGCTGGTAATGAGGGAAAGAAAGGCAGCCATTTTACAGCACATTAAGGAGCATCACGCTTGTGAAGAAGACCAAACAATCATCAAAGATTGTACTGCTCTAATTGATTACTGCATAACTAGAGGGCTGCAGATAGATTACGCCTTCGTGGAACGAGTCGTCTTCAAGAAGGAGGATGAAGCCTTTATGGAAACCGTTAGACAGAAAACACCTGCAGGCCGCGGCTTGAAGGACGCTAAATGTGGCACAAGAAAGAAGAAACATCAACGCATCACCCTGCCTCCATGTCAGGCACTATCCTTGCAGGATGTGTTTTATGTTGGTAGATCAACAGTCATTTTGTGTCTGTATACTGCTGCAGTGGGGCGTTGGAAAGAGGAGCACGACACCTTTGTTTTCCTCAACTGCAGCTCTCCCGAATCCATTAGGAATCCAGTCATACATTGTGCAAGTTTACCTAGATCCGTGTGGAAGCTACCACAACAAAAGACTTGCTGGCAGTCCAAAGACTTTAAACAGGATGTCTTTTTCGCACATATCGACACATACCAACCATTTGGCTCTACTATGATACAAAAGAGAACTCTTATGGTGTTTGATGAGTTTGGGAGTATCACACAACGGAAGCACCTACAACATCCTGGACGTAGGGGACATGATTGGCAGGGTCCATATACTGGCTGCTTTGGGCATCATATTATTGGTAGAAACCAGGGTGAAACTGCATCAACCATCAGGGTATGGAACACACAAGGCTCTACTGAAATAGTTAAAACTACCCCAGTAGTTGAAGACCTCATTGTTACTCAAGATATGGTTTTTATTTCCCAGCCTCCTAACATTTTGGTCTTAGATTCCATCACCTTAGAGCCACTTCATGTGCAGACCAGAATCCAAGGCTGTGCTTCGGTCACAAACACAGATGGCATTTTGGTAAGGGATCAATGGCGTTTCATGTCTGTCCTGGCAACCACTGATTGCTCAAAGGTATCACCTGATGATGGCAACAAGAAGATTGTGTACACTCGTGTAATTCTTGGAGCGGCAAACCATTTGTTGATACTTGAAAAGCAGAAGGTCTCATCTGATTCAGGAACAAACCCACACCTAGTTGATGTAGTAACAGATATCCTGATTCCTGGAATCCCCAGGGAGGCTTGTTATATCAGTAAACGGGCAGGGTTTGTTGTGGCTGCATCGCACGAAGACTTCTTCCAAGATCCATACTATCGTGAAAACCTCTACTGGTTTAGCGTTAGTGGTGTTATACAAGGCATCCACCCGATGCTTGGAAAAAGTCCCCATTGTTTATATGCTGTTCCACTACAGACTAAGGATGACACAACACCAGGAGAGGACGCAAGACGGGAGAAATGTTGGCATTTGTTCTTTGATGATGGACTCGGTGCCCTCTGCTGCATTAAACTTGAAAGTGATGAGGTATTTTGATGTCACAGATGCACACTCACCCATGTTTGTATACGCCTGCAACCGTGGACATCCTATTGACCCTCTCTTCTTTAAACTTTTTTGCAACAGCTCCAATTGTTTTTTTACACGTTTTCCAACTGTGGGCCTTTCCTGAACCTTGGACTCTAAAATTGTCCTCTTTTGTGATAGGTCTCTGGATTGAATGTGTATACCTGCTCACACCCATACCAGTTTGTTCTTCATCAAAAACGTGGGACCTTCTTCTCCCTCTTTTGTTTGTTGACTAACACTTTTTCTTTTGTATATATGCTTTCCAACTAAGGATCTTTGTAGACGTCCGTCTTCACCCAACACCGGGGAATCTGTTGTCCCTTGTTGTTGTACTTGTATATAGTCCCTGTATCCTGATGCTTCATGTAGGCAGCAAAGGCGAGTTTCTCCATGCCCCCTGCTGGTCAATGTCTTTGTGCCCCTAAATCGATCCAGTAGATTGACAATTTCCTCATGTGGTGCTCTTTAACCGAGGAGAAAATGCCTTGGTTCCCTTGCCCTTAAAACCATGGTACACTTTCGGAAAAAAGAAAAGAAAAAAGTTTTACAAATAACAGATTAACAAATAACTTACAGCGTTTACAGAAGGTTATGGTGAAAGACTTCTCTTGAAATATTATTCCATGAAATGCTTTACTTTTTGAGAAAACATTAAATTAATTCTCGTTGTCGAGAAGTACGGATTTATTTTAAACACATGTCATGACACGGAGAAACGTGCGGAAACATTTTCTCCCGACTCCGATGACCGATTGAGCCTAAACTTTCACATGTTTTTTATTTTATACATTATAAGTTGCGATACACGAAGTGTGGGCCTGGACAACACTGTTTACCAAAATTGTCCAATGGCTTTAAAAACCGGAGCCAAAAAACAGGCCTTTTGTTTATCTTCACACACACACATATTGTAGTGTTGACTGGGGTTGCAATGTACACAGTTTAATGACGCAAGAAGATACAATTCACCGGAGCTTTATATTTTGCACTCGATGAATCATACTAAATACACGAGAATGCCTAAGAGCTTAGGCCAGAGGACGCCCTCTCTTGCGAGCGGGTTCCCCGATCGGCCTGCAGGGCCCGCCAGCAGTGCTCCGATGGGGAGTCGTGCTGGCGCCTCCTATATACCCGTCGATCACAGCCGCAGCCGCTACAATATTTGTTGACCTGATAATTGAACTCTTTTTGTTTCCTCATTGTTTGCACTAGGTTTAGTTCAGCAATGTTGTCACTGTTATTTTTGTGCAGTATCATATTTATTATAGCACTGAACAGGTCAGTTCTTAAAAGTGCAATTGCAGCCAACTTTTTTTCACCCTTAGGCAAAAGGTTGTGGTCATCGACCCTTGGTTTGGATATTTTTTGTTATTTCATTATGTACAGTTAGTGTGGGGAAAGGTGTGTAGGTTTGTCTTTTTTGTTTCCTCTTACTTTAACTTTGAAACCCTACTTTATCTTTTAAGGAAAATATGCAACAAGTCAACAGTTTTGGCACTGATATTTTGTATTAATGTTCTTGGTTGAAATGTTTCAAATTTAATGAAATAGCCATAGATTGTCTTGCCTGTCTTTGAAAATTTTGTTCAATGTTTTATGTATCGGCAATGTTTTAAAAATATTTCTGGTGAAGAAGCAAATGGATCCCGAAGATCAACTAATGTGTATCTTTAAGATACCAGGGGCCGATTTCACTAACGCAGAGAGCACTTTGAAGGCGATTGAGAAATACTGCTGTTCCAAATGTTTGACCAGTTTAACAACTCAATACTCTAGTTTGATAAGGCTGAAATCATATACTCTTGCAAATACTTAATTTTTCTGTTGTAAAAGAAATTATATTTTGTTTATATTTATACACGTATGTTCCAAGTATGTCTTTTAATATTATATCAAAACTTTTCGTAGTGAGCTCATAAGATTGTATTGTAATGCACACATAGGGCCATTTTAGGCCTTCAAAAATAAAACCATGGTAAAACAAATAGAGTTAATATCTTTGTATTGTTTTGTATTAAATTTTGTTCCAAAAGCGGAATAATAATAGCCTAACGTGTTTGCCGAGGATAGGGCCTATACCTTAACACAAAACGTCGAATATCTTTGTAAATGTTAAAATTACAGCATTGGTTTACTCATTTAAAAGGTAAAAGATAGCACCTCGACACTATTTTAAGGGAAGCTTTCAATCGGCATTATCTTCAAACCGTGTAAGTTTAATGTGAATCTATGTACATTGTGTTTTGTATCGTAAAAAGTACCCATTATACCCTTTTCAAAGGAAGTAGTTTTTTTAAATGACACTGTATTAAATTTGTTCGACGAACCGACTCGTGGGAGAGTCTATTGAAAGCTAATCAACAAATTGACCATAATTTATTGTTTTTTACATTTCAGTATACTCTCGTCTATTAGATTTTTTAATAATTGCTCCAAAGATAATTTCTCCGTGAATTGGACTCCTTCATAAGGCTGTCGCCATTGTTCAATCATACCAGGAATTACGAGGTACAATGGTTGCTCTTCTCAAAATGATATTATGTTTCATGACCCATTTCTTTGTGCACGTGCATAATGATTAGGTCTGTGTGAATGTCGCATACAAAACATACTGTTTAATGACCGTTTGTTTAAATTTCTATACCAGTTTACGACAGCAATAAAGGATTAAAGAACATCAATCTTTTCTGAATTATTGTAAAAGAAAGGCACTGGCGGTTGATCTGAAATAGAAAATGAGAGCAATATGAACGAAACAAAATTTTGGTTCAGTGTTCCCAGTAGACCTGGCTGGGAATTGTAAAGTTATTTTGGAAAATGTTCTTCGTTTTCCCTCCCTAATGTGGCAACCATAATTCCTCCAAAATATTATGCCGAGCTTCCGACATAAAAAAATCAAGGCCTTACTCACTATTTTCCGTTTCCAGCCGGTGTCGCATGCAATAATGTCCTCTATGCAATACTATCCGGAGGACATTATTGCATATGCAATAATGTCCGCCGGACGGTTTTGCATATGCAATTGTGTCCGCCCGGACGCTGCTGCATAATGTGTGTCCGCCCGGACGCTGCTGCATAATGCAATTGTGTCCGCTCCGGACACATTTGCATATGCAGTTGTGTCCGCCCCCGTGCAAAACCGTCCTTGCAGTAAATTAAACGCCCTTGGTCGACGGAACACGTTCGCCATTTTTTAACGAGCTCAAGTGCATGTTCGGCCGTTGGTTCAGTGCATGCACGCTCGCAACACATACATTATATACAGACTAGTCATGGACATGGCCACCATAGCCCCGGACACGATTGAGTATGCAAAAGAGTCCGGAGCGGACAGTATTGCATGGCGGACACAATTGCAACTGACACCGGTGCCATGGGAAAAGATGTTCCCCTGAGATTCTGTCCCCCGTATACAAGGCACTGGACACTTTAGTGGTAATTACTCCAAATAATTGTGAGCTTAAAACGTACTTGGTAAAAGAGCAATGGAGAGAGCTGTTGATAGTATAAAACATTGTGAGAAAGGGCTCCCCTGAGAAAGAAGTAGTTTCTCACTAAACTATTTGAATTGAATTCGAGGCGTCAGCTTGCATGGGTCTCGAATTGACGGCATCTGAAAGCACACAAATAGTGCGATAAGGGTATTTTATCTTCCATTATTCCTCGCACCTTCAATGACAAATTGAGCCCATTTTTCACAATTTATTTTATTTTTAGAGGGTGGGGGGTATGCAATTTTATCGAGGTACACTAGGGCCCAATTTCATAGAGCTGCTAAGCACAAAAATTTGCTTAGCACGGATTTTCTTCCTTGATAAAAACAGGATTGCCAACCAAATTTCCATTTGTTGCATATTGCTTGTTACTGGTATTAAGTTGTTGTTTGCTTATCGTGAAACTCACTTGGAAATTTGGTTGGTAATCCTGTTTTTATCAAGGCAGAAATTTCATGCTAAGCAAATTTTTGTGCTTAGCAGCTCTATGAAATTGGGCCCAGGTGACTGACAGAAAGCAAAGGTGAGGATGAGGTGATTCAATAGAGGGCGCTTTCACAGGAAGTTTGCTCAAGCAAGTGCGGCGTTTGGGTGACGTGGGGGGGGGGCACAGAATCTCAGCCGAGGTCCTGAATTCAAGGCATCTGAAAGCACACAACTTGTGCGACAAGGTTGTTTTTTTCTCTTCAGATCCATTATTCTCTCGCAACTTCGACAAACAATTGAGTCTAAAATTTCACAGGTTTGTTATTTGTTGTATATTTTTAACACCCTAGTTTGTGACTCAGTTCATCTGACGTCATCATAATCTTGGTAACGCTTTTTAGGCAACACGCGCGCAATCCAAAATGGCGGACCATGCATAGAACAGGTCCATTCAAATTAGTTCGAGAGTGGTATTTGGTCATGGGGCTGTATAATGAGGCATTTGCAATACCTGATAGTTCCATTTGGAGAATGAATGCAGACTGTCGTGGAAACAAAATATCTTAAGAATGTGAACTCTAGAGAGACACAATAGGAATGTTGAGAACAAAGTTTTTTAGAGGACTGGTGTTAATTTTATCGGGACACAAATAGGGAGATATAAATAGCTATGGGGATGCACTGAGAATCCATGTGCAAACGTGCAGGCTACATTAATGCGTAGGTTGTGTTGGGATGTACAGGTTGGAGATGGGGACGTAATTGCAGAGCCATCTTGATCCCACACCGTATAGCTTTGTTTCTAAGCACACGGTCGAGCATTCCATGTTAAACAATTAAACAGGAATTGGCTTTCCGGAACGGATATTTGAAACTGCACTTATGGTTGATACGGGCCTACCTAAGGAGCCAATTCATCAATAAAGTTACTGAAATATTTTGTGATTATTACCCAGATTCCGGTGTTACCTACCAATACGGGTCGTGCTGCACACTGACTCGGAAATGGGTATAGTCCCTATCTAGTGGCGTAACTGTATGGGAAGGGGTGGGGTCTGTGCATCTTCCTTCCCCGTTGGGGCTTTTAGATTAAAGGAACACGTTGCCTTGGATCGGTCGAGTTGGTCTTTGAAAAGCGTTTGTAACCGTTTTTTGTAAAATGCATATGGGTAGAAAGATGTAAAAGTAGAATACAATGATCCACACAAACATGCCTCGAAATTGCGTGGTTTTCCTTTTACCTCGTCGACTAACACGTCGGCCATTTATGGGGGTCAAATTTTGACTCCCATAAATGGCCGACCATGTTAGTTCGCACAGTAGAAGGAAAACCACGCAATTTCGAGGCAAACTTGTGTGGATCATTGTATTCTACTTTTAAAACATCTTTCCAACCATATGCATTTTACAAAAAACGGTTACAAACGCTTTTGTTTTGACCAACTCGTCCGATCCAAGGCAACGTGTTCCTTTAAAAAGTTTTAGAAAATGTTTTTCGTTTACACGCAGACAAATTTTCATTCGTTTTCGTACACTCTTGTCAGATTAAAGACACTGGATACTATTGGTAATTGTCAAAGACCAGTCTTATCACTTGCTGTATCTCAACATATGCATAAAACAACAAACCTGTGAAAATTTGGGCTCAATCGGTCATCGAAGTTGCGAGATAATGATGAAAGAAAAAAACACCCTTGTCAAACGAAGTTGTGTGCTTTCAGATGCTTGATTTCGAGACCTCCGAGGGAGCCGTTTCTCACAATGTTTTATACTATCAACCTCTCCCCATTACTCGTTACCAAGTACGGTTTTTGTGCTAATAATTATTTTAAGTAAATAACCAAGAGTGTCCACTGCCTTGAACTTAACAGTAAACGGCACAACAAGAGTGCTGAAAATTAAAGGGACACACCGGCTCACCGTTTACGCAATTTAGGGGTGTAGAATCATAAATAATGTTTTTATAGATGGTTGCTGTAAAAAAAATCATCAAAATGTCACGTATTTAGCGAAAAATGATTTTAAAAAAACCAAAGCGGCCATATAACAAGTTTCCGTTACACGGACTCTTTGAAATGTGAATCTTACGTTAGATTTTTCACCATTATTTATACATTTTGTAGCGATAATTTGAATACATGATCTTTTTCGTCAATTATTCGTTAATAATTTTGTAAAAAAAAAGATTTAAATTTGGTTAAGTAAGTTACTTTTAGACGGCTGAAAGTAAAACTAGCCCGGAAGGTCACGTGATTGTTTGTACCACTTTTTGGTTAGAACAATCACGCGACCTGCGTTTTTGTCTTAAAATGCTCAAAAACGGCTAAATTTGATGTGTTTTTGTTAAGGACTGTTCTTCTTCATTCCTGGAAGACCGTTGAAGTCATATCTTAGTCTATTTTGTAGCCCAAATAGCCCAATTCGGCCGGTGTGTCCCTTTAAAGGGGCTTGAGAAATGCAAACGGAACAATCTACAGTTTTAACTGGCCCGAAATGCCCCTTATAATGTTCAACCCATTTGTGCCCCATAAAACATTACCCTAGTTTCTGCGCTGGTGTAAGGACCCTTTCCAGTCGGTGGGACCGTCGTGTTTGTTATATCAAATTTGCCTTCCTTTATTTACCTGTAGTTGTCCTTTCGCACGAGGTGCGATTTCGCAACCATGCTAAATTTAAGCAAGTGACCCTTGCTAACTGTCGTGTGGACAGCACCAGAATGAAAGTGCTAGAGTTGACAACGTGACGCATATTTTGCATGTTATTTGATCGGAAGCTCTTCACAATCTACAGGCTCGAGCTGACATTTCTCTAATTGACCGTAACGGGCAATTCAGCAAAGTGGATTTTACCCCGGGAAGGGATACTCGAATATTTTAACTTTGTCATGAGTTAAAATGAATCGACCGTTAATAGTTGTTGTTGTCAAGTTTACTAGTTAGTCCTTATTTTTCCTAAAATTTAATACTTGATGTATACTCTTGTTAGCAGTTGTTATTTTGAGATAAAAACAAAACATTTCTCATTTCCCTTGTCATTGGGGTTGATGGTTATCAAAGGCACCTTAGACACCTTTGTTGTTTTACTATAAATAATTGTTAGCATAAAAACTTACTTGGGAACGAGCAACGGAGGGCTGTTGAAAGTGTAAAACATGAAAAATTTTCACTCAAACATTATAAGACTTGTGGGGCCAATTTCATAGAGCTGCTTAAGCAAAAAAATTGCTTAAGCACGAAAATAGCTCGCTTATTTTACACATGTTACTGGCCAAAATTGCATGCCATATACATTGCTTATGACTAGTATTTAGCTGTTGTTTACTTAGCATAACAATTGAGTGGAGTCTTGGCCGGTAATCTGATTTTACTAAGCATTGATGTGTTTGCTTAAGCAAAATGATGTGCTTAAGCAGCTCTATGAAGTTGGGCCCAGGCTTGAAGTCTTTTGGGGCAACTGAAAGCATACACTTATTGTGCAACACGGGTGTTTTTTCTTTCATTATTTTATTGCAACTTCGATGACCAAAAATTCGAGTCCACACTGTCATAGATTTGTTATTTTATGCATGTGGGGATACGAGTGTGAGAATACTAGTCTTTGACAATTATACATGGTTAGTGCCTTTATAATGTATGCTACTAATATTATTTGACTTGCAAATTGATAACATAATATTTTTATCGTTGGCAGGGGTCTGGTTTTACACATCTTTTGATGACAGTTTTATACTTTTGTTTTAACCTTGACAGCCCCTGTACAACTTGTAACTATTGTGTATGTCTAAAGATTTAAAATAAATAAATAAAATAAATAAATAAATAACATGAACCAACACTGTGATGTAGTGACATTTCAACACCAAAGGGCGAGAACCAACGCTGCTCACCGACTTCTTTTTTTTTAACCGTTTTTTTTTTAAATACAATTTTGGACGCAATCCTTCTGAAGTAAACGGTATTGTCATTTTTATAGCCTTCATTCATCAACCGAGCTACTGAAATCATCTTTTGGTGCCCGTTTTTTGGGTTCCCCATGAGAGAGATTAAATGGGGGGGGGGGGGGGGGTGCACGGCAGCAGAGAACAACGTATTATTCTTTTAATGGCTGTGTCTTCCGTTTTTAGTGGTTGGACAGAAAATAGTAATCTTGGTTTAAAGACACTGCATGTCCACCTTTGGTAATTGTCAAAGACTAGTCTTCTCATTTGTTGTATCTCGAACTCAACATATGCACGTGATAACGAACCTGTGAAAATTTGAACTCGATTAGTCGTCGAAGTTGCAAGATAATAATGGAAGAAAAAACACCCTTGTCACACGTAGATTTGTGCTTTCAGATGCTTGATTTCGGGACCTCAAAATCTAATTCTGAGGTCTCGAAATAACATTCGTGCAAAATAACTTCTTTCTCGAAATCAGCAGCTCTCCATGCATGACTTGTTACCAAGTAAGGTTTTATGGTAATAATTATTTTGAGTAATTACCAATAGTGCTTTTAATACATGTAATGATCATTCTGGATGTTTTATATTATACATTTTTTTTTCGATGTGCCTTCTTAAATGTGGTGTTGTTCATAAAAATAACACTTAGACTACTTCGTTGTTATCCATGGTGTGCAACTGTCCTGTCTTAGGACTGTGATGTGTATCCTGCTGTTTACGTTTCTCTGTCTCTTGTCTTTTGTATTTTATGTTATAAAAATATAATTTTAATAATGTTTATTCGGGCAAAGTATTCTCAAGTACATGTGTACACATTAATTTAAAAACTATCATTAAAACGAGTAAATTAATAAACAACAGTGGGAATGCCCACCAGGAGAGCATAAAAGTTAAAAACATAACTATCGCCAAAAGGCGTATGTCTTCCTAAATCCAAGAAAGGGCATATTAAGAAAAAAAACAGAAGATAGTACAATTCACTGAACAACTTTAAAAGGCAAACGAACACAAAAAGGAACGCAGATAGACATAAGGAGATACTGTAAAAAGCAAGTCTCGACAAAATGTCTGTTTTATATGCAAGTGTTGTTTGATTTATCTCTGACATTAATAAATTGAATGCATTAAAATGGCTGTCAAGCTAAAGACGATTGTTTAAAAAGCAGTGATGCTATACCTGGTTTAATCATGGAGGTAGAAATACCTCATGCATAATACAAGCCGTAGGAATTATCAGGTGAGACCATGCTCAATAAAAAACCCACTAATTTTATGGTGTTCGGGTTGGGTTTTCTTGCTCAGTGCACTGTATTCTGAACAGGGGTTCGAACTAGCCGCTACACACAAAAAAAACCACTAACTGCGTCATAATGAAGGCAGATGGAAACTATTGGTAATTACTCAAAATAATTATTAGCATAAAACCTTTCTTGGTAACGAGTAATGGGGAGAGGTTGGTAGTACAAAGCATTGTGAGAAACGGCTCCCTCTGAAGTGGAGTAGTTTTCGATAAAGAAGTAATTTTCCAGGAATTTAATTTCGAGACCTTAGATTTAGAACTTGAGGTCTCGAAACCAAGCATCTGAAAGCACACAACTCCGTGTGACAAGATTGTTTTTTATTTTATTATTATCTCACACCTTCGACGACCAATTGAGCTCAAATTTTCACAGGTTTGTTATTTTATGCATCGTTGAGATACAGCAAGTTGGAAGTCTTTGACAATTACCAATAGTGTCCAATGTCTTTAAAGGCAGTGGACACTATTGGTAATTACTCAAAAAAATTATCATCATAAAACCTCCTCTGATTACGAGATAATGGGGAGAGGTTGATAATATAAAACATTGTGAGAAACGGCTCCCTCTGCAGTGACGCAGTTTTCGAGAAAGAAGTAATTTTCCACAAATTTGATTTCGAGACCTCAAGTTTAGAATTTGAGGTCTCGAAACCAAGCATCAGAAAGCACACAATTTTGTGTGACAAGGTTTTTTCTTCTTTCATTATTATCTCGCAACTTCGTTGACCGATTCTCAAATTTTCACAGGTTTGTTATTTTGTGCACATGCTGAGATACACGAACTGTGAAGACTGGTCTTTGACAATTACCAATAGTGTCCAGTGTCTTTAACTTAGACTCTTGTGTAATGGAAAAGCGTTGCATAGCAACAGTTTCAGTGTTAAGGTCCTCAGCTAAATCAATAAACCCATCCTTCAAGCTAAATTAACAACACGAATGAACTAATAATGCGTTTGTTTATACGCACCGTGGCCAGGGCATGAGGGCAAAGTATAGGTTTTACAATTTTACAATTAGATCAGAAACGTAAAACTAGGGCCAAATTTCTATAGCGCTGTTTAATGGTAAGCAAATTTTCCTGCCAACTAGCAGCAAAAAGGTTACATTTTAAGATGTTAGTCTTTATTGTGTACATACATTCGTATTTCAAATAAAAGACACTGGACACTATTGGTAATTGTCTAAGACCATGCACTCACTTGGATGTATCATATCACATGCATAACCAATCTGTAAAAGTTTGGGCTCAGTTTTTCACCAAAGTTGCGAGAACATAATTGACAGAAAATTACCCTTGTTGCACAAACTTCTGTGCTTTCAGATGATTGAAAAAAGGCTCCAGTGGTCTGAGGTTTTTCTCAGATTCAAACATTTTGGTTAGAAATTATATCTCTTTCTCAAAAACTACGTCACTCGGGGACTTTTTTTTATCAGCAGCTCTCCGTTGCTCGTTACCAAGAAAGTTGAAATATGGTATATTTCGAGTTATCACCAAAGGGTCCAGTGCCTCTAAAGATGCTATGTCAGATTTTTGGCCTCAAACATCAAAAAACAGATTTTTTTGAGTAAATGGTATTTCAAAGAGTATCACCCGTTCTAACGAAAAAAGTTTAAGTTTTACTTTTAATGGTCAGGAACCATGACAACAAATTAAAACGTTTCTTTTAAAACACATAAGAATTGGTCACATGAAAGATTGTCGGGATTTTTTTTTAGCACTGTTTTTCACTGCTACTAATAATTGGCGGACTTTTTCGAGCAATGGCTCAAATGAAAGCTTTTAACTTTCTCGACCCCCATCAAAATACCTATTGAATTTTAAATCAAAATGTTGGGGTCAAATCGGCCAAAAATTTGACATAGCATCTTTAATCAATACATTATTCCGGTTTCCCGAAACGGTAAAACTTAAATTTTAATCATCTCATGTTAACCGGTGACAAGGATCTGAACAATATGATAATGGATTTCCTTTTACAACAGTGACTGATTCCTATAATGTATGATTAATCGTCTCATTTGGTTATACTCTTTGTTGTCCAGTACATCATACAAATTGAAAATACATTCAACCATAGTAAAATATGGATGGCAGATGTAAGCAAAATAAGCCCTACCATTAAAAGATAAACCATTAGTCATTGTGCATAATAAATCCCTTGTCATCTTTATTAAAAGAAAACTTCGATGTAAATTCTAGGGCATCTTTCTTTTTCATCAAAAATTACGTGAAATAAAAAGTTGAACAAATAAACAGTTTTGCTATGTACCCTTTTTCTATGTACACCCTTTCCTTAAATCAAAAGTTTATTATTAAGGCACTGGACACTATTGGTAGTTACTCAAAATAATTGTTAGCATAAAAACCTGACTTGGTAACGAGAAATGGAGAGCTGTTTTTAGTATAAAACATTGTGAGAAACGGCTCCCTCATGAAATTTTTTGAGAAAGAGGAAATTTTTCACTCAATTAATAGAAAAAGATTTCAGACCTATTGGGCATCTGTATATAAACTTACAAATAGGCACACAAATTTGCGCAACAATGTTTTTTTTCCCCTTTTGTCATTTTGTGCATATTTTAAGAGTTACTGGTCTTTGACAATTACCAAAGGTTTCCAGTGTCTTTATTTGCGATACCTGTTGCTTATTGCCATTGCACTATGCTGTGGAATGGAAGGTCAGCGGATCCTTGTAAAAAAAATTGTATTTGATAGTAAAATATTTCCATATTTTTGGCGTGAGTGCAGTTAATGCTTAGCCCATAAAGGATTCTGCCATTGTCAAGCACTGCAATTATACACCTTTTTGGTTTGTGAGCAGTTTTATGTTGCTTTTGTTTGGCTTCTGGTAATTCTTCGATGTTTAACACGCATAGTGTTGTCTCCGAATGTATTTGGACTTTGGACATAATTATTTCACAGCAAATCAACAGTAAACTCAACCTACATAACCAAAACACTACGCCAAGTCAACCTGTAGTCCATAGGCATATTATGCTACTATATATGTAACCAATGCCATCTTGTGCTTCACAACCGTTACCATAGCAACGCAATAGCTTCATCGCCATCCTCCGCAAAGGTCTGGTGACTTGACATTATTAACACCCTGACGTCTGCTAACTAAACAAATGATCTCCCCTGCGCACACTTTATATACACGTTGTTCAAACAACGGTCATTCGCACCGTTTTACTGTTTACTTAATTTAGTGATGTAAAATCAGGGACAACAAGTTTTAGATATTCTTTTTATGAACCCCCCCCCCCCCCAAAAAAAAGGCACTAGTTAACGACAAATTATCAGAGGGAAAACATGTAAAGGTCAGCTTTACGCTTTACCAGTCGTTGCACAAATAGTCCCTCGAAATTTTGTGATTTATTTTTACTTCGTCAATAACTCACACGGTCTGCTAATTTGTGGAGTCAACAATTTGGTTCTACAAAAGTGGCAGAGCGTAATTAGTTCACGAAGTGGAAGAACATTTCACGATCTCGAGAGATAGCTGTGAATCATTGTATTCTACTTCAAAGAACTGGACACCTTTGGTAGTTGTCAAAGAGCAGTCTTCTCACTTGGGTGTAATTCTACCAAAACACCCATTGCATTGCCTTAAAAGTAATGGTGAGAGGTTGATAGTATAAAGAATTGTGAGAAACGGCTCCCTCTGAAGTGACGTAGTTTTCGAGAAAGAAGTATTTCTTCACGAATTTGATTTCGAGACCTCAGATCTAGAAATTGAGGTCTCAAAATTTGTTTTTCTTCTTTCACAACTTCGACGACCAATTGAGCTCAAACTTTCACAGGTTTGCTATTTTATGCATATGTTGAGATACACCAAGTGAGTAGACCGATCTTAGACAATTACGAATAGTGTCAACTGCCTTAATTCAAATTTTTTGGAAAAAACAAGTGATACCTTTTTCCATAATCGCAGTATTTCGAAGTGAAATGTTTCTAAAAATGCATTCTATCTAAAGCTTCCGTATGCAGTTAATACCCACGTAAGTTTTTACTGCCATTCATTTTCAATCATTACCAGATTAATGTTCTTTAAATCTTAGCTTATTATCCATAAACAATAGTGAAGAAATTTCCACAGAAGATGCACTGAAAACGTTTAATTATAACAGGCTGTGCAACCCGCGCGCAAATTCGACACTTTATGGCAACCTTGAATTCCCATGGATCGTTGCTACAGTGTGAAGGAAACAAAACCGCGCATTTTCACGGGAATTCGTAGTCTATTTTGTAACAGACACAATAATTTTTTATTGGCTTCATTAGTCGACAAAAAGATCTGCAACAGCGTTGGAATGGAATGAAACAAAAGTGTGTTGATTTAATTCGCTGACAGAGGCTATCTATTTATGATGACATTGGTTCTTAATGATTAGCCACCGCAGTTCGACGTGGATTCAACCAATCATCACCTCGAGTTGAATTTATCGATCGAATCACATTTTGGCGCTAAAACCTTCATCGCCTACGGCTCTTTTATGATTATGATTAAAAGAGACTGGACACTATTGGTACTAATTACTCAAAAGATTTTATAGCATAACACCTTACTTGGTAACGAGCAATGGAGAGCTGTTGATATTATAAAGCATTGCGAGAAACAAATACCTCTGAAGTAACATAGGTTTTGAGAGAGGTAATTTCTCACCCAAATAATCTGAATGCACACAAAGTTGTGCAACAAGGGTAATTTTCATAATTTTCTTGCAACTTTGATGACAGATTGAGCCTAACTTTTTGCAGCAACCTTTTAAGGTGCTAAAATCGACACCAATGGGCCCAATTTTATAGAGCTGCTAAGCACAAAAATTTGCTAAGCAAGAAATTTCTTCCTCGATAAAAACAGGATTACCAACCACATTTTAATTTGTTCAATATTGATTGCTACTGGTATGTTGTTGTTCGCTTATCCTGAAAATCACGTAGAAATTTGGTTGGTAATCCTGTTTTTATCAAGGAAGAAAATTCATGCTAAGCAAATGTTTGTGCTTAGCAGCGCAATGAAGTTGGGCCCAGGTGTTGTGACAAGTAGATAAAAAAATAAAAAATAACGAATCAAAATTTGCAACATGGGCTGTTGAAATAAAACACTAATATCTGGCGAAAAATAACATCAGTGTTGTTAATTTGCATTATCTCTTTGGGGTATATGTATAATGTGACAACACCCATTTGTGTCTATATTTTAACACCATTTTTGTTTGCATTGTGTACTTCGAAGAACCTCCACCCACCTATCGGAAGCAACCTTAACAATATTTTCCATTACTTAACTCATTATAATATTCCAACTCCATTGCTTATTTTTTTTTTTGCTTCATTTAATTTTGGAGGTCGATGGGTGAGAATTTTTTTTACCATGGCAACCATTTGGTTGGCTGATGTGGCGTTAAACGATTATCAAATCGTTTGGAATAATTCCGGAGCCAATCAGCGCAAACAAGTAGTGAAATTCTGCTGTCTGCTGTCTTATTATAGTGTGAGCTCCCCCTTAGAATATGTACATGTTTTTAATTTCTTTGCAAAAATAAGTAAACAAATAAATAATCCTAGGAGTGGCACCCCTGTCTAGTCCCGAAAGTTCATTTTACATATTGTAGTTAATTGAAAAGCACCAGACTTCCTTTGTCCTGACACTGACCCTGTGCTTGGACAAGGGACAAAAAGTCTTGGAGCTGACCCGAGGTGCACCGACGTCACCACGGGAAGGTTCACGTGATGATGTGTCTGGGTTTTTTTCCAGGTTCGAGGACGAACGTGGGGTAATTGTGTGCCCATGTTCGTCCTGGAAAAAAATAAAATACGCCACATCGGGGTCGACCCAGGGAAGCTAAACGAACGCACCCAAAACAAATAGAGCTAGGTTCTAGCTCTATGATAAAATTAACTAAAACATCTATAGTGAACTTTGGGTGCAAGACAGGGGTGCCACTCCTAGGACTATTTGTCAGAACAGCAATATTTGGCTGCACACAGCCACGTCACCTCCTGATGCAATATTTACCATCCGTGATTAATTTCTAGACGAGACACTGTTGATAATTTTTGTTAAATATTTGTTGACCACTCGTTAAATGTGGTTTTATAATTATTAATCATTCAACAAGTGGGGGTATCCGTCTAAACTTGAGAGGAATTTATTATGTAATCCATCAATGCGAAATTGATGGATGTCGACAGTAAAAGAAGAAGCTTATCTTCTTGAATGCATGAAAATACATTGGCAAATAAATAAAACACATACATCCAAGGCACTGGACACGTTTGGTTATTACTGAAAATAATTTTTAGCATAAAAACTTACTCTTGGCAATGACCAATGGAGAGCTGTTGATAGTATAAAATCTTGTGAGAAACGGCGCGCTGAGAGCTCCCTCTGAAGTAACGTAGTTTTTGACAAAGAGTTAACTTCACACTCAAATATTAACTAGAAACTATATTACCGATCCATATATTTAATGTGTATGGGTTGTGACTACCTAAAGACATTGGACACTATTGGTAATTTTCAAAGACTAGTCTTCACAGTTGGTGTATCTGAACATATGCATAAAATAATAAACCTGTGGAAATTTGACCCCAGTCAGTCATCGAAGTTGCGAGATATTTAATGAAAGAAAAAACACCCTTGTCGCCGCACCCTTGTTACACGAAGTTGTGTGGTTTCAGATGCTTGATTTCGAAACCTCAACTTATAAAACTAAGGTCTCGAAATCAAATTCACAATGTTTTATACTATCAACCTCCCCATTACTCGTAATCAAGAAAGGTTTTATGATGATAATTATTTTGAGTAATTACCAATAGTGTCCAATGCTTTAAATACCGGCACCTTATTTTTACATGGCAACTTTATCATGTTTTAATTCATAAAATGGGTGCAGTTTAGGTCAACAATTTATATTAAAAAAACGTGAACTTCGCCAGCAGGCAATTTTTTTTATGTAGTATAAATTGACATCCTCAACAATTTGATTGAAGGATTCCCTTTTTTAAATTCCCTTTTTTAAGGCTAAGCGTATTTCACAGGTTAGCAGAAAAATTGGGCGGCCATATTGCGTGTTTACCGTGGATTTGCATTGTGACGTCATTTATTTTCCTGCGGTTAGCACCGGAAGGTTAGCATGCCTTTTCGTGTGCTTACGGTTAGCAGCGCTATGAAATAGAAATGGCACAGTAAGCACAAAATCGGCTGCTAAGCAGCGCTATGAAATTGGGCCCAGCAGAGAATCCTGAGGTAGCGACAACCTTGTGGTGTGTTAACATGCGGCGCAATGTGACTCTGATCACTAAGAAAATAACTTGAATGTAAAACGTATTTCTTCTAGCTTGAAAGGGGGTATAGAGTTTAAAGACACTGGACAATATTGGTAATTACTCAAAATAATTTTTAGAATACAAACTTATAAATAATTGGTAACCAGCAATGGAGAGCTGTTGATAGTATAAAACATTGTGAGAAACGGCTCCCTATGAAGTAACGTACTTTTGGAGAAAGAAGTAACTCTCACTAAAGTATTTGAATTGAGTTCGAAACCTCATTTTTAGGTCTTGAATTTAAGGCGTCTGAACGCACACAACTTGTGTGACAAGGTTTTTTCTTCTTCTAATCTCTTGCAATTTCGACGACCAATTGAGTTCAAATTTTCACAGGTTTGTTATTTTATGCATAACTTGAGATAAACCAAGAGAGACAATAAAATTATCAAATGTGTCCAGTATAATTGTGTCCAGTGCCTTCAAGTGAAAATATTATGAATGATAAAATAAAAACGTCACAAAAACATGTGAAATTTACGTGTTGAGCAAAACAGCAAAAACACTGTCATAAAAAATGTAAAACCTGTCTATGGCGACAGTGAATACCAACCGCATCTCTGACCGCAGCATTCGCGAACGGACACCAACGTAAATTTTAATTTTCACTGGACCCTCGGAAATCTGATAAACTCAGGGATGAAGCGTTTTTCAGATTAAAATGTTTGGGGGTATTTCCCCCCCCCCCAAACGATTTACTTTAAAATGATTCCTTTCTCAAAATATTTTACACTTTTTAAAACTGCCGAAGTGCTTCTTTACCCACTAAGTTTTTATGGCTATCAATTTTTGTGGAGTATTTACCAATCTCTGACTCTTTAATTATTAAAACAATATCATATTTATTAGCAATAAGGTTTGTATTTTTAAGTGTATATAAAATGAAAAACTGCTCACTTATGTTGTTGCGTTTTCAAGTATAAATTTTATCATTTCATCCCATGACCAAAGCTCGATATTATGAGTCATTTTTAATAAAGACTTTGAAAAATCAAAATTTGGTGTGATACATGTCCCATCAAAAATCACACAATTCATGCGCGCAACAGCCGACATTGATACGCTGGAATCAATCTACCCTCTCTTGTCGGTCTCTCTGGTGGTTTAAAACATCAAATTTCATTTAGCAGAAAATGTTGCTCACACCAATTTTGCTAAGCAAAAAACTACGTTACTTTTAAAGGGAGCCGTTTCCCACAATGTGTTTATACTATCAACAGCTCTCCATTGCTCGTGACCAAGTGCGTTTTTATGCAACTAGTCTGAGTAGTTTCCAATATCAACAGCTCTCCATTGCTCGTGACCAAGTGCGTTTTTATGCTAACAATTATTTTGAGTAATTAGTGTCCGGTGCCTTTAACAAGAAACCTCTGATTAAAGTGCCTAATAATATCCTCTGGGTAGGAAAGTAAAAAGACTTTTTTTTCCAATACGAACATTACATCACGATCACACACAAACCTGTGCAAACACACCTGTCGGGTTGAATATACAAAAGCAACATATTACTTTTTGTCCAAATTGATGGTTTATTCATCACAAAATATTCCATGGCAGCCGACCCAAAGGCTTACTTTAGTGGACATTTTGTGAATCAAGCCAAAAAGGTAAAAAGGAAAGCTAGTAGACAATGCAGAACAAAATAAAGAATAACAATAAAAGTTCACAGGGCACAAGAAGAGAACACTAAAAATGCAAAGTTCCTGTTTTTCCCATTTGCCAACTCTGTTTCGTATAGTTCTATAAGTAGTTGGTTTTACCAGTAGTTTGTGTAGCTTTTTACATTAAAGAAACTTGAATAAAAATCCCCCTCCAGGAAAAAAAAATAATGCCAACGAGGCATTGTGAAAACCTTTTCCTTTATATTATATTTAAAGACAGTGGACACTATTGGTAATTGTCAAAGACTAGTCTTCACAGTTGGTGTATCTAAACATATGCATAAAATAACAAACCAGTGAAAATTTGAGCTCAATCGGTCGTCGAATTTGCGAATTAATAATGAAAGAAAAAACACCCTTGTTACATGAAGTTACTTTCAGATGCTTGATTACGAGGCCTCAAGTTCTAAACTTGAGGTCTCGAAATCAAATTCGTGGAAAATTACTCTTTTTTTTTCGAGAAAACTATGTCACTTCAGAGGGAGCTGTTTATCACAATGTTTTATATCATCAACCTCTCCCCATTACTCGTAATCAAGAAAGGTTTTATGGTGTCATTTATTTTGAGTAATTACCAATGTTGTCCACTGCCTTTTACTACATGTACAACATTTTAAATATTCTCCTGAAGACGAGTTCGAAACGTCGAGACCACACCGGCTCTTTTCAGACCCAACACTCCCACAAAAGAGATTTTAACTTTTTTTTCCACGGAGGAATTTTTTTATTCACATTTAAAATTTTAACATTGTTGTACCCGCAAGTTACTGTTTATTTATAGTTTTCTCTTATTTCAAACATTGTTGTAGCGTAGTTTCAAAGTTGTTATTAATATTCGATTCTTCATATTAGCTGAGCCATAGCTAGGGGGCCATGTTGGTTATAGGTGTCCGCCATTTTGTCTTCCCACTTGGTTTGCAAAACCACGCTGCCGCTGATATGCGGAAGCACGCACACACTTTATATAGGGATGAAATTAAGAAGTTGATAAGCGTTCCCATGGTGATGACCTCAATTTGTTGGTAGCAACCGATGAACTAAAACGGCGCCTTCTAAAGCACCCAGTTGCCATGGGAACGTTGATGGTTATTAATGTAAGTACCAGAGAGGTATTATAATAGGGTAGGCGGGGGGGGGGGGGGGGGGCGAGGGGGTAACCTTGTCCCCAGTATAAAAAACACTGATGGCTGATGGTGTATTTTTTGTTTTGTCAACGTCCGTTATTTAATTTACGATGTTTGTTCTTGGCGATTTTCTTTTGTTTGGTAGTTCTAGACCCAAATGAAAACGCCAGTAATTTCACTTTCACATTTTGTCTTGTAAACATCGGACTATTTTCTGGTTTGTTTAATGTCTCTGATGGTAACGGACATTGTTTGCAAATTATAATGTTGTACTTAAATTTAATTACTTTGACATATATCACGCTCTGGAAAATTTTACAGCCAAAATTGATGGTTCTTATTATACAGATTCGTGTTAAAAGAAGAGGAATATTTAATACAAATGGGTTGGAGATTTTTTAGTGATCAAATTAACAAACTCCACAATAATTTTAAAAAAGGATATTATAATTATTCTTTGTAAGCATTGAGAAGAAAGTAAAATAAAAATTTGATGTTTAAACTCAATCTTTCATTGCTCGCAATTGGAGCCAATATTACATTTTATTTGGTTTCCCAAAACTATAAAAAAAAACCCAGAGTTGATTCATATTTTGTGATTCCATTGGTTTCAAACCAGTAAAAACCGGTATCGCTATATTTGTATCATAGAATAACAAAAAACAAAATGGGTGAACATTATGATAAATCAATAACTGTAATCATGTTGCCAGCCTCTCATAAGTAGCAGGTTGTCCCATAAATTCAGCTGTACATTTATATTGATAAACAAGATGTGTTAAGCTTTCAAACATTGTGGAGGACAGTTTATCTGTGTTGCGATCCTTCAAGGATACGTAAGAATTTCTTAACGCCATAGCCCTTTTCGAATCCACGGCTTCGGCTCCTGATTCGGCTCAGGCTTGCTTGGCCCCGCGGTTATTTTGACAATATTGTGCGTGCTTTGCGTATACGCACTCAGGGCTTCAGACGAGAGAACGGAGCCTGAAGCCGAATCTAAGGCCGAAGCCGTGGTTTCGAAAGCGGCCTATGCACTTGGTTGTGGCTATCAGTCTCACACACACAATACGTGGTATCGATTTATGAACGTTGCACAGAATCGCTGTCTTAATTAAGGGAAGAGTTGACCCCCAACCGTTTCTCCTTAACTCCACAGTTTACTGAACACAAACAATGAGATTAATTAGTATTATTTGAAGTCTCATCGCTGAGTATTGATGTAAGAAATCTGGAAAATTTATCAGCGTTGATTGAATGAGCTTTGATTCAATGACAATTAAATTGGTTGTGCAATATTGAGTGTATGGTGAAAACAAACCTACAGGTCTTTAAAAATGTCTCCACATTTTTACCATTAGGTCCTCTTGGTTGGTAAAAAAAATAGTACAACTCATAATAATACCGACGTCTTATATAGCGCCATAATTACCGCGGACACGATTGCATATGCAAAAGCGCACGGAGAGGACAGTATTGCATGGCGGACACAATTGCATCTGACACCCCCACTACAACTGCAGCTGATTTTAGACCCCCTCTTTACTAATTAATAAAAAATGCACATCTTACAAATACGGTTTAGGGCTACGGTTATTTCCTTTATAAATAGCAGCGAGTTCAAAAGCCTATAGAAACAAACAGATACACCAGCTATAAGTGACGATGTCGGCTCAATAACATCTGCCTTGATGAAACCGGACTGAATTATTGATCTTTTGTTCAGGATCAAAAAGCTTAACGGCAATTTTGCAGTGTGCGTCTTATAGCGAGACAAGGAGGTTGAACTGTATAATAGAGCAGGGGTTCGCCCCGGTGTTCCTGGGGTGGATTTCACAAAGGTAGTCCTAACTTAGGACTAGTCCTATCTCTTAGCATTGCCTAGGACTAGTCCTAAGTTAGGACTACCTTTGTGAAATTCACCCCTTGTTGGATTGGCAGCATATTGTGCCACAACACCTTGTAAAACCATTACATGGTACTAAGGATTAGGTCTCATAATTCAAAACTTCGTCCCACTCACCTTGCAGTAAACACTTGGCGCTTTGTACCAATATTTAAAAATCAACTAGTATTTGTATGCAGTAGGGGCCTAAACACATTTTTGAAATTTAACTAAATTTTATTGTCAAATCTGCCCTCTTGGTTTGCATTGAACTGATGAGAGATAAAAATGCAAAATGCTGAGCAAAATTCAATGAAAATGTTCATCAATTTCTAAGTGACCTTGCTTGCAGAACGAAATTTATTTCAGATTTGTTTGTGTTTGTTTTCTTTTGTAACTTGTAACTGCTACTATTGTACTGAATTTTGTGACAAAGATTCATAAAAACGTAATTTCATTGATTATGTTGAATTCATAATTAATTTAATTATGTTTCATGTGTCAACATGCTCTCATTTTTTTTATGACATTTTAGAACTGTATTGTTACGTCAAGCACTTTTCTTAGAATCTGTAACCTCAACCGTAGGATGTGTGCCTCGACATAAAATGCATTATACGAAGCAAGGCGGGAGTCGAATGCAATTATGTCCTCTATGCAATACTATCCGGCGACGGTTTTGCGTATGCAATCGTGTCCGCCCGGACACATTTGCATATGCAGTTGTGTCCGCCCTGTGCAAAACCGTCCTTGCAGTAAATTAAACGCCATTGGTCGACAGAACACGTTCGTCACTTTTTAACGAGGTAACTGCGTGTCATGAATGACATGGGAAATATTCGGCCGTTGGGTATTATTCACTGCAATCATAAAATACGTGAATATTCATGTTGCATATTAAACGTGGTTTAGTGCATGCACGCTCGCTTACGCGCACACATACACGTATAGTCGTGTACATGTCCGCCGGACGGTTTTTGCATAGCCCCGGACACGATTGCGTATGCAAAAGTGTCCGGAGCGGACAGTATTGCATGGCGGACACAGTTGCATCTGACACGGGCAATAAAGACATCAACAAGTTGCCATTCATTTCGCGCCAACACCGTTGAATTGTTTTGCAGTGGATTTTAAAAATGGGCGCCATCGTTAACTTATAACTATTTAGACTTTATACACATGTTTACAAAGCCTTCTTCATAACTAGGTTTCATTTAAAATTTTACAGAATCTTTTGTGACTCAAACAAGGGAGGTAAACTTTGCTTTCTCTAAAAAGAGCAGACTTGAATATCATTAGAATCAATGTGTGAAATTTGTATGCATGTGAGTTACTACTAATAGTTTGATGAGAATAATGTTATTTTATTAAATATTTTTAAATGACATTTTAAAACTGCATTGTTACGACAAGCCAGATTTTTTTCTCAGAATATGTAACCTTAAACGTAGAATGTATGCTTCGGTATAAAGTGCATCATCGAAGAAAGGTGGGCATTCATTTCGCGCCAACGCCGTTGAATCGTTTTGCAGTGCATTCTAAAATAGACGCCTTCGTTAATTTATAACTGTTTAGACTTTATAAAATTGTTGACATAACCTTATTTATAACTAGGTTCTATTTAAAATTTGCAGAACCTATTGTGAGTTTTGTGACGAACACAAGGACGGTAAAATTTGCTTTCTTTACAAAAGGGCAGACTCACATATCATAGATTCAAGGTGTGAAATTTGTATGCATGTGAGTTATTACTTATAATTAGGTGTTCGGGCCAACAGCCCGGAACACCTCTTATTTTTGTTCGGTTTTTTTTTTTTATTGATACTTCTTCTTCTTCTTCTTCTTCTTCTTCTTCTTCTTCTTCTTCTGTACGTCCCTTGTCCCCCTACAAAAACACCTCTCCAAACATCGTATGAACTTGAAACTTCACACATAGTTAGATATTTATTAGGAGAAGAAACCGTGTGAGTTACGTCATGATGACGTCATCAATTCTTGAGTTATGAATATTCAAAGTTTATTAATTCAAAAAATCATAACTTTTGATCTACATGAGGGATTTTTACAATCGAAACATCATCGGAATTGTCATTGAAAACTCCGTAAACGCCTCACAGACATGACCCCATTTTGATGTTGTCTTCCGGCTCAAAAGAGAGGTTGAAAATTTCAAAATTCACGTCTAAAGAACAACGTAAATCCCCATTGGTATGTGCGTAAACATTGCACGTGTATTAGCGGTGCAGCAGAGCACGCTCCAGTGATCGTCCATTCTGCTTATTAGCGGCGATTGTCCGCTAAAAAAATCACACTTCCCAAGCACATATAAAGTTGAAACTTCACACATAGTTAGATATGTATAAGGAGAAGAAACCGTTTGAGTTATGTTACGATGACGTCATCAATTCTTGAGTTATGAATTTTCAAAGTTTATTATTTCAAAAAATCATAACTTTTGATCTACATGATGGGTTGTTACAATCGACACATCATCGGAAAGTTCGTTAAAAACTCCGTAAATGCCTCGCAGACGTGATCCCATTTTGAGCTCGTCTTCTGGTTCAAAATCGAGTTTGAAAGTTCACAACTTCTTGTATAAAGAACTACGAAATTTCCCCATTGGTTGTGCGTAACACTTGTGGCGTACACGTGTAGTGTATTAGGCATAATTTATTTGGTGGCATGCTGCCAAGTTTGTTGTACTCTGTGCCATAGCGTGATATGCATAGAGCTATATAGCTATGCAGAACGCTGCGAAAACGATTTCATTTCAATCTTCAGCGTCAAATTGTTCAAATGTTACCCTTCTGATGGCTTAGTGGTCAATGTGGAATTGAAGACGAAGTTTCGCTGAGATGGCCACCTACTTCAGTGATTCATGGGACTTTTAATTATGTGAGAAAACAACAGTACAAAATGACGAACATTGGTCATGTTTTGGTTAAACACCGAGAAGAATAGAGACGTTACATCAATCGACCACTCCCCCCGGGTGAAGGGCGTTTTGGGCCCACGGAATTCACGTCAGTATTACGATATCTATTACTTCTTGAACTTAGCATAATCATCAATTGTTTTGATTATTTGTTAAAACAACTATCCAAGTTATTTTGAGTTAAATATTTTGAAGAAAAAAAATCTCTGAAATCTCTAACATAAGCCCTTTCAAACTTTCTCTAGTAGTAAAGGACGTTACGTAAACTAATCTATTTCTACCTCCATGCACAGACATGGATGTTACAATACAAAACATTCAAAGAAAACAGAATGGTTAAAGCATAAGGCCCAAGCAATTAGGAGTGGTCTTGCTAAAATAAACTGCCGGATTAAACAAAACTTTAGTACAAACAAATCAATAAAACAATCCAGATTTTCATCTTCTTCTTCTCTTCGTCCCTTGTCCTCGAACAAAAGCACACTTCCCAAACTCGCATGAACTTGAAACTTCGCACATAGTTAGATATGCATTAGGAGTGGAATAATGTGTTAGTTAGGTCATGATGACGTCATCCATTCTTGAGTAATAAAAATTCAAATTATTATTTCAAAAAATCATTATTTTTGATCCACGTTTTTTTTTTTTACTTTTTTTTTATAAATATTATCAATAGAGCGCGAAAAAGCTTCATGAAGAATAGTCTTCGTTCAAGGCGGTTAAAACATACATGCCCCTTACAGTCTTTTCTTCAGTCGTCAGTCAATATTTCCTAAGTTCATATTTCCTAAACTACATAAGCTATTTTGACAATCTGTACATCATATGAAAGGGCTTTACGTACTTGACAGAAATGGATATGTTGGTGAACTTTCGTTGACCTTTTGACCTGTTTAAACGGGAAGTGACTGTGAAATGATTTGAAAGGGCGTGGTTTATTGTCTTTTAGGTCGAAATAAACATCCTTTGATGCTTTACCATCACACCATACAAGTCTGGCAAAGGTCTGGTTTAAAACAAACATTACAGATGACGTCACCAAACATACACTTTTACTAGATGACGTAATCATGTGGTTTTGACAGTTTTTGTAATTTGAATCATTTATTACAAATCTGGAGAACAAAGCAAGGTGTAATATTTGTTTTTTAATCCAGGCTTTTACTCCCGGAAACCGAACACCTTGAGTTTGTTCACAAACTCTCAATCTCTAGTTAAAGAATAATGTTACTTTTGTTAACTATTTTTTTATGACAATTTAAAACTGTATTGTTACAGACAAGCCAAATTTTCCTCAGCTTCTTTATATCAAACGTAGAATGTATGCCTCGATATAAAGTGCGTCGTCGAAGCAAGGTGGGCAATTTCATTTCACGCCAACGTGATGAATTGTTTTGCGTCGCTTTTTAAAAATGGCCGCCGTCGTTAATTTATAACTATTTAGTCTTTGTAAAAAATGTTAAAAGAGAACCTTATTTTTAACTAAAGACTTCATTTACAATTTTACAGAATCTTTTGTGACTAAATCAAGGAAGGTAAACATTGCTTTCTTAAAATGGCAAACTGTAAATTCAATGTGTGAACATTGTCTGCATTTGTGAGTTATTACTGATTGTTTACGAATGACCTAATAATGTATAGGCGATACCCCATATACGTTGGTTTCTGTGAGGTATCCATTGTTGGTTTATTGTTTAATTGTGCTTTTATTTTTCAGTTTTTGTAAGCGCTGTGATATAGTTTTCTATGGGGAGCGTTTCTAAATACCTGTTATTATTATTATGACAATGACATACAAAAACACATCAACGTTTGATGTTGGCATAAAGTGTGAGAGGCGCATGGAGAGGGGGGGGGGAGGGGATGGGGGCAGAAGAAGGCGTGGGCTTGCACCCCCATAATGTCATCAGCTGTCTCTCACTTCAATATAATTATAATAATACAAAGCATTTATGAAGAGCTCCTATAACTAACCAGAGAAAGCGGCGGAGGTCTTAACGCAAATTAAACAGCAAGCTAAAAGGGTTATTACAGAATGAGAAAAACACATGAATGATTATAATGAAACAAGTGGGTTTTTTTTAGGTGGTGTTGCCATGGTTTTAAATTAATATTAAAACTAATATAAAAACAAAATTTTGTGTCGGTTATAAATTTTATTAAGCATCTGAAACTAGTTTTGTTCTGTTTTGAAAATGCAAATTGGGCGATTATATAACCAACGACATTTCTGAAGACGCTTCCTGTGTAAATACACGGAAACCAAATGAAAAAAAAAAAAAAAAAGATTTTGGTTTGCGGTAACAGCATGTGTGTACCTACTTGCCAGGTAGATTTTGTTCTTTTTGATTCTACTACCACGGAGTAGATTTTCGGACTTTGGGAGATAAATCTGAAAAGAACTGAGTGTCCAAGATACAAAACCACTAAGTGAAAACCATTTTGAAGTTAGTAGAAAGACAACGAACGAACGGTAACATGCAATATTTAAATCCGTATTCAATATTTAAATCCGTGATGCATCTTTGTCTGTCCCTATGTTATGTATTTATTTATTTCCTTAATCAGAAAAAAAAATAGGTTTCCATTTGAGCCCTGCAAACAAATTTACATATTAAAAAGTAAACATAAAAATCACATGATAAAATTACGATATAAAAATTGTAAACTAAGCGTAAACATGTAAGAATGTTACGGAATATTAAAGGCAATATAAACAAAAAATTAAAAAGTGAAAATATTACAAGATTGAACTTCATATTAGGTTCAGGCACAAAAGCATTGTATGCTTCTGTTCGCCAATTGTCATTTCGCGTATTTTGATATTTGTTTGTTACATGTAGGGAATGCTATAATATTTCAAATTTAATGTAGTATTAAATTGTAAAAATTGTACTTCTTAGTTATGTATGATTCCCTGAGAGACACTGGACATTTTTGGTAAATGTCATAGACCAGTCTCTCACTTGCTGTATCTCGACATATGCATAAAATAACAAACCTGTGAAATTTAAACTCAATTGGTCGTCGAAGGTGCGAGATAATAACGAAATAAAAAAACACCCTTGTCACACGAAGTTGTGTGCTTTCAGATGCTTGATTTTGATACCTCAAAATCTAATTCTGAGGTCTCGAAATACAATTCAAATATTTTAGTGGAAAATAATTCTTTCTCGAAAACTACGTTACTTCAGAGGGAGCCGTTTCTCACAATGTGTTATACTGTCAACAGCTCTCCATTGGTTGTTACCAAGTAAGTTTTTATGCTGACAATTATTTTGAGTAATTACTAATTGTGTCCACTGCCTTCAAAACGAAAGAGAGATTTTAATTTAACCCAGTTGGGGCCCACCACTTTTTGAAAAAGATCATGGCTCAGACAAGAGCCCCTTGTTTAAAAATTCCCAAACGTAGTGATACTGACTGGAGTTCATTCGTTATGGATCAATGATCTTCACTGAACCATTGTCTCATTACTTTCATGGAAATGTCACCAACATTACCGTTTGATTAAAGGCACTGCAGACACTACTGGTAATTACTCAAAATAAACGTTAGCATAAACACGTACTTGGTTATCGAGCATTGCAGAGCTGTTGATGGTATATAAAACATTGTGAGAAATGGCTCCCTCTGAAGTAACCTAGTTTCTGAGGAAGAGGTGATTTCCAACTCAAATGATAAAAAGCTTCAGCTGAAGCCTTTTAGTGTACATTTGAAAACACACGAGGAATGAAACAAGGGTGATTTGTCTTTTTTTATTCTCTTGCAAACTCGATGGCTTATTATTTAAAGGCAATGGACACTATTGGTAATTGTCAAAGACCAGTCTTCTTACTTGCTGTATCTCAACATATGCATAAAACAACAAACATGTGAAAATTTGAACGAAAGAAAAAAACACCCTTGTCACACGAAGTTGTGTGCGTTTAGATGATTGATTTCGAGACCTCAAGTTCTAAACTTGAGGTCTCGAAATCAAATTCGTGGAAAATTACTTCTTTCTCGAAAACTATGGAACTTCAGCGGGAGCCGTTTCTCACAATGTTTTATACCATCAACCTCTCACCGTTACTCGTCACCAAGAAAGGTTTTATGCTAGTAATTATTTTGAGTAGTTACCAATAGTGTCCACTGCCTTTAAAACAATCCGTTATAAGTATGAAGTTTATTGTTTGTGTTTGCAGTAAATGATAGGGGTATCTACGGTTTTGAATATTAATGTGCGTTATTGTCTGATGACTAATACCAAAATAGGCCAATACTGACTGAAGGAGCAATATGTGTCGCGGGGATCGGGCGCATTTTTTCTTCGTCTGATGTTTAGAATTTTAATTCTAAAAATACTTCTGATTCTTTTTTTAAGGATCCACTCTTTTTTTTTTAAATCGATTTAGAAGAAAAGCAATTCCCATCGAAAAGCACTACGATAGTGCCAATTTTGATGTACAGAAACAAATTGCGATCGGGGCCAACTAAAATGGATGACACAGTGCTAATCCAACATGGCGTACGTTTTGAGTCCCCCTACTGAGGGGTTATTAAATAACAATTTCCCTGACAACAAGCTGCCGTATCGATCGACAGCCTTGGCTGATACAGGCCTACGTGTAACCAGTATATGACTGTGGTCTTCACCGCCAGTGCATTATAAGCTTGTTTTTTTTTTTTTTTTTTACCAAAGTAAAACTCAGAATCAGATTTATATTCAATCTGGATGCTCTTAAATATCAACAAAAACCATTATTGTTAGTATATTACGTCCCTTCTGAATTTCGTCAGAATTTTGAAAAAATATTTTGCTAAAAATCGCCTTTGGTTTTTCCAATTTCTGAAATCGAAATCATGATGATAGACAATTTTCAGGCGACAAAATGAACCATTTGCCAGTGTTTTCACTTCTACGAAACACCGATTTTGGTGCAGATAGTTAGTATAAAACATTGTGAGCCAAATTTGTGCAACAAGGGTGTTTTTCTTTCATTATTCTCTTGCAACTTTGATGACCAATTGAGTAAAAAAATTGTTTATTTTATTGTATGCATATGTTGAGATACACCAAGTCAAGTGAGGATTGGGGTCCTTGATAATTACCAAAGGTGTCAAAAGCCTTTAAAAAAGAGCAAAAATAAAATTAAAAATCTTTCATAAATTTAAAGAAAAACATTGTTAAACGTAGGTTAAAAGTTAACAACCTTAAACCGGAAACGGCCATTAACAAACCAGAATCAGTTTTATTCTCTGAGGAAGAAGACAAAAAAACACCAAAAAAAACACAGAGAAAAACAACAAGGAATAGAAGAGGTCAGTTTCTGTTCAATTACAATAACCATTTGACTACAGTTCCCATGACAATGGGCTGAATAATTTAAAAACAGTCAAACTGTTGAACCGAAACCAAATGGTTGTTAACTGCGGACCAGTGTTGACTATTAAACAGAAATATCACATTAGGTTGTAAGATGATTTAATGCACAACACTTGAAGTTGGAACTCCAAAATCTCAAAGTTCTGGAAACATTGATCTGGGCCCAATTTCATAGAGCTGCTTAAGCACAAAATTTTGCTTAGGCAACAAATCCTTGCTTAGTAAAATCAGATTACCTGCCAAGAATCCACTCAATTGTTATTCTAAGTAAACAACAGCTAAATACCAGTCACAAGCAATGTATATGGTATACAATTTTGGCCAGTAACGTGTGTAAAATAAGCGAGCTATTTTTGTGCTTAAGCAATTTTTTTGCTTAAGCAGCTCTATGAAATTGGCCCCAGTAAGGTATGGGACTGGTTCAAAGGCAACGGAAACGTTTGGTAATTACTCAAAATAATTGTTCGCATAAAAAGATACTTGGTAACAAGCAATGGAGAGCTGTTGATAGTATAAAACATTGCGAGAAACGGCGCCCTCTGAATAACGTAGTTTTCGAGAAAGAAGTAATTTCTTAGTGAAATATTTGAATCTGAGAAAGACCTGAAGCCTTTCTCAGCATCTGAAAGCATACAAATTTATTGTGAAACAAGGGTGTTTTTTATTTCAGCATTTTCTTGTAGATTCGATGACCAATTGGGTCCAAATGTTCACAGAGTTGTTGTTTCACGCATAATGTTTGGCAACACCAATACCCAAGGTGTCCAGTGCAGTTAAAGACAGAAGACACTATTGGTAATTGTCAAAATCCAGTCTACTCACTTGGTGGATCTCAACACATACATAAAATAACAAACCTGTGAAAAATTGAGCTCGATTGGTCGTCGGAGTTGCGAGATAACTATGAAAGAAAAAACAGCCTTGTCACACGAAGTTGTGTGCTTTCTGATTCCGAGACCTCAAATTCTTAACTTGAGGTCTCGAAATCAAATTTGTGGAAAATTACTTCTTTCTCGAAAACTACGTCACTTCAGAGGGAGCCGTTTCTTACAATGGTTTATACTATCAACCTCTCCCCATTACTTGTTACCAAGTGAGGTTTTATGCTAATAATTATTTTGAGTAATTACCAATAGTGTCCACTGCCTTTGAATAGTATGTACAAATGAACTTTGAAGTGTATACATCTTATACAACATTACAATTTGTGTAATTATGTGAATGTCTTCTGGAGGTTGCTCTATGTGCCGACAATGTGCATGCTCATTTTTCGGCATTTATTTATCGGCATTTATTTTTTAATTTCATGTCCATGTATATTGTACCTGCTTGGTGACAGAATGTATTAACCTCATCTACTAATAGCTGTTACACTTTTCTATCCTATGACCAATAAGTAATTTATAACGACCGAATTATATAATATTTGTTTGCAACCTTAAAAAAAAAAAAAAAAACCTGAAGTGACCTGGGGACAAATTAGGCTTGTATCCACCACCGAAGCTCAAAAGGGCAGGTTTTTTTCCCCATGCCATCCGCATTTCTATACCAACCACTGGTTGCAATAAAACCTGCGCCACAACCAAGCGGACGTTCCCTATTGGTCAGCCGCCTTTCGAGGCTAATTAAACTTCAGCCAATCAGAAACGTCCACCTTAGGTGTTTAGTGCCGCAACAAGTGGTGACGTAGTAGCTGCTTGCTGCCTCACACCGCACCCCGCTGATGCAAAATTCTTTCAGCTCTCGCCTGCGATGTTTTCTCCCCCAGCCATATCTGCCGCGCGGTAAATATGCGAAGGACGGACAATTGGTCGTTTATGGGCGAAGTAAATCTATAAAGAACATTTCCAGATTCTTCAAACTGCCAACAATTATATCTCAAAGCTCAAGATAGACACAGAAGCTAACAGCAGGGGACTGTGGGTTTTTCGAGAGCTTGATTTTAAGAAGTGGAATCCGTTTGAACTAAGGAGTCAAAACTTGTTCTTGCGATAATGGCGGGAGAGTTTGGTCGCTCGTACCTGTTACTGCTGGTAAGTTTCTGAATTCAAATTTTCAATTTTTTTTTCTTTTAAATCAGATTTCTTTGCAAATTAGAAACGAACGGGGGCAACATCATCTTTTGCAGGTTTTTGTGGTTACTCTCTTTATTTTAGTTTCATACACTCTATTCGACGATTTTTGTTTTGCAAAATATCAGCCCCCAAAAGATGGACAGACGCAAAGTTCCAGTTGAAAATTTACATGACGTCAAAATACGACAGAATTGGAGCGCAGTTCTTTTATCAACACTATGTCTGTAATTTAGGGCAACCATTGTGCGTCATTTATATACACTTCCCCAACGTTTTTGTAATATCTTAGAAGGATCGATAAAAAACTCTGTCAGTTTTGTAAAATTATAATTTCAAACTGGTAAGTATTGAGACAGTAACTGTTTTCCATTGTGTGATGTGACAGTGGGAGTGACTTCGTCAATTATGGTTCTACGATGGCAAACGATCAAACTCGAATTGCGTTAGGCCGGGAAGCCTTTGTGCTCGATGAAATACAATGCCTACAAATATGCGTTAAAATCTTGAATAATTTTCACCTTAATTATATTATTTACGTCTAGACTATTCACGCAGATCATCAATGAAATTATGACTCTCACACACGGCCCATCGTGTGTCAGGCATCGTGCGTATAGACTTGTTGATTTACCACTGAATGCCAATCAGGCGAGAGAGTAATAGTTTGAACAATGTAATTATAAAACCATTGTGTGTTTATTATTCGCACTAAAAACAAAAAACACTGGTCCTAGGTCGGCAGTCAGCGAGAGACAGGAACTTCATATCACAGACATAATTGTTTTATAATTTTAAAGGCACTGTACACTATTGGTAATTGCTCAAAATAATTTAAGTCACAAATTATTGTATAATATGTTTCTTCTTCGCCAAACTCACCGTTCAGGACTCCGTTTTTCTTCCGATAAAACTCAGCTTATGAATCTAGATTAACTTATGGCAAACACGCCTTCTTACACTCTGCTGCTGAACTTTGAAACAATCTCCCAAATTAATGTCCGTAAATCTTCTTGTGTTGCTAGTTTTAAGAAAAAACTTACAACTTATCTCTTTCCTAAAATTAATAGTAGATTAATGATTTGTTTCTTGCAAGTTTTAATTTATAAGAAGTAATGTCTCACTCAAGTAATAATAGACTTCAGCTGAAGCCTTTTATTTTGCATCTGAAAGCACACAAAGTAATGCAACAGGGGTGTTTTTTTCATTCATTCAAATTCGATGATCAATTGAACCTAAATTTGGACAGGTGTGTTATTTTATGCATGTTGGGATACACCAGGTGAGAATACATGTTTTTGATGGTAACAAACCGTGTCCATGCCTTTAAGAGGCGCTCTGTAAAAAAGAATCAAAAAAATCTGACGGTTAATTTCTTAAAAGGTATAACGTCGGTCGGGTTTTAGGTTTGGTACAAATTATGTTGTGACTGCTTAATGTGTCGTGGGTAAAAAGGCGAGTGGGGACCGATGACCAATTAGTGTTGTCTCATCATTTCAGTTTGTGTAGTTAGGCTAATTTGGGATATCGACCCGCGGGCATAATAATCACTTTTGTATTTAGGATTGCATTACTTATTGTATGTGACAAGGATGTATTTGGCATGATTGAAGATTGTGAGTAGTTATTGCAAGTCTGTATGCCTTAGACAAGGGGAATTTCGAGGTTATACAATGCAATAACTGATTGGTTGTTGTAACTTACATCACGGGTACGGGTCTAGTGACATTTTTTTAGATACCATAAACAGAATCCAAGTTTACACCATATTTTTTTATGTCGGGTGTGAACATTAGACTTAATTTCTGCCAACACATTTACACTCTGTGGAGCTGGCCAACAAGTTTAATTGCCTTTTTTGGATGAATGAAGTTTATAAACTGAAATTGAAAGGAAATTATATTATTTTAACACCTAATGATTATAGGTTTATTATGAGACAACACACATGGTGTCAATTTTAACACCCAAGTTTCTGCAGTGTATAATTGAATGCATGATATACGAAGAAGTCGAAAAGATTAATGTCATGCAATAACGTGACATTTTTAGTGACAATATTAATATCAATCTCTTTATGGTGGTCTAGATATGACTGCTATTTGAATGATGCTAGGTGCTAACACAATTATGATGACGTCACGTCACGACCGCTATGCAATTTCACGGCCCTTTCACAACATTGCGCATTCTGAACGAGGTCAAGACATGACCCCTTCTGAACGAGGTCAAGACATGACCCCTTCTAAACGAGGTCAAGACATGACCCCTTCTGAACGAGGTCAAGACATGACCCCTTCTGAACGAGGTCAAGACATGACCCCTTCTGAACGAGGTCAAGACATGACCCCTTCACAATAGCGTCGCGGCATGATCATTGTCAGCAAAGCTTACGACATGACCTCTTTGCATCGATGTCACTACTTGTGGACCTCTTTACGATGACAGAGTCTGAGGTCATTTCACACTGACGCCGCTTTACACCAGCCCATAGTCTAAATCAAAAATTAAACCGAACCCATTGCGAACACAAATGCTAGCGCCTGCATCTGATGTTGTCAGCAGCGGAGTGTAGGTTTGATACCCGGTCATGAAATGAAACTTGCGCCCTTAAATAGTTGGGGAGGTAGTGCATTCTGCTCTATACAAGAAGGCTGCTGTGATGATACCCGGACTATGAAGGTTTTTTTTATTGTTTCAACCACGAGTAGGTGGCAACGTGGCCCTGGTGGCAGTTGATTTGGGTCGATCAAATGTCGCCCTCGCCTTGATATGAAGTGACCGTCCGACCTTGTTATGTTGTAGGCGATCTCTATACAAAATTTTTAATGATTTTTAGTTGTCCGAACCAGCTCTCTTCTCAGAACTGACACGACTCAAAAACAGAGACAAATCACTGTACACACACTGTTGCCACAAGCTTACATTATTTCTAATAAATTATTTCCTTTTGGATATATATATTTGGACTGGTATTTTTTTTCTGGACTGGTAAAAAATCCATTTCTGCTCAGAAATTTTAGTCATTAATGGTAATTTTATATTTGTAATGATCAAAAATATGTCGTCAAATGAAAAATGCAAATCAACAATTGAATAATTTACTTTAAAAACTTAAAATGTATCTTTTTGCTAAACACACGGATTGAAGACCACAACAAACCCCATTTGCCAAGAGCTCCAAAATGTGAAAAACTCTAATTTTATCAAACCCATACAAATCGCACAAGTGACCTTACAGTTTTGAGAAATCAAATTACGCAAAACAAAACAAAAACAAACACATTTGAGCGGATATTATGGGTGCGTTCGATTAGCTTCCCCGGGTCGACCCCGGTGTGTGGTGTTTTCTTTTTCCAGGACGAACGTGTCCAAATAATTACCCACGTTCGTCCTGGAAAAAAAAAACGCCACACACCGGGGTCGACCCAGGGAAGCTAAACGAACGCACCCTGTATGTGACCGCTCTCGCAAAAGTAACTCGTTCTGAAACTGCTTAGTTGAATATCAGTGTATTTCGATCGAGTGAACACTCGGGGTTGTATTTAATTAAGCTTCCCAAGAAAACTAATTAGAGAGCACAATGCGAACAGACAGAGTCAACACGTTTAATTTTCAATTTGTAGATAGTTATTGATTTTGTTGATTTGTTAAGTCGTTTGCGTCCATTGATTTAAGCTCGTTAAATGATTCCCGGAGAGCAAGGATACGTTTAGTACAATTTCTCAGATTTTTTAAAAGAATAAAACCAATTTCGTTTTGTTTTTCGTAAACACCTGTATTACCGTATTTGCTTCACCATAAAGGTACTGGATACGTTTGATAACTGTCAAAGACGTGGGCCCAATTTCATAGAGCTGCTAAGCGCAAAAATCTGCTAAGCATGAAGTTTTTGCCTTCATAAAAACAGGTTTTCCAACCAAATTTCCATGTGGTTTTCAGGATAAGCAAACAACAGCTGAATACCAGTAACAGGCAATATCCATCAAATGGAAATTTTGTTGGTAATCCTGTTTTTATCAAGGAAGAAGTTTCATGCTAAGCAAATTTTAGTGCTTAGCAGCTCTATGAAATTGGGCCCAGTATTACTTGGTGTACATTTTTTGGATGAATGAAGTTTATAAACTGAAATTGAAAGGAAATTATATTATTTTAACACCTAATGATTATAGGTTTATTATGAGACAACACACATGGTATTACTTGGTGTATACCAACATGCTGCATCAAATAACAAACCAGTGACAATTTGGATTCAATTGGTCATCGGAGTTGCACAAGAATAATGAACGAAAAAACCCACCCTTGTCTTTTATTGAGTGAGAAATTACCTCTTTCTCTAAAACTATGTTACTTCAGAGGGAGCCGTTTCCTCACAATGCTGTATACTATCAACAGCTCTCCATTGCTCGTTATCAAGTAAGTTTTTATGCTAATAATTATTTTGAGTAGGCCTAATTACCAATAGTGTCCAATGCCTTCAAATAAAACACGGCATGAGAATAAAACTGGTAGACTTGATTATGAATGAAGTTGTTTTTAAAATGCACCAAACCTTGCCAATTAGAGACCTGTTGGAAAATATTTTCTTTTAAGAATTAGTATTCACTCTAAACATTCCAGGGTCAGTATTGACCTGGTGTCCGGGTGCTATGAGACCAGGGGCGGATTGCAATAAAACGGTCTTAATCAGCAGTCTAAGACCAGTCAGTTATAGCAGGCTATCTGCCTTAGACGGTCTTAGCTTAGACAGTCATTAAGCCTGTTGCAATAAGCCGGTCTTAGATAAGTCGGTGAAAAGTAATGCAATACGAACAAATGTCCCATAATACTTAGCACTCTGCAGGCACTGGCGGTACGGCATTGTTCTTATTGCTTTGGTTTAAATCATCGGATATCAAATCTGTGAGTTGTATCATTTTTACTTTTGGGAACATACATTTACGATACAATCACCTAGATCATCATCATAATGCCTCCCATGGGTGTAATCTATTTCTAAAATACAATCTCATCCTAGAGCTCTTTGTATCATCCAAATCATCTACAACTAACAGATGCAGCGCCATCTTTAAAAACCAAAACAAAGACCGATTATAGCCAGCTCAGAGCAGGCTTAAGATTTAAAGTCACCTGGAAGTGGTGTTTTTTTTAAATAAAGCTTTTGTCACTAAAATATGTGTTTTTATGAGAGGAATGTGAATAAAAAGTTAACTAAGGTTTAAAAATCTTAGTTTTGATTGTATTTACAAATTTACGAGTAGGCCCCGACCCGAGAGGGCGCTGTTCGTGACGTATTTCAAGGCGCGAGATTTGGAGAGAAAATTTGTAGTCGGGCCCCGTACATTACGTCTGGGAACATGGCACATCAAAACAAATTTAGACACGATTTTACACACATACGTACATTGAAACTTTAACATGTTGAACGCCTAGTGGTTTTTACAAAAGCTATTGCTGCTATTTTTATTTAACTATGCGACTTTTTAGTGACCAAATGGGTTGTAAGATGTGGGTCTGCCTACGTATTGTTATAGAAATACGGCCACGGACGCACTATGGCTGCTGTATAATGGGCGGACGGTCACATAGGACCTGCACGCACGGTGAATCGCATGCGGTACCAACAAAAAATCGTGTCACTTGGCAAAAGCTAAAAACATACCCTCAAAGTTCAAACTTACCCGGATTTTTTCACGTTTAGCAAATGCTCCTCTGAGTTCGTCACGTCTTTCAGATACCTTCTTCGACTTCCCACTAGCTAGAAAAATTGTTGGGACGGCGTCGTGTTTAAGAATGGCTCTTCTCGTCATGTCAAATGAGTTGTGTATCCCGGATTCGAAGCACGACGGCTCTAAGTGTTCGCTGCAGCGCTGAAAAAGACGTCGGACCGGACCACTTTGCTCTAGTTAATCTGACTTTCGCAGCCCACAACCACCTATACTTGGGATCTGCAGGAAACAGATGAAGACTGACCCCATCTTTAGTTGTTTTGCTGCATCCAGCAGCAAAACACCTGGTCGGCATTGCCGGAAAAATGCAAGAAAAAAACCCTTTTCGCAGCGTACAAACTCACGTCTTAGAATTACATGTACTTTTGCACGTGTGTTTATCTACGCATCGAGGGGGGTCTATGTTTGATCGAGGCAAAGTCTTCCTTTTCCTACGTCACAAAAGGGGTAGGCGGAGTCAACCCCCCAAGCACTTGATTAATTTTTTTAACATATAAATCGTGACAAACAATTACTCAAAAAATTGTTTTATTGTTAATAAACATATACTCTTATGTTTAAAAGAAAAAAAAATCATATTTCCAGGTGCCTTTAAGACTGGCTATAATTATAGACCGCGCTATTGCAATCGGTCTATAATTAAAGACCGTCTAAGCGCGTCTCAAGTTAGCCGGCTATAGCACATAGACTGGTTTAAGACCGCTTGGTGCAATCCGCCCCAGGGGTCGAATTCACGAAGAGTTATCGGACTAGTCCTAAAAGATATTAACACCAACTCGTCCTAACTTGAGATAAGACTAGTCTTAACTCTTTGTGAAATCCACCCTGACCCATTATTTCTGGATCAGGGCCGACTCAGTTTTAACATTGGATTTTGACATTAAATTTTGAATCTTCGACGGTTTGACCTAATTTCTGGGTCATTTTAACACAGGTTCCGGGTTTAAATCTGACCCATAAATGGTCAGGCACCTCAGGACCAAGACTCCGGGTCAATGCTGCAGCTGGTATCATGCTCATTGTTGTGGTTCAGAAACTGTTTAACAGTAGTGTCTGCTTAAGCGGCTCTATGAAAGAGGGGAACCTGCTTACGCAGAACAATAATAATGCCTAACGACTTTCTGCTTACCAAACATTTTTTTTTAACTACAATGTCCTTGGTATCCTGGGCCCAATTCCATAGAGCTGCTTAGCACACAAATTTGCTTAGCATGTAAATTTCTTCCTTGGTAAAAACGGGTTTACCAACCAAATTTTCAACCAGCAACAAGCAATATGCAACAAATGGAAGTTTGGTTTGTAACCCTGTTTTTATCAAGGAAGAAATTTCATGCTAAGCAAATTTGTTTGCTTAGCAGCTCTATGAAATTGGGCCCTGTTCATTTCTGCTTAGCAGAGAATTATTTAGCAATATATTCTGGTTAAGCAGTTCTATGAAATTGGGCCTCTGGTTCCTCCTCCAACCAGAGTGTTGAGCACGAAACCAGGCTTTCTGTTTGTTCTCACTCATTATGGCTACTCTTGCTATCACGCTGAGATGTAGAACAAAGAGGCATTCTTCTAAGTCACTTTGTCCACGTATGCTGCATCTCTTTGTGACTTCTTAGCTCGGGCATTTCCCATCCATTCTACGATCGTTTATTTTGTAATGTTCATACTTTTATTTTCTTTATTTGTATATACATGTATGCCATTTGATGGCGGGGTGTGGGAGGGCACATCGCCTTGATTACATAAAAAAATAAAATAAAAAACACACCTGTTGCCTTACCCTTTATGGTCCCTGCCAACAAAGGGTTATGTCCGAAGATTTAAAATAAATTGTTTTTAAATAAATACATTCCTTTACCTTAAGCTATCCTTAATTTTTAAGGGCTTATTAAAGTCAAGAGTGGTTTTCAGCCTTGTCTATGATAAAGTTGCACATAATTTTCGGTTTTAGTTATATTGTTATTTTTAAATTAATTGTCAAAAATGTCCTCACGTTCTTCCAGGGGAAATGCCATTCATTAACACGGTTTCTGATTGTCATGGGAGACCGTTGCTCTATCTACGGGCAAGCAAAACCTGTTGCCGGTGTTTTTTTGCCACCAGAAAAGATCGATATTTTCCCCTTCAAAATTTGATGAGAGCAACCTGAATCTGACTGTTCTCGCGTAGCCACGCTATAAAATAGACCGATGTTTTGGCCGATGTGCCCTTGGGTATTACCTAAAATAGGTCCTGCATTCTGATTTACAATGAGCTGTAATAATCGCTACAGTCATGAGACAATGACGTGTACAAAGGGGTTTATTGGTGAGGGAATGTAGGTGACGGGGGTTGAGAGGAGATGACATGGAAAACGTGGGTGTAGGCCAATATATGAAGGTATTGCGTTGGTGTATATTGCAAGCTTCGTTGGCCATTCTTTTTGTTTATTATGGTGTCAGTTATCAGTAATCAGTACATTTGTTTCAATGCTTTCATTCATTACAATAATAATGTTGAAATTACCCAAGTTAACACGGTAGCATGAGATATGGAATATTATTTTGTGCACAATATTTCAATAGTAATCGGCAGATAAATGACAACATTTAGGTGTAAGGTGAAGCAGAATGCTTTTGTACCCTAGACAAATATATAACAAGGGAAGATGGTGGATGACTTTTTATTAGGTTTGGGTCAATTCGTGTATAGACCTTTCTTTTGCAACGTCACAGCCCGAGTTTTTGCCAACCCAGATTGCAAAACTATGGAAAGCCGTAAGTGCAAATTAAGAAAATATCGCTATTTTTTGTAACAATGTAACAAAATTTGTTGATTTTGTTAAAAACAAAACAAATAATTATCGGAGGTATTTTATTGAATTGAAAGTTTGCAGAAAATGCTGAATTTGGTTAAAACATCTGTTTTTATGATTTAGTGTTTTACTAACATTCGGCCGACCATGCCAACCAAGGCGGTTTGTTTATCAACAAAAGAAAGGTCTATACATCCAAAACAAGCGGTGCACTCATTTAGTGACCACCATGGGCCCAATTTCATAAAGCTGAAAATACTGCTTTACAAATTTCTTTTCTAAGCAAACATTGAGTGGGGCTTGCAGCTTCGTCACCAATTACTCTCAACAACATCAACCCCCCTTTAATAAAAACACTTCTTACTATAATAAGGGGAAGTCGACATCAAAACAGGGTTGTATTTGACAGTCTCAATCGTCACAATGTTTGCCTTCCATATTATTGACAAGAATAATATGACCTGAAATGCAACCTCTGGTCATTATTAGTCACATTGGTTGAGATGATAATGGGGCTGGGGCAGTCAATTTGGTCGTCGTCTAATCGCCATCTGTTAATTTGTACAAGAATCTTTGTGTTAATTTGCTTTGGGTTTTAATTATATGCTTGCGTTAGGTTTATAAAGCAAGAGCACGTTATTACTGTTCGTAAGGTTGTACCTTAGCCATGCTGCAGGACTGGGTGGTTTACAATTTGCCTTTATTCGCAAAACTGTCGACAGTTTTGCGAAGAAAGGCAAATCGTGTTGTGCAACAATTCATCGTCGGATCTGTGTGTGTTAAAAGCAAAGTGTATAATTTTGATATGTTTTTTGGGGGTAAGCTTTCGTTTATTTTAATCCTATATAAATGTAGACGGACACAATATAACTTACATCTGAAAATTTCATTTCAAAAGTTGCGTTTTAAAAAAACAAAAAAACTGTGCTTTACAATTCATCACTGCAATAACATGTCTTTCTGAAAGTTTGTATATACTCAGCGCCTTGAGTACCTCGTTTGGTAGATACGTGCGCTATAAGACTTCGATATTACTATTACTATTATTATTATACCGCGTTACTTCGAAGTGAAATGGTTCCCAAATTGCTTTATGCTATTAAACGCTGTTGTAAGCTTCTACCCAAATGTTTTTATTGCCATTAATTTTAAAAAACAGGTTTTAGTGGATTTTTTTTCCACTGGTGCTACAGCAAAATTTGAATCTTAACTATCGGTTTTGCACAGAGTGCCGTCATTGAGCAAGCTATTTTTAAGTTCACCATGTTGCCATTACGTTCGGTACAAAGTACCTGTTTACGCATGAGTAAAATATCCAACTATAGTTTGAGGGCGTACTATGGTTTGCATTTAGCATTTCATCAATTAGCTTCTAAAGGGGGATTGTGACATTCAAATCACAATTGCGCGGGTGAGAAATGAGCCAGTTACCATGCAGGGCTATGACAGGCGACCACAATAAAAGACATTTAGTGCTCGTTTGTGTACTGCGTTTTCAAGAGAAGTGAAAAACTATACGCCGGCACTTATTATCGATTTCTCATGGAAAAACGGTTCTGTAAAGTGGGTTTTACTACCTTTGACTGGAGTGTAGGGCCTACATTGACGTCAACAAAAAAATAAAATAATAGACTGCTGTGAAAAAAAAAAAATGGTTAACTAGGATGGTTGACGCAGGCCAGTTCTCTTACACGCCAAAAGGCCCACAGTTTGTAATCCGAATTGCGGAATCATGAATGTATTAAAGTTTCTCTTTGTTTCTATTCCTGTGAGGTTTCTTTTCCCGGTAAAACAACATTCCTTTGAATGGAATCGTTTCTCAAAATGTTTAACATTATCAACAGCAACAGTGCTTCTTACCCCAAAAGAGTATTAGTCATACATTTCGGAGCAACAGTACTATACCCTCCCTTTTTATATTGAGACCTATGATTTTGGTCAACATATTATTGCCATCGCAAATTAATGACACACTGTTTGTGAACCGATTGCAAATTGCGTAGCAATTTACACAAACACATCATGGTGTTAATTTGTAACGGGGAAGACAATGCCCCCATCATTGCTTGTTGCTGCCTGAACGGCGAGCTACGGCGAACAGCGTCACGGAGCAACCTATTGCCATGGTAACCGTAAGCGTTCACCGTTGCCAATGACAATACCGCGATGTTGTTGTTGTTTGGGGTTTGGTCTATCTGCAGTCAAGGCATCCGTGCGTGACGCAAGAGACTCTGTCTCTACTAGCATGTGATGGCCATTTTGCGGATTTCGGACTCGATAATGAAATCGTCCCACCACGCTTATTGTGCGTTGCAAGTGTAAATATAGCATGTATTAATTAAAATGTAATTAGTCGACCATTAATGCGTGTGTTAGGATAATTACCCTATATTATTTGGGTGCTGCACCACAATTTGCAACGGTCTGATTGGCCTTTAACCTTTTCATATTAAATGCATTGTCGACAAAAAAACACCATTTTGTCAAACGTGTGGACATACACAATACAATACTTCGAAGATTACATTGGTTTATATTATAACGGGTCATGACCCTTTGTTTCTTGTTTCACCAGTACCATCAGCTCATCTTTGTATCTACACAATTTTGGGGCACATCCTTTGGGTTTCAGTTTTCTATTGGCACTTTGCGTTCTTGTTGCACCGACTGAAAGGTCAATGGCCACCAACCTCCTAGTTTAACTTTCAAGGCTGCAAGAAGGAGCAACCCACTAGAATATAATGCCAAATTGTTGCAGGCGCTGCGTGTCCATTCAACCAACTCAAAATGCACAAATTGCCATGATTCATTACGAATCCTTGACTCTAACTGACCATTAATTTGTTTATTTCTGCGACTAATTACTTTGGATGGAGGTTCTTAAAGACAATGGACACTATTGGTAATTGTCAAAGACCAGTCTTCTCACTTGGTTTATCTCAACATTTGCATAAAATAACAGACCTGTGAAAATTTGAGCTCGATTGGACGTCGGGGTTGCGAGATAACTATGAAAGAAAAAACACCCTTGTCACACGAAGTTGTGTGCTTTCAGATGGTTGATTTCGAGACCACAAATTCTAAACTTGAGGTCTCGAAATCAAATTCGAGGAAAATTACTTCTTTCTCGAAAACTACGTCACTTCAGAGGGAGCCGTTTCTCACAATGTTTTATACTATCAACCTCTCCCCATTACTTGTTACCAAGTAAGGTTTTGTGCAAATAATTATTTTGAGTAACAATAGTGTCCACTGCCTTTAATATACAATTACTGGTTCGTTATGCTTCTACCAATAACTCTGTGTTAGTTTGCGGCCGTATCTTTTGTTTGAAATGCTGTCAGCAGAGACATTCGGTTAATTTTCGAAAGGGTTTTGTCGTTAAGTTGAGCAGAAATGACTGCTTGTGAGAAAATGTCTCTGCCGAAACCCGTGAAGAGTTACTGGTAATTTTGTTTTTCTATGCTAAGTTTAGAAAGGCTCTAGCAGGGAGCATGCTTGCAAACAAAATTGGGCCCTTGATCACTGCCCATTATAGATCCTGCACGGGTCCTGTTTTACAGAGACGCATAATGGGTTCCCTATGGAGGATCAAAAGTGGACAACGCAATTTTTTTATAGTAGAAAATGAGAATTTACTTTCAAGTAAAACCTTTTTTTCAAAATCTTCATTTTCTGGTGGCAGAAATTTGGAATTTACTTTTTGCCAGTGACTGGTGGTCGAATAGTAGACAACCCAAATTTCCAAATTAATACTACTAGTAAAAATTAGTTTGGATTTTACTTTTTGGACCAAACCAAATTTCAAAATTTCTACTAGCAAAATTTTGGTTTGGTCCAAAAAGTAAAATCCCAAATTCTGCTAGTAGAAGTTTGGAAATTTGGTTTGGTACAAAAACTAAAATCCCAAATTTTGCTTATAGAAATTTTGAAATATTTTGGTTTGGTCCAAAAAGTAAAATCCAAAATTCTACCAGTACAAATTTGAAAATTTTGGTTGCCTACTTTCCGACCGCCAGTCACTGGCAAAAAGTAAATTCCAAATTTCTGCTAGCAGTAAATGAACATTTTGAAAAAATTGTTTTACTTGAATGTAAATTCTCATTTTCTACTACCACAAAATTGGAAAATTGCGTTGTCCACTTTTGGTCCTCCATAGTTCCCCCATCTCACAACCCCACTCCACGTCTCACAATTCTCCCTCACTCCACTTGGCCACGCAGAAATGCCACTGTAATGCCAATTTCTCATAAAGATTGATACCCCCAGACCTGTCGCTAGATGTTTTGTTAATTCGATATACGGTGTTGAATGTGTGTTCAGCAACATACCAAGGTAGACCATGAGTCCAAGTTAAACAAATTAAAATGATGGATGACTTTTTCTGACCTGTGGCCGGCCGGCCCTGAGTACAAAAGTACACTCGCTTTTTGTGTATAGTATCTTTTGTTAGTTAGGCCCAAGTCTACAATTATTACTATAAATGGTCGTTATTTTCAGTTGTTGTATTTTGTATAATGCCAACAAAACTAGGGCACAAAGATAACTTCTGGAGCCTATACGGTCACAAAGGGTCACAGGATCGAGTCAGTCAGCACGCAATCCATTGCCGTTTTAAAGGCACAGGAACCTTTTCTTTTGGTAGTCGCTAAATAATTTTGGGCATAAAAACTTATTTGGTAAACGAGTAATGTAGAGCTGTATAATACATTGTGAGAAACAGCTCCCTCTGAAGTAAAGTTGTTTTTTTCTCACTCTGGTATTTTAATCGAATTCGAGACCTCAGCTGAGGTTTCGATATCAAGCATCTATAAGGTGCATAAGTTTTTTTCTTCCATCATTATCTCGCAACTTTGACGACCAAATTGAGATCAAATAATACACACTGGAGTTTTATGCAAATGTTGAGCTGGGCTTCGACAATCAAAGGTGTCCAGTGCCTTTAAGGCAATGTATCTCTCTATATGACAAACTACAATCTTTTCGTTTTTAAAATTCCTTATTTTTAAACCAAAAACAACACCCATTCAAAAACCCAAGCCGAGATGGTCAAACAAACTGGACCAAATAAACGCAACCACTGTTCAGCTTGAAGGGCGACCTCTATTGGTAGCCATTATGCATCACAAATACCAACAGAGGTCGCCCTTGTGACATCTGCGAGCTGTAAACATAAACATGCTGGGTGATATTTTAACTTCACGATCGAGGTAACTCTGTCCTAATTTACTCTTAGTTCAAAACATTGAAGTTAATCAGAAGATCATGTGAGTTAATGGAAAAGTTTCCGTATGGCGCCACCACTTTTTCATTCGAAATAAAATAATATAGTATCTAATTTACCTGATTGACATATCCCTTTTTGTAAAAATGAGTGAAAAAGTGGTGGCGCCATACGGAAAGTTTAGTGGATAACTTTCCGTGAGGCGCCACCACTTTTTCTCTAACTTTTACAAAAAGGGATAATATCAATCAGGTAGATAAGTCCCTATGTTCATTCATATCGAATGAAAACGTGGTGGCGCCATACAGAAACTTTTCCGTACTAGTACTTGTAGGTCGTAGCGTCATACGTTATCGAACCTCATATGTTTTCGGTCCCCAACTTTGATTCCCGTTTACCGCGAAGTTGTGCAATCTGCACCGATGACAGAAGCTATGCAGTTTACTCACGGTCTGTATTTTCATCAGGCTTAATCATGCTGAGAATAAAGTTTCCTGTCGTTGGTTATGCTCAAACATTTATAAAATGATTGATTTTTGGTACTAATCACTAGTGCATTATTATGCCAACATTCAAATGAGTCAAAGAAACATCATCCAACCTCGAAAGTTTAAAACAAAATTACTATCTGCTAGATAAGTTTCATTCTGCTTTAGTCACTAGATGGATCACGTGAGGTGGTTACTATTTGGGATTCTATGGTGTGCAAATGTGGGGAAAATATTAAAATATTTTAAGTGAAAATGACAACAATTTTTTGTTGTTGATTTACTGCATTACTGTAATAAATTCCGATAAGCGTAATAAATATTAAGTCTACATTAAAGAGAAAATATCACAGATTGGTTTCTTATATCCTGAAACCAAACATTACTGGTCTGAAATGGGGGAAAAAGGATTGTTATGAAGTGTGAGTGTATCAAGGGGGGTGGGGTGTTTTACTTTCATGCCTCATGATATCTCTGGATTCTAATATAGTAGCCATAATGCCTTAGGACAAAAATGTAATTAAATTTGTTAAGTAGTAATTGAATAATATTTTTGATTTATTTTGCACGCCATACTAGCTTCTGAATATTCAATAAAATACCAACCAATGAAAGGTGTGAAAACATATGACGTTGCTCCACCGTCGTGGTTGCATAAGCACTTTTAATGGCGGACTGTCTCTCGCAACGTAAAACCAAAACTTCAAAAATTTCAACACACCATGAAGTGAAATGGTTATTGTTAAAAAATTGGATAGATGATTTGGAAAAAAAAAATTTAGTTTTTGATTGTGAACAATTTTCCTGTTATCCTACTGAAAACACATGACACCAGGATAGTATGACCAATAATGTCAAAGTTTTGAAAAAGGAATACAGCACCTCAGTTACTGGGTCTACATTAGCCCCATCAATATAGTCAAGTGCCAATCAAAAGCTGGACTCGCTCCGCATCTTGGAGGGAGTTCAGCGTAGTGGCAAAATATTTCGACATCTGAACATGCTGAACACAACCCAACAGAAATGAATACAATAGGCCTACAGTACAATACTAAAACACTATTTTATTGTTATGTTCATAATTCCTCAGTTTCATGCCTGTACAGCACAATGGGCGGAAAAGTTTCTGTATGGCGCCACCACTTTTTCATTTGTTGAAATAATATAGTATCTTATTTAATAATAATAATATTTTGAGTTTATATCGCTTTTTCACTCTCGAATGGGTGTCTCAAAGGGCTTCAAACAATTACCCCTGGTCACTGGGCCTTAATTTACTCCTTAAACCATCTCAGCTCCCTAGGGAGTATACAGCCTCGTGCAACAAATGGGGTCCCACTACTTGCCGTCAACTCGCCACCAACTCACTTGCGCCGTCAACTCGCCATCAACTCATCCAATATACATTAAAAATCCGCAAAAGAAGCATAGAACTGTAAAGTATCGGCTCAAAGAGAATTCGCGTAAGTTTTAGGTCATATTTCGGGATAAAAATTGAGTTTTTTTCTCGTGAAAAAATTATCTCGAAGCAGCGAAACCGTCGCCGCCATCTTGCTTTTTATCATGGATTAGTCTTGGCGCAGATGTCAATGATTGGTACTTTTTTTTTATCAACATAAAGTCGTTTTTGTGAATGAAATTTTATCGAAAACCATAATCAAAATGTAGTTTAGCGTACAGACTTTACACTTCCGTGCCTCATTTATAAATTTTTCATATAAATTTAATGAGTTGACGGCGAGTTGACGGCAAGTCGGCGAGTTGAAGGCAAGTAGTAGGACCGAACAAATGCACTACTCGGCTAAATCAATCACAAGAACCATCTCTGCCCTCACAGGTCCCCATTTACCCCTGGGTGGAGAGAAGCAATAATAGTTGAGTGTCTTGCTCAGGGACACAAGTGTCACGACCGGGATTCGGACCCACACACTGCTGAACAGAATCAGCAGAGCCTCAATGAGATATCCTTTTTTATAAAAATTTGTGAAAAATTGGTGGCGCCATACCATACGGAAATTTATCCCAATGGGATCTTATGATCTTGCCATAGACGGAATTCACTTTACAAGAATGATATATTATTGTTTTGTTACTGTTATCATTTATGCATAAATACCTCAGACAGTTTTGCTATTCCTATTGGTGGAGAGCGTGTCAGGTGGGGGGGTTTAAACCTTTGATAATGACCAGTGTTTATAACTGGTTGTGAGCGGATACTCCGCGCTAGTCTTGGTGCAGGACGTTTCTTGTTACGGTGATGCGGACGCTGTCGGTGAGTTGAGTTGGCCGCGCTGTGTGTGAAAGGAAAACCAGAACGTGTTGCACCAAGACTATAGGCGCATGCACCCGAAAGATTCACGAAACTGTCGGGAAATAGGCGTCTCAGTCATAACAATGCAACACACGGACGTCGTACATACAGAGCTCAAACGGATACGGAAACGTATAAGCTTTACAGAGTTTCTTACTTTAAAAGGCATTGATGAATGGGAATTAAACAGAGTAGTGACTTGTTCTTTCACAGCCGTTTAAAACTTTGCAGTGTCGTTGCCGTGTGAAAAAGGCCCTCGCCTCCTCCGGCTCAACCTTTATCACACGGCAACGGCCCTGCCGGTTCTAAACGGCCGTGAAAGAACTCGTCGCTACCCCTTTATAACCTTATTTATAAGCTTCTTTCATGGTTATTGTTTTATAATTTTTTGGGTTATTGGTACCGGTATTAGTAAAATGTTTGGTTCTTTGGAAAGTCACCTCTTCAGTTATTCTGGATGAGGTGCAATAGTTTGTCTGATAATGTTCAACCTAGTAACTGGGGCGCTGAACTCCTTTTGTTGTTGTTGAAATTTCATTATATATCAGTCTGATCAATAATGACAAAATACAAATAAAAAGTAGTACAGCGCCCCAGTTACTGGGTCTAGATAATGTTTGGAACCTAATTCAGATTACAGATTAACAATGGAGGGGGGGGGGGGTGGGGTCTGGATAGTTGCAATCATTCCAATAACCTGTTTCACCTCTGATGTATGAATAGCCCTGCACTAATCAGGGCCCAATTTCATGGCTCTGCTTACCGTAAGCACAGAATCGGCGCTTACGGAAGCAGAGAATTCTGTGCTTACGGCAAGCGTGTTTCACGGGCTAGTGGCGAATTTTGGCTTCTGCGCGTGCGTACTCCAGTTAATTGGACATTCTACGCTTACAAGGCTAGCGCAGAAATTCGGCGCTTGCACGTAAGCGGGGAATCGTGAATTCGGCGGTAAGCAGAGCCATGAAAATGGGCCCAGATAATGGCAATAATCGTGCTCAAAATACCCGCCTTTCAGACAAACATTCCACCACTAACCAAACAGAAACCAAACTGCTCATTTAGCATAGCCAGTGCATACTTGTGGCGTGTCATGGTGTTTGATCAGCAGAGTGTGGGTTCGAATCTCGGTCGTGACACTTGCTACGTACAATTGAGGAGGTAGTGCTTTCTGCTCTACCAGCCAGGCTTCGGATTGATGATAGCCAAGCCTACATGTACATACATTACGTATGGACTGTAAAAGGGGTAACCCTGTTTCAGCCCCAGGAGTAGGTGGCAACAGCCTCTGGAAAAAAATAATTGTAGCCCACACCTTAAAGTGGCCTTCAGCCCTTGTGTGTCTGGCGACTTGCATAATTTATATAAAAAATAAAAAATTAAAATACGAGTAAACCTACATTTTGGACGTGTTCGCACACATCTTGTATTGTGAAATTCGCCATGTTGGAACCCTAAGATATGGGAACTTAGATTCTATTTTAAGCACTTGTGTGGAGTGCTGCATGTATTTCTAGTTTGCATTATTTACGATTGTTGAACTAAAATGCTCAAAATTCTCTTTCCATGCAGGTTGGCTTGCTGGGCTTGTTTGTGTGGGACACACAGGGTAAGTCAAACCTTTGTCTTGGATCATCTTAATTCTAAGGGACATGTCACCTGGGACAATTTGCAGGCAACCAGTTCTAGGCAAACTTCAAGGAAAGGCATTCACGTTTCAATACTCATATGGCTGTCTGGCTACACGTAGTTGTAAGACGATGTTGTAAGACGGTGGGTTTTGGTCCTCATATATTCCCTCACAAATTTTCATAAAAAAATGCAGCTCCGTACATCAAATAAAATTCCTTTGAAAAATTTCCAACCCAGAAATGGACCCTGATTTCCAGGATGCACTGTTCTATAGACCATGTGACCTCTGACGTCACTCGAGAACCATAACACAATTTGCGCGCATACCGCCGGGCAAAACCTTTGTGTTTTGGTAGCCAGCTAGAAAGTGTATGCAATCTTACCATGACTACCCGTCTTTTTGCCCGGCAAAACATGACGTATACAGTGTTTTGTCAACAGAGGGCGGTTCGAATGTAAACATAGGTCACATCGTCTATACTCATGTATGAACAAATCAGAGGCATATTACTCGGGTGGGATTCGAAACCCCCAACGTTTGCAATTCTAGAACAGTGTCATACCAGCTAGACAGAACTCGGGTAGGTGCTGAGTATACAGTGCTAACACACATTGGTCTATATGGGTAAAAAAACAAAATGAAATTTCTTTATACCCGATGCAAATTTAAGAGTCCCTGCCTGTAAGAATGTACCAAATTAGGGGGGGGTGTGATTCATGGGTTCGCAGATCTTCTTCCAAAAAATTAGAGTGATACACCATCATACCAAACGAATAAATCCAAAATTTTAGTTTGCTGACGCTTTCGGTTTTGGAGTTACCAGTTATCAAAGTTTGGGCCAAAAAGCCCTCAAGAAACGAATAGTACATTCTCTGTAAACACAAAAACATGCGCCAAGGTCATCCCAGAAAAAGTAAAACATTTTTTGAAACCTCCAGTTGGGCTTATAACAAAAGTATAAAAAAAAATTTGGGATCTCGTTGGCGCATCATGTTACGCGCACCTGAACCTTTGACGAACAGTGCCCTCGTGCCATTTTCAACGCCTCATAACTCAGCGCGCCTATAAGATCCCATAAATTGAACAAGTTCAAATGAAAGAGCTTGCATCCCTAAAACAAATTTAAGTGCAAAGTGAGTGGGATCTCGTTGGCGCAGAGAGATAATAGAGGTCAAAGTTCAAATTTTACCAATATATTGCGTTTTCGCACCTCCATAACTTCGCGCGCCAACAACAAAAATTGTTTTTATGGCAACTGGGTATTGGAACAGTTTTCATCTAATGACAAATGAAAACAGAATCTTGGGATCTCTGCAACTTGCATGTCAAAAGATTTTTTGAAAATTTTCTAAAGTATTGTCATTCCACACATTTTGGCCTAAATTGGCACAACATTCACTTTTTTCATCACTGTAAGTATCTGTGCCAACAAGATCCCATCAATGTTTTCTTGTATTTGGTTAAGGTGAGTGTTCCTAAACAGATTTCAATTGAAAAATAATTGGGATCATGTTGGCCCCGCCAATTTAACAAAGGTCAAAGGTCATATGAAACTAAACTACTGCCTATTTCGGGCGATTTTGCGTCGTCTAGAAATCCACGCGCCAATATGATCCCATTAAGTTGTCTGCGTTTTATGATTATATAGATTCTCAGCAACACATAAAAAGCAAAAACCAAATGGGATTTGAGTGGCGCTAACAAATATTACAGATCAAAAGTTCACAATACATGCCTATACTTATGCTTTGCTGTGGCAACCGAAAGTGAGAAATATCCCCCAATTTCAAAATGTTGGCAAACCATGAAGGGGATTGGTCTCCAAAACGAATTTTGGTCAAGAGATAGACTGGACTTGTTTTTACAAATGGTGTTAGTTTAATGTTGGTTGGTAACTGTTGCCAAGGTCAAAGGTTACAAAGAATATGGGTGTTTTTTATATTTTCTGTCAAGAGCCAACTTCAGAGCCTTTTCAAGATTTTATTTAATGAACAAGGGCTCTTTCCTTTATGTTGGGGAAAACCACTTATAATATCTAGGCACATGTGATTGTCCCAAATTAATTATAGAACCCTTGTTCATTTGATAAAATGATGACATGGCTCTGAAGTTGGCTCTCCACAGAAAATATTGGTGTTTTGTAATACATTTTCTGTCAAGAACCAACTTCGAAGCCCTGTCAACATTTTATCAAAAAAGGATGGGCTCTATAATTAATCTGGGACAACCATATGTGCCTAGATATTATAAGTGGCTGTCCCAAACTGAAATGATAGAGCCCTTGTTCTTTAAATAAAATCTTGAAAAGGCTCTGAAGTTGGCTCTTGACGGAAATATAAAAAACACCCATATTCTTTGTAACCTTTGACCTTGGCAACAGTTACCAACCAACATTAAACTAACACCATTTGTAAAAACAAGTCCAGTCTGTATCTTGACCAAAATTCATTTTGGAGACCTATCCCCTTCATGGTTTGCCAACATTTTGAAATTGGGGGATATTTCTCACTTTCAGTTGCCACAGCAATGCATAAGTACAATGTGTATAGGCATGTATTGTGAACTTTTGATCTGTAATATTTGTTAGCGCCACTCAAATCCCATTTGGTTTTTGCTTTTTATGTGTTGCTGAGAATCTATATAATCATAAAACACAGACAACTTAATGGGATCATATTGGCGCGTGGATTTCTAGACGACGCAAAATCGCCCGAAATGGCAGTAGTGTAGTTTCATATGACCTTTGACCTTTGTTATATTGGTGGGCCAACATGATCCCAATTATTTTTCAATTGAAATCTGTTAAGGAACACTCAACTTAACCAAATACAAGAAAACATTGATGGGATCTTATTGGCATAGATGCTTACAGTGATGAAAAAAGTGAATGTTGTGCCAATTTAGGCCAAAATGTGTGGAATGACAGTACTTTAGAAAATTTTCAAAAAATCTTTTGACATGCAAGTTGCAGAGATCCCAAGATTCTTTTTTCATTTGTCATTAGATGAAAACTGTTCCAATACCCAGTTGCCATAAAAACAATTTTTTGTTGTTGGCGCGCGAAGTTACGGAGGTGCAAAAACGCAATATATTGGTAAAATTTGAACTTTGACCTCTATTATCTCTCTGCGCCAACGAGATCCCACGCACTTTGCACTTAAATTTGTTTTAGGGATGCAAGCTCTTTCATTTGAACTTGTTTAATTCATGGGATCTTATAGGCGCGCTGAGTTATGAGGCGTTGAAAATGGCACGAGGGCACTGTTCGTCAAAGGTTCAGGTGCGCGTAACATGATGCGCCAACGAGATCCCAATTTTTTTTTTTTACTTTTGTTATGAGCCCAACTGGAGGTTTCAAAAAATGTTTTACTTTTGTTGGGATGACCTTGGCGCACATTTTTGTGTTTACAGGGAATGTACTATTCGGTTCTCGAGGGCTTTTTGGCCCAAACTTTGATAACTGGTAACTCCAAAACCGAAAGCGTCAGCAAACTAAAATTTTGGATTTATTCGTTTGGTATGATGATGTATCACTCTAATTTTTTAGAAGAAGATCTGAGAACCCATGAATCACCACTTGGTACACTCTTACAGGCAGGGGCTCTTAACATCTATTAAACTACTCAATTTATTATGTATTTCTTAGTTGTTTATACTAAGAATTACATTCATGTCTGCATACACAAAATAAATAATCTGCCGAGGTGCCTATTTTGCTGTGATTTGTCTCATCGCTTGACTGTCGTTTGAATAATTATTTTTTGTTTATGATCTCATCAGGGCAAAGCTGCACCACCAAGGCAGAATGTGAGCCCAACGTAGTGTGTGAGCTGGTAACGTGGTTCTGCAATGGGAGCACTTCCGTCGCAGCGACCGCAGCACCCACTGTGGATCCACTCACCCTGCCTTGCTGTCAGCACCTCGGCTCCTGTGGGGATGACGTCATTGTAAGTAGACTAAAGGCCGAGTCACACACTGCAGCGATAATGAAAACGATAACGAGGTATAAAGAGAACGCATTATATTTGTTGAAATTGCTCATGCAGAATACGCACAGAATACGCACAGGCTCATTCAACCAATAGAGTGCGTTCTCTTTGCGTCGTGATCGTTATCGTTTTCGTTATTGCTGCAGTGTGACTCGGCCAGAAAGCTGTATTCCCATTGGACTTTTTTGTGGTTAAAGTACTGCGACTTTTCTATAGAATGACAAAATTGAATCTGATTGGGACGCATGGTAAGCTGACCTGTCAACTTACCGAGATCGTGGAAGACTTCTGCACAGCTACAATAACTTAACTGGTGCTGTGTGAACATACCGCGACCGAACTGAAAAAGGCAATGCATACATCGCGGAATATTAGTCGAGGTGGGAACGCACGGTAGAATTACACCAAAGTCAGTTTGGGAACCACCTAAAAACAGGCAGAACCTAGGGCCATTTACATACATGTAACGCAAGTGGAAAACAATTCTGCTAGTATGGAAGCAGAAAACACCAATTTCATAAAGCTTTTATGCAGAAAATTCTTGGCTGAGCAAAAACTGACCGAGGTACCAGTCACAGCAATGGTAACTGTGGTGTGATCTGTCTGGTGACCTTTTTTTTCCTAAGCAAAATTTTGTTGTGCTAAGCAAGTTTGTGTGCTTACATGCTTTATGAAAATGGACCTAGCTTTAAGAAAATGATTTTAACTCAATAAAGGTGAGCTTTCATCAGTTACATAGCTTTGTCAGAATTTGTTTTGTGAAGCATCCTGTAAGCAGAGAATGATGACAGTAAGCACAAATGCCTCAGGAGCGGCACCATGAAATAGAGATCTTAAAAAACTGCTTAATGGGTGCCATATTTGTTCTGCTAATTGTAGCAAGTTTAGTATAGCAAGTTAATTAGGCAGCCAGTTTGCTCGTCATTGTGGATTTACATAAATACCTCATTCATTTGCTTCGACAGTTTTATCTGGATTGTTAGTTCTTGATAAAAATAATTAAAACATGTTTTTCTTTTCATATTTTGATCAGGTGGCTGGCTGGGTTGCAGTTCGTAACACCTCCGTGACGATTGACAATGTTGACTACTCCATAGAATGGCTCGACACCTTCATCACAGAGGGAAATGCTACTTTACCGGCAGTCATCAAGGTAACTTAAACCTGCTTGTGTTTCCCCCCCCTTCCCCCCAAGAAATAAACACATATTATTTTATTGAATGGAACAAAGAGAAACAAATGATTTTGGTTCTGACATTGTGTGTTTGTTTGCTTAGATGATCTTACCATCAAGGGAACTCGGCAAGCTCCCACAAAGGGATATAATCACCAAGCTGGCAATAACCAACTCTCTCATACAAATATTGGTTTAACGTCTATGATTATGAATTGCACAAATCAAGAAATTGTGATCCAGTAACCAAGATGTCAATACTTATTCTAATCATTGTGAAATCACTGGTTAGCTTGGTAGGATTCAAACCCACAACCTTGTGATCGCAAGTCCTGCATTCTAAACCACTGGACCATGGTAACCGGGTGAAACAACCCACGCGGTGTTTGGGTTTGCGTAGTGATATCTTTCCTTGCCTTCTACTAAGCTTGGGCGATATCGATTTATTTTATTCACGATATATCGCCGACAATATATCGCGATATTCGATATAATCGCGATTAATGAAATTTGACATCATCAGTCTTAAAACTCCAAGTGAAAGTTGTAGAAGAGACAGTCCTAGTATAAGAGAGGTGTTCTAATGACCTATTCTTCTGGTTTTACTCCAAATCTATGGGGTATCAGCTAGCAAATACATCGCGATATTTAATCGATATATCGATATATCGCAATTATCGCGATTATTGCGATATATCGCGATATATGGATATTTCGATTAAAACCAAATCCATCCGATATCGAAATCGTCTCCAAATTAATATCGCGATAATATCGTGATATCGCCCAAGCTTCTACCTCTAGGACCCCGGTTCAAATCATGCCAGGGGGCACTACAGAGATTGGGGGTTTTCCCATGGAAAATTTCCCAGGGGTTTTCCTCCCATACTACAACTACTACTTTCTTTCTTGTCTTCTCCCCATTGGGTTCTTGGATAGAACAGTGGTTCAGTTCGCTTTGCTGAGAGTCCTTGGCTTCACAATCAAAATAAATTAAACAAAATGCTTTTTTTGCCACGATGCTGTTTTTCTATAAATATTCTTCCAAAAAGTAGTTGGTTTTAAAAATAGTTTGGTATTCTAATGAACACTGAATCAAATTCCACCTCCAGAAAAAAAATAAAGTAAATGAATAAATAAATGAAATGAACGTAACGATTGACACTAAAAGTCCCTGTAGTTGTTGTTGTGGAGCGTTACACAGATCAATCATTGTCGTAGGGTGAAACTAAATCATAGTGGATTCGAAGGCTTTATGACGTGTTGGATTTCTAAATGCTCCAGAAACAATCCAAGGAATTCCAGACTAAGCTTGGGCGATATCACGATATTATCGAATATCGCGATATTAATTTGGAAACGATTTTGATATCGGATGGATTTGGTTTTAATCGAAATATCGATATATTGCGATATATCGCGATATATTGCGATATATCGCGATATCGATTAAATATTGCGATGTATTTGCTAGCTGAGACATCTTGCACCCCATTGGTTTGGAGTAAAACCAGAAAAATAGGTCATTAGAACACCTCTCTTATGCTATGACTGTCTCTTCTACAACTTTCACTTGGAGTTTGAAGACTGATGGATGTCAAATTTAATTAATCGCGATTATATCGAATATCGGCGATATATCGTGAATAAAATAAATCGATATCGCCCAAGCTTATTCCAGACACACATTTAATTTAAATTTTCAAAGCAATAATGAACCACAAGGCTAAACTGACTGGGTTGACTTTAAATAATTGGGGATTGAACAAAGAAAATTGACTAAAGGGGGATTTGAACCAACAACCTCTGGATTAACGTGCCAGCCCTCTACCAACTGAGGTACTTGTATATGGCCCATGTCGGCGGTCTCCCTATTTTTTCAGTACATTGTATCTTTGTTTGGGGGTGCCGGTCGGAAGCCGTACAACTGTTTGCTGTGTATCCAGGGATCACACCCAAGTTTAAGATTCATTGATTTTTGAGTTCAGCAAAAATACTTTTAACTGCTAATTTTGTTTAAAAACAATATTTCCAATAACACATTGGACTAAATAATACATCTCAGGGGTAAATGGGTACGCTATATAAAATCTGGTTACTAATATTATATCCACATATCTAACTATTAAAATTTGTTCTCTCCTTGATAGTCTGCTTATGTTGGATCTTGGAGCACCCTGAGGAAGGTGGCCATGGAATTTCCATCTCAGATGTTCGTTGCAGAGCCAACCAACAGCTGCACCGTGGACGGTGAACCCAAGTGGCCGGAGTGGTATCAAGTTACAATCAACGTGATGGCAGACCTCAACATGGACAGCAGTAGGTGTTTTTTATTTATTTAAAAAAATATTTGTTTTTGCAATTCACTGATGAAATTAATATTGATGTACGCGTTTAGAAGTGCATACGGCTTGCCTACAAATAGTCCACTTTCATAGCAACAAAGGGGTTATTCGATACGGTCTATACCCTTGTTTAGGGATGAATCAAACTTAAACAAGCGGTAACTCGGGGGCATTTTAAGAATCACCCGAGGAATTACAGGGTAAATACAACCTTGCATACGAACAATAGAGTCATGAATATCCGTCTGCACTTGGTCGTGGCACCGCTGTTCAGAGCTCTACATCGAGTGCCAAATAGTTTTGAGCATGCGCGAGTTTTTTAGAAAGTCCAACATAAATAAATTATTCACAGCAGTGACCCCATCGCTGTTTTGTGCATGTTTCTATGCATTTAACGATGAGTTTTGTTGGCGTTTGTGAGTAAAATTGAATTTCCCTGATATTAAAACAATGTTTGTTGTAGAGGAAAATTATTATTCTATCAAATTATTTCATTTATATAGCAGCAAACCCTCTAGATTAATTAAAATCAGTGGGATTCCACCAACGTTTTTCTGACGCGGCCCACATGTTTCACATACAAACTAAACAAACGCATACAATGCACAATGTTTATTACAGTTTGCACACGTCACAAAAAGCGACAATTGCCCAATGCTTGTGTACATTACTCTTGATAAAAATGCTTCACCAGAACGTCGTCATGTGTTACAAAAATAAACAGGGAATTGTTTTCAAAGGGTTTGCTCTCTCAATTTTGAGTGGAAAACATTAGTTGTTATATATTTCTTACGTGTGAGGTCTATTTCTCAACAAGAGAATTCACATTACGTAGATTTTGAAGGATCAATTCGACTCAAAATCCGACCATCGCAACTAACTTCATTGCATATTCATGTTTAGTTTTCCATCTTGGCTTTTAATTGGTCAAAAATCGCGATGACCCCAGATCGTTTTCAACGGTTGAAAGGCTATGTTTTGTTTACGATTTTGACTCAAGAGAGCGCTCGTCAACAACTTCGCACATGCACAAAACTAACTGTCAGCGAGTAAGCAGCGGTGGTGGATGGATGACTGCCGGATACAAAGAACAATCTAACAAAAGGCCAGATTTGCGTGTGGGGTTACGTCAGCAAGGGATTATCGGATTAGTCACAGGCTCCAATAAACGTTCTGCTGATCCATTAACAAATTATGATTATAAACGATAAGCCCAAATACTGTTGTTTATAAGTCTCGAATCGTTCTTGTCTACCAAAGTATTTTATAGTTCATTTTTTGAGTGATCAAAATCGGCCCATGAACCGCAAGTTTACCTATTAAAACGAACCATGTATTATTGCAGATCGTCGTGTTCATGATCATCGTGCGTCGTTGAAGATATGGTCCATACACCATCCGATTCCTCCAAACTGAATACACCACTAACGTACATGCATTACTTTGGATATTTTACTCTCTGGGTTCACAAGGCTGAAGACGGACGAAATAACTTAGCGTTTTTTTTTATGTTTATAAGTACTGATTATTATTTTTTTTTTACACAAATGGTCTACTTCTAAAAAAACGTTAAGATGTTTGATAATAAGGGGCCGCTCAAAATTACTCAAAATATATATTAGCATAAAACCTTACTTGGTAACGAGCAACAGAGAGCTGTTGATAGTATAAAACATTGTGAGAAACGACTCCCTCTGAAGTAATGTATTTTTTGAGAAAGAGGTAACTTCTCATGCAAATTATAGCTGGACACAGCAAAATTGTGCTTACATGCAAAAACCAAACCAGCCAAAAAAAACCTTGTAACATGTGCCATTTACATCTTGCATTGTGCTTAAACTGGCTAAGGAGATAGTTGTTTATGGCGTTGGACACTATTGGTAATTACTCAAAATAATTATCATCATTAAATCTTTCTTGATTCGAGTAATGGGGAGAGGTTGAGAGTATAAAACATTGTGAGAAACAGCTCCCTCTGAAGTGACGTAGTTCTCAAGGAAGAAGTAATTTTCCACGAATTTCATTTCGAGACCTCAAGTTTAGAATTTGATGTCTGGAAATCAAGCATCGGAAAGCTTACAACTTCGTGTGACAAGGGTGTTTTTTCTTTCTTTATTATCTCGCATCTTCGACGACCGATTGAGCTCAAATTTTCACAGGTTTGTTTTTTGATGCATATGTTGAGATACACAAACTGTAAAGACTAGTCTTTCACAATTACCAATAGTGTCCAGTGTCTTTAAACATACCATAAATTGCTAGTGAATATACTTGCGTGAGATTGTGTGACACATTTTTCTCTTTATTCTTTTTTTTCAGCATTGGTGATTGAAGATCGTCGAGAGAAACAATGTCTTTGTGACGTCCTGTACGACTGTGTAAATTCAACTTGTCAAGTCAAGAGCGACAATTTCACCAACAACGCTGCGGATTTGGGCCAGGTTGAGTCTGCCCTGGGTAGGTAGTGCAGTAAAGATTTACATGTATTTCACACACACAATAATTTGCCATTGCGCTTGCGCTCCTTCGCGCTCGCGCTCCACTGCGCTCCTTACATGTACAACAGTTTAACAAGAGCATGTCTAACAAATACATGTTATTGAAGGAGGGCAATTGCAAATTGCTCTCCTTAATTCAATTTCTTGATCAGGAAGGCCTGATTACATCTGGGCCCAATTTCATAACGCTGCTTAGCGGCTTATTTTGTGCTGACTGTGCATTTATTGTGCAACTTCTATTTCATAGCGCTGCTAACCGTAAGCACACGAAAAGGCATGCTAACCTTCCGGTGCTTACCGCACGAAAATAAATGACGTCACAATGCAAACCCACGGTAAACAGGCAATATGGCGGCCAAATTTTTTCTGCTAACTGCTAACTTGTGAAATACGCTAAGGCTTAAGCAAATTTTTCTGCTACAGTAAGCATGCAAATTTGGTTACTGTCAAGCAGCACTAAGAAATTGGGCCCTGCTGTTGGTTGACCATTCAGAATGGAAGATTCAAAATTGCTTGAAGTTTAAATGGTTAGTTTTGTGAGGACTGAGCGTGTCGTCACTTTACTCAAAGAAACTAAAACCTGTCTGAATGGGTTTTTTAAGAGTGACATCAGTTTCACCTAAAGATATTCCATCAAACCCAGTGGTTATATTTTTAGTGAAAATGACAGGAATAATAATACAAAGCAAAAATAAACATCGGTGATTGGGGGGGGGGGGCCTCACTTATTGACTTGACAGCTTTTCATGCAGAATTTTTCTCAGAAGGTTCTAGTATTAACTTTTGAATGAGTGAGCTCAATCTTGTTCACAGAGGGTGATCAGTGTTACTGTGTCATGTCTTTCTCAGCATGCCTTGCTAACTCAAAACCCCTAGAGTATGTGCTCAAGTAGGGCAGCACAGTGTATGTTGAGTTCTGGGCAGGACCCGCCCAGCGCCGCCCACTGTGGCTAAAGCGCTGGCCCCTTAGACTGTACTGTAGAGTGTGCACATTGGGTTCGTGCGATTAGCTTCCCCGGGTCGACCCGATCCGCCCCCTAATAGCTTTGACATCATTTCAGGGGCTCACCCGGGTCAGCCCAAAAGACCCTGCTTGTGAAACAGTTCACTTGGGGGCTCGCTCGAGGTGCATGATGTCACCACGGGCAAATGTGATCGTTCGATTAGCTCTTGTCACAGACTCACCCGAATGAGCACCTCGGGGTCGACACAGGTTAGCTAATCTAACGCACCATATATTTCAAACTGCTCATACTTGTCGACAAAATTTTTTTTTGCACATTGAATTTATTTCTCTTGGTTATCTTTTCAGCTGAAGATGTGGATTTGTTCTGTGTGGAGCCTTTGAATGCCACAAACTACACGGCATCCTCCTACTTTGCGGTTGGATTCGAACCAGGGAATGCTGGACTTGATACCTGGCAGTTTAACGCCAGTGTGGAGGCTGGTTGGGCCCCCGAACTGGACGACAATGACATGTGGATAAAGGTCTCACTATTCAATCTTCCAAATAATTTATGTATGGTTTAATATTTAGGGCTTTTGCTAACTCCTCCATCATGATATAAACTGCAATTTGTACGTTTTAAATATCTTCATGAAGCCTAGTTCATACTTCATTTGAATGCGAGTTCACAATAAATGATTCATAGCAGTTCAACTCTGCTCAACTCACTTGCGGATATCGCTGCAAAAGGAGAGTTGTGACGTCAAATTCACGTCAAATACGCTTCGCATTTGCATGAAGTATAAACCGGACTTGATTCTTTCCCATGGTTATTGGGTATGTTCCTTTATGGAATAAATCAAGAAATCAAATCAATTAATAAATGCACATCTTTATAAAAAAAAAACTTCCTTCAGAGCATACTGATTGAAACATTGAGTTTCTTATCCACTGTAAATCACAAAGAAGATAATCTGCCACAAGCCTTAGTGTCAAATCTATCTCACTGAATTTGTTTGATGACTTTATCTCGGCGAGCAAAGTTTCAAATCCTACTCACGCACATTGTTTTATCTAAATTGTGTGTCCACCATGCACAATTTCAAATCACTCTCATGTTACTGTACATGGTGTTAAATAGATTGTATCTACACCATGCCAAGTTTCAAACCCTACTCATGATCATTGGGATCAAAGTTTGTGTCATTGCCTGAACAAATTCCACCCTAACTACTGAAAAGACAAACTTGGGTTTCCATTGGACCAGTTTCAATAAGCTGCTAAAGCTTAATATGTAGCTAAGCAAAATTAAGCTTTGCTTACCAGAATAAGTTTACCAACCAATATACCATCATGATCAATCAATCAATCAATCAATGAACATTTATTTTTCATATCGACAATAGCAATTGCCCCATCTATGACCGGTATGCTGCTCATACTTGCTGGGCAGAAAATTAGTCAGTAATTTTAAATAGGCCCTGTTACAGTTTACTTTTCAAATTGTTATGCAATTTGTCTCCTCTGTTCAAATTCAAATTCGACCCGCAGTGTTTAACGCAGTTGATTGTTTAATACACAGCCAACACTAGGGGTCGAAATTCATAGAGGTGCTTAAGCAGAAAATATTGCTAAAGATTGTTCTGCTTTGCAGAAACGAGCAGGATACCAGTCCCGACTGTGACATAACAGTTTGGCTGGTAACCTTATTCTGGTAAGCACAATTTTGTTGTGCTTAGCTACTTTATGAAATTTGCTTATGTTTTTGATTTCCATACATATTTATTTTATATGTTAAATTTGTTCTTACAAACTAAACCACTAGGATTCGAACTGCCTCCAGCTACCGGGCAATCTCGGTAGTCTAGTTGGTAAGACACTGCTCTAGAATTGAAAGGTTTGTGGGTTCGAATCGAGTAACATGCCTGTAATTTTTTTTACAGGACTCAGGGAAAGTACTAAGGATACAGTACTAACACAGATCGGTGTATTGGTAAAATCAAAATTAATAATTTATTTTGTTTTTGTGTGCGAGTAGATTCACTTACTGGAGGATATGAAGGTGTCTGGGCTCATCATCCAGGGTGTGGGTTTAAACGCTGAGCGTCGGGTCGATCAGTTCAAACTAGAGTTTGAAGCATCTGATGGTAGTGGGGCGATTGCAGGAAGTAAGGTAAATTTAAAGCGTTGACAAGCAAGATGTTAAAGACAGTGGACACTATTGGTAATTGTCAAAGACCAGTCTTCTCACATGGTGTATCTCAACATATACATAAAATAACCAACCTATGAAAATTTGAGCTCAATCGGTCGTCGAAGTTGCGAGATAATAATGAAAAAAAAAAACACCCTTGTCACACCAAGTTGTGTGCTTTCATATGCTTCATTTCGAGACCTCAAATTCTTAACTTGAGGTCTCGAAATCAAATTCGTGGAAAATTACTTCTTTCTCGAAAACTACGCCACTTCAGAGGGAGGCATTTCTTACAATGTTTTATACCATCAACCTCTCCCCGTTACTCGTTACCAAGAAAGGTTTTTTTGCTAATAATTATTTTGAGTAATTACCTATAGTGTCCACTGCCTTTAAACCATAGAGAAATGACCAGGGGAGGAGTTAGATTGTCCCAGCATCAAATGAACAATGATCACCAGTGATTTAAAGGGTCTATGTACTTTTTTCTAACACAAAACACAACGTCCACAGATTTACATTAAACTTACACAGTTTGAAGATAATGATAGTAAGAAAGCTTCCGTTAAAATATTACTTGCTGAGGTGATGTAGTTTTTGGGGGAAGTGAGTAAAACAACATCACAACAATAATTTTTGTCTCAGTTTTAGCATGTAAAAACGTGCTAACCAGCTATGGTATGTTATGGTGTAATATCATAACTGGTTAATACGTTTTTTACAAACTAAAATAACTTTTGTCTCACTGAGACAAACTTTATTTTGTGCCTAGTTTTACTCATTTTTCAAACACTACAGCACCTCAGTAAGTAATATTTGAAGGGAAGCTTTCTACTATCATCATCTTCAAACCTTGTAGGGTTATCGTACTTCTGTGGACATTTTGAAAAAGTACCCGGATCCTTTAGTATCCTAAAGTATGTGCCACTTTCTAAACAAATTCTGAAAAGAACAAACGTCACGTATTGGAACAAATTTCTTCGTTGGTCACAGCTGGCCATCGATCAGAGATGGTTTGACCTTTACTACATGTAGAAATTCTGCCGGTTTAATACAACTTCTTTCTGAATGTAGGAATCCAAAGGAAATCGTTTTATGATATGAACATTCAATTCCATGGTTACCCGTGGTTTGACGGCAGTGAAATTGTTATCAACCAGGCTGTCGGTTACCATGGCCAGCAAACTGGCGGCGACGATCATTATATACAAAGGCAAACAGTCCATGGAAGAGCAGCTGGCATTTACAGTGCATTTTCTAAGGGACAAGCTCGGGGTGGTGGTCTGTGGGTTTTCGTTCTAACTCCTTCCGTGATCTTTTCTCTATGGTTTAACCAACTTTGCATCGGATGAAGTCTTTTTCAGTTATCCATATCCATTTGAATAGCAATGGAGGATGGTGAGTGCTTGGAAGAACTTCGGAGCAGAATGCAATCGGAAGCAGGCCTGATACTCCACAGAGGCAATAAAGATGGTTGCCTCCATGCCCCCCTGGTCTTTGCCTTGATGCCCTTGAGGGTGCCCTTTACCAAGGAGAAGAATGCTATACAGTAGAAATTTACAATTTTCTCATAGGGTGCCCTTTACCAAGGAGAAAATGTCTTGGTGACCACGCCTTTTCAAAAACGAAGCATACAGGCCTGCGGAAGAATCACTAAAGAAAAGTATTCTTTCTTTTCCACATAAACTGGAAGAAAAAAAAACAGTTTCTCATCACTGTGTATGATTTTCCTGTATTTTCTTATCAGATTTTCAATGCAGCTAACTCCTTGCGTGATCTTTTCTCTATGGTTTAGCCAACTACACATCGGATGAAGTCTTTTTCAGTTGCAGGATAGTGGGCTTTGGTGCCCTCACTTTAAAAAAACCAAGATGATACAGGACTGCAGAAGAAAAAAAAAAAAAAGTATTCTTCTGTTAAAAAACAAAACAAATTCTCATCACTGTGTATGATTTTCCTTTTTTTTTTTTTTTAATCAGATTTTCAATGCAGGATCCAGATTGGACACCAAGCTGACCAATTATTTCCCTGCGCCAGTGAAAGCAAATGCAATCAAGATCTCAGTTGTTGAACCGTGCGATCCATACTATGTGGGGCTACGGGTGCAGCTTCTTGGATGTCCGGGTATGTACTGAAACAATTTCCTGCCAAAAATAGTTAAAGCCACTGGACACTAATGGTAATTGTCAAAGACCAGTCTTCTCATTTGCTGTATCTCAACATATGCATAAAATAACAAACCTGTCGTAATTAGAGCTCAATCGGTCGTCGAAGTTGCGAGATATTAATGAAAGAAAAAACATTCTTGTCACACGAAGTTGTGCGCATTCAGACATGTCAGATTTTTGATTTCGAGACCTCAAATTCTAAATCTGAGGTCTCAAAATCAAACTCAATAACAATTACTTCTCTCTCGAAAACTACATTACTTCAGAGGGAGCTATTTCTCACAATGTTTTATACTATCAACCTCTCCCCATTAGGTTTTGTGCTAATAATTGTTTTCAGCAATTACCAATAAAGTGTCCACTGCCTTTAATGGCCTTGGCCAAATTTCATAGCGCTGCTTGGCAACCGATTTTGTGCTTTCTGTACGATTTCAATTTCAAAGCGCTAACTGTAAGTACAAGAAAAGGCATGCTAACCTTCTGGTGCTTACGTCACAATGGGAATCCATGGTAAACGGGCAGAATGACCGCCCAATTTTTCTGCTAACCTGTGAACCCTTGCCCCTTAGCAGTTTGTTCTGCTACAGTAAGCACAAAAATGTGCTTGCCGGTAAGCAGCATTATGAAATTGGGCCCTGATGTTTCAACCCTAGCAGAGTTTTTCTTAAAGGCTAAATTCTGCATAGTCATTGACAATTTAGAGACCATTTATTTTGTGTATATAACAACGTAGGAGATCCTTATCATTTAAAGGGTTTTGATATCTTTTGTAGATAAAGTTTTTGGCCATGATATGAACTCTTACTCACTGTGAATAAAGTGGGTAATATAATTTACTAATAGAAGTGTCAGCTTCATTAGTCATCATGTTTCTGAGAAAAACGGTCAGCAGGGCATGGACGTGAACCCACAGAACTGGTGTGGTGCACTTGGCTGTTTGGCCATAACACTGCACTCCATACACCTCAATATGGCTGATCTTGTCACTCCAAACTTAAATTACTTTAAAAAAAAGTTATCCACCTTTTTTTTGTTCAGGAAATATTTTTTCTTTTTAAATCTGAAACATCCTCTCAATCCTTTTAGGGCCCGATTTCATAGAGCTGCTGAAGCACAAAAAAGTAGCAAAGCACAACAAAATTGTTCTAACCAGAATGAGGTTACCAGCCAAAACACCATATCACATGTACCATTTGTGACTGGTATCCAGCTCTTTTCTGCTGAGCAGAAAATGTTAAGCAATATTTTCAGCTTAAGCAGCCCTATGAAAAAGTCATGGCTCTGCTTACCGCAAGCAAAGAATTGGGCGACTACAGAAGTAGGGAATTTCGCATTTACGTCAAGCGTATTTCATGGGTCAGCAGGGCATATTTGCTTGTGTAATTCTTTGCATACTCCACGCTTCTAGGCATTTTATGCTTCTGCTTAGTAAGTGGAGAAAGGCGATCATAAGTGGAGAATGTGGTGGTAAGCAGAGTCATAAAAATGGGCCCAAGTCACATTTTTGTTAGATCATCAAGTACAGGTTTAAGTTTTCATATTTTGGTTTCTAATTCTGTTATTCAGTTTGTGCTAGCGATCCAGACTGTACAACAGACATCAATGGGATTTGTCTGCTGGGGAATAACTTCTGCACCTATCATGGTAAGATACTCAAATTCAAGAATCGCACAATGCAGAGTGACATCTTGAGCTGGGGTCAATTTTACAAAGAGCTTAGTATATCCGCAAGGATAAAGACATCTGCTACTCAGATCCAGTGATTCCATCGGATACAATGATATCATTGGCGAAAAGTGCACAGTGACATGAGCTTTCAATAGATGCCCAAACAGTACACTCCTACGTATGACGTCCGCCATTGAATTTGACCGCGTATCTCTCTGTGAAATGAATGTAGGCTAAAGTTGAATGTACCAGCGGCTGGAGGCCGGTCTCTGGTGTTATTCACAAGCCTCGAAGTGTGACATCAGATATTCAGGCTAAGATTGATTTTAACTGCAAATCAATCGTAGTTGCTCAGTAAGGTTTGATGTCACAATACAAATCACTATGGTGATACTGCGATTTGTCTTACAATGGATGTTATTGCTTTGTGAAATTGAACCCTGGTGACAGATACATCTTTTTCATAGTTGAAAGTTCATGGTTCAATTATTTCCACTCCATCATTTAAAATGACAAAATATAACATTACAGTAGAACACAACTTGATAGATTTAGTGGAGGAGGTCTCCTGAAAGCAAGCTTGTTGGATGGAGACCCCCTGAATCTGTGTACATAGTACATCTATTACAAAGAACAATGGAAAGAATAGACTGAAATAATTGAAGGCACAAAACTATCTCCTTTAAAATTGTGAGCTTTGTGCTGCAATGAAGAACTTCAAAGCCTAAATGCCAATAGACGTTTATCATTTTATGTTAAAAAAGTCTGAGGTTTCTGTTCTTAAGTTCTTATGGAGTTTCTGTGTACTATTTGAGTAATGTTTTATCATGTCCGGCTTAACATTTGTACTCAAATTGTTAGCTACATGTAAATGTGTTCCTGAGCTCATGTCCATTTGAAAGTGAAATCACTCTTCGGGTACATGTTTTTGTTAACCCAAATCATCAAATATTTGTAAGTTTCTCCTGAATCACAAAATATTTGTATGCTTTCTCCTGAATCTTTAAATATTTGTACGTTTTCTCCAAAACCACAAAATATTTGTACGTTTTCTCCTGTTAATCACTTAATATTCTCTACGTTTTCTCCAAAATCACTAAATATTTGTACCTTTTCTCCTAAATCACTAAATATTTGTCTATTTTCTCCTGAATGAATAACCACGCTTCCTCCAGTATCTCTTTGTTTCCAGTTTGCCTGCACAAATCATATTATCACTCCTACAAACAAATGTAGTTTTTGTCTTTTTATCATGTAATAATTGTTAACTATTCTACATTTCATGTAAAAACCTCTTAAAGGCAGTGGACACTATTGGTAATTACTCAAAAAAATTGTTGGTTTAAAAACTTACTTGGTAACGAGCAATGGAGAGCTGTTGCTAGTATAAAACATTGTGAGAAATGGCTTCGCTTGAGAGAGAGGTAATTTCACACTAAAATTGTTTGAATTGAACAAGAGATCTCAGCTGAGGTCCCAAATTCAAGGCATCTGAAAGCACACAACAAGGGTGTTTTTTCCCATTATTATCTCGCAACTTTGAAGACCAATTGAGTACAAATTTTCAAAAGTTTGCTATTTTATGCAAATGTTGAGATACACTTAAGCGACAATACTGGTCTTTGACAATTACCAATAGTGTCCAGTGTCTTGAAGTTCTAGAGTTGTTCTCCAAAAAGGGCTGCTTTGTCTTCACATTGTTTCAGCTAGTTTGCTGTTGTCGTCATCGGGAGTTGAATAATGTTTTGTTTCACTCTGTTTTTGTTGTTGTTGCAAATTCTGTATGGAGTATATTCTTAATCTAAAGCCTTTTTCACACTCAAGTTATTTCCTGGGAATCTCCTAGGAACTTTATGTCGGTCTTTTCACACTACAAAAAAACTCTTGGGAATTTCCCGGAAAATAACTTATTCCCAGGAAATAATTAACCCTGCTCATGGGTAGGGTTAAGGAAGTTAACCCCGGGTGAAACTTTTTTCCCATAGAAAAAGCATGAAACGACCATGCATATTCCTTGGAAATAGTACTTCCAGGAGTGACCAAATTGGCATAGTGAGAATGGTTGCTGGGGTGGCAGTGGGTTTGAAAACTCCCATGATTTTCCCAGGAGTTTATTTTCAGTGTGAAGTGTGAAAAGGGCTTAATACTGTCTTTAAGACATAATAATACACGAATAATGAAAATAAATATAATTTTGAGTCATACAGAATTATAAAATTGAACCTTGGTCGGTCCATAAAATGGTACACTGATGCATCAGCTATTTTTTGAGAGACCCCCAAATTTATAAGAAAATTTCTCAGAGTGAAATGTGACTAGATGACCGGATGTCGGATGGGTGGCATGGTTGGCTTGTCTGAAAGCGCTTGCCTCTCACCAAGGTGACCCTGGTTTGATACCTGGCCAGGGCCCTAAGTGAGTTGAGTTGTGCGTTAGTTCTCTTTGAGGGTTTTCCAGACCATCTGGTTTTCCTGCCTCGGGAAAAAATCACACAATCTGATCTTTGGCTGTGCTCCATGGTCATAATGGGTTGATTTGGCTGGCAGTCAAAGGCACCCTTGCATGCCTGCTTCTCGAACACCCTGTAGCCACATCCTTCGCTATTTAGCTCTTAGCTGCAAGTAAGGATGATTAGCCACCCAAATTATAATTATTTGTTTCAAGTTAAAAAGTGATGTAAATGGCTGCCTCACACAATGCACTAAATACTTGTTCTTTATATGATCGCTGCTGGTAGTAGTGGAGATATTGTGGGTTCAGACAATGAGTCAGTAACTCAAAAACTCAATGAACAATTAAATCGATAACCCATACTCAATAACTCAGCCAAATAACTTCCATAGATAAAAACCAAAAGCAAACAATAGTATGTACAAAGTTGTATTAGTCCAAACACACATCGGTGTATGGGTAAAAACAAAAATTTATTTTCTTTATCCCCAATGCAAATTTGACATCTATTATATATCATTGCGGTACCTGCTGCCAAAACATAGGATTCGAACTGCCTCTAGCTAACAACGGGCAACCTTGGTAGTCTAGTTGGTAAGACACTGCTCTAGAATTGCAAGGGTCTTGGGTTCAAATCCCACCGGAGTAATATGCCTGTGATATTTTTCACAGGACTCGGGGAAAGTACTGAGTACATTGCTAACACACATCGGTGTATGCGTAAAAAAACAAAAATAATATGTACATGTATACGAGAAGCACAACCAATAGACTCATTCAAGACTGGGCTGATACAAGCCAAATGACCAGTTTTATGGGTGCGTTCGTTTAGCTTCCCTGGGTCGACCCTGGTCTGCCCTGGTCTGACGCGGGGCTCACCCGGGTCAGCATCAGTGCCCTGCTTGTGGAGTGGGTCACTTGGGGGTGACGTGAGGTGCATGCCGTCACCACGTGAGGGCGAGTGTAATCGTTCGATTAGCTCATGTCAGGGGCTCACCCGAGTGAGCACTGCGGGGTCGACCCAGGGAAGCTTATCGGATGTACCCTATAAGGGGATCTCACCACTAAATTCTGTCTACTTGCCACACCACACACTCCACTTACATATCCCTTGAGGAGTCTGTTGTAGTCATCGACAGATACAGAAAGTAAGCCAAAAAATAAGTTACAGGCAACAAAAACTATAAGAATGTATGTTAAGGAGAAAGTGTTGATTCATGAATAGAATATACGAGCCGAATGCGAGTACATTGTAGTCACGACTCACGAATCTACACTTTTGCTCAGCTAACAATAAATTGTGTCATTAAAGGATTTGGGTACTTTTTGTAACACAAAACACAATGTCCACAGATTTGCATCAAACTTACACCGTTTGAAGATAATGATAGTAGAAAGCGTACCTTAAAATATTAGTTGCTGAGGTGCTGTAGTTTTTGAGAAATGAGTAAAACAATGTCATGAAAATACGTTTTTTGATGCTAAAATAATTTACGTCTCATGATCACTGAGACGAAAATTATTTTCATGACATTGTTTTACTCATTTCTCAAAAACTACAGCACCTCAGCAAGTAATATTTGAAGGGAAGCTTTCTACCATCATTATCTTCAAACTGTGTAAGTTTAATGTAAATCTGTGCACATTGTGTTTTTGTCCTTTAAGTGATTTTTCTAGACTGGAAAATTGTTTTTTTGTGAATTGATAGATAACATATTTTGTAGCTATGTTTGGTTGCACTTTTATGCTGTCTTTCAGTTTGGAAAGACAGTAATTGAACTATTTAATTTAGTTTTTAATAAATCTACACTCAACTGTAGATTCGGTTACAGTTAAGTTAAGATTCGCAAACATAATGTACACTTTCGACAATAGAGTGACGTCACATAAATAGTTTAATAGCAAACACACCCTCGCCAACGAACCTCACTGTCTGGCCATTACAGTACTAAAAAATACACTAGAAGTTGTTATTGACATGTGCATAGCAACTATATTAACCAAGATTTCTTCATTAATGGCTTATCCAGAGATAACCACGACAGAAAAGCCAACCACCACTGTGCCAAGTACTATTGAGAGTACTACGGCTAAACAAACTACCACCCAACGAACTACCACCCAACCACCTACCACCACACCAACTACCGCCCAACCAACGGGGCAAATATCAACCACTAATTCTCCTAATTCCGCAGACCTGACAACCACTGCTGAGCCAACAACACCCATTCTGACGACCGAGGCCATCACGACAGCACCGATCACAACAGATGCGCCGACAACAATAGTGCCGACCACCAAAGCACAGACTCCAGGATTGACTACTGCAGGAACAACAGCAGGTGACACCACTTTAGCAGCAGGGAGCACCGCAGCAGCGGGGAGCACTGCAGCAGCGGGGACCACTGTGTCACCGGGGACCAATGCAGCAGCGGGGACCACTGTAGCAGGAACCACTGCAGCCAACGCTGCCACCACAAGTAATGCAGGTGCCAGTACTAAAGTAACAACACAAGGGCAAACAGATAAACAAACCACTAAAACTGGTACAATACCTTCAACCCTAACAGCTAGCGAAACTACTACAGTTGCAGCAGGCCCTACAACTACAGCAAGTGTCACATCACCAGTAGCCACAACTAGCCCTAGCAGAAATAAGATCGATAAAAAGATCGATGAAGTTACTGCATCACTACCTGAAGAAGTAGGTTTATTTCCTTTTTTATTGCCTTTATAAGTATCAATATTAATTTCTTAATAATAATAATAACAAGAGGCTTTTATAAACTGTAGCGCCCTTAGAGGGTGTACATGTAATATGTACTTTTTGTAGGACAAAAAACACAATGTCCACAGATTTACACTAAACTTACACAGTTTGAAGATAATGATAGTGGGGTGTCGTGGCCGAGCGGTTAAGAGCACCGAATTCAAGCTCTGCTCATTCTGTTCAGCAGTGTGTGGGTTCGAATCCCGGTCGTGACACTTGTGTCCCTTAGCAAGACACTTGGCTATTATTGCTTCTCTCCACCCAGGGGTAAATGGGTACCTGTGAGGGCAGAGATGGTTCTTGTGATTGATTTAGCCGAGTAGCGCATTTGTTGCACGAGGCTGTATACTCCCCAGGGAGCTGAGATGGTTTAAGAAGTGAATTAAGGCCCAGTGACCAGGGGTAATAATTTGAAGCGCTTTGAGACACCCATTCGGGAGTGAAAAAGCGCTATATAAACTCAAATATTATTAAATATTATTAGTAGAAAGCTTCCCTGAAAATATTACTTGCTGAGGTGCTGTAGTTTTTGAGAAATGAGTAAAACAATGTCATGAAAATAATTTTCGAGATGTTGTAGTTTTTGAGACGGAAATTATTTTAAGCATTCACAATCGTATTTTCATGACATTGTTTTACTCGTTTATTTTAAGCATTCACAAACGTATTTTCATGACATTGTTTTACTCATTTCTCAAAAACTACAGCACCTCAGTAAGTAATATTTGAAGGGAAGCTTTCCACTATCAAACCCTGTAAGTTTAATGTAAATCTATGGACATTTTGAAAAAGTACCCAAATCCTTTAGCCCCAAAATAGTCCTGAGGGGCTTTACAGAGGATAAAATTTTAAGCAAGTTAGAGAGCCAATAAAGGAGGATCTCAATAATTACAACTATTACCTTTTTAAGGCCAAATAGACATCGTAGATACCGGTTAATAACCAATTTACTCTAAAAACTTGCATTTAGTAATGAATAACTTAATTCAAAAACGGCTTATCTATTACATAACCTCTTGACGCCAGTGACGATATTCCTCTAATTGGGTTGAACACAGTTCTCCAGCTTTGGCAAACTGAGGGCGCTATTTTCCACACCAAATAGCCGCCACTGATGTCACGATTCCTTTGTGGCGCAGGTTTGTTTGACCCCGCGTTTTTCAGAAATTTTGCTTGAAGCGTTCTGTAGAAAAAAACATTTTTACCATGTTTTAACGTGAGGTAAGAGACTCGTTATATTTTTTGAATGTCTTCTATGGACTCCAGCAATTAGAAAACTGTAATATCTCTATATTCAAGATCATCTTTTATTGGCTGTTTAAGAATAATACCGAACAATTAATCTTACTTTGCTAATTTTTGAAGTTTTTTGTATGGCCCTGTTTGTAATTGCGGCTACAGCTACTGCTACTGCTATGGCTAGATCATTCTATCAATGAGCATTGATGACTTAATTGATGCATTGGCTGCCCTTAGCAACAGCCGCAGCCGCTTATTTGGCTATGGCCTCAGTTTATGTTATGCCTTAAAACCGGTTAAACTTATAAGGGGATTCATTTTGGGTGACCGGTGTTTTGGTTGTACTGTACCGATCAATCTGTAAGTAAACGTAAACACTGACCGGACACAAATTTTTTGTTTTAACGACTCACGGGCTGAAAAAGTATCCGATCAGAGGGCCATATTTCATAAAGCTGCTTAGCAGACAAAGCTGCAACAAAAATAATTAGTGACCTGAGGTTTGAGAAAGACTGTGCTAGGGTCAAAATGTCAGGCACTAACTATTTTTGTTTGAATTTATACCATAGGTCCCTTTGGTTGGTATGCAGATTTTAACAGCTATTCTCTTTTTTTACAGAAAGTACTGCTATAAAGCAAATTGCATTAACAAGCCAAAAAAACGAGCTGGGAACCAGTGGAAACAATGTCAACTTGTTGAAATTTGGCTGGTAACCAAATTCAGGGAAGCAATAAAATTCTGCTTTTTAAAGGAACATTACAGAACTGGCAAGAAAAAAAATTGTCCAAGATCACAGATTTACATAAAACTTACACGGCCTAATGATGATGATAGTAGAAAACATCCCTTGAAATATTTCTGTCTGAAATTTCATATTTGATGAGAATTTTAAAAAACTAATTTCCCGTTGGAGTTTATTGCTCAGTGAGCGATTTGTGAGCGACTTTTTTTTAAATGATGTCATGCGAAATTTGTAATCGGTTTTCCACTATTTTCTCATGATCCAGATGGCCGATATAATCTCAAACTTCTACAGGTTTGTCAGTTCATGTATTATGTTGGATAACTTAAAGTGCTTACACTGTCAGCAACTGTTTTGGTAGCAAAAACCAATTCTATAATGTTCTTTTAGGAAATTGGACCAAGGGATAATCACCTTTTTTTAAAGTTTTTTTTTTTACAACAACGAGTGAAAGTTTGTTTTATCTTTTTGGCAGGTGAAAGATTCTCTGACCGCTCTGATTTTACCTGACGACCTATCCGACGGTGTGGCATCTTCCGCCGACATTAACATAACCACGGACGTCATTAAGTCAGGCCTGGAGGTCATTCGCAATGTCACCACTGTCGCTAATACCACCGAGGATGATGATCTCCAGAGAAATATCCTCGAAGGCAGCTGGAATTTCATGATTGCCGTCTCTGAAAATGAGGATTCCTTCATATCCGAAAACAACGAAGTGAACGAAGATCTACTTCAAGTAAGTTCAGTTCAGTTCAGTTCAGTTCAGTTCTTTTATTTCCACAGTATTCACAAGTATAACAGTCAGATACAATTCAGTATTATGTAAACAGGGAGTGAAACTGTAGAGGAACCCATCAAAAAGCACAGCAAGTAATGGGTCCCTTTAATGAAGCATGTGCTTTGACCTAAATAAATAATTACATTGTATCTCCACCATGCAAAGTTTCAAATTCTACTCATGTACATGGTGTTACTGCAAACCTTACTAGATTGTATCTCCACCATGCAAAGTTTCAAATCCAACTCATGTAAATGGTGTTACTGCAAACCTTACTAGATTGTATCTCCACCATGCAAAGTTTCAAATCCTACTCATGTACATGGTGTTACTGCAAACCTTAATAGATTGTATCACCACCATGCAAAGTTTCAAATCCTACTCGTGTACATGGTGTTACTGCAAACCTTGCCATAGATTGTATCTCCACCGTGCAAAGTTTCAAATCTTACTCATGTACATGGTCTTACTGCAAACCTTACTAGATTGTATCTCCACCATGCAAAGTTTCAAATCCTACTCATGCACATGGTGTTACTGCAAACCTTACTAGATTGTATCTCCTCCCATGCAAAGTTTCAAATCCTACTCATGTACATGGTGTTACTGCAAACCTTAATAGATTGTATCACCACCATGCAAAGTTTCAAATCCTACTCATGTACATGGTGTTACTGCATACCTTGCCATAGATTGTATCTCCACCGTGCAAAGTTTCAAATCTTACTCATGTACATGGTCTTACTGCAAACCTTACTAGATTGTATCTCCACCATGCAAAGTTTGAAATCCTTCTCATGTACATGGTGTTACTGCAAACCTTACTAGATTGTATCTCCACCATGCAAAGTTTCAAATTCTACTCATGTACATGGTGTTACTGCAAACCTTACTAGATTGTATCTCCTCTCATGCAAAGTTTCAAATCCTACTCATGTACATGGTGTTACTGCAAACCTTAACAGATAGTATCACCACCATGCAAAGTTTCAAATCCTACTCGTGTACGTGGTGTTACTGCAAACCTTGCCATAGATTGTATCTCCACCGTGCAAAGTTTCAAATCCTACTCATGTACATGGTGTTACTGCAAACCTTACTAGATTGTATCTCCACCATGCAAAGTTTCAAATCCTATTCATGCACATGGTGTTACTGCAAACCTTACTAGATTGTATCTCCACCGTGCAAAGTTTCAAATCCTACTCATGTACATGGTGTTACTGCAAACCTTACTAGATTGTATCTCCACCGTGCAAAGTTTCAAATCCTACTCATGTACATGGTGTTACTGCAAACCTTACTAGATTGTATCTCCACCATGCAAAGTTTCAAATCCTACTCATGCACATGGTGTTACTGCAAACCTTACTAGATTGTATCTCCACCATGCAAAGTTTCAAATCCTACTCATGTACATGGTGTTACTGCAAACCTTACTAGATTGTATCTCCACCATGCAAAGTTTCAAATCCTTCTCATGTACATGGTGTTACTGCAAACCTTACTAGATTGTATCTCCACCATGCAAAGTTTCAAATCCTACTCATGTACATGGTGTTACTGCAAACCTTACTAGATTGTATCTCCACCATGCAAAGTTTGAAATCCTTCTCATGTACATGGTGTTACTGCAAACCTTGCCATAGATTGTATCTCCACCATGCAAAGTTTCAAATCTTACTCATGTACATGGTGTTACTGCAAACCTTACTAGATTGTATCTCCTCCCATGCAAAGTTTCAAATCCTACTCATGTACATGGTGTTACTGCAAACCTTAATAGATTGTATCTCCACCGTGCAAAGTTTCAAATCCAACTCATGTACATGGTGTTACTGCAAACCTTGCCATAGATTGTATCTCCACCGTGCAAAGTTTGAAATCCAACTACTCATGTACAATCTGCAGAGCTTATTACTAGCTTGTATTCTCCACTGTGCAAAGTTCCCAATCCTACCGTTGAATGATTAGACTTTGAATTATATTGAGGTTTTATGAAGTGTTTTCATTGTACGTTTCACTTCCAATGCAGGACTTTTTTGATGTGGGCAGCCTGGTGCTTGACAATGACAGAGAGGAAGTTTGGGAAGACATTCAAATGGTAACCAGGGACATATCTTGATTGGAAGCATATTGTGGAAATGTCATGGCTCAGCGGTTAAGAGCACCGAATTCAAACTCCGGTGTTTCTGATCAGCAGAGTGTGGGTTCAAATCCCCAGCCGTGACCCTTGTGTCCTTAAGCGAGACACTTAACCATTGCTTCGTCCTTCAGATGGGGCATAAAACCGTTGGTCCCATGTGTTGTGTAATGCTGGTAAAAGAACCCAGTTCACTTATCGAAAAGAGAAGGGGTTCGCCCCGGTGTTCTGTGCTGTGGCTGCTGTATACGCCATATGATACCACCTTGTAAACCCTTAAGGTGCTGCATAACTGGGTCTCAGAATTCATCACTGCAATAACCAATCTTTATACTCAGCGCCTCGAGTAGCTTGTTCGATAGATATGTGCGCTATAAAAGACTTTGATATTACATATTGCACCACAGCAACTTGTAAACAATTATACACGATGCTTACTGCTATGTAAAAGAATTAGTCTCATAATTCAAACGTAGTCCCATATACATTGCAGGAAATGCTGTACGTTGTAGCGCCAGGAGTGTCACTGAGTGACGGATGCTTTACCTATATAAGAAGCCACTACTATTATTTTTATTATCTGGCAAACCTTACGAGAAACAAGTTTTTGTGGTTCAAAATTCACAGACTGAAACAATTCGTGCAAGAACTATGCAAGTGTGGGCCTTGGACAATACTGTTTACCGAAAGGGTCCAATGGCTTTAAGTTTACCAGCCAAACAGCCATGTCACATGTACAACTTTTTTGAATGGTATCCCGCTTGTTTCTGCCAAGCAGAAAACTTTTAGGCAATATTTTCTGCTCAAGCAGCTCTATAGTTTGGGCCCAGCCATCGATTTCACCAAACTCTTCCTAACTTAGGATTAGTCTCAGGACTTAGATCGGGTTAAGTTCCATATACGAAGACGTTTGGACGCATTAAACCCATCTTAAGTTAGGTCAAGTTACTCGACCTAACTCGAGATAGGATTAATCCCAGCATTTGGTGAAATCGGCTGTTGGTGATATACTTAACACTGTCTTGGCATGCATCGCCACAGTGGTCACATTGTATTGATCAGTCCCCTTTGACCATCAAAATTTGTATGGGGTACTTTCTGTAGGACACAAAACACAATGTCCGTAAGTTTACATTAAACTTACATGGTTTAAAAATAATGATGGTAGAAAGCTTCCCTTTTAATATTACTTGCTGAGATGCTTTAGTCTTTAAGAAATGGGTAAAAAATCACAAAAATTATTTTAGCATTACAATACATTGTGTGACATTGTTTTACTCATTTCTCAGAAACTATACAGCACCTCAGCAAGAAAAAAATTTTAGGGAAAATTTCAACCATCATTATCTCCAAACCGTGTAAGTTTAATGTTTATCTGTGGAAATTGTGTTTTGTATTACAAAAAGTACCGAAAATCTTTAAAGTTGCACAATTTTTCTTTGTTTTCCTCCACCTTGACTGTAGGAGACTGTGGCAGGACCGTTGGGGATTGTGTCTTCAGTTGAAACTGTGGCAATCGAAGTTGGCAAAGCTTTAATCAATCAAGGAAACGCTTCGGACATAGTAATTGCTGAGGACAACCTGAGTAAGTGCTTGTTTATACCCTTTACATTTGCATCTATCTGGCAAGGGCAAGTTGGATTTGTGCTCTTTTGTGAAAGGGGTTTTATTCAACACATGATGACCCAGCAATCCAGCCCTAGCCGTAGTTGAGCCGCAACCACCAAGATCCAGGTAACTGACCTTGTTTGTTGTCTTTTATTTTCAGATGGAGTTATTGCCGTAATGGGGAAAGACGAAGTTCAAATGAATGGTTACTCAAAAACTTTTGACAGTAAAGATGACTCATCTGGAGTGGCGACTGAAATCAATATAGGCAATACCCAGTTTGAAGAAAACGGTGCCATAAAGGCTTTGCCAGGTAAGTGTAAGACTGTTTTCAGTGTTCAGAAATTTTCCTTTAAGCATCCAGGAATTCCCTTTAAGTTCTCAGAAGTACCCTAACAAGTACACAGAAATTCCACAAGTTACATGTAGATTTATGTTTACTCAGAAATTCCCTCATATAAGTGTCGAGAATTCCCCATAATTAAGTATCCATAAATTCCCTCATAGGTATTCAGAAGTTACTTTATGCATCCAGAAATTGCTTCACAAACATCCAGAAAATTCCCACTTAAAAATCCAGGAAAAGGCTCTCAAGTATCCAGAATTTCCCTCACAAGTATCTCGAAAATTTCCTCGTAAGTATCAACAAATTCCCTGATAAAAGTATCTAGGAAATTCCCTCACAAGTCTCAAAAAATTCCCTGATAAGATTTTAGAAAACTCGCTCACAAGTGCCCAACAAAATTTCCCTGATAAGTATCTAGAATATTTCCCACAAGTATCCCAAAATTCCCTGTTAAGTATCCAAAAGTTCCCTGATAAGTTTGTAAAAAATACCCTCACAAATGTCTGAAAATTCCCGGACAAGTATCTAGAAAATACCTCTACAAATGTCCAGAAATTCCCAGACAAGTATCTAGAAAATGCCTTCCACAAGTATGCAGAAATTCCCTCACAAGTATCTAGAAAGTTCCCTCACAACTATCCAGAAATTCCTGGATAAGTATCTAGAAATTTCCCTCACAACTATCCAGAAATTCCCAGATAAGTATCTAGAAATTTCCCTCACAACTATCCAGAAATTCCTGGATAAGTATCTAGAAATTTCCCTCACAACTATCCAGAAATTCCTGGATAAGTATCTAGAAATTTCCCTCACAACTATCCAGAAATTCCTGGATAAGTATCTAGAAATTTCCCTCACAACTATCCAGAAATTCCTGGATAAGTATCTAGAAAATTCCCTCACAACTATCCAGAAATTTCTGGATATCTAGAACATTCCCTCACAACTATCCAGAAATTCCTCGATAGGTATATATAAAATTCCCTCACACTTATTGGGTGGCATGGTTGGCTTGTGCGTGAAGCGCTCGCCTCTCACCAAGGTGACCCCGGTTCGATTCCCGGTCGGGGCCATATGTGAGTTGAGTTGTGCGTTGGTTCTCTGCTGTGCCACGAGGGTTTTCCAGACTATCCGGTTTTCCTCCCTCAGGAAAAAATCAAACACTTTCTTGGCTGTGCTCCGTGGTCATAATGGGTTGATGTGGCTGGCAGCTGAATGCGCCCTTGCATGCCTGCTTCTCGAACACGTTGTAGCCGCGTCCTTCGCAATTCAGCCCTAGCTGCGAGTAAGGACGATTAGCCCCCCAAATTATTATTATTATTATAATAAAAATTCCCTGGTAAGTGTCTTGGAAATGCCTTTACTATCTGGCCTACTAATAACTTCTCTCAAGTATCCAGAAATTCTCTGGTAAACTGAATTGTTATTTAGTGCAATTTGTTTGTCTGTATTCTTTACAGCGAATAGCAGTTTGGTCGTGGTGGTACTCAAGTTCAACAGCATTGAGGAATTGTTGGTCAAAGAAGATGTTGAGGACCAGACACCGGGAAACAAACGACTCGCTAGCAGTGTTTTGTCAATTCAGGTGGTTGCGGATGGTAAACCTCAGTCTGTACCCCTTTCCTTTAAGCTGGGGCATTTAGAGGTGAGCAAGCAGTGTATTGTATTTCTGGAAATGTGCTGAACAAGTCTAACCTATTAGTAATGTTATTATTATTATTACAGATGAATTGCATATGGCGTCAGTGACCGCCATCTTGGATTACAAACATTGGAAGCAAGCACTTTATAAATTTATTATGATGAACACCATTAACCAGTTTACTTAAGGTTTAAAAAATCTTTTCCTGCTAACTTTATGGCTTTATTTGTTGTAAAATGTGTGCAAATTTTGGTGAGTCAATCAGCGTTGAATTGCTAGGGGTAGGTGACAAGATATGGGCCCAATCTCATAGAGCTGCTAAGCACAAAAATTTACTTAACTTGAAATTTCTTTCTTGATAAAAACAGGATTACCAACCAAATTTTCACCTGATTTTCAGGGTAAGCATACAACAGCTGAATACTAGTAACAAGCAATATGCAACATATGGAAATTTGGTAGGTAATCTTGTTGTTATCAAAGAAGAAATTTTATGCTAAGCAATTTTTTGTGCTTAGCAGCTCTATGAAATTGGGCCCTGGTGTGCTGCCCACAGTAGCAAGACTGCCCTTGTACTGATGTCCCGCTTGACTAAATAACTGCCAATGGTCTTCTATTTTGAGACTTAAGCCTGGTTCACACTTCCTGCGAATGCGATTGAGAAGCAAATGTTGACGTCACAAAAATCACAGCGAATATTCGCAGCAGTTCAGCTTCATTCAAATCACTTGCGAATATCGCTGCAAAAGGATAGTTGTGACGTCAAATTCTCATCAAATTCGCTTCGCATTCGGCAACACTGGCAGATGCGCTGATCTAGCCAGAGCTGTAGCCAAAGTTGTCGAAGTGAAGATATGGCTCGCGGCTAACCGTTTGCACTGCCTAAAATGCTCACCGCAACATAGATAGTTTGACTTCCATGGCATGGCCAAGATTTTTTGACGTCAGGTGAATTGGGTCAATTCATGATTCTTGAAGGTTTTTTATTTAAACACCTCAGAAAATACCTAATTTTTGACAATAAAAGGAAGTCATTTTAGCACAGCGTAGACTACCATTTGTTTAAAGGGTTTGGGTTAATTTTGTAGAACACAAAACACAATGTCCACAGATTTACATCTAACTTGAACAGTTTTGAGATTATGATAGTTGAAAGCTTCCATTAAAAGGTTACTTGCTGAGGTGCTGCAGTTTTTGAGAAATTAGTAAAACGAGTTACAAAAAGAAAACTTGTCTTAGGAGACAAAATTTAGCATGAAAATGTATTTTTGTGACATTGTTTTACTCAGTTCTAAAGCTACAGCACCTCAGCAAGTAATAAGCTTTCCACCATCATTATCTTCAAACAGTTAAAGTTTAATGTAAATCTGTGTACATTGTGTTTTGTGTTACAAAAAGTACCCAAATCCTTTAAATAAAATTCATTATCATACTGTATAATCTGTATAATCACAATATTCTGCTAATTTCTTTAAACAGCCTGTAAAAGAGGAAGAACCAAAGTGTAACTTCTGGGAACCGGTACTTTCTTCGTAAGTATGAAAGAATTAGAATAATAATAATAATAATAACTAGAGATGTATGTATAGACTGATCCATACGTGCAAGTGCTGCACACCGCGGCTCCATTTCCTTGACGCTTGCAACATGTGGTTTTATACACAGAGATAGGTTTCCACGTCTTCTTTTTAACTTTTTATAACATAACATAACATAACAATTAACATTTATAAGGCGCTATTCCATCAAGATCATAGCGCACTAGAAAGAAATTAACATGGAAAAAGGTGAGTCTTAAGGACTTTACGAAAAGTAGATAGAGTATATTAGATTCCCTAATGGCAGTTGGGAGATTGTTCCAACTCATGGGCCAAGCCACACTGAAAGCCTTCTGACCTAAAACTTTGTTTGCTCGGGAACATTCAAGCGAGTGATGTCAAGTGTGGACCGAAGAAATCATGGAGGAGTGTAATGTGACAGTAAAGTGGTAATATAATGAGGTGTAGTTTTGTTAAAGCAATTAAAAACGAGAAGAGCAATCTTAAAATGGATGCGTTCTCTAATTGGTAGCAGATGAAGTTCCCTCAGTGATGGGGTAATATGTTCTCTCAAGGGTGTGGAACATATTAAACGAGCTGAACTATTTTGTAATCTTTGAACTCTGTTCAATTCATATGACGTTGCACCAAATAAAAGGAGATTACCATAGTCAATACAAGAGAGGACTAAAAGCTCTGACAACATGATGGAGAGTATCCTTAATAACCAGGTACCGTTTGATTCTCCTTAAGTTACGTAATTAAACATTTATTGATTGGCAGAGGCTAGAAACTTGCTTGCTCATTGTGAATGAGGTTTCTTTGTCAATAATTAACACAACTTCCCTGACAGGCCTGTGAGGTGGCAAAATCCACCTAAAAAGACATTCAAGGCGCTTTAGAATGAGCTTCATACATGTAAATGCCGTTTTAATTATTCTTATTTGTCTGCAGTGATGGGGACAGTAGTAAGACTGCCGGGAACTGGAGTGACGCAGGATGTACAAAAGACGATGCTGCTTCCTCAACCAGCGCTACGGTCTGCAACTGTGACCACATGACTAACTTTGGTATTCTGATGTGGCTCGGTGATTCAGTGAGTTTTACATGTACTTTTAAGATTTACTTTTAATACGCTTTACATTGGCATAAAAATATACAAATAGATAAATGGATCTGGATGTATAAACTGTATAAACTGTGGATGTATCGCCTTGGGGATACAAAAAGATATATTTTAATAATCTCTGAAAAAAAAAAAAAAAAAAAAAATGCCAACCTGGTTGTCTTAAAAAATGTGTTTTGCGGCCATTTTGCAAAAGTCAAAAAGGCAGGACGCTAAACTTGCTTCTTTTTTTTTCATTGGCCTAAACACCAAGTTTTATTTGTATTATGAGTATGTTTAGCCAAATCAATTTGCAGAGCTTAATAAATCAAGTCTCATAAGGGGTTGATTTGATTGATTTGATTTGATTTGATTTGATTTAATTCGGTAAAGTGGCTTTTGTGCCTTTAAATTTTAATTCTTACCTTTATTTTCTAGTATTGTCATTCAAATTAAATTCGGCTTCTGGCCACGACTTTTGAAATGTTCTAAAATAACAATTTAATAGTAAATAACAAAGCAATTATGTATTAAACTTTGACCCTTTAGCCACCGAAGGATACCCAAACACTCGACACCATTTCTCAGGTTGGATGCTACGTGTCGATTGCTGCATTGATTGTGGCTCTAGGACTCCTGTTATACCTCAAGTGAGTAATCATAAACACCTGTTTTGTTTGATTCTTATTTATTAATTTTGGTTTTTACCCATACACCGATGTGTGTTAGCACTGTATACTCGGTACTTCCCTGAGTCTTGTGAAAAACTATCACATGCATATTATACTCACTTACTCACTCAGTTGACCCAAGTTGTCGCGTTGCAGCATGTCTGAGTCGGGCTCTATGGCTGACACGCCAAACAACTCTATCCTGCATACAGCTGATTAGCACCTCCTTGTTGCATATAACTCGAGTGGGATTCGAACCCACGACCCTAGCAACCCCAGAGCAGCGTCTCACCAACTAGACTACCGAGATTGCCCGGTAGCTAAAGGCTTGAAAAATACTTTCATACAAAGCTTAGTAAAAGTCGAGTTGGATTCAAAACTTTGCATGGTGGATATATGATATCGAAAAAAGGTTGCAGTAAGACCATGTAATGACTCTCTCTGAGTGAGTTAGGGGGTGGTTCTGAAAAGAACTGTTGTTTTAACTTGATGTTTTGATCAGTATGCTCTTATCGTCTTCTGGAGAAAGCTGGACTCTGATGCTGCATGCGCCTAAGTACTATTGATACGGATTAGCTTGGTTAGTAAAAGTCAACGAACTGCCATTTGAATGACACCCCCCCCCCAATGCTTATTTCAATTGAAGTAAACTACATATTTAAAAGTATTTAACCCTTGGCTCTTTCCAGAACCGGCACTACTCAAAAGAAATTTCACATGGTGTTACCGCAAACCTCTGTTAGATATTTTAGAGTTCTTAAAATCCCTGAAAAAAAAAATCAAAAGGCAATTTGTCAAGGTTGTTGAGTATTTCTTTTATTGAAAAATAGACAATGAATTGCATTTTCAATGATGTTTGTTACTTTTCTGAAAAAAGGAACATTACAGTATTGTTTTTGCTGGCAAAACAGTTGCTGTCAGTGTACACTTTATGTAATCCATCATATACGTAAACTGACAAACTTGTAAAAGTTTGTGATTTATCGGCCATCTGGCTCACAAGAGAATAGTGACAAACTGGTTTTAAATTTTGCACTGCAGCAATGCCAAAACAAAAATGAATAAAATGCTCACTGAGCGATAAACTCCAAATTAGATAATTTATTTCTCATTAAGTATGACATTTCAGACAGAAACATTTAAGGGATGTTTGCTACTATCATCATCATTAGACCGTGTAAGTTTTACGTAAATCTGTGATTTTCACGATTTTTGTTTCTTACCAATTCTTTTTATGTGAGCAATACGGCCAAAGGAATTTCCCATGCAGGGACAATAAAGTTGTATTGTATTGTATTGTATTGTATTGTATTGTATTGTATTGTAATGTATTATATTGTAACGTTCCTTTAAACCTATCCTGCACAGGTCGTCATTGTCATCAGAACGCATTATTATCCACATTCACCTTATGAGCGTCACCCTTGTTGCGTTGACCATCTATGTGCTTGGTATCGGGGCAACTGATAATGAAGTAAGTAAAGATTAATTCTGATAGAGTCATTAATGGTTTATTTATTCAAAAATATTAAAATAAAATAAAAACTGGCAGTAAAAAAAAACTGAATTCCGGTCTTAATTTACAATTTGTCAGTTAATACAATAAAAAGGCAGTGACATGTAATACAACTTAAAAAGCAAAAAAACATTAAAATGCACAAACGCCTTAGACCCCAAAGGTCACAAGGCAAAAGACCCAGAATTGCACAAAAACATCTAAATCACAGAACAGTCCCTAACCAGGTCTGGAAAGCACTGCACATGAACAACCGTAAAAAAAAAAAAAAAAAAAGGCATTGGGTGGAGAATTAGGTCAACTTTGAGTTTGATTGAACTCCTGCGTTTGGTATTTATGCTTAATGCAGGCACTGGATATGTTTGGTCATTGTCAAGCAACAGTAGATCACAACATCTGCAAAATAAACAAAATCTGTGAAAATTTTGACTTACTTAGTCATCGAAGTTGCAAAAAAATAATGAAAGAAAAAAACACCCTTGTTAAACAAAATTGTGTGCTTAATGATGTATAATTAAAGGCTTCAGGCCTGAAGTCTTTTAATATTGGAGTAAAAAATTACCTCTTTCCTAATAACTGCGTTACTTCAGAGGGAGTCGTTTCTCTTTACATGTACAGTATGTGCCTTCTTCATTAGGCCAATAACATTCATGTAATCTTTCTCAGTTCCCTGGGGAGTAAACAACCCTTGGCTGTGGCGGCGACACTCCAGTGTTTTTTTCATACACAATGTCAACCTTCGTGCAGGTACACATTTATACCTCCGGGTGAAGAGAAGCAATTTAAAGTATTTTGCTCAAGGACATTAGTGCCGTGACCAGGGCCCAATTTCATAGAGCTGCTAAGCACAAAAATTTGCTAAGCATGAAATTTCTGTCTTGATAAAAACAGGATAACCAGCCAAATTTCCACGTGATTTTCAGGATAAGCAAACAACAGCTGAATACCAGTAACAAGCAATATACAACAAATGGAAATTTAGTCGATAATCCTGTTTTTATGAAGGAAGAAATTTCATGCTAAGCAAATTTTGGTGCTTAGCAGCTCTATGAAATTGGGCCCAGGTTTTGAACCCACACTCCAAGGGTTTAACCACCAGTACTTGAATTCAATGCTCTCAACCACTAGACACCCTGGGGAGTCATGGCCGAGCAGACAAGAGCACCGAACTTGAGTTTTGGTATTTCTGTTCAGCTGAGTGTGGGTTCGAGTCCCGGTTATGATACTTGTGTTCCTGAGCAAGACACTTAAGTATAAATGCTTCTCATCACCCAGGGGTAATTGGGTACCTGTGAGGGCAAAGATGGTTCTTGTGGTTGACTTAGCTATAGTAGCGCATATTTGTTGTAGAGTCTGCATACTCCCCAGGGAGTTGAGGTGGTTTGAGGAATCAATTAAATGGCCAAATGGCCAGCCGTCGATTTCACCAAACTCTTCCTAACTGAGGATTAATCTTAGGACTTAGGACGAGTTCAGCTCCGTATCCGAAAACGTTAGGACACATTGAACCCATCCTACGTTAGAACGGGTTACTCGTCCTAACTCGAGATAAGATTAATCCTAGCGTTTCGTGAGATCAGCTGCAGGGTTAATAATATTGGTAACGCTGTGAGACGCCCTTCCCTTACTATTACTATTACTATTACTATTACTATTACTATTACTATTACTATTACTATTACTATTACTATTACTATTACTATTACTATTACTATTACTATTACTATTACTATTACTATTACTATTACTATTACTATTACTATTACTATTACTATTATTATTATTATTATTATTATTATTATTATTATTATTTATGGGATCACATAAATAACAAATGCTATCATGTTTAAGAAGTAACTATAAATGCTGAATAGCTTTTGAGTGATGTTGGCTCTGAAAAGAGCTGGTGAGGTATCAACGATTCGAACAGTATACTCTGCTTGTCTTCAGGGGAATGCTTGACTGTCGGTGGTGATGTTTTAAGTAGTGCTTGAGGGATGCACATTTTGGTGGGAAGTATCCAAGCTATTTAGTATTCATAGTTACTTCTTATTTTTCACACCTTGAAAGCTTCAAACACCAAAGACCCTTCGCATGTGACGTCACACGCTAAAAAAATGCCCTCACTGGGATCGAAAAGCGCCCTCACTGGTGTCAAAGGAGGCAAATGCTTGGATGATAGTTGTTCTTTGTGCGTGAAAAGTTGCACGTTGGTGTAGCGTTTCGCGTTATGCAAGGGGTCTATTTGCTATCATGTTTTTTATTTTATTTTTTTATTCGTTGCAGGTATTGTGCAAGGTGATCACCATCGCCCTTCACTTTTTCTTCATGTCCATGTTCAGCTGGATGCTGGTGGAGGGAATCCACCTCTATCGCCAAGTCATCTCCGTGTTCGAGAGCGAGAAATCACGCTTGTGGGTCTACTTCGCTGTCGGATGGGGTACGTTGATAATCAGTATTTATTTTATTACACACCCAATAGCACAAATAAGTCCGCTATATGTGAGCTATAATAACAATAGGCAGTCCCTCGATGTCAAGGAAGATGTTCTCCACAGTTGAACAAAGTTATTATGGTTGAGATAGTTGGTGCCTAAGGTGGCTCCGTCGATGATTCAGAAGTCCTATCTGTGAGCCACATACCCTCTAGCAGATGTCACAGGTTGTAGTTAAACGGAGGGTTGGACCATGGAGATGTCTTTCTCATTCCCACTCCTTTCTCAGCTGTCGCTTAGCGGTTGCCTGAGCTAGATGATTTGTTTCAAAGGTAGCAGTGCCTCAGTGCAACTATAGGACCTTGTCACATGGGGCCAATTTCATAGAGCCGCTTAAGCAAAAAATTTGCTTAAGCACGAAAATAGTTCGCTTATTTTACACACGTTACTAGCCAAAATTTCATGACATATACATTGCTTGTGACTGGTATTTAGCTGTTGTTTACTTAGCATAACAATTGAGTGGAGTCTTGGCCGGTAATCTGATTTTATTATGCCAGGATTTTTTTGCTTAAGCAAAATTTTGTGCTTAAGCAGCTCCATGAAATTGGGCCATGATCATGAGGCAACTTTTTCTTGCAACTTGGAGGCAACCAACTGCAGTGCATGCAATTGGAACACTTTGGTAGCACAGGAGTCATTATTCAAAACAATGCCTTACAATCCCAAAGAAAAAGATTTGAATATTAAAATGTGAATGCCTTTCTTTCATGGAGATTGCCTGAAACTTATTGTCTGTAAATTGCCTGTGTGACATGGCCCCAAGACTCCAATATTATTATTTTTTATTATAACTAATGTTGCATGAAAGATGCTCATTCCAAAAACATGATAAATTTGTGCTTCCCGTTTAAAGGCACTCTGGACACATTTTTATTTGTCAAAGACCAGTTATTCTCACTTAGTGTATCCCAACATTATGTATAAAATAGCAAACCTGTGAAAATTTGGGCTCAGTTGGTCATTAAGATTGCAAAAAAATAATGAAAAAAAAAACACTTCGAGAAAGACTTCAGGCCTGAAGTCTTTCTCAGATTCAAATATTTGAGTGAGAAATTACCTCTTTCTCAAAAATTATGTTACATCAGAGGGAGTCTTTTCTCACAATCTTTTATACTTTCAACAGCTCTCCATTGCTCAATCCCAAGTAAATTTGTATGCTAATATAAATTTTGAGTAATTACCGAGCTTGTGCAGTGCCATTTATGCTCCAGTCTCGGGGAGTTGTTAACAAAATTTGTTTTCCGTTGATTTTTTCATTTAGGAATCCCTGTTGTTGTTGTGATTATTGGAACCTCCATCTTCATTTCTGACTACGGAGTAAACACAACGTGAGTACATTTATTATTGGACTCTTACAGTCTCCCGATGAAGGACAGAGTAAACTGGCCGAAACATTCATCTTAGAACCACCAAGAACTTAGTAGAGATCTATCTACATGGTGTCACTGCAAATTGTCTGACGTTAAAAAGCCCTCTTCTGGTCTCTCACAGGCCGGAGGGGGAATAGACGTGCACTATTTACCGAATTATGCCAGTTCATATGTGATTTCTAGCACACCTCGGTCTTAAACGTGAAATAAGAAAAGAAATTTGGAATAGAAAGGAATTTTTGTAGTTGTTGTTTACAGTTCATGTCTAGAGAGGGCGCTGTAACCAGTCAAAAATTAAAAGACTAGTGCCCGCTTGGGCACTTTTCCCGGAAAACATGCGCGCCCGATCGCTAGACTATATTAGTTCACCCCACGTGACCTTTTTTCAGCCAATCAGAATACAGAACAAGCAAGAGGTGTATTATAAATTTGATTAATGACTTGTACAATTACTTGCTTGGTCACAATGTACCGCTTTAATTTGAATTCCTCGGACTATAAAGACAGTTGCTGTGTCAAATGGTTCGGGGCAAGATTTTGTATGACGACCTCCAGATGAGCAATCGGAGGTACCATTGTGACATACATATCTCGTCGACTAGCCCGGTCGGCCATTTATGGGAGCTGATTTTCTACCCTCCGCCCAGGTAGTAGTAAAAAAGCCGGACAGTTCTTTTTGAAACTCAGAAGTCCCGAACAATCCGAAAAATCTGCTTCGTGGTAGTAGAATATATAGCAAGACAGTTCTCTGAAGAACAAACACTACCTGGCAAATAGATACACACATGGTGTTACTGCAACCCAAATAATAGTAATGTTTTTGTGTTTCTTTTAAAGGGTATGCTGGTTGAATCCTGCCGATAGTATCTGGGTTTTCATGGGACCCATAATTCCGACAATTGCGGTGAGTATTCAAAATTTAGAGGGTTGGGTACTATTTGCAGGACGCAAAACACAATGTCCACAGATTTACACTAAACTTATGTGGTTTGAAGATAATAATGGTAGAAAGCCCCTTATTACTTGCTGAGGTGCTGTGGTTTTTGAATAATTAGTAAAATAATGTCACAAAAATAATTTTCGTCTCAAGGAGACAAATATAATTGTATTTATGTACAGCACCTCAGCAAGTTTTATTTTAAGGGAAGCTTTCTACCATTATTATCTTCAAATCGTGTAAGTTTAATATAAATCTGTGGCCATTGTGTTTTGGTTAATCCTGTATGAATGTAGACTATTTCATATATATACAATAAAACTAACTTGTGAAAATTTTGTTTCAAAAGGGGGTAGCTTTTTTGAGATATTGATATTTGTTACGGAAACCTGAAGCGGTTATGTCCACCCACCAAGAATAGTCTGTAATTGGAATACGCAATCTGAGAAACAGGTCTGCATAGAGCGATTCTGAAATTGAACATTATTTTAATCCTTTCTCTGTTACAGGATCTATGTACTTATTGTAGGACAAAAAACACAATGTCCACAGATTTACACTAAACTTACTCAGTTTGAAGATAATCGTAGTAGAAAGCTTCCCTGAAAATATTACTTGCTGAGGTGCTGTAGTTTTGGGGAAATGGGTAAAACAATTTCATGAAAATTATTTTAGCATCTAAAAACGTATTTTCATGACATTGTGTTACTCATTTCTCAAAAACTACAGCACCTCAGCAACTAATATTTTAAGGTGCGCTTTCTACTATCATTATCTTCAAACGGTGTAAGTTTAATGCAAATCTGTAGGCATTGTGTTTTGTGTTACAAAAAGTACCCAAATCCTTTAAAGGATTTGGGTACTTTTTGTATTAATATTAATATGTAACATTAATACAATTTTAAAATTGTGATGTGTTTGTAGTGGCTTGGCACCTCTGAAAAACAGTGTTTCACTGAGAGGTTTCCCCAGGGTAAAGAAGAAAAGAAAAAAAAAAAAAAAAAAATTGTGTTCTTGCCAAATAACTTTTGAAAGTTCAAAATATGCCTGACCAGTTTTGTGAAATTCTTACAAACAAATTTCAATGAGGATTATTGTACTAAACTTACTAAATTGTATTTTTCCCCTGAAGGTTAACCTTGTCGTGCTGATCATGGTGTCCCGTATTGTGATGTCGGCTTCGAAGCTTCAACAAGAAAAACCAGCATTTAATAGTGTCAAGTAAGCCTTTTATATGTCTGAGTGATGTACAGGGTGTCTCAAAAAACAATATAGACTTTTAAAATGGCTGCCGAATACCAAATAAATGTGATGCGATCAAGCTAGATGAGTCAGTTGTCGGCAATTTTATTACGGAGAAACAAGTCAAAACAGGACAATAGGGGGTAACATTTTCAATTTTTTTTATTTTTTTTGTAGATTCAAGTGCCAAAATGTCTCTATTTTACATTGGTGACTTCCTTTCTGATTAACGTTAAAATTAGCATTGGAATAAAGTTAGCTGATGTACATTGTGAGAGACAGAAATCAACAAAAGCTTGAAAACAATGTTTGCGAAGGTTTATTGTTACACGGAAAGTTGTGCACACAAGTTCTCAAAAATTTCCTGTCATCTCAACGGCAAAAAATAATTCAAACGTGATTGAAAACAATCGCAACATACCTTTGAAAATGAATACGAGAGTCTCTGTTACCTAGAGATAACTTCTGCACCTAAAAATTCTTTCTAAAAATTCAATCATATCACTGTATTCTTTGTTTATTAAAAAACACCGATAAGTTTATCACCAAAAAAACGGAGATCGCCATTACTGTGTGTGCATTGCGCATGCGGTGCACGGTACATTACCATTACGGTTTGTACTACACATAGAAAAACCACAACTCGTGCTTCACATGCGTTGCGATGTCAGGCCTTTCGACCTTTAAACCCTTCAGGGGATTTTTACTATGGGGCACCAAGCGCTATGTTTTCATGTCGAGATTGCGTTCTATCTACGGCTGTTTGCTGCATGTTATTTGCCTGTTCAGAACTAAAATTCCGACTCGTCAAACTTTGAAAGCGTTCGGCACAGTATTCAAAGTAATATGTGGGGCGCCTGTGGGATGTATGTGCGTGCTAAAAAAGGGTTTTAAACCCTTTCTCTTTGTTTCAGTCACTCATAACTCTAGGTGTTCTCCTTTCACAACTTTTGAACAAAAGGTTGTATGAACATGGAGTTTTCAAAGAAGTAAAGCATACATGTAGCTTTTGCACTTTTCAGTTGTATAAACATTTTTTTAAATGACGGGTCAACAAATAACTCATTTTGCTTGATCGCATCACGTATGATTCTGGGGAAAAAGGTTTATATGTATGGATAGCTTGTGGACTCAACTTTTATATGACACAAAAAAGTCGTGATTGGGTGAGCACTGCTCATTTTTATAAAGGGTATGAAAATTATGTTGCACAGTAATTAGCCTTCCAATTTGTGAGAGGTAAGTCCTGTGGAGCTTACAAAATTCACGCCAAGATGTCGGCTACTTATTCTTTAGTGAGCAGTGCTCACCCAGGCATTAATCACTTTTCGGACTTTTTGGTGTCATATGAAAGTTGAGTCCATAAACTATCCATACATCTAAACCTTTTCCCCAAGAATCATGTATTTTTTATTCGACAGCCATATCAAAAGTGTATAGTTGTTTTTTGAGGCACACAGTATTTTATTATTATTTTTTTCTTTTTCTGCAGTGGAGGCTGCCCATGCTTTTATCAGCCACAGTCTGGTATAAGAATCTGAGGCTTTGACATTGCAAGAAAGAGTTTGATACGTTATCCTTAATTGTGGCTGTAAATTAATCTAAATAGCCGTGGTATACAAGTAGTTGTAAACACACTCACTTAATCATTTTATAAAAATTTGCAATTCAGTTTGATTGGCACTTTGTGCACCAAGGAACGACTGATTTACGTGTTGTGGCTGAGTGTGTTAGAACACCAGACTCAGACTCTGGTGTTTCTGATCAGCTGAGTTTGGGTTCGAGTCCCTGTCATGACACCTGTGTCCTTGAGCAAGATACTTAACTATTATTGCTGCATCTTTCAGATAGGACAATGAGATGTTTCAAAAGAATTTTTTTAATTTGGTCCACAACCAACTCATTTTGCTTGACAGCATCAACATTTGTGTCCTTAGAAAGACACTTTAGTAAGACACTTTTTACATGTATTCAGCATTCATAAATACCCCAGACAGTTTCTCCATTTTGATTGGTTGAGAGGACATCATGTGGGGGTGTTTAAACGGATGATATAATCACAGCCAGAAGTGTTTAAACACAGTTAGCCTATGTGTGGTCACTGAATCAGCAACATAATAACCTTGTTCATCTCTTTGTACTTTAACCAAGCAGAAAGCTGAATTTATCCCTGAAAGTTTGAGGGTTCTGAAGCTTGGTGGGTTTAAACCACTATTCATAAAAAACCCAGACAGTTTCGCTTCTCCTAATTGTATTTTTAAAAACATTTTTTAACAAAAGGGCATTTGTGAATGGGAATAAAAGAGTGGTGACTCGTTCTTAAACATTCGTTTAAAACCTTGCAGGGTTGTTGCCGTACGCTATCACACGGCAACGACACTGCCGGTTTTAAACTGCCGTTTAAGAACTCATCAATACCCTTTTATTGCCATAGTTTAAAACCTCTTCACCACACATTGACTCCCTAGTTGTAAGTCATGCCTGTATGGCTATAATTACTACTGTTCTTTTTGTTTCTTCCTAGGGCTGGGTTGCGTAGCTCTTTGCTTCTGCTGCCAATCATGGGAGTCACCTGGATCTTCGGCTACTTTCAGGCTTTCAACCCAGTCTTTAACTATGCATTCGTCACTCTGAATTCTTTTCAGGTATTTATCTGCATTACTAAATGCCGGCTTCATATTTCTGGATCCCTCCCTTAATCCCTTCCCTCTTGTTTTTTATATAAATGGATATGCATTTGTTTGTTCTTGTTTATGCCTCTGAAGAAGGTCCGGTTTGGATTGAAAGCTAAGGCCATCTACCCTACTAATTATATAATAATATTAATAATAGTGGCAACGGGTGATACCACTACACCAACCTGACAGCCCAAATTGTTGTTTGGACTCTGGTTTCACTCAAAATCTTTTGTGAGCGGATCATTGTTGGATTTTTTTAAACAAATTAATAACTGACTGGTGTAATGGACGAAATGAAAAATCTTATTCGGGAGAAAAAAAGTAAATTGAATTGAATTGTCATGCACGTGTGGGCTATTCTTGTCAGGTAGTTCTTATTGTAAACTTTCATATCCTAAGATACTAAGTAATCTGTAAACGACTCATAATTTGAATATATTTATAAAACTTTGTAAAATGTGTAAGTTTAAATGTAGGGCAGCAATGAAATAAATGAGTGCAAACACAAATACAAATTAGTTTTCATACATGTTACAGGCCTTGAACTTATCTAGAAGGAGCACTTTTCCTGTGGTAAGGGGCACTTCTATGAGTAAGATGTAAATTTGTATTGGAACCTTGCAGAGGGCACCAAAGCAAAAGCACAGGGCCCAATTTCATAGAGCTGCTAAGCACAAAAATTTGCTAAGCATGAACTTTCTTCCCCAATAAAAACAGGACTTCCAGCCAAATTTCCACTTGTTACATAATGCTTGTTACTGGTATTCAGCTTTTGTTTACTTATCCTGAAAATCACATGGAAATTTGGTTGGTAAACCTGTTTTTATCAAGGAAGAAATTTCATGCTAGGCAAATTTTTGTGCTTAGCAGCTCTATGAAATTGGGCCCAGGTCACCGCTGTGGGTTATTTCAAAGCCTGCTGTTGTAATAACTCAAGTTATATTTTGTTTAATACTTTTTCAAATTCTGTGTTTTTGTAGGGGTTCTTCATGGCCCTGTTCCACTGCTTCATGAGTACTGAGGTATGTAAAGACAATAGTTGTTAAAGGCAGTGGACACTATTGGTAATTACTCAAAATAATTATCAGCATAAAACCTCACTTGGTAATGAGAAATGGGGAGAGGTTGATAGTATAAAACATTGTGAGAAACGGCTCCCTCTGAAGTGACGTAGTATTCGACAAAGAAGTTATTTTCCACGAATTTGATTTCGAGACCTCAGATTTAGAATTTGAGGTCTCGAAATCAAGCATCTGAAAGCACACAACTTCGTGTGACAAGGGCGTTTTTTTCTTTCATAGTTATCTCGCAACGCCGACGACCAAAGACACTGGACACCTTTGGTAATTGTCAAAGACCATTCTTCTCACGTGGTGTATCTCAACAAATGCACAAAATAACAAACCTCTGAAATTTCACGAGAATAATGGGAGAAACAGCACCCTTGTCGCACGAAGTTGGGTGCTTTCTGATGCTTGATTTCGAGACCTCAGCTGAGGTCTCCAAATCAAAACAAATACTTTACTGAGAAATCACTTCTTCCTCAAAAACTACATTACTTCAGAGGGAGCCGTTTCTCACACTGTTTTTTTTATTATTATCAACAGCTCACCATTGCTTTTTATCAAGTAGATTTTTATGCTAAAGATTATTTTGAGTAATTACCAATAGTGTCCAGCGACTTGACCAGGAAGGATCGGACTTTTGAGAAATGACAAGTGCTTTTCATCTTTTGTTTGTGAAGCTATTTCTGCCGAAGGCAAGGCAGGAAATTTTTGTCATTTTACAATTTGTGTCACCCATGTTTCCTTGCACCAAATTATCTAATGCATACATTGAAAATGATTTTGTTGTAGAAAGTACATCACCACATTTTCTTTTAATGCAATTTTACTTTCTGTTGTTATTTATCTGGAAGAAAGATGCCAAAATACACGTAGAATGAGATACAATTAAATTCAAAAATGGTTTATTAAAACATGTCTCGCAGTTAAAAACTGAATTGCACATGTCAACATCATGTTAAAAAAATTACATCAAATAGAAATTAACAAAGAAAAGGATATTAAACAAGATATTAAGTTTGGTTGAGCTGCATGTACAGTGCCCGTATTCAAAAATTTTGCAATAAAATCTACACAATCATATTTTTTTAAAGTTTCACCCCTGTTGGCATAATTTGGCTCGTTTCTCTGTACTGATATTTCTGACAAACAACTCACTTAGCTTGATCGTATCACACTAACCTTCTTGTCTTGTCATTTTCTTTGATATTCGCAAGCTTCAGGCATGATGCCAGGTTTGCAAACTTTTTATGTTGTGGGACCATGCAATATCAAGTTGAATGACTTTTCGACTGTGTTCTATTTGATACTCCTGACCATCATCCGTGTCTCGGATCAATGCATAGTGGACAATATTTTGATTTATTCTAGGGGAGATCTGTGCTGGGCGGCACAATGTATTTTGCTCAGAGTGCAGGGCTAAAACTTGTGGGTTCCGGCAGGCCCGCCCAGCACACCGCCCACCGTGGCTACAACACTGCTCCAGGGATTATCAAAGGGAGACAAGTCAACATTACAATGTTCCTCCTTAAATTTGGAGCATGGTTTCAGACATTTTAGTAAGCGATCACTCTCACACCTGGAAGGGCATAGCGAAGTACTCCCTTATGCTTTCAGGTGTTAGTGGCATGCAGTTCTTGTCATGTAGCCGTTGTTAGATACCGTCGAATGATTGTGTCTTTTTTAACAGGTTAACAACGCCCTCAAACAGAAGATCCGACGTGTGAAGGACAGCAGCATGGGTGGCGCCTCATCTGTGGACTCGGTAAGAAATCTCAAAGTTTGTTACCTCTTTCCTCCCAAATCATGAATTTCATTTACAGCATCTGATCGAGAAAAAAAAAAATGAAGCATACATGTCCTTTGAATCCTGACGACCTTGCTAACACAAGGCTTTTGAACTGACATGGTACGTGAACATAAGCTGGTGAAGCAAAAAAGAAAACAAAGCATGAAAAAAAAATAATAACGGGTCCTCATTTTTTTATAACCACGTTTCGAGGGGAGCTTGCATTTTTGCGTGGACTTGATTTCTTTTTCCATTTTTGATGTTTAAACAAATACCATTCCTAACCCCAGCTCCATCCTAAATGCCTCATGACTGCTGACAAAGCCCCACTGTACACGGTTATTTCACCATTGGACATCGGAGATGATCTTCTGTATGACATGAAATAGCTGGGTGAGTGAGTGGTCAATCTCTGATCAAAATCAAATCCGAAAAAAAATCGAAACAAAAACAAATTCGCTAAAATTTCTGGAAGTTTTTTTGACAAAAAACTTTTTGCTGTGTCGGTGTACGTGACAAAATTTCTGGTGGTGCACATTTTTTTAAACACTTCACTACTGTCTTTGTTCACGCCTTCATTCAGCATTATATACATCACCAGCAATTTCACTTGCCATAGTATTTTTTTAGTTGCGTGGTTTTTTATTTTTTATGTGACACTTACACCAAGCCAAAAAATTACAAGTAAAAAGACGTTTGCTGCAAATCACACTTATTAAACTTGCTTTTAAATTGTTGCTTGAGAAATTCAATGGTAAAAAAAAAACACCTACAAATTGTGTATAAAAGCAGAGATTGCATTGAATGCATTTAGCATGGAGGCTGGAGCTAAGGCACACACACTAGCCATGTCTGAAATGGTTGTTAAATGGCTGTGGCTTAAATGACTGTGAATTAGTCATGGCGACTTTATTTCTGCCCATGTAGCGTATCGCCAAACATGACCAATTCAGACATGGCTTCTTCTATTCTCCGCTTTATCTCATCTCTGGCACATCCACAATGGGGCGACGGGTACAGGTGGGGGTCGGGGGACAGGGATGTCTATTTATTATGAGGCTTGCGACCCACAAATATATAAGATTAATATAGTTTATCTTTATCCCCTTCCGATCCCCCCCTTCTCTAGAAAAACTTTTTAAAACAAAAGCAAGAAGGAAGATTTAATGCACACAGAAAGGTGACAGTAGATTTTTAGTGGTCTATCACTAACCAAAATCACAGCTTCATTGAAAAAAAAAAAAACATTTTTAAAACAACAGCAAGAAAGAAGAGTTATTTCACATAGAAATATATCAGTAAATTTTCTAAGTGGTCTATCACAAACAGAAATGAAAACTTCTTTGACCAACGCCTCTCTGAGCCCCAAAATAATTTCCCTACCCAACTTGCTTCTCTCTGGTTCCTGCAGTCCAAAACAAATTCTTCATGGTGCAGTTGTGTTTGTTACAGCACCAGCTTGAAAGCTAAATCTGATGGCCGGACCCCTTGTATATGACACAGTATTAAAAAGGGCGTGTCACAAACGAAGACGTCAGCTAAAGCTTCGGCTAGATCGTATGTGTCTGCCTATTCTTCAACACAGGCAGATGCGCTGAGCGAGCTAGCAGTAGCTGGAGCCGAAGTCGCCGTTTCGGACACGGCCCAAGCTTACACACAGCACCCTCATTGAGGTCAAAAGAAGGCTCATGATTGGTTGGCAATTGTATCTGGTACATGTGTCTGTGTCTGACTTAAGCCATGGTGGCATATACAAGGGGTGTATTGTGAGGATACACTGTGCAAATGATGCTAATATTCAAACATTAGGTCCCACTTGAGTGCACAATTGTTTCCTTCATAATGTTAAAGTGACCGAAATGTTTGAATAAATGCAAAACTTGCGCATTCTATCGTCAAACAAATTACATTATTCTGAAAGCCATTTGCTAAGCTGGATCTTTTCTGCCTTGTTGCATAAATCCAATTAGTAAATGTGACTGGCTTTAGCAAAACCCTAAACTTTGACTCATTAGGGAAATGTTTGGGTATTTATCGTGAAGTATTTTCAAACTACTGCCAGAATCTAGAGAAAAAGCCGTAATGTGGTGACATTCTTTGAATCTGAATATGGTCCAAGGGGTCTATCTTTGCATGGCTCATGAGAAGGGAAGTTTGGGGTTTTGTAGAGAGGGGTTTCAAATGGATGTGTCAGGGATAGCACAATAGGGATTAGTGAATTTGTCTTTGTCAAAAAGTTATAGTTCTACGCTTTACAAGTCAGTACGCTTCTTTTGCTTGTTTGTTGTCGATGCTGTGTTGATGTTTAGGAAGCGGTTTACAATAAGGCCGAGTAAAAAAAGAAACATGTTTAGCGTCCCTGCCCGCTTCCTTTTTAGAGGCTGCCTCCTTTTTAATTTTTTCTTTATTTTGCTTTATTTATTTCTTTATTTATGTATTGTGTGTTTGAGCAGTAGAAAAAAACAATGGATATTTGGCATTTTGAAAAGAATGCCGGCCATCTTAAAAACAAAAATAAAAAGCCCCTCCTCCTTCCTTTTTTTGAGAAACCCGGACGCTAAACATGTTAATTTTTTTACTCGGCCTTATCATCATTTTCAGTAGAACCTTATTATAATGTCAGAAAAGTGAAATCCACTCAAGATGTCAGGGGACAAACTTTATGAGTTCTCTTTGACTCTGGTTCCAAAAGTCTGTTAATTTCTTGTTTGGGAATTTTTGTCTTCTTCTTGATTTGATTTATGATTGAAGTCCTACGCAGGTGGAATAAGTTTTAATAGCTCTAGAAAAAAACAAAGTTCTTTGGAAAATTAACTTTAAGGATGCTGAAGTGTACGGTTCAAGTGATGATAACTTTGAATGGTCTCCTACTTTGTGATTATTTACCAGTACAGGGTGACACATTTTTTGGGGGAAAAAAAACCCCAAATAATATTTTGAAGGGGTTTTCTACTTCACCGCGGTGTAGTCAAACACTTTCTGTTAAGTATTGAGTACTTCCGAGTAGTAGGGAGTTGAGTAGTACTTGACCGGATGTACTTGGGTCCTCGACTATGAGTTGAAGTGTCTGAGTATCGAGTTATCTGATAGTGGCTCCTTTCATATAGAGAGACCAGGGGTGGACTTCACGAAGAGTTAAAACTAGACTTATCTCGAGTTAGAACGAGTTAGGACTTGCCATATGTTTTTAATAACTCCTAGAGAGTCCCAGGACTAGTCCTAAGTTATGACTCTCTTTGTGAAATCGTCGACCGTGGGACCTTCACATAGAAATTGATACTAACTGTGTATCAATCTTAATTGCTAAGCAAAGTGTGATGTTACACAACATTTTTCAATGGTAATGTTGACAACTCATCTAAAGATGATTGTGAAATCGACCCCAGCTAAACGTTTTTGTTTTTTTTGCTATTCTTTTGTGTCATGCATTTTTAGACTATTGTCAAACTGAGCATTGACAAGGGACTATTTTCTTAGCTGGCACAATTCTGCTGACTAGAACAAGGTTACCAGCTAAAAAACCATATTACACGCACCCGCCATGACTGGTTTCCTGCTAAGCAAGAAAATAATTATGCAAAATGTTCTGCAATTAGCTTAGTGTGTGATTTCAATTTCATAATGCTGCTACAATAGTGCTTAAAGACACTGGACACTATTGGTAATTACCAAGGACCAGTATTCTCAGTTGGTGTATCTTAACATATGCACAAAATCAAAAACTTGTGAAAATTTGAACTCAATTGGTCGTTGAAGTTGCGAGATATATGGAAGAAAAAAAAAACCTTTTCACACGAAGTTGTGTGCTTTCAGATGCTTGATTTTGAGACCTCAAATTCTAATTCTAAGGTCTGGAAATCTCAAGTTCGTGGAAAATTACTTCTTTTCTCGAAAACTACGTTACTTCAGAGGGAGCCGTTTCTCACAATGTTTGCTCCCCATTACTTGTTACCAAGTAAGGTTTTATTTTAATAATTATTTTGAGAAATTACCAATAGTGTCCACTGCCTTTAATGTAAAAACAAGTGAGTAAGGTAACAATGCAAAACCCATGGTGAACTCGCAAGCTGGCTACCTTATGGTTTTGCTTACCTTATGAAACACACTATCATTACTTCAAATCTTTCTGCTTAAATTATAAGACACATTTGCTAAGAGTTTTAAAAAGCAGCTTGACAAAATAAGGCCACCGGCTTCTGGGTTCACCAAGGATTTGCATTTCTATGTCATTCATTTTCATACAGTAATCACCGGAAGGTTAGACCCCTGTCTGAAACTGCGACTTTGGCTACAGCTACAGCTAGATCAGCGCGTCTGCCAGTGTTAAAGAATAGGCAGACAGGCTGATCTAGCTGTAGTTGTAGCCGAAGTTGTCATTGTAGCCAAAGTCGTCGTTTGGGACACGGCTTTAGCACGCCTTTTTGTATGCTTACGGCTAGCAACACTTTGAAATGGAAATCATGCAGTAGGCACAAAATCTGTCGTTTAGCAGCTCTGTGAAATTGGGCCCAGGTTGGCAACATGAGGGAAGATTTTATGGGGCTGATGGTGGCAACACGCATTTGAGTTAGTGCATCTGCCTATATATGTGCACAACTACATGTACAAGGCATTTGCCAAAAATGTCTGTACGCATGCATGCAATGGATTTAGCATGGCTGTGTTGTTACGCCATCTGTGTCAGCAGTGGCAGAAGAGTGTCCATATACTATGTGACATACCTGCACGGCAAAATTACCCAAATCAACCAATGAAAAGGCTGCAAAGCTGTTGAAAACTGCGCACCAACCAAAATTATCTTGAATTTAAAAAAATCTTGATTTTTTTCTTCATTTTGTGTTTTTTGGGGGGACAAAGTGTCTCTGGAAGTTTATAATGATAAAAGGTTCATCAATGGTAGACATTTGTTATTATTGCCAAGTGCCCATACTTGCAGGGTCCAATATAATGGGGCTACATGTACTTAAGCAGAAACTTTTGCGTACCAGTTTTCAAGCAAAACTTAGCAGGACACTAGTCCAAAACAGTGTGTGTGATAGGTTACTTTGGCTGGTAACCTTGTAAGCAATAATTGTTTTGTGCTTAGCTACTTTGTTGTGCATTTAGCATCTGTATGAACCTGTCTGGTTTCCTTCTTAGTTTTTGCTTAGCAGAGAATTGCAAAACAAACTTTGTTGCTTAATCAGGTCTGTATGAATAGGGTTGGAACTCACTCTCATGTTGATGATTCTAATGGTACACTTTTATTTTGGTTTTTGTTTAGCAATCGCACAAGCCAGCAATGTTTACGAGCGGAATAAGAAAAGTCAAGGTCTCCCCATCACAAACGGACGACACGGATGGTTTCTAATGCACAGGTTTGATGTTTTAAAATAGTTATATAGTATATCATATCTAAAGAAGGTCCGGTTTGGATCAAAAAGCTAAGGCCATCTACCCTATTAATAATATATCATATAAGTAGAATCATATAGGGCACTGTTTATTTTTTCTTGAATAATATAATATATATATTTAAGTAGAGTTGTTGTTTTAAGAAGTATGGTTTTTATTTGAGGAAACACATGAAGTAGTGTTTTGTGATTTGGAGCCATCTTTGATGGAAGGAAGTACATCGTAAGGAGTTCTGAATTGAAGCAGTACTCTTCTCTTGTTTTTACCCTTCAAAAGAGTACGGGCAAAGCTACAGGGCTTTATAATACTCAATTGATAGTTTCAGCTTGATGCCATGCAGTGTCAATTCAGCCATCTTTAGCAGTGATTTAAGTCATTTTTTGGAATGCACAACTACGCATTATGGGAACACTCTGCGTGCAGAATGCAGTAGTTTTGCATGATTGGTTGTGAAGCCTTGGTTGAAGTACTTGGCGACTTGGACAAGTCGGACCGCTTGACATTGCCCTTGTACAAAATCAAAGATGGCGTCTATCGGCAACTGTATCTATAGACTGAGCTTCACCCTTTCTTGTGTGGCCAGTCACAGCCACAACTGAGCAAATTAAATCTCTAGAGAACATTTATTTCAGTATATGTATCACACATACATGGCTAAAGCTAAACAATTTATACCCCAAACCACGCAATTTCGAGGCAGATTTGTGTGGATCATTGTATTCTACTTTAAAACTATCTTTCTGAAATAAACATTTTATAACAAACGGTTTCAAACGCTTTTCTCAAAGTCCAACTCGACTGATCCAAGGAAACGTGTTCCTTCAAATGAAATTTTAAATAAGAATCTTACAGTACTAAGTGGACAAGGCATGGTTTCCTCAAACTGCATATAATATTGTAGCTGTTAACTAGAATACTTTGAAACACTGCATTGCAACAATGTTTCATGTGGATAAAAAATCAGAAGTTATTGTAAAATACTGGTGCGCAAATATAAACCAAATGTGTGTGGTATTAATGCTTTCATGTTGACATTGCTTTTAGATTTATTTAAAGAAAATGTGTGCTAAGTAAACGTTCATAGTTTGTGGTATGGTCTTTGAAAACATTTTTGAAGCAAACTTATCTGATAGTCAGCAAACCTTTACAGCTTTCAAGCAACAAACTTGCTTATTTGTAAACAGCTGTGTTATTTAAATTATCAGAATCTCATAAAATCAAAAATAAAAAAAAAATAAAAAATCTCTTGTGAACTCGGTTCCAAATTCAAACTCTTGAAATATTATTAATAATAATAACAATAAAGGAGACTTGCAATGCCATGCCTGTCATAAAGTGACACTCCTGGCACAGACCCTGGCGCAAACCCTAACTAAGCTTACATGTTGGAAGCATACAAATAAACAGAAGGTGAAACAACTGTTTAGAAGAGATTGGTTTTGAGTTCTTTCTTGAAAGTCAGCTATCATAGTATGAAGTCTTCACTGGAGCACTTCAACATTAGGAAGTTTGTGTAAACACTTCTACAAACTTTGTAAATTGATTATTTGATCAAGAAGTTCAGTGTTTGCGGATTTATTTAATTGCATAAGTATATATTTTTTGCACGGAATGTAAATACACAAACCATATATTTAAATTTAGAAATACCATTAGCCAAAAATTGTCTTAGTCCATTTTAACATTTCACTACTGACTTAAAGCCATTGGACCCTTTCGGTTCAGACAAAAATAAAAAAGTTCACAGATTTACAAATAACTTACAGGGTTTACAGAAGGCAATGGTGAAAGACTTCTCTTGAAATATTATTCTATGAAATGCTTTACTTTTTGAGAAAACAGCAAAACAATATAAATTCTCGTTAACGAGAATTACGGATTTATCGTTAACGAGAATTACGGATTTATTTCAAACACATGTCATGACACGGCGAAACGCGCGGAAACAAGGGTGGGTTTTTCCGTTGTTTTCTCCCGACTCCGATGACCGAAGTTGTGGTACACAAAGTGTGGGCCTTGGACAACACTGTTTACCGAAAGGGTCCAATGGCTTTAATATAAAAACGCACAGTGAAATTGCCCACCAGTATGGCGCATTCAAGATTTTTCTGCTGATGACGTCAGGTGAAATGGGTCAATAGGCTTTCTAACCAAATGTTGTTGTTGCTCTTGGTTCTAAGAAAGATAACCAAAGGTATACTTTTCCTCTTACACTAAAACCAAATCCTCTATTGACCCTTATCTTGGGTTTTAGATTCTTCAAAACCGCCATTTTGTGATTTGTAAACATATAAGTGCAATCGAACAACATGACATACCAAAATTATGCACAGTATTGTAAATAGTCAAATGTTTATTAAGAAAATAAAAAAACAAACAGAAATCTGATTTCATTCAACATGTCTTTGATGTATATATGATCATGTATACCATACAAGACTTTATTTGTATCAACTATTTGTACTATTGTAAATGCAGTTCAAGCTTTTGGGATTAACAAAGTAATATCTGTAACATTTAGCTAGCTTTAAAAAAAACTTCGTGTTAGTATTCTTCAGAGGTTACTTAGTCCTCTCTCAATACATTTGAACCCTATCAAGCCCCAAACTCTTCAAAATCCAACCACAGTTATTGTTTTATTTTGTGTGGTTATTATGAGATCAGGCATGTACTCCATCAGAGTCCAACAGTTTGGGTGTTGAGGTACCATACCATGTTGGATTTTGTTTGATTGAGGAAGGATCTTAGTAAATCAATCACAGGATCAGGCATACCTCCATTATCAGAGTCCAACTTTGGGTGTTAAGGTACCGTAAATGGTGTTGGATTGAAATCCTTCAAAGTCTAACTGCATGTTTTTGCTTGATTCTTTTTACCAAGGCGGACCGCAACTTAATATTATGCTTTACATTAGATCAGGCATATACACTCCAGTATCATAGTCCAACAGTTTGGGAGTTGGAGAATAGTGTTGGATTTTGTTTGAAGTCGAAGAAAAATGCTAATAATATCACTCGATGGAGTTGGGGTTGATTTTAGAACTAGAGGGCGTACATATAAAAACCAGAGACCCAAATACCCATTGCACAAGCACTAACTGTTGAATTAGGTGCATGCTGGTCTAGCATGCTGGTCTAGCTAGCGATCAAACTTGAGTGCTAGCTAGACCAGCATGCACCTCATTCCACTCCTAACGCATGCGTACCAAGTATTTGTGATAAGGTCTTTTAAGTGAAACGACCCAACAAGAAGCATTGTTGGCCATTGAGAAAATGGTGATGACCCATCGTATAACACAAAGTCATGCACTAGTTTACACAACCACCATTTTGTAAGTGGACATCTCTATGGGTGAGTCCGTTTAGCTTCCCTGGGTCGACCCCTGTCTGCCCCCGGTGCGTTCAAATAGCTTTGACGTCATTCCAGGGGCTCACCCGGGTCAGCCCCTAGTGCACTGCTTGCGGAGTGGGTCACTTTAAGGAAGGCCCCGTCACCACGTGAGCGGTGAGTGATCGTTCGTTTAGCTCTTGTCAGGGGCTCACCCGAGTGAGCACCGCAGGGTCGACCCAGGGAAGCTAATCGAACACACCCCATGTTATTGACCCATAGGGATTCAGCTTGCGTATTATAGAGTGCCCCCTCTAGTTTTAGTATTTAACTCTATGGGTTAAATTGATCTTGTAAAACAATAATATGAATCCAGCTTTTTGTGCTGTGAGCAAAAAACAAAATACACACATTGTCTGGTTCTCAAATTCAAAGTGACATCACAGTGCAAAACAGATGATCAAAACCTGATGTACATGTAGCTGCTTTATTGAGAGAAGTAATTGTTTGTAATGTGTTGATTTTAATAAATTAATGGATTGATCTTAATTAATTATATTGTATTATGGTAACCCACGCTCTGCTGTCATAAATCTGGAATGTTCATTTACTAATGGTTTAGGTCTATTAATTCAAAGTAGTCCCATAGACATGTACCTACCTTGTAGGAAATACTTTATGTTAAAGCGCCTTGAGCGTCACTGAGTGAGACTCTGCATATTGTCAGTTTCCTAAACATTGTTCAAATATAAAACTCACGCTATAGTATGAAAGAAGAAAATGCAACGAACTGGGTCCAATTTCATGGCTATTGTTAGCAAATTATCAGTGCTTGTAGAAGCAGGGAAATCTGCGCTTATGTGAAGCGCACTTCACAGGTTAGCAAGAAATTTTGGCTTGTGTGTGCGTGCGTACTCCTCGTTTACTAGGCATTCTACGCTTACACATCTAGTGCAGAAATTAGACACTTGCAAAGTAAGCGAAGAATACGCCTCTCTTAACAATTATGCATGACGTCATAATTCTTACCCAAAATGAGGCTATGGGTGCACATCCCCCAACACTTGCAGTGGCTGCGCCCATCGCCTCGTTTTGAGTTAGCATTGTGAAGCACCTCATGCATAAATATTAAGAGAGGCGTATAGTTATCGTAAGCGCAGAGTTTGACGGTAAGCAGAGCCATAATTTGGACACTGGTAGATAATGACTGCAGAGCCGACGGGTTACCTTTTTTTAAATTTTTTGTTTTATTATCAAGGTAATCGAATGCGATTTAAAACCTTGTTAATTAATGAATTGCCAATCAGTGCCTTTATGATCGAGTAGCAATAATTAATTAATGCACAGTTAATCTTTTTTTCGCACTGTAATTATACGCTTATGTATCAATCAATGATGAGTCAATGTTGGCATATTTAGGAAAGTAGTTTTTATATATCATAAGGTATTGGAGTTCCTCTAACCTTTGATGGAATAATATAATATGATATGACAGCCTTTATTTCAACCATGTATTGTGAGTATTAATATGCTTAACTCATTTTTTTAATTGTTGATTTACCAAGCACTCATAGAGGTTAACAAAAATTCTATACCCAACTGCTTCATTAAATCCCCATGTATACATTCCATGCTAAATCGCTCCACTGTTCCCTACTATTAAGAATTCTTATGTGATGTACAACTTTGTGGGGTCAGGTTTACCACTGACACTTTATCAAGCCTCCCCCAATTTACCCCCAACCATGCCTGTATGCTTCGGGTTTGACAGAGCAAGGGCACCAAGGCTCCTTTGTGAAGAGCACTCGATGAGAAAATTGTAAATTTCTGCTGGAGCATTTCTAGGGCACCTAGGCAATGACGAGGGGGCAACAAGGCAATCGCCATCAGGCCTTCCCAATACCATTCTATTAAACAATGTTGTATGTACCCTTAGTTATAGATACCATTCCACTAGTCTATCTTTTATACTATCTTTTTGATATTGATATATAGTACCAGAGTAATGACCCCTTACATGACATGCATTTCTCCTCCCCCACATTGCTTGCCTACCCACAGGGATGTTAAATTTAAGATTTTTATCTGAATTCAGACTTTTTCAAACCAGTCTTGTGAGGAAAATCAGCTGTTATTTTTGTCCACAAGTTAAGAATTCCTACTCTTTGAACTACTTCTCTTGGCCCGAGAACATGTTTCTAAGAGTTCTGTGAACCCTGAACCCCCAGGGGCTACTAAAAGGTGAACATGCCAACATTTCAATATCTGTCTAAAATTTGGATCGCACATGAGACATTTTTGTCAACAGTGACTGTAACCCCTGTACATGTACAGAAGAAAAAGCAGCATAGCTTGGTATTTAATTAGTAAATAAATCAAATCATTGACTGATGCAAAAGCGTTATGTACATCTTTATCACATTTTGCACAACAGTAATAAGTATAAGTAAAAAGAAAGAAAAAAAAAAGTAATTTCTATCATAATGATAAATGTTGCACATAAAGATGTATTGCTATTGTAAAAAAAAAAAAATTATGTACACGAGGTTTTGCTTGTAAGAATTTACTGTGTACACTATTGGTATTTGGTATGGTACAATGTATATAATTTTCATTTTGTGCTAAAGGTACTGGACACGTCAGGTTGTTAAAGACCAGTTTTCTCACTTGGTGTATCCCAACATATGCAAAAAAATAACAGAAGATTTGGGCTGTAAAGATTTGGGCTCAATTAGTCATCGAATTTACAAGATAATAATGAACGAAAAAACACCCTATTTGCATTACTTTGTGTGCTTTCAGATGCATAATAAATGGCTTCATGCCTGAATTGTTTTATTGTTTGAGTGAGGAGAAAAAGAACTAAAAAAAAACACACTTATTTTGAGTAATTAACAATAGTGTGCATGCCTTTAATGAGAATCAGACGAAAATGTTGAAGTCTCGCTTGGGAATTAATTTAATCGCGCGCGCAAAAGGGCATCACTGTTTCAAAACGCGCGAGATTTGCACAAGCTATTTGTAGTCAGGAACATAAAATGGGAATTATGGTCGTATACGGGCTAGCTGTGTGGTCAATTTCAACAAACTTACGGACTCAAATTCAATAAGCACGAAACAATTCTGCTCAGTTGAATAGGGTAACCAAGTAAAATCTAATGACGCATGCAACTGTTCCCTACATGGTGTTTTAGCTGGTAACTGCTTAGCAGGATTATTCTGTGTTAGGCACCAAAGCAAAGACCCTAAAATAACAGGAAGAACAACTTACCCACAGCTCATTTTGTGTAAACATGGGTTAATAAAAGAGGACTAAGCCTACTATAGTATGGACATGAATGTAGTAACTTTTTTCTAAATAAATGTAAAGAGTTGCACCTTTCCTAAATATTACAATCTACCAATAGTGTATTCTGTTTAATGCCTTTGTAAAATGGGTCAGTAGCACCAAAGTTGGAGACAATAAAAAAGCGCTTTGAGTAAAGCCCAGAAATTAAGGATTTACTGTGTGTTTATTGAACGAGTGTCGGGAAAGAATTTCATATTGATAGTGGGCCTATATTCAGACTGTCATTAAGAAATTTTTGCTAACGTACTCTCTTATTTTTAAAGAGTGAAACAGCACTCTTTGAAGAGCCATATGAAAGACAACTCTTTTTCGAGTGGTATTTGAGATTGAAGTTTGCAGTCCTGGAGTGACACCCCCTCTAAAAGAGTAAATATACCACCACTCTTTATGAAGGGCCATATATGAGGGACAGCTCGAAATGTAAAGAGTGTTTTTCACTCTTTTACATTCAGAGAGTAATGCATGGAGTAATACTTTACAGAGACACAAGTCCAGATGGCGAGATTAATTCACCTTTGTTTTAATAAAAGATCTGTTCAAAATCAAAATATATCAAAAGTTAAAAGTACACCACAAGTACTTTAATTTTAAACCCAATTTTTGCTGGAACTCCCTTGATGCTCGGATGGTGATGGTGTACCCCCCCCCCCCCATTGTGTCATTTTTTTTAGAGTTTTTTTTTAACAAGATGAAAAGAATGTCTATTAACTTTTCTTTTCGGGGGGGGGGGGGGGGGGGGGGTCTTACACTCTGTCACTAAATCGGACATGGTACATCCATTGATTAAATTCGCCGTTGCTTACTTCAATGTCGTTGTTTTCTAGAAAACGCATTGAGAACTAACGAATTTTGGCAAAAATGTTCACAGGTTAATTGTACAGTTTATTGAAACAATAGGATGCGAAGTAAAATAAAACAATTGAAGGAACTTTACAAAATTGTTTTTTGCTGACACAACAGAAACATTTCAAGGGATGTTTTCTACCTATCATCATCAGTCATTAGACCATGTAAGTTTTATGTTAATCTGTGATATTAGACGATGTGTTTTTATAAGTTACCAATTCTGTAATGTTCCTTTAATAAAGTTACGAACGCAATGGTCACAACTTACATGAGGATATTTATTCCACACATGCCCGATATGTGGCAGAGGGACTCCAATTATTAACGCTAAACACATTCTTCCCCTCTTGTAATGAACCCCGTGAAAAACCAAGAATTCAAAACATTCCTAGAACACAATATAGGCACATTTGAAGGGGGGTTAATCTTGCATATGGAGCACCAAATTTCCCATTCAATGTTGGTCTGAAGTTAGACATCATGCTTCATTTTGTTTTGTATTTAAAGCATCTGTTTGGATGAAAGTATCGCTACATTCCGTGACAATACAGAGTTATATAACCCTTCCATTCACTGCTCCCCGCGTCACTCACCTCCCCCAAAATGTTACATTCCACGCTTACGTCACACGACTCCCAACAACATACGACGTGCAGTAAATGCTCGTTTCAGTAAAACTCACACAAACTCAAACAGGCCGCGTATAATAATTAGCCACGCCGCAATCTTTTGCTCATGTGGAATTATTGTCGACTGGACCAAACAAGAATGACTAGACCCTCTGCCATGGACAAATTCATGTACTTGTGCGACCAAAGAACGAACTGAAAACAAGGAAAACCGACCGGATTAGGAAAGGCAAGCATGTCGGAAGTTTTTCATCCATGTTACAGTGGACTCCATCCCACCATGGCGGAACGGACCCACCCATATGCAGCGACTGTGAAGGTAGTGTTATAGTTTTCTTTTGGGCAAGGGGGGGGGGGGGGGCACGTATAAAATAATGTGTCCTTAATGTTCATGGTGAAAATGGTGTTTAGCCTGCATGCAATTTGTGTATAAAAATGTATTAATGCAAAGTAGGGGGTTTGTGAGAAATGAGGTTGTAGGGATTCGCGAGGATGGATAACCTGCAGGTTAAAATTGAATTCTGTCAAATCTTTGAAACATTTTTAGTGTTTACTATCTTTGAATGAAACCAATCTGCTCATAGGCGGCTCAAGTATTATTCGGGTATCATTAACAGTGGTAGTGGTGGCTGTTGATATGGTAACAACACTCCACTCGTCATGATGCTTTAAAAAATACAGTATAGGCATAACGAAACTGTACTTACTTGGGCAATTTATTATCACTAGGCTTCTTGCCTTCGTACTAGTATAGCCCCCTCTTTGTTCAAGTTACAAAGCTAACTGTGAAGTTTGTAATGTCGTAAAAATAACATGGCCAGGCTTGAAGCTTCGTTGTAGTTTAATATTTAAATATTACATTTAGTATGTTTTTTTCGGAACCGTTCAGAGTTTTAATTCTATATAAATGTACATGTATACAACAAAACTTCGTTTTAAAAATGGTAGAGTTTGTGAGATATAATGAAGCGGTTTAGTCTACACAGGAAGAATAATTCATCGATGGAATACACAATCTGAGAAACGTTTCTTACTGAAACGTTTCTTAAAATCAATAAAACGGATATCTTTTTCCAGAACCACATTATTTCGAAGTGATATGATTGCTAAAAATGTTTTACACACACAAAAGCTTCAGCTGTACCTTCCAACCATAAGTTTGTATTGCCAATAATTTTAAGAACTGGGCTTACGCCCAATGGAATAGTTTTAACTTAAAAGTACCCTGTGACAACACTGTGCCGGATTCGAACACGGGATTCAAACCCATGACCAACAGTAATTTCCTTGAAGGAACATCAGTTTTACATTTTGATATTATGGGGCTTGGTAGTCCGTTTTTAACTTAGACTTTTTGTTCGTTTTGTCATGCTGATTATGAAGGACCGTTGTCTTAATTTTGTGGTTTAATGCCTATCAGATTCAGCCTATACTGCGCACTTAAGAACGTTCATTCTACGTTTACATATTATTATTATTATTATTAAAAAGATTTATATAGCGCATTTCCAAAATAGACCAATGCGCTTTACAATAAAAATTGAAATTAAGTACAATAGAAAGTAAATTTATGCACACACATAAAAAGCACAAGAAACAGCACATTACAAACAGTACATCCGTCCCTTACCTTCACTTTAATCAGACGTCAGTCTGATAGTATTTAGGTTTTCTTGAAATTCGTAATATTTAGGTTGCTATACCTAGACGTTGTGCTGACGTGGTGGTTAGGTTCTCTCAATATGTAACATTTAGGTTGCAAACACGATCTTAGTTATTTGGCCCTATATTCCATGTATAGAAACATGTATGTCTTTATATAGTTGTCAAAGCCTTGGAAATGCCAAACGAATTGTTCGCAGTCCAATTTGTAATATTTGTTTCACCGGTGGTGTTTGATGAGCACTGAACTGACTCGGTACTGGGTACTGACCCATTAATGCACAGGTGGAAAAAAAATCAACAACCGTAAAGTGGGATTCGAACCTACGACCAAGAGTATTCCTTGCAGGAACATCAGTTTTACATTTTTTGTTATATCATGGGGCTCGGTAGTCCTTCAGTGTCATTATTGAATTTATACTTTTAAATTTTTGTCATGCTAACTATGAGGGATCATTGTCTTAAGTTTGTGGTTTGATCCTCTGTTCTCGAAGCCCCGACTATTAGCAAGGCAATGTCGTCATCAGGAAAGCCTTAATTGGTTTTTGTTTTCCGGATATTAGTTTGATGTAAAACAATCTCTTGAAACCAAAGAATACATGCGATCGTCATTGAGCATTCTTTATTGGGTTTAGTTGCAGACCATGCTAAAATGTGTGATGATGTTTCTTGAACCGTTCAGATTAGACTTGTATCATGCATTATACGCATGCACCATTAAGATTTGTAAGCTAAATCGTTGTCCCTGTTCACAGTGCTTAACTTCATTCCAGTTTTTCTGCGAGCTGTTGGCAGTGTAATATGAAAAAGCTTTTAGTGTAAAGTTGACACACCGACCCTTGGAATTTTCCTTAGTACATAGTCGGTTGGATGTTCCACATATTATTGCGTATAATTTATTCGCAAGACATTTATTTATTCGCATTGTTGCCGCTATGCGGCGTTATATGATTTTTGATTTTTCCGAACCAATAATTTGTGTGATTTTTCATAATGTTCTCCTTTTAAAATACATCAAATGACAAGGATCTATATGTCAGTTATATAAAACAACTATTGATTGGCTCAGAGTGGAATGGGAGTAATATTATCGCAAGGTAAAATTTGGACTGTTCCATTTCACGAGGCGAAGCTGGTGATTACTTTGCAAGGTTATGACGAAAAGAATGAATGCCTTAAAATAGCATTGAATATTATTCAGTAACTACTGCCGATGTAGGTCTACATGAAGACTACAAGACAGTATCAAAACAAACTCTCAACAAATTATTTAGGTAAAAGTACACATTTATTTGAGATGTATTATCTAATCTTTTCAAGTTCTATTGAACTATTGCAACTTTTAGGTTTCAGAAGTCTTAAACAACGTGTACAATATTGGTAATAACTCAAAATAATTACCATAAAACCTTACTTGGTAACGATCAATGGAGAGCTGTTGATAGTATAAAACATTGTGAGAAACGGCTCCCTCTGAAGTAACGTAGTTTTCGAGAAAGAAGTAATTTTCCACTAAGTATTATTTGCATTTGATTTCGAGATCTCAAAATTTAATTTTGAGGTCTCAAAATCTAGCGTCTGTGAAAGCACACAACTTCGTGTGACAAGGGTGTTTTTTCTTTCGATATTATCTCACTTGTCGAGGGCCAGTGCGGTTCAAATGTTTACAGGTTATTTTGTTATTCTGTGCATACGTTGAGACACACCAAGTGAGAAGACTGGTCTTTGACAAATACCAAAGGTGTCCAGTGTCTTTAACGACAAGTTACTACGTGAGATTTTGTTCGTTACCGTATGTAGACCAAAGACAAAGCAGTAAAGGGAAACAAAAGGTATCCATTCTAAGGCCTATATTGACTTTATGTTATATATCGAAGTCATATATAGCGCACGTATCTACCAAACAAGGTACTCAAGGCGCTGAGTATATACAAACTTTCAGAAAGATAGGTAATTGCAGTGATGAATTCCGAGACCCAATTATTTAGCACCTTATAAGGGTTTACAAGGTGCTACGGCGCATTATATAGCAACCACAACCAGGAACACCGGGGCGAACCCCTTTTCTTTTCGATAAGTGCACTGGGTTCTTTTACATGCGTTACACAACACATGGGACCAACGGCTTTACGTCCCATCCGAAGGGACAACTTTAGGCACGTCACAATGTGTGTTGTAATTCGTTACTTTATGTAGACCGAGTACAAAGCAGTAAAGGTAAACAAAGGGTATCAATTCTAAAGACATGAAGTGCTCTGCAAGGAAGTTCGTGTAAAGTTGTAGGGAGATTGTCAATTACTGCAACAAAAGAAAGAACAAAAGATGTCTCCCCAGTGATGTAAACAATATAATGTGTGTTATTTTTCTGTGTTTGAATGTAGACCCTAGCAAAAATTAGTTGTCAAATTTGTTATTATGCATAATCAACATGAGACATAGCTTGCAGAGTAATCTTAAAATGCCTTATTACTTATGGAAAATTAAAGTTTGATGAAACAACACCGCTACACCAGAAGGATATATAAATATGGGCCATATTACGTTGTAGTTATATCCTATACATTGGACCAACCATCACTATAAAAAAAATGGTGTACTTAACGGCACTTTACCTGGCACCCTAGCTCCCAGGTAAAGCACTGTAAATTCTACGGATACTTTTTACAGTGCAAGGCACAAGATCAGCGCGCATGTCCAATAAAACAATTCGGTTTGACAAGACAAGTGATGTATTTTAAATCATGACGAATACAGACACGAGGAAGTGCACTCTGCGCATTGACTTTGTAATTATTTTACTATTTAGTTACGCTATCTTTAATGAGGGCAAACTCCGATCAGCGCCCAGCACTGCTTCCCATGGAGACCCCAGTACAAAGACCGTATTAGTGGAATATGTTATATCCATAGAGCTATATGTATTGCTCTATGGTTATATCATACTACATATTACACCATCAAAGTTGTTGGAAAAAAGAAAGACACCATAGTCTCCTTTAAAAAGAATTTGAGATTGAAAGACACAGATAAATCAAAAGGAAGCAGAGGTATGTTGAACAAAAGAACTTAAACAACTACTAATTTGTGAATTTGAGGTTGAATGTACTCCCTGACATGCTTTGTGAAACACTCAATAATTGGCAAGCTTTTAATGGTAATAGGAGATCATTCCAGCATGTCTTGGCAATTATGTTGAAGATAAAACAATAGTCAATGTGATGCAGGATGAGATAATATGTATAATAATATGTTATAGGTATGTTGGTTGACAAAAACAACTCAACTGCTTCAACACTTCTGTGGTTGATTTCACTAGTCTTATTTCGAGTAAGGACGAGTTTCTCGTCCCAACTTAGGACTAGCCGTAAGTTTTTAATATCTCCTAGGACTAGTGCTACGATAGGACTAGTCCTTATCTCTTTGTGAAATCGTCCCCAAGTCCTTGAGACATTTTAGCAGCACAGTCTTATGAGTATCCCATATCCCATCTGAGATACTGGTCAAATCACACAACAAGATATTTGAAATTAGTCACTTTCTCCAATACATCTTTCTTTATTTTAACATTCAGATTGGTATCTCTTCTAAATATTTTTGAGATGTGCCAAAGGTTTTGGAGGCATTGGCAGTTAATTTGTTATTATACATCCATTTAAAGACAATTTACAATTTCTTATTTAAAACACAATATGATGTCAGAGTTTGTTTAGCGCTGAAAATTATTGCACTTTCATCAGTGATAACAATCTTACTATTGACGACTGGACCAATTCTGCACCATTTTGTAATACACAACACAGTTTGAAACATTTCCGTAAACTGCCAACGGTTTTGCACTCATTTTTATCTAAAAGCGATTTATCGTTTGGGTAATTTAGATACTAAAATTCATAACGAAATAACATTACTGGCAAGATACGGAACTTTTTGCCATATACTATTGTACAAAGATAACAAATCTTGAAATTTTGGGAAGCGGCTTAACCATAAAAGATCATTAGGCCTAAAAAATAAAACCTTGTTAGGCCTAATGTCCTTTACTTCACTTAATATATTTTATTGGAAATGGCAATTTGTGACTTTTTATTTCTTGAAAGCCCAGTAAACATTGATAATAAATAGCCTCATCCGAAGCTGATATATTTAATTCTTCTGCATATTCGACAGACATCAATATAGTAAATTTTGGTGTATATACACGGAAGAAGCCACTTCCGTACAGAAATGTATTCAAAATATTATAACTTCATATTTTGTCAAAATATTAAATATCTAAAATGTCGTCGAATTCCGACAAAGTTTGATTAAAATTATGTTTAAAATATGTTCAGAAAGTACTAAACACACAATGCAAACGAATTTGTAGTGAAAACAAATAGGCCTACATTGCCCTACAATCGTGTATAGTATTTAGAAATATTTGTTTAAAGACACTGAGAAGTCTCCCGAACATCAGATAAATCTACTCCGCGGTTGTAGATTAGAGAAAGACAGTTCTCTAAAAACAAACTCTACCTGCAAGTAGATATATACACACATGGTGATACCACAAACCAAATATACAATTATACATTGAGACTGCACTTGGTGCATCTAATGCTACTCTCACACTAGGGAGAATATGCTAGCGAATATGCTTACGAACGGAAATAATCATTTAACAATCGCTCAAACTTCTCAACATTTGCCACAAATTCACTACGTTCACAAGTCATTCTCCACCCCCTTACGAAGATCGGTCAGTTTATGATGCTCTCACACGGCGAATATACTAGCGAATATGCTAACGGACATATTTGATAATCGCTCAAACTTCGCAGCATTCGCCGTGTCTTCGTAAGCGTTGGTAACAAATTCGGAACGTTCACAAATTATTCCCTACCTCCTTACGAAGATTGGTCAATTTAAAAGCCGGTTTCTAAATTTCAGCGAATTTTGCGAAGACGGTCATTCGCCGTCGATTTTCGTAAGATTTGTAACGTTGATAAAGCGTGCGTAAGCGTTGGCAACATTCGTAAAGACATTGGAAAGCGTTTGTAAGCATTCGTAATATATTCGTAAGATATTGGTAAGGAAAGGGCCGACCGAAAGGGCCGAACATTCGCCACTCTGTGAGAGGGGCGATACGAAGCGCTTCCTAATTTTCAGCGAATGTTGTAAAGACGGTAATTCGATTTTCATAAGCATTGGTAATAAGCCATTTGTACTGTTGGTAAAGCGTGCGTATTGTGGGCAAAATATTGGTAAGGAGGGGTTTAGGGACGACCGAGATCATATTCACTACCAAATCGCAACTTTTTGGCGAATTCATCGCGAATTTCAAATATTTTATTCTCAAGAATATTCGCCCAAGTGTGCGAGTAGCATCAACAGTGAGCATTTGAACTCAATTGGTTGTCGAAGTTGCGAGATAACAATGGAAAAAAACACCCTTGTCATACGAAGTTGTGTGCTTTCAGATGCTTGATTTTGGGACCTGAATATCCAATTATGAGATTTCGACATCAAATTCAAATAGCAATATTTTGTACACACACAGTGAGAAAATGCACCATATCGATTCCTTATCACTTGAACTTGATAACATACTCTGGGTATGCCTGGGCATCATGAAATATGACATAAATGGTTGGAGTATTCATGTTGTCCACCACACTGTCAAACAGTTCAGCACGATTCTGTCGTTTGGGAGGTGGATCACGTATTCCTGGACAACCTCTGGTGTGATCCCCAACAAGAACCTTGCTCAGTAAAATGTGCTTAGTGCCACATGAATTTGGTTTAGCAAACTGAGAGCACGCCGAATACCCTGCTTGGACGGCAAAATAAGTTCCATTTCCGTACATTGTCGCTGCAAAAGAAAGGCAGAAAATTGTAAAATGAATAAAGTTGATAATTATAGTGAGATTTTTTTACTCCATGCCTAAATATATTTGAGGCACACTATTTGGGAACCACTTGCCATCATTTTAGAGGCAGAGTATTGAGGAATAAGCTGCCCTGATTTAAAGACAGTGGACACTATTGGTAATTACTCAAAATAATTATTAGCACACAACCTTACTTGGTGACGAGTAATGGGGAGAGGTTGGTAGTATAAAACATTGTGATAAACGTGATAAAAGTTGAGTAGTTTTCGAGAAAGAAGTAATTTTCTATGAATTTGATTTCGAGACCTCAGATTTAGAACTTGAGGTATCGAAATCAAGCATCTGAAAGCGCACAACTCCGTGTGACAAGGGTGTTTTTTCTTTCATTATTATCTCGCAACTTTGTCGACCAATTGAGCTCAATTTTTCACAGGTTTGATATTTTATGCATATGTTGAGATACAGCAAGACTGGTATTTGACAACTACCAATAGTGTCCACTGTCTTTAAGAGGCATAACGTTTAGGAACCACTTGCCCAGAATATTTAGGAACCATTTACCCCTATTCTACAGGCAGCATACTTATAGTAACCACTAATTGCCCTTATTTTGGAGGCAGAATATTTAGGAACCATTTGACCTCATGTTATACAGGAAGAATATTTAGGAGCAACCTACCCAGTAATTTTATAGGCATCGTTTATAGGAATCACTTGCCCTAATTTTAGAGGCACAATATTTAGGAATCACGTGCCCTCATTTTAGAGGCAGAATAGTTATGAACCACTTGCCCCAATCTTACAGGCATAATATTTAGGAATGATTTGCCCTCATTCGGGTCAGCTTTGAGCTTTGCTTAATGGGTTGTAGAGATGGTAATTTCGGTAATGTCGGTTATAAAATTATATGTTTTTCTATGCTAAGTTTCCCTGGAAAGTTTCAGTAACCATAGTAAATATGATAAGTGTACAATCATTAGAGGAGATTGAACACATTATGAATAGGGCAATATAAATGTAATTTTCTCAAAAACACGAGTACCCGTTGTTTAGGTTTTGTGAACATGATGTTTCAAATGACTATTTTAAAGACATTGGACACTATTGGTAATTGTCAAAGACCAGTCTTCTGGTTACTCAACATATGCATACAATAACAAACCCGTGAAATTTTGAGCTCAATCGGTCGTCGAAGTTGTGTGCTTTCAGATGCTTGATTTCGAGACCTCAAATTCTAAATCTGAGGTCTCGAAATCAAATTCGTGAAAAATTACTTCTTTCTCGAAAACTACATAACTTCAGAGGGAGCCGTTTCTCACAATGTTTTATACTATCAACCTCTCCCCATTCCTCGTTTACTAAGTAAGGTTTTATGCTAATAATTATTTTGAGTAATTACCAATAGTGTCCACTGCCTTTAAACTTTTACCAACGTCAACATGATGTTTATTCAATCAAACGATAAGTACTAACCATTCTTGCCACAAAAGCTGCGATTGAAACCACGCAAGCTGATGTCATTGCAGGTTTGCTCATCCGTCCCATGGAATAGAAGCTTCTCAACATCGGACCTTTTCAGGCGAATCTCTAGTGCAGATTTATGGACCCGGTACTGCATTAACAAAGCTGTATTTTGAACTCTCTGTACCTGCAAATTATTACCAAAACAAAACAACCAGTATAATTATTATTATTCAGGGATGAGAAAATTCTGTCTTTGATCTGAATGGACTTTTTAAAGTCTACCTTGTAAATAAAAAAATGCTGTTGTTTTTTTCAAATTAATAAATTAGTCATGCTCTTTCTTCTGTAGCATTAAGGATACTATAGGTTTTCTCGGTCAAATTCGGCAAATTAGCAGTCAAATTCTTTTTTATACGTTCGAATTAAAGCTGTTTTGCCTCTCCAGTTGTTACTGCGTTTCAAATTCAGAATTTAGCCATTAAATTTCGTTTTGAGTCGAGCCAAATTCCTTTAGCACTCTGTTCAATTTAGCGTATCGTCATTCTTTTACGTCACACACACGCCTCGAGAAGCGTCTGTGAATTTGACTGCTGCTTTGATGAAATGCTAAATTGAATGATTATTTTGTTAAATCTAATGACGCAACATTACATTTGACTAATCATATAATGAAATCGAATGGCCATTTTCAGTAGCATTCGATTTCGCGCGATTAGAATAGCTTGGTGGTTAAATTGGTTGCTCCTTTTCCGAAATTGACCGAGAAAATTTATATTCTCAAAGGTTTCTTGGAATCTATAACTCCAGGGACAACCAACATGTAGAAATGCTATCATTTTGATTTTAATAATGTACCTCCTAAGATATTGGTTCCAGTTTTAGACGGTTTTGTCAACAATGACTCTCACCCCTGTATTATTTGCACGTCAGGAGCATTCTGTAAAGGAAGATCATCTTATTTTCCCCTGAGCTGATTATAGTCTTCGGATCTCATCAAGGGTTCTTTACAAGTTCTCGTTGTGTAAGTGAGGAATGTCTTATCCATGCTTGTATTTTTTTCCCTTCATCTATCAAACATTATTTAACAAGTTTACCCTTGTCGTTCATTACTTGATATGTGAGATGAACATTTTGAATCCCCTGGCTATACATTAGTACTGCAGCAGGTTGAATGGCTTCTGTTTGACTAGCCTTTTCACCCCATCTGCAGGAGGAAAGCCTTTTTAACTAATTATCATTTGATAGTTGGTAAAGGTAGACTGCCTACTCTGTACTCACATAACGCTGGCAGGGGGGCATGTTGGCGGAGGGTTTAGCTTGGTCCTGGTTGGCTCTCGATTTCGTTCGAGCCTTTGTAGTCATCTTGATGTGTTTCTGACAGGGGTCCAGTTTGTCCCCCCCCCCCCACTCCAGAGAAATAGCTTCTGGTTTGCACCCAACAAAGATATTAAACAGGGAGACTGCCAACACAGGGCTAGATAGCTCACACGATAGCACCGGCTTGTTCAAGTTCTATTAGTAATCTTTTCTTTGTTTAACCTCAAAATAGCCACCGGAACATGCTATTGACCAGGGCGGAACCTTCGGTTCAACTTCGGGCTAGTTGCGTCTCACAGCATGCAAACAAAAAACTTAATATATTTTGTGCCAGTAACTCAGTGAGTCTGGCTGTTTCCCGTATATAGCCTTGGATCTTAAAGGTATTTTGCAGTATTCTTGCTGAATTTGTTACCTTTCTTATTTGGTTTGTAAACATTTAAAAAATCACCAAGACCATGATTTGATGCAGCCCGTGCCCCCCCCCCCCCAAAAAAAAAAAAAAAAATAAGAAAGAAAAGATACTATTCCTCTAAACGCACCAATGAATATGAACAAAGAAAAAAGCACGCTACAAACAATTTGAGACAACAAACCGAAAATATATTCAGGTTGAAATAAATACCTCAACAATGTGAGAGAAACTTTCAGTCATTGATGATCGAAACTTGGTTTCAACAGCTGTGTACTCCGCAGTTCCTGCAGTCAGCTTTACCATTTCGGTTAATTCCCCTTGATTCATCGGTTTCCAATGAACTGGTTGTTCAAATCTAGTAGCTACAAAATAAAAAAACGAGAGTACGGAAAAAAACATTACTTAAAAATATACCGACATTCAGAGTAAACAGATTGAACAGATTTAAAAGATAAACAACAAGAACATAAAAATAAACTCGAAAATGTCTTTGTATGTACATATTTTTTAAAACCACATGAACGATGCACCCCAGGTTGCAGGGCCAAATTTCATAAAAACCTGTAAGCACAAAAATTTGCTTAGCATGGAATTTCTTCCTCGGTAAAAACAGGATTACCAACCAAATTTTCTGCATATTGCTTGATACTGGTATTCAGCTATTGTTTGCTAAATCCTGAAAATCACCTGGAAATTTTGTTGGTAATTCTGTTTTTAAGGAAGAAATTTCATGCTAAGCAGATGTTTGTGCTTACAGGCTTTATGAAATTGGGCCTAGGTCCGTAACTTGTTCATCATAGTCATCCATACCTGATAGAGTGCTGTTATTCAAATCAAAGGCAAAGGGCTGTTGAGTGATCTCCTCTTCTCTAAGGCGTTGTTCTGTATTCAAACATTGATGATAAAAATTATCTATATTTACATACTTGATAACGAGCAATGGCGAGCTGCTGATAGTATAAATTGTGAGAAACGGCACCCTCTGAAGTAACGTAGTTTTTTGGGGAAAGGAAATTTCTCACTTAAATAGTAATAAAATACTTTACTAGGAAGCCTTTTAAAGGTATCTGAAAGCACACACATTGTGCAACAAAGGATTTTCTTTGATTATTTTTTCTTGCAACTTTGATGACAAATTCAGTCCAAACTTTCACAGGTTTTTTTTTGTATGGCGTTGAACACCTTTGGTATTTGTCAAAGGCCAGTCTTCTCACTTGGTGTATCTCTATACATCCATAAAATAACAAACCTGTAAAAAATTTGGACTCAATTAGTCGCCGAAGTTGCGAGAGAGTATAAAAGAAAAAACACCATTGTTCACAACTTTTCGGCTTTCAGAAATAATTATCTTTCTCAAAAGTTCGGGTTCCCATTGGTTTTAAAGGCACTGCACACTATTGGTAATCATTCACAATAATGGTTAGCATAAAAACTTACTGCGTAACGAGCTAGGGCGATCAGTTGGTATTATACATGACACTTTGTGAGAAACGGCTCCCTCTGAAGTAATGTAGTTTTGGGGAAAGAGGTTGTTTCTCACTCAAATGATAAAATAATTAAGGCCTGAAGCCTTTTTAAGGTATCTGAATAAACACATTTGTGCAACAAAGTATTTTTTCTTTCATTCCTTGCAATGTGGTTGACCAATTTAGTCAAAATTGTCACAGGTTTTATACTTAATGTGTATGTTGGGATGCACCAAGTGAGAATACTGGTCTCTGAAAAGTACCAAATGTATAAGACGGGGCCTTTAAAGCCATTGGACCCTTTCGGTACAGAAAAAAAAAAAGTTCACAGATTTACAAATAATTTACAGGGTTTACAGAAGGTAATGGTGAAAGACTTCTCTTGAAATATTAGTCCATGAAATGCTTTACTTTTTGAGAAAACGGTAAAACAATATAAATTCTCGTTAACGAGAATTACGGATTTGTTATAAACACATGTCATGACACGGCGAAACGCGCGAAAACAGGAGTGGGTTTTCCCGTTATTTTCTCCCGACTCCGATGTCCGATTGAGCCTAAATTTCCACAGGATTGTTATTTTATAAGTTGTGATACACGAAGTGTGGGACTTGGACAATACCGGTTACCGAAAGTGTATAATGGCTTTAATAAAACAGTGATGTTTTTAAAAAGTGATGTTTATCATGAGCGAGTCTGGCGGATCGAGCGTATAAAATAATAAGATATCTGTTTTTGATTTTGGCAAAAAATACCATAGAAACTGGAACACAAAAAATTAAAAAAAGGTCCGACGAATTATTACGACTACCTGTTGGTAATTTCTGTCTGGTCATTTTACTCTTCTTGTTTGTCTTTCCTGTGACTCTGCCAGTGGCACCTCCATTGGTAACAGAGGATGTTGGATTAAGACGTTGAATTTCATCCTCAAATCGCTGAAAACAATAAAATAGGTTCAGTCATTATCATTTAGGTTGTATTTACTTTAGTCCTAACAATATACAACGAAGTATATTGCTCAGGTGGGATTCGAACTCATGACCTTTGCAGCACACACAGTGCTAACACACACAGGTGTATGCATGGTGTGTTTTAACTTTAGTCCTAACCATATACAGCGAAGCATATTGCTCAGGTGGGATTCGAACTCACGACCTTTGCAGCACACAGTGTTAGATCTTTATTCACGATGCAAATTTTTACTTCTATTAAACTTTTAGGGTAGAATGTATAGCCTTTTACATGATATAGAATTTGTTTCTATGTTTTGCTATTCCTTGTGATGTAGTCTGTTTCAGGGAGATAGGGTCCTCATGATTATTTGTGGTAGAAACTATACAAGTCTAACATCACGGTAAAACTGTTAAATTGTACTTGATACCCTTTTAGTGCGATTGTCCACATGCCAAACATCTGGGTCCAATTTCATAGAGTTGCTTAAGCACAAAATTTTGCTTAAGCAAAAAAATCCTTGCTTCTTAAAATCAGATTCCAGCTAAGACTGCACTCAATTGTTAAGCTAAGTAAACAATAGCTAAATACCAGTCACAAGCAATGTATGTGGCATTAAATGTTTGCCAGTAACATGTGTAAAATAAGCGAGCTATTTTCGTGCTTAAGCAAACTTTTTGTTTAAGCAGCTCTATGAAATTGGCCCCAGATGACACCATCCGTGTCTTCACTGTACGGATATCTTCTGGGGCTTGAATTTTGAACATTTTGACTGACTTAACATTCCCTCTGTGATATGGATGTAAAAAACCCATGCATTTTGGTGTTGAAATCCAATGATGTCGTGTCGTGATTGCGCTGTGAAAAAGACATAAATTAATGACCCAACATTTCCCGTGCAAAAATGTACAGACCCATCCACACCAGAATGATTATGAATCTGCATTGACTTTTATTTGTCCCGTTTCTTTTATACTGTGATTGCGGTTCGATTACCAGCTAAGGCCAAACTTGAGTAGAGAATGCAAGGATGTGATAGACCTTGGGTACGGGTCGTTTCACAAAGAACTAAGGACTAGTCCTATATTTAGGACTAGTCCTAGGAGTTATTAGAAACTTAAGGCTTGTCCAAGTTAGGACGAGTAATTCGCCCTAACTCGAGATGAGACTAGTCTTAACTCTTTGACATCCAACCCTGAACAATGAGCTTGAAAGCTTGCGCGCGCGAAAGCATGCGGGTACGAAGCCTGCTTACAAACATTTATCTTTGAAAGCCCTGCTCTGCAATTTGGTGGTTGTTGATAATGGTTTCATCGGGTGGGTATTAAAAAAAGGAAAAAGGATTTCCAGTTAATAACAGAGCAATCAAATCCTTGAGTATGGTTATCCGTTGGTTCAGTCAAAAGTAGTTGTGTAATGAGGGACCATGCAGGTCTGGAAATTCATCTACGAACATGTTGATATAGGGCAAGGACATTTTCATTTTGAAAAAGGTAGGGCCGGTTTGATTTTGGAAAGGGCAAGGCCATTTTCATTTTGCAGAGGGCACTTCCATTGTGAAATCTTTAAGTCAATGGGAACCTTTTGAAGGGCACCAAGGCCATGACCAGGGTCCACGGAGGCCATATGACCTCCGTAGCTTGCGCGTAATTACAGGCTTGCCCATGGAGATGACATTAACAAGGTTATACCTTGATAGCTGTGATGTCTTTGTCATACACAACAAAGTGCACATCTTTCAGTGATCCATTTGGATGTTGGCTGCTGAATTCAAAAGCTGCCTCATACATGCAGCGAGCAGTGACAGCAGGTGGATAATTCAGTCTACCCGTTCCGAGTGCAGGGATTGCCATTGAGGTCATGCCATCACTACAGGCATAGATCATAAGGTTTACCACTAGCTGCTTCAGTAACTGTAGAAGCATAAGAATTAGAATTGAAACTTAAAACACCTACTTGTATTTTTGTTTTAAGACACTGGACACTATTGGTAATTGTCAAAGACCAGTCTTCTCACTTGGTGTATCTCAACAAATGCACAAAAAAACAAACCTGCGAAAATTCGAGCTCAATGTGTCGTCGAAGTTGCAAGATAACTATGAAAGAAAGTTGTGTGCTTTAGACGCTTGATTTCGAGACCTCAAATTCTAAATCCGAGGTCTCGAAATCAAATTCGTGGAAAATTACTTATTTCTCGAAAACTACATTACTTCAGAGGGAGCCGTTTCTCACAATGTTTTATACTATCAAACTCTCCCCATTACTCGTTACCAATGAAGATTTTATGCTAACATTTATTTTGAGTATTTTACCAATAGTGTCCACTGCCTTTAAATATTCTTAGATTCTTATCCAGTAAGAGGGGACTTGCATCGTTTTATTTTAAAATATTTGATGGTACAACGTAAAATTTGGTGTGGGCCTGAAAGGGTAGTGGCATATATAGCTCATTTAATTTTGTATGTTGTTTCAAGATATTATAACTTATTCTATGACATCATGTAATGGTTACTTCAACCTTTTTTGAACCTCCAAGTACTCCCCTCCTCTTCATATTGTCACAGCTTCAACATGTAGGGTTACTTTTTGGGTACCTTGTCAGCGTACAAAAAGGAGGTAATTTGGACTATTATAGAACTCTTTTTTAAATTTGTGTATGCATGGCAATATAGACTGCCTGGTATATGTATTGTGCGTATTCAACCAATGGGACCCGTTAAAGCGCGGGAGAAATGGGGAGGTCTCTTAAAAGCAAGCTTGTTGGATGGAGACCCCCGAATTGTTGTACATAGTCACGGTCTATAACGACTTTTAAATCACGCCCTTATTAGTTAAAACACTGGACACTATTGGTAATTGTCAAAGACCAGTCTTCTCACTTGGTGTATCTCAACATTATATGCATAAAATAACAAACCTGTGAAAATTTGAGCTCAATCGGTTGTCGAAGTTGCGACATAATAACGGAAGAAAAAAACACCCTTGGTCACAAAGTTCTGTGCTTTTAGATGGTTGATTTCGAGACCTCAAAATCTAATTCCGCGTCTCAAAATCAAATTCGTTGAAAAAATTACTTCTTTCTCGAAAACTACGTCACTTCGGAGGGAGCCGTTTCTCACAATGTTTTATACTATCAACCTCTCCCAATTACTCGTATACCAAGTAAGGTTTTATACTAATAATTATTTTGAATAATTACCAATAGTGTCCACTGCCTTTAACGTCTCACCTGTTCAGACTTGAATTGTTTATATCCTTCACATACACAATGATAGATCTTCTGGCAGTTAAGACGACCTGGTCCTGTGTCTATAAATGACCACTGTGCTACACTACCTAGAGCATCTTTCCAAAAATCGCATTCTTGCTGGAGGGTTGGCCCGGCTGCTTGGAATATTGCCTGAGATACCATCCCATTTTTCATGTCCAAATCGCTCCCTGTTGTGTTCACGATAGCATCAACCTACACCAGATACACATAATATGACAAATTAGAATTAACAGGGTTAGAAATGTATGAACGAAGCATAATGTACTTTGATCTCAGTGGCCAATGACTCCTTGGATCATCAACTTTCTTTCCTGTTTTGACAAAGTTAGAGAGGCTATTAAACACAGGTTCCCCACAAGGTTGCGTGTTGTTCCATGTACAGTTCTTCTGAGAACAGACAAACTTGTCATGTTTGGACTTGTCCTTATGTTGCCACGCCAAGTTACTGGGTACTTTTAACAACTAAACAATGTACCCCACAATTTGTTTTTATCAAGTGGTAGGCCGATTTCCACAGAGAATTTCTTTAGAGAAGAGGAGCAACAATGGAAACACGAGGAAACTGTCCTTATTGTCATAGAGTGCACTTGTTGGGGTCTTTTACACATTGGAACATCGGTCCCCACATTAGGAACTCTTTGTTCAACCTCGACCCCATAATATTTTTTTTAAGAAAAAGAAATAGTAGAACAGCAATAGCAGGACCCCACAAACATAATGTGCGTGCGGGTGAGTAGGTATACACATTCAAAACGAGGACATATAACAAAAGAGGACTGCAATAGAATCCACGGTTTGGGGGAAAGGTCCACAGTTGGAAAACGTGTACAAAACCAATAGGAGCTGTTGCAACAAAGTATAAACAAAAGAGGGACAATAGGAGGTCCACGGTTGCAGGCGTATACAAGCTTGCGTGTGTGTGTGGGTGCAAATGATGACTCAAGAAGGACTTGGCATATACTTATTGAAAGAAACAACTTGAGGGTACAATAGATGTACACATAGATTACCGTTTCCATAGCAATGCTTCCCTTGGTCAATTTGATGGCAAGTCCTTCATTAGTTACCACGTTCAGTCCGGAAACGGTGTTAGTTACACCTGGAACACTGTGGTCAAAAGTGGCACTTTCACACAAACCACCAGCAGAGGTTGATGGGGTCTGAGCTTGGTGAGGATTATTATTTGCTGGGGTGAAGGGGAGTGTCTGCTCCGGCATGTCAATTTGGTCAGGTGAAAAACTAATGGGGTAAAATTCTTGAGTTTGGTCATCCTGCTTGCCTCCAGGGAAAGGGCGAACGAACATCCTCCCAACGAACTGGTTTTTAAGAGGTTGATTGGGAAAAAGGCGTTGGGTGTTTTTCTTTCTCCTGCTCTGTGTAGGACATGGATATCCCTTGAAACCCGATGGAAAGTTTGTGTCCGTGGTACTTCCCTGGGGTGTCGAGATACCAGATACAGTCCCTTGTGTTTGATGCTGGGCTCGTGGGAAGAAACCAAAGTGGCCAGACAAACTTGGATCCTGTGTATGAAAAAAACTCAAAATTTTGAGGCATGACGATTCAATTGGTAATTTTTATATAATGTCTCCCTTTATCAAGTCATACACTATCAACATATACTTTATAACCAATCAGACAGTTCAGAAAGGTACCAGAGAGGGTCTGAAAAAGAAAATCGAGTTAAAAAATACAATAACCAGTGCTACTCTTGACACTACACTCTAAAAACTGAAGAGTTGAATCCATTACTTGCACGACTTCGGTGAGTGACTACACTATGAAAGTGTTGGATCCAGCGTTTTGCTGGTTAAATCTAGCATTCAATTCAACATTTCTCAAAAAAAATCTTTGAGTTGTTGGATCAGCTTTTTAAACGTTAAACTGACACTTAAATTATTGACCGAATACTTTAAAATGCTGGATTTAACATTATCAAATGCTGGATTCAACACTTTCAAAGTGTAGTCACTCACCGAACTCATGCAAGTGTTGGATTCAACTCATTAGGTTTCAGAGTGTAGATTCTAGTTGACGGCATATAAAGGGATACCATGAATATATATTTTAAGTTGTAATATCTTATCTCCATTTTGTCGAGATACAGCCGTCGATTTTACCAAACTCTTCACAACTTAATCTTAGGACTTAGTTAGGAGTATATGACTCACATATTTGGGGCCTATGCATAAAACTTGCACGGTCTAATGGTGATGATAGTAGAAAACAACCCTCGAAATATTTCTGTCTGAAAAGTCATAGTTAATGGGAAATAAATAAGTGAGCGTTTTCTTCTCTTTTTGTTTGATTCGATGTTATGCAAAATGTATAACCGTTGTTTGTGCTATGTTCTCGTGACCCAGTAGCCGATCGATCTCAGACTTCTACCAGGTTTGTCAGTTTACATAAAGTGCTTTACTGCACTGCCAGCAACTGTTTTTTAAGCAAAAACAAATTCTGTCTTGTTATGTTCCTTCATAAGATTTTAAAAAATCTTATGCTAACTCACCTGGCGGAAATGGACAAAGGAGAAATGATCGTCATGATCTGAAGGTACCTCTGAAAATGGAGACATTAAAGTACCAAGGGGTGCTTGGCTGCTTTGAATTTTGAATGCAATCTTGATTCCATCGACGACTATCGCATGATCAGGCCTTGATAGCACATTCCTAACACCTGTGTAGTTGAGACATTTTACAAGTTATTGTGGGGAGCTCCTGCAAAGAGTTTAAGTTCAATGTCCTCAAATAAGTCACCGTGGTCAAGTGGTTAGACTGCAGGACTTGCAATCACATGGTTGTGGGTTTGAATCCCCATGCCAACCAAGTATTGTCGTCTAGTTACTGAATAACAGTTTCTCGATTTTATGTGCAATTTATAATCATAGACGTTAAAAACCAATGTTTTGTGATGGGAGAGATTGGCTGTTGCAAGCTTGGTGTTCGAATCCCCTTGTGGGAGTGTGTTGAGTTCCCATGATGGGAACTGCAAACGTTACATCATCGCATAAATTATCGTTCAAAATGCAGTAAGAGAAAATCATCCGTGCATCACCTGGACTGTAATTTGTTATCGTGGGTTGAAATTAAGTTTGCTCTTAGAATATCCCTTTTTATTTTTTTTGTTATTGGTAACAATTATTAAAGCAGAACATGGCATAAAGACACTAAGACATAAAGACACTGGACGCTAGTGGTAAATGTCAAAGACCAGTCTTCTCACTTGGTGTATCTCAACATGCATAAAATAACCGGTCATCGAAGTTGCGAGATAATAATGAAAGACAAAACACCCTTGTCACACCCTTGTCGAAATCAATATCGATGAAAATGGCTTCTTTCTCGAAAACTACTTCACTTCAGAGGGAGCCGTTTCTCACAATGTTTTTTACTATCAACCTCTCCCCATTACTCCGGTTTTATTACCAATAGTGTCCACTGCCTTTAAAAACAAACCTTTAAAAACTTATGGGGAAGGAGAACTGAAAGCATTTGCTTCTCCTTATTTCTACAAACGCGTCACATAATATTTATTGTTCATTAACTGGCCCAAATTTTCATGATTGTGTACAAGTTATTATGTTTTCTGAGCACTATTATCTCACTGTGTTGATTTATGTTGGCATGAAATAAATGAAGACAACACTCGACTAAAATGTACATGTGGACAAAACCAGAATACAACTTTCTGTCAATTAAAGTTCAACTTACCAGACTGTTCATTAAAGACAACTCTATACAACGGGCAACAGTCATCTCCCCCAAATAGACGAATGCACTCCACTTCGCAGTAGCATCCCCATTTAGACCGAAAATAAGTGACCAACTTATTCTTGATCTCTTGAATCTTGTCATCATTGGGCACAATGAGAGGAAGACTCACAATAACTTCTTGACGATTTTGATTCGGATTAGCCTCCATGATAATATCATCAGCTTCCGCCAGCGACCTCCTGTACAAACGTACCTTGACCACTGAAGCCGCTCATTACAGACGAAGTGTCTGTCGATACATGTATGTGACGTATGCCTGGTAATAAACTCTGCTACACTGGCATGCCAAGCAAACACTTTGAATCCAAGAATATACAAATTAAAAGAGCCTATTGTAAGTTTACTGCAGCTACCTGATTCTTACGATTTACTGTGGCATTGGTTGGAGAGCACAACTGTATACTCGCCGTCGATGAATGCTGAAAATGTTGTGGTTGATGTATTTCTCTCTTTTTCATGCATGGTTCGTGCACAGAGAATATGTCACACGTACATGTACATAGAGCAAGGGTCACATTCGTAGGTTCGATCCCATAACTATGAAGCTATTAATAGCCACCATGAAACGCAACCTGTTGTGCAATGAGGGGATTCCCCTTGGCACGCAATCACGTCGCTGATTGGTCCAATTCATCCCGTGATTATACACAGAATCGAACGAGTCACATAAAAATTTGTTCCGATTGAATGAGACAGCCTTGAAAAATACCCTGTTTATTTACGACAAGTACATTGTGCGAGGTGCCAAAGTATTTTTTGGCTAGCCTGCTGCCGTACACAAAAACCTAAACAACTTGGGGTACAGACTGACCCCGCTGTTGTTCAATGGGCACATATAGCAGCCGGTTTTAAAAAAAATGCGCGTATGTTTCTCGTGAAATCCGCTGCTGATCCTAGCCTTCTGGACGTATAGTGTCATCTCATTAGTAAATATGGACAACAAATGGCACATTCTTCACACATTGAATACCAGATGTGAACATCTCATTATTGGTATTTGTGTTAATATAGCGAGGTTTACCTGCACGTTACGCGAGCAAATACGTTACGTGAACGTCAACATTGGCTGATTGCATGTTCAAGTATGAAGTCTGCGCGCACGTACGTATCTGACGTATGCTAAAAACGTGAGATTGTAACGGCACAATTTTCTGACGTTCATGATCGATCACGTGTACGCGGAACGTGCAACTAAACCTCCCTAATATTAGGGAGGTTTAGCTGCGCGTTACGCATTTTGTTGTAAACATCTCACATTTTAAGCACACGTGAAGTTACCATTTTTCACTTCAGGTACGTACGTGCAGACGTCATACGTGAGCATGAAATACGCCCAAGTGGTGACGTCACCTAGAAACTACACAATATTTTGACGTTCACGTTCACTCACGTGTTCGCTCTCGTAACGCGCAGCTAAACCTCCTTATATTGATTGCCAGATGTAAACATCTCATTTTTGGTATTTTTGTATTAATGATTGCCCAAACTAAATCACTATCTTGTTGATCTTCTTGTACTAAATGAAATGGACAGAACATTGACCATGTAGTTACGTCTGTTTCCATTTTCCACTGACAATGTTTATTATTTACTCCACTCTAAGTTTCTTATCTGTTAATGATTTGAGTATTTTTTCTTTAACCGATAATCACCCTATTTTAATTACAAAAGTTATGAGTGTTAGGAGCCAGAATGTTTTTTAAACGAATGTGCAATGTCATCATCTGGAATCTGTTTTTTTTTACCAAATGGTAATGTTGCATTTTTGTAGTTACCCATGATAACCAAACACAAAATGTATAAAGAAATAAATGACTGTGTTCGTTCACAAAGCAATGTTTTACCTGAAAGTTACAAAAAAAAGAAGGTTTTCTGATGTTATCCAGAAATCCATAGTGTGACACATAGTTACGTTTAATTGTCTAGCATAAAATGATTGGTGGGCACAACAGACTTCCAGTGCCCAATTTCATAGAGCTGCTAAGCACACAAATTTTCTTAGCATCAAATTTCTGCCTCGATAAAAAAAAAGATTACCAACCATATTTCCACTTGATTTTACAGGATGGGCAAGCAACAGCTGAATACCAGCCAAAAAGCAATGTGCAACAAATGGTAATCCTGTTTTTATCAAGGAAGAAATCTCATGCTAAGCAGATTTTTGTGCTTAGCAGCTCTATGAAATTGGGCCCAGTACAATATACTTAAACTATCATCACGTATCATAAGATGCTTCACTTAATTATGTACTTTGAAAATGTTTAAAAGACAAACAATTCACATGTTTTTCAATTTATCAAACTTTTTCAGTCACGGTTGTAACTCTTTATAATACATAGAGCTCAAAAGGTCAAATATTTACCCCCAAAACTCAAATAATATCAAATTATAAATATATTGTGTTATTTGTAATTTACTGCCTGTTTTTGAAAATTTTAAAAGAGTTTCTGCATAAAATATGGATAAAGATCAAGTGGAATACGATTTACATTGAGTGTGTTATACATGTATTCCGAATACAAATAAAATGTATAAAAACAATACATTTTCTATTTAAATATCATCCAAATTGCAAACGACCTTCATCAGTGTAACTGTTCAGGTTAACATTTTATACATAATTGATTTTTATTCTACCAAACTCGAGTTGCCTAATTTTCTATAAACATAAACTAAAATAGTGATATATTGCTCACTCATTAGCATTCTACTGGTGAATATAAAATGTCTTTCACAACATGAAACTTAAGTTTAAAGGCACTGGACACTTTTTTGATATTTGTCAAAGACCAGTCTTCTAACTTAGTGTATAACCTGTGCATAAAATAACAAACCTGTAAAAACTTGAGCTCAATTGGTCGTCGAAGTTGCGAGATAATAATGAAAGAACAAACACCCTTGTCACACAAAGTTGTGTGCTTTCAGATGCTTGATTTCGGGACCTCAAAAAACTAATTATGAGGGTTCGAAATAAAATTCAAATATTTTAGTGAGAAACACTTCTCGAAAATGACGTTACTTCAGAGGGTGCCGTTTCTCACAATGTTTATACTATCAACAGCTCTCCATTACTTGTTACCAATTAAGTGTTTATGTTAACGATTTTAAGTTATTATCAATAGTGTCCAGTGCCTTTAAGTTTTTAAGGCCCTGGATGGTAATTGTCAAAGACCAATATTCTCACTTGGTGTGTTCCAACATTAAAACAGTTAATAACATTTTGTACAAATTTGGGCTCAATTGGTCATCGAATTAGCCAGAGAAACATAAAAAACACCCTTGTTGCAAAAACTGTTCTTTCAGATACCTGAATAACTTTCTTTCAGTATCAAATGTTTTATTGAGAAATTACCTCTCCATCGAAACTAAGTCCTTGAGGCGAGATTTTGTTTTGAAAAAATTGCCCTATATGTAAGGGTTTTATAGTAACAGTTGCACCAATTTACACACCAATTAGATTTTTTGTAGACTACATTTACACCCCAATTTACACCCCAATTGGATTTTTATTTTTAGACTACATGCATTTTCATTGCAAAAATATGACAAATTCTGAAAAAATTTGTATTTGCTCAAAATGAAGCACCAATCAATGATACAGCATGATTGCTTTATTTTACAGGATTACAATTTTCAAAACCAAGCATCAATCGTACTTCATTGTGGCATTTTTCAAGGAAAACATAACAATCTTAATACATTTCAAAATGAAGCGATCTCAATGACAAGCCTGAATTGCGGTAAAGAACTGGTTCCTTGTTACTTGAATTTGATAAGATACTGTGGGTATGCCTGTGCATCATGAAATATGACATAAATGCCAGGAGCATTCATGTTGTCTACAACACTGTCAAACAGTTCAGCGGGATTCTGTGGTTTGGGAGGTGGAGTTATCATTCCTTGGCTGCCTCTGACGAAATCTCCAACAAGAACATTTGTCACGAATATGTGCTTTGTGCCATTTGCATTTGGTTTAGCATATTGAGGACTTGCAGAGTAGCTTGCTGCGACAGCAAAATAGGTGCCATTTCCGTATGCAGTTGCTGAGGAAAAATTATACAAAAATTATTCATTGAGGTTTTAACTTTAGCGTACTTAAAGCACAATTTTGAAGAATGTTGACACAACAAACCCAAATGTATCTCCTGAAAATTAAAAATAAGTAAAGTACGTAATTTTTTAGGTTTCAAGTTCTCCTTCCTGGAGGAAAATCATAAAATGTAGCCTAATTGTAGCTTTTTGTTCAGAACTGATTTATTTGCTGCGGTATTAGCCCTGCGTTTTTTCTCGACTTGATACAAGTTTCATACACACATGTACATGTATTACTATGCATTTGATTGCCATGTTTATCCATTTAAGATCCGAGCTTATCAGGATGCCAACGATTTGAATACAGTTAACTATACCTGGTACCAACAACTAGGTCAAGTTTTTTTTTCATGAAACAACATTCAGATTGGCAAACTTAGAAGACTTGTTTTGTAAAGCCCAGTCACCAAATTAAAAGTGGACGGAAAAGGTCGTTTTTCATCACTAAGAATAGATTTGGTCATATCATCTATATATTGAGTTAACCACGTCAGAGCGACAATTAACCTAAGGCATCGGAAAGTTTGCAAAGAAAAGAATAAAAAATAAAATTGTTAAAAGTTGAAGTGCGTGCCTTTTGGTAGGCCAACTTTGGCTTCTAAAATTAGAATGACATCTCTTTGTACTTCTTGGGTAAACTGAGAAGAAGAACAGAAGAACAACTTGTAAGTTATACGTTTAACCAATTACTTACCATTCTTCCCCCCAAAACTTCGGTTGAAACCATGACTTATGATTTTCTTTGAGGTTTGCTCATCAGTTCCATGGTAGAGAACCTTTTCAACTGTAGCTCTATTCAGACGATGCACTAGTGCTGCTCTACGGGCTTGATACGTCATCATCAAATCTCGATTTTGAATTCTCTCTATCTACAAAGTAAAAAGAAACAAAAAGTACAGATGGAAAAGGTTCAAATATACTACGCAAATGTTTTGAACATTTTAAAATACCAGATTAGGTTCACAGTTAGTAATGAGTCCAATCTCATTTAAGTACGGTTCCAGTTCTTCTTGGTCAAATTTCAAGTGGTGTCTAAAGAAGTCCATTTCTCATCAACCAGAAGTTGCTGTTTTTATATTTAACCATTGATATTCTACAAAAGGCATGTACCTCAATGAATGTGTTTCATGCTTTGTTCAGTGTAGTGTCTGGTGGTATACATAACTGCATGCATAACTAAAAATGTACCTTCCAACCAGCTAAATTATCTTTCAACTATCGGTTAGAACACATAACCAAGGTTAAAAAGGGGTCATATTGTTTTATGCTTAACCCTTTGGTTAATTTTCTAAAGACTTTTCGGATAATGTGTAAATAGATTGTAAAACTCAAATGTTTCGATCGGGAGTGGTTTTAATTCTTGTTTTGTATATTGAACATTGAACTTTGATCGATGAGTGTCAAAGTGACGTTTGTTTGAGTCAAATGTTGTAAAGCAGAATTTGAAGGGAAACCCACAAGGGCAGGGCACTAGACATGACTGTCCTCTCGGGACACTCTAACATTTCAAAAACAACTTATCTATGAGTGAATGGTAAAATGTTGTTCAAGAAACTTTAGCTATTTTAAAATTAAAAAAGTTTTAAAAAAAGATCTTTCTGATTTAGACTAAAACAAGGAAAAAAAACAACATTTGGTTCATGAGTTATATGGTTTTTAAATGAATGATATTCTAATTATTATTTTTATTAACATTTTGTTCGACACCCTATGGCGTTACCATGATGTCATTGTTCAGGTGCCGTCTTCATATTAACGTTTATGTCAGTTGAATCATGTGTAAGTTAGCTTTGTAAAACACTGTGAATACGACTCTAAAAATAATGTCTGATCTATGATGAAGTTAGGTGAATTTGGTCAATATATGAAAGTAATGAGTACCTCAACAATGTTGTTGAAAGGACCCATAGATGCCCGAAACTTGGTCTCTACAGCTGTGTACTCAGCAGATCCCACACTCAGCTTTACCATTTTGGTAAACTCCCTTTGATCCATTTGTGTCCAATTACTTGGTGGCTCTGATCTGGCAGCTACAGATAAAATGCACAATGAATTTAAACTATTGATTTTAAACTATTTGATGTTAAAGGCATCTGGAAATAGGATTTTTTTTTTTCTTTTAAACATAAGAGTATATGTTTATTAACAATAAAACAATTTTTGGAGTAATTGTTTGTCACGATTTATATGTTAAAAAAATTAATCAAGTGCTTGGGGGGGTTGACTCCGCCTACCCCTTTTGTGACGTAGGAAAAGGAAGACTTTGCCTCGATCAAACATAGACCCCCCTCGATGCGTAGATAACACACGTGCAAAAGTACATGTAATTCTAAGACGTGAGTTTGTACGCTGCGAAAAAGGTTTTTTTCTGGCATTTTTCCGGCAATGCCGACCAGGTGTATTGCTGCTGGATGCAGCAAAACAACTAAAGATGGGGTCAGTCTTCATCTGTTTCCTGCAGATCCCAAGTATAGTCGGTTGTGGGCTGCGAAAGTCAGATTAACTAGAGCAAAGTGGTCCGGTCCGACGTCTTTTTCAGCGCTGCAGCGAACACTTTAAAGAGCCGTCGTGCTGCGAATCCGGGATACATAACTCATTTGACATGACGAGAAGAGCCATTCTTAAACACGACGCCGTCCCAACAATTTTTCTAGCTAGTGGGAAGTCGAAGAAGGTATCTGAAAGACGTGACGAACTCAGAGGAGCATTTGCTAAACGTGAAAAAATCCGGGTAAGTTTGAACTTTGAGGGTATGTTTTTAGCTTTTGCCAAGTGACACGATTTTTTGTTGGTACCGCATGCGATACACCGTGCGTGCAGGTCCTATGTGACCGTCCGCCCATTATACAGCAGCCATAGTGCGTGCGTGCAGTCTGCTCCGTGGCCGTATTTCTATAATAATACGTAGGCAGACCCACATCTTACAACCCATTTGGTCACTAAAAAGTCGCATAGTTAAATAAAAATAGCAGCAATAGCTTTTGTAAAAACCACTAGGCGTTCAACATGTTCAAGTTTCAATGTACGTATGTGTGTAAAATCGTGTATAAATTTGTTTTGATGTGCCATGTTCCCAGACGTAATGTACAGGGGCCCGACTACAAATTTTCTCTCCAAATATCGCGCCTTGAAATACGTCACGAACAGCGCCCTCTCGGGTCGGTGCCTACTCGTAAATTTGTAAATACAATCAAAACTAAGATTTTTAAACCTTAGTTAACTTTTTATTCACATTCCTCTCATAAAAACACATATTTTAGTGACAAAAGCTTTATTTAAAAAAAATACCACTTCCAGGTGACTTTAAATTTAAACTACTGTTTTATCCGACTTGAAGTTTCAGGTAGTCGTAAGTAACACTTCTAGTAAATTAGGTAGGTTTAATCTGGGGTTAATCTCATTGTTCCTAATCATGTAGTGATCGGAACAAGCAAGTTTGTACAAGCTGCATAAGCAAATAATGCCTTTAGATTGAAGGGCAAACAAGACATATTCCTTAACTGCAAAGTAAACGTTTTAGGTTGTTAGTGGATATTTCTGCTACCCTGACGCAATGGTTTGCAGAGAGAGCCATACAATTTGGCCAAGGGTTTTAATGCAAATAGTAAAACAAAAGCAGCTCGGTATAAAAAAATGCTTCCCTTTATCTGTTAGAGGCTAGGACCTGGGCTTCAAAATATTTCAGAAAACATTACATGGGGAGATTAAAATGATTGTATTTTTTGCAAATTTTCAAACCTTAGCGTTTCTTATATTTTGATATCTTTATGAGTCATTTGTTAAACATTACTAAGCAACCAGTAGCAAAGTGTTACCAATTTTCAGGTTGACACGATGAATATGTTTGACTACACTTCCATTCAATATTTCCTGCATCTGTTGAAAGTCAATGACTGCTTTTCCTCCTTGCAGATCAAGTGCGACAGTTGTTTTTTTCTTCTGGTAAGCCTCCTCTAGGATGGCATTAACCTCTTCATCATAGCTTACCATACCTAATGGAGTGCTGTACTTCCATATGACCTTTCAGTAAAAAACAAATGAAAGGTGGTATGCGGTCAGAGAGAATAGTCTGCATAATTTGTACTCTCAGTATACAATTCGACATTTATTCAAGATTATCTCTTCCCAAAATCACATATATACATATATATTTACATATGAAACTGCTAACTTTCCATGGTACTCAGGCATAGGCCTACTACCAATTGCATTGGTGGACCATATTAACTAACGCTAGGAAAAAAGGATATTGCATACATACCTCAATAAGAAATCTATCTAGTTTGGCTGAAGCCTTCATCAAGGAGTTCATATCCATGGCACTGAGCTGTAGAATGACCGTTTCTTGAAGCTCTTCTTTTTTCTTGTCATCTTTAACACCAATGTTTATAGCAGCACTAAATTTCCCAGCCAAAATGTCTGTTCAGGAAATACAACCATGTTAACCAACCTGCATTCTACATACTAATAGTCTCACAGTGTAAGCTTATCATGAAACCAGGTCCGTGTTCAACTCGATCCAAACGGATGAATTCCTTAATTGAAACATACTAAATGTTAACCATAGTTATCAAATTACCAAATATTATTATCCAGACCAAATTTCATGAAAATTGTTAAGGCAGAATGCTGCATATAAAATCACATCAAATCACTTACTCTAGAGGGCATTGTAAGCTCAGAATGTGGTTAGCAAAGTATACTTGTGGACAAGTTGTTGACTGTCTGTCGTATAGTAAATGCAAAACTGCTCACTTGCAACTATCTTGCGGGTATAATAGGCCCTGCGTGAGTGACAGCTCTCACTCGCGCACAGCAGTATTCTCCAGAGATAGTTAAGAGAGAAAGCTGTTTTGCTATTAAATGTACCACGACAGACATTTTAACAACTTTTCCAGAAGTCATTAAAGGCAGTGGACACTATTGGTAATTACTCAAAATAATTATTAGCATAAAACCTTACTTGATGATGAGTAATGGGGAGAGGTTGATGGTATAAAGCATTGTGAGAAACGGCTCCTTCTGAAGTGACATAGTTTTCGAGAAAGATTTATAACTTGAGGTCTCGAAATCAACCATCTATAAACACACACAACTTCGTGTGCTAAGGGTGTGTTTTTTTATATTATTATCTCGCAACTTCGACGACTTGTTATTTTATGCATATGTTGAGATACACCAAGTGAGAAAACTGGTCTTTGTGTTCACTGTCTTTAAGCAAAACCATGAAATTGTGTTCTGCATGAACATCGAAATTTACTTGGGGTAGCTAGATTGAAACTCCTTTCTGAATTTCAGGTTTGACAATAAGTTACAATCACTATTAAAAAGAAGAGGAATTCGTCTGGGTAACGTACTTGAAACATTTTATTGTGTAAATGCATCTTTGAAGGCTATTGGACCCACATTCACAAGTTTTCATTAAACACACCAAACATTAACTTGTGCAAGTTTGATTGGTAAAGTCTGATAATCTTATATGCGATTACGAAGAAACTCAAACTTAAAATTGATTTACGCAGTGCTAGTTGAACAGCAATACGAATCCATGTAACTCACCCGCTGCAGCCATGGTAACACCAGCTTGGTCATCCCAGCTAGCGAACCTTTTAGCCACAGCTTGCATGAAAACAGCACAAGTTGGCTGATCATGGTTGGTCAGGCTTATATCTGTGACGCTGGAATTTGGTGTTGTCCAAACAAATTGACCCACTGCATCCAAGAATTCCTCTGCAGCAAGCTGAACAGGGAAGCCATGCACTCCTGTGCTGACTGCTGGTATGGCAATGGACTGAAACTTCTGTTCAGATGCAAGTTGGAGGCAATTCAAAACGGCATCAAACAGCTGTTGCTCTTCGTTGGTGACGCCACCACGGATTGTCCTTCCCCAAGCTTGCCATTTGGGTCCAGCAACATGGATCACCTTCTTGCATGGTAGGTTGCCACTGGAAGTAAGAACTGCTTCACCTACATGTAATTTACGCCTTTTCTGTTTCAGAATGTTATCACTTTCAGTCTGTATGACAGGTCCACCTAAGATGTAAACAAAAATTTAAGTACATTCTTAAAATAATATTGGAAAATTTTAGTTTGACACAAACCTCACTTTAAATCTTGAAAAATGGATGTACATATGCAATGGATAGGTTTTTAAACTAGTAAATAATCGTACAAAAAAACAACCGGATCACACCACTAACATGTAGAGCCCTGAAGAGTTTTACACACAATAGCGCCTTCAGGCGTCCAATCTTCAACGCACTGTGACATCCGCAATACAGCGTCCTCTTTTATCTTAATAGTGCAAGCAAAGGTCAACGTGTGACCCATTAGCCGAGCGAGGGGCTCTACAGTGGGTCTGCGTTTTTTCTTTCCCTGTGCAGATAATTACCGACGCTCGTCCTGGTGAAAAAAAAACCGCCACACACCGGGGTCGACCCAGGGAAGCTAAACGACCGTACCCTAAGTTTGCTCGGGTCCATACCGAAAGGGAATCGCCCGGTAATAAGACAACAAAAACTCCTGGTACCAGGGCTACACCAAAGAAAGGGCAGTCAGCCAAGCGTGACTCCGTTATAAACAGAGCCCACCGTGGCTCACCCCGGCCCTTCTTTGACGCACATTAAGCCAGAGGGATTACCCCTCAACTGCTTAGTGCATCAAGGAACTCCTTATGCCACCGTAACCCCACGATGCCCAGAGATGGGCTTTTGTACGGCCATTCTGACCGCCTGTGAATAACGCTATCGGGCACAAAGCACTGTTGGCTGCCTAGGCCATGTATGGGCTCCCTTGGAGTGGTACGCTCAGCCTGCTTCAACATCGGTCGGTTCGTTGTTTGGGCAATCCCGTAACCCAAGTGACATCTTTTAGTCATCCTCAGATACCTCTCTTGAGCATTCTTCTTCTCAGGAGGGAAAAGCGAATTTGCGGTGCTCCCGTTCGGACTATCCACCTTACCGCAGGTGGTCACCCGAATTGCAAAGGCAATCGGGCGGCACTGCGGATGCGAGGCATCATGATAAGGAAACAGAGAACACTTATAACCTAGGATTTATAATCATCACCAAGAAATCTGGGCCCATCCCCTCGCAGGTTTTTCCCTTTCTGGCTGCTTCTTTCGGCCTTCGCAGGGAGATGGCCCGCCCATTGAAGGACATGTTTCTCTTCCTCTCGGTGGTAGTGGCTCGAGTCCGATTGGACCCCATCAAAGTCCTTGAAATAATGGTTGTCTCCAATGCAATGAATCATTTTCAAACATAAATCAAAAGGCGAGCTGCCCTATCTAGTCGAGACAACACCACAGTGGTGGCGTACTTCAACCAACGGTTGGGGGTGGGGGGGGGGGTCACAAGCAAGGGACCTTAACCTCAAATGCATGCACCATGGATACGCACTGCCGGCGGTCCACTATCACGGGCGAAGAGAAAGTCACAATCGAATCTCACCTCAGAGGCTGGATCGCCCGGACAAATGGTCTCTGCTTCCACAGGTGGTACAGTCGCTCTTTCAACTGATCAACTTGCCCCACATGGACTTTATTGTCCTCCTTGTCAAAAATCAACTGCCGATTTACTTTGCAAGGGGCTCACAGACCCAAATGCACTGGTGGTGCAGTAAGCTGCCTGCCAACCTTTGAATTACTTCCCATCTCCCTCATACATGGCTTCATGCTTCATCCAATGACCTCTTTAAGCATCCCATCTACTTTGAATCGATGGATTGTTCAACCTTGTTGCAACTCTCAATCAAATTTGTTTTTCTCCTGGCCGTCAATACATCCGGATGGCACAACGAGTTGCACTCTTTGTCAGTGGGGGTAGGTCAAATTCAGTGGGAACCAGGCGGTGTCCCTACAGCTGGTTTTCTTACCAAGAACACCACGTTGCCCAGGGATGGGCCTTTTGTACGGCCACTTCGACCGCCTGCCTACGCTATCGGGCATGGAGTACTGTTGGCTGCTCTAGCCATCATTGGACACAGGAAGCAGGCTCCCTGGAAGTCCCTTTAGTCTAGACCAGATTTCCAAAAAGGGCTCTAGTTAAGAAAGTGAGCGGCATTTTTGAGTAAAAGTTGGTGACATACCTGATTTAATTTGGGTGTGCTGAATCCGAAACTGGTGGATACCAAGGCTAATTTGTAGTCCTTTACCATGAAAAATCAAATTTAAAACAATACAGAAAACCTAGCAGACGACGGACTTCTCACGTGAAAAATAGTCAGGTTCTGCTGTAGTTCCACACTGATGTTGTCAGGATACCATACAGGGCAGCAACCCGGGTGCAGGTCAGGTATCTGTAACAAACTTTTGATTGTACTGGATGTATATACAACCAAATTGCACTTTCAGAGGGACCAACAGGTGCTTTCAATGTCAATTTAAAAGTATTTGAGTTGGTGTTTTTTTCTAATAAAGAGTTATTTATTATTTGAACATAATTTCTCTGTTGTTAAAAGCCCAAACCGTTGATTATTTTTTCTTATAATGTAGTCCTACACTACTTAAACAGGTAGGCCTACCAGGTGTAGTCTAGACTCAACAATGATACAGAAAATTGTATTGGATATCAACTTTTCAGTGCTCCCTGTTTTTGAATAGGTTAGCTTTTAGTGTTCACACTCATGGCTTGGAATTGAGTAAACAAAATTGATTTTAGAGGATTTTTAAGAAACTCATTTTTCGATTTCAATTCTCCCCCATTTTAGAAAGTATTCTCCATAGTTGACGAACCAATTTAACTGTTGTAGGCTAACAATTGAAAAAAATAAATTCCAGTTTGTTTGTTTGTTGGCAGTATAACGCATTGTTAGTCGTGTCTGTACACACACGGACAAATTTCACACAAGAAGACGATAGTAAGATTCCGAAACAAAGGACAACAAAATATGTATCCCCTCCATTGATAAAACAATCCACCCCTCTCTTTTCAGCTGGGTGTGAGAAACAAGGAAAACACAAATATATCTCTTTGTTCTTTACTACCGCTCAATCCACAAGTATAGACTCCTACTTTATTTTTTTATGTCAGTTTTCTTTTGTCAGAATAGTTCAAGATACTTAGAGTGCGAAAATCAAGCAATATTTTGTGTGTACAAACACGACTAACAATGCGTTATACTGCCAACAAACAAACAAACTGGATTTTTTTCAATTGTTGGCCTACAACCGTTAGATTGGTTCGTAAACTGTGGAGAGTACTTTTTAAAACGAGGGACAATTGTTATAGAAATAATAGTTACTTTAAAATCCTTTAAAATCAATTTTCTTTTGACTGGTAAGATAATTTCTAGCCATGAAGTATTATTGTCGAGTCTAGACTACACCTGGTAGGCCTACCTGTTTAAGTAGTGTTCATTATAAGAGAAAATAATCAACGGTTTGTGCTTTTAACAACAGAGAAATTATGTTCAACTAATAAATAACTCTTTATTAGAAAAACACTAACTCAAATACTTTCAAAATGACATTGAAAGCACCTGTTGGTCCCTCTGAAAGTGCAATTTGATTGCAGATCTATCCAGTACACTCACAAGTTTGTTACGGATACCTGACCTGCACCCGGGTACCTGACCCATATGGTATCCTGACAACATCAATATGGAACCACAGCAGAACCTGACTATTTTTCACGTGAGAAGTCCGTCGTCTGCTAGGTTTTCTGTATTGTTTTAAATTTGTTTTTTCAGGGACAAGGACTAAAAATTAGCCTTGATATCCATCATTTTCGGATTCAGCACCCCCAAATTAGTTAAATCAGGTATGTTACCAACTTTTACTCAAAAATGCCGCTCGAAGTTTTTTTTTTAAAATCTGGTCTAGACTACTTGGAGTGGTTCGTTCCAAAGGTCAGGCCAGTTACTGTAGTTTCCTAGGCCGTAACTGTGATGCCCTTGGACGAGGTGATGGGAGCAAAACCTTGACACCGTAGTCTAAACTAGAGCCGTACCATTTTTTCCCTCGGGGGGGGGGGGGGATTTCGATAAACATTTTGCCATCCCCACCAGATAAAATTGAACAAATCGCAGACCCCGGCATCCAAAACCACTAGTGGTAAATCCAGAAACAGGCAGCTTCATTGTCATCCACTTTTAGTGACTGCGCCAAATATTCCGCCAGCTCACCCGGATGGCCAAGTGAGTTTCACTCTCTGTAAGTGGAGGCACGCACATCATGTGGGAGCGTGGTCCTTAAAGTCCGTTTTCTTAACAAGGACCAGTCGAAGTCCTCCACACCTCCTGATATTCATTTCCTGGGTATTAAGTAAATTTTATCAGAACCACACGACAAGTTGTGATGCTCAGTCCGAGCTCTCTCCATACTCCATACTCCATACAATCGATGAAAAACTATTTATAGCAACAACCCCACCCTTAGGGGCAGCTTCACGCAACACCATCTCGCTCTGGATAATATTATGGCAATCCGCTCGGTATCGCGAACGGTCCAATTTGGGTGAATTTGGGCGCATGCAATCAGAGGGAACTGCATGCAAGTTCCTTGACTTGAAGCCCATTTTGCCCATCAACCGTGGTTTACTCGGCTGACCAGGCTGCTGGTCAATCGGTCAGTGGTCCTTCGTTGAGAGGCGGTTGTTCTTCTCCGACTGGGGTTTCCTCATCCAACCTCCTCAGAATCTCCACTTGATGTGCTGGGAATTGTCACACAGTTCCTTCTCTCGACAGGCCTTTCTAAACAAGCTGCATCAAAGGGCCTCCTAGTGGCGGGTATATGACAGCAGACTACGCCACTTTTTTAAATGGTATGTTCATCCACTGATTCTTCATTGAGGTTGAAGCCGACTTCCATGTGTCCCTGCTCGAGAGAAAGCTCTCGATCAGCACTTTTAATACTATGCGTCGCAAGTTGGAGTCGTACATAGGAGATTCCCTGATGGCACCTCAATATCTGACAACCCAGCCCTCGTCCAACTCCTAAAAAGGGCTTGTTTGTATCTTGACCCAAACACGTTAACTGGTTCCGGCTTTGGACCACCCTAGCATTCTCTATGCTTGCCCAGCCTCCCTTTGAAGATGGTCAGCTCAACTTTGCTCCACCTGTCCATCAATGTGGCATTTCTGCTGGCAGTCACTACCTATGCCCGCCGTTGAGCAAATTCCATGTGTAGTCAACCGAGGCGGGCCACATAGGGTGAAAACCCAACATGGTTCGCCTGATTCCTCGGACCAGAGTTCCAACTGAAGAATCTGTCCGGGGTGGATTTCACAAAGGTAGTCCGAACTCAGGACTAGTCCTAGGCAATGCCTTAGGACTGGTCCTATCTCTTAGCATTGCCTAGGACTAGTCCTAAGTTAGGACTACCTTTGTGAAATCCACCCCGGGTCTTTTGTTCCTTCGGGACCCTCTATATGACTCATTTCCAATTACAATGTATTCATAACATCGACCCAGACTCACAGGACGGTGACACCGGATACGATAAAGCCGTTGGCTGCTTTCTGTGATCGGCTTGAACGCTAACGTCTTACCGGACGTGCCTATTCTAACTCAGGAGGTTCGGGCCGAGGCATTTTTGTAGGTGACATCAACAAAGCTTTCTGCTGGAAGATGCCAAATACCTTTACGGACTGTTACGTACGCTCCAGTCAGCGGGCAGAGTTGGAAGGCGAGTCCTGACATCGGCTAGCTGGGCTTCCACCCAATGACGGGACCCTTGGCTTTGGCAAGTTGCTTCTGTGTAGATGTGCACCCAATGTGATTAGACTAATTTACTTTTTTTATTAGTTTTATTTCAGTGCGGCGTGGGCACCCTTGGTACTGTCTGCTACGCACTTCATTCGGGCATCAACAATACCTGTGGATGCTGCTTTTAAAGTTTAAAAAATACCTTATATTATTTTCACCCATACCATTACCTTTACGTTTAGATTCTGTGTTACACGTCTTCCCTATTTTTGTTTGACAACGAGGCGAGTTACAGGGGGTGATAATTAACAATAACATCATCCGATGGAGTTGGGGCATGGGTTTCCCTCATGTAAAACCGAGATTCTACTAAATACAAACATCGTATGCACATTCCTTTTCCGAAAGCCGAAATTCCCGTCCTGCGCAATGGCTCAACCAACCCCTCTCGTTCACACCGTTTTAAAACATTTTGATTTATAGGGCCTACATGTATTAGCTATAGCTGACTTTATTATGTTTACTTGTATATACTCTTTTTGTGAACGTTATTGTCTTTGAATCTTGGCCGAATAAATAGTATTAATAAAAGTAATAATGATCTTTAGAAGAGCTAGCCGTGCAGTATGTTGTTCTTCTCGAAGTTTGGAGTCGAGTTTTGCACATTGATATCAGGTTGGATTCTTCAAGTTAATATTTTCAGAAGCAAGCTTGTAATTGGACACTCATGTTGTCTAAATTTATCTGTGCTCTTCTTCTTGCGAAATCCCTTTGACTCAAAAGCCTCATTTGAACAGTGGGCAAGCCGAGTAAGACTTTGTGGAGTAGCACTAGCGGTTGGTTGATATCCATTTTGCTTCTTTGACAACTGAGCCCAAACTGCTCGGAGCTGCTCCTATGTATTTTACTGAATTTTGTGCCTTGTGTGATTGTAAAATAAAGGTAAAACATTATGCACGCGCGTGCACACACAAACTTCCGGATGCATCGTGTGCCCAAAGCTAGCACACGGAACTTAACTCGTAAGAGTATTGTGAATTGGACGGTTGGTATGGAGGACGGAAAGTGGCCATCTGCTTTCCTGGTATCGGAATAGCGGAAAAGCAGATTTTATGTTTTCTATATGAGAATTTTTCTCCTTTTCTACGTTTCTGCTACCTGAAAAGCAGATTGAACGTTTTGTGAAATTGCATTTTCTACGTTTTACTGTTTCTCCTAATGCTTGCGGACGAAAAGTGGTCATTTGCTTTTCTGCTACCAGAATAGTAGAAAAGCAGATTTAAGGTTTTTTGAAAATGCAATGTTCTATTTCTCTGCTTTTCTGTCACCTGAAAAGCAGATTTTACTCTGGCGGCCGAAACTGTGGTCATTTGCTTTCCTGCAACAAGAATAGTAGAAAAGCAGAAAGTGGCCATCTCTTTTTCTTCTTTCAGATACCGACCGGAAAATCATATTTTACCTAGGCAGTAGGTGGCCGAAAAGTGGCTATTTGCTTTTTCGCTTTCAAAGGACGGCCAGTGAACGTGAACCATAAAATGCGCACAATGCACGACGCCGAACTGTGTTTGTGTTTGTGTTGGGGAACCATCCACATCAGTCAGTCGATACTGGAAGAAGTATGGCCTACTTTTGTGATGACCGCGCAGGCAGCGCGGCATCTCGAAGGAAATACTCTGGCGGAGGTTTCACGGCTACCATCCAAAATAGACTTCAAGGATTCTTTCCTTACAAAAAACACGGTCAGTCATACAGTTTCCCGAGTCAAATGAAACAGGTGGCACGTTTGGACTTGTTCAATAAACTGAAACATTCACGGGTGGTCCTTTGAACGAAAAAAGCAAATGGCCACTTTTCGGCCACCTACTGCCTAGGTAAAATGTGATTTTCCGGTATCTGAAAGGAGAAAAGGAGATGGCCACTTTTCGGCCGCCCGAATAAAATCTGCTTTTCAGGTGGCGGAAAAGCAGAGAAATAGAAAATTGCATTTTTACAAACATTAAATCTGCTTTTCTAATATTCTGATAGCAGAAAAGCAAATGGCCACTTTTCGGCCGCCAGAGTAAAATCTGCTTTTCAGGTGACAGAAAAGCAATGAAATAGAAAATGGCATTTTCACAAAACGTTAAATCTGCTTTTCTACTATTCTGGTAGCAGACATGCAATTGGCCACTTTTCGTCCGCCAGCATTAGGAGAAAAGGTAAAACCTGCTTTTCTGGTAACAGAAAAGTAGAAACGTAAAAAATGCATTTTCACAAAACGTTCAATCTGCTTTTCTGGTAGCAGAAAAGTAGAAAAGGAGAAAAATTCATGTAAAACAACCATAAAATCTGCTTTCCTGCATTTCTGATACCAGAAAGCAGATGTCCACTTTCCGTCCTCCATAATGCCTAGGTAAAATATGATTTTCCGGTATCTGAAAGAAGAAAAGCAAATGGCCACTTTTCGGCCACCTACTGCCTAGGTAAAATATGATTTTCCGGTATCTGAAAGGAGAAAAGGAGATGGCCACTTTTTGGCCGCCCAAGAAAATCTGCTTTTCAGGTGGCGGAAAAGCAGAGAAATAGAAAATTGCATTTTCACAAAACGTTAAATCTGCTTTTCTACTATTCTGGTAGCAGAAAAGCAAATGACCACTTTTCGTCCGCCAGCATTAGGAGAAAAAGTAAAACATGCTTTTCTGGTAACAGAAAAGTAGAAAAGTAGAAAATGCAACTTCACAAAACGTTCAGTCTGCTTTTCAGGTAGCAGAAACGTAGAAAAGGAGAAAATTTCTTATTTAAAAAACATAAAATCTGCTTTTCTGCTATTCTGATACCAGAAAAGCAGATGGCCACTTTTCGTCCTCCATACATACAGAACCATGATCAGAATAAGCATGAAATTGAAGAAGACATTTTACCGTTTGCCCAAAATTATATATATTTTATACTTTGTTGCATATTTTCTAATGACAGTCATCAAAAAGTGGGGGGGGGGGATCTAATATGCTGTACGTCAATCAGGGGGCATTCCGTACCCCCCGTCCCCCATCCATCGACGCCCTTGCGTGGGGGAGGGAGGTGGAATTGTCTAACTGCTTTTTGTCTTAATTACAAACCTGCTTTAAGAACGGCTGCAGCTAATCCTCCAATATGCTGGAGTTCAACGTTTGCAGCATTCACAATGCAGTCCACTCTCTGCATAGTCAAGTCTCCTTGACACACTCTTAACCTGCATCTGCTCTCTGGTAGAGTGACACTATAAAGTATTTGAGTGGCTGTTGATGCATGTCCAGCTCCCTCCTCCTCTTCATCATCATCACTCTCCTCGTTGCAATCGGTGGTAATCATACAATGAAATTCTCTCTCGACAGACTCCAAGAATTTCTTGCCTTTCTCTTCACGGAACAGTCTAGCCATGCCCGTCTTGGATACAGGATAATGTTTCTCTTTTACTGCTTGTACTAATGAAGTGACCAGTTTGCGGACTGCATCTAAACCCTCCTCATTGCCCTGGATAATAAACCCTCTGTTCCTTCCACTCATCTGTGCCTGGATTGCTACAAGATTTTGTTGATGTTGTTGTTTTACCTTTTCCAACTCCTGACCATGATACGTGGTAATGAGGCGTATTTTGTTCTTATTTGAGGGAATTGTGCTTTTGGTGATGACTTTTTTCTTGAGAAAATCCAAGATGTGTTTCTTTGTTTCTTCCAAATGTCTCTTAAATCCTGCAAGTTTAATAAATCTGACACCTGCAGATAAACATAACATCAATTCATGAGTATGACACGAACATATTTTTTGCTAACTACACATGTATTAACTATTTTACAAATTTCCTTTAAAAATACAACAGTTTGATATTATATGGCAGTAACCTCCCTTGACATACAACTCACAAGAACAAGAAAAGATATGAATGTCTAGTTTAAATTTTCTATGATAATATCTTCCGGTGTTAAAAAGTAGCTTTTAATATTGGCATCGATGAAAACTTTGTAGTAAAGTCGGCCCAAGATTTGTACAACATGTATCTTACCAATTTTATACCAACCTAAATGCGTTCAATGATCTCGTCCGCACATCAACGAATATGGTTAAAAATTCTCAAGTATTATTATTATTGCGATGGGAAAGGTTGAAAGGAGTTGTAAATAATTTCTTTGTGGACTTTTAATTGAGTGTGACTCAAACAAGATTAATGATTAATGGTTGATGATTACAAGTTTTGTTTACTGAAGAACCGACAAATACCTGGTTCATGGCTGATGCCTGCCAAGACAAACTTTTGCTTGTTGATCGAATCAAAAAGTCTCTTCCCATCGTGGCCTTGTAAGACAGCTAAAGCAGACTGTCCTTTGATTTCAATGGTATCTTCATCTATTTCATTGTCGATGTATGCTTTAGCCTCCCTGATATCTCTGCTAGTAGCACCGTAGATTGTGATCTTCCCATCATCTGATCCGCTGCAAGCTGCACGAATATTCTGTAACCCTAGAACTTCATGAATTTTGTCCGGAACATGCTGAACAAATCGTACCTTGGTACTCCCAGATTTGAACTCTGTCTTTTCCAAACAGTCCATCCACCTCCTTATCTTTAGCTCCACGTCTTTGATGGTTTTCCTTATTCCATCAAGTGTGATGCCGGTTTTACCATATGAGCTGAAAACTGTAATCTTCAGAGCTGGAAAGGACTTTTCAATCTCCTGTTTAATCCCACACATAGTAAACAGCTGTAGCTTCTCTACATCCCAGGTAATGTCTTCTTTTGTTTGCTCAGCATCATAGTCAGCATCCTTCTGTAACTTCTTGATGATGTCATTGATTGTTGCTTCAGCGACATCAACATCTCGTTGCTCTCCGACCAGTATCACTTCATGAAGTTGAGGATCTGGGACCATCGAGCAAGCTGTAGTCATCTTCTGCAGTTTATCAACAGCATCCTTCCACAGTGTTTGCGGAACTGGAACTCTGGCTGTTTTGTATCCTCTCATGAAGTCAGTCAGAACATCGACAGCTTTCTTTTCCCACTTCAACCATGATGATTGGTGCTGTGAGTCACCTATTACTGGTTCTAGTTTAGCTCGAGACTTCTGAAAACCATCAGGCCACAGCAGATTGGCTTTCACCATAGCCAATTCTTTCAGCAATCTCTTCTTGGTATTTTCACCTTTCCCATAGAGGAATTCCATAATCGATTCCTGTACTTCGATCGACACTGGTTTAGGGATATGTGTAGTTGGGGCATCAAGCGGGCCCAGTCTTCCCATGAAGTCATGATATGACACAATCTGCAAATCTTTACCACAGACCTTATGACGACCCTTTGTTAAAACATCCTGGACCACTGCAGAAATGAAAAAAACACTTAAAAAGTGAGTACATTGTAGTCTTTAAACATCCAACTGCATCCAATAAGGGTGTGCATGTCACCTGGTCACATGCACATCGACGTGGCTGTTTGTGAAACCTGAAAAACAGTTTAACCTACTTTTTACGCTCTTCTGTTGCAATGTATTTCAATGCTTTTTGGGGCCCAATGTCTCTTTTTGAAAACGCAAAATGCAATGATTGAAATAAATGTTCCTTCCTAAAATAATAACAAAATTGTCACATTAAGATACCGTACCTTCGTGAAAACTGTGACAAATTTTCATACCAAATACTTTTAGCATTACCATTAGTCAAGCCCAAGAGGCAAATGATACACTTGGAGGAAAATTTCAGAGTGCCCATACATTCAAGATTTTGTGACCCGGTAAAGAGAATAAAGCCCGGTCAATTTACAGGCTAGGTCTATATCAATCTGACACCTGAATTTGATTTTGTACATACCCTTCCAGTCTTCAAAGTAGACGATTACTTGTTCATCCATGGGTCCTGGTTTCACCTCTCTCACTCCACTGCCTCCACTCATCTTCTTGTTGTCAAAATACAACTCAACCATTTCCAATTCTTGTGGAACTCCTTAAACGGTGCAGATAAAATAAGCTTTAAGGGCAGTAATTTCCACAACACTTTCACGAGTTTTTAAGAAGTTTACAAAAAGAGAAACAAATTCTAACATGTACATCCTATTACCAAAGAATATCTCTCATGATAAAAATGAACATCAATTAAAGCATATTCTTGGATTAAGAAACTTAACCGTCCTCATTATTGACCACCCTCCCCCAACAGAAATTGGTGTTGCCATCTACCATAAGTTTTGCGATTGTTACCAAGGCATTCTGAACTGTGCATTTTAAACGGCAAAGTTGGTCCAATCAGATACTGCATGGTTTATCAACAGGCCTCAATTACATCATGCCTCTCACGGTTCACCTGGGCTTGACGGGCCCCTTTTCAATGTTTCATATTTAAAAATATGAAAGATTGAAATGGCCTTGCTTTTTAAAGGATAAACTTTCATCAGGCCTAGCCTTTAGTTAAGATCATAACGTAGGAGTAGCTAGTATACAAAATCGTTTTACAGCATTTATACTTGTGTTGTAAGCTTAGATTTTGGATGTGAACTAAGCATCAATGCCAAGCAACACCACACGCTACAATTGTGTAAGGGTCAACAAACAAAAGATACAAATAACAATCATACCTTGGACTAAGATGGCATCAGAATGTTGAACCTTCTCTGCCCTCAATGAAGCACCTCGAAGTTTTCTCTGAGAAATGTTTCTGATAACATCCTCCAGGTCTATATAACAAAATACATTGAAAATTTACAGAAGTTAGCAAGTTTCAGCTAAGGTTGTTTTTAAAAAACTTTAAAAGAAATATTGGATGAACTTGTTAATTGAACAAAAACATGGCGCTGCATAAAATATCTAGCAATTTGAGAAGCCTTCTGTGCTTCATAAAGCACTATACAAGAACTTCAGAGTTATATTCTTACATTTCTAACGAATCCTACTGGATTCTCAGTTCACTGTGTATACTGTAGTGATTCAAAAGCTTCTTATGTGGCAGCTGTTGAATGAAAATACCTCCAAAGGTGAATCCAAGTTTGTCGAAATTACGGAAGTTATTTTACAGATGAAGTTGGACAAATTTGTTTGGAAAAGAACCATTATACCTGGGATATCACGTGAGAATGTACATATAGCTGTCCCAGGCCTCTCTCCATATTGGATTGTGGGTTCCTCATCCATGGATGCTCTACTCTCAATAAAGAGCTTTACATGCTCAGAGGAGCATCCATCTGGAATTCTTTCTAGAAAAAGACATCGTGCATTGATCGGAAGTGGTCGACGTTTCTTCTTGGTGATCAGTTTGACGTTCAGTGCGGCGCCTGATAGCTTGTGCTTTCTCCCGGCAACTATGGAAGTAACTAGAATACAACAATTGATAATAATATAAAAATTTTGTTCAACGGATTGCCATGCGTTTTTCATTTATCTTCACTTGGACAGCTTAAATGATAACACCATAACACTAACCTGATGGGTCCTTGAAGGTAATGATGATGGCACCAGTCTTAGATTCTCTCTCCACCGTTTCTATTTCACCTCCTCCAGACTTGCGTGGACTCTCAAAATAGAGCTTCAGTAACTCTAGATCTGTTGATTGCTTCATACCAGTCACTACAATCAGTTGCTCATCTTCCTTTGGTTCATCTTCCTCTGGGTCATCTTGTAAGTTTTCCTGTCGGTAAGTGGCATAAGAGAAAGAAAGAAAAAAAATATGTTGTTATCTTTTATGGTGTCCACATAATTTTTTCCCTGAAGATTCGGGTTTAGTTATCAGTATAGTTTTGATGCAGCGTAATAATAATACTATTACTTATATCATACATTTATAAAGGGCAAAATCCATTTATTAAATTTCAGCCACGCATTTTACATAACAATTTAATTGAGAGGAAACCTTAAAAGAGATAACAATTGGAAGTGGACAGTGTCTTATACGAAGTAAGTTGTCTTTGAACCACATGCTACCCAATTTTGTATTAACACCTTTAGACTCCAGGACTCATTATGTAACTCTCTGGTGCGGAAATTAATGTTTGCGTCAGTAACATCAACATTTCTTAGCTCTCCGACCTGTTTTACTTCATGAAGTTTAGCATTAGTGACAATCGAGCAATTTGTAGTAACCTTCTGGAGTGCATCAGCTTCATCCTTCCACAGTGTTTGTGAAACTGGAACTCTGGCTGCTTTGCATCCTCCCATGAAGTCAGTCAAAACATCGACAGCTTCCTTTTCCCAGTTCAACCATGATGATTGGTGCTGGGATTCGTCAACTACTGGTTCTAGTTTAGCTCGAGACTTCTGAGAACCATCCGGCCACAGCAGATTGGCTTTCACCTTAGCCAAGTCTTTCAGCAGCTTCTTCATTGTATTTTCACCTTTCCCATAGAGGAATTCCATAGTAGGTTCATGTACTTCGATCAAAACTGGTTTAGGGATATGTGGAGTTGGGGCATCTAGCGGGCTAAGTCTTCCCAGGAAGTCATAATATGATTCAATCTGCAAATCTTTACCACCGAGCTTATGATGACCCTTCGTTAAAACATCTTGAACCACTGCAGGAATGAAAAACAAATAAACTTAAAGAGTGAAAAGTCTTTAAACATCCAACTGCATACATATTATAGGGCGCGCATGTCACCTGGTCACATGTACATCGACGTTGCTGTTTGTGAAACCTGAAAAACAGTTTGACCTACATTTTACGCTTTTTTGTTGCAATGTATTGGAGTTTTGGGCCCAAGTCTCTTTTTAAAAACGCAAAATGCAATTATTGAGATAAAAATTCCTTCCTAAAATTAAAAAAAACAAATGTATTTAAAAAAAATTGTACTTCCAATATATCCGTCCCTTCGTGAAAACTGTGACGATTTTTCATACCAAATTCTTTGTCGGATTTGAGTATTGAGGCATGTTAAATTCTTTTTAGCATTACCATCAGTCAAGCCCAAGAGGCACATGATACACTTCAAAGAAAGTTTCAAACTGCCCATACAAGATTTTGTAACCAGAAAAAAAAAAACAACAACAACAACCAACAACAACACCACCAACAACACCACCAACAACACCACCAACAACACCACCAACACCACCACCAACACCAACACCAACACCAACACCAACACCAACACCAACACCAACACCAACACCAACACCAACACCAACACCAACACCAACACCAACACCACCAACACCACCAACAACACCACCAACAACACCACCAACAACACCACCAACAACACCACCAACACCAACACCAACACCAACACCAACACCAACACCAACACCAACACCAACACCAACACCAACACCACCAACACCAACACCAACAACACCAACACCAACACCACCAACACCAACACCAACACCACCAACACCAACACCAACACCACCAACACCAACACCAACAACACCACCAACACCAACAACACCAACAACACCAACACCAACACCACCAACACCAACACCAACAACACCAACAACACCAACAACACCAACACCACCAACACCAACACCACCAACACCAACACCACCAACACCACCAACACCAACACCAACAACAACAACAACAACACCACCAACACCAACACCAACAACAACAACACCAACAACAACAACAACAACAACACCAACAACAACAACAACAACAACAACAACACCAACAACAACAACACCAACAACAACAACACCAACAACAACAACAACAACAACAACAACAACACCAACAACAACAACAACAACAACAACAACAATAATAATAAAACAGTCTAGGTCTATACCAATCTGACAATTGAATTTGATTTTGTGATGTACATACCCTTCCAGTCTTCAAAGTAGACGATTGCCTGTCCGACCATGGGTCCTGGCTGTACGTCTCTCACACCGCTGCTGCCACTCTTCTTCTTGTTGTCAAAATACAACTCAACCATTTCCAAGTCTTGCGGAACTCCTGAAATGGTGCAGATAATATAAGCTTTAAAGGACATTAATTTCCACAACACTTTACCAAGTTTTTAAGAAGTTCACACATGAAAAAAAAATTCTAACATGTACATCCTATTACCAAAGAATATCTCTCAAGAGAAAAATGAACATCAATGAAAGCATATTCTTGGATTTAGAAACTAATCTTTATTGCCCCCATCCCTCAACAGAAGTTGGTGTTGCCATTTACTAAAGTAATGTGATTGTTCCAAAGGCATTCTGAACTGTGCACTTTTTAAAAATGGCAAAGTAGGTGCAGCAGACATTGCGTGGTTTAATCAACAGGGCTCAATTACACCAGGCCCTCACGGTTCACCTGGGCTTGACGGGCCCCTTTTAAATGTTTCACATTTAAATTTAAATGTTTCCCATTTTAAGATTCTCCAATGAGAGCGCCCTTTGAAAGATTGATATATGGCCTTTGCCTTTTAAAGGATAAACTTTCGGGCTTAGCCTTTAGTTAAAGCAATCGCACAACATCGGTAAACAGTATTGTCCAAAGGCCCACACCTCGTGTATCACAACTTATATATAAAATAACAAACCTGTGAAAATTTAGGCTCCATCGGTCATCAGAGTCGGGAGAAAATAACGAGAAAACCCACCCTTGTTTCCGCACGTTGCGCCGTGTCATGACATTGTGTTTAAAATAAATTCGTTATTCTCGATATCGAGAATTGATAATTGTTTTAATGTTTTCTCAAAAAAAAAAAACATTACATGGAAACATATTTATAGGGAAGTCTCTCACCATTACCTTCTGTAAACCCTGTAAGTTATTCGTAAATCTGTGAACTTTTAATTTTTTGTCTGTTCAGAAAATGTCCAATGGCTTTAGGATCATAGCGTAGGAGTAGGTTGTTGTCAAAATCGTTTTAAAAAAGGCAGCATTTTTACTCTTTTTGTAAGCCGAGATTTTGGATGTGAGCAAAGCATCATTGCCAAGCAACACCGCATGCTACAATGTGTAAAATATATAAATAACAATCTAACCTTGGACTAAGATGGCATCAGAATGTTGAACTTTCTCTGCCCTCAATGAAGCACCTCGAAGTTTTCTCTGAGAAATGTTTCTGATAACATGCTCCAGGTCTGCGTATAACAAAGTACATTGAAAAATTACATAAGATAGCTAGTTTCAGCTGAGGTTAAAAATATTTAGCAATTAGAGAAGCCTTCTGTGCTTCATAAAGCACTAATATACAAGAACTTAAGAGTTATATTCTTACATTTCCTACGATTCCTACTGTATTCTCAGTTCATTGTGTATACTATAGTGATTCAAAAGCTTCTTATGTGGCAGCTGTTGAATGAAAACCTAGTTTTAAATACCTCCAAAGGTGAATCCAAGTTTGTCGAAAGTACGGAAGTTATTTTACAGATGAAGTTGGACAAATTTGTTGGGAAAAGAACCATTATACCTGGGATATCACGTGAGAATGTACATATAGCTGTTCCAGGCTTCTCTCCATATTGGATTGTGGGTTCCTCATCCATGGATGCTCTATTCTCAATAAAGAGCTTCAAATGCTCAGAGGAGCAGCCATCTGGTATTCCTTCTAGAAACAGACACCGAGCATTGATTGGAAGTGGTGGACGTTTCTTCTTGGTGATCAGTTTGACGTTCAGAGTGGTGCCTGATAGCTTGTGCTTTCTCCCGGCAACTATAGAAGCAACTGGTATTCATAACAGAAAAACAACACTTTGATTTACTTTTAAACTGAATGGGCTACAATGGGTTTGACACTTATCTTAACATGGAAAGCTTCCACGATAAACAAGATAACACTTACCTGATGGGTCCTTGAAGGTAATGCTGATGGCACCAATCTTAGATTCTCTCACCAACATCTTTATTTCACCTCCTCCAGATTTGCGTGGACTCTCAAAATAGAGCTTCACGAACTCTGTTTCTGTTGAGCGTCTAACACCATTCACTTCAATCAGCTGCTCATCTTCCTGTAGTTCACCTGATAAGATTTCCTAAAAAAGGTGGCATACGAGAGTGATAAAAAAGTATATATTGTTGAAATTTGTTGCAGTGTTTACATCATCTTTCATTCAAAAATCTCAGCTTACGTTATCAATATTCTTAGATGCAGCGTAATAATTATAATAATATTTATTATACCATATCGTAGCGCCATACGTTATCGACCCTCATAATGTTTTCGGTCCCCAACTTTGATCCCCGTTTACCGCGAGATTGTGCAAGCTGCACCGGTGACGGAAGCTATGCAGTTTACCCCCAGTCTGTATTTTCATCAGGCTTAATCATGCTGAGAAAAAAGTTTCCTGTCGTTGGTTATGCTCAAACATTTATAACATGATTGATTTTTGGTACTAATCACTAGTGCAATATTATCACAACATTCAAATGAGTCAAAGAAACATCATCCAACCTCGAAAGTTCAAAACAAAATTACTATCTGCTAGATTGAGTTTCATTCTGCTTAAGTCACTATAGATGGATCCCGTGAGGTGGTTACTATTTGGGATTCTATGGTGTGCCAATATGGGGAAAATATTAAAATATGTTAAGTGAAAATGACAAAAATATTTTTTTTTATTTACTGCATACTGTAATAAATTCCAATAAGCGTAATAAATATTACTTCTACATTAAAGAGAAAATATCATAGATTGGTTTCTTATTTTCTGAAACCAAATATTACTGGTCTGAAATGGGGGAAAACAGATTGTTATGAAGTGTGTGTGTTTCAAGGGGGTGGCGTGTTTTACTTTCATGCCTTATGATATCTCTGGATTCTAATATAGTAGCCAAAATGCCTTAGGACAAAAATGTAATGAAATCTGTTAAGTAGTAATTGAATAATATTTTTGATTTATTTTGCACGCCATACTAGCTTCTGAATATTCAATAAAATACCAACCAATGAAAGGTGTGAAAACCTATGACGTTGCTCCAATGTCGTGCATGCATAAGCACTGTTAATGGCGGACTGTCTCTCGCAACGTAAAACCAAAACTTTAAAAATTTCAACACACCATGAAGTGTAAGTGTTATTATAAAAAACTGGATAGATGATTAGACAAAATATATTTAGTTTTTGATTGTGAACAATTTTCCTGTTATCCTACTGAAAAAACATGACACCAGTTTACATTTATAAAGGGCCAATTTCATTTTTAAAATTGCACCCAGGTGTTTCCCTCAAAATAATTGAGAGGAAACCTCAGAATAGACCAAAAGTTGTAGTGTTTAATATGTTATAGATTAAGCTGTTCTTGCTCATGCTATCTGGTTGGCACCACCTGATACCGACCTCCTGTTGTTTTAGCACCTTTAGAATCTTATTCTGTTTTTAACCTCGCCAGACTGCCTATAGTGCACCCACCCGATTCAAAGGCCGGCCTCACCAGACTATCAAGTGTACTTTTAGTACTCAAGTCTAAGACAAGTTACATCAGACACCTGCATGTCTAATCCCCCTTTATTAAATGGCCAGTCCCATCAAGCTGTCCTATTTAAGCACTTTTAGTACTTAAGATTATGGCAAGCCCTGCTAAACCGTTTAATGCAGCTTTAGTATGCCAGTCTATATGGACAGCTTTACCAAACTGTCTAATGCACCTTTGGTACCTGATTCTGTTGGTCAGTCTCTCCAGACTGTCTATTGCCTAGCTAGTAAAATAGTAGTCAATGATCAGTCATCTCAGACTGTTTAGTGCACCTTTATCACCTGAGTCTATTCTAGTCCAGCCAGACTGACTAGTGCACCTTTAGTATCTTAGTTTGTTCTTAACTTGATGGCCGTCGCAGCCGGACTGTCTTATGCATCTTAAGTAGTTCAGCCTAATGCCAGTTCTGTCAGACTGGTATCTAGTGCACCTTTAGAACCATAATATAAGACCAGCCCAGCTAGACTGTAGTGCACCTTTTGCAGCCAAATCTACAGCAGGTCCTAACAAACTATCTAGCTCACTTAAGTCTGTTTGACAGTCCCTCAAGCTTAGCTAGTGCACTATTAGTACCTGAATCCAAGGCCAGTCCCGCAAGACTGTCAAGTGAACTTTTGGTCCCCTAGTCTAAAAGGCCAGTCCCGCTATACCGTCTAGTGCACCTTTAGTATCGGAGTCTTTTGGCAAACCCTGCCAGACTATCTGGTGCACCGTTAATACCTTTATACACTAGACTGTTGTACAACTGAGTCTACTGTCTGTTGGACAGTCCCTCAAGCTTAGCTTAGTCCACTATTAGTACCTGAGGCCAAGGCGAGTCCCGCACGACTGTCCAGCCCTGCCAGACTCTCTAGCTACCTTTGGTACCCCAAGTCTATGGCCATCAGTCCTGCCAGACTGTCGAGTGCACCTTTAGTAACCGATCTTTGGCAGGCCCCGCAAGACTATCTGATGTACCTTTAGTACCCGAGTCTGTTGGCCAGTCCCCGCTATACTGTATAGTTCACCTTTTGCACCTGAGTCTTTGCACCTTTAGAGTAGTACCCACGTCAAGACCTACCAAGTCTCACGCATTAGGCGTGAGACTCACGCATTTGGGCTTTGTCTCACGCTCACACGCACATCAGCCATTTTCTAACGCATTGGGGCCAGACTGGGAACAAAATACAAGTTAACGACAATGCATTGCCAAATCGCGCTCGAGTGTACAACAAACGCAATCAGCAATGTTTGCACAGTTTATCAGAATCATCAGGGGGGGTTGGGGTTGGTGGTGAGCTTTGAAAAATCTCACGCATAGCTGGCCTCTGGACATGGCATCTCTGGTGTTGGAGGGACTGTCTGTTGCACTTAAGTACCCAAGTCTTTGTGCTATCAAACCTACAAGGCTGTCAATTGCACATTTTGGTACCCAAGTTGTTGGCCATCACAGTCCTGCTAGACTGCCTAGTGCACCTTTAGTGCCCGAGCCTATGGCTCTCAGACTCTCTGTAGTGCACTAGTACCTAACTATGTTTTATGGCAGTCCCTGCTAGACTCTCCAGTGCACATTTTGTATCTGACTATGATGTGAGTCTGTTGGCCAGTCCCTGGATGAAGACTGTGTTTATGCGCCTTTTGTACCCGAGTCTTATGGCACACCTTATCCAGCCTGTAGCCACACTTTCTATTGCACCTTTAGTAGCCATGGTCTATTGCGCAATCCCTCCAGACTATAGCCATTATCGCACTACGTTATGGTGCCGCACACACGACTGATGTCTAGAGTGCACTTTAAGTACCATGTCATGTGGCCACCAAACCTACCAGACTGTATCAAGTGCACCTTTTCTATCCGGGTCTGTTGCAAGCCCTGCCGGACTGTCCAGTGCACATAACACCCTTGTCTATGGCCAGACCTACATGTATCAGAACTGGGCTCGATTTCACAAAGCAATAAAATTCATCGTAAGACAAATTTTCAGTATCACCATAGTGATTTGTATTGTGACATCACACTTTACTAAGCAACTACGACTGATTTGCAGTTGCGATCAATTTTAGCTCTTTGTGAAATCGGCCCCTGTAGTGCACCTTTAGTCCCTGTGTTTATGGCCATTCCAGCCAGCCTGTCTATAGTGTACCTTTGTTACCCTAGCCTATGGCCAGTGGTGCCAGACTCTCTAGTAAACTCTAATACCTGGGTCTAGTTGTTAGCCCTGCCGGAATGTCTTAAGCTACATACAAGCTACATAATCGCAATTATTAGTTATCCCCAAGACAAAATACAGTTATTGTTATAATACAATTATTGTTATAATTTATTTAGGGAATAACAGTGCGAGTACCCGGTCTTCACTGCGTGGTAATGACCGGGTTGGTGGCTGGCGCTGTTAACGGACCGAGCCGGAGGCGAGGTCCGTTATCAGCGCTAGCCACCACCAAAGACCGGGTACGAACACTGTTATTCCCTTTAATAAATACCTTTTTTAGCGAATTAAACGGCTAAAATTGTCCAAACTTTGTAACTTTTCTCTCGGCGGCACTTCCAAACAGGTTCAGGGGCCATATTCGAGCTTTTGATGGTTTCCATCTCTTTCGTGCGTTAATCACATTACTAATCTTTGAGACCAGTGACTCTTTGAAATAATGATCTGTTCAGCGCCTTCACTGGGGTCAAAGGAGGCAAATGATTGGACGATAGCTGTTCCTTGTGCATTAAAACGCGCGCACGAGCTCGGCGTGGTCAGTGTATACGCGCGCACATGTTACACGCGCGCACTCAAAATTGATATATTTTCAGCGCGCGTACGCGAAGTGCGCGAAGTTGCAATGAAACTAACAGGGATATAAATAAGCGTGCGATACAGTGCAACGCGCAAGGTTTACACAATGTATGCTGATTTAGTGGCCACTTATTCGCTATTTTCCAAAGCCGGTCTTTATACCACCGTTAACACTCCCACACGTGACCGGGTTTTGACCAATCAGAGATTTGAAACCGTCCAAGGTATTTATTAATATTACTTATTATTATTACTTATCATATAATATGGTGAAAACACGAATATTATGCCTCTGGCATTCCAAGTGGATATTTTCTTATCCGGCCTCTATGTGTAATGTATTGGAGGTAAACAATTTAGACAGCCAGTTTGTAAGTTTCCAGCAATGTTTTTACACCCTTTAACCAAATCCTGGTTTAAACCTTGATGTACAACTATAACACCGGGGTAAACTCCAGTTAACGATACACCCACTTAACCGATACAAACCTGAGAGTTAAAAGGTTTGGTACCTTAGAAGATCAAGTTTTTGGCCATGGCATGTGAATCAATACTCACTGTGAATGAAGATGTATGTAATATAATTTACCTGTAGAAGTTTCAGATTTATTAGTCGTTAAGTGTTTGAGTGATAGTGAAAGTCACAGAGCACTGTTTTCAGGAGAGTTGCTAAATTGGCCGCCAAGATAAATATTTTGTCTCTGATGAGACAAAAATTATGTTCGCAGAATTCAATTTATAATTTTTTTTTAATAGTAAATCTGTGTTTTGAATCATAGAAAAAGTTACCAAATCCTTTTAAGATCAACATAATCTGTAGGTACCTCTGAAGATGCAGACTCTGAAGTACCAGGGAGTGGTGCTGGGCAGCCTTGCACTTCTAGGGGAATCTTGATTCCATCAACAACCATCTCATGATCAGACCTTGCTAACATTTTAGTAACACCTGTGTGCAGAAATACATATTAGTGGGTGAAAGTACACATTTTTAAGGGTTGAAATAAAGTTTGCACACAATCTACTCCAAAAATCCTACCACACAAAAACAGAAGCAGCTTGAACTCAAATTGTACTGGGGTGAATCCGTACGGGTGACGCAGAGAAAGTTCCTCATGCACTAAAAGTGCTACGTCGTGTCTGCGTGCTCCCAAATCCGTACTGAGGCGGTACTCGGCACGTACGGATCCCCAAATCTTGCCAACGTTTTTGCACGTAGACAGCACGCACTTGCACGTACGGCGGGTTGGGACCGCCGCTTAACACGGTCGGCCAGTTATGGTCGAATTTTTGACTCCCATAAATGGCCGACCGTGTTAGTTCTCACAGTAAAAAGAAAAATCACGCAATTTCGAGCCAAACTTGTGTGGATCATTGTATTTTACTTTTAAAACATCTTTCCAACTATATGCATTTTATAAAAAACGGTTTCAAACGCTTTTTATAGACTAACTCGTCCGATCCAGGGCAACGTGTTCCTTCAGGCGCGGGTCCCGCTAGAGTTCCATGCTGTGGCCAATTTCACAAAGCACTCAGATTGATCTTAACTGTGTATCAAACTTAATTGCTAAGCAAAGTGTGGTGTCACACTTTTTTATAATTCTACACTGTTATTACAAGATAAAAAAAAAAAAAATATGCCATGTTTATTTCAACACAGTTTTGCGATTTATAAACACAGTTTTGCGATACATACTTCATAAATGTCAGCTGGGTTTTGAGCTACTAATGTTTTACTTCTCATAGGCGTGTACTAATTGCACCCTTCCCATATATATTTGAAAACACCTTTTCACAGTCCTGCCTAATTATTCCTATGGTTCCCATACAATTACCATCAGTCAGTGACCCAAATAATGATAGCATGTCCTCAGCCTGAGCTGTTCTTTGCACCAAGGCACAGCAAAAAGTGCAAAGTGCGCACGCAAAAAGACCGATTCCAGTGCTAGAAAAAATATGGGGGCTGCCCGTGCGATAGTCTACTTCATCATACACTTAACGATCATGGAACTGTTCCCGTACAACATGTTATTGTATTAATTACAACATGTTATTGTATTAACTGGAAAATTGTAAATTAAAAAACGCAATTCAGTTTATTTTACTGCCAGTGTCTTGTAAACATATTTTTGGACAAATAAACCAATAATATAGGTTTTCTCGGTCAAATTCGGCAAATGAGCAGCCAATTTAATTGTCATGCGTTCGAATTAAAGCTATTTTGCCTTTCCGGTTTTTACTGCGTTTCAAATTCAGAATTCGGTAATTCAATTTCGTTTTGAGGCATTCAAGTTCCTAGCACACTCATTCTTTTTCATGACACACAATCATCATTCAAGTTAGCAAAGCTGGTTCGACTAGAGATTTTGCTGATTTAACAATTTTCAATTTCGTAAAGAGGCAATCAATTTCGCTCACCGAAATTTCAAATAAGTACGACTAAAGAAATACGAAAAAACAGATAAACTGTATAAGGCAAACCGTTTCGTACCTTCACTTTTAAATTGAGCGAACCTTATTTTCTTTTTTTTATGTTTCCAGTAGACTTTACCTTGGGCCCCATAAGGGTTGTTTTCATCTTATTTTTTCGGGAGACCTTCAATGATTAACTGACCAAGACCTGACATTTGAATGTGTTTGAATTTTTTTTTTTTTTTTTTTAATGTTTTTCCAGTTGTTGGTTTTTGAAAATATTCACCAACCATCTGTTGGCGGGCCAGACATCTTGGCATATTATGTTCAAGAGTGCCAACAAATTAACCGCATGCCTTTAACATTCGTATAAGTAAACAACAAGTTAACCAAGCGTTTTAAAGACTGCACAGATATCAGAATTGACTGCCTCAAAATGAAATTGAATGACTAAACACACGCCTCAAAAACACTCCTGCGAATTTGAATGCAGCTTCGACGAATTGTTAAATTGAATGATTATTTTGTTAAATCGAATGACGTAAAAGTAGATTTGACTAGTCTTAAAATGGAATCGAATGACCCTTTTTGGTTGCATTCGATTTCGTGCGAAATAGAATAGGCTGGTGGTTAAATTGGCTGCTCATTTTCCGAAATTGACCAAGAAAACCTATAATAAAAAAAGGTATGCGCGAAATTGCCCTATAGCGACATCCAACACATGAACAAACTTTTACCATGGTGAATTTTAATTTTACAGTTGCCATTTCCCCTTGTTTTGAATAATAATGGTACGTCCGATAATGGCTAATATGACAAAACAACATGGTTTAATGTTTTTTTGTGCAAAGTCGATATGAGCTAATATCGACTATAATTCACCCTAAAACCATTATTTGAATATCAAAATGTTTGTTAGATTGCACTAAACATACTTGGGTTAGTTTTTGAAAACCAGATTCTTGAAATATGCATCATAATAGGGTTCGCATTTTTTTATTTTTTTATTTATACTTTTGATGCATTTGAGTACCATGTAGCAGCATGTAAGGGGGCTCTGGGTAGAGGTAGTACCTTTGTTTTTCTGGTAGTTGCATTCTAGTATAGAATGGACAGAAACACTGGTTCTCATCCATCTCCTAATCTCTCACATCTGGCTCCAAGCATGCGCCACACCCCGGTTCCCTATCTCAACTGGTGGGCTAAATGATCTGGAGGGGGTGCTGTGAAACATGACATCACTAGGCGAATGAACTTCCAAGATGAAGTCACCGGCAACCAGGGCGGAAGCTTTCCCCAGTTGGAACCCAGCGGATCCTTGGCGGCCGGAAGGACAGTCGTCTTCACCCGGAGACTCTATGACGAGCAGAGTGAAAGCCGAAAGGAAGCTGCTGCCCCGACAACTCGAGTTCTGACTGCAAAGAGTGCGACCCGCATTGGATACTGGAATGCAAGGACAATGTCTGACCCTTCCAAACTAGCTCAAGTTAAAAAGGAAATGGATAACTACAAGATCAGTATCCTTGGACTGAGCGAATATAACTGGGAGACAATATAACTTCCATCGTGGAGGTGTCGCCGTCATCCTTGATAGAGTCGCCAAGAATGCACTGGCTGAGTGGGTACCAGTAAACGAGTGACTAATCAAAGCGAGGTTTGTGACTCTACATGCAAAAGTCTCCATCATCCAGTGCTATGCGCCTACCAATGACCATGAGGATGAACAGAAGGACGTTTTCTACCAACAACTGCGAGACCTGGTAGATCAGGTCCCACGTCACGTTAAAAATCGTCATAGGGACATGAACGCACAGATAGGCGGAGATCGAGCAAGATATGAAATTGTTCTCGGCCCTCATGCATATGGAAGGCGAACAGAGAATAGAGACCGCTTCATTATACAGTTCTGCTCTATGAATGATCTCAAGATTGGTTCATCCATGTTCCAACACGAGGATATCCACAAAATAACATGGATCTTCAACAATCATAGAACTGTCACACAGATCGACCATTTTGCCATTTGTCCAGGCTGGAGGGTTCCATGTCTGCAGGACGCCCGATCTTATATAGAGGAGCTGATATCTGCAGTGATCACCACCTGGCCATCGCAACACTTAAGATCAAGCTGTAAAAGAAAAAGAAAACGACAACAACTCCACCAAAGAAGTTTGACATAACCAAGCTTAAAACCCCCCAAATCAAGGAGAGATTCCAAATATCCATACAGGATCGCTTTGAAGCTCTGGCAGAGCCCACACCAGGTTCAACTGATTGGTGGGACCAGCTCAGAGATGCAATGAGAACAGCGGGAGAAAATATCCTTGGGTACCAGAAACCTCTGAAGGAAGAATGGATCAGTGACCGCACATGGGGGCTCATTGCCCAGAGGAAACAGCTAAATCAGAACCGTCACAACAAAGCCTCACACAACACAAATTCTTATCAGGCCTACATGGAGAAGGACAGAGAAGTCTGCTGACCGATCTGCCTGGAGAGCGTTGACTACCTCGTGCGTCGGACGACGCAGGAGCCCCCTATAGACGATGTGACCTCTGACGTCACACGAAAACCATAACATGATTCGCGCGCATACCGCAAAACCTTTATGTTTTGGCAACCAGCTAGAAAGTGTATGCAATCTTACTATGACTAGGCAACTCAGTGCCCGGCGAAACATGACGTATACAGTGTTTTGTCAACAGAGGGCGGTTTGAATGTAAACATGGGTCACATCGTCTATAGTCAGGTGGCTTAGCGAAATTACCGTTACACGGCGGACAAAAGCACCATTTTTGGCACAGGGCTTCCTAAGGGTCTATTAATTAATATTAGCCGAGGAGCCCTCCGGAATTTTTGTTATTTTTTACGTAAATCAGAAAATTTCAAAATGGCCGCCAAATATGACAAAATGTAATTTTCATGAGGCCTGGGAGTCATAAAAACCTCAGAGTGGTTGCTAAATAAGTGACTTACAGGTAGTTGGACATATAGGAGTACTGAAACATTTTTTCCGCTTTTTAAATATCGCAGATACTCAACTTTCAATCACCCCCCCCCCCCCCGTTCAACCCGATCAAATCTCACCCTCTTAGGGGCGGATCCAAACATTCTGAAGAAAGGGGGTTTCTGACCTATCAGTTTTTAATTTCATAATCATAATGCTCACCATACACAGATTATAACCCCCATTTACAGGATGTAATATATTTGTTTAAACAAAATAACAATAATAACAACAACTGTTTGTAAAGCGGCAAATTACCAACTATTATAGTTGTATCAATGTTTTATTTTATTTATTTATTGTTTACTTCTGGTTTTGTGGTGGAGCGGGAGGTCGATCATCCCCCGATCGTGAACATTAGTAGTTGCGCATATCATGTATATACATTCATGACAAAGTTATCTTTCTCTAACTGTATCCGAGCCCACAAGTGCACAATTCGGCTACCATTGATTCATCTATATGCACATGCGACCTGAGAAATAATCCAATGAGGATTGCCCATTCATCTGATGGCATTTGAGACGCTGACAATCTGTGGCTGGGAGATCTCCTCTGTTGGGAGGCCCTGATCATTCTGCTGGAAGTTCTCCAGGATATCTCTTCGAGAAAACCCTCTTCTTGAAGTTGCTTCAGCAGCCAGTATCTGGTCCTGAGAGCATCCATCACTAATAAAAACAACAGGTTTTCTGTGAGCCCAAACGCTCCACCTGAATCTTTCACAATCTTGTTCTTCTGCTCATGAGCTTGATCATAGAGATCACAAAGAATTAATTGTGAGTTGTCTTGGAAAGGACCAAGTGAAAAACTTCTCAAACTTATCATTGATAAGGCAAGGAGTTCATCTCTGATGCTGACAGCAGGCATCATACGTGAGTAGTTTACATGGTTCAAGGCAAAGAACAGCAGTGTGAGTTCCTGCAAGACAATCAACATACAGAAAGAGGGGAGTATTCTTTCTGTGAGCCCCGATGAAGATGAGAATGAGGTTTTTGTTTCATGATCATGAAAGTAGGGTTTCTCCTCTGCATGTTAATGTTTCTTCAAGCTGTGGCAGACTCTTTACTATGGGGCCCTCACTGAGCATGAAACCCTCACTCATTGAGATGTGCAGAGACAAGAGAGTGATATTGTGGGCTTGCCTATCGAGTTAATGTGAGGGATGCCTTCAGATACAAGTCTACCACACCAGATAATGCTACCTCTTAGAAAAATGTCGTCCGGTCCGGCTAGTAACTTCGAGCAGAGACATCCCCAATATTTTCCAGATTGCCTTTCTGTTAGCAGACCACCTACATTTAGCACACGCTTACTCTCGCAGTGAGAATCTGGTCATTTCTACTGTACAGACTTTGCCAGGGTGAACACAGGTTGGTCAAAGTAATAACTGGATTTGTCATGGACTAAGAAATTTGACAGTTTGTCTCTCAACATCCATTGCATGCTTGATCATAGCAGGAGTGGGGACTTCTCAAAGAATAGGAGAGTTTTTTGGTTTTTTGAATGCTCTACCCATCTGAGCACCCATCGACTGGAAACATAACACTTATACAATCTGGCACCGTCTTTAAAGTTATGGCTGGTACATTATAGGCGTAGCAGCTGTCGGGAAAGAGTGTGCTTTTCCTTTCCAGAAAGGTGGTAAAACTGTGTACACCGTATGTTTTTTATTAGACTTAACAATCCCCTATACTTCGAAAACAATTATAATTCATTGAAAGTGTCTTTTACACTGGTCTTAAGTCTCCATGTTGTGAGATAGTACTGTTTGTTTGCTTAAAAATTGTGTTTTATCTAGATATTCAGATGATTCATGATTGTATGTATTCCTATTATTTTAACCTGCAACCAGAGGTCTTTCCCCCCCCCCCCCCCAAAAAAAAAAAAAAAAAATTGGAATAAAGTTTAAAAGGTGATATTTTGTTATGTAGGCGGCCATCTTGATATTTTGTGATTTACATAAAAACAATTACAAATTCCGGAGGGCTCCTCGGCTAATATTGATTAATAGACCCTTAGGAAGCCCTGTGCCAAAAATTGTGCTTTTGTCCGCCGTATAACGATAACCTTGATATTTTACGCTTAGCCACCTGATTACTATAAGTCTAAGTAGTTGCAGAGGTTTCCTTTATTCTGATTCATTACAGCAGGGTGAATATTCATGTACACCTGAAGCTTACCCGCACTATTCAAAGGCGAATGAATAGACTGTGTGCTCGTGACATACCAAGTAGCACAAACAGTGCAGGATTGTCTCAACTCACAGTTTACTCTGTTTACTCGTAATGTCACGAGCACAAAGTCTATTCATTCGCCTTTGAATAGCGCGATTAGCTTACCGGGGGTTTCGTCATCGCAGAGGCCAATACCGATACATAAATATTCACCCTGCTGTAATGAATCAGAATAAAGGAAACCTGTGCAGCGTTCGTCGTGTATGTAAATTGTGGGTGTAGCTACCCAGGGAGAGCTGTTCATTGGCTCTGACGTGGTCGACCGGCCGACGTACCTCCAAAACCTATGAACACTAGTAAGTAGCAGCATGTATAACAACTTGTTGAACTTTGGATGTGCCTAGCCAAGTCTGGATTTTCTGTTACATACAATGCGACGGAGTCCAGGGTAAAAGGTCCCGTGCCATTGCAAAAACAAATTAATTATACAACAATTTTTTTAAGAATTGTTTTAACAATTCTTTAAAAAAAAGAGTCATTTCGTGTCAAATCAACCAATATTCTGTAAATGTCACCACTCAGGTTTGGCTAAAATTCACTTTGAATACCAATCAATGAATGACACATGCCAACTCCAGGTCATTTCAGAATAAAGGTTCCTCATAAGGGGCGTGGCAACCCTCTTCAAGTGCGCACGATTCACGCCGTTTCGCAATTGTAATTAGTCTAAGAACACCTTTAAACAAATAACAAGCTGTAACTGATTGTACCTATGGTAAAACTCCAATTTGGCCTTAACATAACGTATCCCTCCTTCTTTACTGGCTGCTGGAAACAAAAATATTTACACAGTATAAAATTTCATTTCAATTTTCAGACCCCCCTTTTACTTACTTGTGATAATCAGAAAAGCTTGATTTTGCATAAAGGTACATGTGGTTGTCCCCAATAATTAATACAAAATTTGCAAAGCCACAAGATTAATTGACAGAAGATCTAACAAAAAACACATTCTATGGTGACATTTAACCTTGGAAACAGTTATCCACCAACTTTAAACTTCACAATCTGGACATACAAAGCCCTTGAATCTTTATCTGTACCAAAGCTCATTCAGGAGACTCAGCTCCTGTGGACCCAGTGACTGGGCGCTAGATTCCTCTTTTCGAAATTTTGACATTATCGGTCATCTAGCCGATAATGTCAAAATTTCGAAAAAAGGAATCTAGCGCCTCAGTCACTGGGTCTACATCTCCTGCATGGTTAGGCAACGATGTAATGGCTCTCTTTTGATAACATCGGTCTCATCCCTGTCACAGCATGGCGACTGTGACGAGACCGATGTTGAGCGAAAGAGAGCAATAGCAGCTCAACAGGTGGGCATTAGTCCCTGCTCGGACTACGAAACTCTACGGTAACGTAGTAGGGCCAATCATTCGAACTATTGATTAATTAGGTGTTCGGGCCAACAGCCCGGAACACCTCTTATTTTTGTTCGTTTTTTTTTTTGTTCATACTTCTTCTTCTTCTTCTTCTTCTTCTTCTTCTCTACGTCCCTTGTCCCCTAACAAAAACATCTTTTCAAAATTCGTATGAACTTGAAACTTCACACATAGTTAGATGTTCATTAGGAGAAGAAAAATGTGTAGTTACGTCATGATGACGTCATCCATTTTTGAGTTATGAAAATTCAAAGTTTATTATTTCAAAAAATCATAACTTTTGATCTACATGACGAAATCTTACAATCGAAACATCATCGGAATTGTCATTGAAAACTCCGTAAACGCCCCACAGACATAACCTCATTTTGATGTTGTCTTCCGGCTCAAAAGAGAGATTGAAAATTTCAAAATTCACGTCTAAAGAACAACGTAAATCCCCATTGGTATGTGCATAAACATTGCACGTAGGCATACACACAACGTGTAGTGTATTAGCGGTTCAGCAGAGTCACGCTCCAGTGATCATCCATAGAGCGCGAAAAAGCTTCATGAAGAATAGTCTTCGTTCAAGGCGGTTAAAACATACATGCCCCTTACAGTCTTTTCTACAGTCGTCAATATTTCCTAAGTTCATATTTCCTAAATTACATAAGCAATTTTGACAATCTATACATCATATGAAAGGGCTTTACGTACTTTACAGAAATGGATATGTTTGTGAACTTTCGTTGACCTTTTGACCTGTTTAAACCGGAAGTGACTGTGAAATGATTTGAAAGGGCGTTGTTTGTTGCCTTTTAGGTTGAAATATACATCCTTTGATGCTTTACCACCACAGCATACATGTCTGGCAAAGGTCTGGTTTAAAACAAATATTACCGATGACGTCACCAAACATACACTTTTACAAGATGACGTAATCATGTTGTTTTGACAGTTTTTGCAATTTGAATCATTTATTACAAATCTTGAGAACAAAGCAAGGTGTAATAATTGTTTTTTAATCCAGGCTTTTACTCCCGGAAACCGAACACCTTGAGTTTGTTCACAAACTCTCAATCTCTAGTTAGAAATAAAGTTCACTTACCAGACTGTTCAACAAAAGCAACTTTATACCAAGAGCCATCGGCATCTACCCCCATTAAACGTACGCTGTCTACGTCGCAGTTGCCTCCCTCGTTGGACTGGAAATAAGTGCACAACTTAATCTCCACTTGTGTGTATGCAATGGGCGCAGGTAGAGAAAGCTTCACACGAATTGCATAACATTCACGTCGCTTTGGATCCATCGTACGATATTTCGCCGACGATCTCTTTCTCCAAACAGGCTATAACGTTAGTGTCATGCACTGCCAAGGTAACTAATGTGGACGAACGCAAGAGAACATCATAAATCAGTTGAAGTTTGCTTGCTTTCCCACGGCTTAATAACTCTCTACAGCAACTATTCCCTTCGTTGTTCCATTACATGTCGTAGTGTCATACTCGCACGCACACACAATTATGGAGAGACAGTTTGCGTGCGAGGGGGGAATCCCCGTTTTGCTGATTTAATCATTGATTGGTTGAACTCGTCACGTGACTCCGTATAATAGGGTCAGCGTGTCAAATCCACAGTTGCCGCGACGGCGGTAATAAAAGAACAATATGTGCGTTGTGATAGGCTTAAGCTTACCTGTCGAAGGTAGTTTGCATGATGTGATCAATTGTGTTTATAGTTTATTCAAAAAGACTGTGTAAGTTTCAGCTAGGCATACTCGAAATGCCAAATAATCCAATTCCAACTAGATCTGACTCCGCGGTGGTGCAGTAGTAATAATGATCCATAAGCTAAAGTAAAGTAGTCCCAGCCGACTTTTCATACCTTCCGCCCAGGTTAAGAAGCAGGACAGTTCGTTTCAGACCGGAAAAGTCTCCCGAACAATCCGATAAACCTTCTCCGCGGTGTAAAGTATGTAGCAATACAGTTCTCTATAAAGAACAAACTCTACCTGGCAATGGACCCTTCCCATGAGATATGCTAATTACCGTCACGCATGCGTACAGACCCTGTTGGTTGGCAAACGCCATAGAGTTGTGCACTAAGCAGACGCGCAATCGCGTCTGCGTCACGCAGCCATTAGCCGTGTACAAACATAGATATAAAATAGTTTTGTTTCGATATTAAACGACTCATTATTACACACGTGATTAGTTCTTATAGATTTTATAAGACTGATTGTAAACTGCACTAGAGTTTTGACATTCGATCTTAAAGACACTGGACACCTTTGGTAATTGTCTAAGACCAGTTTTCTTACTTGGTGTATCTCAACATGCATAAAATAACAAACCTGTGAAAATTTGAGCTCAATCGGTCTTCGACGTTGCGGAGTAATAATGAAATGAAAAACACCATTGGCACACGAAGCTGTGTGCTTTCAGATGCTTGATTTCGAGACCTCAAATTCTAAATCCGAGGTATTGAAATCAAATTCGTGGAAAATTTCTGCTTTCTTGAAAACTACGTCACTTCAGAGGGAACCGTTTCTCACAATGTTTTATACTGTCAACCTCTCCCCATTACTCGTTACCAAGTAAGGTTTTATGCTAATATTTGAGAAATTACCAATAGTGTCCACTGTCTTTAAATCACAATTTGTGTTGTTTTCTCTTGCTCTGCTATTTTGCTCTTGGGAAATGTTGTACAGCCCTTTTGGATGTGAGATATATTTAACAACAAAAAAATCGCTGATTACTATCGGCCCCTCTCTCCCAATCCTCAGGTTTAAAGGAACTCCGAGTTGCCTTGTAGATCGGTCGAGTTGGTCTATGAAAAACGTTTGAAACCGTTTGTTATAAAATGCATAGGGCCTATGGTTAGAAAGATGTTTTAGCAGTAGAACATAACGATCCACATACATATGTCTTGAAATTGCATGGTTTTTCTTATACGTCGTGGTCGTGAACTAACACGGCGCGCCATTTTGTGGAGTCAAGTTTTTACTCCATAAAATGGCCTCCAAATCATGCTCATCAAATTTCTTGAATTTGAACAAGTGGTAGCTGGGTAGTAAAGCAACTTGATGGGTGTTGGGTGTTTTGTATACAAATCACATGTCTATGCTGTTTCTTTCCATTCATAAATGAGTAATTCGGAAATTTTGATCCCCAGATGAGAATCATCAAGTTTTAATGTTTGATTTAAATCTGTGATCTTAGACGAGTTTCTTTCTTACAAAATGTTCCTTTAAAGTAATCACACAACATTGGTAAACAGTATTGTCCAAAGGCCTACACTTCGTGTATCACAACTTATATATAAAATAACAAACCTGTGAAAATTTAGGCTCAATTGGTTGACGTAGACGGGAGAAAATAACGGGAAAACCCACCCTTGTTTCCGCACGTTTGGCCGTGCCATGACATGTATTTAAAATAAATCCGGTATTTTCGATATCGAGAATTGATAATTGTTTTAATGTTTTCTCAAAAAGTAAAGCATTTCACGGAATAATATTTCAAGGGAAGTCTTTCACCATTACCTTCTGTAAACCCTGTAAGTTATTTGTAAATCTGTGAACTTTTAATTTTTGTTCTGTTCAGAAAGTGTCCAATGGCTTTACGTTTACTCACAAGTCCTGGTGTGCCTGATGATGAGGAAACTGTGGACCAGTCATCAAGAGCAAGGTAGAACTTATACTTTGCCATGGCTTCCATGCAGCCAGTATTGGTGGAATTAGGCATTGAAACATTTTGTTTACCACAGTTCAGGGTTCCGCACTTAAAGTTTGTGGAGGTGTTGAACGTTCGAGTGTCGCGGCCAAAGAGTACTGTCACAACTACTCGCCATCCACGCCACAAGCTTCGTTTTACCCTCATTACCCAATTCTTCGGCTCGCTATCCATCGGCTCTTTCTGGATGTACTGGCTAATATGGATGTACTATTTCTGGTTCTGAGTGATACGTCAGGTACAAAGGCCTACGTGCAGACGTCTTACGAGAGCATGAAATACGCCCAAAGTGGTTACGTCACCTAGAAACTACATAATGTTTTAACGTTCACGTTCACGTGTTCGCTCTCGTAACGCGCAGCTAAACTTCCTTATGTTGATTGCCAGATGTGAACATCTCAAACTAAATCACTATCTTGTTGATCATCTTGTACTAAAATGAAATGGATACAACAAATTGACCATGTAGCTACTTCTGTTTCCATTTTCCACAGACAATGTTTATTATATACTCCACTCTAGTTTCTTATCAGTTAATGATTTGAGTATTTTTTTTCTTTAACCGATAATTACCCTATTTTAATTACAAATGTTATGAGTGTTAGGAGCCAGAAAGTTTTTTAAACGAATGTGCAATGTCATCATCTGTAATCTGCATTTTTGTAGTTACCCATGATAAACAAACACAAAATATATAAAGAAATAAATGACTGTGTTCGTTCACAAAGCAATGTGTTATCTGAAAATTAATAAAAAAAAGAAGATTTTCTGATGTTATCCAGAAATCCATAGTGCGACACATAGTTACGTAATTGTCTAGCATAAAATGATTGGTGGGCACAACAGACTACGATGGCCCAATTTCATAGAGCTGCTAAGCACACAAATATGCTTAGCCTGAAATTTCTGCCTCGATAAAAAAAAGAATACCGACCATATTTCCAAATGATTTACAGGATAGGAAAGCAACAGCTGAATACCAGCCAAAAAGCAATGTGCAACAAATGGAAACTTGGTCGTTAATCCTGTTTTTATCAAGGAAGAAATCTCATGCTAAGCAGATTTTTGTGCTCAGCAGCTCTATGAAATTTATCAAACTTTTCCCGTCACGGTTGTAACTCTTTATAATACATATGGGCTAAAAAGGTCAAAAATGTTCCCCCAAAACTCAAATAATTTCAAATTATGAATCTATACTATTAAAAGCGTAACCCGCGCCATATTGGATTAAAAAATTAGAAGGTCCAGTGGCATGGCATCCTTGTGGAATCCAACACGGTTGCGTCGTTACAGACGTCGGGTTGCAAGTCTACAAAACCCTGAACCGAACTCCCTCTTACGAGTTGTCTGATTGGCTGGAGACAGGAGCGATATCTCCTTACATTTGTGGTTGTCTGGTTTTGATATGGGCCACCTGTTGGTCGAAGGGGGAAGCCGTAGGCTACGCACAGAGTCACCTCTGTGGTTGTCTGGTTTTGATATGGGCCACCTGTTGGTCTAAGGGGGGGGGGGGGGGGGTGAAGCTGTAGGCAGCACACAGAGCCACCTCTAGGTTTGAAGTGGGTGGCAACCTTGGACCCCCATTAACATTCCAGAGTGACTCATTGATGTTTCGCAGAGGGGTAAATGGCATTGTGTATATACCATTTTGTACAGGGGGGTTTAATTTCGCGTGTTAAATAAAAAACATTAGGCTTTAATACATGCATCTGTTACATATGTGTTTATTACAATTAAGTCACTCATGTAGGCCTACCCAACTTTCCAGCATTTTTTAAACGCATCAAACAGCAACCCATTGTTGTGAAACTTTATTTGTTCCATTAAACTCTGCACCATTAGTGGTACATTCCATATGTCATCCCCCACACACAGAACGTATACACGCAAAAGTTGAAACATTTTCAAAAAGAAAGTAAATACATTACTGATTCTTTTCATATACATTGTATAGGTTTGTCCAGTTAAACCTACAAAAGAGTACATGAAATCACCGTTTAAGAATAGTATGCTTTCATAGTTACTTTGTGAAACTTTGTGAAACATCAACGGCTGTTTTGAAGCTGTAAACGAACATTCCATTCAAAGTTCTGAAGCAACAAAACTGTTAGAACGCAGCCTGGTCAGGACTCAGGATGTAGATTTTGCCAAATCCTTTTTGTATTAACCAATCGGCCGTTGGGTTTTGTTATCGAAAGAGCCCTCATGTGCAGCTGAATCGGGTACTTTTTACGAATTTCTCCATACATAATTAACCAAACTGGCCTACAAACCCTTAAAACAACAAGGCAAATGTTTTCTGAAAGTGAATTAAGTGAGAGGATGTAGGGGTAGCAGGCATACAAAACCCTCAAAATAACTAGGCAAATGTTTTCCGAAAGCGAATTAAGTGAGAGAATGTAGGATTAATTATTCAAGACCAATAAAATTACCGTTTCTATTATTTTAGTTTGTATAGGGTTCCACAGATAATTATGATAACATAATTATAAAATTGGATGTTTTATCAGGGTACTTCGTCACGCGGGGCGTATGCCCCGGCGGATGTTGACCAGAAAGTTTACATGAGAATTAATTGATATGACATAAACTAAAAATTAATGAGGCCGACGCTCTGTTACTCCCAAAAGCGGTGGTAAAAACAGTAGATTAGATGTTGCACAGCATGTTCCGAAAACTCGCTTTATTTGGTGCTCAAACAACTTTGTATGCGTCGTTGGACGTACGCTCAATAAATCACGATGAATGGGGCCTTAGATTCTAAAACCGTGTACACGTCATTGGAAACAAAGCAAAAATCATTCAACAGTTATAGCAATCAATGTTTAAATATATTTATTTTCAATACAATTTGCAGAAATTGACTTTGTCGTTAAAGTCCATACCAACTGGCGCGTTTTTTTTATCTGCTGTATACCAGAACTTCTTCGAAGCTTCCTTTTCAGTCAGATAAACTCCGCGGCTATTAGTGGCTGTGATTATGAGTTTGTTTTAAAAGAGGGTACCACTTTCATACAAGCCTTTTTGTCGGATTTCTCCTGTGCTATTAGCAGCAGTGATTATTGTTGAGGGGGAGACCAGACTTAGACCACTCAAATCCGTGGCTATCGGTGACTATGGATTTGTTGTTAAGGGAACCAAATACCACTGCTGATTCAAAATTCAGCGTGTTATACATTGTCCGATTGGCCCATCTCCATATAACTGGACGTACAGACCCTCAAAATAACAAGGCAAATGTTTCACAAAGTTCGTAACTATAATGAAAGCAGTTTGGGCGGACTCATGTACATTTTGCCAAGTGTAACTGAATTTATACCAAATGTGCTCAACACAATAAAATAAGTGTGTCATTGGAGCAGTGTACGTGCTATATTTTTAGTCGACTAAGCATTATTACCCTTACGGTCATCTTAGCTGGAAAATACTCAGTGCAGTGGATAAAATTGACACAATGACAACAGCCGATTGAATTAAAACTATGCGTAAATGAGGCGAAACATAATCCACATTACGGATAACGCGTTGGCCCGCTCGATCAACACTAAAATATTACGAAATACCCTACATATCATGCCAAGTACCATCATTGCCAAGTATACCCATCCCCAATATTAAAGCTTAATTCCAGAAACGAACACCAATTCCTTTAGTTGGAGAACGCAAGAGAGAAGGTGAGGAGGGGAGGCGACGCGTCGCGACGTTTCACAACTAAGTTGTGCACGCTCAACAATTAATTTTTATCAAAATACAACATTAATGACAAATTTCCATACCGACTATAAATACAATTTCTAACCCAATCCTACGAAAATGATTATTACCTGTAAGAATACCTCCCTTGCCCCCACATTACCTTTTACAACATTTGTATACTAGAATCCTCATCATCGCGCGGCATCCCGCTAGTGTGTATTATTTGTAATTTACTGCCTGTTTTTGAAAACTTAAAACAAATCTTCCCATCACCTGCTGAAAGGAAACATATTCAACTAATCGTCAGAAAATATTGTTGGTGTCAACTATGATTTTAAGTTCACTAAGCTCCACATTATTTCAGTTCAGTTGAGTTCTTTTCCCCCATTCACACACCAATCAAGTTGTACAATAATAGCTATATAGCATACTTTTTTATAAAGATTAGATATAGCAATACCAAGGTAGAAGACAATTAAATTAAAACATATAGTAAACAAATACATACATGTAGATGGAGGCCATAAAAAAACATTGCTTTTCTGGAAATGACCCCCAGGAAAATACAAAAACTTTTAGTAAACTAGTTTGTTAACACAAACTTATTGAACAATATGTACAAAAACAACGTACATGACACAGTCCAAATCAAATCAAATTAAAAAAAGCAGCTAAATCTAGTATTATAGGTATGTACTCAAGAAGGAGTCCCTTGGTTATAAATGTTTAAAGGAAATAAGAGTGGGGCAGTTTTAATAATAGAGTCTAGTGAAAAACATAGCCTAGGACCTTCATGCCTGACAGCTCTATGGGAAAGTTTTGTACGTGCAAATGATTGGTGAAATTCTTTACAATGTCTTGTAAAATTACTGTAGACACATGATTTGTTTGTAAATAAAGAACAAATAGAATTAGGAAGAATATTATTAATGAGTTTAAACATAGTCACCCCAAGCCGAAGAGATGTCATTACAATATTGATATTCATCCTACCAAACTGGAGCTGTGAATATAAAATGTCTTACACAAAATACAATCTAAAACAACTGAAGTTTAAGTTTACAGCCGATTTCACGAAACGCTAGGATCAATCCTATCTCCTAACTTAAGATGAGTTCAATGCGTCCTACGTATTTTGATACGGAACTGAACCCGTCCTAAGTCCTAAGATTAATCCTAAGTTAGGAAGAGTTTGGTGAAATCGACGGCTGGACACGTTTGGTAATTGTCAAACACTAGTGTTCTTACTTGGTGTGACCAAACATATGCATGTACATAAAATAACAGCCTGTGAATATTTGGGCTCGATTGGTCGTCAAATTTGCAAGAGAATAATGAAAGATAAACATCCTTGTTGCATAGATTAATATGCGCTTTCAGGTACCTACAAAACACTTCAGGGCTGACATTTTTTAATTTGAGAAACAAATTGCCTCTTTTTCCAAAACTACATTACATGTACTTCAGTGGGTGATCGCTACCAAGTATGTTTTATGCTAACAATTACTTTGAGTGATTACCAATAGTGTCCAGTGCCTTTAACATTTGATTGTTAAAATATTCTCAATTAGTGTATCTCGATATATGCACAAAATAACAATTTAATCAATTTAACAATTAAATCAATTTAACAATTTAATCTGTTTAATAATGTAATAATTATTACATTTTTTAATATTCTCAATTAGTGTATCTCGATATATGCACAAAATAACAATTTAATCTGTGAAAATTTGGGCTCACTTAGTCATCGAAGTTACAAGAAAAAAAAAAAAAAATCTCATGAAAGAAAAAAACACCATTGTTGCAAAATTTGTGCATTCAGATGCCTTAATTTTGTTTTGCTTTAGAATGAAATATTTTAGTGAGAAGTTACCGTTTTCCAGAGGGAGTCCTATTGAGGTGAGATGTTGTAAAGAACAAAACAATAGCCTGTATGTACATGTAAGGTTATAGTAACATTTTTTTTTTAAACCACAGAGATTGTCATTGTACAAAGATTAGTATCTGCTCATTAATGAAGCACCCATCAGTGAAACAACATGATTGCTTTATAACAGATGTTTAACTTGCATCTCGGGAGTGAAGAATATTAATTTTGTTTTGTTTTACCCATACACACATGATTGCTTTATTTGCAGGTTTACAAACTTTAAAACCAAGCAAAAACAGTACTTGGTATTTTAAAAGTCGTGTTGTTTTGGTTCATCATCGCATTTTTCATGAAATCATAATCTGGAAAATTTCAAAAATGAAGTAAAATTGATGAAAAGCCTGAATTTAGGTTATGCAACTGGGTTCTTTGTTACTGGAATTTGATGAGATACTCTGGGTATGCCTGTGCATCATGAAATATAACATAAATGCCAGGAGAATTCATGTTGTCTACAACACTGTCAAACAGTTCAGCAGGATTCTGTGGTTTTGGAGGTGGAGTGATCATTCCATGGCTGCCTCTGATGTAATCTCCAACAAGCACATTTGTCACGAATACATGCTTTGTGCCATATGCATCTGGTTTAGCATATTGAGCTTGTGCAGAGTAGCTTGCTGAGACAGAAAAGTAGGTGCCATTTTCATATGCAGTTGCTGATGAAAAGAGAAAATAATACGGTATTAAGGTGTTTTTACCCAAAAGGGTAGCAAAACTCCAAACCAATCAGAAGCGATGGGGGTCAGCGGGTCAGCATACATTAATGCACGTTTCAATTTGCACGTTATCGCAAATACATTGTTAAAAAATGTCGAAACTCACAAACCACATGTTGGGTTTTTACCATAACTTTTATTGGCTTTAACTGTCCCGCTTTTTTTCTGGATGCATTCCCTAAATCTCTTTCCCCTCCCTTTTTCTATAAATGGATACTTATTTGTTTGTACTTGTTTATGCTTCTGAAACAGGTCCGGTTTGGATCGAAGGCTAAGGCCATTAACCATAAAAGCTTTACAGTGATTAAGTTTTACAGGTGACTATTTTAAGTGCGTGCTTAACCCAACATTGAACCAGCTAAAATCTAAGCTGATTCCGTATGTATTAAGAAACTGTTTGTTAGTTATACATGAAATGAACTTACCATTCTTCCCACAAAATCTGCGGTTGAATCCCTGTGCTCTGACTTTTTTAGAGGTTTGCTCATCTGTTCCATGGTAGAGAACCATCTCAATATTATTAGTTCTATTCAGACGATTCTCTAGTGCAGCTCTACGGGCTTGATACTGCATCATCAAATCTTGATTTTGAATTCTCTCTATCTAAAAGTCATACAAAAACAAAGTAGGGTTAAAGTATGTTTCAAATGTACTACACAAATACATTTCATTTTATCAATACCAGTCAAAATAGCGCAACAAGATTTATTTATGGTGATGATGTTAGGTGAATTCGGTAAATATATGAAAGTAATGAATACCTCAATAATAGCGACATAACCACCCACAGATGCCCGGAACTTGGTTTCAACAGCTGTGTACTCAGCAGATCCTGCAGTCAGCTTTACCATTTTGGTTGACTCCCCTTTCATCATCGGTATCCAGTTACTTGGTGGTTCAAATCTGGCAGCTGCAGATAAAATGCACAATGAATTTAAACTGCAGTTTTAACCGACATGAAACTTACGTTTGTATGTTACAACTCCTAGTAAATTCAGTAGGTTTAATCTGGGGCTCAATCTCATTGCTCTGCTCGCCATGGAGCGAACAGAACAAAAATCACTTTGTCCACTTACAATCAGTCCAATGTAAGAGGTCTCAAGGCCAATCTCGAGGCCGAATATGGATGGTTTTGGCCTTGGCCCTGGCCTCGTGTTGTGACAGTCTTGGCCTCGCAGACCCATGACTCGGACTCAGCCTCTGCCTCGAAGGTCATGGACTCGACTACAACACTGCTTTACAATGTAGCAGTTGCAGGAGCTGCATTTATAAGCTTAGGCCGTGTCCGAAACGACGACTTCGGCTACAACTACGTCTAGATCAGCGCGTCTACCAGTGTTGAAGAATGGCAGACGCGCGCGACCTAGCCGTAGCTGTAGCCGAAGTCGTCGTTTCGGACACGGCCTAAGAATGGTTAAGTAAGTGCACACAAGCATTTATTCTTTATTTCCTGTGAAATGTCCAAAAGGTTAATTGTGGATGTTCCTGCTACCCTTAGCACCAGCTTTTCCAAGATTGTCAGTGCCATAGAATTTGGCCAAGGAATGATTGGGACGATGCAAAAATTCTTGCAATCAGCTTGGTATATAAAAAAAAAAAATGTTTGAAGTGCTTTCCATTAAACCTTCTTTGACCTTCATAGTTCAAAGGATTTTACAAACACTACGCCAGGTTGGCTGGCCTTGGAGTTTAATACATTGTATTTTTTGCATATTTTTAACCCTGAATTACCAAATATTCACAATTGACGTGGCTCAAGTATGAATATCACTATTACCTTGATATCTCAAACGAGTCATTTGTTACAAAATAATAAACAAAAACAACCAGTTGCACATTTTTACCACTTTTCAGGTCGACACGATGGACATTATATACGCTTCGATTACATGTTTTCTGCATCTGTTGGAAGTCAATAACTGCTTTCCCTTCTTCCAGATCAAGTGTCAAATTTGGCTTTTTCTTCTGGTAAGCCTCTTCTAGGAGGGCATTAACCTCTTCATCATAGTCTTCCATGCCAGATGGAGTGCTGTACTTCCACTTGACCTGTAGTTTAATCAAAAATTACTTAGGTTAGTTTAATCAAACTTGAAGGAGCCCTTCGTCAACTTGCACTGCCTTGAATTTACATGTAATTCTGATTTTGTTCATGTTGTTAATGGCATTGTCACTCAATGAATTGTCAAAGCACAACAGACATTTTTGTGTAAGTTTTTTAAACAGTAAGTGTTAGGCACAAAGTATGCATTTGTACTTTCTGACAATTCAAAACTTTATTTGTTGGGCCATCTAACAAGGGAAACCTCTATGTGATTTCAAGGAATGTTGTTCCCGTTAAACATTAGAATACATTTTTGCTACTGCAGATGGCCACTGGTAAGACTATGCAACCATTTAATGGAATCCCTCAAGCACTCATTGACACTATCCGAAAATCGCTTACATATTTTTGAAGTCAAGATACAACAAACCCTTTTTAAAATTCATAATAATGTGTGCACTCACTTCTTTTGCTAGGTGTTCCATCTTTTGCTTCTCTGTCTCCTCCTTTTGAATTCTTGTGAACACCTGTGAAATGTCTAGTAAGGCATCCTTGACGTTGAATTTATATCCCTCCACACGGATGAACTTGGCCCGACCTTTAGAAGGCTCCACCGTTACCTAGGGTTGATAGTTAGGTAATCAAACAAAAATATGGTGTGAAAAAATTGTAATTTTTTAAATGTTGAGGACGCAATTAATACACAAGCTTTTGTGCGACATACAGCGGTGGTCTTACAAAATGGTATTTGAGTTTCTGTCGGGTTAACAGGTCATGCCTAGAGTGAGACACTGTAGCATAATTATGGTGCGTACACAGGCAACTGTTTTATAAAGTTGCATGAGTGTATGGTTCAGTGGAGCAGGCACTTCAAATTATGAATGGATTAAGTTTTTAATGGATTCGTGTCTAATGCCTTTTCCCTTGACATGCCAGCAAATATTTTGTAAAGCAAGGCCATTCCTCTCACTCCTTAATTTTAAGAGTTTAAAAGAAAGAAAACAATTATTATACACGTAATACTACCTTTTCAAGTGCTTTGGTGCTGTTGTCATTAGTGGCTATGTATAACTGGGGTTATAAACTGAGTTTTATTGACAACAAAAATATTAATAAGTTGCCTTTTATTGACTGTGTTTAACCCCCACAGTACACGTGAACAGAACTTTTAATCTTCAAGCAACTGGTAGAACAGGTTACTTTAGAGCAGTACATTCACAGTAAGGAAACAATACTTGTATGTAAATACATGTAAAGTTGAACCTACCTCATTGTAAACTTTTAAGTAGTTTTTGTCAATTACCTTACCAAACTTGATTTCACTGCCATTGCTATTACTGTATCGCACCAACTATGCTGATTTTGCTGATCTTTAATGAAGCTCTGTACATTTTCAATAAATTTGTTGTTACTTTCAGGACAGACAAACCACGCTTTTATAATTTGAGTTTAAAAAAGGTATAACATTATATACTAACATCACGTTTCCTTCCGATTTGTTTAAGCTTTGTGTTCTGTTGTCATTTTGTCAAGCAATCCCATCGGATCTGGAAAATCCTATGTCGGATACAAAATCAAATATGACATTGTTACTTTTGAATATAAAATATAATATTATGTACAAAATAAAAAACACATCTGCACTATCAAATTCTACCATTTACTGAAGGCTTACATATGAACCTCATTTAGTTCATGATGTTGTTAGGTTCTCTTTGATCAAGGATTGTACTTGTTAACAAAAACTGCTTTCGATGGGGATCAGGCAAATTACTACCACTTATTAAGAGTTCACCATTTAGTATTGCAGTATTGGACTTAAGTAACTAACTTTGACAATCTACACATACTTCAGATAGAAATTCCTCTGCTTGAAATGTATCAAGTTTGTCTGAAGCCTTCAGCAAGGAGTTCATATCAATGGCACTGAGCTGTAGAATGACCGTTTCTTGAAGGTCTTCTTCTTTCTTGTCATCTACAACACCTTCAGCACCGTATACAGCAGAATTAACTCTCTTAGTTTCAAATTCTGTTGAGGAAACATCAATTTTTTTAGACTGCTACCTGGGCAGAATGTAGGAAATCGGCCGGAACTACTACTTTTGCCAAGTGGATCGAGGGGAATTCTCATTCACATTTTGACATGTCATAGTAAAAAATTCTATGAATTCCGACGGCAAAAGTCAAGCTAACTTGGGCAAAGTGGAACAAGAAAGCAGCTTATTTGAATCGCAGTTTTTGCACCGTTCTACAATCGAAACTCTCAGCCATGGGCCCCAACCCTTGTTCAATGTTGGCTCTCATTGTGCGGTCTGCACTCCTGCATGGGTAAACAACATTGAGTGGAGGAGCAGGGGAATGGGGTAGGGAAAGTTAATTGTCATGTGGCCCAAGCCTTTTGGCCAGGACTGTGGGTATAACAAAATGCTAAGACAATCTGTGTTGAGGAAAATTATTATAATGAATCAAAACGTAAGCTTTGAAATCAAAACTCACTCATCATAAGTTTTTGTTTGTTTGTTGTTGTTTTTTTTTATGTGGAGTTTATTACTCCGTTTATTCAACATTCATCAGCAGAAGCATACATCAAATAAACACACTATTTAAAGACACTCCAGTAAATACTTCTAATATATAACAGGCACAGTAAGGAAGTAGCTCAGAAAATAACAGTGATAATAATTAAATAGTTAAATGAATGCCTTAATACAAAATTATATACAAATATCTACAATTTAGCGTGACATAATCACGTGGTTCGAAAAAACAAACAAAAAACAATATGCTGAAATGAAAAACAAAAATAGAAACAATTAGAAACAAAGGATACATAATGGGTCAAGTGAAATAACATGGCCCTTGGTGAAACAGGCAATACAACTACATTTAGTAATTAAACTTGACCTCATTATTACACAACGCAGTATAGCAATTTTAAAATGATTCTGGTTTTAACCTGTTCTTTTCCATTCGAAGAAATGGAAATATTTCAGAGATAACTTTAACTGTGAGATGATGTCGATTTCTGCTAGTCTGGAACAACTGTTAAACACTTTTTTGCATCGTATAATCCAGATCAGCCTCAGCAATTTAGCAACAACGATGGCCTGAACTGGTTTAAGAGCATATCCAAGAATTATGTTAGAGTCGTTTAAATAAAAATGTTTGTTACCTGTATATTTTCTAAGCAATCTTGTTTTCTTATAGATGATGGTTCTTCATAACCAACCCTTTATAGAACGTCTAAATGGTTGACAAATTGATCCATCCAAAAACTGAAAAATACTCACCAACTCCTTTCTGCAAAATCCCCTTGCTCTGCTTGTAGGATTTACCCACATTATTTTCCAAAGCCTTTTGAAATATTGGAAGCATTGCCGGCTGGAAGACCACCAGCCGAATCAGGTGCAGGTGTTGTGGCTTCTTTCTACATGCAAATTCTCCAATTGCTTCCAGCATATGATCTGCACAGGAAGCCACTGAAAATTGGTCAATTTTACCTGAGAAAGGAATGACATGTTGACAATATTGTTTACAATACCTCCTTAATTTTTTAATACAGGGTTTTTATTGAATTTATGGGAGGTAACATCAAAACTTATTGTTACATCCTTGAAAATTCCAAGTATTTTTGTGGATCATTATAATAATAATAACAACAAAAATAACAACAATAAACACAGCATTTGTGAGTCGCACTTTCTCTGTATAAAAATTCAACGCTGGTCCAGGTCAATAAAAGAAAACTCAGATGTGTTCAAAGGCCAGTCTGAAAAGATGTGCTTTGAGGGAGTTTTCGAAGTTAGAAATGTCATCTGTTCTCCGTAGAGCGCTATATAAATGTTTCATATTATTGTTATTATTATCTCTTCGACTTTGAGGCAGGGGGGCAAGCTTAGAGAAAACCCTACCACCACAAGTGGCAAGGCGAGTCCAGGGAACTAAGGAATGCTGCGTGATGACCTTAGACCTGGCCTGGCATGCCGGTGCTGAAGAATGCTCTGAAAGTAGGAAGGGGCTGTATCATAAGTGTTTTGAATGTCAGGAGGTTGATTTTGTACTGAACTCTCAAACCATGATTTCAAATTTTTTTTATTGCAGCCCAAACACCCAATCCAAAGCAACAATTAATGGATGGTTTTTGGCTCGTTACAACAATAGGAGTTACAAATTATGGGGGATTGAAAATCAAACTTACATATGCATCAAATAATAAATCTATGAAAATTAGGGCACAATTGGTAACCGAAGTGGCAAAAAAAAAAATGAAATAAACATCCTTGTTGCACAAATTTGTGTGCTATAAGATGCCTGAGCAAGGCTTCAGGTAGAGACGTTTACACTAGTAACAGCTCTCCGTTGCCTTTAAGGCTTAGATCAAAGAATTAGATACAAAGGATTTTCAGCTAAATGCAGCTCATTACTTGACAAGTTAGTTAATACCTGTCCCAAGTGCTGGGAATGAAAGAGATGGGACGCCCTTTTTCTCGGCCAGTTGTAAGACCTCAGCTACTATTGCCTTCATCTGCTCAGGTGTTTCTGGAGTCACAACATGGAAAATGGATTTGCAGAGAAGGCGACCTGCTCCGGTGATGTAAACGGTTTCATGTGGATCTGCAATTGTTTTAAAATTAAAAAAGGTGTTTAATATTAAGGTCTCTGCCTTAGAAGTTAACGTCTTGGTCTCCTTCATGATCTCCATTGTAAAAGAAATTAGTTTATGTCCAAGTACTCTTTAGTCTGTAAGTCCAACCTTTTTGTGGTTTGGTTAATGCCTGCTAAAGTTCTGCACCTTATTAAGTTCTGAGCCTTTAAATTTCAGTCGTCTTAGATTTTTGTATGTCAGCTTACAGTCCACACAAATAATGTGTCAATAACAAACAACTGTAAAAGAAAACAATGTATTGTGCTCTGAGCTCAAATGACACAATACAAGATCACCTTAAACCCACTTTATAGTCCATTTGTAGAAGGAAAATAATTATAAAAATGTATTGAGCATCGCACTTACGTTTTTGGGCAAGGCTGTCGCATTGTTTCTTTACAAGTTCTCCTCCTTCCTTCAAGATAGCTGTAGAAACAGGTCCTGAGAATGAAAAAGTTTAACACATGGAATTTGAGTTGTGATTTTCAATATACTTTAAAAGGAACAGGTTTGTACTAAATGGCAACCAAGGAGACAATTAATTCATTGTGAACCACATTAATACACAATTTAAAAAGTTTAAAACAAAAAATATGATCAAACTAAAGGGAGCACGTAGGGCCCTATAGGGCGATTGCACAGCGTTCAGGGGACAGGGGGACATGTTCCCCCCATCTTTGGAGGGTGGGGCCGGAACACAATATCAAATGTGTAAGACCAAACCCTGTACCATGTGCATTAATCCTGGGGGCAAAGGATGACACAATTTTAACGGGTGGGACACTATATCAAAAATCTCCCCTCAAAATTGACCCTAGATTGCATCACGGAGCAGCTAAAATGCAAATTAAGCAGGCCTGGACCCATGCCGTAAAGGCTTCACACTCACATGCTCACTCGTTGACAGATTTACCCCCTAAAACTTGTGTCATACGTAGATCTGCACCTGAACTTGATGTTGTTAACTCAAACAGTTCTTCTGCTCACATTTTAAAGGCTTATGTTCTGTTCCATTCTGTTTGCCTCTTATTGGCCTAAGATTGCACCACAGAACATTTAGAATGCCAAATTTTCCCGGGCCCTCAAACGGGCCCGGACCCATGCCATAAAGGTTTCACACTTGCGTGCTCACTCTTTGACAGATTTGCCCCCTAAAACTCGTGTTATATACCGGCACCTGAAGATGCTTTTAACACAAAAGGTTCTACTGCTGCTCATGTTCTGTTCCATTCTGTATGCCTCTTATAATTATTGGCCTAAGGTTGCACCCCAGAGCATCTAGATTGTAAAATTTTCCAAGGCCCTTAAGCGGGCCCGGACCCATGCCGTACAGGCTTCACACTTGCATGCTCACTCTTTGACAGATTTGCCCCCTTAAACTTTTGTCTACGATCCGCACCTGAAGATAATGTTAACCCCATGGCAAAACAGGTTCTACTGTTGCTCACATTTTAAAGGCTTATGTTCTATTCCATTCTTTTTGCCTCTTATTCTTTCAGCTTTATAGCTGCCACACACTAGATGTGCCACAACTAACAACCCACCCCCCCCCCTCCCCTAAAATTTCTTGTCTTGATCTACCCTTGACGATGCTGGTGATGATAGGGATGAAATGCCGTCTGTGCATTAAAATGCAAAAACAATATGGATATTACGAAGCTATAATTGAGTTTTTTTTAGGTACAATAAGTTATAACTGTAATAGCAAAAATATAGGTGCATCATATCATTTTAGGCATTGAATTCCAACATCTGAGAGGGGGGGCACATCACCCTTCATAGATTGCACCAGTGAGCATACGGCCTAATGTTTTTCCTGGCCCCTAAGGCGGGCCCCGGACCTCACGCCGAAATGTTATGTCCCCCCATCTTTCAAGACGGATTGACGCCCCTACCTATAGGCCTACCTTTTGTTTTTAGAACCATTCGATTGTTTTAATTCTATATAGAAATGAAGATTTGTACAATAAAACTAAACCATGACAATTTTTATTCAAAAGGTGGAAGTTTTTTTGAGATATTGCCAAAAATCTGAAGCAATAATATTCAAACGTTAGGAATACCTTGTAATTGGACTACACAATCTGAGCAACCTATCTGTCTATCAACAACTTTTGGGGGAAACTCCTGATTAGAACCCCTGATTCTTCCATTTTGAATTCAACAACTCTGTTCTTCATTTTTACATTTTAATGCTTAACAAATTGCAGATCTAAACAAAAATGCAGCTAGAAGGCGAAATTGATTCTGGCACCTTTTCAATTCATGGCAACTTTCACAGTGTGCATATTCACTGCCATGGTACTGCTTTAAGTCCAAATTTATCTAATACAGTAAACTGACTAACCTTGCAGGTCTAAGCCCTTTCCAACGCTGTTAACAATTGCACAAGTTGTTTCTCGCACAAGATCTCCTTGCTGGACTTGAAGACACACTGAGCCAATGTTGCTCTGTACAAAACCTGATGAGTCTCTTTTTATTTCTGAGTATGACTCCCGGTCCCGGTTAGTTTCACCTACAATTGAATGTAAATCGATTTGCTTGTAAGTTGAAAATGACAATAATTAATTAAAATACTAGGCTCTTATAAAGCACTTTATCATACCTTAGGGTTTATCAAAGCGCACAGTATTTTATTCCTGCAAGGTATATCAAAAGAAGGCTTCAATTATATTCATCAAAAAAATATGCAAACAATTTGAAACACTATTTTGTACAGTTTCAATCAGAGTTCTCTCTGACTTGTAAAAGTGTTTCCCAATTATGTGTGGCGCTAACAGAAGGAGGTTCTACAGGGTTAAACAGATAAAATGCCCAGATTGTCACAAAAGAAATTAGGCAAAATCAAATCAGGAGCAAGAAAATAAATTTAACAAGATTCGGTGTAAAATCTTTTAAAGTTGGAATTGTACACTGTTTTTTTTTTTTTGGGGGGGGGGGGTGAGATCTTGTTAATCTGCACCTTAAAGGTGACTGTGTAACACTTGTTATGCTATGAGACTGATAGTAAGTTTTAGATGTCACATATTCCAGGTTAAATACATGCAGAGTTTAAGAAGGTTGATTGCACATTTGTACCTGCAAAAAACAGGTGACATCATAACGCAGTTCTAATGTGAACAAAGTCTTTTCACGGTATAAACATGGTGGAGGTTTAAAATTGACATGATGTACAGATCTATTGTATTTTGAATTGTTTTTCAATTTCTTTTCTTTTCATAAAGACATTAGAAGCAGTTCCATGAACTGCTGAATCATGGGAATTCCAACTGGTTTACAAATAAACTGATTGTTCGTTTTGATTATTTTGTTTCTGTCCAAATTGACACTACTTACTTATGGTTTAAATAACATTTTGTTATTAATGCTACTCACCTGGTGCAGCTGTTTTCATGTCATTGTAAGTACTTGCAGCTTTGTCATCACTCTCCTCGTTACAATCGGTGGAAATCACACAATGAAATTCTCTCTCGACAAACTCCAAGAATTTCTTGCCTTTCTCTTCACGGAACAGTCTAGCCATGCCCGTCTTGGATACAGGATAATGTTTCTCTTTTACCGCTTGTACTAATGAAGTGACCAGTTTGCGGACTGCATCTAAACCCTCCTCATTGCCCTGGATAATAAATCCTCTGTTCCTTCCACTCATCTGTGCCTGGATTGCTACAAGATTTTGTTGATGTTGTTGTTTTACCTTTTCCAACTCCTGACCATGATATGTGGTAATGAGGCGTATTTTGTTCTTGTTTGAGGGAATTGTGCTTTTGATGATGACTTTTTTCTTGAGAAAATCCAAGATGTGTTTCTTTGTTTCTTCCAAATGTCTCTTAAATCCTGCAAGTTTAATAAATCTGTCACCTGCAGATAAACATAACATCAATTCATGAGTATGACACGAACATATTTTTTGCTAACTACACATGTATTAACTATTTTTCAAATTTCCTTTAAAAATACAACAGTTTGATATTATATGGCAGTAAACCTCCCTTGACATACAACTCACAAGAACAAGAAAATATATGAATGTCTAGTTTAAATTTTCTATGATAATATCTTCCGGTGTTAAAAAGTAGCTTTTCATATTGGCATCGATGAAAACTTTGTAGTAAAGTCGGCCCAAGATTTGTACAACATGTATCTTTCCAATTTTATACCAACCTAAATGCATTCAATGATCTCGTCCGCACATCAACGAATATGGTTAAAAACTCTCAAGTATTATTATTATTGCGATGGGAAAAGTTGAAAGGAGTTGTAAATAATTTCTTTGGTGACTTTTAATTGAGTGTGACTCAAACAAGATTAATGATTAATGGTTGGTGATTACAAGTTTTGTTGACTGAAGAACTGACAAATACCTGGTTCATGGCTGATGCCTGCCAAGACAAACTTTTGATTGTTGATCGAATCCAAAAGTCTCTTCCCATCGTGGCCTTGTAAGACAGCTAAAGCAGACTGTCCTTTGATTGCAATGGTATCTTCATCTATTTCATTGTCGATGTATGCTTTAGCTTTCCTGACATCTCTGGTAGTAGCACCGTAGATTGTGATCTTCCTATCATCTGATCCGCTGCAAGCTGCATGAATATCATTTGACCCTAGAACTTCACGAATTGTGTCCGGAACATGCTGAACAAATCGTACCTTGGTACTCCCAGATTTGAACTCTGTCTTTTCCAAACAGTCCATCCTCCTCCTTATCTTTAGCTCCACGTCTTTGATGGTTTTCCTTATTCCATCAAGTGTGATGCCGGTTTTACCAGGAGAGCTGAAAACTGTAATCTTCAGAGCTGGAAAGGACTTTTCAATCTCCTGTTTAATCCCACACAAGGTAAACAGCTGTAGCTTCTCTACATCCAAGGTAATGTCCTCTTTTGTTTGCTCAGCGTCATAGTCAGCATCCTTCTGTAATTTCTTGATGATGTCATTGATTGTTGCTTCAGCGACATCAACATCTCGTTGCTCTCCGACCAGTATCACTTCATGAAGTTGAGCATCTGGGACCATCGAGCAAGCTGTAGTCATCTGCAGTTTATCAACAGCATCCTTCCACAGTGTTTGCGGAACTGGAACTCTGGCTGTTTTGTATCCTCTCATGAAGTCAGTCAGAACATCGACAGCTTTCTTTTCCCACTTCAACCATGATGATTGGTGCTGTGAGTCACCTATTACTGGTTCTAGTTTAGCTCGAGACTTCTGAAAACCATCAGGCCACAGCAGATTGGCTTTCACCATAGCCAATTCTTTCAGCAATCTCTTCTTGGTATTTTCACCTTTCCCATAGAGGAATTCCATAATCGATTCCTGTACTTCGATCGACACTGGTTTAGGGATATGTGTAGTTGGGGCATCAAGCGGGCCCAGTCTTCCCATGAAGTCATGATATGACACAATCTGCAAATGTTTACCACCGAGCTTATGACGACCCTTTGTTAAAACATCCTGGACCACTGCAGAAATGAAAAAAAAAAAAACTTAAAAAGTGAGTACATTGTAGTCTTTAAACATCCAACTGCATCCAATAAGGGTGTGCATGTCACCTGGTCACATGCACATCGACGCGGCTGTTTGTGAAACCTGAAAAACAGTTTAACCTACTTTTTACGCTCTTCTGTTGCAATGTATTTCAATGCTTTTTGGGGCCCAATGTCTCTTTTTGAAAACGCAAAATGCAATGATTGAAATAAATGTTCCTTCCTAAAATAATAACAAAATTGTCACATTAAGATACCGTACCTTCGTGAAAAGTGTGACAAATTTTCATACCAAATACTTTTAGCATTACCATTAGTCAAGCCCAAGAGGCAAATGATACACTTGGAGGAAAATTTCAGAGTGCCCATACATTCAAGATTTTGTGACCCGGTAAAGAGAATAAAGCCCGATCAATTTACAGGCTAGGTCTATATCAATCTGACACCTGAATTTGATTTTGTACATACCCTTCCAGTCTTCAAAGTAGACGATTACTTGTCCATCCATGGTTCCTGGTTTCACCTCTCTCACTCCACTGCCTCCACTCATCTTCTTGTTGTCAAAATACAACTCAACCATTTCCAAGTCTTGTGGAACTCCTTAAACGGTGCGGATAAAATAAGCTTTAAGGGCAGTAATTTCCACAACACTTTCACGAGTTTTTAAGAAGTTTACAAAAAGAGAAACCAATTCTAACATGTACATCTTATTACCAAAGAATACCTCTCATGATAAAAATGAACATCAATTAAAGCATATTCTTGGATTAAGAAACTTAACCATCCTCATTATTGACCACCCTTCCCAACAGAAATTGGTGTTGCCATCTACCATAAGTTTTGCGATTGTTACCAAGGCAATCTGAACTGTGCATTTTAAACGGCAAAGTTGGTCCAATCAGATATTGCATGGTTTATCAACAGGCCTCAATTACATCAGGCCTCTCACGGTTCACCTGGGCTTGACAGGCCCCTTTTCAATGTTTCATATTTAAAAATTTGAAAGATTGAAATGGCCTTGCTTTTTAAAGGATAAACTTTCATCAGGCCTAGCCTTTAGTTAAGATCATAACGTAGGAGTAGCTAGTATACAAAATCGTTTTACAGCGTTTATACTTGTGTTGTAAGCTTAGATTTTGGATGTGAACAAAGCATCAATGCCAAGCAACACCACACGCTACAATTGTGTAAGGGTCAACAAACAAACGATACAAATAACAATCATACCTTGGACTAAGATGGCATCAGAATGTTGAACCTTCTCTGCCCTCAATGAAGCACCTCGAAGTTTTCTCTGAGAAATGTTTCTGATAACATCCTCCAGGTCTGCGTATAACAAAATACATTGAAAATTTACAGAAGTTAGCTAGTTTCAGCTAAGGTTGTTTTTAAAAAACCTTAAAAGAAATATTGGATGAACTTGTTAATTGAACAAAAACATGGCGCTGCATAAAATATCTAGCAATTTGAGAAGCCTTCTGTGCTTCATAAAGCACTATACAAGAACTTCAGAGTTATATTCTTACATTTCTAACGAATCCTACTGGATTCTCAGTTCATTGTGTATACTTGAGTGATTCAAAAGCTTCTTATGTGGCAGCTGTTAAATGAAAATACCTCCAAAGGTGAATCCAAGTTTGTCGAAATTACGGAAGTTATTTTACAGATGAAGTTGGACAAATTTGTTGGGAAAAGAACATTATACCTGGGATATCACGTGAGAATGTACATATAGCTGTCCCAGGCCTCTCTCCATATTGGATTGTGGGTTCCTCATCCATGGATGCTCTATTCTCAATAAAGAGCTTCACATGCTCAGATGTGCAGCCATCTGGTATTCCTTCTAGAAACAGACACCGTGCATTGATCGGAAGTGGTCGACGTTTCTTCTTGGTGATCAGTTTGACGTTCAGTGCGGCGCCTGATAGCTTGTGCTTTCTCCCGGCAACTATGGAAGTAACTAGAATACAACAATTGATAATAACATAAAAATTTTGTTCAACGGATTGCCATGCGTTTTGTATTTATCTTCACTTGGACAGCTTTCATGATTACACCATAACACTAACCTGATGGGTCCTTGAAGGTAATGATGATGGCACCAGTCTTAGATTCTCTCTCCACCGTTTCTATTTCACCTCCTCCAGATTTGCGTGGACTCTCAAAATAGAGCTTCAGTAACTCTAGATCTGTTGATTGCTTCACACCAGTCACTACAATAAGTTGCTCATCTTCCTCTGGTTCATCTTCCTCTGGGTCATCTTGTAAGTTTTCCTGTCGGTAAGTGGCATAAGAGAAAGATAAAAAAACAAAATATGTTGTTGTTATCTTTTATAGTATCTACATCATTTTTTCCCCTGAAGATTCGGGTTTAGTTATCAGTATAGTTTTGATGCAGCGTAATAATAATACTATTACTTATATCATACATTTATAGAGGGCAAAATCCATTTATTAAATTTCAGCCACGCATTTTACATAACAATTTAATTGAGAGGAAACCTTAAAAGAGATAACAATTGGAAGTGGACAGTGTCTTATACGAAGTAAGTTGTCTTTGAACCACATGCTACCCAATTTTGTATTAACACCTTTAGACTCCAGGACTCATTATGTAACTCTCCGGTGCGGAAATTAATGTTTGCGTCATTAACATCAACGTTTTTTAGCTCTCCGACCTGTTTCACTTCATGAAGTTTGGCATTAGTGACAATCGAGCAATTTGTATTAACCTTCTGGAGTGCATCAGCTACATCCTTCCACAGTGTTTGTGAAACTGGAACTCTGGCTGCTTTGCATCCTCCCATGAAGTCAGTCAAAACATCGACAGCTTCCTTTTCCCAGTTCAACCATGAAGATTGGTGCTGGGATTCGTCTACTACTGGTTCTAGTTTAGCTCGAGACTTCTGAGAACCGTCCGGCCACAGCAGATTGGCTTTCACCTTAGCCAAGTCTTTCAGCAGCTTCTTCATTGTATTTTCACCTTTCCCATAGAGGAATTCCATAGTAGGTTCATGTACTTCTACCGACACTGGTTTAGGGTACTGTGGAGTTGGGGCATCAAGCGGGCTCAGTCTTCCCAGGAAGTCATGATATGATTCAATCTGCAAATCTTTACCACCGAGCTTATGATGACCCTTCGTTAAAACATCTTGAACCACTGCAGGAATGAAACAAAATAAACTTAAAGAGTGAAAAGTCTTTAAACATCCAACTGCATACATATTATAGGGCGCGCATGTCACCTGGTCACATGAACATCGACGTTGCTGTTTGTGAAACCTGAAAAACAGTTTGACCTACATTTTACGCTTTTTTGTTGCAATGTATTGGAGTTTTGGGCCCAAGTCTCTTTTTGAAAACGCAAAATGCAATTATTGAGATAAAAATTCCTTCCTAAAATTAAAACAAACAAATGTATTTAAAAAAAATTGTACTTCCAATATATCCGTCCCTTCGTGAAAACTGTGACGATTTTTCATACCAAATTCTTTGTCGGATTTGAGTATTGAGGCATGTTAAATTCTTTTTAGCATAACCATCAGTCAAGACCAAGAGGCAAATGATACACTTCAAAGAAAGTTTCAAACTGCCCATACAAGATTTTGTAACCAGAAAATAATAATAATAATAATTAACAGTCTAGGTCTATACCAACCTGACAACTGAATTTGATTTTGTGATGTACATACCCTTCCAGTCTTCAAAGTAGACGATTGCCTGTCCATCCATGGGTCCTGGCTGTACGTCTCTCACACCGCTGCTGCCACTCTTCTTCTTGTTGTCAAAATACAACTCAACCATTTCTAAGTCTTGTGGAACTCCTGAAATGGTGCAGATAATATAAGCTTTAAAGGACATTAATTTCCACAACACTTTACCAAGTTTTTAAGAAGTTCACACATGAAAACAAATTCTAACATGTACATCCTATTACCAAAGCATATCTCTCAAGAGAAAAATGAACATCAATGAAAGCATATTCTTGGATTTAGAAACTGAATCTTTATTGCCCCCATCCCTCAGCAGAAGTTGGTGTTGCCATTTACTAAAGTAATGTGATTGTTCCAAAGGCATTCTGAACTGTGCACTTTTTAAAAATGGCAAAGTTGGTGCAAGCAGACATTGCGTGGTTTAATCAACATGGCTCAATTACACCAGGCCCTCACGGTTCACCTGGGCTTGACGGGCCCCTTTTAAATGTTTAATATTTAAATATAAATGTTTCCCATTTTGAGATTCTCCAATGACAGCGCCCTTTGAAAGATTGATATGGCCTTTTCTTTTAAAGGATAAACTTTCAGGCTTAGCCTTTAGTTAAAGCAATCGCACAACATCGGTAAACAGTATTGGCCAAAGGCCCACACTTCGTGTATCACAAACCTGTGAAAATTTAGGCTCCATCGGTCATCATTGTCCGGAGAAAATAACGAGAAAACCCACCCTTGTTTCCGCACGTTGCGCCGTGTCATGACATGTGTTTAAAATAAATTCGTTATTCTCGATATCGAGAAGTGATAATTGTTTTAATGTTTTCTCAAAAAAAAAAAAAAAAAGCATTTCATGGAAACATATTTATAAGGAAGTCTCTCACCATTACCTTCTGTAAACCCTGTAAGTTATTTGAAAATCTGTGAACTTTTAATTTTTGCTCCAATGTCCAATGGCTTTAGGATCATAGCGTAGGAGTAGGTTGTTGTCAAAATCGTTATTAAAAAGACAGCATTTATACTCTTGTTGTAAGCCGAGATTTTGGATGTGAGCAAAGCATCAATGCCAAGCAATGCTACAATGTGTAAAAGATACAAATAACAATCTTACCTTGGACTAAGATGGCATCAGAATATTGAACTTTCTCTGCCCTCAATGAAGCACCTCGAAGTTTTCTCTGCGAAATGTTTCTGATTACATGCTCCAGGTCTGCGTATAACAAAATACATTGAAAAATTACAGAAGATAGCTAGTTTCAGCTAAGGTTAAAAATATCTAGCAGTTAGAGAAGCCTTCTGTGCTTCATAAAGCACTAATATACAAGAACTTAAGAGTTATATTCTTACATTTCCTACGATTCCTACTGTATTCTCAGTTCATTGTGTATACTATAGTGATTCAAAAGCTTATGTGGCAGCTGTTGAATGAAAACCTAGTTTTAAATACCTCCAAAGGTGAATCCAAGTTTGTCGAAATTACGGAAGTTATTTTACAGATGAAGTTGGACAAATTTGTTGGGAAAAGAACCATTATACCTGGGATATCATATGAGAATGTACATATAGCTGTTCCAGGCTTCTCTCCATATTGGATTGTGGGTTTCTCGTCCATGGATGCTCTATTCTCAATAAAGAGCTTCACATGCTCAGATGAGCATCCATCTGGTATTCCTTCTAGAAACAGACACCGAGCATTGATTGGAAGTGGTCGACGTTTCTTCTTGGTGATCAGTTTGACGTTCAGAGTGGTGCCTGATAGCTTGTGCTTTCTCCCGGCAACTATAGAAGCAACTGGTATTCATAACAGAAAAACAACACTTTGATTTACTTTTGAACTGAATGGGCTACAATGGGTTTGACACTTATCTTCACATGGAAAGCTTCCACGATAAACAAGATAACACTTACCTGATGGGTCGTTGAAGGTAATGCTGATGGCACCAATCATAGATTCTCTCACCAACATCTTTATTTCACCTCCTCCAGATTTGCGTGGATTCTCAAAATAGAGCTTCACGAACTCTGTTTCTGTTGAGCGTCTAACACCATTCACTTCAATCAGCTGCTCATCTTCCTGTAGTTCACCTGATAAGTTTTCCTAAAAAAGGTGGCATACGAGAGTGATAAAAAAGTATATATTGTTGAAATTTGTTGCAGTGTTTACATCATCTTTTATTTAAAAATCTCAGCTTACGTTATCAATATTCTTAGATGCAGCGTAATAATTATAATAATATTTATTATACCATATCGTAGCGTCATACGTTATCGACCCTCATAATGTTTTCGGTCCCCAACTTTGATCCCCGTTAACCGCGAGATTGTGCAAGCTGCACCGGTGATGGAAGCCATGCAGTTTACCCCAGTCTGTATTTTCATCAGGCTTAATCATGCTCAGGAAAAAGTTTCCTGTCGTTGGTTATGCTCAAACATTTATAACATGATTGATTTTTGGTACTAATCACTAGTGCATTATTATGCCAACATTCAAATGAGTCAAAGAAACATCATCCGATCTCGAAAGTTCGAAACAAAATTACTATATGCTAGATTGAGTTTCATTCTGCTTTAGTCACTAGATGGATCACGTGAGGTGGTTACTATTTGGGATTCTATGGTGTGCCAAGTTAAAATGACAAAAAAGATTTTTATTTTATTTACTGCATACTGTAATAAATTCCAATAAGCGTAATAAATATTAAGTCTACATTAAAGAGAAAATATCATAGATTGGTTTCTTATCTCCTGAAACCAAATATTACTGGTCTGAAATGGGGGAAAACGGATTGTTATAAAGAGTGTGTTTTTCAAGGGGGTGGGGTGTTTTACTTTCATGCCTTATGATATCTCTGGATTCTAATATAGTAGCCAAAATGCCTTACGACAAAAATGTAATTAAATCTGTTAAGTAGTAATTGAATAATATTTTTGATTTATTTTGCACGCCATACTAGCTTCTGAATACTCAATAAAAGACCAACCAATAAAAGGTGTGAAAACATATGACATTGCTCCAATGTCGTGCATGCATAAGCACTGTTAAAGGAACACGTTGCCTTGGATCGGACGAGTTGGTCTATAAAAAGCGTTTGTAACCGTTTTTTTAAATAAAATGCGTATGGTTGGAAAGATGTTTTAAAAGTAGAATACAATGATCCAGACAAACATGCCTCGAAATTGCCGGATTGTCTTATGCATCTTTAGTAGTTCAGTCTAATGCCAGTTCTGTCAGACTGGTATCTAGTGCACCTTTAGAACCATAATATAAGACCAGCCCAGCTAGACTGTAGTGCACCTTTTGCAGCCAAATCTACAGCAGGTCCTAACAAACTATCTAGCTCACTTAAGTCTGTTTGACAGTCCCTCAAGCTTAGCTAGTGCACTATTAGTACCTGAATCCAAGGACAGTCCCGCAAGACTGTCAGGTGAACTTTTGGTCCCCTAGTCTAAAAGGCCAGTCCCGCCATACCGTCTAGTGCACCTTTAGTATCGGAGTCTTTTGGCAAACCCTGCCAGACTATCTGGTGCACCGTTAATACCCTTATACACTAGACTGTCGTACAACTGAGTCTACTGTCTGTTGGACAGTCCCTCAAGCTTAGCTTAGTCCACTATTAGTACCTGAGTCCAAGGCGAGGCCCGCACGACTGTCCAGCCCTGCCAGACTCTCTAGCTACCTTTGGTACCCCAAGTCTATGGCCATCAGTCCTGCCAGACTGTCGAGTGCACCTTTAGTAACCGATCTTTGGCAGGCCCCGCAAGACTATCTGATGTACCTTTAGTACCCGAGTCTGTTGGCCAGTCCCCGCTATACTGTATAGTTCACCTTTTGCACCTGAGTCTTTGCACCTTTAGAGTAGTACCCACGTCAAGACCTACCAAGTCTCACGCATTAGGCGTGAGACTCACGCATTTGGGCTTTGTCTCACGCTCACACGCACATCAGCCATTTTCTAACGCATTGGGGCCAGACCGGGAACAAAATACAAGTTAACGACAATGCATTGCCAAATCGCGCTCGAGTGTACAACAAACGCAATCAGCAATGTTTGCACAGTTTATCAGAATCATCAGGGGGGGTTGGGGTTGGTGGTGAGCTTTGAAAAATCTCACGCATAGCTGGCCTCTGGACATGGCATCTCTGGTTTTGGAGGGACTGTCTGTTGCACTTAAGTACCCAAGTCTTTGTGCTATCAAACCTACAAGGCTGTCAATTGCACATTTTGGTACTCAAGTTGTTGGCCATCACAGTCCTGCTAGACTGCCTAGTGCACCTTTAGTGCCCGAGCCTATGGCTCTCAGACTCTCTGTAGTGCACTAGTACCTAACTATGTTTTATGGCAGTCCCTGCTAGACTCTCCAGTGCACATTTTGTATCTGACTATGATGTGAGTCTGTTGGCCAGTCCCTGGATGAAGACTGTGTTTATGCGCCTTTTGTACCCGAGTCTTATGGCACACCTTATCCAGCCTGTAGCCACACTTTCTATTGCACCTTTAGTATAGCCATGGTCTATTGCGCAATCCCTCCAGACTATAGCCATTATCGCATACATTATGGTGCCGCACACACGACTGATGTCTAGAGTGCACTTTAAGTACCCATGTTCTGTGGCCACCAAACCTACCAGACTGTATCAAGTGCACCTTTTCTACCCAGGTCTGTTTGCAAGCCCTGCCGGACTGTCCAGTGCACATACACCCTTGTCTATGGCCAGACCTACATGTATCAGAACTGTAGTGCACCTTTAGTCCCTGTGTTTATGGCCAGTCCAGCCAGCCTGTCTATAGTGTACCTTTGTTACCCAAGCCTATGGCCAGTGGTGCCAGACTCTCTAGTAAACTTTAATACCTGGGTCTAGTTGTTAGCCCTGCCGGAATGTCTTAAGCTACATACAAGCTACATAATCGCAATGATTAGTTATCCCCAAGACAAAATCCAGTTAATGTTATAATACAATTATTGTTATGATTTATTACTACTTATTATTATTACTTATCATATAATATGGTGAAAACACGAATATTATGCCTCTGGCATTCCAAGTGGATATTTTCTTATCCGGCCTCTATGTGTAATGTATTGGAGGTAAACAATTTGGACAGCCAGTTTGTAAGTTTCCAGCAATGTTTTTACACCCTTTAACCAAATCCTGGTTTAAACCTTGATGTACAACTATAACACCGGGGTAAACTCCAGTTAACGATACACCCACTTAACCGATACAAACCTGAGAGTTAAAAGGTTTGGTACCTTAGAAGATCAAGTTTTTGGCCATGGCATATGAATCAATACTCACTGTGAATGAAGATGTATGTAATATAATTTACCTGTAGAAGTTTCAGATTTATTAGTCGTCAAGTGTTTGAGTGATAAGTGAAAGTCACTGAGCGCTGTTTTCAGGAGAGTTGCTAAATTGGCCGTCAAGATAAATATTTTGTCTCTGATGAGACAAAAATTATGTTCGCAGAATTCAATTTATAATTTTTTTTTAATAGTAAATCTGTGTTTTGAATCATAGAAAAAGTTACCAAATCCTTTTAAGATCAACATAATCTGTAGGTACCTCTGAAGATGCAGACTCTGAAGTACCAGGGAGTGGTGCTGGGCAGCCTTGCACTTCTAGGGGAATCTTGATTCCATCAACAACCATCTCATGATCAGACCTTGCTAACATTTTAGTAACACCTGTGTGCAGAAATACATATTAGTGGGTGAAAGTACACATTTTTAAGGGTTGAAATAAAGTTTGCACACAATCTACTCCAAAAATCCTACCACACAAAAACAGGAGCAGCTTGAACTCAAATTGTACTGGGGTGAATCCGTACGGGTGACGCAGAGAAAGTTCCTCATGCACTAAAAGTGCTACGTCGTGTCTGCGTGCTCCCAAATCCGTACTGAGGCGGTACTCGGCACGTACGGATCCCTAAATCTTGCCAACGTTTTTGCACGTAGACAGCACGCACTTGCACGTACGGCGGGTTGGGACCGCCGCTTAACACGGTCGGCCAGTTATGGTCGAATTTTTGACTCCCATAAATGGCCGACCGTGTTAGTTCGCACAGTAAAAAGGAAAATCACGCAATTTCGAGCCAAACTTGTGTGGATCATTGTATTTTACTTTTAAAACATCTTTCCAACTATATGCATTTTATAAAAAACGGTTTCAAACGCTTTTTATAGACTAACTCGTCCGATCCAGGGCAACGTGTTCCTTCAGGCGCGGGTCCCGCTAGAGTTCCATGCTGTGGCCAATTTCACAAAGCACTCAGATTGATCTTAACTGTGTATCAAACTTAATTGCTAAGCAAAGTGTGGTGTCACACTTTGTTATAATTCTACACTGTTATTACAAGATAAAAAAAAAAAAATATGCCATGTTTATTTCAACACAGTTTTGCGATATATAAACACAGTTTTGCGATACATGCTTCATAAATGTCAGCTGGGTTTTGAGCTACTAATGTTTTACTTCTCATAGGCGTGTACTAATTGCACCCTTCCCATATATATTTGAAAACACCTTTTCACAGTCCTGCCTAATTATTCCTATGGTTCCCATACAATTACCATCAGTCAGTGACCCAAATAATGATAGCATGTCCTCAGCCTGAGCTGTTCTTTGCACCAAGGCACAGCAAAAAGTGCAAAGTGCGCACGCAAAAAGACCGATTCCAGTGCTGGAAAAAATATGGGGGCTGCCCGTGCGATAGTCTACTTCATCATACACTTAACGATCATGGAACTGTTCCCCTACAACATGTTATTGTATTAATTACAACATGTTATTGTATTTACTGGAAAATTGTAAATTAAAAAACGCAATTCAGTTTATTTTACTGCCAGTGTCTTGTAAACATATTTTTGGACAAATAAACCAATAATATAGGTTTTCTCGGTCAAATTCGGCAAATGAGCAGCCAATTTAATTGTCATGCGTTCGAATTAAAGCTAGTTTGCCTTTCCGGTTTTTACTGCGTTTCAAATTCAGAATTCGGTAATTCAATTTCGTTTTGAGGCATTCAAGTTCCTAGCACACTCATTCTTTTTCATGACACACAATCATCATTCAAGTTAGCAAAGCTGGTTCGACTAGAGATTTTGCTGATTTAACAATTTTCAATTTCGTAAAGAGGCAATCAATTTCGCTCACCGAAGTTTCAAATAAGTACGACTAAAGAAATACGAAAAAACAGATAAACTGTATAAGGCAAACCGTTTCGTACCTTCACTTTTAAATTGAGCGAACCTTATTTTCTTTATTTTATGTTTCCAGTAGACTTTACCTTGGGCCCCATAAGGGTTGTTTTCATCTTATTTTTTCGGGAGACCTTCAATGATTAACTGACCAAGACCTGACATTTGAATGTGTTTGAATTTTTTTTTTTTTTTTTTTAATGTTTTTCCAGTTGTTGGTTTTTGTAAATATTCACCAACCATCTGTTGGCGGGCCAGACATCTTGGCATATTATGTTCAAGAGTGCCAACAAATTAACCGCATGCCTTTAACATTCGTATAAGTAAACAACAAGTTAACCAAGCGTTTTAAAGACTGCACAGATATCAGAATTGACTGCCTCAAAATGAAATTGAATGACTAAACACACGCCTCAAAAACACTCCTGCGAATTTGAATGCAGCTTCGACGAATTGTTAAATTGAATGATTATTTTGTTAAATCGAATGACGTAAAAGTAGATTTGACTAGTCTTAAAATGGAATCGAATGACCCTTTTTTGGTTGCATTCGATTTCGTGCAAAATAGAATAGGCTGGTGGTTAAATTGGCTGCTCATTTTCCGAAATTGACCAAGAAAACCTATAATAAAAAAAGGTATGCGCGAAATTGCTCTATAGCGACATCCAACACATGAACAAACTTTTATCATGGTGAATTTTAATTTTACAGTTGCCATTTCCCCTTGTTTTGAATAATAATGGTACGTCCGATAATGGCTAATATGATAAAACAACATGGTTTAATGATTTTTTGTGCAAAGTCGATATGAGCTAATATCGACTATAATTCACCCTAAAACCATTATTTGAATATCAAAATGTTTGTTAGATTGCACTAAACATACTTGGGTTAGTTTTTGAAAACCAGATTTTTGAAATATGCATCGTAATAGGGTTCGCATTTTTTTATTTTTTTATTTATACTTTTGATGCATTTGAGTACCATGTAGCAGCATGTAAGGGGGCTCTGGGTAGAGGTAGTACCTTTGTTTTTCTGGTAGTTGCATTCTAGTATAGAATGGACAGAAACACTGGTTCTCATCCATCTCCTAATCTCTCACATCTGGCTCCAAGCATGCGCCACACCCCGGTTCCCTATCTCAACTGGTGGGCTAAATGATCTGGAGGGGGTGCTGTGAAACATGACATCACTAGGCGAATGAACTTCCAAGATGAAGTCACCGGCAACTAGGGCGGAAGCTTTCCCCAGTTGGAACCCAGCGGATCCTTGGCGGCCGGAAGGACAGTCGTCTTCACCCGGAGACTCTATGACGAGCAGAGTGAAAGGAAGGAAGCTGCTGCCCCGACAACTCGAGTTCTGACTGCAAAGAGTGCGACCCGCATTGGATACTGGAATGCAAGGACAATGTCTGAGCCTTCCAAACTAGCTCAAGTTAAAAAGGAAATGGATAACTACAAGATCAGTATCCTTGGACTGAGCGAATATAACTGGGAGACAATATAACTTCCATCGTGGAGGTGTCGCCGTCATCCTTGATAGAGTCGCCAAGAATGCACTGGCTGAGTGGGTACCAGTAAACGAGTGACTAATCAAAGCGAGGTTTGTGACTCTACATGCAAAAGTCTCCATCATCCAGTGCTATGCGCCTACCAATGACCATGAGGATGAACAGAAGGACGTTTTCTACCAACAACTGCGAGACCTGGTAGATCAGGTCCCACGTCACGTTAAAAATCGTCATAGGGACATGAACGCACAGATAGGCGGAGATCGAGCAAGATATGAAATTGTTCTCGGCCCTCATGCATATGGAAGGCGAACAGAGAATAGAGACCGCTTCATTATACAGTTCTGCTCTATGAATGATCTCAAGATTGGTTCATCCATGTTCCAACACGAGGATATCCACAAAATAACATGGATCTTCAACAATCATAGAACTGTCACACAGATCGACCATTTTGCCATTTGTCCAGGCTGGAGGGTTCCATGTCTGCAGGACGCCCGATCTTATATAGAGGAGCTGATATCTGCAGTGATCACCACCTGGCCATCGCAACACTTAAGATCAAGCTGTAAAAGAAAAAGAAAACGACAACAACTCCACCAAAGAAGTTTGACATAACCAAGCTTAAAACCCCCAAATCAAGGAGAGATTCCAAATATCCATATAGGATCGCTTTGAAGCTCTGGCAGAGCCCACACCAGGTTCAACTGATTGGTGGGACCAGCTCAGAGATGCAATGAGAACAGCGGGCGAAAATATCCTTGGGTACCAGAAACCTCTGAAGGAAGAATGGATCAGTGACCGCACATGGGGGCTCATTGCCCAGAGGAAACAGCTAAATCAGAACCGTCACAACAAAGCCTCACACAACACAAATTCTTATCAGGCCTACATGGAGAAGGACAGAGAAGTCTGCTGACCGATCTGCCTGGAGAGCGTTGACTACCTCGTGCGTCGGACGACGCAGGAGCCCCCTATAGACGATGTGACCTCTGACGTCACACGAAAACCATAACATGACTCGCGCGCATACCGCAAAACCTTTATGTTTTGGCAACCAGCTAGAAAGTGTATGCAATCTTACTATGACTAGGCAACTCAGTGCCCGGCGAAACATGACGTATACAGTGTATTGTCAACAGAGGGCGGTTTGAATGTAAACATGGGTCACATCGTCTATAGTCAGGTGGCTTAGCGAAATTACCGTTACACGGCGGACAAAAGCACCATTTTTGGCACAGGGCTTCCTAAGGGTCTATTAATTAATATTAGCCGAGGAGCCCTCCGGAATTTTTGTTATTTTTTACGTAAATCAGAAAATTTCAAAATGGCCGCCAAATATGACAAAATGTAATTTTCTTGAGGCCTGGGAGTCATAAAAACCTCAGAGTGGTTGCTAAATAAGTGACTTACAGGTAGTTGGACATATAGGAGTACTGAAACATTTTTTCCGCTTTTTAAATATCGCAGATACTCAACTTTCAATCAACCCCCCCCCCCCGTTCAACCCGATCAAATCTCACCCTCTTAGGGGCGGATCCAAACATTCTGAAGAAAGGGGGTTTCTGACCTATCAGTTTTTACTTTCATAATCATAATGCTCACCATACACAGATTATAACCCCCATTTACAGGATGTAATATATTTGTTTAAACAAAATAACAATAATAACAACAACTGTTTGTAAAGCGGCAAATTACCAACTATTATAGTTGTATCAATGTTTTATTTTATTTATTTATTGTTTTCTTCTGGTTTTGTGGTGGAGCGGGAGGTCGATCATCCCCCGATCGTGAACATTAGTAGTTGCGCATATCATGTATATACATTCATGACAAAGTTATCTTTCTCTAACTGTATCCGAGCCCACAAGTGCACAATTCGGCTACCATTGATTCATCTATATGCACATGCGACCTGAGAAATAATCCAATGAGGATTGCCCATTCATCTGATGGCATTTGAGACGCTGACAATCTGTGGCTGGGAGATCTCCTCTGTTGGGAGGCCCTGATCATTCTGCTGGAAGTTCTCCAGGATATCTCTTCGAGAAAACCCTCTTCTTGAAGTTGCTTCAGCAGCCAGTATCTGGTCCTGAGAGCATCCATCACTAATAAAAACAACAGGTTTTCTGTGAGCCCAAACGCTCCACCTGAATCTTTCACAATCTTGTTCTTCTGCTCATGAGCTTGATCATAGAGATCACAAAGAATTAATTGTGAGTTGTCTTGGAAAGGACCAAGTGAAAAACTTCTCAAACTTATCATTGATAAGGCAAGGAGTTCATCTCTGATGCTGTGAAGAACAGCAGTGTGAGTTCCTGCAAGACAATCAACATACAGAAAGAGGGGAGTATTCTTTCTGTGAGCCCCGATGAAGATGAGAATGAGGTTTTTGTTTCATGATCATGAAAGTAGGGTTTCTCCTCTGCATGTTAATGTTTCTTCAAGCTGTGGCAGACTCTTTACTATGGGGCCCTCACTGAGCATGAAACCCTCACTCATTGAGATGTGCAGAGACAAGAGAGTGATATTGTGGGCTTGCCTATCGAGTTAATGTGAGGGATGCCTTCAGATACAAGTCTACCACACCAGATAATGCTACCTCTTAGAAAAATGTCGTCCGGTCCGGCTAGTAACTTCGAGCAGAGACATCCCCAATATTTTCCAGATTGCCTTTCTGTTAGCAGACCACCTACATTTAGCACACGCTTACTCTCGCAGTGAGAATCTGGTCATTTCTACTGTACAGACTTTGCCAGGGTGAACACAGGTTGGTCAAAGTAATAACTGGATTTGTCATGGACTAAGAAATTTGACAGTTTGTCTCTCAACATCCATTGCATGCTTGATCATAGCAGGAGTGGGGACTTCTCAAAGAATAGGAGAGTTTTTTGGTTTTTTGAATGCTCTACCCATCTGAGCACCCATCGACTGGAAACATAACACTTATACAATCTTTTTTTAATGTTTTTTATTAGACTTAACAATCCCCTATACTTCGAAAACAATTATAATTCATTGAAAGTGTCTTTTACACTGGTCTTAAGTCTCCATGTTGTGAGATAGTACTGTTTGTTTGCTTAAAAATTGTGTTTTATCTAGATATTCAGATGATTCATGATTGTATGTATTCCTCTTATTTTAACTTGCAACCAGAGGTCTTCCCCCCCCCCAAAAAAAAAAAAAATAAAAATAAAGTTTAAAAGGTGATATTTTGTTATGTAGGCGGCCATCTTGATATTTTGTGATTTACATAAAAACAATTACAAATTCCGGAGGGCTCCTCGGCTAATATTGATTAATAGACCCTTCGGAAGCCCTGTGCCAAAAATTGTGCTTTTGTCCGCCGTAAAACGGTAACCTTGATATTTTACGCTAAGCCACCTGACTACTATAAGTCTAAGTAGTTGCAGAGGTTTCCTTTATTCTGATTCATTACAGCAGGGTGAATATTCATGTACACCTGAAGCTTACCCGCACTATTCAAAGGCGAATGAATAGACTGTGTGCTCGTGACATACCAAGTAGCACAAACAGTGCAGGACTGTCCCAACTCACAGTTTACTCTGTTTACTCGTAATGTCACGAGCACAAAGTCTATTCATTCGCCTTTGAATAGCGCGATTAGCTTACCGGGGGTTTCGTCATCGCAGAGGCCAATACCGATACATAAATATTCACCCTGCTGTAATGAATCAGAATAAAGGAAACCTGTGCAACGTTCGTCGTGTATGTAAATTGTGGGTGTAGCTACCCAGGGAGAGCTGTTCATTGGCTCTGACGTGGTCGACCGGCCGACGTACCTCCAAAACCTATGAACACTAGTAAGTAGCAGCATGTATAACAACTTGTTGAACTTTGGATGTGCCTAGCCAAGTCTGGATTTTCTGTTACATACAATGCGATGGAGTCCAGGGTAAAAGGTCCCGTGTCATTGCAAAAACAAATTAATTATACAACAATTTTTTTAAGAATTGTTTTAACAATTCTTAAAAAAAAGAGTAATTTCGTGTCAAATCAACCAATATTCTGTAAATGTCACCACTCAGGTTTGGCTAAAATTCACTTTGAATACCAATCAATGAATGACACATGCCAACTCCAGGTCATTTCAGAATAAAGGTTCCTCATAAGGGGCGTGGCAACCCTCTTCAAGTGCGCACGATTCACGCCGTTGAATGTTTCGCAATTGTAATTAGTCTAAGAACACCTTTAAACAAATAACAAGCTGTAACTGATGGTACCTATGGTAAAACTCCAATTTGGCCTTAACATAACGTATCCCTCTTTTACTGGCTGCTGGAAACAAAAATATTTACACAGTATAAAATTTCATTTCAATTTTCAGACCCCCCTTTTACTTACTTGTGATAATCAGAAAAGCTTGATTTTGCATAAAGGTACATATGGTTGTCCCCAATAATTAATACAAATTTTTTAAAGATTAATTGACAGAAGATCTAACAAAAAACACATTCTATGGTGACATTTAACCTTGGAAACAGTTATCCATCAACTTTAAACTTCACAATCTGGACATACAAAGCCCTTGAATCTTTATCTGTACCAAAGCTCATTCAGGAGACTCAGCTCCTGTGGGCCCAGTGACTGGGCGCTAGATTCCTCTTTTCGAAATTTTGACATTATCGGTCATCTAGCCGATAATGTCAAAATATCGAAAAAAGGAATCTAGCGCCTCAGTCACTGGGTCTACATCTCCTGCATGGTTAGGCAACGATGTAATGGCTCTCTTTTGATAACATCGGTCTCATCCCATTCACAGCATGGCGACTGTGACGAAACCGATGTTGAGCGAAAGAGAGCAATAACAGCTCAACAGGTGGGCATTAGTCCCTGCTCGGACTACGAAACTCTACGGTAACGTAGTAGGGCCAATCATTCGAACTGTTGATTAATTAGGTGTTCGGGCCAACAGCCCGGAACACCTCTTATTTTTGTTCGTTTTTTTTTTTTTATTCATACTTCTTCTTCTTCTTCTTCTTCTTCTTCTTCTCTACGTCCCTTGTCCCCTAACAAAAACATATTTTCAAAATTCGTATGAACTTGAAACTTCACACATAGTAAGATGTTCATTAGGAGAAGAAAAATATGTAGTTACGTCATGATGACGTCATCCATTCTTGAGTTATGAAAATTCAAAGTTTATTTCAAAAAATCATAACTTTTGATCTACATGACGAAATCTTACAATCGAAACATCATCGGAATTGTCATTGAAAACTCCGTAAAAGCCCCACAGACATAACCCCGTTCTGATGTTGTCTTCCGGCTCAAAAGAGAGGTTACAAAAAAAATTCACGTCTAAAGAACAACGTAAATCCCCATTGGTATGTGCATAAACATTGCACGTAGGCATACACACAACGTGTAGTGTATTAGCGGTTCAGCAGTCACGCTCCAGTGATCATCCATAGAGCGCGAAAAAGCTTCATGAAGAATAGTCTTCGTTCAAGGCGGTTAAAACATACATGCCCCTTACAGTCTTTTCTACAGTCGTCAATATTTCCTAAGTTCATATTTCCTAAACTACATAAGCTGTTTTGACAATCTATACATCATATGAAAGGGCTTTACGTACTTTACAGAAATGGATATGTTTGTGAACTTTCGTTGACCTTTTGACCTGTTTAAACCGGAAGTGACTGTGAAATGATTTGAAAGGGCGTTGTTTGTTGCCTTTTAGGTTGAAATATACATCCTTTGATGCTTTACCACCACAGCATACATGTCTGGCAGAGGTCTGGTTTAAAACAAATATTACCGATGACGTCACCAAACATACACTTTTACAAGATGACGTAATCATGTTGTTTTGACAGTTTTTGCAATTTGAATCATTTATTACAAATCTTGAGAACAAAGCAAGGTGTAATAATTGTTTTTTAATCCAGGCTTTTACTCCCGGAAACCGAACACCTTGAGTTTGTTCACAAACTCTCAATCTCTAGTTAGAAATAAAGTTCACTTACCAGACTGTTCAACAAAAGCAACTTTATACCAAGAGCCATCGGCATCTACCCCCATTAAACGTACGCTGTCTACGTCGCAGTTGCCTCCCTCGTTGGACTGGAAATAAGTGCACAACTTATCCTCCACTTGTGTGTTTGCAATGGGCGCAGGTAGAGAAAGCTTCACACGAATTGCATAACATTCACGTCGCTTTGGATCCATCGTACGATATTTCGCCGACGATCTCTTTCTCCAAACAGGCTATAACGTTAGTGTCATGCACTGCCAAGGTAACTAATGTGGACGAACGCAAGAGAACATCATAAATCAGTTGAAGTTTGCTTGCTTTCCCACGGCTTAATAACTCTCTACAGCAACTATTTCCTTCGTTGTTCCATTACATGTCGTAGTGTCATACTCGCACGCACACACAATTATGGAGAGACAGTTTGCGTGCGAGGGGGGAATCCCCGTTTTGCTGATTGAATCATTGATTGGTTGAACTCGTCACGTGACTCCGTATAATAGGGTCAGCGTGTCAAATCAACAGTTGCCGCGACGGCGGTAATAAAAGAACAATATGTGCGTTGTGATAGGCTTAAGCTTACCTGTCGAAGGTAGTTTGCATGATGTGATCAATTGTATTTATAGTTTATTCAAAAAGACTGTGTAAGTTTCAGCTAGGCGTATTCGAAATGCCAAATAATCCAATTTCAACTAGAACTGACTCCGCGGTAGTGCAGTAGTAATAATGATCCATAAGCTAAAGTAAAGTAGTCCCAGCCGACTTGTCATACCTTCCGCCCAGGTTAAGAAGCAGGACAGTTCTTTTCAGAACGGAAAAGTCTCCCGAACAATCCGATAAACCTTCTCCGCGGTAGTAAAATATGTAGCAATACAGTTCTCTATAAAGAACAAACTCTACCTGGCAATGGACCCTTCCCATGAAATATGCTAATTACCGTCACGCATGCGTACAGACCCTGTTGGTTGGCAAACGCCATAGAGTTGTGCACTAAGCAGACGCGCAATCGCGTCTGCGTCACGCAGCCATTAGCCGTGTACAAACATAGATATAAAATAGTTTTGTTTCGATATTAAACGACTCACTATTACACACGTGATTAGTTCTTATAGATTTTATAAGACTGATTGTAAAGTGCACTAGAGTTTTGACATTCGATCTTAAAGACACTGGACACCTTTGGTAATTGTCTAAGACCAGTTTTCTTACTTGGTGTATCTCAACATATGCATAAAATAACAAACCTGTGAACATTTGAGCTCAATCGGTCTTCGACGTTGCGGAATAATAATGAAATGAAAAACACCATTGGCACACGAAGCTGTGTGCTTTCAGATGCCGAGACCTCAAATTTCGAGACCTCAAATTCTAAATCCGAGGTATTGGAATCAAATTCGTGGAAAATTTCTGCTTTCTTGAAAACTACGTCACTTCAGAGGGAACCGTTTCTCACAATGTTTTATACTGTCAACCTCTCCCCATTACTCGTTACCAAGTAAGGTTTTATGCTAATATTTGAGAAATTACCAATAGTGTCCACTGTCTTTAAATCACAATTTGTGTTGTTTTTTCTTGCTGTGCTATTTTGCTCTTGGGAAATGTTGTACAGCCCTTTTGGATGTGAGATATATTTAACAACAAAAAAATCGCTGATTACTATCGGCCCCTCTCTCCCAATCCTCAGGTTTAAAGGAACTCCGAGTTGCCTTGTGGATCGGCCGAGTTTGTCTATGAAAAACGTTTGAAACCGTTTGTTATAAAATGCATAGGGCCTATGGTTAGAAAGATGTTTTAGCAGTAGAACATAACGATCCACATAAATGTGTCTTGAAATTGCATGGTTTTTCTTATACGTCGTGGTCGTGAACTAACACGGCGCGCCATTTTGTGGAGACAAGTTTTTTACTCCATAAAATGGCCGCCAAATCATGCTCATCAAATTTCTTGAATTTGAACAAGTGGTAGCTGGGTAGTAAAGCAACTTGATGGGTGTTGGGTGTTTTGTATACAAATCACATGTCTATGCTGTTTCTTTCCACTCATAAATGAGTAGTTCGGAAATTTTGATCCCCAGATGAGAATCATCAAGTTTTAATGTTTGTTGTAAATCTGTGATCTTAGACGAGTTTCTTTCTTACAAAATGTTCCTTTAAAGTAATCGCACAACATTGGTAAACAGTATTGTCCAAAGGCCCACACTTCGTGTATCACAACTTATATATAAAATAACAAACCTGTGAAAATTTAGGCTCAATTGGTAAACGGAGTCGGGAGAAAATAACGGGAAAACCCACCCTTGTTTCCGCACGTTTTGCCGTGCCATGACATGTGTTTAAAATAAATCCGGTATTTTCGATATCGAGAATTGATAATTGTTTTAATGTTTTCTCAAAAAGTAAAGCATTTCACGGAATAATATTTCAAGGGAAGTCTTTCACCATTACCTTCTGTAAACCCTGTAAGTTATTTGTAAATCTGTGAACTTTTAATATTTGTTCTGTTCAGAAAGTGTCCAATGGCTTTACGTTTGTTCACAAGTCCTAAGTACAGGACTATCTTTGTGATAAGTCAATGGTCCAATTGAACACTGCGTTGGGGTGTGCCTGATGAGGAAACTCTGGACCAGTCATCAAGAGCAAGGTAGAACTTATACTTTGCCATGGCTTCCATGCAGACAGTATTGGCGGAATTAGGCATTGAAACATTTTGTTTACGACAGCTCAGGGTTCCGCAAGTTTGTGGAGGTGGTGAACGTAGGAGTGTCGCGGCCAAGGAGTACTGTCACAACTACTCGCCATCCACGCCACAAGCTTCATTTTACCCTCATTACCCAATTCTTCGGCTCGCTATCCATCGGCTCTTTTGGGATGTACTGGCTAAATGGATGTACTATTTCTGGTTCTGAGTGATACGTCAGGTACAAAGGCCTACGTGCAGACGTCATACGAGAGCATGAAATACGCCCAAAGTGGTGACGTCACCTAGAAACTACATAATGTTTTAACGTTCACGTTCACGTGTTCGCTCTCGTAACGCGCAGCTAAACTTCCTTATATTGATTGCCAGATGTGAACATCTCTAATTAAATCACTATCTTGTTGGTCATATTGTACTAAAATGAAATGGATAGAACATAATTGACCATTAGCTACTTCTGTTTCCATTTTCCACTGACAATGTTTATTATTTACTCCACTCTAAGTTTTTTATCTGTTGATGATTTGAGTATTTTTTCTTTAACAGATAATCACCCTATTTTAATTACAAATGTTATGAGTGTTAGGAGCCAGAAAGTTTTTTAAACGAATGTGCAATGTCATCATCTGTAATCTGTTTTTTACCATTGCATTTTTGTAGTTACCCATGATAAACAAACACAAAATATATAAAGAAATAAATGACTGTGTTCGTTCACAAAGCAATGTTTTATCTGAAAATAACAAAAAAAAGAAGATTTTCTGATGTTATCCAGAAATCCATAGTGCGACACATAGTTACGTAATTTTCTAGCATAAAATGATTGGTGGGCACAACAGACTACCAGGGCCCAATTTCATAGAGCTGCTAAGCACACAAATATGCTTAGCATGAAATTTCTGCCTCGATAAAAAAAGAGATTACCGACCATATTTCCAAATGATTTACAGGATGGGAAAGCAACAGCTGAATACCAGCCAAAAAGCAATGTGCAACAAATGGAAACTTGGTCGTTAATCCTGTTTTTATCAAGGAAGAAATCTCATGCTAAGCAGATTTTTGTGCTGAGCAGCTCTATGAAATTTATCAAACTTTTCCAGTCACGGTTGTAACTCTTTATAATACATATGGGCTAAAAAGGTCAAAAAGTTACCCCCAAAACTAAAATAATATCAAATTATGAATGTGTATTATTTGTAATTTACTGCCTGTTTTTGAAAACTTAAAACAAATCTTCCCATCACCCGCTAAAAGGAAACATATTCAACTAATCGTCAGAAAATATTGTTGGTGTCAACTATGATTTTAAGCTCACTAAGCTCCACATTATTTCAGTTCAGTTGAGTTCTTTTCCCCCATTCACACACCAATCAAGTTGTACAATAATAGCTATATAGCATACTTTTTTATAAAGATTAGATATAGCAATACCAAGGTAGAAGACAATTAAATTAAAACATATAGTAAACAAATACATACATGTAGATGGAGGCCATAAAAAAACATTGCTTTTCTGGAAATGACCCCCAGGAAAATACAAAAACTTTTAGTAAACTAGTTTGTTAACACAAACTTATTGAACAATATGTACAAAAACAACGTACATGACACAGTCCAAATCAAATCAAATTAAAAAAAGCAGCTAAATCTAGTATTATAGGTATGTACTCAAGAAGGAGTCCCTTGGTTATAAATGTTTAAAGGAAATAAGAGTGGGGCAGTTTTAATAATAGAGTCTAGTGAAAAACATAGCCTAGGACCTTCATGCCTGACAGTTCTATGGGAAAGTTTTGTACGTGCAAATGATTGGTGAAATTCTTTACAATGTCTTGTAAAATTACTGTAGACACATGATTTGTTTGTAAATAAAGAACAAATAGAATTAGGAAGAATATTATTAATGAGTTTAAACATAGTCACCCCAAGCCGAAGAGATATATGTCATTACAATATTGATATTCATCCTACCAAACTGGAGCTGTGAATATAAAATGTCTTACACAAAATACAATCTAAAACAACTGAAGTTTAAGTTTACAGCCGATTTCACGAAACGCTAGGATCAATCCTATCTCGAGTTAGGACGAGTAACCCGTCCTAACTTAAGATGAGTTCAATGCGTCCTACGTATTTTGATACGGAACTGAACCCGTCCTAAGTCCTAAGATTAATCCTAAGTTAGGAAGAGTTTGGTGAAATCGACGGCTGGACACGTTTGGTAATTGTCAAACACTAGTGTTCTTACTTGGTGTGACCAAACATATGCATGTACATAAAATAACAGCCTGTGAATATTTGGGCTCGATTGGTCGTCAAATTTGCAAGAGAATAATGAAAGATAAACATCCTTGTTGCATAGATTAATATGCGCTTTCAGGTACCTACAAAACACTTCAGGGCTGACATTTTTTAATTTGAGAAACAAATTGCCTCTTTTTCCAAAACTACATTACATGTACTTCAGTGGGTGATCGCTACCAAGTATGTTTTATGCTAACAATTACTTTGAGTGATTACCAATAGAGTCCAGTGCCTTTAAAGGCACTGGACACATTTGATTGTTAAAATATTCTCAATTAGTGTATCTCGATATATGCACAAAATAACAATTTAATCTGTGAAAATTTGGGCTCACTTAGTCATCGAAGTTACAAGAAAAAAAAAAAAATCTCATGAAAGAAAAAAACACCATTGTTGCAAAATTTGTGCATTCAGATGCCTTAATTTTGTTTTGCTTTAGAATGAAATATTTTAGTGAGAAGTTACCGTTTTCCAGAGGGAGTCCTATTGAGGTGAGATGTTGTAAAGAACAAAACAATAGCCTGTATGTACATGTAAGGTTATAGTAACATTTTTTTTTTAAACCACAGAGATTGTCATTGTACAAAGATTAGTATCTGCTCATTAATGAAGCACCCATCAGTGAAACAACATGATTGCTTTATAACAGATGTTTAACTTGCATCTCGGGAGTGAAGAATATTAATTTTGTTTTGTTTTACCCATACACACATGATTGCTTTATTTGCAGGTTTACAAACTTTAAAACCAAGCAAAAACAGTACTTGGTATTTTAAAAGTCGTGTTGTTTTGGTTCATCATCGCATTTTTCATGAAATCATAATCTGGAAAATTTCAAAAATGAAGTAAAATTGATGAAAAGCCTGAATTTAGGTTATGCAACTGGGTTCTTTGTTACTGGAATTTGATGAGATACTCTGGGTATGCCTGTGCATCATGAAATATAACATAAATGCCAGGAGAATTCATGTTGTCTACAACACTGTCAAACAGTTCAGCAGGATTCTGTGGTTTTGGAGGTGGAGTGATCATTCCATGGCTGCCTCTGATGTAATCTCCAACAAGCACATTTGTCACGAATACATGCTTTGTGCCATATGCATCTGGTTTAGCATATTGAGCTTGTGCAGAGTAGCTTGCTGAGACAGAAAAGTAGGTGCCATTTTCATATGCAGTTGCTGATGAAAAGAGAAAATAATACGGTATTAAGGTGTTTTTACCCAAAAGGGTAGCAAAACTCCAAACCAATCAGAAGCGATGGGGGTCAGCGGGTCAGCATACATTAATGCACGTTTCAATTTGCACGTTATCGCAAATACATTGTTAAAAAATGTCGAAACTCACAAACCACATGTTGGGTTTTTACCATAACTTTTATTGGCTTTAACTGTCCCGCTTTTTTTCTGGATGCATTCCCTAAATCTCTTTCCCCTCCCTTTTTCTATAAATGGATACTTATTTGTTTGTACTTGTTTATGCTTCTGAAACAGGTCCGGTTTGGATCGAAGGCTAAGGCCATTAACCATAAAAGCTTTACAGTGATTAAAGTTTTACAGGTGACTATTTTAAGTGCGTGCTTAACCCAACATTGAACCAGCTAAAATCTAAGCTGATTCCGTATGTATTAAGAAACTGTTTGTTAGTTATACATGAAATGAACTTACCATTCCTCCCACAAAATCTGCGGTTGAATCCCTGTGCTCTGACTTTTTTAGAGGTTTGCTCATCTGTTCCATGGTAGAGAACCATCTCAATATTATTAGTTCTATTCAGACGATTCTCTAGTGCAGCTCTACGGGCTTGATACTGCATCATCAAATCTTGATTTTGAATTCTCTCTATCTAAAAGTCATACAAAAACAAAGTAGGGTTAAAGTATGTTTCAAATGTACTACACAAATACATTTCATTTTATCAATACCAGTCAAAATAGCGCAACAAGATTTATTTATGGTGATGATGTTAGGTGAATTCGGTAAATATATGAAAGTAATGAATACCTCAATAATAGTGACATAACCACCCACAGATGCCCGGAACTTGGTTTCAACAGCTGTGTACTCAGCAGATCCTGCAGTCAGCTTTACCATTTTGGTTGACTCCCCTTTCATCATCGGTATCCAGTTACTTGGTGGTTCAAATCTGGCAGCTGCAGATAAAATGCACAATGAATTTAAACTGCAGTTTTAACCGACATGAAACTTACGTTTGTATGTTACAACTCCTAGTAAATTCAGTAGGTTTAATCTGGGGCTCAATCTCATTGCTCTGCTCGCCATGGAGCGAACAGAACAAAAATCACTTTGTCCACTTACAATCAGTCCAATGTAAGAGGTCTCAAGGCCAATCTCGAGGCCGAATATGGATGGTTTTGGCCTTGGCCCTGGCCTCGTGTTGTGACAGTCTTGGCCTCGCAGACCCATGACTCGGACTCAGCCTCTGCCTCGAAGGTCATGGACTCGACTACAACACTGCTTTACAATGTAGCAGTTGCAGGAGCTGCATTTATAAGCTTAGGCCGTGTCCGAAACGACGACTTCGGCTACAACTACGTCTAGATCAGCGCGTCTACCAGTGTTGAAGAATGGCAGACGCGCGCGACCTAGCCGTAGCTGTAGCCGAAGTCGTCGTTTCGGACACGGCCTAAGAATGGTTCAGTAAGTGCACACAAGCATTTATTCTTTATTTCCTGTGAAATGTCCAAAAGGTTAATTGTGGATGTTCCTGCTACCCTTAGCACCAGCTTTTCCAAGATTGTCAGTGCCATAGAATTTGGCCAAGGAATGATTGGGACGATGCAAAAATTCTTGCAATCAGCTTGGTATATAAAAAAAAAAAAATTTTTGAAGTGCTTTCCATTAAACCTTCTTTGACCTTCATAGTTCAAAGGATTTTACAAACAATACGCCAGGTTGGCTGGCCTTGGAGTTAAATACATTGTATTTTTTGCATATTTTTAACCCTGAATTACCAAATATTCACAATTGACGTGGCTCAAGTATGAATATCACTATTACCTTGATATCTCAAACGAGTCATTTGTTACAAAATAATAAACAAAAACAACCAGTTGCACATTTTTACCACTTTTCAGGTCGACACGATGGACATTATATACGCTTCGATTACACGTTTCCTGCATCTGTTGGAAGTCAATAACTGCTTTTCCTTCTTCCAGATCAAGTGTCAAATTTGGCTTTTTCTTCTGGTAAGCCTCTTCTAGGAGGGCATTAACCTCTTCATCATAGTCTTCCATGCCAGATGGAGTGCTGTACTTCCACTTGACCTGTAGTTTAATCAAAAATTACTTAGGTTAGTTTAATCAAACTTGAAGGAGCCCTTCGTCAACTTGCACTGCCTTGAATTTACATGTAATTCTGATTTTGTTCATGTTGTTAATGGCATTGTCACACTCAATGAATTGTCAAAGCACAACAGACATTTTTGTGTAAGTTTTTTAAACAGTAAGTGTTAGGCACAAAGTATGCATTTGTACTTTCTGACAATTCAAAACTTTATTTGTTGGGCCATCTAACAAGGGAAACCTCTATGTGATTTCAAGGAATGTTGTTCCCGTTAAACATTAGAATACATTTTTGCTACTGCAGATGGCCACTGGTAAGACTATGCAACCATTTAATGGAATCCCTCAAGCACTCATTGACACTATCCGAAAATCGCTTACATATTTTTGAAGTCAAGATACAACAAACCCTTTTTAAAATTCATAATAATGTGTGCACTCACTTCTTTTGCGAGGTGTTCCATCTTTTGCTTCTCTGTCTCCTCCTTTTGAATTCTTGTGAACATCTGTGAAATGTCTAGTAAGGCATCCTTGACGTTGAATTTATATCCCTCCACACGGATGAACTTGGCCCGACCTTTAGAAGGCTCCACCGTTACCTAGGGTTGATAGTTAGGTAATCAAACAAAAATATGGTGAGAAAAAATTGTAATTTTTTAAATGTTGAGGACGCAATTAATACACAAGCTCTTGTGCGACATACAGCGGTGGTCTTACAAAATGGTATTTGAGTTTCTGTCGGGTTAACAGGTCATGCCTAGAGTGAGACACTGTAGCATAATTATGGTGCGTACACAGGCAACTGTTTTATAAAGTTGCATGAGTGTATGGTTCAGTGGAGCAGGCACTTCAAATTATGAATGGATTAAGTTTTTAATGGATTCGTGTCTAATGCCTTTTCCCTTGACATGCCAGCAAATATTTTGTAAAGCAAGGCCATTCCTCTCACTCCTTAATTTTAAGAGTTTAAAAGAAAGAAAACAATTATTATACACGTAATACTACCTTTTCAAGTGCTTTGGTGCTGTTGTCATTAGTGGCTATGTATAACTGGGGTTATAAACTGAGTTTTATTGACAACAAAAATATTAATAAGTTGCCTTTTATTGACTGTGTTTAACCCCCACAGTACACGTGAACAGAACTTTTAATCTTCAAGCAACTGGTAGAACAGGTTACTTTAGAGCAGTACATTCACAGTAAGGAAACAATACTTGTATGTAAATACATGTAAAGTTGAACCTACCTCATTGTAAACTTTTAAGTAGTTTTTGTCAATTACCTTACCAAACTTGATTTCACTGCCATTGCTATTACTGTATCGCACCAACTATGCTGATTTTGCTGATCTTTAATGAAGCTCTGTACATTTTCAATAAATTTGTTGTTACTTTCAGGACAGAAAAACCACGCTTTTATAATTTGAGTTTAAAAAAGGTATAACATTATATACTAACATCACGTTTCCTTCCGATTTGTTTAAGTTGAGCTTTGTGTTCTGTTGTCATTTTGTCAAGCAATCCCATCGGATCTGGAAAATCCTATGTCGGATACAAAATCAAATATGACATTGTTACTTTTGAATATAAAATATAATATTATGTACAAAATAAAAAACACATCTGCACTATCAAATTCTACCATTTACTGAAGGCTTACATATGAACCTCATTTAGTTCATGATGTTGTTAGGTTCTCTTTGATCAAGGATTGTACTTGTTAACAAAAACTGCTTTCGATGGGGATCAGGCAAATTACTACCACTTATTAAGAGTTCACCATTTAGTATTGCAGTATTGGACTTAAGTAACTAACTTTGACAATCTACACATACTTCAGATAGAAATTCCTCTGCTTGAAATGTATCAAGTTTGTCTGAAGCCTTCAGCAAGGATTTCATATCAATGGCACTGAGCTGTAGAATGACCGTTTCTTGAAGGTCTTCTTCTTTCTTGTCATCTACAACACCTTCAGCACCGTATACAGCAGAATTAACTCTCTTAGTTACAAATTCTGTTGAGGAAACATCAATTTTTTTAGACTGCTACCTGGGCAGAATGTAGGAAATCGGCCGGAACTACTACTTTTGCCAAGTGGATCGAGGGGAATTCTCATTCACATTTTGACATGTCATAGTAAAAAATTCTATGAATTCCGACGGCAAAAGTCAAGCTAACTTGGGCAAAGTGGAACAAGAAAGCAGCTTATTTGAATCGCAGTTTTTGCACCGTTCTACAATCGAAACTCTCAGCCATGGGCCCCAACCCTTGTTCAATGTTGGCTCTCATTGTGCGGTTTGCACTCCTGCATGGGTAAACAACATTGAGAACATTGAGTGGAGGAGCGGGGGAATGGGGAAGGGAATTGTCATGTGGCTCAAGCCTTTTGGCCGAGACTGTAGGTATAACAAAATGCTAAGACAATCTGTGTTGAGGAAAAGTATTATAATGAATCAAAACGTAAGCTTTGAAATCAAAACTCACTCATCATAAGTTTTTGTTTGTTTGTTGTTTTTTTTGATGTGGAGTTTATTACTCCGTTTATTCAACATTCATCAGCAAAAGCATACATCAAATAAACACACTATACAAAGACAACCCAGTAAATACTTCTAATATATAACAGGCACAGTAAGGGAGTAGCTCAGAAAATAACAGTAATAATAATAAACAAAATAATTAAATAGTTAAATGATTGCCTTAATATATAAACAAATATCTACAACTTAGCGTGACATAATCACGTGGTGCGAAAAAACAAACAAAAAACAATATGCTGACATGAAAAACAAAATTAGAATCATGGGAATTCCAACTGGTTTACAAATAAACTGATTGTTCGTTTTGATTATTTTGTTTATGTCCAAATTGACACTACTTACTTATGGTTTAAATAACATTTTGTTATTAATGCTACTCACCTGGTGCAGCTGTTTTCATGTGGTATTTAGTACTTGCAGCCTTGTCATCACTCTCCTCGTTACAATCGGTGGTAATCACACAATGAAATTCTCTCTCGACACACTCCAAGAATTTCTTGCCTTTCTTTTGACGGAACAGTCTAGCCATGCCCGTCTTGTATACAGGATACAGTTTCTCTTTTACTGCATCTAAACCCTCCTCATTGCCCTGGATAATAAATCCTCTGTTCCTTCCACTCATCTGTGCCTGGGTCGCTACAAGATCTTGTTGATGTCGTTGTCTTACTTTTTCCAACTCTTGACTATGATATGTGGTAATGAGGCGTATTTTGCTCTTATTTGAGTGAATGGTGCTTTTGATGATGACATTTTTCTTGAGATAATCCATGATGTGGTTCTTTGTTTCATCCAAATTTCTCTTAAATCCTGCAAGTTTAATAAACTTGGCACCTGCAAATAAACATAACATCAATTCATGACAAGTAAATGCTGGCGGCTAACCACAACAGGTAAATATTTTTTTTAAATGTTCCTTAAAAATTGCAAATTGGCTTTAACATGGCAGTTTTTTCCCTTTATCCTCACTTGACGTCATCACATTTCAAATAAAGGAATGTAATTAGTTTACATTTTTTGCAATTATACCTTTCGCTGTTCGTTTATGAGTGGTTTAGTTGGCATTTCTGAAAAATTTGTAACACTTACGTCAGGCCAAGGTTTGTATAACATGTACATATATCTTATCAATTTACCATCAGAAATGCTTTTTCAATTATTTGCCATATTAACCAATGAGTCATGAGATGACTCACCTGAACATCAAGGAATAACGTTAAATTTTATTTTAAAATGTTTTTTATTATTGCGTTAGATAAAACTAAAACTCGTCTCAATAATTTCTTCTGGATTTGTAATCAAGAGCGAATAAAAATGTTTAATGGTTGGTTATTACAAGCTTTTTTGAATGGAGAACTGACAAATACCTGGCTCATGGCTGATGCCTGCCATGACGAACTTTTGATTGTTGATCGAATCCAAAAGTCTCTTCCCATCGTGGCCTTGTAAGACAGCTAAAGCAGACTGTCCTTTGATTGCAAGGGTATCTTCATCTATTTCATTGTCGATGTATGATTTAGCTTTCCTGACATCTCTGGCAGTAGCACCGTAGATTGTGATCTTACCATCATCTGATCCACTGCATGCTGCATGAATATTCAGTGACCCTAGAACTTCATGAATTGCGTCTGGAACACGCTGAACAAATCGTACCTTTGTACTACCGGCTTTGACCTCTGTCTTTTCTAAAGTGTCCATCATCCTCCTTATCTTTAGCTCCGCGTCTTTGATGGTTTTCCTTATTCCATCTAGAGTGATGCCAGTTTTACCATATGAGCTGAAAACTGTGATCTTCAGAGCTGGAAAGGACTTTTCGATCTCCTGTTTAATCCCACACAAGGAAAAGAGTCGTAGCTTCTCTTCATCCCAGGTAATGTCTTCTTTTGTTTGCTCAGCATCATAGTCAGCCTCCTTCTGTAACTCTTTGGTGACCAAATTTATCTTTGCTTCAGTGACATCAGTATCTTTTTGCTCCCCGACCAGTATTACTTCATGAAGTCGAGTATCTTGGACCATTGAGCAAGCTGTAGTCATCTTCTGCAGTTTATCAGCAGCACCCTTCCACAGTGGTTGCGGAACTGGAACTCTGGCTGTTTTGTATCCGCTCATGAAGTCAGTCACAACATCGAGAGCTGCATTTTCCCAGTTCAACCACGATTGGTGCTGGGAGTCATCTTCTACTGGTTCTAGTTTAGCTTGAGACTTCTGAGAACCATCCGGCCACAGCAAATTAGCTTTCACCTTGGCTAAGTCTTTCAGCAACTTCTTCTTAGCATTCGCACCTTTCCCATATAGGAATTCCATAATAGATTCCTGTACCTCTACCGACACTGGTTTAGGGATGTGTGGAGTTGGGGCATCAAATGGGCTCAGTCTTCCCAGGAAGTCATGATATGGTTCAACCCGCAGTTCATTGCGACCGAGCTTATGATGACTTCTTCTTAAAACATCCTCAACCACTACAGGAATGAAAACAAAGGAATAAAACTTGATTATGGTTAATTTGAGAGCAAAACTTATGGTCCAATAATTTGAATAACACAAATTTAGAAATAAATTGACAAGCTGACAGCACATCTTTCCACTTTTAATCTAAAGGTGGGGGCAACTTTGCTTCCTCTGGTTCCAATAACATAACCTCTCTGTGAAAACTTGAAACAATGGGAAAATACTCCACGAGGAAATGTTTGTGTCATTGATGAACTTTTTCTTTGACTTCATATTTTTAATGTAAATTCAGACATGCAACTTTCTGATTCCAAAAAAAAAAAAAAAAATGTCCGATCCGCTTAATATTTTTTTTACAGTGTTTTTCACTTTTCTATGGCAGTTTCGAAAAGAAAAAGAGAAAACCAGCTGATCAGCTGAACAGTTGCATGCCTGCCCATTTAGGTGAGCACCGTCTTCAGTTTCCAGACTGCATATCAGTTTAGATTTCTTATGGAAGATTGTCATTTAAATTCGTTTTCCAGTTTGGGTTTTTGGACAGGCCAAATTATTTTTAGCATCAGTGTCAGTCAAGAGTAAAAAAAACTGAGGGCTTAATGTGTGAGACTCCATACAAGATTCTGTGACCTGAATCAGAGAATAATTATGATCGTTCAAATTCAGATGTACATACCCTTCCAGTCTTCAAAGTAGACGATTGCCTGTCCATCCATGGGTCCTGGTTGTAACTCTCTCACTGCACCGCCTCCACTCTTCTTCTTGTTGTCAAAATACAACTCAACCATGTCCAAATCTAGTCGACCTCCTTAAATGGTGCAAATAAATAAAAAATCTAGGGTTACAAATTTTAGATAAAAATTTTCTAAAAAATCGACAAAAGAAAACAAATTACTACATGTAGAGTTGTATATTTCAAAAGATTTGAGTAATCTATTGGCATTAATAGTGGTTTTGTCTATTAAGACAAACGAATATCCCTCATTATCATTGGAGACATTAATGAAAACAAGAAATGTGAAGTTTGTTGCAAGCAGATATTGAAGTTTAGCAACAGCCCTGATGTGGTCTCACGGATGCGTCTTGGTCCCCTTGAAATGTTGTAAAATTTTGTAAAATGGAAACGGCCTTGCTCTCTTAAAGATGAACTTCCAGGCCTTGAGTTATAGCAAGAGTTATTGCAGAGGAGTATTGAGTTAAAAATATGTTTCAGAAAAAGTGTACATTTAGAAAAAGTATCCTAAATGGATTTTTTGTAAGTTGACAACAATCTGGCAAAAAGTATCCGTGGACAAATGTCCTAGCTTTTAAATTTCTACCAAATCAATCCTCAGATGTTCCGCATGAGTGAACACTACCTCATTACCGTTGTCAGATTTGAATTGGTTTGCACAAAAAAGTGAAAGGGTTAAAACAGAAACAAACACCAGAGTCAGTAAAGTAAGGTATGTGCTTTGTTACTCACAAATTTGCTTCGAAAATGTATCAACTTTCAGTCCTCCATAAGTCTACCAAGTTCGGACGCATTTTAAATGGAAATCATTTGTACTTGCACGATTCAGTCTTCAACATAGCCTTCAACTCTTTGCACACATACTTCTGCCCTCCTCAGCATGTCATAAACAGCGCGACTAAATTGCGGCGTCCTACAATTTTCTGAAAACTGTTGGAAAGCGAACGTTTGGCTACTCGTGGTGGAACCCTTGAAGCACTGAAGAGACACTGTTAGTACGCTGAAAAGTATTTCTTTTATGGTGTGTACTGAGGTAGACCATGTTGTACTCAATTGAGAGCATTAATATGGGAACGTACAGAGATGACCACCAGTTTTATACCAAAGCTTGAAATTCTGTTATGTCACATCATTGAAAATTTATTAGCAACAAAGCACATAGCCGCACCATCTCTACTTACATGTTTGATTCTGTTTTAAACCTTTCACCTTTGTACGCAACACAATTAAAATCCGTTAGATGAAGTAGTGTTCACTCATGCGGAACAATTGAAGATTGATTTGGTAGAAATTAAAAAGCTACGACTCTGATCCATTAATACTTAGTGCCAGATTTTTGTCAACTTATAACAAATCCATTTCGATTACGTTTTTCTAAATGTATACTTTTTTTTAGCACCCGATAGTGTAAGCTAATTAAGACTCTGGTTGTGAGCACAGTTTGCCAAGGAAAACAACAAGATATGTAAAAAATATATCACAATTAGCTATCAAACCTTGCACTAAGATTGCGTCAGAATAGGGCACTTTCTCTGCCTTCAATGGAGCATCTTTGAGTTTTCTTCGAGAAACTTTTCGGATAACATTCTCCAGGTCTATGTGAATACAAGAAGGGGTTAATTTAACACGACTTAAAACATTGAACGAACTCATTAAATGAACAAAACATGGCTTTACACAAAAATAGCGAGCACATAGAGATAAAATTTGGCCATAAGCACTATAAGAACTGTGTTTCATCATTATTGCATTTTTTCAACTAGAGAAATAAGATGAAGGGTGTACCTACTAATGTGACAGATGTAGAAGGTAAAGTGATTCAAAAATCTCCAGCATAGGTAAATTTTAAGTTTTAAAAAAGTTTTTTACACTTGCAATTTGAGAGTTTGGTTGGAAAAGAACCATTTTACCTGGGATATCACTTGAGAATGTACATATAGCTGTTCCAGGCTTCTCTCCATATTGGATTGTGGGTTCCTCATCCATGGATGCTCTATTCTCAATAAAGAGCTTCAAATGCTCTGAGGAGCAGCCATCTGGTATCCCTTCTAGAAACAGACATCGGGCATTTATTGGAAGTGGTCGACGTTTGTTCTTGGTGACAAGCTTGACGTTTAGTGCATCGCCTGATAGTGTGTGCTTTTTCCCAGCCACTATAGAAGTAACTGGAAAATTGATACCCCCACAAATTTAAAATATTTGAAAATAATAATAATAATATTATTATTAATAACGAAGACTTGTAAAGCGCACGTATCTACCAAACAAGGTACTCAAGGCACAGAGAAGCCTATATACAAACTTTCAGGGATAGGTTATTGCAGTGATGAATTCTGAGACCCAATTATTTAGCACCTTATACAAGGGTTTACAAGGTGTTACAGCGCAGACAGCAGCCAAAGCCAGGAACACCGGGGTGAACCCCTTCTCTTTTCGATAAGTGCACTGGGTTCCTTTACATGCGTTACATAACACATGGGACCAACAGCTTAACGTCCAATCCGAAGGACGAAGCAATGGGGTCTTGCACAAGTGTCATGGCTGGGGATTTGATCCACACTCTGATCAGAAACACCAGAGTTGAATTTGATGCTCTTAACAGCTCGGCCACGACTCTTCCAAGCATTTATAAGCTTTAATGGATTACCTTTAGGTTTTCACTTATCTTCGAGTTGAACGCTTTTATTGTTTACAAGCTTACATTAACCTGATTTGTCCTTGAAGGTAATGCTGATTACACCAGTCTCAGATTCTCTTTCAAACGTTTCTATTTCACCTCCTCCAGATTTGCTTGGATTCTCAAAATAGAGCTTCAGGACCCCGATATCTGTTGAATGGTTCAGACCAGTCACTACAATCAGTTGCTCATCTGCTTCTGGTTCATCTTCTTCTGGTTTATCTGGTAAGTGTTCCTGTCAAAAAATAGGTGGCATAGTTTTTCATAGTTTATACATTAAAATCTCAGTAGATACATGTAGTGTAGATGCTGTGTTATGTGTAGTAGGTTTGTTTGCTATCTGTTGTCCACCTGTTGCCCCATTCTGCATATTCATAGTGCCAGAACTCAGACTTGGACCTAGCATCGTAGGTGATGTCTAAAACGATAAAATCAAAATATACAACAAAATGCCCACAAAGAATATAAACAATAAAAAACAGAGAGAAAGAGTGGAAGGAGTAGATAGAAAGCAGATCACAATTGGGACATGCTGTATATGATGGACCACATGCAATGAATGTATTGCCTCTGCTGGTTCACAGAGAAAATGTTAGTTTCTACTCAAGCTGAAGCAGCTTCACTCGGTTCCTGCGTAGAAGTCTACATCACTCTTATTTCCTTTAGAGCAACTACACAGTTGTGTACTACACACTTGCATACTTCATATTGCATATACACAATTGCGCCCCCTGTTGACTCCCCCATGAGGCCCCGCGGCATGGAAAGCACCTGTTTAGTGTTTACATAACAAAAAGGTGTTGTATTTATACACATAATTTGAGAATGAAAAGACTAGGACTAGGAGAATAGGTGGCTAGGAATGTTCATTGGACAAGAACAGTAGTTAATGATTTAATTTAATACACTATTAAATATTATAAAATTACAAACTTTAAAAATGAGTCTAACCTAAGTGACATGTTTCTGGGGTTTTTGGCCAGAGTCACCAAATGATCTGCTGATGTTCAAGTTGTTTTATGCTCTTTTTATGGATTAACTACTTAATCCTGAAAACATGTGTTACTATACGTGTATCCTTAACCTAAAAAATTACCTCTTTGGTGTCACTGTCTCCTTCTGCTTTAAAAGAAGAATTATTCTTGGACTTCTTCTGTAACTCCATGATGATGTCATTTATTGTTGCTTCAGCGACATCAACATCTCGTTGCTCTCCGACCAGTATCACTTCATGAAGTTGAGTATCTGGGACCATCGAGCAAGCTGTAGTCATCTTCTGCAATTTATCAGCAGCATCCTTCCACAGTGTTTGCGGAACTGGAACTCTGGCTGTTTTGTGTCCTCTCATGAAGTCAGTCAGAACATCGACAGCTTCCTTTTCCCAGTTCAACCATGATTGGTGCTGGGATTTGTCAATTACAGGTTCTAGTTTAGCTTGAGACTTCTGAGAACCATCCGGCCACAGCAGATTGGCTTTCACCTTGGCCAAGTCTTTCAGCAACTTCTTCTTGGTATTCTCACCTTTCCCATAGAGGAATTCCATAATCGATTCCTGTACTTCAACCGGCACTGGTTTGGGGATATGTGAAGTTGGGGCATCAAGCGGGCTAAGTCCTCCCAAGAAGTCATGATATGGTTCAATCCGCAAATCTTTACCACATAGCTTATGACGACCCTTTGTTAAAACATCCTGAACCACTGCAGAAATATAAAATAAATGAACAACTGCTTAGATTGAGCTTTTACTGTGCGGTCCAACACTTTGAATAATAATACAGTGTATTAAGAAATAAATTTACCTGCTGACAGCAGTGTTTTCCCTGTTGTTAAATGGGCCGGGTTCACTTTGCTAGTTCCAGTGACTAGCTACACCTTGTTCATGATTCACAAAATGCCACCTCTCTTTAAATATTTGCCATGGTGAAAAAAAAACTAGTTTCCCTCATGTTTGAGTGATTGCTGTATTCCAATGTTGTGACTCGACTCAAACTCGAGTCCATCTTGTACTTTTGGTGACTTGGACTTGACTCTAGTCAGTTGGGCAAAAAACTAGGACTTCGTGACTCGGTCTTGATCTTGAAGACTCATGACTTTCCAGTCACAAACTTTCACAAGCGCTCTGTTCTCCGTAGAGCGCTATATAAATGTTTCATTTTATTATTACAACCTCCTTTATTTGTTTAGTTTAAAAACATTCTGATGGTTTGGCCATATACAGCTCATGTGTGTTAAATTCGAATAATACCACTAGGAAATAATTCTGTAAAAACATTACACAGCAGGATTCCAATGTTACGCTGATATTCTGTCACCTAAAGTGACACCGATGTCGGCTACAACTCTACAGCAATCTTAGCAGTTTGCAGACTGTAAATTTCGTTTCGATCATCAATTTGAAATTTACCCTCGCTCATTTCATCACCCAAGGGAAACAATTGCTAACGTAGAAGATGTCTTGTGGACAATTTCCATACCAAATTTCCAGCATTACTGTTAGTCAGGCCAAAGAGCCAAATGATAGACTTTGATCTAGACCTCAAAGTTTCAAGATAGCCTAGCCAGACTGAGTAGTGCACTTATTAAGTGCACCCCAGTCAATGTCGATAACCCTGTGAGACCATCCCGTGCATGTTTAGGATTTAAGATTATAGCCAGCCCCTTTAGACTGCCTATAGTGCACCTTCAGTACCTGATTCTGTTAATCAGCCCTGCCAGACTTTCTATAGCACTGCACCTTTAGTACCTGCAATTATAGGCAGCCCCTTTCTAGTGCACCTTCTGATTCCGTTAGTTAGCCCTGGCAGACTCTTTAGCACTGCACCTTTAGTACCTGAGATTATGGCCAGCCCCTTTAGTCTGTCTAGTGCACCTTTAGTACCTGATTCTGTTGGTCAGCTCTGCCAGACTCTCTACAGCACTGCACCTTTAGTACCTGAGGTTATAGCCAGCCCCTTTAGACTTCCTAGTGCACATTTAGTACCTGATTCTTTTTGTTAGTCAGCCCTGCCAGACTCTCTTTAGCACTGCACCTTTAGTATCTGCGATTATGGCCAGCCCCTTTAGACTTGTCTAGTGCACCTTTAGTACCTGATTCTGTTGGTCATCATCTCTGCCAGTCTCTCTATAGCACTGCACCCTTAGTAACTGAAACTATGGCCAGCCCCTTTAGACTGTATAGTGCACCTTTTAGTACCTGGTTCTGTTAGTCAGCCCTGCCAGACTCTCTATAGCACTGCACCTTTAGTATCTGAGATTATTGAAAGCCCCTTTAGACTGTCTAGTGCACCTTTAGTACCTGATTTTGTTGATCAGCCCTGCCAAAAACTCTTTAGCACTGCACCTTTTGTACCTGAGATTAAAACCACAGCCCCCAAGACTGTCTAATGCAGTCTGAGTCAATCTAGATTTACAAGATTCTGTGACCAGACTCGGTATGGCTGGTCAAGTAACAGGCAGCAGAATAAATACCAAAATTATGGCCAGCCCCTTCAGACTGTCAAGTGCACCTTTAGTACCTGCTTCTGTTAGTCAGCCCTGCCAGACTCTCTATAGCACTGCACCCGTACCTGAGATTATAGCCAGCCGCTTTAGACTTCCTAGTGCACATTTACTACCTGATTCTGTTTGTTAGTCAGCCCTGCCAGACTCTCTATAGCACTGCACCTTCAGTACATGAGATTATGGCCAACCCCCTTACACTGTCTAGTGCACATTTAATACCTGATACTGTTTGTTAGTCAGCCCTACCAGACTGTCTATAGCTCTGCTCTTTTAGTATATGAGATTATGGCCAGCCCCTTTAGACTGTATAGTGCACCTTTAGTACCTGATTCTGTTAGTCAGCCCTGCCAGACTCTCTATTGCACTGCACCTTTAGTTCCTGGGATTGTGGCCAGCCCCCTTAGACTGTCTAGTGCACCTTTAGTACCTGAATCTGTTAGTCAGCTCTGCCAGACTCTCTATAGCACTGCACCTTTAGTACTTGAGAATATGGCCAGCCCCTTTAGACTGTCTATTGCACCTTTAGTACCTGATTCTGTTAGCCAGCCCTGCAAGACACTCTTTAGCACTGCACCTTTAGTACCTGAGATTATAGCCACAGCCCCCGCCCCCCCAGACTAATGCAGTCTGAGTTGATCTAGATTTACAAGATTCTGTGACCAGACTCGGTATGGCTGGTCAAATAACAGGCAGCAGAATTAATACAAAAAATTTGTTTTGTTGTATCTATGTACAGAAGAACTTAGAAGTAATATGACAACTCAATTTAGTTTTGTGATGTACATACCCTTCCAGTCTTCAAAGTAGACGATTGCCTGTCCATCCATGGGTCCTGGTTGTATGTCTCTCACTCCACTGCTGCCACTCTTCTTTGGGTTGTCAAAATACAACTCAACTATTTCCAAGTCTTTTGGAACTCCTTAAATGGTGCAGATAAAAAAAACTTTAGGGATCTGTATTTTAATTGCACTTTATCAAGTTTTTAACAAATTGACACAGAGAAAACCTATGATTACAAATTGAAAATATGTTGGTATTACATAGTCATTGAGACAATATCTCTGACGAGCAAAGTGAACAGCGACTCTCATAACCCTCCCCCTAAGGTAACTTGGTTTTGCCATTCACTATACGTTTTGCGAGTGCAAGTGCAGAACTGTGCCAGCAAATGTTACATGCCTAATTGATAACAAGACTCATGTTTGCCCTGGTCTTGGGTCCCCCTAAAACAAATTTCCCATTTTAAGTAAAATGCTTTCCATTTGCAACGCAAGTACTCTTGGAAAAATTGCCTTGCCCTTTGACAGATGAACTTCCAGGCCTGTTTAGTAATAGTTAGGATTATAACCTAGTAGCAAGGAGTATGCAAAATGTGTTTCGGGACTCATGATTTACTCTCCTGTCATTAGTGTAAGCTAAGTTTTGGTTGCGAGCGCAGAAAAACTTGCCAAGCGACATAATGCCATTGTGCGGTAAAATGGATCACCTTAAAATGTTGCGACTTTTTATTTCAGATTTCAAAAAAATAAACCACAATTTTCCCTTTTTCAATCCCAAATCATTTCAAAGTTAACAAAGTCAGTTTTCCTTTTTGTCTAATATACAAGATAATTAAATATTAAAAATGAAATCAAACCTTGCACTAAGATGGCGTCACAATGATGAACCTTCTCTGCCTTCAATGAAGCACCTTTCAGTTTCCTTCTACAAATTTTTCTGATAACATCCTCCAGGTCTATGTAATACAAGCATAAGCAAATAATAATTAAGTTTCAGAAGGGGACACAATAAAGCACTATATAAAAACTGCATATCATCATTCCTACATTTCTTTCAACGATAGTAAACAGACTAAGGGTGTACCTACTGGACGCCACGTACATTGTACTTACAAATGGTTCAAAAGTTCTTTAAGACACTGGACACTATTGGTAATTGTCTACGACCAGTCTTCTCACTTGGAGTATCTCAACATATGCATAAAATAACAAACCTGTGAAAGTTTGAGCTTAATCGGTCGTCAAAGTTGCGAGATAATAACGAAAGAAAAAACACCCTTGACACACGAAGTTTCAGATGCTTGATTTCGAGACCTCAAATTCTAAATCCGAAGTCTCGAAATCAAATTCGTGGAAAATTACTTCTTTCTCGAAAACTACGTTACTTCAGAGGGAGCCGTTTCTCACAATGTTTTGTACTATTAACAGCTCCCCATTACTTGTAACCAAGTAAGGTTTTATGCTAATAATTATTTTGAGAAACAACCAGTAGTGTCCACTGCCTTTAATGTGATTGCTGTAGATGATTTTCCATTAGATTAAAATATTTTGAAATTATTAAAACATCAAAGTGGAAATTTTGTTTAAAACATACCTGGAATATCACTTGAGAAAGTACAAATAGCTGTCCCAGGCTTCTCTCCATATCGGATTGTGGGTTCCTCGTCTACGGCTACTTTATTCTCAATGAAGAGCGTCACATGCTCAGAGGAGCATCCATCTGGTATCCCTTCTAGAAACAGACATCGTGTATTGATCGGAAGTGGACGACGTTTCTTCTTGGTGACAAGCTTGACGTTCAGTGTGGCGCCTGATAGCGTGTGTTTTTTCCCAGCCACTATTGGGGTAACTGAAATTCAACAATCGAACAGACACAAATTGATAAAACTTATAAACTGAATGGATTACCTTGAGTTTTTCACTCCTCTTCGCGTTGAAAGCTTTCATCATTTACAAGTTTAACACTAACCTGATTGGTCCTTGAAGGTAATGCTGATGACTCCAGTCTTAGGTTCTCTCTCAAACGTTTCTATTTCACCTCCTCCAGATTTGTGTGGATTCTCAAAATACAGATTAAGGGTCTCTATGGGTGTTGAATGTTTCAGACCAGTCACTTCAATCAGTCTTTCATCTTCCTCTGGTTTATCTGGTAAGTTTTCCTGTCAAAAAGTGACATAAGAGATTGATAACAATTAATATATTGTGTTAATTTGTGTTCATGTGTACATCATCTTCTCCAAATCTCAGCTTAAGTTATCGATGTAGTTTAGATAATAATATAAGTTATCACACAAGCGCGAGTGGAATACGGAAAAATATAGCGCTTATGTGTCCCATACCCAACAACGAGGCCAAAGGCCGAGTTGGATATGGGACACAGATGCGCTTTTTTTCCGAATTTCCACGAGCGCGCGTGTGATAACGTAAATTATCTTCAAGCAAACTTGGCGCGTGACATAAAACACACAATTCGCATGGTAGTGATATTAGCCGTGCAATATAGGTTTTTATCACCACTCCATTCTGCGAATGTGATTGGAGGATTAGCACGTACTTGAAGATATATCATACATTTATAAAGGGCCAACTTTATTTATAAAATTGCTCCCAGGTGTTTTACAAAACAATTTAATTGAAAGGACGAAGTAGTGCTATAGAGTAAGTTGTACTTGCTCATGCTATATGGGCACCACCTGATACCGATCGGCTGTTCTGTTTTAGCACCTTTTAGAATCTGATTCTGTTTTGACCTTGCCAGACTGCCTAGTGTACTCACCAGAGTCAAAGACCAGCCACACCAGACTATCTAGTGTAATTTTAGAACTCAAGTCTTAGACATACTGCATCAGACACCTGTCTACTCCTCTTTTATTTACCCAGCTATGGCTATGTCCTATCAAGCTGTCTAACGCACCTTTAGTACGTGAGACTATGTCCAGCCCTGCCACACTGTCTTATGCAGCTTTAGTATGCCAGTCTATGGCCATGTCCTATCAAGCTGTCTAATGCACCTTTAGTACCTGAGACTATGGCCAGCCCTGCCACACTGTCTTATGCAGCTTTAGTATGCCTGTCTATGGCCATGTCCTATCAAGCTGTCTAATGCACCTTTAGTACCTGGGATTATGGCCAGCCCTGCCACACTGTCCTATGCAGCTTTGGTATGCCTGTCTATGGCCATGTCCTATCAAGCTGTCTAATGCACCTTTAGTACCTGGGATTATGGCCAGCCCTGCCACACTGTCTTATGCAGCTTTAGTATGCCAGTCTATGGCCATGTCCTATCAAGCTGTCTAATGCACCTTTAGTATCTGGGATTATGGGCAGCCCTGCCACCATGTCTTATTCAGCTTTAATATGCCAGTCTATGGCCATGTCCTATCAAGCTGCCTAATGCACCTTTAGTACCTGGGATTATGACCAGCCCTGCCACACTGTCTTATGCAGCTTTAGTATGCCAGTCTAAGGCCATGTCCTATAAAGCTGTCTAATGCACCTTTAGTACCTGAGACTATGGCCAGACCTGCCACACTGTTATATGCAGCTTTAGTATGCCTGTCTATGGCCATGTCCTATCAAGCTGTCTAATGCACCTTTAGTACCTGGGATTATGGCCAGCCCTGCTACACTGTCCTATGCAGCTTTAGTATGCCAGTATATGTCCATGTCCTATCAAGCTGTCTAATGCACCTTTCGTACCTGATTCTGTTGGCCAGTCTCTCCAGACTGTCTATTGCCTTGCTTGTAAAAAAGTAGTCTATGATCAGTCACCTCAGATTGTTCAGTGCACCTTTAGCACCTGAGTATTTATAGTCCCGCCAGACTGACTAGTGCACCTTTAGTATCTTAGTGTGTTTGCAACTTGATGGCCTTCCTAGCCAGACTGTCTTTGCATCTTTAGTAGCCGAGTCTACTACCAGTTCTGTCAGACAGATATCTAGTGCACCTTTAGAACCATTATTTAAGACCAGCCCAGCTAGACTGCACTGCAACTTTTGCAGCCAAATCTACAGCAGGCCCTAACCTAGCTCACCAACGTCTGTTTGACAGTCCCTCAAGCTTAGCTAGTGCACTATTAGTACCTGAATCCAAGGCCAGTCCTGCAAGACTGTCTAGGGCATACTTTTGGTACCCTAGTCTATGGCCAGTCCCACCATACTGTCAGTGCACGTTTAGTATTAGGCAACCCTGCCAGACTATATGGTGCAGCACTGTTAATACCCTTATACTAGCCCCTTTGTAGACTGTTGCGAAACCGAGTCTACTGTCTGTTGGACAGTTCATCAAGCTTAGCTTAGTGCACTGTTAGTACCTGCGTCCAAGGCCAGTCCTGCGAGACCCAGTCCTGCCAGACTGTCGAGTGCACCTTTAGTAACCGAGTCTTTGGCAGGCCCTGCAAGACTATCTGTTGTAGCTTTAAGTCCCCGAGTCTGTTGGACAGTCCCTCCAGACTGTGAAGTGCACCTTTAGAGTACCTTAGTATTTGCCCAGTCTAGTGCACCTTCAGTACCCAAGTCTGTTGGACAGTCTCTCCAGACTGTGTAGTGCACCTTTAGAGTACCCGAGTATTTGGCCAGTCTAGTGCACCTTTAGTACCCAAGTCTGTTTGACAGTCCCTCCAGAGTGTGTAGTGCACCTTAGAGTACCCGAGTATTTGGCCAGTCTAGTGCACCTTCAGTACCCAAGTCTGTTGGACAGTCCCTCCAGACTGTGTAGTGCACCTTTAGAGTACCCGAGTATTTGGCCAGTCTAGTGCACCTTCAGTACCCAAGTCTGTTGGACAGTCCCTCCAGACTGAGTAGTGCACCTTTAGAGTACTCGAGTATTTGGCCAGTCTAGTGCACCTTCAGTACCCAAGTCTGTTGGACAGTCCCTCCAGACTGTGTAGTGTACCTTTAGAGTACCCGAGTATTTGGCCAGTCTAGTGCACCTTCAGTACCCAAGTCTGTTGGACAGTCCCTCCAGACTGAGTAGTGCACCTTTAGAGTACCCGAGTATTTGGCCAGTCTAGTGCACCTTCAGTACCCAAGTATGTTGGCCGTTCCTTCCAGACTGTGTAGTGTGCCTTTAGAGTACCCGAGTATTTGGCCAGTCTAGTGCACCTTCAGTACCCAAGTCTGTTGGACAGTCCCTCCAGACTGAGTAGTGCACCTTTAGAGTACCCGAGTATTTGGCCAGTCTAGTGCACCTTCAGTACCCAAGTCTGTTGGACAGTCCCTCCAGACTGAGTAGTGCACCTTTAGAGTACCCGAGTATTTGGCCAGTCTAGTGCACCTTCAGTACCCAAGTCTGTTGGACAGTCCCTCCAAACTGTCTAGTGCACTGTAGTACCCAATCTTTTTGCCATCAAACCTACCAGGCTGTCAGTTGCACACTTGGTACCCCAGTTGTTGCCCAGTCCTGTCAGACTGTCTAGCTAGTGCACCTTTAGTACCCGAGTCTATGGCAGGCCTTTGGAGACTCTCCATAAAACACATTTAGTACCTAACTATGTTGTATGGCAGGCCCTGCTAGACTCTCTAGTGCACTTTTTGTATCTGACTATGTTGTGAGTTTGTTGGCCAGTCACTGAAGACTGTGTATAGTGTGCCTTTAGCACCCGAGTCTGATGGCACACCTTATGCAGCATAACAGCCACACTTTCTATTGCACCTTTAGTACCCATGGTCTTTTGCGCAATCCCTCCAGACTGTATATTCCCGTTATCGCAAGACTGATGTCTAGTGCACTTTTAGTACCCCATGTCATGTGGCCACCAAACCTACCAGACTGTCTATCTTTTCTACCCAAGTCTGTTGGCTAAGCCCTGCCAGACTGTCCAGTGCTTCAAAATAATCGTTAAGTGTTTGAATGGTAAGTGAAAATCACAGAGCACTGTTTAATAATAATAATAATAATAATAATAATATGAAACATTTATATAGCGCTCTACGGAGAACAGAGCGCTTTACATGAGACTATGACAACAAAACAAAAGAAAAACAAACAAACTAGGATGGGTGGGGAAAAAGAAATGTCTTGAGGAGGCTTTTGAATACAGGCAACGAGATCGCCTCTCTCAGACCCGCGGGGAGCTCATTCCATAGGCGAGGGGCAGCTATGGAGAATGAGCTATCCCCAGCTTTCCGTCTAGTTCTAGGAACGGAAAGCCGGGTCTGATCAGCTGATGAGCGGAGTCGTTGCCTGTATTCATCAGCAGTATTGGAGTTTTGGGAATGAACAAGTTCAACCAGATATGATGGAGATTGGGTGTGGAGGATTTTGTATACATGAGTGAAAATCTTGAAGTTGATACGTTCTTTCACAGGGAGCCAATGCAGCGATGCAATCAGGCCGGCAGAAGGCTGGTCACGGCCACACGCAAATACTAGCCGAGCGGCCTTGTTTTGTAGACGCTGGAGTCGAGCGAGGTCATTTTCGCGGGCACCTACCAAAAGAGAGTTGGCATAGTCAAGACGGGACAAGACCAGACTTCTGACGGCATGATGGCAAGCGCTTTGTGTAATAAACCGGCGAATACGCCATAGATTACGTATGTGGAAATTAACAGTCTTACATACAGAGCTAATGTGATGAGACATATTCAGAGAACAATCAAGCGAGACTCCTAGGTTCTTAACAGATGTGGAAGCAGGAATTGTAAAGTCGGCCAATATTAGTTCAAGATTAGGGAGAGTGGATAAAACATGACTGTTCGCAAAAACAATAAACTCCGTCTTTCCCTGGTTCAGCTGAAGCATGTTTTGAGCCATCCATTTGTTGATGGCAAGCACACATGATGATAATTTGCTGAGTACACGCTGACGATCACCTTCAGAAGATCACCTTCAGGAGAGTTGCGTGAATCGTCTGTCAAGCTAAACTATTTTATCTCACTGAGAAAATAATTGCGTAGAATTCAATTTATTAGTTTCTCAAAAACTACGGCACCTCTGAATGTATTTCTGTGTTTTGAATCATAAAAAAAATTCACAAACACTTATAAGATCAACAGAATCTATAGGTACCTCTGAAGATGCAGACTCTGAAGTATCAGGGGGTGGTGCTGAGTAGCCTCGCACTTCTAGGGGAATCTTGATTCCATCTACGACCATCTCATGATCAGGCCTTGATAACACTTTACTAACACCTGTGCAGAATTACATATTAGTAGGTGAAAGTACACATTTAAGGGTTGAAATAAAGCTTGCCCACAATCTACTCTAAAAATCCATAACACAAAAACAGGAGCAGCTTAAACAAGTTTAGTAACATTATTATTATTACTAAGCGCGGGTCTCGCTAGAGTTCCATGCTGTGGCCACTTTCACAAAGCACTGAGGACTGATTTTAACTGTGTATCAATCTTCATTGCTTAGCAAAGTGTGATGTAACACTTTTTACTACAATTTAACACTGACATAATTTAAATAAAACAAAAACGAACATGCCATGTTTATTTAAACACAGTTTAACGATCATGGAATTCTTCCCCTACATTGTTTTAATGTATTAACAGGAAAATTGCAAATTTAAAACCGCAATTAATTTTGTTTTTTTTACTGCCAGTGTCTTTTTAAAATATTTTTGTATAAATAAACCATAATAGTAGACATGCGAAAAAATCGCTCTTTATAGCGACATCCAACACATGAACAAATTTTTATCAAGGTACATTTTATTTCACAGTTGTCATTTCCCCTTGTTCCGAATAATACGACCGATAACGAATTTGGTAAACAAAAAACATGGTTGAATTCTTTTTTTTTTGAGCAAAGTCAATATGAGCTAATATCGACTTTGCACCCTAAATCCATTTTATATAATTTCTTTGTATATTAAAATAATTTTGATATTGCACTTAACATAATTGGGCTAGCCCCACTAGTTTGCTATAGTTTTTGACAACCAGGTTGTTGAAATATGAACTATAGGAATCACGTCTTATTTATTTATACTTTTGATGCATTTGAGTACCATGTAGCAGCATGTTCATTAAATACTGGAAAAAATGTTTTCCAACTCCAGGTCATTTCAGAATTAAGGTCCCTCATATAAGGGGCGTGGCAACCCTATTCAAGTGCGCACGATTCACGCCGTTGAATGTTTTGCAATTATAGTTGGTTTTAGAACACCTTAAAATAACATACTAAGCTGCCACTGATGGTACCTATGGTATAATTCCAATCTGGCCTTAAAACAAGTATCCCCCTTTGGTTCTACTGGCTGCTGGAAACACAAACATTAACACAATAAAATTTCATTTCAAGGAAAAGTTTCCGTACGGCGCCACCACATTTTTTTCGATATGAATAAATAAAGTATTTTATTTACCTAAATGAGATATCCTTTTTTGTAAAAATTGGTGAAAAAGTGGTGGCGCCATACGGAATGTTATCCTATTTCAATTTTCAGACCCCCTTTTTACTTGTAATAATCAGAAAAGCTTAATTTTGCATAAAGGTACATGTGGTTGTCCCCAATCAATGATATAGCCCTTATTGACTTATTTAAGATTTAGCAAAGCCCAAAAATTAATTGACAGAAGATTTAACAAAAAACACATTCTATGGTGACCTTTGACCTTGGAAACAGTTATCCACCAACTTTTAACTTCACAATCTGGACATACAAAGCCCAATCTTTATCTGGACCAGATCTCGTTTCGAGACTCATCTTATGCATTGTTAGGCAACGATGTAATGGCTTTAACATCTTTCAACATCGGGCTTGTCCCATTCACAGCATGGCGACTGTGATTAGACTGATAACAACCCCAGCTCAACAATTAAGGAAAATGGGCTAAGGTTCCCTTTTCGGACTACAATCTCTACGGTAACATCTATGAAATATAGGGCCGATCATTCGAACTATTGATTAGTTAGAAAGTACAACTTACCAGACTGTTCAACAAAAGCAACTTTATACCAAGAGCCATCGGCATCTTCCCCCATTAAACGTACGCTGTCTACGTCGCAGTTGCCTCCCTCGTTGGACTGGAAATAAGTGCACAACTTATCCTCCACAATGGGCGCAGGTAGAGAAAGCTTCACACGAACTGCATAACATTCACGTCGCTTTGGATCCATCGTACGATATTTCGCCGACGATCTCTTTCTCCAAACAAGCTATAACGTTAGTGTCATGCACTGCCAAGGTAACTAATGAGGACGAACATCATAAATCAGTTGAAGTTTGCTTGCTTTCCCACGGCTTACCAACTCTCTACAGCAACTATTCCCTTCGTTGTTCCATTACATGTCGTAGTGTCATACTCGCACGCACACACAATTATGGAGAGACAGTTTGCGTGCGAGGGGGGAATCCCCGTTTTGCTGATTGAATCATTGATTGGTTGAACTCGTCACGTGACTCCGTATAATAGGGTCAGCGGGTCAAATCAACAGTTGCCGCGACGGCGGTAATAAAAGAACAATATGTGCGTTGTGATAGGCTTAAGCTTACTTGTCGAAGGTAGTTTGCATGATGTGATCAATTGTGTTTATAGTTTATTTAAAAAGACTGTGTAAGTTTCAGCTAGGCGTATTCGAAATGCCAAATAATCCAATTCCAACTAGACCTGACTCCGCGATGGTGCAGTAGTAATAATGATCCATAAGCTAAAGTAAAGTAGTCCCAGCCGACTTTTCATACCTTCCGCCTAGGGTAAGAAGCAGGACAGTTCTTTTCAGAACTGAAAAGTCTCCCGAACAATACAGTTCTCTACAAAGAACAAACTCTACCTGGCAATTGTAGATACACACATAAATTATAATTAGTGGTGTTTTTCAAACCAAATATTTATACATCAGCATGCAATGCCACAAATCCTATACATGTATATGTTGAGCTACGTGTACGCGATCCTGTTTCTTCAAATACTTTATCCTGTGGCGTAACAACCAACTATTATACCACAGTAAAAAACTAGCATCACAAAAATTAATATATCATAAATTCATCAAGAAAGCGAGAGAATAACAAATGAAACCCCACTTCAGGTCACTTAAAAAATTAAGAATTTTACGATGTTATTATTATAAAACCTTCTTGGTCGCAACGGACAAGATTGGCAAATGGGTTTTCTAAAAAACAAGCAACCTCGTGGCAAGTTTGAGTTTTGTTTCGATATTGAACGACTCATTATTACACATATGATTAGTTCTTATAGAGTTTATAAGAGTTTTGACATTCGATCTTAAAGACACTGGACACCTTTGGTAATTGTCTAAGACCAGTCTTCTTACTTTGTGTATCTCAACATATGCATAAAATAACAAACCTGTGAAAATTTGAGCTCAATCGGTCGTCGACGTTGCGGAATAATAATGAAATTATACCATTGACACACGAAGCTGTGTGCTTTATACTCGTTTTATACTCGTTACCAAGTAAGGTTTTATGCTAATATTTGAGAAATTACCAATAGTGTCCACTGTCTTAAAATCACAATTTGTGTTGTTTTCTCTTGCTCTGCTATTTTGCTCTTGGGAAATGTTGTACAGCCCTTTTGGATGTGAGATATATTTAACAAAAAAAAATCGCTGATTACTATCGGCCCCTCTCTCCCAATCCTCAGGTTTAAAGGAACTCCGAGTTGCCTTGTGGATCGGCCGAGTTGGTCTATGAAAACAGTTTGAAACCGTTTGTTATAAAATGCATAGGGCCTATGGTTAGAAAGATGTTTTAGCAGTAGAACATAACGATCCACATAAATATGTCTTGAAATTGCATGGTTTTTCTTATACGTCGTGGTCGTGAACTAACACGGCGCGCCATTTTGTGGAGTCAAAATTTTTACTCCATAAAATGGCCGCCAAATCATGCTCATCAAATTTCTTGAATTTGAACAAGTGGTAGCTGGGTAGTAAAGCAACTTGATGGGTGTTGGGTGTTTTGTATACAAATCACAAGCTATGCTGTTTCTTTCCATTCATAAATGAGTAATTCGGAAATTTTGATCCCCAGATGAGAATCATCAAGTTTTAATTTTTGATGTAAATCTGTGATCTTAGACGAGTTTCTTTCTTACAAAATGTTCCTTTAAAGTAATCGCACAACATTGGTAAACAGTATTGTCCAAAGGCCCACACTTCGTGTATCACAACTTATATATTAAATAACAAACCTGTGAAAATTTAGGCTCAATTGGTTAACGGAATCGGGAGAAAATAACGGGAAAACCCACCCTTGTTTCCGCACGTTTCGCCGTGCCATGACATGTGTTTAAAATAAATCCGGTATTTTCGATATCGAGAATTGATAATTGTTTTAATGTTTTCTCAAAAAGTAAAGCATTTCACGGAATAATATTCCAAGGGAAGTCTTTCACCATTACCTTCTGTAAACTTGTAAGTTATTTGTAAATCTGTGAACTTTTAATTTTTGTTCTGTTCAGAAAGTGTCCAATGGCTTTACGTTTATTCACAAGTCCTAAGTACAGGACTATCTTTGTGATAAGTCAATGGTCCAATTGAACACTGCCTTGGGGTGTGCCTGATGAGGAAACTGTGGACCAGTCATCAAGAGCAAGGTAGAACTTATACTTTGCCATGGCTTCCATGCAGCCAGTATTGGTGAAATTAGCGCTGAAACATTAAGTTTACCACAGTTCAGGGTTCCGCACTTAAAGTTTGTGGAGGTGTTGAACGTACGAGTGTCGCGGCCAAAGAGTACTGTCACAACTACTCGCCATCCACGCCACAATTAAGCTTCGTTTTACCCTCATTACCCAATTCTTCGGCTCGCTATCCATCGGCTCTTTCTGGATGTACTGGCTAAATGGATGTACTATTTCTGATTCTGAGTGATACGTCAGGTACAAAGGCCTACGTGCAGACGTCATACGAGAGCATGAAATACGCCCAAAGTGGTTACGTCACCTAGAAACTACATAATGTTTTAACGTTCACGTTCACGTGTTCGCTCTCGTACGCGCAGCTAAACTTCCTTATATTGATTGCCAGATGTGAACATTTCAAACTAAATCACTATCTTGTTGATCATATTGTACTAAAATGAAATGGATAGAACATAATTGACCATGTAGCTACTTCTGTTTCCATTGTCCACAGACAATGTTTGTTATATACTCCACTCTAGTTTTTTATCTGTTGATGATTTGAGTATTTTTTCTTTAACAGATAATCACCCTATTTTAGTTACACATGTTATGAGTGTTAGGAGCCAGAAAGTTTTTTAAACGAATGTGCAATGTCATCATCTGTAATCTGTTTTTTGCCATTGCATTTTTGTAGTTACCCATGATAAACAAACACGAAATATATAAAGAAATAAATGACTGTGTTCGTTCACAAAGCAATGTTTTATCTGAAAATTACAAAAAAAAGATTTTCTAATGTTATCCAGAAATCCATAGTGCGACACATAGTTACGTAATTTTCTAGCATAAAATGATTGGTGGGCACAACAGACTACCAGGGCCCAATTTCATAGAGCTGCTAAGCACACAAATATGCTTTGCATGAAATTTCTGCCTCGATAAAAAAAAGATTACCGACCATATTTCCAAATGATTTACAGGATGGGAAAGCAACAGCTGAATACCAGCCAAAAAGCAATGTGCAACAAATGGAAACTTGGTCGCTAATCCTGTTTTTATCAAGGAAGAAATCTCATGCTAAGCAGATTTTTGTGCTTAGCAGCTCTATGAAATTTATCAAACTTTTCCAGTCACGGTTGTAACTCTTTATAATACATATGGGCTAAAAAGGTCAAAAAGTTACCCCCAAAACTAAAATAATATCAAATTATGAATGTGTATTATTTGTAATTTACTGCCTGTTTTTGAAAACTTAAAACAAATCTTCCCATCACCCGCTGAAAGGAAACATATTCAACTAATCGTCAGAAAATATTGTTGGTGTCAACTATGATTTTAAGTTCACTAAGCTCCACATTATTTCAGTTCAGTTGAGTTCTTTTCCCCCATTCACACACCAATCAAGTTGTACAATAATAGCTATATAGCATACTTTTTTATAAAGATTAGATATAGCAATACCAAGGAAGAAGACAATTAAATTAAAACATATGGTAAACAAATACATGCATGTAGATGGAGGCCATAAAAAAACATTGCTTTTCTGGAAATGACCCCCGGGAAAATACAAGAACTTTTAGTAGACTAGTTTGTTAACACAAACTTATTGAATAATATGTACAAAAACAACGTACATGACACAGTCCAAATCAAATCCAAAAGGCAGTTAAATCTAGTATAGGTATGTACTCAAGAAGGAGTCCCTTGGTTACGTTTAAAGGAAAGAAGAGTGGAGCAGTTTTAATAATAGAGTCTAGTGAAAACCATACCCTAGGACCTTCATGCCTGACAGTTCTATGAGAAAGTTTTGTACGTGCAAATGATTGGTGAAATTCTTTACAATGTCTTGTAAAATTACTGTAGACACATGATTTGTTTGTAAATAAAGAACAAATAGAACTAGGAAGAATCATAATCACCCCAAGCCGAAGAGATATATGTCATTACAATATTGATATCCATCCTACCAAACTGGAGCTGTGAATATAAAATGTCTTACACAAAATACAATCTAAAACAACTGAAGTTTAAGTTTACAGCCGATTTCACGAAACGCTAGGATCAATCCTATATCGAGTTAGGACGAGTAACCCGTCCTAACTTAAGATGAGTTCAATGCGTCCTACGTATTTGGATACGGAACTGAACCCGTCCTAAGTCCTAAGATTAATCCTAAGTTAGGAAGAGTTTGGTGAAATCGACGGCTGGACACGTTTGGTAATTGTCAAACACCAGTGTTCTTACTTGGTGTGACCAAACATATACATGTACATAAAATAACAACCTGTGAATATTTGGGCTCGATTGGTCGTCAAATTTGCAAAAGAATAATGAAAGATAAACATCCTTGTTGCATAGATTAATATGCGCTTTCAGATACCTACAAAACACTTCAGGGCTGAAATTTTTCATTTGAGAAACAAATTGCCTCTTTTTCCAAAACTACATTACATGTACTTCAGTAGTGGGTGATCGCTACCAAGTATGTTTTATGCTAACAATTACTTTGAGTGATTACCAATATAGTCCAGTGCCTTTAAAGGCACTGGACACGTTTGATTGTTAAAATATTCTCAATTAGTGTATCTCGATATATGCACAAAATAACAATTTAATCTGTGAAAATTTGGGCTCACTTAGTCATCGAAGTTACAAGAACATCTCATGAAAGAAAAAAACACCATTGTTGCAAAATTTGTGCATTCAGATGCCTTAATTTTGTTTTGTTTTAGAATGAAATATTTTAGTGAGAAGTTACCGTTTTCCAGAGGGAGTCCTATTGAGGCGAGATGTTGTAAAAACAAAACAATAGCCTGTATGTACATGTAAGGTTATAGTAACAGATTTTTTTTTAAACCACAGAGATTGTAATTGTACAAAGATTAGTATCTGCTCATTAATGAAGCACCCATCAATGAAACAACATGATTGCTTTATAACAGATGTTTAATTTGCATCTCGGGAGTGAAGAATATTAATTTTGTTTTGTTTTACCCATACACACATGATTGCTTTATTTACAGGTTTACAAACTTTAAAACCAAGCATCAACAGTACTTGGTATTTTAAAAGTCATGTTGTTTTGGTTCATCATCGCATTTTTCATGAAATCATAATCTGGAAAATTTCAAAAATGAAGGAAAATTGATGAAAAGCCTGAATTTAGGTTTTGCAACTGGGTTCTTTGTTACTGGAATTTGATGAGATACTCTGGGTATGCCTGTGCATCATGAAATATGACATAAATGCCTGGAGAATTCATGTTGTCTACAACACTGTCAAACATTTCAGCAGGATTCTGTGGTTTTGGAGGTGGAGTCATCATTCCATGGCTGCCTCTGATGAAATCTCCAACAAGAACATTTGTGACGAATATATGCTTTGTGCCATTTGCATCTGGTTTAGCATATTGAGGACTTGCAGAGTAGCTTGCTGCGACACCAAAATAGGTGCCGTTTCCATATGCAGTTGCTGAGGAAAAGAGACACAAAAATACCTATTGAGTAGTCTCGAACTACAGGGTAGCGCACTTTTGAAGAATACTGACAAAACAAATTCAAACGTATCTCCTAATGATTCAAAGTATAGTATATTAATTTGTTATTTTAAAGTTCTCTTTAGATGTGCGGAGCAAAATAGGTGCCATTTCAATATGCAGTTGCTGAGGAAGAGACACAAAAATACCTATTGAGTAGTCTCGAACTACAGGGTAGCGCACCTTTAAAGAATGTTGACAAAACTTATTCAAATGTATCTCCTAATGATTCAAAGTAAAGTATATTAATTTGTTATTTTAAAGTTCTCTTTAGGTGTTCGTGCAAACGTGCCAAACACCTCTTGATTTTGTTATTTTTCAGTTGAAACTTTCTTCTTCCCTAGAGCTCTTCTCTAAATGTAGCTCTAGATTTAAAATGAAACCTTGAAAATCGTCCAATTGAACTACAATTGAAGACAGCACAGTTTTCATGACGTCATGGTGATGTCATCAGGTGTTGAATTAAAAAAAAATTAAAGTTAAAATTACCATTTTCTGTTCAGTGTATTTTAAAGAATTTGAAAGTAATGATGTTCATAGTTGGGCATCTGATAGATCGAGACTCGGGCAACATTCGAACGCAAGCTAAAGGCCATCTACCCTACCTATTTTATATATAGCTAGTTTATAAGCAACTACAGTGATTATTTTTTAGTGGTGAATATTTTGAGTGCGTGCTTGACCCAACATTGCACTTCAGCCAAAATCTAAGCTTATCCTGTATTTATTAAGAAACTGTTAATTTTGTACATTAATACATGAAATGAACTTACCATTCTTCCCACAAAGACTGCGTTTGAATCCCTGTGTAATGATTTTTTTAGAGGTTTGGTAATCTGTTCCATGGTAGAGAACCATCTCAATATGAGTAGTTCTGTTCAGACGATTCTCTAGTGCAGCTCTACGGGCTTGATACTGCATCAACAAAACTGGACTTTGAATTCTCTCTATCTACAAGTCATACATAAACAAAGAAGGGTTGAAGTTTGTTTCAAATGTGTTACGCAAATATTTTCCAATTTATAAACACCAAGTTATTTTCACAGGGGTACAGTTAAATCCAACACAGCTTCAGACACCAAACCACACAGTGAATATAAATAATAATAACAGTGGCTTCTTATACAGCTCTAAGGTCTGTCACCTAGTGACGCTCATGGTGCTTCAAATCATTCCTTAAACCATCTCTACTCCCTGTGAGTATACAGCCTGTCCCCCCAAATATGTAGCGCACTAAGCTAATCAATCACAAGAACCAACTCTGCCCTCACAGATACCCATTTACTCCTGGGTGGAGAGAAGCTTATGGTTAAGTGTCTTGCTCATATGACTGTCAAAATAGTGCAACAAGAATTATTTCTGGTGATGATGTTAGGTGAATTTGGTCAATATATGAAAATAAATACCTCGATAATATTGTTGAAAGGACTCATAGATGCCCGAAACTGGGTTTCTACCGCTGTGTACTCATAAGTTCCTGCAGTCAGCTTTACCATTTTTTTTGACTCCCCTTTCATCATCGGTATCCAGTTACTTGGTGGTTCAAATCTGGCAGCTGCAGTTAAAATGCACAAAGAATTTAAACTGCAGTTTTAACCGTTATGAAACTTTAGTTTATATGTAACAACTCCTAGTAAATTCAGTAGGTTTAATCTGGGGCTCAATCTCATAGCTCTGCTCGCCATGGAGCGATCAGAACAAAAATCACTTTGTCCACTTACAATCAGTCCAGTGTTAGAGGTCTCAAGGCCGATCTCGAGGCCGAATATGGATGGTTTTGGCCTTGGCCCTGGCCTCGTGCTGTGACACAGTCTTGGCCTCGCACACCCATGACTCGGACTCGGACTCGGCCTTGAAGGTCATGGACTTGACTACAACACTGCTTTACAATGTAGCAGTTGCAGGAGCTGCATTTAAGCTAAGAGTGGTTAAGTAAGTGCACACAAGCATTTATTCTTTATTTCCTGTGAAATGTCCAAAAGGTTAATTGTGGATGTTCCTGCTACCCTTAGCACCAGCTTTTCCATGATTTTCAAAGCCATAGAATTTAGCCAAGGGTTGATTGGGACGATGCAAACATTCTTGCAATCAGCTTGTTACCAAAACAAGAAATTTTGAAGTGCTTCCCATTAAACCTTCTATGACCTTCATAGTTCAAAGTATTTTACAAACACTACGCCATTGACGTGGCTCAAGTATGAATATCACTATTACCTTGATATCTCAAACGAGTCGTTTGTTACAAAATAATAAACAAAAACAACCAGTTGCAATTTTTTACCACTTTTCAGGTCGACACGATGGACATTAATCACGCTTCGATTACATGTTTCCTGCATCTGTTGGAAGTCAATGACTGCTCTTCCGTCTTCCATGTCAAATGTGACAGTTGGCTTTTTCTTCTGGAAAGCATCCTCTATGAGGGCATTAACCTCTTCATCATAGTAGTCCATGCCTGATGAAGTGCTGTACTTCCACTTGACCTGTGTTTTAAACAAAAATAACAAGATTGATTAAAGACGTGTTCACATTGGACTTAAAACCACTCACTCGGTCGCCCACAGGCAGGCTCGAGTACAGCTTTTCCAAGTAATTCCGTCTTACATAAGGGTGGCTAGTTCGTCTGTTGATTCTACACCGATGTCCTTTTGCAGCACCCCGGTGTAGGACATTTGTGATCTTCAACGTCTTCAGAGCCCATGAGTTGGTTTCCAGAGAATGACTGTGTGCCTCCAACTCCGGTTACCTGTAACAGTGGCCTGCTAACTGCATCCGACGGGCTGCGATTTTGTCTCCGACCCTAGGGAGGTTGCCATACAGATCGTCACTGGTTATGTGGTCCTCCCAGGATACATTGAGCGCCACCCGGAGCATGCGTGTGTAGCATCCATTGAACGCTTTTTTCATTGTTGGAGTTGGAGACCATGTTTCACACCCATACAGAAGCACTGACTCGATGGTTGCCAAGAAGAAAGAGGTTTTTACATTGCGGCTAATGGTGGAGCTCCACATTTTCTTCATGTCAGCGAGTGCCCTCCATGTTTCGTTCCTAAACCCTGATGTCCTGCATGGTCACTAGAGTTGATCCATGAGCCAAGGTACTTAAAGTCAGGGACTGCATTCAGTGCTCTACCCTCAGCGTCTTTAATGGAGTGTGTTTGGGCGTGTTGCAAGTGGAGTACTGAGTTTTTTTTGCATTGAGCCTGATTCCTATGCACTCAACTTCTACATGGTGTAGGAGGACTTGGGCCTGCTCGACTAGGTCAGACATCAGCGCGATGCCGTCAGCAAAGTCTCCCACTGATGGCTCTACCAAGGACTTAAAATTGTTAACTTATCGCTGCAAATTGTACCTTACCGATATTAAGTCCAAGTGTGAACAGCCGGTAACTTTTCGGTACTGGGTCCTAAGTTACTGCCATGGCGCTGTTAACTAGACAGGCCAAATCAAGTACTTTTTTGTCACTTTATTTCACTGGGGTTGATTTTAGCAAAATGTCGCTTTTTGAGAAATCAGTAAAAAATCTCACGAAAATTTCCGTCTCAGTTTTAGCAGGTAAAACGTAATTACCACTTGTGGTATAACTACCCTAACTGAGTAATTTGTTTTAAAGCTGGAACAATTTTTGTGAGTGACGGAGGAAATTCGTCACACTCACAGTCACAGCACATTGAACTTACACGGTTTTCCACTCAATTTTGGGTTTCCGCTTCTTTTACTCAACATCCATACACAAAACACCTTACCTAGGCCTTATTCAAACACACACATTTATTGTTCACCCAAAAATGTCTGAAATCATGATATCTGCACTCACTTCTTTAGCGGGGTGTTCCATCTTTTGCTTCACAGTCTCCTCCTTTTGAATTCTTGTGAACATCTTTGAAATGTCCAGTAAGGCATCCTTGACGTTGAATTTACATCCCTCCACACGGATGAACTTGGTCCACAATATACTAACATCATGTTTCCTTCCGATTTGTATAAGTTCAGCTTTGTGTTCCGCTGTCATTTTGTCAAGCAATCCCATCAGATCTGGAAAATCCTATGTCGGATACAAAATCAAATATGACATTGTTACTTTTGAATATAAAGTATAATATTATGTACAAAATAAAAAACACATCTGCACATTGAAATTGTACTATTACTAAGGCGTTACGCTCATTTAGTTAATATGTTGTTCGGTTCTCTTTGATCAAGGATTGTACTTGTTAACAAAAAATGATTTCGATGGGGATCAGGCAAATTACTACCACTTATTAAGACTCAGTTCAGGTAAATAATTGACATAGTTGCTCACGGTCAAAAAATGAATTTTTTTTATACTTTGTGGGTGGAAGGGCCTTGGGGTGCAAGTAAACAAAATTGCATTTTCAATTCTATATATAGCCCGTTGCCATGGTTACAGCTAATTTTGTTTTTTGGCCATTTTAGGCCGATTTTGGGGTCTGAAAAACTGGTTTTTAGCTCATATTTACAACTCCACCCCACCAAAATGCAAAATTATTTCAAAAAACCTTTTATATCACTACAAAGTACCATCCTTGGCCTTCCTTGAGAAAAAAAATTATTGCTTTAAATATCACCCTTGTGCTATTTTTGCATCATGCATTACAGTATGTTTTTAGAACTTGCAAAATCGACATTTTTACCCTATTTTTGGACCTCAAAATGTCAATTTGCCAGGGGTCTCAGAAAATTTTCCTTTCGGCTGTGATTAGGGCCAACATTGGTCTTTCCATATCTGGTGTCAAAAACTTGGGCAATTGTATCCTGTTGTGACAGTACTGCCTCAAAACTATACTTTTTTCCCAAAATCGTGAAAAATGCCTTTTTAAGGGTCTTTTCACATAATATCGACATACGTGTCCATGGTAAAAAAAAGGAATATTTTTCTTATACTTTGTGGATGGTAGGGACTTGGGGTCCAAATAAACAACATTTACATTTCAAATCATAATATAACACGTTGCCATGGTAACAGTTCATTTGTGTTTAGGCCACTTTAGGCCGATTTTGGGGTCTGAAAAACTGTTTTTTTAGTTAATATTTACAACTCCACCCCACCAAAAAACAAAAATATTTCATAAAACCTTTTACATCACTACAAAGTATCATCCTTGGTTTTACTTGAGACAAAAAAATATATCTATAAGTTTAACCCTTGTGCTTTTTTTTAGAACGTGCATTAGAATATGTGTTTTTGAACTTGCAAAATCAACATTTTTACCATATTTTTTGCCCTCAAAATTTCATTTTTTTCAGGGGTCTCAGAATATTTTCCTTTCGGGTTTGATCAGGGCCAAAATTTGTCTTTTTATTTCTGGTAAGAAAAACTCGGGCAATTGTATCCTGATGTAACAGAACTGTCTCAAAAATAAACCCTTTTCCCCGAAAACATAGAGAAATGCATTTTGAAATATTTGCTTCATTTTGAATTTATAACATTAAGAAGTTAGTAATAATTCCATCAATCTGGCAGCTTTTCATAAACACTCTGTAGGCTTAGTGCATTACCAAACATTGATCAGGACTTGTTGATGACCTAAATCTTAGAATTTGCCCCGCCCCGGCCCCGGCCCCGGCCCAATCATATTTCTTGACATTGCATAAAAAAAAAAAAAGTTTTGTGAACAGCCCCTCTTTTTTGAAAGTTACATTTTTTAATTCCCCTTGCACATAAAGAAAGTTTGTATTGTCTAAATTGTTTATTGGTTCTCAGAATATTTCCCTTTTGGTTGTGATTGGGCTATCATTATGGTTTGCATGTCTGCTGGGGAGAAACACTTTCGTTTATTGTATCCTGTTGTGACACTTCTGCCTCAAACATGGTAATTTTTCCAAAAACAATAAAAATGCATTTTGAAGTTATCCCTTAGTTTGAATTGATAAAAAACAAAAACGAGCATGCTTGTTAAAAAAATATGGCACTGTTTCTATGCTCTTTAGGTAACATATAAAAAGTTTATAACCATGCTTTGCCACTGAGAGTTCTTGTTTTGTCATGACTACTTTACCTAGTTGTACAGGTATGATTCACATTGCAAGAAGAGAAGTAGTGCGATGAGCATTCTTTACTATTCTTGTCTATACATGGCCTTATAACAGTCTTCTTGGTCCCCTGCCCGCTACCAAACTAAACATTTTCATCCCTATCAGAACAAAGAGGCTCTAAAAGTGAGCAAGTACTGTGTCCAAAGTATCTAAATGGCCATTCACCTGCTTTGGCCTTCTGTAAGCAGTTCCCCCATCCATGGTGGGGTTCCTTTCAATTGTACTGTTGCAAACAATAAAAGAGTTGGTTTATTTAACGTGATAAACAATTCAGCAGGTAATGTTTGACAATGTTTTTTGTTGATCGTTCTCAGAGACATATATAATAATTATGAACTAGTAAGATAGTGAATGGAAAAAATAATCAAACTAGCCTGAATAAATTTTTGTCACTGCAAATGCATCTTACTTATTTATGTTGAGCAGGTGCAAGTATTTACAACTTCTTTCAATGTTGTTTCATTAAAGGAACACGTTGCCTTGGATCGGTCGAGTTGGTCTTTGAAAAGCGTTTGTAAACGTTTATTACAAAATGCATATGATTAGAAAGATATTTAAAAAATATAATATAATGATCCACACAAGTATCACTCAAAAACATCTTTCTAACCATGCATTTTATAACAAGCGGTTACAAACGCATCTCAAAGACCAACTTGACCGATCCCAGGCAACGTGTTCCCTTTAAATGATCTCTTACGCTCATCTTGCAAATCGTTAGTATCATTGTTTTTAATAAGATCTTGGCAAACTTTTCCAACACTTTTAAGCGGGCTTTTTAATTTCCCACATTTGTGTTGGACATGATTGGATGCTCCAAACCATCTGCCTCAAGCACAGAAACTACATTGTTTATGATATCTATCTCTATGAAAAGTTTTACATTTGGTAGCAGGCAGGGACCAAGGAGAGTAGGCCCTGTATTAAACACAACTTGTAAAGAATGCTCATGGCACTCTACTTGCAATGGGAATCATACCTGTACAATAGGTAAAGTAGCCAAATCAAGAACTCTCAGTGGCAAAGCATTGGTTATGGTTTGGTTGGATACCATTATGTTTAAATAACAACTTTGTATTCATTACTCAAAGGGCATGGAAACAGTGCCAGATTTTTAACAAGCATGCATTGTTTTTGGAAAAATTACTATACTTAAGGCATGATCAGTCACAACAAGATACAATAAATACAGAGTTTCTACCCAGAAGACATGAAAATACCAATAACAACCGAAAGGGAACACTTTCAAAAAAAGAGGCGCTATTCACAAGACATTGTTTTATGCAATGTCAAGAAATATGATTGGGGCTGGGCCGGGCAAACTCTCAAACTAAGGTCATCAACAGTTCCTGATCAATGTTGGGTAATCCACTAAGCCTATAGAGTGCTTAGGAAAAGCTGCAAGATTGATATAATTATTACTTTTTAATGTTAGAAATTCAATATGAAGAAAAAAAAAATCAAAATGCATTGTTCTGTCTATTTTTGAGACAGCACTGTTAACATCAGGATACACTTGCCCGAGTTTTTCTTACCAGAAATAAAAAGACAAATTTTGGCCCTGATCAAACCCGAAAGGAAAATATTCTGAGACCCCTGAAAAAATGAAATTTTGAGGGCAAAAAATATGGTAAAAATTTTGATTTTGCAAGTTCAAAAACACATATTCTAATGCACGTTCTAAAAATAGCACAAGGGTAAAATTTATAGCAATATTTTTTTGTCTCAAGTAAAGCCAAGGATGATACTTTGTATAGTGATGTAAAAGGTTTTTTGAAATATTTTTGTTTTTTGGTGTGGTGGAGTTGCAAACATTAACTAAAAAAAACAGTTTTTCAGACCCCAAAATCGGCCTAAAGTGGCCTAAACACAAATGAACTGTTACCATGGCAACGTGTTATATTATGATTTGAAATGTAAATGCTGTTTATTTGGACCCCAAGTCCCTACCATCCACAAAGTATCAGAAAAATCGTCCTTTTTTTTTACCATGGAAACGTATGTCGATATTATGTGAAAAGACCCTTAAAAAGGCATTTTCACGTTTTAGGGAAAAAAGTATAGTTTTGAGGCGGTACTGTCACAACAGGATACAATTGCCCAAGTTTTTGACACCAGATATGGAAAGACCAATGTTGGCCTTAATCACAGCCGAAAGGAAAATTTTCTGAGACCCCTGGCAAATTGACATTTTGGGGTCCAAAAATAGGGTAAAAATGTCGATTTTGCAAGTTCCAAAAACATACTGTAATGCATGATGCAAAAATAGCACAAGGGTGATATTTAAAGCAATAATTTTTTTCTCAAGGAAGGTCAAGGATGATACTTTGTAGTGATATAAAAGGTTTTTTGAAATAATTTTGCATTTTGGTGGGGTGGAGTTGTAAATATGAGCTAAAAACCAGTTTTTCAGACCCCAAAATCGGCCTAAAATGGCCAAAAAACAAAATGAGCCGTAACCATGGCAACGGGCTATATATAGAATTGAAAATGCAATTTTGTTTACTTGCACCCCAAGGCCCTTCCACCCACAAAGTATAAAAAAAAATCATTTTTTGACCGTGAGCAACTATGTCAATTATTTACTATGGACTGAAGTAACTAACTTTGAGAATCTACACTATTGGACTGAAGTAACTAACTTTGAGAATATACACATACTTCAGTTAGAAATTCCTCTTCTTGAAATGTATCTAGTCTGTCTGAAGCCTTCATCAAGGAGTTCATATCCATGGCACTGAGCTGTAGAATGACCGTTTCTTGAAGCTCTTCTTCTTTCTTGTCATCTTCAACACCTTCAGCACCGTATACAGCAGAAGTAACCTTCTTAGTTAAATAATCTGTTGAGGAAACATCACAATGTTTTTTTTTAAACTGCTACCTGGGCGGCTGATAGTGGATCTAGGGGAATTCTCCATATTACCTTAAACACTGCGGCAGAGTAAAGGGGTCTCAACATTTTGACTTTTCTATGTATTTGGACGGCGAAAGTCAAGCTGACTTGGCTAAAGTGTAACAAGAAATCAGCTTATTAGACTCTCAGCTCTCCAAGTAAATCAGTCTGGTACTAACCCAGATTTAGAAATTTGTCATACCGTTGTTATCGACAATCTCAGCCATCCTCGTTGGGCCCCCTGGCCCTCTTCAATGTTGGCTATCATTGTGCGGTCTGCACTCCTGCATGGGTAAACAACTATGAGTGGAGGAGCAGGGGAATGGGGAGGCCAAAGCCTTTTGGACAGGACTGTAGGTATAACAAAATGCTAAGACTAGAATATTCATGAGCAGGCTTGAGTGAGCAGGGATAACAAGTTAAGGGGGAATACAAATAAAATTCCTAAGATTCTTTTATGGTTTGGGAGGGTGTGTAGGCCCCATGGGAATATAATATAATTTTTTGGGGCATTCGACATCAGAGCTTCTTGAGGAGAGGGTGTGAATCCAGCCTCAAAGATTTAAATTGCGAGCCTTAGGAGAGAGGGCATAGCCAGCCTTTGGCAGTGAGAACTAGTGAGAGTTCAACCAACAATAGTATTGAGTGGAGTGTCGCTTGCTAATAAATATTTTATATGTGGCGATTTTTAGCAGAACTTCGAGAAAGCCAGGATTCGCCATTATACTCCGTTTATTCAACATTTATCAGCAAAAGCATACATCAAATAAACACACTATTAAAAGACACTCCAGTAAATACTTCTTATATAATGTAACAGGCACAGTTAGGAAGTAGCTCAGAAAATAACAAAAATAATAATAAACAAAATAATTTAATAGTTAAATGAATGCCTTAATATATATACAAATATCTACAATTTAGCGTGACATAATCACGTGGTTCGAAAAAAAACCCACAATATGCTGACATGAAAAACAAAAATTAGAAACAAAATGGGTCAAGTGAAATAACATGGCCCTTGGTGAAACAGGCAATACAACTAGTAATTAAACTTGACCTCATTACTAGTGGTGAAACACAACGCATCATTTCTAGTACAGCAATTTTAAAATGATTCTGGTTTTAACCTGTTCTTTTCCATTCGAAGAAAATATTTCAGAGATAACTTTAACTGAGAGATGGTGTCGATTTCTGCTAGTCTGGAACAACTGTTAAACACTTTTTTGCATCGTATATTCCAGATCAGCCTAAGCAATTAAGCAACAACGATGGCCTGAACCGGTTTAAGAGCATATCCAAGAATTCTGTTAGAGTCGTTTAAATAAAAATGTTTGTTACCTGTATATTTCCTAAGCAATCTTGTTTTCTTATAGATGATGGTTCTTCATAACCAATCCTTTATAGAACATCTAAATGGTTGACAAATTGATCCATCCAAAAACTGAAAAATACTCACCAACTCCTTTCTCCAAAATCCCCTTGCTCTGCTTGTAGGATTTACCCACATTATTTTCCAAAGCCTTTTGAAATATTGGAAGCATTGCCGGCTGGAAGACCACCAGCCGAATCAGGTGCAGGTGTTGTGGCTTCTTTCTACATGCAAATTCTCCAATTGCTTCCAGCATAATATCTGCACAGGAAGCCACTGAAAATTGGCCAATTTTACCTGAGAAAGGAATGACATGTTGACAATATTGTTTACAATACCTCCTCCGTGTGCAATTTTTTAATACAGGGTTTTTATTGAATTTTTGGGAGGTAACATCAAAACTTATTGTTACATCCTTGAAAATTCCAAGTATTTATGTGGATCATTATAATAATAATAACAACAAAAATAACAACAATAAACACAGCATTTGTGAGTCGCACTTTCTCTGTATACAAATTCAACGCTGGTCCAGGTCAATAAAAGAAAACTCAGATGTGTTCAAAGGCCAGTCTGAAAAGATGTGCTTTGAGGGAGTTTTCGAAGTTAGAAATGTCATCTGTTCTCCGTAGAGCGCTATATAAATGTTTCATATTATTATTATTATTATCTCTTCGACTTTGAGGCAGAGAGTTCCAGAGGCGGGGGGCAAGCTTAGAGAAAACCCTACCACCACAAGTGGCAAGGCGAGTCCAGGGAACTAAGGAATACTGCGTGATGACCTTAGACCTGGCCTGGCATGCCGGTGCTGAAGAATGCTCTGAAAGTAGGAAGGGGCTGTATCATAAGTGTTTTGAATGTCAGGAGGTTGATTTTGTACTGAACTCTCAAACCATGATTTCATAATTTTTTTATTGCAGCCCAAACACCCAATCCAAAGCAACAATTAATGGATTGTTTTTGGCTCGTTACAACAATAGGAGTTACAAATTATTGGGGATTGAAAATCAAACTTATATATGCATCAAATAATAAATCTATGAAAATTAGGGCACAATTGGTAACCGAAGTGGCAAAAAAAAAATGAAATAAACACCCTTGTTGCACAAATTTGTGTGCTATAAGATGCCTGAGCAAGGCTTCAGGTAGAGACGTTTACACTAGTAACAGCTCTCCGTTGCTTGCTATTAAGTAATGTTGTATGCCAATTTATATTTTGAGTAATTACCAAGAGTGTCCACTGCCTTTAAGGCTTAGATCAAAGAATTAGATACAAAGGATTTTCAGCCAAATGCAGCTCATTACTTGACAAGTTAGTTAATACCTGTCCCAAGTGCTGGGAATGAAAGAGATGGGACGCCCTTTTTCTCGGCCAGTTGTAAGACCTCAGCTACTATTGCCTTCATCTGCTCAGGTGTTTCTGGAGTCACAACATGGAAAATGGACTTGCAGAGAAGGCGACCTGTTCCGGTGATGTAAACGGTTTCATGTGGATCTGCAATTGTTTTAAAATTAAAAAAGGTGTTTAATATTAAGGTCTCTGCCTTAGAAGTTAACGTCTTGGTCTCCTTCATGACCTCCATTGTATAAGAAATTAGTTTCTGTCCAAGTACTCTTTAGTCTGTAAGTCCAACCTTTTTGTGGTTTGGTTAATGCTTGCTAAAGTTCTGCACCTTATTAAGTTCTGAGCCTTAAAATTTCAGTCGTCTTAGATTTTTGTATGTCAGCTTACAGTCCACACAAATAATGTGTCAATAACAAACAACTGTAAAAGAAAACAATGTATTGTGCTCTGAGCTCAAATGACACAATACAAGATCACCTTAATCCCACTTTATAGTCCATTTGTAGAAGGAAAATAATTATAAAAATGTATTGAGCATCGCACTTACGTTTTTGGGCAAGGCTGTCGCATTGTTTCTTTACAAGTTCTCCTCCTTCCTTCAAGATAGCTGTAGAAACAGGTCCTGAGAATGAAAAAGTTTAACACATGGAATTTGAGTTGTGATTTTCAATATACTTTAAAAGGAACAGGTTTGTACTAAATGGCAACCAAGGAGACAATTAATTCATTGTGAACCACATTAATACACAATTTAAAAAGTTTAAAACAAAAAATATGATCAAACTAAAGGGAGCACGTAGGGCCCTATAGGGCGATTGAACAGCGTTCAGGGGACAGGGGGACATGTTCCCCCCATCTTTGGAGGGTGGGGCCGGAACACAATATCAAATGTGTAAGACCAAACCCTGTACCATGTGCATTAATCCTGGGGGCAAAGGATGACACAATTTTAACGGGTGGGACACTATATCAAAAATCTCCCCTCAAAATTGACCCTAGATTGCATCACGGAGCAGCTAAAATGCAAATTAAGCAGGCCTGGACCCATGCCGTAAAGGCTTCACACTCACATGCTCACTCGTTGACAGATTTACCCCCTAAAACTTGTGTCATACGTAGATCTGCACCTGAACTTGATGTTGTTAACTCAAACAGTTCTTCTGCTCACATTTTAAAGGCTTATGTTCTGTTCCATTCTGTTTGCCTCTTATTGGCCTAAGATTGCACCACAGAGCATTTAGAATGCCAAATTTTCCCGGGCCCTCAAACGGGCCCGGACCCATGCCATAAAGGTTTCACACTTGCGTGCTCACTCTTTGACAGATTTGCCCCCTAAAACTCGTGTTATATACCGGCACCTGAAGATGCTTTTAACACAAAAGGTTCTACTGCTGCTCATGTTCTGTTCCATTCTGTATGCCTCTTATAATTATTGGCCTAAGGTTGCACCACAGAGCATCTAGATTGTAAAATTTTCCAAGGCCCTTAAGCGGGCCCGGACCCATGCCGTACAGGCTTCACACTTGCATGCTCACTCTTTGACAGATTTGCCCCCTTAAACTTTTGTCTACGATCCGCACCTGAAGATAATGTTAACCCCATGGCAAAACAGGTTCTACTGTTGCTCACATTTTAAAGGCTTATGTTCTATTCCATTCTTTTTGCCTCTTATTTGCCTAAGCGTGCACCACAGAGCATCTACTTCGCGTTCAGCTTTATAGCTGCCACACACTAGATGTGCCACAACTAACAACCCACCCCCCCCCCCCTAAAATTTCTTGTCTTGATCTACCCTTGACGATGCTGGTGATGATAGGGATGAAATGCCGTCTGTGCATTATAATGCAGAAACAATATGGATATTACGAAGCTATAATTGAGTTTTTTTTAGGTACAATAAGTTATAACTGTAATAGCAAAAATATAGGTGCATCATATCATTTTAGGCATTGAATTCCAACATCTGAGAGGGGGGCACATCACCCTTCATAGATTGCACCAGTGAGCATACGGCCTAATGTTTTTCCTGGCCCCTAAGGCGGGCCCCGGACCTCACGCCGAAATGTTATGTCCCCCAATCTTTCAAGACGGATTGACGCCCCTACCTATAGGCCTACCTTTTGTTTTTAGAACCATTCGATTGTTTTAATTCTATATAGAAATGAAGATTTGTACAATAAAACTAAACCATGACAATTTTTATTCAAAAGGTGGAAGTTTTTTTGAGATATTGCCAAAAATCTGAAGCAATAATATTCAAACGTTAGGAATACCTTGTAATTGGACTACACAATCTGAGCAACCTATCTGTCTATCAACAACTTTTGGGGGAAACTCCTGATTAGAACCCCTGATTCTTCCATTTTGAATTCAACAACTCTGTTCTTCATTTTTACATTTTAATGCTTAACAAATTGCAGATCTAAACAAAAATGCAGCTAGAAGGCGAAATTGATTCTGGCACCTTTTCAATTCATGGCAACTTGCACAGTGTGCATATTCACTGCCATGGTACTGCTTTAAGTCCAAATTTATCTAATACAGTAAACTGACTAACCTTGCAGGTCTAAGCCCTTTCCAACGCTGTTAACAATTGCACAAGTTGTTTCTCGCACAAGATCTCCTTGCTGGACTTGAAGACACACTGAGCCAATGTTGCTCTGTACAAAACCTGATGAGTCTCTTTTTATTTCTGAGTATGACTCCCGGTCCCGGTCAGTTTCACCTACAATTGAATGTAAATCGATTTGCTTGTAAGTTGAAAATGACAATAATTAATTAAAATACTAGGCTCTTATAAAGCACTTTATCATACCTTAGGGTTTATCAAAGCGCACAGTATTTTATTCCTGCAAGGTATATCAAAAGAAGGTTTCAATTATATTCATCAAAAAAATATGCAAACAATTTGAAACACTATTTTGTACAGTTTCAATCAGAGTTCTCTCTGACTTGTAAAAGTGTTTCCCAATTATGTGTGGCGCTAACAGAAGGAGGTTCTACAGGGTTAAACAGATAAAATGCCCAGATTGTCACAAAAGAAATTAGGCAAAATCAAATCAGGAGCAAGAAAATAAATTTAACAAGATTCGGTGTAAAATCTTTTAAAGTTGGAATTGTACACTGTTTTTTTTTTTTTTTGGGGGGGGGGGGTGAGATCTTGTTAATCTGCACCTTAAAGGTGACTGTGTAACACTTGTTATGCTATGAGACTGATAGTAAGTTTTAGATGTCACATATTCCGGGTTAAATACATGCAGAGTTTAAGAAGGTTGATTGCACATTTGTACCTGCAAAAAACAGGTGACATCATGATAACGCAGTTCTAATGGGAACAAAGTCTTTTCACGGTATAAACATGGTGGAGGTTTAAAATTGACATGATGTACAGATCTATTGTATTTTGAATTGTTTTTCAATTTCTTTTCTTTTCATAAAGACATTAGAAGCAGTTCCATGAACTGCTGAATCATGGGAATTCCAACTGGTTTACAAATAAACTGATTGTTCGTTTTGATTATTTTGTTTCTGTCCAAATTGACACTACTTACTTATGGTTTAAATAACATTTTGTTATTAATGCTACTCACCTGGTGCAGCTGTTTTCATGTCATTGTAAGTACTTGCAGCTTTGTCATCACTCTCCTCGTTACAATCGGTGGAAATCACACAATGAAATTCTCTCTCGACAAACTCCAAGAATTTCTTGCCTTTCTCTTCACGGAACAGTCTAGCCATGCCCGTCTTGGATACAGGATAATGTTTCTCTTTTACCGCTTGTACTAATGAAGTGACCAGTTTGCGGACTGCATCTAAACCCTCCTCATTGCCCTGGATAATAAATCCTCTGTTCCTTCCACTCATCTGTGCCTGGATTGCTACAAGATTTTGTTGATGTTGTTGTTTTACCTTTTCCAACTCCTGACCATGATATGTGGTAATGAGGCGTATTTTGTTCTTGTTTGAGGGAATTGTGCTTTTGATGATGACTTTTTTCTTGAGAAAATCCAAGATGTGTTTCTTTGTTTCTTCCAAATGTCTCTTAAATCCTGCAAGTTCAATAAATCTGTCACCTGAAGATAAACATAACATCAATTCATGAGTATGACACGAACATATTTTTTGCTAACTACACATGTATTAACTATTTTTCAAATTTCCTTTAAAAATACAACAGTTTGATATTATATGGCAGTAAACCTCCCTTGACATACAACTCACAAGAACAAGAAAATATATGAATGTCTAGTGTAAATTTTCTATGATAATATCTTCCGGTGTTAAAAAGTAGCTTTTCATATTGGCATCGATGAAAACTTTGTAGTAAAGTCGGCCCAAGATTTGTACAACATGTATCTTTCCAATTTTATACCAACCTAAATGCATTTAATGATCTCGTCCGCACATCAACGAATATGGTTAAAAACTCTCAAGTATTATTATTATTGCGATGGGAAAAGTTGAAAGGAGTTGTAAATAATTTCTTTGGTGACTTTTAATTGAGTGTGACTCAAACAAGATTAATGATTAATGGTTGGTGATTACAAGTTTTGTTGACTGAAGAACTGACAAATACCTGGTTCATGGCTGATGCCTGCCAAGACAAACTTTTGATTGTTGATAGAATCCAAAAGTCTCTTCCCATCGTGGCCTTGTAAGACAGCTAAAGCAGACTGTCCTTTGATTGCAATGGTATCTTCATCTATTTCATTGTCGATGTATGCTTTAGCTTTCCTGACATCTCTGGTAGTAGCACCGTAGATTGTGATCTTCCCATCATCTGATCCGCTGCAAGCTGCATGAATATCATTTGACCCTAGAACTTCACGAATTGTGTCCGGAACATGCTGAACAAATCGTACCTTGGTACTCCCAGATTTGAACTCTGTCTTTTCCAAACAGTCCATCCTCCTCCTTATCTTTAGCTCCACGTCTTTGATGGTTTTCCTTATTCCATCAAGTGTGATGCCGGTTTTACCAGGAGAGCTGAAAACTGTAATCTTCAGAGCTGGAAAGGACTTTTCAATCTCCTGTTTAATCCCACACAAGGTAAACAGCTGTAGCTTCTCTACATCCAAGGTAATGTCCTCTTTTGTTTGCTCAGCGTCATAGTCAGCATCCTTCTGTAATTTCTTGATGATGTCATTGATTGTTGCTTCAGCGACATCAACATCTCGTTGCTCTCCGACCAGTATCACTTCATGAAGTTGAGCATCTGGGACCATCGAGCAAGCTGTAGTCATCTTCTGCAGTTTATCAACAGCATCCTTCCACAGTGTTTGCGGAACTGGAACTCTGGCTGTTTTGTATCCTCTCATGAAGTCAGTCAGAACATCGACAGCTTCCTTTTCCCAGTTCAACCATGATGATTGGTGCTGGGATTCGTCTACTACTGGTTCTAGTTTAGCTCGAGACTTCTGAGAACCATCCGGCCACAGCAGATTGGCTTTCACCTTAGCCAAGTCTTTCAGCAGCTTCTTCATTGTATTTTCACCTTTCCCATTGAGGAATTCCATAGTAGGTTCATGTACTTCTACCGACACTGGTTTAGGGATATGTGGAGTTGGGGCATCAAATGGGCTCAGTCTTCCCAGGAAGTCATGATATGATACAATCCGCAAATCTTTACCACCGAGCTTATGATGACCCTTCGTTAAAACATCTTGAACCACTGCAGGAATGAAACAAAAATAAACTTAAAGAGTGAAAATTCTTTAAACATCCAACTGCATACATATTATAGGGCGCGCATGTCACCTGGTCACATGAACATCGACGTTGCTGTTTGTGAAACCTGAAAAACAGTTTGACCTACATTTTACGCTTTTTTGTTGCAATGTATTGGAGTTTTGGGCCCAAGTCTCTTTTTGAAAACGCGAAATGCAGTTATTGAGAAAACAAATTCCTTCCTAAAATTAAAACAAACAAATGTATTTATTAAAAATGGTACTTCCTTTGTGAAAACTGTGACGATTTTTCATACCAAATTCTTTGTCGGATTTGAGTATTGAGGCATGTTAAATTCTTTTTAGCATTACCATCAGTCAAGACCAAGAGGCAAATGATACACTTCAAAGAAAGTTTCAAACTGCCCATACAAGATTTTGTAACCAGAAAATAACAACAACAACAACAACAACAACAACAGCAACAGCAACAGCAACAGCAACAGCAACAGCAGCAGCAGCAGCAGCAGCAGCAGCAGCAGCAGCAGCAGCAGCAGCAGCAGCAGCAGCAGCAGCAGCAGCAGCAGCAGCAGCAGCAGCAGCAGCAGCAGCAGCAGCAGCAGCAGCAACAGCAACAGCAACAGCAACAGCAACAGCAACAGCAACAGCAACAGCAACAGCAACAGCAACAGCAACAGCAACAGCAACAGCAACAGCAACAACAACAGTCGTCTAGGTCTAGGTCTATACCAATCTGACAACTGAATTTGATTTTGTGATGTACATACCCTTCCAGTCTTCAAAGTAGACGATTGCCTGTCCATCCATGGGTCCTGGCTGTACGTCTCTCACACCGCTGCTGCCACTCTTCTTCTTGTTGTCAAAATACAACTCAACCATTTCCAAGTCTTGTGGAACTCCTGAAATGGTGCAGATAATATAAGCTTTAAAGGACATTAGTTTCCACAACACCTTCCAAGTTTTTAAGAAGTTCACACATAAAAAAACAAATTCTAACATGTACATCATATTACCAAAGAATGTCTCTCAAGAGAAAAATGAACATCAATGAAAGCATATTCTTGAATTTAGAAACTGAATCTTTATTGCCCCCATCCCTAAAGTTATGTGATTGTTCCAAAGGCATCTTGAACTGTGCACTTTAAATGGCAAAGTTGGTGCAAGCAGACATTGCGTGGTTTAATCAACATGGCTCAATTACACCAGGCCCTCACGGTTCACCTGGGCTTGACGGGCCCCTATTAAATGTTTCATATTTAAATTTAAATGTTTCCGATTTTGAGATTCTCCAATGACAGCGCCCTTTGAAAGATTGATATGGCCTTTGCCTTTTAAAGGATAAACTTTCAGGCTTAGCCTTTAGTTAAAGCAATCGCACAACATCGGTAAACAGTATTGTCCAAAGGCCCACACTTCGTGTATCACAACTTATATATAAAATAACAAACCTGTGAAAATTTAGGCTCCATCGGTCATCAGAGTCGCGAGAAAATAACGAGAAAACCCACCCTTGTTTCCGCACGTTGCGCCGTGTCATGACATTGTGTTTAAAATATATTCGTTATTCTCGATATCGAGAAGTGATAATTGTTTTAATGTTTTCTCAAAAAATAAAGCATTACATGGAAATATATTTATAGGGAAGTCTTTCACCATTACTTTCTGTAAACCCTGTAAGTTATTTGTAAATCTGTGAACTTTTAATTTTTGCTTTGTTCAGAAAATGTCCAATGGCTGTAGGATCATAGCGTAGGAGTAGGTTGTTGTCAAAATCGTTTTAAAAAAAGACAGCATTTATACTCTTGTTGTAAGCCGAGATTTTGGATGTGAGCAAAGCATCAATGCCAAGCAACACCGCATGCTACAATGTGTAAAATATACAAATAACAATCTTACCTTGGACTAAGATGGCATCAGAATGTTGAACTTTCTCTGCCCTCAATGAAGCACCTCGAAGTTTTCTCTGAGAAATGTTTCTGATAACATGCTCCAGGTCTGCGTATAACAAAATACATTGAAAAATTACATAAGATAGCTAGTTTCAGCTGAGGTTAAAATATCTAGCAATTAGAGAAGCCTTCTGTGCTTCGTAAAGCACTAATATACAAGAACTTAAGAGTTATATTCTTACATTTCCTACGATTCCTACTGTATTCTCAGTTCATTGTGTATACTATAGTGATTCAAAAGCTTCTTATGTGGCAGCTGTGGAATGAAAACCTAGTTTTAAATACCTCCAAAGGTGAATCCAATTTTGTCGAAAGTACGGAAGTTATTTTACAGATGAAGTTGGACAAATTTGTTGGGAAAAGAACCATTATACCTGGGATATCACATGAGAATGTACATATAGCTGTTCCAGGCTTCTCTCCATATTGGATTGTGGGTTCCTCATCCATGGATGCTCTATTCTCAATAAAGAGCTTCACATGCACAGAGGAGCAGCCATCTGGTATCCCGTCTAGAAACAGACATCGTGTATTGATTGGAAGTGGACGACGTTTCTTCTTGGTGATCAGTTTGACATCCAGTGTGGCGCCTAAAAGCTTGTGCTTTCTCTCAGCCACTGTAGAACTAACTGGAAGAAAATTATTGATAACAGACAAAAAATAATGAAACTTATAAACTGAATGGGCTGCAATGCGTTTTTTATTTATCTCTACGTGAAAAGCATTCATGATTAACATGATAACACTATAACCTGATTGGTCCTTGAAGGTAATGCTGATGGCACCAGTCTTAGGTTCTCTCTCTATTGTTTCTATTTCATCCCCTCCAGATTTACGTGGACTCTCAAAATAGAGCTTCAGTAACTCTAGATCTGTTGATTGCTCCAAACCAGTCACTACAATCAGTTGCTCATCTTCCTCTGGTTCATCTTCCTGTGGGTCATCTTGCAAGTTTTCCTGTCAGTAAATGGCATATCAGTATAGTTTAGATGCAGCGTAATAATAATACTAAATATATTTAGTTTTTGATTGTGAACAATTTTCCTGTTATCCTACTGAAAACACATGACACCAGTTTACATATATAAAGGGCCAATTTCATTTATAAAATTGCACCCAGGTGTTTCCCTCAAAATAATTGAGAGGAACCTCAGAATAGACCAGAAGTTGTAGTGTTTAATATGTTATAGATTAAGCTGTTCTTGCTCATGCTATCTGGTTGGCACCACCTGATACCGACCTCCTGTTGTTTTAGCACCTTTAGAATCTTATTCTGTTTTCAACCTCGCCAGACTGCCTAGTGCACCCACCCGATTCAAAGGCCGGCCTCACCAGACTATCAAGTGTACTTTTAGTACTCAAGTCTAAGACAAGTTACATCAGACACCTGCATGTCTAATCCCCCTTTATTAAATGGCCAGTCCTATCAAGCTGTCCTATTTAAGCACTTTTAGTACCTAAGATTATGGCAAGCCCTGCTAAACCGTCTAATGCAGCTTTAGTATGCCAGTCTATATGGACAGCTTTACCAAACTGTCTAATGCACCTTTGGTACCTGATTCTGTTGGTCAGTCTCTCCAGACTGTCTATTGCCTAGCTAGTAAAATAGTAGTCAATGATCAGTCACCTTAGACTGTTTAGTGCACCTTTATCACCTGAGTCTATTCTAGTTCAGCCAGACTGACTAGTGCACCTTTAGTATCTTAGTTTGTTGTGTACTTGATGGCCGTTGCAGTCGGACTGTCTTATGCATCTTTATGCACCAGTTCTGTCAGACTGGTATGTAGTGCACCTTTAGAACCATAATATAAGACCAGCCCAGCTAGACTGTAGTGCACCAAACTATCTAGCTCACTTAAGTCTGTTTATAATAATAATAATAACCGAATTTATAAAGCGACTTTTCCAAAGGATGCAAAGCGCAAGGGATAATGCAACCAAAAACCCAAAAGAGAAAATGACTTGAATCAAAAACACATTAGATGGAACGATTAAACAGATGTGTTTTTAAAAGTCCTTTAAACTGTTTTACAGAAGAAGCGTTCCGGATGCTTGTTGGGAGTGAGTTCCAGTTGCGGGGACCAGCGATGGAGAATGCACGGTCTCCAAACTTCCTTGAGGATCGAGGTACTACTAGATTGGATTGAGATCGAAGACCTTCACGTTTGGGTTTGCTGAGATCTAGTGTGTCTGAAATGTAGGATGGGAAAGTATTGGATACAGTTTTGAACATGTTCAGTGCCGTCTTAAAATTGATCCGCCGGTCGACCGGAAGCCAATGGAGATCCGTGAGCAGAGGTGTGGCATGGGAATACTTTGGCTTCTTATGGATCAGTCGAGCGGCCTTGTTTTGGAGTTTTTGTAAGCGGTTGAGATCGTGTTGCTTCAGTCCAGTGAGAAAGGAGTTGCAGTAGTCGAGGCGTGAGAGTACCAGTGCACGAACAACAGAATGACAGGTGTCATAATCCAGGTATTTGCGTATTATTGTGATGTTGCGTATGTGATAGTTAACGGACCTGCAGAGACCAGTGACATGTTGACTCATTGACATGGAGTAGTCAAAAGTTACTCCCAGGTTCCGAACGGATGAGACAGGATTGGTGGTTGCGTTTCCTATGGTGAGGGTTAGTATCTCAAGACGTTTGTAGTGATATGGTGACGATGCTATGAAAAACTCTGTTTTGTTTTCATTCAGCATGAGTTTGTTTGCGAGCATCCAGGTTTGGACATCCTGGATACAGTTGGATAGCCTAAACAAGCAGCCCTCGGCATCACACTGGATGGTAGGATCAAAACCTAGGTAAATTTGAATGTCATCAGCATACATGTGGTAGTTGACTCCATGCCGATGAAGGATGTCCCCGATAGGAGTAACGTACATGGTGAATGCACGTCGACCGATAACAGAACCTTGAGGGACACCAAACTCAAGGTGATGGACATCAGAGTTGGCACCTGCGGCATGGACCCAATGTGTTCTTCTTGTAAAGTAGGACAAGAACCACTGAAGAGGAGTTCCAGTGATCCCGAAACGATCATGAAAGCGTTGTAGTAGGATATCGTGGTCAAGGGTATCAAAAGCAGCAGAGAGGTCGAGCATTACTAAGAAAACGGCTCTGCTGCCGTCCATTATGCGGAGGATGTCGTTGTGTACCCTGAGAAGAGCTGTCTCGGTGCTGTGACCAACTCTGTATGCTGACTGCAATGGGTCGAGTAGCTTGTGGTCGTCCAGGTATTGAGTGAGTTGGGAGCAGACTACCGTTTCAATGACTTTGGACAGGTAGCGGATGTTGGAAACTGGGCGATAGTTCTTGTGTTCTTCTTTATCCATTGAAGGCTTTTTCAAGATTGGTGTTACTATTGCATCCCCCAGACTCTTTGGAAAGACACCTGACTGTAGGGATGCATTAACAATCTCAGTCAGCTTGGGAAGGAATGTCATAATGTGACGCTTGAGTACTGATGTGGGAATTGGATCCAGCTGGCATGATTTGTTGGTGGATCGCTGAACAATCTTCAAGAGTTTTTCCGAAGTAACAGGATAAAAATCCGACAACTGGCAATCTGAAGACGGCAAGGTAACCGACAATTGCTGATCGACGTGTTGATCAGCAATAAACAAACGAATGTTCTTTACCTTCTCCGTAAAGTGTTGACTAAATTGATTGGCCAGCGCGGTTGGTGATATTGAAACGGTAGGTTCTTGTGGGATGCTGCCAATTAATTCATTGACGGTACGGAAGATGACATTAGGGTTTGCATTAGTCAAGGATTCCTTGTAGTAACTGCATTTAACAGACGCAAGAGTTTCAGAGAAGGTGCGCTTGGCAGCATCAAAGGCAAACTTGTCGTTTTGAGATCCTGACTTACGCCATTTGCGTTCAGCTCTGCGACGCTCGCGTCTTGCGTCGTCGATTGATTTGTTATACCACTTAGGTCTGTGGCGCTTGGGTTTAGAGCAGGATGACGTGGGTACATGTATGTCAAGAACTGTGATGACGGCGTTATCAATATCGTTCAAGAATTTGTCAACAGTTCCATCATGACACACGTGCTGAAGTTGATCCGAGAGATCGTTTGCAAATGTTGTGAGATCTAACTTTCCGTAGTTGCGGGATGAAGATGAAGTGATCACCACGTTCGGTTTAGTGAGATTAAGTTTACAAGAAACCACAGCATGATCTGACATTTCGTTCATGTCAATCTTGTGATTTATCAGTAACCCATCTTCGTCGGTTCTGGTTACCAACCAATCTAGAGTGTGTCCCTGTGCATGCGTAGGTTCAGTAACATGTTGTTGCAGTCTTGAAGCTGAGAGAATGACAGACATCCGGGCGACATCCGGTTTCTCGGGACAGTCTGCATGGAGGTTGAAATCACCGTGCAGCAAAAGTTGCCCGGGCAAAACATTCAGACAATCAGCAAAGTTTTCGAAGTCAGTCAGAAATGTCGACACTCTCAGTTGATTTTTTACGGAGGGTGGTGGCCTGTATATAGCGGCGAAGTGCAAACTGTGATTTACATTAGACACGATAGCATACTCGAATGTGCTGGTTTCAAAATGAATGTCGGAAATCAGTTTTAGGTTAAGTTGAGTTTTGTAGAGTATTCCAATGCCCCCATGCTTGTCGTCTGGTCGGGTAGAGTTATCTCATTCATCACCACATGATCATCTATGCTAAGCCAAGTCTCAGTAAGGAACATAATATCGATGTCATGGCTCAGCGTGTAGTCGCATAGCAACAAGGTCTTGTTGAAGATTGAGTGAGCGTTCCAATGTGCAACGTGAAGTTTGTCATTGTTGGGGGGACAGAATGAGGTTCACGGTGGATATGACGTCCACCTCGACGACTTCGGTAGTGAAATATACCCAAGGTTTTAAGATTATTGGTAACATCCAACGGAAGCCGTGTTGTTTTGCCATGGTTCAGTGCAAGTAGCTCACTCTTTGTATACTGTTTACGGTTATTTATTGTGAGTTGATCAGCAAAAGCACTTCCATTCAAAATGTTTGAAGCGAATCCATTGTCATTGTAATGAGTCATTGTCATGCAATTGGTAGGGTAGCCAGTGCAGTAGCTATAGCAAAGCCACAATAGCATAACCCTTACAGTTTGAAGACCAACACGAGTTACAAACATCTTGGAAATTCTCCTTGAAGACTCAAGTGTAGCAATTCGGAGTTTGACCAGTATGGGGACATCATAGTGGATGTTGAATGATCTCAAGAAGGATGCCAAATCAAACTTGAATATGTCAAAAAAAGTTAAAAATAGGGCGAACTTTTAGTACCTGTTAGCACTATTAGTACCTGAATCCAAGGCCAGTCCCGCAAGACTGTCAAGTGAACTGTTGGTCCCCTAGTCTAAACGGCCAGTACCGCCATACCGTCTAGTGCACCTTTAGTATCGGAGTCTTTTGGCAAACCCTGCCAGACTATCTGGTGCACCGTTAATACCCTTATACACACTAGACTGTTGTACAACTGAGTCTACTGTCTGTTGGACAGTCCCTCAAGCTTAGCTTAGTGAACTATTAGTACCTGAGTCCAAGGCGAGTCCCGCACGACTGTACAGCCCTGCCAGACTGTCTAGCTACCTTTGGTACCCCAAATCTATGGCCATCAGTCCTGCCAGACTGTCGAGTGCACCTTTAGTAACCGATCTTTGGCAGGCCTAGCAAGACTATCTGATGTACCTTTAGTACCCGAGTCTGTTGGCCAGTCCCCGCTATACTGTATACATGTAGTTCACCTTTTGCACCTGAGTCTGTGCACCTTTAGAGTACCCACGTCAAGACCTACCAAGTCTCACGCATTAGGCGTGAGACTCACGCATTTGGGCTTTGTCTCACTCTCACACGCACATCAGCCATTTTCTAACGCATTGGGGCCAGACCGGGAAAAAAATACAAGTTAACGACAATGCATTGCCAAATCGCGCTCGAGTGTACAACAAACGCAATCTGCAATGTTTGCACAGTTTATCAGAATCATCAGGGGGAGGGGGGGGGTTGGTGGTGAGCTTTAAAAAATCTCACGCATAGCTGGCCTCTGGACTTGGCATCTCTGGTGTTGGAGGGACTGTCTATTGCACTTTAGAACCCAAGTCTTTGTGCTATCAAACCTACAAGGCTGTCAATTGCACATTTTGGTACCCTAGTTGTTGGCCAGCACAGTCCTGCCAGACTGCCTAGTGCACCTTTAGTACCCGAGTCTATGGCTCTCAGACTCTCTGTAGTGCACTAGTACCTAACTATGTTTTATGGCAGTCCCTGCTAGACTCTCCAGTGCACATTTTGTATCTGACTATGATGTGAGTCTGTTGGCCAGTCCCTGGATGAAGACTGTGTATAGTGCGCCTTTTGTACCCGAGTCTTATGGCACACCTTATCCAGCCTGTAGCCACACTTTCTATTGCACCTTTAGTAGCCATGGTCTATTGCGCAATCCCTCCAGACTATAGCCATTATCGCATACATTATGGTGCCGCACACACGACTGATGTCTAGAGTGCACATTAAGTACCCATGTCATGTGGCCACCAAACCTACCAGACTGTATCAAGTGCACCTTTTCTATCAGGGTCTGTTGCAAGCCCTGTCGGACTGTCCAGTGCACATAACACCCTTGTCTATGGCCAGACCTACATGTATCAGAACTGTAGTGCACCTTTAGTCCCTGTGTTTATGGCCATTCCAGCCAGCCTGTCTATAGTGTACCTTTGTTACCCAAGCCTATGGCCAGTGGTGCCAGACTTTCTAGTAAACTTTAATACCTGGGTCTAGTTGTTAGCCCTGCCGGAATGTCTTAAGCTACATACAAGCTACTTAATCGCAATTATTAGTTATCCCCAAGACAAAATACAGTTATTGTTATAATACAATTATTGTTATAATTTATTTAGGGAATAACAGTGCGAGTACCCGGTCTTCACTGCGTGGTAATGACCGGGTTGGTGGCTGGCGCTGTTAACGGACCGAGCCGGAGGCGAGGTCCGTTATCAGAGCCAGCCACCAACCAAAGACCGGGTACGAACACTGTTATTCCCTTTAATAAATACCTTTTTTAGCGAATTAAACGGCTAAAATTGTCCAAATTTTGTAACTTTTCTCTCGGCGGCACTTCCAGACAGGTTCAGGGGCCATATTCGAGCTTTTGATGGTTCCCATCTCTTTCGTGCGTTAATCACATTACTGATCTTTGAGACCAGTGACTCTTTGAAATAATGATCTTTTCAGCGCCTTCACTGGGGTCAAAGGAGGCAAATGATTGGACGATAGCTGTTCCTTGTGCATTAAAACGCGCGCTAGAGCTCGGCGTGGTCAGTTTATACGCGCGCACATGTAACACGCGCGCACTCAAAATTGATACATTTTCAGCACGCGTACGCGAAGTGCGCGAAGTTGCAATGAAACTAACAGGGATATAAATAAGCGTGCGATACAGTGCAACGCGCAAGGTTTACACAATGTATGCTGATTTAGTGGCCACTTATTCGCTATTTTCCAAAGCCGGTCTTTATACCACCGTTAACACTCCCACACCAATCAGAGACTTGAAACCGTCCAAGGTATTTATTAATATTACCTATTATTATTACTTATCATATAATATGGTGAAAACACGAATATTATGCCTCTGGCATTCCAAGTGGATATTTTCTTATCCGGCCTCTATGTGTAATGTATTGGAGGTAAACAATTTAGACAGCCAGTTTGTAAGTTTCCAGCAATGTTTTTACACCCTTTAACCAAATCCTGGTTTAAACCTTGATGTACAACTATAAAACCGGGGTAAACTCCAGTTAACGATACACCCACTTAACCGATACAAACCTGAGAGTTAAAAGGTTTGGTACCTTAGAAGATCAAGTTTTTGGCCATGGCATGTGAATCAATACTCACTGTGAATGAAGATGTATGTAATATAATTTACCTGTAGAAGTTTCAGATTTATTGGTCGTCAAGTGTTTGAGTGATAAGTGAAAGTCACAGAACACTGTTTTCAGGAGAGTTGATAAATTGGCCGTCAAGATAAATATTTTGTCTCTGATGAGACAAAAATTATGTTCGCAGAATTCAATTTATAATTTTTTTTTAATAGTAAATCTGTGTTTTGAATCATAGAAAAAGTTACCAAATCCTTTTAAGATCAACATAATCTGTAGGTACCTCTGAAGATGCAGACTCTGAAGTACCAGGGAGTGGTGCTGGGCAGCCTTGCACTTCTAGGGGAATCTTGATTCCATCAACAACCATCTCATGATCAGACCTTGCTAACATTTTAGTAACACCTGTGTGCAGAAATACATATTAGTGGGTGAAAGTACACATTTTTAAGGGTTGAAATAAAGTTTGCACACAATCTACTCCAAAAATCCTACCACACAAAAACAGGAGCAGCTTGAACTCAAATTGTACTGGGGTGAATCCGTACGGGTGACGCAGAGAAAGTTCCTCATGCACTAAAAGTGCTACGTCGTGTCTGCGTGCTCCCAAATCCGTACTGAGGCGGTACTCGGCACGTACGGATCCCCAAATCTTGCCAACGTTTTTGCACGTAGACAGCACGCACTTGCACGTACGGCGGGTTGGGACCGCCGCTTAACACGGTCGGCCAGTTATGGTCGAATTTTTGACTCCCATAAATGGCCGACCGTGTTAGTTCGCACAGTAAAAAGGAAAATCACGCAATTTCGAGCCAAACTTGTGTGGATCATTGTATTTTACTTTTAAAACATCTTTCCAACTATATGCATTTTATAAAAAACGGTTTCAAACGCTTTTTATAGACTAACTCGTCCGATCCAGGGCAACGTGTTCCTTCAGGCGCGGGTCCCGCTAGAGTTCCATGCTGTGGCCAATTTCACAAAGCACTCAGATTGATCTTAACTGTGTATCAAACTTATTTGCTAAGCAAAGTGTGGTGTCACACTTTGTTATAATTCTACACTGTTATTACAAGATGAAAAAAAAAAAAATATGCCATGTTTATTTCAACACAGTTTTGCGATATATAAACACAGTTTTGCGATACATGCTTCATAAATGTCAGCTGGTTTTTGAGCTACTAATGTTTTACTTCTCATAGGCGTGTACTAATTGCACCCTTCCCATATACATTTGAAAACACCTTTTCACAGTCCTGCCTAATTATTCCTATGGTTCCCATACAATTACCATCAGTCAGTGACCCAAATAATGATAGCATGTCCTCAGCCTGAGCTGTTCTTTGCACCAAGGCACAGCAAAAAGTGCAAAGTGCGCACGCAAAAAGACCGATTCCAGTGCTGGAAAAAATATGGGGGCTGCCCGTGCGATAGTCTACTTCATCATACACTTAACGATCATGGAACTGTTCCCCTACAACATGTTATTGTATTAATTACAACATGTTATTGTATTAACTGGAAAAATGTAAATTAAAAAACGCAATTCAGTTTATTTTATTGCCAGTGTCTTGTAAACATATTTTTGGACAAATAAACCAATAATATAGGTTTTCTCGGTCAAATTCTGCAAATGAGCAGCCAATTTAATTGTCATGCGTTCGAATTAAAGTTATTTTGCCTTTCCGGTTTTTACTGCGTTTCAAATTCAGAATTCGGTAATTCAATTTCGTTTTGAGGCATTCAAGTTCCTAGCACACTCATTCTTTTTCATGACACACAATCATCATTCAAGTTAGCAAAGCTGGTTCGACTAGAGATTTTGCTGATTTAATAATTTTCAATTTCGTAAAGAGGCAATCAATTTCGCTCACCGAAGTTTCAAATAAGTACGACTAAAGAAATACGAAAAAACAGATAAACTGTATAAGGCAAACCGTTTCGTACCTTCACTTTTAAATTGAGCGAACCTTATTTTCTTTATTTTATGTTTCCAGTAGACTTTACCTTGGGCCCCATAAGGGTTGTTTTCATCTTATTTTTTCGGGAGACCTTCAATGATTAACTGACCAAGACCTGACATTTGAATGTGTTTGAATTTTTTTTTTTTTAATGTTTTTCCAGTTGTTGGTTTTTGTAAATATTCACCAACCATCTGTTGGCGGGCCAGACATCTTGGCATATTATGTTCAAGAGTGCCAACAAATTAACCGCATGCCTTTAACATTCGTATAAGTAAACAACAAGTTAACCAAGCGTTTTAAAGACTGCACAGATATCAGAATTGACTGCCTACAAATGAAATTGAATGACTAAACACACGCCTCAAAAACACTCCTGCGAATTTGAATGCAGCTTCGACGAATTGTTAAATTGAATGATTATTTTGTTAAATCGAATGACGTAGAAGTAGATTTGACTAGTCTTAAAATGAAATCGAATGACCCTTTTTTGGTTGCATTCGATTTCGTGCGAAATAGAATAGGCTGGTGGTTAAATTGGCTGCTCATTTTCCGAAATTGACCAAGAAAACCTATAATAAACTAGACATCTAGTGTTTGTGAACAAACACACAGCTGTTCCGTTTTTAATTTTCAATGTTCAAGGGGTCTTTAATTGAAAAGAAACTGATGATCGGTTGCATGGTTCTTGAGATATGGTCCCACTTCCGGTTGACCCGGAAGTAAAGGTCAATTTGAGGTAAAGGTAATCCAAGTTCAATCTTTAGGGTTCAAAGGGTATATAACTGAAAAGAACTTGAACATTGGTTGTGCAGTTCTTAAGATATGGTTCTACTTCCGGTTGACCCGGATGTAAAGGTCAACTTGGGTCATGGTCATCCAAGTTTAATCTTTAATGATCAATGGGTCTTAAACTGGAACTAAATGGAAAAATCGGTTGTGTTGTGCTTGAGGTATGGTCCCACTTCCGGTTGACCCAGAAATAAAGTTCAACATGGGGTCACGGTAATGAGAGTTCAATCTTCAATGCTGAAAGGGGCTATAAATGAAAAGAAATTGAAAATTGGTTGCTTAGTTCTTGAGATATGGTCCCACTTCCGGTTGACCAGGAGGTAAAGGTCAATTTGGGTCACGGTAACCAAAGTTCAATCTTTCGTGCTCGATGGGTCTACAATTGTAAAGAAATTAAAAATCGGTTGTGTAGTTCTTGAGATCATTAATCTATGACATTCCCTCATCAGCAGGATACATCATTTATGTTACTTTGAGAGTTTCCTGTTTGGCAGTGTTCTTCGTCTCGAGACTGGTCTCGGTATATAAGACACAGCACAAACCCAACTATTTTATGTGGTTCAGGAGAAAATTATTTCTCCTCTATACTATAATGATCGTTGATTCGCTGGGCGCCACAATGTTTTCCGTCAAGTGGCGCCCGCACCCTGCTGAATCGATGCGTCCTAGGGTTAGGGTTAGGTAATCACTCTTAAAAAAATAGTTGAATAGTGTCTTGAGTTATGGTGCCACTTCCGGTTGACCCGAAAGTAGAGGTCGACATGGGGTCACGGTAACCTAAGGCTAATCTCCGATGCCCAAGGGGTCTTAAACTGAAAAAAGTTTGAAAATCGGTTCAATGGTACTTGAGATATGGTCCCACTTCCAGTTGACACTGAAGGAGAGGTCAAAATGAGGTCACGGTTTTTCCCAACAAGTTTTAAGACATAAGGAGTCTATAACTGAAGAATTTTTTTTAAATCGGTTGTGTAACTCTTGAGATATGGTCCCACTTACGGTTAGCCCGGAAGTAGAGGTCAACTTGAGGTCACAGTTTTTCAAAATTAATGTCCATGCCCCAAGGAGTCTTCACTACAGACAGTGTAAAAATTGGTCCTGCACTTCTTGAGATATGGTGCTGCAAGGATTTTCACTGTCAATAGAGGGCGGTATATAAGATGAGTGGTCCCTAGTTGAATAATGTAAAAACTTGCAATTGACTCAGGATTGTTTGATTTGGTTGGTTTCTTGAGTTCATGCCAGTATCTTTAGAGTCCATTGCCATGTGACAAACTACTTAATGATAAAATCCTTGTATTTGGTTGGTGGTTTGATGTTTGATCTAGTTCGAGTGGATTTTACTGAACTCGTAACCACCAAACTCTGCACCTACGATCACCATTTTCTGCTAAATGTGCATGCGCGGAATAAAATGTGCGAGCTTGGAAGCACACAAACAAAAGAAATCCCTGCTAAGCAGTGTATTTCGCTTGACGTAAGCGCAGAATTCACTGCTTCTTCTAAGCACTAAATCTTTGCTTCCAGAGCACAGCACTACATTGGGCCCATTCGCACAAGATTTTTCATAAGGTTTATCGCGATTCAGAACCGCAATGCATTTTGGGAAGGAATATGGGGCGGTATCTACCAGTTTCTACGACTCGCGCTCGCAATGCCTATACCTTTGTGTGGGTTCAACAGTGCCCTCTCTTGAAATTTTGCGATTCGCGATAAAACCTTAACAAGCAAGTTCCCATCATGATAGGCCTGGGTGACTAGTGAAATTTACTAACTGGACTAGTCGCACCTTAAACCCAACTACGACACTTGTCGAGATAAATTACGGATTCTCAAGACTTGTGCCGCAAAGTGTTGCAAGCGCACGTTATATTATATGTTGCGAATAGTAAGAAGCAACACAACTAAGTGTTTCACCAGACAGGTAGTCGGGTCAACGTTTGAGCACGATTATAACAGAGTAGAGAAAAATAGTAGTCGCGACTCAAATAATAATTTGTAGTCGTGACTCAAACAATAATTTGTAGTCGCGACTTTAACACTAAAGCACACTAGTCGCCCCGGCCTACTTTTGCACGTAAGTAAACCACGGGTATTATCCTGCGAATGCAAATCAAATTTTTGAGTCACTGTTGTTTTCGCAGCGAAAGTTTTGCAGGAGTTGAGCACAATTAGTCAATGTAGCGTTTTTTTATTGGGAACTGTGACGCTCAAGAATGCATTCCTTGCTAAGCTGTTAAATACGCTTAGCGTAAGCACAATTCCATGATTACATAAGCGCTGCGATTCTTAGCCATTGCAATGGCCCAAGACCAAACTACACTAAAGCTTTTTAAACACAAAAAGCAGCTAAACACAGCAAATACAAGTACAAGTTGTGATTCAAGGTATTCTGCTCATCTGCAATTTTTTAAAGCAAAATAATTTGCCTATTGATTATAATAAGTAGCTCTATTTAGCCACTATTCGGCTCAATTTCTGCATTTTTATAAAGCAAAATGTTTTGCCTAATTATTATAAGCAGCTCTACACAAGTGACCCACTCAACCACAAGAGAAACGTCAGAATAATAAAATCGCTGCTTTTGTATTCCTGCCAAAGAGTTTTTGTATGTCATGGTATAATTTCCGAAAAGAAAGCGAAATACTTGAACTAGTTTACGGTTATGGTCCCCGACTTCACCCGTAAAAGATTCCAAATCCCAGGCGTTCTATTTTTGTCGTCCACGCTCGTCGCCTGAAACGAACCCGGTCAACTCGGTCCCAAACTAACTCGGTCCCAGTCATACGTTGACAGTTTTTTCACTCATTTCTCAAAAACGAACCCGGTCAACTCGGTCCCAAACCAACTCGGTCCCAGTCATACATTTTGACAGTTTTTTTTCACTAATTTCTCAAAAAATACAACACCACAGCAAGTAATATTTTAAGGGAAGCTTTCAACTATCATTATCTTCAAACTGTTTTAAGTTTAGTGTAATTCTGTGGACACCATGGTATGTCGTCGTCGTCAAAAACGTACCCCTATCTATATACGCACGTTCGCTAAACGAAAACCCTATGCCTTTGTGTACGTCCAGAACTCGGTTAGGAAGTCAAGAAACAGACACTGCGCTGTGGTCCAGAACGTATGTAGAAAAACAAGAAAAAGAGACTTGAGTAGACTCCTCTCAAGAAGCCACAACTCATGATAGGTACATACGGAATCGCATTTACCACAGAGATCGTTTGGAAGCGACTGCATCCAGTTATGTGCAAACGCGTAGACTCATCTCAAGAAGTCACAACTCATGATAGGTACATACTGTACGGCATTTACCAAAGAGAATACTTCGCAATAACATGAAAGTGACTGCATCAAGTTTACAAATTAAAAATTCAAATGAAGACCACGTGGTTAATTAATGAAGAATTTTTACACTTTTGTATTAGAATAAAGCTTAGGCTCTAAGCTTCAATTTGATATATGATTTAACTATTTTATTCTAATACTTTAGGAGTAGGGGCCTAAACAAAAACGCTGTACAAACGCTATGGGGTTTGAGGCGGAAACAAAGAATAATAATAATAATAATAACTAGACTTCAAGTGTTTGTGAACAAACACAGAGCTGTTCCGTTTTTAATTTTTAATGTTCAAGGGGTCTATAATTGAAAAGAAACTGAAGATCGGTTGCATGGTTCTTGAGATATGGTCCCACTTCCAGTTGACCCGGAAGTAAAGGTCAATTTGGGGTCTAGGTAATCCAAGTTCAATCTTTAGAGCTCAAAGGGTCTATAACTGAAAAGAACTTGAACATTGATTGTGCAGTTCTTGAGATAAGGTCCCACTTCCGGTTGACCCGGAAATAAAGGTCAACATGCGGTCATACCTAACCGATACGATTGTCCAATGCCAAAGGAGCCCATAATTGAAAAAAAGTCTGAAAATCGGTTGGGTTGTTTTTGAGATTAGGTTCAACTTCCGGTTGACCCGGAAATAAAGGTCAACATGGGGGTCTTAGTTTTCCAAGTTAATATTTAATGCCTAAATAGTCTATAACTGAAAAAAGTTTGAAAATCAGTTGTGTAGTTCTTGAGAAATGGTCCCACTTCCAGTTTACCCAAAAGAAGAGGTCAAAATGGGGTCACGGATTTTCCCCAACAAAATTTAATGCCTTAGGAGTCTATAACTAAAGAGAAAATTAAATCGGTTGTGTAACTCTTCAGATATGGTCCCACTTCCGGTTTACCCGGAAGTAGAGGTCAAATCGGGGTCACGGTTACCGGAGGCAAATCTCCTATGCCTAATGAGTCTAATACTGAAAAAAAACTTTGAAATCGGCCGTACACTTCTTGAGATATAGTGCTGCAAAGAAATACTCTTTAAAGCTTCTAATAAGCATAAATTAACATGTGATGACGTCACAGTCTTAAAATTGTATTTTTCGTACTAATAAATTTCATAAGGTACACGATGGTATGCAACTTACCCCAATCCAATGCCTTTTGCAAAATCTCAATTTTGTATTGCCTTAAACTTGGAGAAGCTATTGCAATGCGTTGAATGTGACTGCATCCAGTTTATGAGGTACTACGTTGAACCCATGATGCCAAGATTTTTAATTAATCGTTAATTATAGACGTACTTTGATTGATTTTAATGGACTGAAACATCTCTTATTAGAATCAGTTACTCCAATCCCCAAGGAGTCTATATCTACAAGCAGTCTGTTAAACGGCCGTGTAATTCTTGAGATATGGTGCTACAAAGAGTTCCCAATTAAATATGCAAATATGGGTTACGTGGTTAATTAATTACGAATTAAAAAAAAAATTGGTCGGTGGTTTGATGTTTGATCTAGTACAAGTTGACTTCACAGAACTCTTAACCACCAAACTCTGCGCTTATGATCACCATTTTTCGCTTACTGTGTTTTTAAACATCATATCATGTCATGCATGCACACAGGTTATGTTGGGCTTACAATTGAGAAAAAGAAAAGGCAACACTAATCGATATAGAGATAAGAATCAAACTTAAATATTACAAAAAGAAATATATTTTTAGTTTTGGGGGATAAAAAAAAAATTTGATATCGGACGGAGATTCGAACTCGCAACCCTTTGGTGTGTAGTCGCGACTGATGACCACTAGGCTAGAAGGGCACGATGCAAAAATGGTGGGTTTTTACATGTGTGCATCAACAGAGGGGATTATGATTCGGCGAAATAATTCTCGTTTCATGATTTTGCGACCATTGTTACTAAATATGAACTGTTAAGTATTAATATAACTATTAAGTATGGTTGAAATGTAGTATTAGATGCCTTTGGGGTTTTTTGACGACGACGTCGATGTCGTTAAAAACCCCTATCTAATTACGCACGTTCGTTTTAACGAAAACCCATGCACAGAGTAATTGGTCCAGAACGCGGTTAGAAAAACAAGGACAAATTTAACGCACGTTCTAACGAAAATCCCAAACCTCCGTACGTTGTGCGTGTACAGAGTAATGTGTCCAGAACGCGGGTAGGAAACAAAATAGTATAGACTCCTCTCAAGAAGTCAACAACACATAGAGGTACAAACTGTGTTGTATTACCAAAGAGAGTATTTCACAATAACATAAAAGTGACTGCATCAAGTTTACAAATTAAAAATTCAAATGAAGACCACGTGGTTAATTAATGAAGAATTTTTACACTTTTTTATTAGAGTAAAGCTTAGGCTCTAAGCTTCAATTTGATATATGATTTAACTATTTTATTCTAATACGTTAGGAGTAGGGGCCTAAACAAAAACGCTGTACAAACGCTATGGGGTTTTAGGCGGAAACAAAGAATAATAATAATAATAATAATAATAATAATAATAATAATAATAATAATAATAATAATAATAATAATAATAATAAAAATAATAAAAATCTCGACGAAAACAATAGCTGTTCCGACTGGATCGGAACAGCTAAAAAAGGTATGCGCGAAATTGCTCTATAGCGACATCCAACACATGAACAAACTTTTACCATGGTGAATTTTAATTTTACAGTTGCCATTTCCCCTTGTTTTGAATAATAATGGTACGTCCGATAATGGCTAATATGATAAAACAACATGGTTTAATAATTTTTTTGTGCAAAGTCGATATGAGCTATTATCGACTATAATTCACCCTAAAACCATTATTTGAATATCAAAATGTTTGTTAGATTGCACTAAACATACTTGGGTTAGTTTTTGAAAACCAGATTCTTGAAATATGCATCATGATAGGGTTCGCATTTTTTAATTTTTTTATTTATACTTTTGATGCATTTGAGTACCACGTAGCAGCATGTAAGGGGGCTCTGGGTAGAGGTAGTACCTTTGTTTTTCTGGTAGTACCTTTGTTTAGTTGCATTCTAGTATAGAATGGACAGAAACACTGGTTCTCATCCATCTCCTAATCTCTCACATCTGGCTCCAAGCATGCGCCACACCCCGGTTCCCTATCTCAACTGGTGGGCTAAATGATCTGGAGGGGGTGCTGTGAAACATGATATCACTAGGCGAATGAACTTCCAAGATGAAGTCACCGGCAACCAGGGCGGAAGCTTTCCCCAGTTGGAACCCAGCGGATCCTTGGCGGCCGGAAGGACAGTCGTCTTCACCCGGAGACTCTATGACGAGCAGAGTGAAAGCCGAAAGGAAGCTGCTGCCCCGACAACTCGGGTTCTGACTGCAAAGAGTGCGACCCGCATTGGATACTGGAATGCAAGGACAATGTCTGAGCCTTCCAAACTAGCTCAAGTTAAAAAGGAAATGGATAACTACAAGATCAGTATCCTTGGACTGAGCGAATATAACTGGGACACAATATAACTTCCATCGTGGAGGTGTCGCCGTCATCCTTGATAGAGTCGCCAAGAATGCACTGGCTGAGTGGGTACCAGTAAACGAGTGACTAATCAAAGCGAGGTTTGTGACTCTACATGCAAAAGTCTCCATCATCCAGTGCTATGCGCCTACCAATGACCATGAGGATGAACAGAAGGACGTTTTCTACCAACAACTGCGAGACCTGGTAGATCAGGTCCCACGTCACGTTAAAAATCGTCATAGGGACATGAACGCACAGATAAGCGGAGATCGAGCAAGATATGACATTGTTCTCGGCCCTCATGCATATGGAAGGCGAACAGAGAATAGAGACCGCTTCATTATACAGTTCTGCTCTATGAATGATCTCAAGATTGGTTCATCCATGTTCCAACACGAGGATATCCACAAAATAACATTTTATTTCTTATATAGAGGAGCTGACATCTGCAGTGATCACCACCTGGCCATCGCAACACTTAAGATCAAGCTGTAAAAGAAAAAGAAAACGACAACAACTCCACCAAAGAAGTTTGACATAACCAAGCTTAAAACCCCCCAAATCAAGGAGAGATTCCAAATATCCATACAGGATCGCTTTGAAGCTCTGGCAGAGCCCACACCAGGTTCAACTGATTGGTGGGACCAGCTCAGAGATGCAATGAGAACAGCGGGCGAAAATATCCTTGGGTACCAGAAACCTCTGAAGGAAGAATGGATCAGTGACCGCACATGGGGGCTCGTTGCCCAGAGGAAACAGCTAAATCAGAACCGTCACAACAAAGCCTCACACAACACAAATTCTTATCAGGCCTACATGGAGAAGGACAGAGAAGTCTGCTGACCGATCTGCCTGGAGAGCGTTGACTACCTCGTGCGTCGGACGACGCAGGAGCCCCCTATAGACGATGTGACCTCTGACGTCACACGAAAACCATAACACGATTCGCGCGCATACCGCCGGGCAAAACCTTTATGTTTTGGCAACCAGCTAGAAAGTGTACGCAATCTTACTATGACTACGCAACTCAGTGCCCGGCGAAACATGACGTATACAGTGTTTTGTCAACAGAGGGCGGTTTAAATGTAAACATGGGTCACATCGTCTATAGTCAGGTGGCTTAGCGAAATTACCGTTACACGGCGGACAAAAGCACCATTTTTGGCACAGGGCTTCCTAAGGGTCTATTAATTAATATTAGCCGAGGAGCCCTCCGGAATTTTTGTAATTTTTTACATAAATCAGAAAATTTCAAAATGGCCGCCAAATATGACAAAATGTAATTTTCTTGAGGCCTGGGAGTCATAAAAACCTCAGAGTGGTTGCTAAATAAGTGACTTACAGGTAGTTGGACATATAGGAGTACTGAAACATTTTTTCCGCTTTTTAAATATCGCAGATACTCAACTTTCAATCCACCCCCCCCCCCCCCCCCCGTTCAACCCGATCAAATCTCACCCTCTTAGGGGCGGATCCAAACATTCTGAAGAAAGGGGGTTTCTGACCTATCAGTTTTTACTTTCATAATCATAATGCTCACCATACACAGATTATACCCCCCATTTACAGGATGTAATATATTTGTTTAAACAAAATAACAATAATAACAACAACTGTTTGTAAAGCGGCAAATTACCAACTATTATAGTTGTATCAATGTTTTATTTTATTTATTTATTGTTTTCTTCTGGTTTTGTGGTGGAGCGGGAGGTCGATCATCCCCCGATCGTGAACATTAGTAGTTGCGCATATCATGTATATACATTCATGACAAAGTTATCTTTCTCTAACTGTATCCGAGCCCACAAGTGCACAATTCGGCTACCATTGATTCATCTATATGCACATGCGACCTGAGAAATAATCCAATGAGGATTGCCCATTCATCTGATGGCATTTGAGACGCTGACAATCTGTGGCTGGGAGATCTCCTCTGTTGGGAGGCCCTGATCATTCTGCTGGAAGTTCTCCAGGATATCTCTTCGAGAAAACCCTCTTCTTGAAGTTGCTTCAGCAGCCAGTATCTGGTCCTGAGAGCATCCATCACTAATAAAAACAACAGGTTTTCTGTGAGCCCAAACGCTCCACCTGAATCTTTCACAAACTTGTTCTTCTGCTCATGAGCTTGATCATAGGGATCACAAAGAATTAATTGTGAGTTGTCTTGGAAAGGACCAAGTGAAAAACTTCTCAAACTTATCATTGATAAGGCAAGGAGTTCATCTCTGATGCTGACAGCAGGCATCATACGTGAGTAGTTTACATGGTTCAAGGCAAAGAACAGCAGTGTGAGTTCCTGCAAGACAATCAACATACAGAAAGAGGGGAGTATTCTTTCTGTGAGCCCCGATGAAGATGAGAATGAGGTTTTTGTTTCATGATCATGAAAGTAGGGTTTCTCCTCTGCATGTTAATGTTTCGTCAAGCTGTGGCAGACTCTTTACTATGGGGCCCTCACTGAGCATGAAACCCTCACTCATTGAGATGTGCAGAGACAAGAGAGTGATATTGTGGGCTTGCCTATCTAGTTAATGTGAGGGATGCCTTCAGATACAAGTCTACCACACCAGATAATGCTACCTCTTAGAAAAATGTCGTCCGGTCCGGCTAGTAACTTCGAGCAGAGACATCCCCAATATTTTCCAGATTGCCTTTCTGTTAGCAGACCACCTACATTTAGCACACGCTTACTCTCGCAGTGAGAATCTGGTCATTTCTACTGTACAGACTTTGCCAGGGTGAACACAGGTTGGTCAAAGTAATAACTGGATTTGTCATGGACTAAGAAATTTGACAGTTTGTCTCTCAACATCCATTGCATGCTTGATCATAGCAGGAGTGGGGACTTCTCAAAGAATAGGAGAGTTTTTTGGTTTTTTGAATGCTCCACCCATCTGAGCACCCATCGACTGGAAACATAACACTTATACAATCTGGCACCGTCTTTAAAGTTATGGCTGGTACATTATAGGCGTAGCAGCTGTCGGGAAAGAGTGTGCTTTTCCTTTCCAGAAAGGTGGTAAAACTGTGTACACCGTATGTTTTTTATTAGACTTAACAATCCCCTATACTTCGAAAACAATTATAATTCATTGAAAGTGTCTTTTACACTGGTCTTAAGTCTCCATGTTGTGAGATAGTACTGTTTGTTTGCTTAAAAATTGTGTTTTATCTAGATATTCAGATGATTCATGATTGTATGTATTCCTATTATTTTAACTTGCAACCAGAGGTCTTCCCCCCCCCCAAAAAAAAAAAAAAAAAAAAAAAATGGAATAAAGTTTAAAAGGTGATATTTTGTTATGTAGGCGGCCATCTTGATATTTTGTGATTTACATAAAAACAATTACAAATTCCGGAGGGCTCCTCGGCTAATATTGATTAATAGACCCTTAGGAAGCCCTGTGCCAAAAATTGTGCTTTTGTCCGCCGTATAACGGTAACCTTGATATTTTACGCTTAGCCACCTGACTACTATAAGTCTATGTAGTTGCAGAGGTTTCCTTTATTCTGATTCATTACAGCAGGGTGAATATTCATGTACACCTGAAGCTTACCCGCACTAGTCAAAGGCGAATGAATAGACTGTGTGCTCGTGACATACCAAGTAGCACAAACAGTGCAGGACTGTCTCAACTCACAGTTTACTCTGTTTACTCGTAATGTCACGAGCACAAAGTCTATTCATTCGCCTTTGAATAGCGCGATTAGCTTACCGGGGGTTTCGTCATCGCAGAGGCCAATACCGATACATAAATATTCACCCTGCTGTAATGAATCAGTATAAAGGAAACCTGTGCAACGTTCGTCGTGTATGTAAATTGTGGGTGTAGCTACCCAGGGAGAGCTGTTCATTGGCTATGACGTGGTCGACCGGCCGACGTACCTCCAAAACCTATGAACACTAGTAAGTAGCAGCATGTATAACAACTTGTTGAACTTTGGATGTGCCTAGCCAAGTCTGGATTTTCTGTTACATACAATGCGACGGAGTCCAGGGTAAAAGGTCCCGTGCCATTGCAAAAACAAATTAATTAAACAACAATTTTTTTAAGAATTGTTTTAACAATTCTTAAAAAAAAGAGTCATTTCGTGTCAAATCAACCAATATTCTGTAAATGTCACCACTCAGGTTTGGCTAAAATTCACTTTGAATACCAATCAATGAATGACACATGCCAACTCCAGGTCATTTCAGAATAAAGGTTCCTCATAAGGGGCGTGGCAACCCTCTTCAAGTGCGCACGATTCACGCCGTTGAATGTTTCGCAATTGTAATTAGTCTAAGAACACCTTTAAACAAAAAACAAGCTGTAACTGATGGTACCTATGGTAAAACTCCAATTTGGCCTTAACATAACGTATCCCTCCTTTACTGGCTGCTGGAAACAAAAATATTTACACAGTATAAAATTTCATTTCAATTTTCAGACCCCCCTTTTACTTACTTGTGATAATCAGAAAAGCTTGATTTTGCATAAAGGTACATATGGTTGTCCCCAATAATTAATACAAATTCTTTAAAGCCACAAGATTAATTGACAGAAGATCTAACAAAAAACACATTCTATGGTGACATTTAACCTTGGAAACAGTTATCCACCAACTTTAAACTTCACAATCTGGACATACAAAGCCCTTGAATCTTTATCTGTACCGAGCTCATTCAGGAGACTCAGCTCCTGTGGGCCCAGTGACTGGGCGCTAGATTCCTCTTTTCGAAATTTTGACATTATCGGTCATCTAGCCGATAATGTCAAAATCTCGAAAAAAAAAGAATCTAGCGCCTCAGTCACTGGGTCTACATCTCCTGCATGGTTAGGCAACGATGTAATGGCTCTATTTTGATAACATCGGTCTCATCCCATTCACAGCATGGCGACTGTGACGAAACCGATGTTGAGCGAAAGAGAGCAATAACAGCTCAACAGGTGGGCATTAGTCCCTGCTCGGACTACGATACTCTACGGTAACGTAGTAGGGCCAATCATTCGAACTGTTGATTAATTAGGTGTTCGGGCCAACAGCCCGGAACACCTCTTATTTTTGTTCGTTTTTTTTTTTTTATTCATACTTCTTCTTAGGTGTTCGGACTCGAGTCCGAAGACCTCTTGTTTTTGTTCGTTTTTTTTTTTTTTTTTTTTTTTTTAGGTGTTCGGACTCGAGTCCGAAGACCTCTTGGTTTTGTTCGGTTTTTTTTTAGGTGTTCGGACTCGAGTCCGAAGACCTCTTGTTTTTGTTCGGGTTTTTTTTTTTTTTTTTTTTTTTTCTTTTTTTTTTACTTCGCCTTCTTCTCCGTGGTTTTTGTCCGCTAACAAAGACATACTTGCTAAGTTCACATAAACTTCAAACTTCACACATAGTTAGATATTCATTAGTAGATGAAACCGTTTTAGTTTCGTCATGATGACGTCATCAGGTGTCGAATTACAAGGTTTTTAGGTTCAAAAAGTGACCATTTGCTTTTCGCTATATGTCTTCGAATTTTATAGTTTTGATATTCATAATTACGCATCTGATAGATCAAGACTGGGACTACATTTGAAAAGTTAACGTCAAAATCGTATGACCCCTCCTTCCGTTCGTACCGGAAGGTCAAAGTTTGCAATTGTATATTTTTCTTCAAAAATACATCTCCGTCCCTTGCCCTCTAACAAAAGCACACTTCCCAAACCTGTATGAACTTTTAACTTCACACATAGTTATATATTTATCAGGAGAAGAAACCGTTTGAGTTACGTCACGATGACGTCATCAATTCTTGAGTTATGAATTTTCAAAGTTTATTATTTCAAAAAATCATAACTTTTGATCTACATGATGGGTTGTTACAATCGACACATCATCGGAAAGTTCGTTAAAAACTCCGTAAATGCCTCGCAGACATGATCCCATTTTGATCTCGTCTTCTGGTTCAAAATCGAGTTTGAAAATTCATAATTTCATGTATAAAGAACTACGAAATTTCCCCATTGGTTGTGCGTAACACGTGTGTCGTACACGTGTAGTGTAATAGGCATCATTTATTTGGTGGCATGCTGCCTAGTTTATCGTACTCTGTGCCATAGCGTGATATGCATAGAGCTATATAGCTCTATTATTTAGAGCTGTATAGCTCTATTTATGCAGAACGCTGCGAAAACGATTTCCTCTCAATCTTCGGCGTCAAATTGTTCAAATGTTACCCCTCTGATGGCTTAGTGGTCAATGTGGAATTGAAGACGAAGTTTCGCTGAGATGGCCACCTACTTCAGTGATTCATGGGACTTTTAATTATGTGAGAAAACAACAGTACAAAATTACGAACATTGGTCATGTTTTGGTTAAACACCGAGAAGAATAGAGACATTACATCGATCGACCACTCCCCCCAGGTGAAAGGCGTTGTGGGCCCACGGAATTCACGTCAGTATTACAATATCTATTACTTTTTGAACTTAGCATAATCATCAATTGTTTTGATTATTTGTTAAAACAACTATCCAAGTTATTCTGAGTTAAATAGTTTGAAGAAAAAAAATCTCTGGAATAACATAAGCCCTTTTAAACTTTCTCTAGTAGGAAAGGACGTTACGTAAACTAATCTATTTCTACCTCCATGCACAGACATGGATGTTACAATACAAAACATTCAAAGAAAACAGAATGGTTAAAGTATGGGGGCCCAAGCAATTAGGAGTGGTCTTGCTAAAATAAACTGCCGGATTAAAGAAAACTTTAGTACAAACAAATAAATAAAACAATCCAGATTTTCATCTTCTACTCTTCGTCCCTTGTCCTCGAACAAAAGCACACTTCCCAAACTCGTATGAACTTGAAACTTCGCACATAGTTAGATATGCATTAGGAGTGGAATAATGTGTTAGTTAGGTCATGATGACGGCATCCATTCTTGAGTTTTAAAAATTCAAAGTTTATTATTTCAAAAAATCATTATTTTTGATCCACGTGATGGATTCTTATAATCGATACATAATCGGAAAGTCCGTTAAAAACTCCGTAAAGGCCTCGCAGACATGACCCCATTTTTACCTTGTCTTCTGGTTCAAATCAGATTTTTTGTGTATTTTCGTCAAAAATACATTTTTTGTTTTGACTACTACCGTACTGCGTTGATCACACCGGTTCTCGTCCGATCAGTGAAGTTAAGCAACATCGGGCCCGGTCAGTACGTTGATGGGAAACCCGCTAAACCAGTTGTTGATGTTGTTGTTTGTTTGTTTTTGTTTTGTTTGTTTGTTTTTTTACTTCTTTTTTAAAATATTATATCAGCTTCGTTTATAGTCTGTTTTCAAGGCGTTTTCAATAAACATTTCCCTTTTGTTTAGTTAGTCTCTTCTCCAGTCGTCATCATTCATAAGTTCCTATGTCCTCAACCACAAAAGCTATTTTGACAATCTATACATCATATGAAAGGGGTTTACGTACTTCACAAAAATGGATATGTTGGTGACCTTCTCTTGACCTTTTAACCTTTCTAAACCGGAAGTGCATGTAAAATGCTTTGAAAAGGCCTATTTTCATGGGTTTTTCCTTTGATAATTGTCCACCAGGGTGTATTTTTGTACTCCCGGAAGCCGAACACCTTGTTTTTGTTATGACAAAAACTTGAGTCTAGTTTTTTTTTTATTTTTTATTTCGTCTTCTTCTCCGTGGTTTTTGTCCGCTAACAAAGACATACTTGCTAAGCTCACATAAACTTGAAACTTCACACATAGTTAGATATTCATTAGTAAATGAAACCGTTTTAGTTTCGTCATGATGACGTCATCAGGTGTCGAATTACAAGGTTTTTAGGTTCAAAAAGTGACCATTTGCTTTTCGCTATATGTCTTCGAATTTTACAGTTATGATATTCATAATTACGCATCTGATAGATCAAGACTGGGACTACATTTGAAAAGTTAACGTCAAAATCGTATGACCCCTCCTTCCGTTCGTACCGGAAGGTCAAAGTTTGCAATTGTATATTTTTCTTCAAAAATACATCTCCGTCCCTTGCCCTCTAACAAAAGCACACTGTCCAAACCTGTATGAACTTCTCACTTCACACATAGTTATATATTTATCAGGAGAAGAAACCGTTAGAGTTACGTCACGATGACGTCATCAATTCTTGAGTTATGAATTTTCAAAGTTTATTATTTCAAATAATCATAACTTTTGATCTACATGATAGGTTGTTACAATCGACACATCATCGGAAAGTTCGTTAAAAACTCCGTAAATGCCTCGCAGACATGACCCCATTTTTACCTTGTCTTCTGGTTCAAATCAGATTTTTTGTGTATTTTCGTCAAACTCGTGTAAACTCGTATGAACTTGAAACTTCGCACATAGTTAGATATGCATTAGGAGTGGAATAATGTGTTAGTTAGGTCATGATGACGGCATCCATTCTTGAGTTATAAAAATTCAAAGTTTATTATTTCAAAAAATCATTATTTTTGATCCACGTGATGGATTCTTACAATCGATACATAATCGGAAAGGTCGTTAAAAACTCCGTAAAGGCCTCGCAGACATGACCCCATTTTTACCTTGTCTTCTGGTTCAAATCAGATTTTTTGTGTATTTTCGTCAAAAATACATTTTTTGTTTTGACTACTACCGTACTGCGTTGATCACACCGGTTCTTGCCGATCAGTGAAGTTAAGCAATCTCGGGCCCGGTCAGTACTTGGATGGGAAACCCGCTAAACCAGTTGTTGATGTTTTTTTTTTTTTTTTTTTTTTTTTTTACTTCTTTTTAAAAATATTTTATCAGCTTCGTTTATAGTCTGTTTTCAAGGCGTTTTCAATAAACATTTCCCTTTCGTTTAGTTATTCTCTTCTCCAGTCGTCATCATTCGTAAGTTCCTATGTCCTCAACCACAAAAGCTATTTTGACAATCTATACATCATATGAAAGGGGTTTACGTACTTCACAAAAATGGATATGTTGGTGACCTTTTCTTGACCTTTTGACCTTTCTAAACCGGAAGTGCATGTAAAATGCTTTGAAAAGGCCTATTTTCATGGGTTTTCCTTTGATAATTGTCCACCAGGGTGTATTTTTGTACTCCCGGAAGCCGAACACCTTGTTTTTGTTATGACAAAATCTTGAGTCTAGTTTTACTTCGTCTTCTTCTCCGTGGTTTTTGTCCGCTAACAAAGACATACTTGCTAAACTCACATAAACTTGACACTTCACACATAGTTAGATATTCATTAGTAGATGAAACCGTTTTAGTTTCGTCATGATGACGTCATCAGGTGTCGAATTACAAGGTTTTTAGGTTCAAAAAGTGACCATTTGCTTTTCGCTATATGTCTTCGAATTTTATAGTTATGATATTCATAATTACGCATCTGATAGATCAAGACTGGGACTACATTTGAAAAGTTAACGTCAAAATCGTATGACCCCTCCTTTTGTTCGTACCGGAAGGTCAAAGTTTACAATTGTATATTTTTCTTCAAAAATACATCTCCGTCCCTTGCCCTCTAACAAAAGCACACTTCCCAAACCTGTATGAACTTCTAACTTCACACATAGTTATATATTTATCAGGAGAAGAAACCGTTTGAGTTACGTCACAATGACGTCATCAATTCTTGAGTTATGAATTTTCAAAGTTTATTATTTCAAAAAATCATAACTTTTGATCTACATGATGGGTTGTTACAATCGACACATCATCGGAAAGTTCGTTAAAAACTCCGTAAATGCCTCGCAGACATAATCCCATTTTGATCTCGTCTTCTGGTTCAAAATCGAGTTTGAAAATTCATAATTTCATGTATAAAGAACTACGAAATTTCCCCATTGGTTGTGCGTAACACGTGTGTCGTACACGTGTAGTGTATTAGGCATCATTTATTTGGTGGCATGCTGCCAAGTTTATTGTACTCTGTGCCATAGCGTGATATGCATAGAGCTATATAGCTCTATTATGTAGAGCTGTATAGCTCTATTATGTAGAGCTGTATAGCTCTATTTATGCAGAACGCTGCGAAAATGATTTCCTCTCAATCTTCGGCGTCAAATTGTTCAAATGTTACCCTTCTGATGGCTTAGTGGTCAATGTGGAATTGAAGACGAAGTTTCGCTGAGATGGCCACCTACTTCAGTGATTCATGGGACTTTTAATTATGTGAGAAAACATTAGTACAAAATGACGAACATTGGTCATGTTTTGGTTAAACACCGAGAAGAATAGAGACGTTACATCGATCGACAACTCCCCCTGGGTGAAGGGCGTTTTGGGCCCACGGAATTCACGTCAGTATTACAATATATATTACTTCTTGAACTTAGCATAATCATCAATTGTTTTGATTATTTGTTAAAACAACTATCAAAGTTATTCTGAGTTAAATATTTTGAAGAAAAAAAATCTCTTGAATAACATATAAGCCCTTTTAAACTTTCTCTAGTAGGAAAGGACGTTACGTAAACTAATCTATTTCTACCTCCATGCACAGACATGGATGTTACAATACAAAACATTCAAAGAAAACAGAATGGTTAAAGGAACACGTTGCCTTGGATCGGACGAGTTGGTCAAAACAAAAGCGTTTGTAACCGTTTTTTATAAAATGCATATGGTTGGAAAGATGTTTTAAAAGTAGAATACAATGATCCACACAAGTTTGCCTCGAAATTGCGTGGTTTTCCTTCTACTGTGCGAACTAACATGGTCGGCCATGCCGGGAGTCAAAATTTTGACCCCCATAAATGGCCGACGTGTTAGTCGACAAGGTAAAAGGAAAACCACGCAATTTCGAGGCATGTTTGTGTGGATCATTGTATTCTACTTTTACAACATCTTTCTACCCATATGCATTTTATAAAAAACGGTTACAAACGCTTTTCAAAGACCAACTCGACCGATCCAAGGCAACGTGTTCCTTTAAAGTATAAGGCCCAAGCAATTAGGAGTGGTCTTGCTAAAATAAACTGCCGGATTAAAGAAAACTTTAGTACAAACAAATAAATAAAACAATCCAGATTTTCATCTTCTTCTTCTCTTCGTCCCTTGTCCTCGAACAAAAGCACACTTCCCAAACTCGTATGAACTTGAAACTTCGCACATAGTTAGATATGCATTAGGAGTGGAATAATGTGTTAGTTAGGTCATGATGACGGCATCCATTCTTGAGTTATAAAAATTCAAAGTTTATTATTTCAAAAAATCATTATTTTTGATCCACGTGATGGATTCTTACAATCGATTCATAATCGGAAAGATCGTTAAAAAGTCCGTAAAGGCCTCGCAGACATGACCCCATTTTTACCTTGTCTTCTGGTTCAAATCAGATTTTTTGTGTATTTTCGTCAAAAATAATTTTTTGTTATGACTGCTACCGTACTGCGTTGATCACACCGGTTCTCGTCCGATCAGTGAAGTTAAGCAACCTCGGGCCCGGTCAGTACTTGGATGGGAAACCCGCTAAACCAGTTGTTGATGTTTTTTTTTTTTTTTTTTTTTACTTCTTTTTAAAAATATTATATCAGCTTCGTTTATAGTCTGTTTTCAAGGCGTTTTCAATAAACATTTCCCTTTCGTTTACTTATTCTCTTCTCCAGTCGTCATCATTCATAAGTTCCTATGTCCTCAACCGCAAAAGCTATTTTGACAATCTATACATCATATGAAAGGGGTTTACGTACTTCACAAAAATGGATATGTTGGTGACCTTCTCTTGACCTTATGACCTTTCTAAACCGGAAGTGCATGTAAAATGCTTTGAAAAGGCCTATTTTCATGGGTTTTTCCTTTGATAATTGTCCACCAGGGTGTATTTTTGTACTCCCGGAAGCCGAACACCTTGTTTTTGTTATGACAAAAACTTGAGTCTAGTGTATTTTTAAGTTTGTTCGGCCAACTCAAAAATACCTTGTCCGCTAACAAAAGCACCTTTTCCAAACCCGTATGAACTTGAAACTTCACTCATAGATAGGTATTTATTAGGAGAGGAAACCGTTTAAGTAACGTCATGATGACGTCAACCGTTCTTGAATGATGGTCATTCAAAGTTTTTTATTAATATAAAATCATAACTTCTGATCTACACAGGGGATTCTTACAATCAATACATCATCGGAATCATCATTCAAAACTCCGTAAACGCCTCGCAGACATAATCCCATTTTGACCTTGTCTTACGGTTCAAAAGTAAGCATTTGTATATTTGGCTTAAGTGTTTATGCCCAACGCAGCATACCCCTAGCTTGTTCATACTTGTTTACACATTAAACACCAGTGCCATGTGCGTGCACATGGCGTGATTTTCCATTGATAAGTTTTGACTGGCAAAAGGTCACATACGGAGCTCCAGGAGTGCCATCCAACATATTGAGTTACCGACATACGTTATCTCATCAAGACGACTTATTTCGTGGAACCAGTTACTAACCGACATATTATTTTGCTAAGTCGACTTACTCAAAACTATCAGTTGACTTAATAACATAATTTATCTCATCAAGTTGACTTAGATGCTCCATGCTTAGATAAAATGTTAAGTCCACTTACTGACATAATTTATCTCACCAAGTCGACTTACAGTTTACTTATACACAGCCTACACACGTTGCAAATTGAGATTGCGAGTTAGGGCCCGCGTGATCGCTAATAATGTGGGGCGTTTTTTGTGCCTGGGATGCAGAAGAATAACCACAATCTAAGACTTGAATCAAGTCTACACCTCGTCCAACTCCGATTGTATTAGTCAATTCAGGCATCCTCTTCAATTTTATTTTATGTAACAAGCAAAATTATTAATTTACTGATTTTATTTAAAAAGGGAAAGTAGGCTGTTAGCAAACTGCGTCCAACTAACATTACATGGTGTACATGTAATTGCAAAAAAGTGTTACTGGCCTCACGTTTTGACCCTACTAAATAGCTACGTGAGAAGAATGAGACAATAAATCATGAGTTCAGTTCAAAAGGATAAAAGTTTGTTTTCGTCATATTAATCATCAAACTATAAGCCTTTACCCAATTAAAATCTTCACAACAAAATGTATGTATGGAAGGTACCAGACAGCACGTAGAGCCGAGTCGAAAAGTGACAATACCAAAGTGCAACCATCAGCTGTGAAGTTACATTATATATGATGGTTGTCAAAAGGATAAAAAGGTTGTTGTCGCCACAACCAACCCCCTTATATTTCAACGAACCATGTGAATATATTCAAACAAACACAACCTTCTAAAGAATATCCATGCATAGATTTGTCAGGTGCATAAAATTATGTCCCAGCCAGCACTGTGATTTATGTGTGTTTTACTAGTTTCCTCACTCCCCAACCAAAGTGACTACAATACATCTCTATTGAATAACAATGGTATATTTCGTCATGGTTTTTATTTTCAGCTTTTCCATAGATCCTGTTTTTTATGACTCCAAAAATGGCCGACCGTGTTAGTTCGCAAAGTAAAAGGTAAACCACGCAATTTCGAGGCAAATTTGTGTGGATCATTTTACAACATCTTTCCAACCATTATGTATTTTATAACAAACGGTTACAAACGCTTTTTATAGACCAACTCGTCCGATCCAAGACAACGTGTTCCTTTAACGCATGTAATGTTATTTACATAAAATAAGAAAATACTGGAACCCACGATCGGGCTAAGCATACTAATTATGTATCGTTTGGAACCTCCTTAACATCTCCTGCCCTAGTGGTGCCCGATCCAAGGCGTCAAACATGACTTAAAGCCATTGGACCATTTCGGTAAACAGTATTGCCCAAGGCCCACACTTCGTGTATCAAAACTTCTATATCAAATAACAAACCTGTGAAAATTTAGCCTGGAGAAAATAACGGGAAAACCCACCCTCGTATTCGCGCGTTTCGCCGTGTCATGACATGTGTTTAAAATAAATCCGTAATTCTTTTGACCCAGAGTGGCTCGGTCCAAGTTGTCAAACATAATGATAATGAAGTAAATTTAATCACAAACAATGGAACCCCCATGAGCGGGCTAAGCACGGACTAATCATACTAATACTCTGGTAGCACCATGTAATGCTTTACAAGGTGCTGTGGCGCAATTTTGCTGCCGATCGGACCGGGAACACCGGGGCGAAATCCTTCTCTTTTCGATAAGTACACTGGGTTTCTTTTATATGCGTTACATAACACATGGGACCAACGGCTTTACGTCCCATCCGAAGGACGAAGCAATGGTTAAGTGACATCATAATTTTGTAAAGTTAAGAAAACTCCAAAACATCTTTTGACCCAGAGGTGCTCGGTCCAAGTTGTCAAACATAATGATAATGAAGTAAATTTAACCACAAACAATGGAACCCCCATGAGCGGGCTAAGCACGGGCTAATCATACTAATATTTTGTAACCGTTGGAACCTACTTTATATCTTTGCCTGGTCAAACATCATTTAAAGGGGCATTACAGTATTACATTTAGTTTTAGCCCGCAAACGTGAAGTTAAAAAGCAACATACAGACTAGGAAATAGAGTGCTCTCATAGTGGTGCACAAGGTTTGATACACACACATCTCAACGCGTGTTCAGGCTGTTAAGTCAACTTCTTAGTTTCTGTAAGTCGACTTGGTGAGATAGTTGTAAAGAGTTGCGTTAAATAATAAGTTTACACTTGGCGCCTCATAAGGGAACGTGTTCCTTTAATTGTTAGTTGTTCGAGCAACAACCCTTTTGATGCTAAATTACCATAATACACATCGCGAAAAAAAATCTTTGCATTTTTAACAACACTTATTTCATTGACTCAATCGCTGACCTTGACGATATCCGAACACCTTGTGTTTGTTTCTACAAACACTAAATTCTAGTTTGTTTTTTTACTTCTTTTTTAAAATATTATATCAGCTTCGTTTATAGTCTGTTTGCAAGGCGTTTTCAATAAACATTTCCCTTTCGTTTAGTTAGTCTCTTCTCCAGTCGTCATCATTCATAAGTTCCTATGTCCTCAACCACAAAAGCTATTTTGACAATCTATACATCATATGAAAGGGGTTTACGTACTTCACAAAAATGGATATGTTGGTGACCTTCTCTTGACCTTTTGACCTTTCTAAACCGGAAGTGCATGTAAAATGCTTTGAAAAGACCTATTTTCATGGGTTTTTCCTTAGATAATTGTCCATCAGGGTGTATTTTTGTACTCCCGGAAGCCGAACACCTTGTTTTTGTTATGACAAAAACTTGAGTCTAGTTAGGTGTTCGGACTCGAGTCCGAAGACCTCTTGTTTTTGTTCGGTTTTTTTTTTTTTTTTTTTTTTTTTACTTCGTCTTCTTCTCCGTGGTTTTTGTCCGCTAACAAAGACATACTTGCTAAGCTCACATAAACTTGAAACTTCACACATAGTTAGATATTCATTAGTAGATGAAACCGTTTTAGTTTCGTCATGATGACGTCATCAGGTGTCGAATTACAAGGTTTTTAGGTTCAAAAAGTGACCATTTGCTTTTCGCTATATGTCTTCGAATTTTACAGTTATGATATTCATAATTACGCATCTGATAGATCAAGACTGGGACTACATTTGAAAAGTTAACGTCAAAATCGTATGACCCCTCCTTCCGTTCGTACCGGAAGGTCAAAGTTTGCAATTGTATATTTTTCTTCAAAAATACATCTCCGTCCCTTGCCCTCTAACAAAAGCACACTTCCCAAACCTGTATGAACTTCTTACTTCACACATAGTTATATATTTATCAGGAGAAGAAACCGTTTGAGTTACGTCACGATGACGTCATCAATTCTTGAGTTATGAATTTTCAAAGTTTATTATTTCAAAAAATCATAACTTTTGATCTACATGATGGGTTGTTACAATCGACACATCATCGGAAAGTTCGTTAAAAACTCCGTAAATGCCTCGCAGACATGATCCCATTTTGATCTCGTCTTCTGGTTCAAAATCGAGTTTGAAAATTCATAATTTCATGTATAAAGAACTACAAATTTCCCCATTGGTTGTGCGTAACACGTGTGTCGTACACGTGTAGTGTATTAGGCATCATTTATTTGGTGGCATGCTGCCAAGTTTATTGTACTCTGTGCCATAGCGTGATATGCATAGAGCTATATAGCTCTATTATTTAGAGCTGTATAGCTCTATTTATGCAGAACGCTGCGAACATGATTTCCTCTCAATCTTCGGCGTCAAATTGTTCAAATGTTACCCTTCTGATGGCTTAGTGGTCAATGTGGAATTGAAGACGAAGTTTCGCTGAGATGGCCACCTACTTTAGTGATTCATGGGACTTTTAATTATGTGAGAAAACAACAGTACAAAATGACGACCACTGGCCATGTTTTGGTTAAACACCGAGAAGAATAGAGACGTTACATCGATTGACCACTCCCCCCGGGCGAAGGGCTTTTTGGGCCCACGGAATTCACGTCAGTATTACAATATCTATTACTTCTTGAACTGTTTTGATTATTTGTTATTCAATTGTTTTGATTATTTGTTAAAACAACTATCCAAGTTATTCTGAGTTAAATATTTTGAAGAAGAAAAATCTCTGGAATAACAAAAGCCTTTTTAAACTTTCTCTAGTAGGAAAGGACGTTACGTAAACTAATCTATTTCTACCTCCATGCACAGACATGGATGTTACAATACAAAACATTCAAAGAAAACAGAATGGTTAAAGTATAAGGCCCAAGCAATTAGGAGTGGTCTTGCTAAAATAAACTGCCGGATTAAACAAAACTTTAGTACAAATAAATAAATAAAACAATCCAGATTTTCATTAAGGTGTTCGGACTCAAGTCCGAAGACCTGTTGTTTTTGTTCGTTTTTATTTATTTTTTTTTTTTTTTAGGTGTTCGGCCAACAGCCGAACAACTATTGTTATTGTTATGTTTTTTAGGTGTTCGACCAACAGCCGAACAACTATTGTTATTGTTCCGTTTTGGGGTTTTTTCCCTCGTGTTCTTCTTTCCCTGCGAACCTTCTCCAGCAATTTTAAACAAAAGTAAAGCTTGTACAAACTTAAACTTACTATGTACATAGACAATAGTGAGTAGATGAAACCGCCACTTTTTGGGAATGATGACGTCATTGATGACGTCATGGCAAGGTTTTTAAAGTTGAAAAACGACATTTGCTTTTCGCTGTATCTCAACGAATATAAGAGCTATGATGTTCATACTTGGGTATCGGATAGATAAAGACTTGGACAACATTTGAAAAGTAGCGCAAAAAAACGTATGACCTTAACTTCCGGTCGTTACCCTGGGTCAAACTTCGCCTTCGTGTATTTTACATAAAAAAACAACTTTTGAGCTTTTAAACAAAAGTAAAGCTTGTACAAACTTAAAACTTACTATGTACATAGACAATAGTGAGAAGATGAAACCGCCATTTTTTTGGAATGATGACGTCATTGATTAGGTCATGACAAGGTTTTTAATGTTGAAAAACGATATTTGCTTTTCGCTGTATCTCAACGAATAAGTTCGACTTCGTGTTTTTTTTCATAAAAAAAACAACTTTTGAGCTGATCTACGGCATAACTCAAGATTGAGATCGATTTGAACCTTGAAACTCAACAGATAGTTGAACCTTAGTGTTTTTAAGACAACACAGGCCTAATTACGTCATCAGGTATTAAATTACAATAAAACAATGTTAAAATGTGTACAAATCATGTGGCGAGAACGTTTTGGGGGGAATCCCAACAGAGCTCTCGTTTGTCCAACAAAATAGGGCGCTGTTGATTATCAAATCTGTGTACAGCATCCCGTGCGGAGGTAGCTAAATTTTAAATGGGTTTCCATAAATTGCAAATTAAAACCTAAAGCCAATCTTACACATAAATATTGCATTTGTGAAGAAAAAAAGGAGTCGTTAAAAACTGTGACACAAGTTTAACTATAAAAATTAACGACACGTTGTAGAAAAAGTCATCTTTATGGTTCAATGTTTTTGAACTACGTCATCACGTAACGCCCAACCGAACACCGTATTTTTGTAATTAACAAAAATTTTATCTCTAGTGTATTTTTAAGTTTGTTCGGCCAATTCAAAAATACCTTGTCCGCTAACAAAAGCACCTTTTCCAAACTCGTATGAACTTGAAACTTCACACAAAGTTAGATATTCATAAGGAGAGGAAACCGTTTAAGTTACGTCATGATGACGTCAACCATTCTTGAATGATGGTCATTCAAAGTTGTTTATTAATATAAAATCATTACTTCTGATCTACACAGGGGATTCTTATAATCAATACATCATCGGAATCATCATTCGAAACTCCGTAAACGCCTCGCAGACATAATCCCATTTTGACCTTGTCTTACGGTTCAAAAGTAAGCATTTGTATATTTTCTTGGCCTAAGAGTTTATGCCTAACGCAGCATACCCCTCGTGTCTATAGCTTGTTCAAACTTGTTTACACATTATACGCCAGTGCCATGTGCGTGCACATGGCGTGATTTTCCATTGACTGGCAAAAGGTACGGAGCTCCAGGAGTGCCATCCGACATATCGAGTTACCGACATACGCTATCTCATCAAGACGACTTATTTCGTGGAATCAGTTACTTGCCGACATATTACTTTGCTAAGTCGACTTATTCAAAACAATCAGTTGACTTAACAACATAATTTATCACACCAAGTCGACTTAGATAAAATGGTAAATCGACTTACTGACATAATTTATCCCACCAAGTCGACTTACAGTAACTAATTAAGAAGTTTGCTTATACACAGCCTGCACACGTTGCAACGTGTGCGTATTGAGATTGCGCGTTAGGGCCCGTGTGATCGCTAATAATGTGGGGGCGTTTTCGTGCCTGGGATGAAGAAGAATAACCACAATCTAAGACTTGAATCAAGTCTACACCTCATCCAACTCCGATTGTATTAGTCAATTCAGGCATCCTCTTCAATTTTATTTTATGTAACAAGCAAAACTATTAATTTACTGATTTTATTAAAAAAGGGTTAATGGCTGCTAGCAAACTGCTTCTAATTAACATTACATGGTGTACATGTACTAGCAAAATAGTGTTTCTGTCCTCACGTTTTCACCCTACTAAACGGCTACGTGAGAAAAATGAGACAATAAATCATGAATTCAGTTCAAAAGAATAACACTTTGTTTTCGTCATATTATTCATCAAACTATAAGCCTTTATACTTTAAAATCTTCTGGTGTATTTAAACTAGCTGATGTCTCAGCCATGGGATTTTCGTGTGTTTAGTGCTAGATTCCTCGCTCCCCAACCAAAGTGACTACAAAACGTCTCTAATGGATAACAATGGTATATTTCGACATGGGTTTTTTCCAGCAAGAGTTGTGGGGCCCAATTTCTCTAGTATTTATTTTCCCTGCTTTGTTTATCTGTTATATATGGTTAAGTTTTATTTTACGCTAACTGTTTTTGCGTTTGTTCTTCCTGTAATTTTGAATTGTTTTGCCGCTACATAAGATTACACCCACTAAATAGAATTGTTTACATTGCTTTATTCGTTAGAAAAAAAGGGGGGGTCCGTACTCGTTAAGGTTTGCTTTTTATGGGCCCCTCCATCCCCTACATGTGTTTTGCATTGATTTTTGGTTTTTATGTGTTCGGGTAACAGCCTGAACAACTCTTTGTTATTGTTCGTTTTTTTTTCTTTTTGGGGGTTTTTCTTCTTCCTCTCGCTGTCGATTGTCCGCAAGAAAAAGCATAGATGCGAAGCTTGCATTATTAAGTTGATTGAAACTTTGCACACCTGTAGACAATAACCAGTAGATGATGCAAACGTTGTTACGTCACGATGACGTCATCAGTTGACGAGCTACACTAACTCAAAGTTTATTATTTCAAAAAATCATAACTTTTGATCTACATGAGTGATTCTTACAATCAATACAACATCGGAAAGGTCAACAAAAACTCCGTAAACGCCTCGCAGACATGACCCCTTTTTGATCTTGTCTTCTGGTTCAAAATCGAGGTTGAAAATTCTAACATTCATGAGGGATTTTTACAATCAATACATCATCGGAAAGGGCATTAAAAACTCTGTAAACGCCTCACAGACATGACCCCATTTTGATCTTGTCTTCTGGCTCAAAAGAGAGGTTGAAAATTTCAAAAATCACGTCTAAAGAACAACGTACATCCCCCGTTGGTATGTGCATAAACATTACACTTAGGCATACACACAACGTGCAATGTATTAGCTGTGCGGGAGAGTCACGCTCCAGTGATCATCCATTAAGCGCGAAAAAGCTTCCAAAAAAACGTCGTCGTCAAAAACCCCTAAAGGCATCTAATACTACATTTCAACCCTACTTAATAGTTAAAGGCGTTAGCAGTTCATATTTAGTGACAATGTTCGCAAAATCATGACACAAGAATTATTTCACCGTATCATAATCTCCTCTGTTGATACAAATACATGTAAACCCTCGTATGATGCATCAGGCCCGATGATCTAGTGGTCATCAGTTGCGCACACATCTCTGATACCTGCGAGTTCGAGTCTCCGTGTGAAATCAAAATATTTTTTTATCCCCCAAAACTAAAAAATATTTATTTTTGTAATACATGTATTTAAGTTAGATTCTTATCTTTATATCGACAGTGTTGCCTTTTCTTTTTCTCAATTGTTAGCCAAACATAACCTGAGTGCATGCATGACACGATGATGTGAAATCAAGTCGTACTAGATCAAACGTCAAACCACCGACCCTCCCCCCCCCCAATAAAAAAAAATCGTAATTAATTAACCACGTGACCCATATTTGCATATTTAATTGTACAAGGGGACAAAGTTGTTGGAACTTCCTGTTGATGCTGACATCATGAGAACATCAGCATAAGTATTGGAATTGTACCTATTGGAACTGTACCTATTGAACCACTTGGAGTGTTCAAGGAGTCCAACACGTCAGTTTAGAGTCCAGCTCTGATTGTAAAAACCAATTGAGGCATCATCTTCAATTTAATTTTATGCAACAAGCAAACTTATAAATTTTCTGATTTTATTTCAAAGGGTAACATAAATGGCTGTTAGCAAACGGTTCCCAACAAAACTACATGGTGTACGTGCACAATACTCTTACTGGCCTCGAGCATTTACCTCTTGATAATAAATCAAGCGTTCATAAGTTTGTTATTGCCAGATTATTCAGCGAACCATGAACCATACACAGCTACTATTCACAAGAAAATCTATGCGTGGAGGGTAACAGACAGCGCACAATGGAACGGGAGTTTAACAATGACAATACCAAAAGTGCAATCGTCAGCCCTTGAAGTTTATTATACATGGAGCTGATGGTGATCAAAAGGATAAAAGTCTGTTGTCGATACACAACCGCCCACTTATATTCACCGGACCATGAATCACGAACCATATGCACAAAATAAAATATTCAAAAGAATATCCATATAATAGATTTATCTGGTGTATTTAAACTAGCTGATGTCCCAGCCATGGGATTTTCGTGTGTTGAGTGCTAGATTCCTCGCTCCCCAACCAAAGTGACTACAAAACGTCTCTAATGGATAACAATGGTATATTTCGACATGGTTTTTTTTCCAGCAAGAATTGTGGGGCCCAATTTCTCTAGTATTTATTTTGCCAAAAGAGGTTGAAAATTTCAAAATTCACGTCTAAAGAACAACGTACATCCCCCGTTGGTATGCGCATAAACATTACACTTAGGCATACACACAACGTGCAATGTATTAGCTGTGCGGGAGAGTCACGCTCCAGTGATCATCCATAGAGCGCGAAAAAGCTTCCAAAAAACCGTCGTCGTCAAAAACCCCTAAAGGCATCTAATACTACATTTCAACCCTACTTAATAGTTAAAGGCGTTTGCAGTTCATATTTAGTGACAATGTTCGCAAAATCATGGTACGAGAATTATCTCGCCGGATCATAATCCCCTCTGTTGATACAAATACATGTAAACCCTCGCATAATGACTTGTGCCTCATGGCCTTGTGGTCATTATCAGTCGCGCTTACATCTTGAGTCTTCGTTCAAGGCGGTTAACCTTTTGACCTTGTCTTTTGGTTCAAACCAATTTTATTGTATATTTTTTTTTTTTTCTCCTATAAATAGCTTCGTTTTTATTCTATTTTCGAGGCGTTTTCAACCAACACTTCTTTTCCGGTTAGTTAGTCTCTTCTTCAGTCGTCATTATGCATAAGGCTCCAACCACATAAGCTATTTTGACAATCTATACATCATATGAAAGGGCTTTAAGTACGTACGTAGTCTGTTTTCAAGGCGTTTTCAACAAACATTTCCCTTCCGGTTAGTTAGTCTCCTCTCCAGTCGTCATTATGCATAAGCTCCTATATCCTCAACCACACAAGCTATTTTGACAATCTATACATCCTATGAAAGGGCTTTACGTACGTAGTCTGTTTTCAAGGCGTTTTCAACAAACATTTCCCTCGTGGTTAGTTAGTCTCTTCTCCAGTCGCCATTATTCATCAGTTCACGTTTTCTCAAACACAAAAGCTATTTTGACAATCTATACATCATATGAAAGGGCCTCACGTATTCCACAAAAATGGGTATGTTGGTGACCTTCTCTTGACTTTTTGACCTTTCTAAACTGGAAGAGCCTGTAAAATGCTTTGAAAAGGCAGTATTTAAAGGCTTTTAGGTTGAAATGTACACTTTTTGATGCTTTTCCATAAAATTATTACACATCGAGAAAACTGTTTGGTTTTGATTTCTTTGTAATTTGACGAGCTATTAACAATACTTGTTTCATTTATTCAAACACTGACCCAACAATAGCCGAACACCTAGTGTTTGTTTTTACAAACACTATATCTAGTTCTTCTTCTTCTTCTTCTTCTTCTTCTTCTTCTTCTCTACGTCCCTTGTCCCCTAACAAAAACATATTTTCAAAATTCGTATGAACTTGAAACTTCACACATAGTTAGATGTTCATTAGGAGAAGAAAAATGTGTAGTTACGTCATGATGACGTCATCCATTCTTGAGTTATGAAAATTCAAAGTTTATTTCAAAAAATCATAACTTTTGATCTACATGACGAAATCTTACAATCGAAACATCATCGGAATTGTCATTGAAAACTCCGTAAACGCCCCACAGACATAACCCCATTTTGATGTTGTCTTCCGGCTCAAAAGAGAGGTTACAAAAAAATTCACGTCTAAAGAACAACGTAAATCCCCATTGGCATGTGCATAAACATTGCACGTAGGCATACACACAACGTGTAGTGTATTAGCGGTTCAGCAGTCACGCTCCAGTGATCATCCATAGAGCGCGAAAAAGCTTCATGAAGGATAGTCTTCGTTCAAGGCGGTTAAAACATACATGCCCCTTACAGTCTTTTCTACAGTCGTCAATATTTCCTAAGTTCATATTTCCTAAACTACATAAGCTGTTTTGACAATCTATAAATCATATGAAAGGGCTTTACGTACTTTACAGAAATGGATATGTTTGTGAACTTTCGTTGACCTTTTGACCTGTTTAAACCGGAAGTGACTGTGAAATGATTTGAAAGGGCGTTGTTTGTTGCCTTTTAGGTTGAAATATACATCCTTTGATGCTTTACCACCACAGCATACATGTCTGGCAGAGGTCTGGTTTAAAACAAATATTACCGATGACGTCACCAAACATACACTTTTACAAGATGACGTAATCATGTTGTTTTGACAGTTTTTGCAATTTGAATCATTTATTACAAATCTTGAGAACAAAGCAAGGTGTAATAATTGTTTTTTAATCCAGGCTTTTACTCCCGGAAACCGAACACCTTGAGTTTGTTCACAAACTCTCAATCTCTAGTTAGAAATAAAGTTCACTTACCAGACTTTTCAACAAAAGCAACTTTATACCAAGAGCCATCGGCATCTACCCCCATTAAACGTACGCTGTCTACGTCGCAGTTGCCTCCCTCGTTGGACTGGAAATAAGTGCACAACTTATCCTCCACTTGTGTGTATGCAATGGGCGCAGGTAGAGAAAGCTTCACACGAATTGCATAACATTCACGTCGCTTTGGATCCATCGTACGATATTTCGCCGACGATCTCTTTCTCCAAACAGGCTACAACGTTAGTGTCATGCACTGCCAAGGTAACTAATGTGGACGAACGCAAGAGAACATCATAAATCAGTTGAAGTTTGCTTGCTTTCCCACGGCTTAATAACTCTCTACAGCAACTATTTCCTTCGTTGTTCCATTACATGTCGTAGTGTCATACTCGCACGCACACACAATTATGGAGAGACAGTTTGCGTGCGAGGGGGGAATCCCCGTTTTGCTGATTGAATCATTGATTGGTTGAACTCGTCACGTGACTCCGTATAATAGGGTCAGCGTGTCAAATCAACAGTTGCCGCGACGGCGGTAATAAAAGAACAATATGTGCGTTGTGATAGGCTTAAGCTTACCTGTCGAAGGTAGTTTGCATGATGTGATCAATTGTGTTTATAGTTTATTCAAAAAGACTGTGTAAGTTTAATCCAATTCCAACTAGAACTGACTCCGCGGTAGTGCAGTAGTAATAATGATCCATAAGCTAAAGTAAAGTAGTCCCAGCCGACTTTTCATACCTTCCGCCCAGGTTAAGAAGCAGGACAGTTCTTTTCAGAACGGAAAAGTCTCCCGAACAATCCGATAAACCTTCTCCGCGGTAGTAAAATATGTAGCAATACAGTTCTCTATAAAGAACAAACTCTACCTGGCAATGGACCCTTCCCATGAAATATGCTAATTACCGTCACGCATGCGTACAGACCCTGTTGGTTGGCAAACGCCATAGAGTTGTGCACTAAGCAGACGCGCAATCGCGTCTGCGTCACGCAGCCATTAGCCGTGTACAAACATAGATATAAAATAGTTTTGTTTCGATATTAAACGACTCATTATTACACACGTGATTAGTTCTTATAGATTTTATAAGACTGATTGTAAAGTGCACTAGAGTTTTGACATTCGATATTGAAGACACTGGACACCTTTGGTAATTGTCTAAGACCAGTTTTCTTACTTGGTGTATCTCAACATATGCATAAAATAACAAACCTGTGAAAATTTGAGCTCAATCGGTCTTCGACGTTGCGGAATAATAATAAAATGAAAAACACCATTGGCACACGAAGCTGTGTGTTTTCAGATGCTTGATTTCGAGACCTCAAATTCTAAATCCGAGGTATTGGAATCAAATTCGTGGAAAATGTCTACTTTCTTGAAAACTACGTCACTTCAGAGGGAACCGTTTCTCACAATGTTTTATACTGTCAACCTCTCCCCATTACTCGTTACCAAGTAAGGTTTTATGCTAATATTTGAGAAATTACCAATAGTGTCCACTGTCTTTAAATCACAATTTGTGTTGTTTTTTCTTGCTGTGCTATTTTGCTCTTGGGAAATGTTGTACAGCCCTTTTGGATGTGAGATATATTTAACAAAAAAATAAATCGCTGATTACTATCGGCCCCTCTCTCCCAATCCTCAGGTTTAAATCACAATTTGTGTTGTTTTTTCTTGCTGTGCTATTTTGCTCTTGGGAAATGTTGTACAGCCCTTTTGGATGTGAGATATATTTAACAAAAAAATAAATCGCTGATTACTATCGGCCCCTCTCTCCCAATCCTCAGGTTTAAAGGAACTCCGAGTTGCCTAGTGGATCGGCCGAGTTGGTCTATGAAAAACGTTTGAAACCGTTTGTTATAAAATGCATAGGACCTATGGTTAGAAAGATGTTTTAGCAGTAGAACATAACGATCCACATAAATGTGTCTTAAAATTGCATGGTTTTTCTTATACGTCGTGGTCGTAAACTAACACGGCGCGCCATTTTGTGGAGACAAGTTTTTTACTCCATAAAATGGCCGCCAAATCATGCTCATCAAATTTCTTGAATTTGAACAAGTGGTAGCTGGGTAGTAAAGCAACTTGATGGGTGTTGGGTGTTTTGTATACAAATCACATGTCTATGCTGTTTCTTTCCATTCATAAATGAGTAATTCGGAAATTTTGATCCCCAGATGAGAATCATCAAGTTTTAATGTTTGTTGTAAATCTGTGATCTTAGACGAGTTTCTTTCTTACAAAATGTTCCTTTAAAGTAATCGCACAACATTGGTAAACAGTATTGTCCAAAGGCCCACACTTCGTGTATCACAACTTATATATAAAATAACAAACCTGTGAAAATTTAGGCTCAATTGGTTAACGGAGTCGGGAGAAAATAACGGGAAAACCCACCCTTGTTTCCGCACGTTTCGCCGTGCCATGACATGTGTTTAAAATAAATCCGGTATTTTCGATATCGAGAATTGATAGTTGTTTTAATGTTTTCTCAAAAAGTAAAGCATTTCACGGAATAATATTTCAAGGGAAGTCTTTCACCATTACCTTCTGTAAACCCTGTAAGTTATTTGTAAATCTGTGAACTTTTAATTTTTGTTCTGTTCAGAAAGTGTCCAATGGCTTTACGTTTATTCACAAGTCCTAAGTACAGGACTATCTTTGTGATAAGTCAATGGTCCAATTGAACACTGCGTTGGGGTGTGCCTGATGAGAAAACTCTGGACCAGTCATCAAGAGCAAGGTAGAACTTAAACTTTGCCATGGCTTCCATGCAGACAGTATTGGCGGAATTAGGCATTGAAACATTTTGTTTACGACAGCTCAGTTTGTGGAGGTGGTGAACGTAGGAGTGTCGCGGCCAAGGAGTACTGTCACAACTACTCGCCATCCACGCCACAAGCTTCATTTTACCCTCATTACCCAATTCTTCGGCTCGCTATCCATCGGCTCTTTTGGGATGTACTGGCTAAATGGATGTACTATTTCTTGTTCTGAGTGATACGTCAGGTACAAAGGCCTACGTGCAGACGTCATACGAGAGCATGAAATACGCCCAAAATGGTGACGTCACCTAGAAACTACATAATGTTTTAACGTTCACGTTCACGTGTTCGCTCTCGTAACGCGCAGCTAAACTTCCTTATATTGATTGCCATATGTGAACATCTCTAATTAAATCACTATCTTGTTGGTCATATTGTACTAAAATGAAATGGATAGAACATAATTGACCATTAGCTACTTCTGTTTCCATTTTCCACTGACAATGTTTATTATTTACTCCACTCTAAGTTTTTTATCTGTTGATGATTTGAGTATTTTTTCTTTAACAGATAATCACCCTGTTTTAATTACAAATGTTATGAGTGTTAGGAGCCAGAAAGTTTTTTAAACGAATGTGCAATGTCATCATCTGTAATCTGTTTTTTACCATTGCATTTTTGTAGTTACCCATGATAAACAAACACAAAATATATAAAGAAATAAATGACTGTGTTCGTTCACAAAGCAATGTTTTATCTGAAAATAACAAAAAAAGAAGATTTTCTCATGTTATCCAGAAATCCATAGTGCGACACATAGTTACGTAATTTTCTAGCATAAAATGATTGGTGGGCACAACAGACTACCAGGGCCCAATTTCATAGAGCTGCTAAGCACACAAATATGCTTAGCATGAAATTTCTGCCTCGATAAAAAAAAAGATTACCGACCATATTTCCAAATGATTTACAGGATGGGAAAGCAACAGCTGAATACCAGCCAAAAAGCAATGTGCAACAAATGGAAACTTGGTCGTTAATCCTGTTTTTATCAAGGAAGAAATCTCATGCTCAGCAGATTTTTGTGCTTAGCAGCTCTATGAAATTTATCAAACTTTTCCAGTCACGGTTGTAACTCTTTATAATACATATGGGCTAAAAAGGTCAAAAAGTTACCCCCAAAACTAAAATAATATCAAATTATGAATGTGTATTATTTGTAAATTACTGCCTGTTTTTGAAAACTTAAAACAAATCTTCCCATCACCCGCTGAAAGGAAACGTATTCAACTAATCGTCAGAAAATATTGTTGGTGTCAACTATGATTTTAAGTTCACTAAGCTCCACATTATTTCAGTTCAGTTGAGTTCTTTTCCCCCATTCACACACCAATCAAGTTGTACAATAATAGCTATATAGTATACTTTTTTTATAAAGATTAGATATAGCAATACCAAGGTAGAAGACAATTAAATTAAAACATATGGTAAACAAATACATGCATGTAGATGGAGGCCATAAAAAAAACATTGCTTTTCTGGAAATGACCCCCAGGAAAATACAAAAACTTTTAGTAAACTAGTTTGTTAACACAAACTTATTGAATAATATGTACAAAAACAACGTACATGAAACAGTCCAAATCAAATCCAAAAGGCAGTTAAATCTAGTATAGGTATGTACTCAAGAAGGAGTCCCTTGGTTACGTTTAAAGGAAAGAAGAGTGGGCAGTTTTAATAATAGAGTCTAGTGAAATCCATACCCTAGGACCTTCATGCCTGACAGTTCTATGAGAAAGTTTTGTACGTGCAAATGATTGGTGAAATTCTTTACAATGTCTTGTAAAATTACTGTAGACACATGATTTGTTTGTAAATAAAGAACAAATAGAACTAGGAAGAATCATAATCACCCCAAGCCGAAGATATATATGTCATTACAATATTGATATCCATCCTACCAAACTGGAGCTGTGAATATAAAATGTCTTACACAAAATACAATCTAAAACAACTGAAGTTTAAGTTTACAGCCGGTTTCACGAAACGCTAGGATCAATCCTATATCGAGTTAGGACGAGTAACCCGTCCTATCTTAAGATGAGTTCAATGCGTCCTACGTATTTGGATACGGAACTGAACCCGTCCTAAGTCCTAAGATTAATCCTAAGTCAGGAAGAGTTTGGTGAAATCGACGGCTGGACACGTTTGGTAATTGTCAAACACCAGTGTTCTTACTTGGTGTGACCAAACATATACATGTACATAAAATAACAACCTGTGAATATTTGGGCTCGATTGGTCGTCAAATTTGCAAAAGAATAATGAAAGATAAACATCCTTGTTGCATAGATTAATATGCGCTTTCAGATACCTACAAAACACTTCAGGGCTGAAACTTTTTAATTTGAGAAACAAATTGCCTCTTTTTCCAAAACTACATTACATGTACTTCAGTAGTGGGTGATCGCTACCAAGTATGTTTTATGCTAACAATTACTTTGAGTGATTACCAATATAGTCCAGTGCCTTTAAAGGCACTGGACACGTTTGATTGTTAAAATATTCTCAATTAGTGTATCTCGATATATGCACAAAATAACAATTTAATCTGTGAAAATTTGGGCTCACTTAGTCATCGAAGTTACAAGAACATCTCATGAAAGAAAAAAACACCATTGTTGCAAAATTTGTGCATTCAGATGCCTTAATTTTGTTTTGTTTTAGAATGAAATATTTTAGTGAGAAGTTACCGTTTTCCAGAGGGAGTCCTATTGAGGCGAGATGTTGTAAAAAACAAAACAATAGCCTGTATGTACATGCAAGGTTATAGTAACAGATTTTTTCTTTAAACCACAGAGATTGTCATTATACAAAGATTAGTATCTGCTCATTAATGAAGCACCCATCAATGAAACAACATGATTGCTTTATAACAGATGTTTAATTTGCATCTCGGGAGTGAAGAATATTAATTTTGTTTTGTTTTACACATACACACATAATTGCTTTATTTACAGGTTTACAAACTTTAAAACCAAGCATCAACGGTACTTGGTATTTTAAAAGTCATGTTGTTTTGGTTCATCATCGCATTTTTCATTAAATCATAATCTGGAAAATTTCAAAAATGAGGGAAAACTGATGAAAAAGCCTGAGTTTAGGTTATGCAACCGGGTTCTTTTGTTACTGGAATTTGATGAGATACTCTGGGTATGCCTGTGCATCATGAAATATAACATAAATGCCTGGAGAATTCATGTTGTCGACCACACTGTCAAACTTTTCAGCAGGATTCTGTGGTTTTGGAGGTGGAGTGATCATTCCATGGCTGCCTCTGATGTAATCTCCAACAATTACATTTGTCACGAATATGTGCTTTGTGCCATGTGCATTTGGTTTAGCATATTGAGGACTTGCAGAGTAGCTTGCTGAGACAGAAAAGTAGGTGCCATTTCCATATGCAGTTGCTGATGAAAAGAGAAAATAAATACCTATTGAGGTGTTTTTACCCAAAAGGGTAGCAAAAGTCCAAACCAATCAGAAGCGATGGGGGTCAGCGGGTCAGCATACATTAATGCACGTTTCAATTTGCATGTTATCGCAAATACATTGTGAAAAATGTCGAAACTCACAAACCACATGTTGGGTTTTTACCATAATTTTTATTGGCTTTAACTGTCCCGCTTTTTTTCTGGATGCTTTCCCTAAATCCCTTTCCCCTCCCTTTTTCTATAAATGGATATTAATTTGTTTGTACTTGTTTATGCTTCTGAAACAGGTCCGGTTTGGATCGAAGGCTAAGGCCATTAACCATAAAAGCTTTACATGATTAAGTTTTACAGGTGACTATTTTAAGTGCCCAACATTGAACCAGCTAAAATCTACGCTGATTCCGTATGTATTATGAAACTATTTGTAAATTATACATGAAATGAACTTACCATTCTTCCCACAAAAGCTGCGGTTGAATCCCTGTGTTATGATTCTTTTAGAGGTTTGCTCATCTGTTCCATGATAGAGAACCATCTCAATATTGTTAGTTCTTTTCAGGCGATTCTCTAGTGCCGCTCTACGGGCTTGATATTGCCTCATCAAATCTTGACTTTGAATTCTCTCTATCTAAAAGTCATACAAAAACAAAGTAGAGTTATAGCTTCTTATACAGCTCTAAGGTCTGTCACATAGTGACACTCATGGTGCTTCAACATTATTACCCCTGGTCACTGGGCCTTAAATCATTCCTTAAACCATCTCAGCTCCCTGGGGAGTATATACAGCCTTTGCCGCCAAATATGTGGCGCACTAGTCACTATAAGCTAAACAATCACAAGAACCACCTCTGCCCTCACAGGTACCCATTTACTCCTGGTTGGAGACACCTCTTATGGTTTTAACACTTAAAAGTGTCTTGCTCATATATATGGCTGTCAAAATAGCGCAACAAGATTTATTTATGGTGATGATGTTAGGTGAATTCGGTAAATATATGAAAGTAATGAATACCTCAATAATAGTGACATAACCACCCACAAATGCCCGGAACTTGGTTTCAACAGCTGTGTACTCCTGACATCCTGCAGTCAGCTTTACCATTTTTAATGACTCCTCTTTCATCATCGGTATCCAGTTACTTGGTGGTTCAAATCTGGCAGCTGCAGATAAAATGCACAATGAATTTAAACTGCAGTTTTAACCGACATGAAACTTACGTTTGTATGTTACAACTCCTAGTAAATTCAGTAGGTTTAATCTGGGGCTCAATCTCATTGCTCTGCTCGCCATGGAGCGATCCGAACAAAAATCACTTTGTCCACTTACAATCAGTCCAGTGTTAGAGTTCTCAAGGCCGATCTCGAGGCCGAATATGGATGGTTTTGGCCTTGGCCCTGGCCTCGTGCTGTGACACAGTCTTGGCCTCGCAGACCCATGACTCGGACTCAGCCTCGAAGGTCATGGACTCGACTACAACACTGCTTTACAATGTAGCAGTTGCAGGAGCTGCATTTATAAGCTAAGTGTGGTTAAGTAAGTGCACACAAGCATTTATTCTTTATTTCCTGTGAAATGTCCAAAAGGTTAATTGTGGATGTTCCTGCTACCCTTAGCACCAGCTTTTCCAAGATTGTCAGTGCCATAGAATTTGGCCAAGGAATGATTGGGACGATTTTTGAAGTGCTTCCCATTAAACCTTCTTTGACCTTTTTATAGTTCAGAGTATTTTACAAACACTACGCCAGGTTGGCTGACCTGGGAGTTTAATACATTGTATTTTTTGCATATTTTTAACCCTGAATTACCAAATATTCACAATTGACGTGGCTGAATAATGAATATCACTATTACCTTGATATCTCAAACGAGTCATTTGTTACAAAATAATAAACAAACAACCAGTTGCTTTTTCTTCTGGTAAGCCTCCTCTAGGAGGGCACTAATCTTTTCATGATAGTCTTCCATACCTGATGGAGTGCTGTACTTCCACTTGACCTGTAGTTTAATCAAAAATTACTTAGTTTAGTTTAATCAAACTTGAAGGAGCCCTTCGTCAACTTGCACTGCATTGAATTTACATGTAATTCTGATTTTGTTCATGTTGTGAATAGCAATGTCACACTCAATGAATTGTCAAAGCACAACAGACATTCTTGTGTAAGTTTTTTAACAGTAAGTGTTAGGCACAAAGTATGCATCTGTTCTTTCTGACAATTCAAAACTTTATTTGTTGGGCCATCCAACAAGGGGAACCTCTATGTGATTTCAATGAATTTTGTTCTTGTTAAACATTAGAATACAGTTTTGCTACTGCATATGGCCACTGCATGACTATGCAACCATTTAATGGAATCCTTCAAGCACTGATTGACACTATCCACAAATCGCTTGCATATTTTTGAAGTCAAGATACAAAAAAAACCTTTTTTAATTTCATAATAATGTGTGCACTCACTTCTTTAGCGAGGTGTTCCATCTTTTGCTTCTTCTTTTGAATTCTTGTGAACATCTGTGAAATGTCTAGTAAGGCATCCCTGACATTATATTTACATCCCTCCACACGGATGACCTTGGCCCGACCTTTAGAAGGCTCCACCGTTACCTTGGGTTGATAGTTAGGTAATCAAACAAAAATATGGTGTGAAAAAAATGTAATTTTTTAACTGTTGAGGACGCAACTAGTACACAAGCTCTTATGCGACATACAGCGGTGGTCTTACAAAATGGTATTTGAGTTTCTATCAGGTTAACAGGTCATGCCTAGAGTGAGACACTGTAGCATAATTATGGTGCGTACACATGCAACTGTTTCAAAAAGTTGCACGAGTATATGGTTCAGTGGAGCAGGCACTTCAAATAATGAATGGATTAAGTTTTTAATGGATTCGTGTCTAATGCCTTTTCCCTTGACATGCCAGCCAATATTTTGTAAAGCAAGGCCATTCCTCTCACTCCTTAATTTTAAGGGTTTAAAAGAAAGAAAACAATTATTATACACGTAATACTACCTTTTCAAGTGCTTTGGTGCTGTTGTCATTAGTGGCTATGTATAACTGGGGTTATAAACTGAGTTTTATTGACAACAAAACTATTAATAAGTTGCCTTTTATTGACTGTGTTTAACCCCCACAGTACACGTGAACAGAACTTGTAATGTACAAGCAAGTGGTTGAACAGGTTACTTTAGAGCAGTACGTTCACACAATAAGGAAACAATACTTGTATGTAAAAACATGTAAAGTTGAACCTACCTCATTGTAAACTTTTAAGTAGTTTTTGTTAATTACCTTACCAAACTTGATTTCACTGCCATTGCTATTACTGTAGCGCACCAACTATGCTGATTTTGGTCATCTTTAATGAAGCTCTGTACATTTTCAGTTAATTTGTTGTTATACTTTCAGGATAGACAGAACAGATTTGTATAATTTGAGTTTAAAGTCACCTGGAAGTGGTATTTTGTCAAAATAAAGCTTTTGTCACTAAAATATGTGTTTTGATGAGTGGAATATGAATCAAAAAATAACTAAGGTTTTAAACAATTATTAGTTTCCGTGTTATTAACAAATTTGAAAATAAGCCCGACCCGAGAGGGCGCTGTTCGTGACGTCAATCGAGGCGCGATGAATCACATTCAGTGACAACACAAGATAGTGACGCTTGGCGCAAGCTAAAACATGCCCTCAAAGTTGAAACAATAGACGATGTGACCGCTGACGTCACACGAAAACCATAACATGATTCGCGCGCATACTGCCGGGCAAAACCTTTGTGTTTTGGCAGCCAGCTAGAAAGTGTACGCAATCTTACTGTGACTGCGCAACTCAGTGCCCGGCGAAACATGACGTATAGAGTGTTTTGTCAACAGAGGGCGGTTTGAATGTAAACATAGGTCACATCGTCTTTACCTGATGTTTTTCACGTTAGGCAAATGCTCCTTTAGGTTCGGTACGTCTTTCAGGTACCTTTTTCGACTTCCCCACTAGCTGGAAAAATTGATGGGATGGCGTCATGTTTTAGAAAAGAACTTTTCTCTTCATGTCAAAATGTGTAGTGTATTCCGGATTCTCGGAGCACGACGGCTCGAAGTGATTGCTGCACAGCGCTGGAAAAGACTTGCAAACTGACCCAAACTGACCCTGCATCCAGCAGCAATACACTTGGTCGTCGACATTGCCGGATAAATGCAAGAAAAACACTTTTTTCGAAACGTACAAACTCACAACTAGGACTTGAATGTACTTGCACGTACGTGTGTTCGATGTTCGATCGAGGCAAAGTCTGGCTCGATTGACGTCACAAAAGGGGTAGGCGGGGTATTTAAATATATAAATCGTGAAGAACAATTACTAAAAAAATTATGTTATTGTTCAGAAACATATACTCTAATGTTTGAAGAAAAAAATATATATATTTCCAGGTGACTTTAAGAAAGGTATACATTTATACTAACATCACGTTTCCTTCCGATTTGTATAAGTTCAGCTTTGTGTTCCTTTGTCATTTTGTCAAGCAATCCAAACAGATCTGGAAAATCCTATGTCGGATATATACAAAATCAAATATGACTTTATTACTTTTGAATAAAAAATATAATATTATGTACAAAATATGGAAACACATCTGCACTATCAAATTGTACAATTAACTAAGGCGTTAACCTCATTTAGCTTAAAGCCATCAAAACGCATGTTGTTTGGTTCTCTTTGACCGTACCAAGGATAGTACTTGTAAACAAATAATGCTTTCGATGGGGATAAGGCAAATTATTACCACTTATTAAGAATTTTAAATTTTTACTTCTAAAAGAGTCCACCATTTTGGCACTGATGCAGTATTGGACTTTTAAGTCAAATACTTAAAAGTAATTAACTTTGAGAATCTACACGTACTTCAGATAGAAATTCCTCTTTTTGAAGTGAATCTAGTTTGTCTGAAGCCTTCATCAAGGAGTTCATATCCATGGCACTGAGCTGTAGAATGACCGTTTCTTGAAGCTCTTCTTCTGTCTTGTCATCTTCAACACCTTCAGCACTGTATACAGCAGAATTAACTCTTTTAGTTAGATATTCTGTTGAGGAAACATCACATTGTGGTTGTTAGACTGCTACCTGGGCAGAATGTAGGAAATCGGCCGGAACTACTACTTTTGCCGAGGGGAATTCTCACTGTCACTGAGTTACGTAGTCTAAACATTTTGATGTCATAGTCAAAATGTCTATGAATTTGGACGGCAAAAAGACTTAGAATCGTCTTTTTAAAGAAGCTTTTTACTGAATGTGCATATCTTTTTCTTTTTTTTGGGGGGGGGGGGGGGGGTACTGTCTTAATGTTTTGCAACTTTAGCCTTTGGATAGTCCTGTAAGGTTCTTGTATTATTATATTTGTATGGATTTTTATTTGTATGGATTGCCGTATTTCCTCACTTTTTCCTTGTAAAATTATTATGTAATGCGCTTGTGTACATTTTATGGAATGGGCGCAATATAAATTGATACATTATAATTTTGTTATTATTATTGATGAAGAAGTGAAATCTCACAACCTATCCGCAATCATAACCTTTATTGACTTTAGAAAAGGCTTCAACACCACCCATAAAGGTAAAATGTTGAAAATCCTTCTCGCCTACAAAATACAAACAAACAAAAGTTTAAGTTGATACCATTGGTAAAATGTATGGGAATACAAAAGCTAGGCTAATTATTTTACCAGCTGGAGTATAACACAACTGTTTGACCTGCTCACCGGCGTTCTTCAGGGGCAACACCATAGCTCCGTACCTGTTCATTATTAAGGGAATAAAAGAGTGGACGACGAGTTCTTTAACAGCCATGTAAAACCGGCAGGGTCGTGGTCGTGTGGTAAAGGCCCGAGCCGAAGGCGAGGGCCTTTATCGCACGTTTAAGAACGACCGTTTAAGAACGAATCCCTCCCTTTTTATTCCCGTTCATAAATGCCCTTTATTAAAAAGCGAAATAATGTCATAATTATAGACAATGTGACACTGTTTCCTTTGCGAATTTTTTCGAAGTTTGAGAATGTTCACAAACTTTTGTAACAATGTAAGCCAGCCGGTCTTAAACAGCAACAGCTGTGTCTTTATCAACCGTTTAAACACCCCCATGTGACGCGCTCTCCACCAATATGAGTAGAGAAACTGTCTGGGGTGTTTATGAACAAAGGTTTATACACCCCCACCTGACGCGCTCTCCACCAATAGGAATAGCCAATGTCCTTTTTAGTACACTATGCTTTGATAATGGCTATAGATGCTAAAAAAGAGAAGCTTGAATTTCATCTTGAACAAAGAAGCAGGAGAATAGGTGGTTGACCGACTATGATGACATCAAACTAAAATGAATCAGGCATAAGAGCTGCTACAGAGAGTCAAATCAAGGGTGGCGAAGTTAGCTTGAAGATGAACTCCACCAAAACAAAGTTCATGGCTTCCAATTAGCAGCCACACAAGCATCAGGAAAAAGGCCGGTAAAGCACTGGAGGAAGTTAAAACTTCAAACACTAAGGAGCTTGGATGGAGAGCAGTGAAAAAGACAGCTTAAAGGATCCGGTCACACAGGCCTCGATAACGAGAACGAAAATAAGAATATTAACGATCCACGCCCTCGATTGGTTGAATGAGCATGGGTGTATTCTGCGTGGAGCAATTCAACCTATAGAATGCATTCCCTTTTGATATCGTGTTCGTTATGGCTGCAGTGTGACTCTACCACAAGGCTGCAGCATGGCGGGCATGCAGCAAACTACAAAAGATCTGGAGGTCAAGTCTTCCCAGTAGTATCCTTATCGATCCTCGTCCTCATCGCTCATCCCCACAGTATGCTGCAGCTGTTGAGTCAGTCCTTCTGTCTTGGTGCGATCCTTTGACTGTTACATCTAAACTTGCTAAGGGGTTGAATGGCTTATACATATGCATGGTAAAGCACTGTCCTTATGTTCAAAGGAAGAGCGAATGACAAATGCAGAAATGTATGGAGACTTGTCAAGATTGAGTGATCGATCAAGAAGCGAGGATTGAGATTTGCTGGGCACTGTAGTACGAGCAAGGAGTCTGCATCAAAACTCAATCACTGTGAACCAAATTATGGACGCAGATAACACGGTAGACAAAATCTGCCTACTTAGATGTCTTGAAGAAAGACATCGGACTGAAGACAACAGAACCATCACAACAGAATAAACCCTATGGAGAGCCATCACAGTTCGAGAATAAACCCTATGGAGAGCCATCACAGTTCGAGAAAAAACCCTATGGAGAGCCTTTACAGTTCGAGAATAAACCCTATGGAGAGCCATCACAGTTCGAGAATAAACCCTATGGAGAGCCATCACAGTTCGAGAATAAACCCTATGGAGAGCCATCACAGTTCGAGAATAAACCCTATGGAGAGCCATCACAGTTCGAGAATAAACCCTATGGAGAGCCATCACAGTTCGAGAATAAACCCTATGGGGAGCCATCACAGTTCGAGAATAAACCCTATGGTGACTCTTTACAGTTCGAGAATAAACCCTATGGGGAGCCTTTACAGTTTGAGAATAAACCCTATGGAGAGCCATCACAACAGTTCGAGAATAAACCCTATGGGGAACCATCACAGTTCGAGAATAAACCCTATGGGGAGCCTTTACAGTTTGAGAATAAACCTTATGAAGAGCCATCACAGTTCGAGAATAAACCCTATGGAGAGCCATCACAGTTCGTGAATAAACCCTATTATATGGAGAGCCATCACGGTAGACAAAATCTGCCTACTTAGATGTCTTGAAGAAAGACATCGGACTGAAGACAACAGAGCCATCACAGTTCGAGAATAAACCCTATGGAGAGCCATCACAGTTCGAGAATAAACCCTATGGAGAGCCATCACAGTTTGAGAATAAACCCTATGGAGAGCCATCACAGTTCGATAATAAACCCTATGGAGAGCCATCACAGTTTGAGAATAAAACCCTATGGAGAGCCATCACAGTTCGAGAATAAACCCTATGGAGAGCTACTAACTAATGGGAATTCAAACTGGTTTACAAATAAAATAATTATTTGTTTTGAATTTACACGACTTACTTGCAATTAAATAGCATTTTGTTATTTGATTTAATGATACTCACAATGTGCAGCTGTATTCATAGCATTTTGTTATTTGATTGAATGATACTCACCTTGTGCAGCTGTTTTCATAGCATTTTGTTATTTGATTGAATGATACTCACCTTGTGCAGCTGTATTAATAGCATTTTGTTAATTGATTGAATGATACTCACCTTGTGCAGCTGTATTCATGTGGTTGTCAGTTCTTGTAGCTTTGTCATCACTCTCCTCGTTACAATCGGTGGTAATCACACAATGAAATTCTCTCTCGACAGACTCCAATAACTTCGTGCCTTTCTCTTGACGGAACAGTCTAGCCATGCCCGTCTTGGATACACGATACCGTTTCACTTTTACCGCTTGTACAAGTGAAGTGATCAGTTGGCGGATTGCTTCTAAACCCTCTTCATTGCCCTGGATGATAAATCCTCTGTTCCTTCCACTCATCTCTGGCTGGATAGCTACAAAATTTTGTTGATGTCGTTGTGTTACTTTTTCCAACTCTTGACCATGATATGTGATAATGAGGCGTATTTTGCTCTTATTTGAGGGAATGGTGCTTCTAATGATGACATTTTTCTTGAGAAAAGCCATGATGTGGTTCTTCGTTTCATCCAAATTTCTCTTAAATCCTGCAAGTTTAACAAACTTGGCACCTGCAAATAAACATAACATCAGTTCATGACATGATATGCTTGCGGCTAGCCAAGACAGGTAGATATTTTTTAAATGTTCCTTTAAATTGCAAATGTAGAAAAATAAAACAGTTGGCCCTTTATCCTCACTTGATGTCAACACATTTAAAATAGAAGAATGTTTAGTTTACATTTTCTGCAATAACACCTTTCGCTGATTATTAATAACTGGTAGTTGGCATTTCTGAACAATTTGTAACACTTAAGTCAGGCCAAGATTTGTAAAATGTACATGTATCTTACCATCGCAAATGCTTTTTCAATTAGTTGCCATATTAACCAATGACTCATCTGTACATCAAGGAGTATGGTAAAAGATTATTTAAAGGGTGGCTGCAGTGTTTTTTTTATTCATTTAAACGATTAAACATGACTTTTTAAACCTGAAATACTTTTTTATATTTTTTATCAAATGCACAAGTATTTTAAAAATGGTTTTCAAGAGAATAGAGGAACCCACCCTGCCCCTAAAAGGGAGCCTTCAATTGCATAATTGTGACGTCATGTCGGTAACCCGAGCCGTCGGGCCCCCTTGCTGTGTGCACTGTGTGGCCTGGTACCTAGGCGCATGTAGTTAGGGACCAGACTCTTTTTGCCGACGATATGTTTGAATTCCCAACGTGACGTCGATGGTAGGGGCAGTAACAATCCACAAAAGGGGGGGCATGACTTATTCGCTAATTACGCAAGTCAGATATGTCGGGAATAAACAAAACACATTTTATTGATGTTCTATATCAGAAATAAATGACAGCAAAATTAACTTTTTATTTGAATTCACTGCAGCATCCCTTTAAAATTGTTTTTTTTACTATTGCGATGAATAACACTGAAACAGCTCTCAATAATTTCTTCCGAATTAGTAATTGAAGAGAGATTAAAAGATGTTTAATAGTTGGTTAGTATTAAAAGCTTTTTTGAATGGAGAACTGACAAATACCTGGTTCATGGCTGATGCCTGCCATGACGAACTTTTGCTTGAAGATCGAATCCAAAAGTCTCTTCCCATCGTGGCCTTGTAAGACAGCTAAAGCAGACTGTCCTTTGATTTCAATGGTATCTTCATCTATTTCATTTTGGATGTATGCTTTAGCCTCCCAGACATCTCTGGTTGTAGCACCGTGTATTGTGATCTTCCCATCATCTGATCCACTGCATGCTGCATGAATATTCTGTGACCCTAGAATTTCATGAATTTTGTCTGGAACACGCTGAACAAATCGTACCTTTGTACTACCGGCTTTGACCTCTGTCTTTTCTAAAGTGTCCATCATCCTCCTTATCTTTAGCTCCACGTCTTTGATGGTTTTCCTTATTCCATCTAGAGTGATGCCAGTTTTACCATATGAACTGAAAACTGTAATCTTAAGAGCTGGAAAGGACTTTTCGATCTCCTGTTTAATCCCACACAAGGTAAACAGCTGTAGCTTATCTGTATCCCAGTTGATTTCTTCTGTTGTTTGGGCAGCATCATAGTCAGCCTCCTGTAACTTGATGATGATGGCATTGATTGTTGCTTCAGTGACATCAACATCTCGTTGCTCTCCGACTAGTATCACTTCATGAAGTCGAGTATCTGCGATCATCAAGCAAGCTGTAGTCATCTTCTGCAGTTTATCAGCAGCACCCTTCCACAGTGGTTGCGGAACTGGAACTCTTGCTGTTTTGTATCCTCTCATGAAGTCAGTCACAACATCGAGAGCTGCATTTTCCCAATTGAACCACGATTGGTGCTGGGAGTCATCTTCTACTGGTTCTAGTTTAGCTTGAGACTTCTGAGAACCATCCGGCCACAGCAAATTAGCTTTCACCTTGGCCAAATCTTTCAGCAACTTCTTCTTAGTATTCGCACCCTTCCCATATAGGAATTCCATAATAGATTCCTGTACCTCTACCGACACTGGTTTAGGGATGTGTGGAGTTGGGGCATCAAATGGGCTCAGTCTTCCCAGGAAGTCATGATATGGTTCAACCCGCAGTTCATTGCGACCGAGCTTATGATGACTCTTTCTTAAAACATCCTCAACCACTACAGGAATGAAAAAAAAGGAATAAACCATGATTATGGTTAACTTAAGAGCAAAACTCACGGTCCAATAATTTGAATAACACAAATTTAGAAATAAATTGACAAGCTGACAGCAGTCTTTCCACCTTTAATTTAAACGTGGGGGCAACTTTGCTTCCTCCGTTTCCAATAACATCACCTCTCTGTGAAAACTTGCCATAATGGTAAAAATACTCCAAGAGGAAATGTTTGTGTCATTTCGTCGTTCGTACCACGAACTGACCTAACTCGTTCACTGTTTTAAATAACGTGTTCAGAGAAAATCACGATTGAAGTTGCACTACTTTTCAAACTGCTCTTTCGGAGTCTGCTTAGCAACTTTATTGTACTATTTTATGACGAAAACAAAGCTGAATACTTTATTCATACAGAACTATCAATGTGTTTTCATCCCTTAAACTATTTTAATTAGTAATTATAATTCCTAAACAGATAGGTCACTTTGTGAAAATGAAAACTTCATTTTTGCCTGCAGCGCGCTTTTTACAAACCAATGCGTAACAGAGACCTATCGAGATCGGTCACTTTGTAAAAATACTACGCTCCCCAGTTAGGTCACTTCCTGGTACGAAAATGTTCACGCGCGCCATAATCACGCGCGCTGTAGCGCATAGTTTAACCATTGGTTAAGCGACGTATCTATAGATAGGTCACTTTGTGAAAGACAAAATGGCAAATCTAGCGATGCGTCGTTCTTACTAATTAGTGTAAATACCAAACTATTACATATTAGGCACTGAAACTTGCTAATAATGTTAACAGCATTGAGTTTGTCAATAATTTGTTTTAAAAAAATTGCAAAAATGTGTGATTTGAGTACGTTAGATCAGTTCGTGGTACGACCGACAATTAATGAGCTTTTTCGTTTACTGTAAATGGAGTCCTTGCCCATTCAGACATGCTATTCTCTGATTGCAAAAAAAACAAGGAAATGTCTGATCCACTTAATTTTTTTACAGTGTTTTTCACTTTTCTATGGCAGTTTTCTAAAGAAAAAAAAGAAAATCAGCTGATAAGCTAAACAGAATACCGGACACTTCGGCACCTCGCAAACTCGGCACCTGCAAACTCGGCACCTTGCAAACTCGGCATTTTGTAATCTCGGCACCCACTCGGTACCAAGAATGTCGGCACCATACAAACTCGGCGCCAACTTTTTAACAAACTCGGCACCAAGAGTCAAGTGGTTAAAATAAAGTAACGTACGTGTAATTACACAATAAAAAAGGGTTTGATAATCACTAGTTATGGGAGTTGATAAGAATTCCGAACTTTCGAGAAAATTTGGGCCGCACCGAGCCGAGTTCAGTCTACAAGTTTTTGTTAAATGTAGTTTAGGCTGATTGCATCCATGTCGGTGAAAGTGCGGCGCAATTTTTTTTATGATTTGGGCTTTGAACATTTAAAAAAAGGGTTTGTTTAATTTGGTTAATAGTTCTCAATGAAATTTTGCTTTTAACAGAGCGTGATTTGCCGAAAGACGCCGGTGACCGGGGACTAATTTACCGACGGACCACTCGCGACAGTTCTGTGCGTGAACGATCAAAAAGATCGTTTGGTGCACATGATCCTTTCAGTGTTGTTTTTTCCGTCCCGAGCTAAACGTCGCTTCTACCATGCTTCTACTTTCTGGTTAATTGTACGATAATTAAAATGAGTGTTATAATAACTTATAACAGGATCAAACTTTTTATGGAACTGGGGGACTGAAAATCACAGTGTGAAAATCGAACTTTTTCAACTGGGTTTGAGTTTGTATTTGTACATGTGCCGAGTTTGTGGGTGCCGAGTTTGCAAGGTGCCGAGTTTGCAAGGTGCCGAGGTTGTAAGTGCCGAGGTTGCAAGGTGCCGAGTTTGCAGGTGCCGAGTTTGCATGGTGCCGAAGTGACCGGTACCCGCTAAACAGTTGCATGCCTGCCCATTTGGGTGAGCACCATCTTCAGTTTGCAGACACTGAATATCAGTTTAGTTTTGATCACCAATTACAAATGTCTCACCCTCGCTCAGCACAAAGCAGATTCAATGTTTTTTCTTGTGGAGGATAATCATTTAAATTCTTTTTCCAGTTTAGGTTTTGGAACAGGCTAAATTATTTTTAGCATCACAGTGTCAGTCAAGCTCAAGAGCCAACAAAAAAAGGCTTAGGCCTAAATGTTTGAGACTCCATACGAGATTCTGTGACCCGAATCAGAGAATATGATCGATCAAATTAAAGGTAGAAGAATTTAGAGGTAGTATGACAACTCAATTTAGTTTTGTGATGTACATACCCATCCAGTCTTCAAAGTAGACGATTGCCTGTCCATCCATGGGTCCTGGTTGTATCTCTCTCACTCCACCGCCACCGCTCTTCTTCTTGTTGTCAAAATACAACTCAACAATGTCCAAATCTAGTCGAACTCCTTATAAAAATGGTGCAGATAAAAAAAATCTTTTTTGGGTTAAAATCGACAAAGAAAACAAATTACTTCAGGTAGAGTTGTATATTTCAAAAGATTTGAGTAATCTATTGGCATTAATAGTGGTTTTGTCTATTAAGACAAACGAATATTACTCATTAACATTAAAGATATTAATTAAAACAAGAAATGTGAAATTTTTTGCAAGCAGATATTGAAGTTTAGCAACAGCCCTGATGTGGTATCACGGATGCCGTGGTCTTGGTCCCCTTGAAATGTTTTCAAATTAAATTAAAATGTTGTACAACTTTGTAAAATGAAAATGGCCTTGCTCTCTTAAAGATGAACTTCCAGGCCTTGAGTTATAGCAAGAATTATTGCAGAGGAGTATTGAGTTAAAAATATGTTTCAGAAAAAGTGTACATTTAGAAAAAGTATCCTAAATGGATTTTTTGTAAGTTGACAACAATCTGGCACTAAGTATCCGTGGACCAGTGTCCTAGCTTTTTAATTTCTACCAAATCAATCCTCAGGTGTTCTGCATGAGTGAACACTACCTAATTACCTTTGTCAGATTTTAATTGGCTTGCACACAAAAGTGAAAGGGTTAAAACAGAAACAAACACCAGAGTCAGTAAAGTGACGTATGTGCTTTGTTACTCACAAATTTGCTTTGAAACTGGATCAACTTTCAGTCCCCCATAAGTCTACCAAGTTCGGACGCATTTTAAATGGAAATCATTTGTACTTGCACGATTCAGTCTTCAACATAGCCTTCAACTCTTTGCACACATACTTCTGCCCTCCTCAGCATGTCATAAACAGCGCGACTAAATTGCGGCATCCTACAATTTTCTGAAAACTGTTGGAAAGCGAACGTTTGGGTATTCTTGATGGAACCCTTAAAGCACTGAAGAGACACTGCTAGTACGCTGAAAAGTATCTCTTCTGTGGTGTGTACTAAGGTAGACCATGTTGTACTCAATTGAGTGCATAAATATGGGAACGTACAGAGATGAACACCAGTTTTATACCAAAGCTTGAAATTCTGTTATGTCACATCATTGAAAATTTATTAGCAACAAAGCACATAGCCGCACCATCTCTTCTTACGTGTTTGATTCTGTTTTAAACCCTTCACCTTTGTACGCAACACAATTAAAATCCGTTAAATTAAAGGCAGTGGTACACTATTGGTAATTACTCAAAATAATGATTAGCATAAAACCTTTCTTGGTGACAAGTAATGGGGGAGGTTGATGGTATAAAACATTGTGAGAAACGGCTCCCTGAAGTACCATAGTTTTCGAGAAAGAAGTAATTTTCCACGAATTTGATTTCAAGACCTCAAGTTTAGAACTTGATGTCTCGAAATCAACCATCTAAACGCACACAACTTCGTGTGACAAGGATGTTTTTTTCTTCATTATTATCTTGCAAGTTTGATGACCGATTGAGCTCAAATTTTCACAGGTTTGTTATTTTATGCATATGTTGAGATACACCAACTGTGAAGGCTAGTCTTTGACAATAACCAATACTGTCCACTGCCTTTAAAGGAACACGTTGCCTTGGATCGGTCGAGTTGGTCTTTGAAAAGCGTTTGTTATAAAATGCACATGGGTAGAAAGATGTTGTAAAAGTAGAATACAATGATCCACACAAACATGCCTCGAAATTGCACGGTTTTCCTTTTACCTCGCCGACTAACACGGTCGGCCATTTATGGGAGTCAAACTTTTGACTCCCATAAATGGCCGACCGTGTTAGTTCGCACAGTAAAAGGAAAACCACGCAATTTCGAGGCAAATTTGTGTGGATCATTGTATTCTACTTTTACAACATCTTTCCAACCATATGCATTTTATAGAAAACGGTTACAAGACGCTTTTTATAGACCAACTTGTCCGGTCCAAGGCAACGTGTTCCTTTAAGTAGTGTTCACTCATGTGGAACAATTGAAGATTGATTTGGTAGAAATTAAAAAGCCACGACCTTGATCCATTAATACTTAGTGCCAGACTTTTGTCAACTTAAACAAATCCATTTCAATTACATTTTTCTAAATGTATACTTTTTTTTAAAGCACCGGATAGTGTAAGCTAATTAAGACTCTGGTTGTGAGCACAGTTTGCCGAAGAAAACAACAAAACAATTTGGCCAGGGTTAAGATATTGGAAAAATATAATTAGTTATCAAACCTTGCACTAAGATTGCGTCAGAATATGGCACTTTCTCTGCCTTCAATGGAGCATCTTTGAGTTTTCTTCGAGAAACTTTTCGGATAACATCCTCCAGGTCTATGTAATACAAGAAGGGGTTAATTTAACACGACTTAAAACATTGAACGAACTCATTAAATGAACAAAACATGGCTTTACACAAAAAAAGCGAGCACATAGAGATAAAATTTGGCCATAAGCACTATAAGAACTGTGTATCATCATTATGGCATTTTTTCAACTAGAGAAATAAGATGAAGGGTGTACCTACTAATGTGACAGATGTAGAAGGTAAAGTGATGTAGAAGGTAAAGAGTTTTTTACACTTGCAATTTGAGAGTTTGGTTGAAAAAGAACCATTTTTACCTGGGACATCACTTGAGAATGTACATATAGCTGTTCCAGGCTTCTCTCCATACTGGATTGTGGGTTCCTCATCCATGGATGATCTATACTCAATGAAGAGCTTCAAATACTCAGATGAGCATCCATCTGGTATTCCTTCTAGAAACAGACATCGGGCATTGATCTGAAGTTGGCGACGATTTTTCTTAGTGACAAGCTTGACGTTTAGTGCATCGCCTGATAGTGTGTGCTTTTTCCCAGCCACTATAGAAGTAACTGGAAATTGATACCCCAAAAAATTGAAAATATTTAAAAAATAATAATAATATTATTATTAATAGCGAAGACTTGTAAAGCGCACGTACCTACCAAACAAGGTACTCAAGGCACAGAGTAGCCTATATACAGGCTTTCAGGGACAGCTTATTGCAGTGATGAAGTCTGAGACTCAATTATTTAGCACCTTATATAAGGGTTTACAAGGTGTTACAGCGCAGACAGCAGCCAAATCCAGGAACACCGGGGCAAACCCCTTCTCTTTTCGATAAGTGCACTGGGTTCCTTTACATGCGTTACATAACACATGGGACCAACAGCTTAACGTCCCATCCGAAGGACGAAGCAATGCGGTCTTGCTTAAGGACAAAAGTGTCATGGCTGGGGAGTCGATCCACACTCTGCTGATCAGAAACACCAGAGTTTGAATTTGGTGCTCTTAACAGCTCGGCCATGACTCTTCCAAGCATTTATTATAGCTTTAATGGATTACCTTTAGGTTTTCACATATCTTCGAGTTGAACGCTTTTATTGTTTACAAGCTAACACTAACCTGATTGGTCCTTGAAGGTAATGCTGATTACACCAGTCTCAGATTCTCTCTCAAACGTTGCTATTTCACCTCCTCCTGATTTGCTTGGATTCTCAAAATAGAGCTTCAGGACCCCGATATCTGTTGAATGGTTCAGACCAGTCACTACAATCAGTTGCTCATCTGCGTCTGGTTCATCTTCTTCTGGTTTATCTGGTAAGTGTTCCTGTCAAAAAATAGGTGGCATAGATTTGTATAGTTTATACATCAAAATCTCAGTGGATACATGTAGTGTAGATGCAGTGTTATGTGTAGTAGGTTTGTTTGCTATCTGTTGTCCACCTGTTGCCCCATTCTGCATATTCATAGTGCCAGAACTCAGACTTGGACCTAGCATCGTAGGTGATGTCTAAAACGATAAAATCAAAATATACAACAAAATGCCCACAAAGAATATAAACAATAAAAAACAGAGAGAAAGAGTGGAAGGAGTAGATAGAAAGCAGATCACAATTGGGACATGCTGTATATGATGGACCACATGCAATGAATGTATTGCCTAAGCTTGTTTCACAGAGAAAATATTAGTTTCTACTCAAGCTGAAGCAGCTTCACTCGGTTCCTGCGTAGAAGTCTACATCACTCTTATTTCCTTTAGAGCAACTACACAGTTGTGTACTACACACTTGCATACTTCATATTGCATATACACAATTGCGCCCCCTGTTGACTCCCCCATGAGGCCCCGCGGCATGGAAAGCACCTGTTTAGTGTTTACATAACAAAAAGGTGTTGTATTTATACACATAATTTGAGAATGAAAAGACTAGGACTAGGAGAATAGGTGGCTAGGAATGTTCATTGGACAAGAACAGTAGTTAATGATTTAATTTAATACACTATTAAATATTATAAAATTACAAACTTTAAAAATGAGTCTAACCTAAGTGACATGTTTCTGGGGTTTTTGGCCAGAGTCACCAAATGATCTGCTGATGTTCAAGTTGTTTTATGCTCTTTTTATGGATTAACTACTTAATCCTGAAAACATGTGTTACTATACGTGTATCCTTAACCTAAAAAATTACCTCTTTGGTGTCACTGTCTCCTTCTGCTTTAAAAGAAGAATCATTCTTGGACTTCTTCTGTAACTCCATGATGATGTCATTTATTGTTGCTTCAGCGACATCAACATCTCGTTGCTCTCCGACCAGTATCACTTCATGAAGTTGAGTATCTGGGACCATCGAGCAAGCTGTAGTCATCTTCTGCAATTTATCAGCAGCATCCTTCCACAGTGTTTGCGGAACTGGAACTCTGGCTGTTTTGTGTCCTCTCATGAAGTCAGTCAGAACATCGACAGCTTCCTTTTCCCAGTTCAACCATGATTGGTGCTGGGATTTGTCAATTACAGGTTCTAGTTTAGCTTGAGACTTCTGAGAACCATCCGGCCACAGCAGATTGGCTTTCACCTTGGCCAAGTCTTTCAGCAACTTCTTCTTGGTATTCTCACCTTTCCCATAGAGGAATTCCATAATCGATTCCTGTACTTCAACCGGCACTGGTTTGGGGATATGTGAAGTTGGGGCATCAAGCGGGCTAAGTCCTCCCAAGAAGTCATGATATGGTTCAATCCGCAAATCTTTACCACATAGCTTATGACGACCCTTTGTTAAAACATCCTGAACCACTGCAGAAATATAAAATAAATGAACAACTGCTTAGATTGAGCTTTTACTGTGCGGTCCAACACTTTGAATAATAATACAGTGTATAAAGAAATAAATTTACCTGCTGACAGCAGTGTTTTCCCTGTTGTTAAATGGGCCGGGTTCACTTTGCTAGTTCCAGTGACTAGCTACACCTTGTTCATGATTCACAAAATGCCACCTCTCTTTAAATATTTGCCATGGTGAAAAAAAAACTAGTTTCCCTCATGTTTGAGTGATTGCTGTATTCCAATGTTGTGACTCGACTCAAACTCGAGTCCATCTTGTACTTTTGGTGACTTGGACTTGACTCTAGTCAGTTGGGCAAAAAACTAGGACTTCATGACTCGGTCTTGATCTTGAAGACTCATGACTTTCCAGTCACAAACTTTCACAAGCGCTCTGTTCTCCGTAGAGCGCTATATAAATGTTTCATTTTATTATTACAACCTCCTTTATTTGTTTAGTTTAAAAACATTCTGATGGTTTGGCCATATACAGCTCATGTGTGTTAAATTCGAATAATACCACTAGGAAATAATTCTGTAAAAACATTACACAGCAGGATTCCAATGTTACGCTGATATTCTGTCACCTAAAGTGACACCGATGTCGGCTACAACTCTACAGCAATCTTAGCAGTTTGCAGACTGTAAATTTTGTTTCGATCATCAATTTGAAATTTACCCTCGCTCATTTCATCACCCAAGGGAAACAATTGCTAACGTAGAAGATGTCTTGTGGACAATTTCCATACCAAATTTCCAGCATTACTGTTAGTCAGGCCAAAGAGCCAAATGATAGACTTTGATCTAGACCTCAAAGTTTCAAGATAGCCTAGCCAGACTGAGTAGTGCACTTATTAAGTGCACCCCAGTCAATGTCGATAACCCTGTGAGACCATCCCGTGCATGTTTAGGATTTAAGATTATAGCAAGCCCCTTTAGACTGCCTATAGTGCACCTTCAGTACCTGATTCTGTTAATCAGCCCTGCCAGACTTTCTATAGCACTGCACCTTTAGTACCTGCAATTATAGGCAGCCCCTTTCTAGTGCACTTTCTGATTCCGTTAGTCAGCCCTGGCAGACTCTCTTTAGCACTGCACCTTTAGTACCTGAGATTATGGCCAGCCCCTTTAGTCTGCCTAGTGCACCTTTAGTACCTGATTCTGGCAGTCAGCCCTGCCAAACTCTCTATAGCACTGCAACTTTAGTACCTGAAATTATAGGCAGCCCCTTTAGACTGTCTAGTGCACCTTTAGTACCTGATTTTGTTAGTCAGCCCTGCCAGACTTTCTATAGCACTGCACCTTTATTACCTGAAATTATAGGCAACCCCTTTAGACTGCCTAGTGTACCTTTAGTACCTGATTTTGTTTGTTAGTCAGCCCTGCCAGACTCTGTTTATCACTGCACCTTTAGTATATGAGATTATGGCCAGCCCCTTTATACTGTCTAGTGCACCTTTAGTACCTGATTCTGTTGGTCAGCTCTGCCAGACTCTCTACAGCACTGCACCTTTAGTACCTGAGGTTATAGCCAGCCCCTTTAGACTTCCTAGTGCACATTTAGTACCCGATTCTTTTTGTTAGTCAGCCCTGCCAGACTCTCTTTAGCACTGCACCTTTAGTATCTGAGATTATGGCCAGCCCCTTTAGACTTGTCTAGTGCACCTTTAGTACCTGATTCTGTTGGTCATCATCTCTGCCAGTCTCTCTATAGCACTGCACCCTTAGTAACTGAAACTATGGCCAGCCCCTTTAGACTGTATAGTGCACCTTTTAGTACCTGGTTCTGTTAGTCAGCCCTGCCAGACTCTCTATAGCACTGCACCTTTAGTATCTGAGATTATTGAAAGCCCCTTTAGTGCACCTTTAGTACCTGATTTTGTTGATCAGCCCTGCCAAAAACTCTTTAGCACTGCACCTTTTGTACCTGAGATTAAAACCACAGCCCCCAAGACTGTCTAATGCAGTCTGAGTCAATCTAGATTTACAAGATTCTGTGACCAGACTCGGTATGGCTGGTCAAGTAACAGGCAGCAGAATAAATACCAAAATTATGGCCAGCCCCTTCAGACTGTCAAGTGCACCTTTAGTACCTGATTCTGTTAGTCAGCCCTGCCAGACTCTCTATAGCACTGCACCCGTACCTGAGATTATAGCCAGCCGCTTTAGACTTCCTAGTGCACATTTACTACCTGATTCTGTTTGTTAGTCAGCCCTGCCAGACTCTCTATAGCACTGCACCTTCAGTACATGAGATTATGGCCAGCCCCTTTAGACTGTCTAGTGCACATTTAATACCTGATACTGTTTGTTAGTCAGCCCTGCCAGACTGTCTATAGCTCTGCTCTTTTAGTATATGAGATTATGGCCAGCCCCTTTAGACTGTATAGTGCACCTTTAGTACCTGATTCTGTTAGTCAGCCCTGCCAGACTCTCTATTGCACTGCACCTTTAGTTCCTGGGATTGTGGCCAGCCCCCTTAGACTGTCTAGTGCACCTTTAGTACCTGAATCTGTTAGTCAGCTCTGCCAGACTCTCTATAGCACTGCACCTTTAGTACTTGAGAATATGGCCAGCCCCTTTAGACTGTCTATTGCACCTTTAGTACCTGATTCTGTTAGTCAGCCCTGCCAGACACTCTTTAGCACTGCACCTTTAGTACCTGAGATTATAGCCACAGCCCCCCCCCCCCCCAGACTAATGCAGTCTGAGTTGATCTAGATTTACAAGATTCTGTGACCAGACTCGGTATGGCTGGTCAAATAACAGGCAGCAGAATTAATACAAAAAATTTGTTTTGTTGTATCTATGTACAGAAGAACTTAGAAGTAATATGACAACTCAATTTAGTTTTGTGATGTACATACCCTTCCAGTCTTCAAAGTAGACGATTGCCTGTCCATCCATGGGTCCTGGTTGTACGTCTCTCACTCCACTGCTGCCACTCTTCTTTGGGTTGTCAAAATACAACTCAACTATTTCCAAGTCTTTTGGAACTCCTTAAATGGTGCAGATAAAAAAAACTTTAGGGATCTGTATTTTAATTGCACTTTATCAAGTTTTTAACAAATTGACACAGAGAAAACCTATGATTACAAATTGAAAATATGTTGGTATTACATAGTCATTGAGACAATATCTCTGACGAGCAAAGTGAACAGCGACTCTCATAACCCTCCCCCTAAGGTAACTTGGTTTTGCCATTCACTATACGTTTTGCGAGTGCAAGTGCAGAACTGTGCCAGCAAATGTTACATGCCTAATTGATAACAAGACTCATGTTTGCCCTGGTCTTGGGTCCCCCTAAAACAAATTTCCCATTTTAAGTAAAATGCTTTCCATTTACATCGCAAGTACTCTTGGAAAAATTGCCTTGCCCTTTGACAGATGAACTTCCAGGCCTGTTTAGTAATAGTTAGGATTATAACCTAGTAGCAAGGAGTATGCAAAATGTGTTTCGGGACTCATGATTTACTCTCCTGTCATTAGTGTAAGCTAAGTTTTGGTTGCGAGCGCAGAAAAACTTGCCAAGCGACATAATGCCATTGTGCGGTAAAATGGATCACCTTAAAATGTTGCGACTTTTTATTTCAGATTTCAAAAAAATAAACCACAATTTTCCCTTTTTCAATCCCAAATCATTTCAAAGTTAACAAAGTCAGTTTCCCTTTTAGTCTAATATACAAGATAATTAAATATTAAAAATGAAATCAAACCTTGCACTAAGATGGCGTCACAATGATGAACCTTCTCTGCCTTCAATGAAGCACCTTTCAGTTTCCTTCTACATATTTTTCTGATAACATCCTCCAGGTCTATGTAATACAAGCATAAGCAAATAATAATTAAGTTTTGGAAGGGGACACAATAAAGCACTATATAAAAACTGCATATCATCATTCCTACATTTCTTTCAACGAAAGTTGTGTGCTTTCAGATGCTTGATTTCGAGACCTCAATTTCTAAATCCGAGGTCTCGAAATCAAATTCGTGGAAAATTACTTCTTTCTCGAAAACTACGTTACTTCAGAGGGAGCCGTTTCTCACAATGTTTTGTACTATCAACAGCTCCCCATTACTTGTTACCAAGTAAGGTTTTATGCTAATAATTATTTTGAGAAACAACCAGTAGTGTCCACTGCCTTTAATGTGATTGCTGTAGATGATTTTCCATTAGATTAAAATATTTTGAAATTATTAAAACATCAAAGTGGAAATTTTGTTTAAAAAAATCATACCTGGAATATCACTTGAGAAAGTACAAATAGCTGTCCCAGGCTTCTCTCCATATCGGATTGTGGGTTCCTCGTCTACGGCTACTTTATTCTCAATGAAGAGCGTCACATGCTCAGAGGAGCATCCATCTGGTATCCCTTCTAGAAACAGACATCGTGTATTGATCGGAAGTGGACGACGTTTCTTCTTGGTGACAAGCTTGACGTTCAGTAAGGCGCCTGATAGCGTGTGTTTTTTCCCAGCCACTATTGGGGTAACTGAAATTCAACAATCGAACAGACACAAATTGATAAAATTTATAAACTGAATGGATTACCTTGAGTTTTTCACTCCTCTTCGCGTTGAAAGCTTTCATCATTTACAAGTTTAACACTAACCTGATTGGTCCTTGAAGGTAATGCTGATGACTCCAGTCTTAGGTTCTCTCTCAAACGTTTCTATTTCACCTCCTCCAGATTTGCGTGAATTCTCAAAATACAGAATAAGGGCCTCTATGGGTGTTGAATGTTTCAGACCAGTCACTTCAATCAGTCTTTCATCTTCCTCTGGTTTATCTGGTAAGTTTTCCTGTCAAAAAGAGATTGATAACAATTAATATATTGTATTAGTTTGTGTTCATGTGTACATCATCTTCTCCAAATCTCAGCTTAAGTTATCGATGTAGTTTAGATGCAGTTTAATAATAATATAAGTTATCACACAAGCGCGAGTGGAATACGAAAAAATATAGCGCTTCTGCGTCCCATACCCAACAACGAGGCCAAAGGCCGAGTTGGATATGCGACGCAGATGTGCTATATTTTTCGCATTTCCCAACGCGCGTTTGATAACGTAAATTATCTTCAAGCAAACTTGGCGCGTGACATAAAACACACAATGCGCATGGTAGTGATATTAGCCGTGCAATATAGGTTTTTATCACCACTCCATTCTGCGAATGAGATTGGAGGATTAGCGCGTACTTGAAGATAACACTGTATATCATACATTTATAAAGGGCCAACTTCATTTATAAAATTGCTCCCAGGTGTTTTACAAAACAATTTAATTGAAAGGACGAAGTAGTGTTATAGAGTAAGTTGTACTTGCTTATGCTATATGGGCACCACCTGATACCGATCGGCTGTTCTGTTTTAGCACCTTTTAGAACCTGATTCTGTTTTCGACCTTGCCAGACTGCCTAGTGTACCCACCAGAGTCAAAGACCAGCCACACCAGACTATCTAGTGTAATTTTAGAACTCAAGTCTTAGACAAGTTGCATCAGACACCTGTCTACTCCTCTTTTATTTACCCAGCTATGGCTATGTCCTATCAAGCTGTCTAATGTACCTTTAGTACCTGGGATTATGTCCAGCCCTGCCACACTGTCTTATGCAGCTTTAGTATGCCAGTCTACGGCCATGTCCTATCAAACTGTCTAATGCACCTTTAGTACCTGGGATTATGGCCAGCCCGTCCACACTGTCTTATGCAGCTTTAGTATGCCAGTCTATGGCCATGTCCTATCCAGCTATCTAATGCACCTTTAGTACCTGAGATTATGGCCAGCCCTGCCACACTGTCTTATGCAGCTTTAGTATGCCAGTCTATGGTCATGTCCTATCAAGCTGTCTAATGCACCTTTAGTACCTGGGATTATGTCCAGCCCTGCCACACTGTCTTATGCAGCTTTAGTATGCCAGTCTACGGCCATGTCCTATCAAGCTGTCTAATGCACCTTTAGTACCTGGGATTATGGCCAGCCCTGCCACACTGTCTTATGCAGCTTTAGTATGCCAGTCTACGGCCTTGTCCTATCAAGCTGTCTAATGCACCTTTAGAACCTGATTCTGTAGGCCAGTCTCTCCAGACTGTCTTTTGCCTTGCTAGTAAAATAGTAGTCTATGATCAGTCACCTCAGATTGTTCAGTGCACATTTAGCACCGGAGTATTTCTAGTCCCGCCAGACTGACTAGTGCACCTTTAGTATCTTAGTGTTTGCAACTTAATGGCCTTCCTAGCCAAACTGTCTTTGCATCTTTAGTAGCCGAGTCTACTACCAGTTCTGTCAGACTGATATCTAGTGCACCTTTAGAACCATTATTTAAGACTAGCCCAGCTAGACTGCAGTGCACCTTTTGCAGCCAAATCTACAGCAGGCCCTTACCTAGCTCACCCAAGTCTGTTTGACAGTCCCTCAAGCTTAGCTAGTGCACTATTAGTACCTGAATCCAAGGCCAGTCCTGCAAGACTGTCTAGGGCGTACTTTTGGTACCCTAGTCTGCAGCCAGTCCCACCATACTGTCAGTGCACCTTTAGTCTATAGGCCACCCTGCCTGACTATCTGGTGCACTGTTATTACCCATATACTAGCCCAACTATACTGTTGTGAAACCGAGTCTACTGTATGTTAAACAGTTCGAGAAGCTTAGCTTAGTGCACTACTAGTACCCGAGTCCAAGGTCAGTCCTGCGAGACCCAGTCCTGCCAGACTGTCGAGTGCACCTTTAGTAACCGAGTCTTTGGCAGGCCCTGCAAGACTATCTGTTGTAACTTTAAGTACCCAAGTCTGTTGGACAGTCCCTCCAGACTGTGAAATGCACCTTTAGAGTACCTAAGTATTTGGCCAGTCTAGTGCACCTTCAGTACCCAAGTCTGTTGGACAGTCCCTCCAGACTGAGTAGTGCACCTTTAGAGTACCCGAGTATTTGGCCAGTCTAGTGCACCTTCAGTACCCAACTCTGTTGGACAGTCCCTCCAGACTGAGTAGTGCACCTTTAGAGTACCCGAGTATTTGGCCAGTCTAGTGCACCTTCAGTACCCAAGTCTGTTAGACAGTCCCTCCAAACTGTGTAGTGCACCTTTAGAGTACCCGAGTAGTTGGCCAGTCTAGTGCACCTTCAGTACCCAAGTCTGTTGGACAGTCCCTCCAGACTGTGTAGTGCACCTTTATAGTACCTGAGTATTTGGCCGGTCTAGTGCACCTTCAGTACCCAAGTCTGTTGGAGAGTCCCTCCAAACTGTCTATTGCACTGTAGAACCCAATCTGTGTGCCATCAAACCTACCAGGCTGTCAGTTGCACACTTGGTACCCCAGTTATTGCCCAGTCCTGCCAGACTGTCTAGCTAGTGCACCTTTAGTACCCGAGTCTATGGCAGGCCTTTGGAGACTCTCCATAAAACACATTTAGTACCTAACTATGTTGTATGGCAGGCCCTGCTAGACTCTCTAGTGCACTTTTTGTATCTGACTATGTTGTGAGTCTGTTGGCCAGTCACTGAAGACTGTGTATAGTGTGCCTTTAGCACCCGAGTCTGATGGCACACCTTATGCAGCATAATAGCCACACTTTTTATTGCACCTTTAGTACCCATGGTCTATTGCGCAATCCCTCCAGACTGTATATTGCCTTTATCGCAAGACTGATGCCTAGTGCACTTTTAGTACCCCATGTCCTGTGGCCACCAAACCTACCAGACTGTCAAGTGTCCCTTTTCTACCCAAGTCTGTTGGCAAGCCCTGCCAGACTGTCCAGTGCTTCAAAATAGTCGTTAAGTGTTTGACTGGTAAGTGAAAATCACAGAGAGCACTGTTTTCAAGAGAGTTGCGTAAATTGTCTGTCAAGCTAAAATAGTTTATCTCACTGAGAAAATAATTGCGTAGAATTCAATTTACTAGTTTCTCAAAAACTACAGCACCTCTGAATGTATTTCTGTGTTTTGAATCATAGCAAAGTTTCACAAACACTTAAAAGATCAACAGAATCTATAGGTACCTCTGAAGATGCAGACTCTGAAGTATCAGGGGGTGGTGCTGAGTAGCCTCGCACTTCTAGGGGAATCTTGATTCCATCTACGACCATCTCATGATCAGGCCTTGATAACACTTTACTAACACCTGTGCAGAATTACATATTAGTAGGTGAAAGTACACATTTAAGGGTTGAAATAAAGTTTGCCCACAATCTACTCTAAAAACCCATGACACAAAAACAGGAGCAGCTTAAACAAGTTTAGTAACATTATTATTATTACTAAGCGCGGGTCTCGCTAGAGTTCCATGCTGTGGCCAGTTTCACAAAGCACTGATGACTGATTTTAACTGTGTATCAATCTTCATTGCTTAGCAAAGTGTGATGTAACACTTTTTTACTACAATTTAACACTGACATAATTTAAATAAAACAAAAACGAACATGCCATGTTTATTTAAACACAGTTTAACGATCATGGAATTGTTCCCCTACATTGTTTTAATGTTTTAACAGGGAAATTGCAAATTTAAAACCGCAATTAATTTTGTTTTTTTTACTGCCAGTGTCTTTTTAAAATATTTTTGTATAAATAAACCATAATAGTAGACATGCGAAAAAATCGCTCTTAAACAAAAAACATGGTTGAATTCTTTTTTTTTTGAGCAAAGTCAATATGAGCTAATATCGACTTTGCACCCTAAATCCATTTTATATAATTTCTTTGTATATTAAAATATTTTTGATATTGCACTTAACATAATTGGGCTAGCCCCACTAGTTTGCTATAGTTTTTGACAACCAGGTTGTTGAAATATGAACTATAGGAATCACGTCTTATTTATTTATACTTTTGATGCATTTGAGTACCATGTAGCAGCATGTTCATTAAATACTGGAAAAAATGTTTTCCAACTCCAGGTCATTTCAGAATTAAGGTCCCTCATATAAGGGGCGTGGCAACCCTATTCAAGTGCGCACGATTCACGCCGTTGAATGTTTTGCAATTATAGTTGGTTTTAGAACACCTTAAAATAACATACTAAGCTGCCACTGATGGTACCTATGGTATAATTCCAATCTGGCCTTAAAACAAGTATCCCCCTTTGGTTCTACCGGCTGCTGGAAACACAAACATTAACACAATAAAATTTCATTTCAAGGAAAAGTTTCCGTATGGCGCCACCACATTTTTTTCGATATGAATAAATAAAGTATTTTATTTACCTAAATGAGATATCCTTTTTTGTAAAAATTAGTGAAAAAGTGGTGGCGCCATACGGAATGTTATCCTAGGTAATAATCAGAAAAGCTTGATTTTGCATAAGGTACATGTGGTTGTCCCCAATCAATGATATAGCCCTTATTGATTTATTTAAGATTTAGCAAAGCCCAAAAATTAATTGACAGAATATTTAACAAAAAACACATTCTATGGTGACCTTTGACCTTGGAAACAGTTATCCACCAACTTTTAACTTCACAATCTGGACATACAAAGCCCAATCTTTATCTGGACCAGATCTCGTTTCGAGACTCATCTTATGCATTGTTAGGCAACGATGTAATGGCTTTAACATCTTTCAACACCGGGCTTGTCCCATTCACAGCATGGCGACTGTGATTAGACTGATAACAACCCCAGCTCAACAATTAAGGAAAATGGGCTAAGGTTCCCTTTTCGGACTACAATCTCTACGGTAACATCTATGAAATATAGGGCCGATCATTCGAACTATTGATTAGTTAGAAAGTACAACTTACCAGACTGTTCAACAAAAGCAACTTTATACCAAGAGCCATCGGCATCTTCCCCCATTAAACGTACGCTGTCTACGTCGCAGTTGCCTCCCTCGTTGGACTGGAAATAAGTGCACAACTTATCCTCCACTTGTGTATATGCAATGGGCGCAGGTAGAGAAAGCTTCACACGAACTGCATAACATTCACGTCGCTTTGGATCCATCGTACGATATTTCGCCGACGATCTCTTTCTCCAAACAAGCTATAACGTTAGTGTCATGCACTGCCAAGGTAACTAATGTGGACGAACATCATAAATCAGTTGAAGTTTGCTTGCTTTCCCACGGCTTAATAACTCTCTACAGCAACTATTCCCTTCGTTGTTCCATTACATGTCGTAGTGTCATACTCGCACGCACACACAATTATGGAGAGACAGTTTGCGTGCGAGGGGGGAATCCCCGTTTTGCTGATTGAATCATTGATTGGTTGAACTCGTCACGTGACTCCGTACAATAGGGTCAGCGGGTCAAATCAACAGTTGCCGCGACAGCGGTAATAAAAGAACAATATGTGCGTTGTGATAGGCTTAAGCTTACTTGTCGAAGGTAGTTTGCATGATGTGATCAATTGTGTTTATAGTTTATTCAAAAAGACTGTGTAAGTTTCAGCTAGGCGTATTCGAAATGCCAAATAATCCAATTCCAACTAGACCTGACTCCGCGGTGGTGCAGTAGTAATAATGATCCATAAGCTAAAGTAAAGTAGTCCCAGCCGACTTTTCATACCTTCCGCCTAGGGTAAGAAGCAGGACAGTTCTTTTCAGAACTGAAAAGTCTCCCGAACAATACAGTTCTCTACAAAGAACAAACTCTACCTGGCAATTGTAGATACACACATAAATTATAATTAGTGGTGTTTTTCAAACCAAATATTTATACATCAGCATGCAATGCCACAAATTCTATACATGTATATGTTGAGCTACGTGTACGCGATCCTGTTTCTTCAAATACTTTATCCTGTGGCGTAACAACCAACTATTATACCACAGTAAAAAACTAGCATCACAAAAATTAATATATCATAAATTCATCAAGAAAGCGAGAGAATAACAAATGAAACCCCACTTCAGGTCACTTAAAAAATTAAGAATTTTACGATGTTATTATTATAAAACCTTCTTGGTCGCAATTAGCCTTGATCAAGGCGCTACAGCCAGCCGCGATCTGCAAAATCCCAGTCCCCATCACTGAATTCCACCAGTGCACCCCCATACATAACACAGTGCATATAATACGTATACAGCGTATGTACACACATACGTACTGTACATGTACATGTACCATCTGTATACGGTTCACTTACGGTACATGGGTACTTCCTAAGTAGCGCCTTGATGGTTTTGTATCTGCCAAAATTTAGGGCGGAGCTCATTATGCTAATGTTTACTAACAACCCGTTCTCATTGGTTGTTGGTTGACCTATAACCTCTCGCTGCGATGTCAATCACAACGTTCTGCAAGCACTCGCACACACGTGCTCGTCGACGTAATTGTAAACAAACCGTGGTTGTAGTTGCAATGGCGGCGGGCGAGGGAGAAATCCCTACTAGTAAAACAAAACAGTAAGTCGCTGGAAATCAGTGGTGTATAATTTGCAACACAACTACAGAAACTTTCAACAAAATATAACAACCGCGTTTAATGCATCAATCATGGGTTTAGAAATAGAAGGAAGAAAATTAGAACATGTGAAATGTGTTTGAGAAAGGTTAAAAAAGTATCCAGGTGTCATGGGTTTCCGGCAAGATGGCTACTTGGTAAGAATTCTTAGGTGTTGGGCATATGACAGTACAACACACCCCATCCCCTTGAAGCACAAACACAGACCAGATGAGATAAGAAACCCAGCTGTTTATTTTGTCTTAATGTAGACATATATTATTTATTACGTTTCTCGCGGTAAATCAAAGTTGGGGATCGAAAATATGTGTTGTCGAAAACATACCAGACGGTAGAAGATGGCGTGTGGCTGAACATGTGGCTGAACAACAACTACAAGTAAAGTTCAATTTCATAAACTAACTCTTGCCATACTACTAGTACTACACTACAACGTTACACTTATAGTACAGCAGCTTTCAATTCAGGGACACATCTACCAGCTACGTTGTAATTATGATGCTAGTCCTCGTGTTATAATGAAACGCAAGACAACGGAAGTTGTTCGAAGTTGTTCAACACCATTACCGACCGGGCGAGTCTTGTCCGGCTCACCCGTCCGGCAGCGCATTCAGACCCCTTACAATCATAGCTAATATACACACCACGCTCCCGACACTGCTATAAAAAGCACGTATTACAGTACATGTCCATACAGCTAGCGTACAGCGTACACACACACACACACACACACACACGCATGCATGCATGGACGTGGCATGATTGCTTGCAGTAATACGTCATTCACAATCGCGCCTGTGATTGGCCAATGTTTAGAATGACACGCCCACATCATGAATACCCTTTTATCGGAATTCCGATAAAGCTTTACAAACCCATCAAGGCTGTTGTTTGAGCCACGTGTGCGAGGTTGAAAGTAGAAAGACACGACCGTACTCACGACTACGCTATACTGTTCTCGCTGTACAATGTATGGTAATGTACATTTGTGTATGCACTGCATGCGTGTGCAGCGAACCGGGCCGGGGAACAGTACGTCAACAGCCTTGATCAAGGCTAGGTCGCAATGGACAAGATTGGCAAATGGGTTTTCTAAAAAACAAGCAACCTCGTGGCAAGTTTGAGTTTTGTTTCGATATTGAACGACTCATTATTACACATATGATTAGTTCTTATAGAGTTTATAAGACTGATTGTAAACTGCACTAGAGTTTTGACATTCGATCTTAAAGACACTGGACACCTTTGGTAATTGTCTAAGACCAGTCTTCTTACTTTGTGTATCTCAACATATGCATAAAATAACAAACCTGTGAAAATTTGAGCTCAATCGGTCGTCGACGTTGCGGAATAATAATGAAATTATACCATTGACACACGAAGCTGTGTGCTTTCAGATGCTTGATTTAATTCGAGACCTCAAATTCTAAATCCGAGGTCTTTAAATCAAATTCGTGGAAAATTACTGCTTTCTTGAAAACTACGTCACTTCAGAGGGAACCGTTTCTCACAATGTTTTATACTCGTTACCAAGTAAGGTTTTATGCTAATATTTGAGAAATTACCAATAGTGTCCACTGTCTTTAAATCACAATTTGTGTTGTTTTCTCTTGCTCTGCTATTTTGCTCTTGGGAAATGTTGTACAGCCCTTTTGGATGTGAGATATATTTAAAAAAAAAAAAATCGCTGATTACTATCGGCCCCTCTCTCCCAATCCTCAGGTTTAAAGGAACTCCGAGTTGCCTTGTGGATCGGCCGAGTTGGTCTATGAAAAACGTTTGAAACCGTTTGTTATAAAATGCATAGGGCCTATGGTTAGAAAGATGTTTTAGCAGTAGAACATAACGATCCACATAAATATGTCTTGAAATTGCATGGTTTTTCTTATACGTCGTGGTCGTGAACTAACACGGCGCGCCATTTTGTGGAGTCAAAATTTTTAATCCATAAAATGGCCGCCAAATCATGCTCATCAAATTTCTTGAATTTGAACAAGTGGTAGCTGGGTAGTAAAGCAACTTGATGGGTGTTGGGTGTTTTGTATACAAATCACAAGCTATGCTGTTTCTTTCCATTCATAAATGAGTAATTCGGAAATTTTGATCCCCAGATGAGAATCATCAAGTTTTAATTTTTGATGTAAATCTGTGATCTTAGACGAGTTTCTTTCTTACAAAATGTTCCTTTAAAGTAATCGCACAACATTGGTAAACAGTATTGTCCAAAGGCCCACACTTCGTGTATCACAACTTATATATTAAATAACAAACCTGTGAAAATTTAGGCTCAATTGGTTAACGGAGTCGGGAGAAAATAACGGGAAAACCCACCCTTGTTTCTGCACGTTTCGCCGTGCCATGACATGTGTTTAAAATAAATCCGGTATTTTTGATATCGAGAATTGATAATTGTTTTAATGTTTTCTCAAAAAGTAAAGCATTTCACGGAATAATATTTCAAGGGAAGTCTTTCACCATTACCTTCTGTAAACTTGTAAGTTATTTGTAAATCTGTGAACTTTTAATTTTTGTTCTGTTCAGAAAGTGTCCAATGGCTTTACGTTTATTCACAAGTCCTAAGTACAGGACTATCTTTGTGATAAGTCAATGGTCCAATTGAACACTGCCTTGGGGTGTGCCTGATGAGGAAACTGTGGACCAGTCATCAAGAGCAAGGTAGAACTTATACTTTGCCATGGCTTCCATGCAGCCAGTATTGGTGGAATTAGCGCTGAAACATTAAGTTTACCACAGTTCAGGGTTCCGCACTTAAAGTTTGTGGAGGTGTTGAACGTACGAGTGTCGCGGCCAAAGAGTACTGTCACAACTACTCGCCATCCACGCCACAAGCTTCGTTTTACCCTCATTACCCAATTCTTCGGCTCGCTATCCATCGGCTCTTTCTGGATGTACTGGCTAAATGGATGTACTATTTCTGATTCTGAGTGATACGTTAGGTACAAAGGCCTACGTGCAGACGTCATACGAGAGCATGAAATACGCCCAAAGTGGTTACGTCACCTAGAAACTACATAATGTTTTAACGTTCACGTTCACGTGTTCGCTCTCGTACGCGCAGCTAAACTTCCTTATATTGATTGCCAGATGTGAACATTTCAAACTAAATCACTATCTTGTTGATCATATTGTACTAAAATGAAATGGATAGAACATAATTGACCATGTAGCTACTTCTGTTTCCATTGTCCACAGACAATGTTTATTATATACTCCACTCTAGTTTTTTATCTGTTGATGATTTGAGTATTTTTTCTTTAACAGATAATCACCCTATTTTAATTACAAATGTTATGAGTGTTAGGAGCCAGAAAGTTTTTTAAACGAATGTGCAATGTCATCATCTGTAATCTGTTTTTTACCATTGCATTTTTGTAGTTACCCATGATAAACAAACACAAAATATATAAAGAAATAAATGACTGTGTTCGTTCACAAAGCAATGTTTTATCTGAAAATTACAAAAAAAAGAAGATTTTCTGATGTTATCCAGAAATCCATAGTGCGACACATAGTTACGTAATTTTCTAGCATAAAATGATTGGTGGGCACAACAGACTACCAGGGCCCAATTTCATAGAGCTGCTAAGCACACAAATATGCTTAGCATGAAATTTCTGCCTCGATAAAAAAAAGATTACCGACCATATTTCCAAATGATTTACAGGATGGGAAAGCAACAGCTGAATACCAGCCAAAAAGCAATGTGCAACAAATGGAAACTTGGTCGCTAATCCTGTTTTTATCAAGGAAGAAATCTCATGCTAAGCAGATTTTTGTGCTTAGCAGCTCTATGAAATTTATCAAACTTTTCCAGTCACGGTTGTAACTCTTTATAATACACAGAGATTGTCATTGTACAAAGATTAGTATCTGCTCATTAATGAAGCACCCATCAATGAAACAACATGATTGCTTTATAACAGATGTTTAATTTGCATCTCGGGAGTGAAGAATATTAATTTTGTTTTGTTTTACCCATACACACATGAATGCTTTATTTACAGGTTTACAAACTTTAACACCAAGCATCGACAGTACTTGGTATTTTAAAAGTCGTGTTGTTTTGGTTCATCATCGCATTTTTCATGAAATCATAATCTGAAAAATTTCAAAAATGAGGGAAAATTGAGGAAAAAGCCTGAATTTAGGTTTTGCAACTGGGTTCTTTGTTACTGGAATTTGATGAGATACTCTGGGTATGCCTGTGCATCATGAAATATGACATAAATGCCTGGATAATTCATGTTGTCTACAACACTGTCAAACAGTTCAGCAGGATTCTGTGGTTTCGGAGGTGGAGTGATCATTCCATGGCTGCCTCTGATGTAATCTCCAACAAGAACTTTTGTGACGAATACATGCTTTGTGCCATTTGCATCTGGTTTAGCATATTGAGGACTTGCAGAGTAGCTTGCTGCGACAGCAAAATAGGTGCCCTTTCCATATGCAGATGCTTAAGGAAAAGGATACAATAATATCCATTGAGGTTTTAACTTACAGGGTTAAGCACGCTTTTGGAGCCTTTTGACAAAACTAACCTAAATGTATCTGCTGATAATTGATATCAAAGTAAAGTATATTTCATTTTATTACTCATATTATTACTCACAGATAAAATACATTATTCATTGGACACACACAACTGGTGCCACCTTGGCTAATTCTGTCATGTTGGGTGGGCTTGCTAAACCCTGTCCAGTTGGTCTTTTTATGACTTTGCAATTTCAGGGTTTTCCCTGGGTGTCTTTTGCAATGGGCGGGGTTTCCATATTCAACCATCAAATGCAGTTACGTTAAAACAACAGCGTCGCCATGCTGCATTTGTGAAGGGCTCTCACTTCGGTTCAGCTTCCAACCAAGTCAACACCAAAATTGTGTACTTCGTAGGATTTATATTCAGCGTTATTAAAGCTGATACCAATAAGCCAACTCAACTGTTGTGGATTATTGTTTTCTCGGAGAATGAAGTTGTGTTATTTTAAAGTTCTCCCTTGTCGAGTAAAATCATAAAATGTAGCCTAATAGTTTACTTTGCTTTTGCTTTTTACTTAATATTTACTTGTGACCTTAGCCCTGCGCTTTTTTCTCGACTTGATAAAAGTTGTAACATACTTCAACACACGATGACATCATCATGACGTAAAACTACTCTTTAGAATCTACAAACTACATTCTAACTACATGGTAAGATTTAAGTTGACACGAGCTTCGCAACAATTTACTGCGGAGAAGTCCACTAAAAGACAAAGAAAACAATAATAAAAACACACACAAAAAACGAAAACAAATAATAGTTGTTTTGGGCGTGCTATGGCTCGAACACCTTAAAATCACCATCCAAGTGGCTTGTATACTTAAGTAAAGAGTGAGCCCGATTTCTGGACTCAACTCCTTCAAAACTGTTAGGCGGAAAAAAATTGAAAGCACTGCATGACTTTTTTTAAAGTCACCTGAAAATAAAAAAATTTTCTCTTCAAACAGTTGAATATAATGTTTCTGAACAATAAAATTATTTTTTGAGTAATTGTTTTTAACGGTTTATATGTTTAAAAAATAAATAAAGTTGTGTGGGGGATGACTCCGCCTACCCCTTTTGTGACGTCAATCGAGGAAGACTTTGCCTCGATCTAATATCGAACACACGTACTTGCAAGTACATTCAAGTCCTAGTCGTGAGTTTTACGTTTCGAAAAAGTTTTTTTCTTGCATTTTCCCGGCAATGTCGACCAGGTGGATGCAGCAAAACAACTAAAGATCGGGTCAGTTTGCAAAGTGGTCCGGTCCGACGTCTTTTTCAGCGCTGTGCAGCAAACACTTCGAGCCGTCGTACTTAGAGAATCCGGAACAACTACACATTTTGACATGAAAAGAAAAGTTCTTTTCTAAAACATGACGTCATCTTTACAATTTTCCCAGCTAGTGTGGAAATCGAAGAAGGTACCTGAAAGACGTAACGAACCTAAATGAGCATTTGCCTAACGTGAAAAAAATCAGGGATTGTTTCAACTTTGAGGGCATGCTTTTAGCTTGCGCCAAGCGTCACTATCTTGTTCTGGCACAGCAGGCGATTCATCGCGCCTCGATTGACGTCACGAACAGCGCCCTCTCGGGTCGGGATTATTTTCAAATTTTTAAATAACATGGAAACTAATTTTTCAAAACCTTAGTTAATTGTTTATTCATATTCTACTCATCAAAACACATATTTTAGTGACAAAAGCTTTATTTTGACAAAATACAACTTCCAGGTGACTTTAATGACTATTTTCGTACGTTCAATACGTTTGATTACTTTTCAGTGGTTTTTAATTCTTTTTGTTTGCTTTTATTAAAATATATTTAGTGCTTGATCAAATATTTCACCAGCAAGAAAAACAACCCAAAATCTAACACAGTATTGATTTAGAAAATATTTGTAAATATTATACGTTTAACCATAACCTACGACATCGGTGTATGGGTAAAAAACAATACTATATTCTTGTTCCCCGATGCAAATTTGACATCTATTATACAACCTACTTACCATTCTTCCCAAAAAAACTGCGGTTGAAACCATGACTTCTGATTTTTTTAGAGGTTTGCTTATCTGTTCCATGGTAGAGAACCATCTCAATATTAGTAGTTCTGTTCAGACGATTCTCTAGTGCAGCTCTACGGGTTTGATACTGCATCATCAAAGCTCGATTTTGAATTCTCTTTATCTACAAAGTAATTAAAAACAAAAAGTACAGATGAAAAATGTTTCAAATGTGCTACGCAAATGTTTTTAAAATGTTAAAACACAAGATTAGGTTCACAGTTAATAATGAGTCCAATCTCGTTTAAAGACACAGGACACTTTTGGTAATTGTCAAAGACCAGTCTCCTCACTTGGTGTATCTCAGCATATGCATAAACTAACAAACCTGTGGAAATTTGAGCTCAATCGGTCGTCGAAGTTGCGAAATAATAATAAAAGAAAAAAACACCCTTGCCACGCGAATTTGTGTGCTTTTATATGCATAATTTCGAGACCTCAAATTCTAAATCTGAGGTCTCAAAATCAAATTCGTGGAAAATTACTTCTTTCTCGAAAACTACGTCACTTCAGAGGGAGCTGTTTCTCACAATGTTTTATATTATCAACAGCTACCCGTTACTCGTTACCAAGTAAGGTTTTATGATAATAATTATTTTGAGTAATTACCAATAGTGTCCACTGCCTTCAAGGACGGATCCAGTTCTTTTTGGTCAAATTTCAAGAGACATCTTTTGAAGTTTCTCATCATCCAGACGTTGATGTGTACACCCTTCTTTTCAAATGTTTAATTATAGATATTCTACAAAAGGCATGCACTTCTATACAATGTATGTCATGCTTTGTTCAGTGTTGTGTCTGGTGTTATACATAACTGCATGCAAAACACCGTAATACACAGTAACACACTGTGAAGATGACTAAAGAAAAAAGTGCAACCTAATGGTCATCATGGTCTGATGAAATCAGGTGAACTTGGTCAACATATGAAATTAATGAATACCTTAATAATTGTGACAGCAGCACCCACAGATGCCCGAAACTTGGTTTCTACAGCTGTGTACTCAGCAGATTCCGCAGTCAGCTTTACCATTTTGGTGAACTCCCTTTGCTTCATTTGTGTCCAGTTACTTGGTGGCTCAAATCTGGCAGCTGCGGATACAATTAATGCACAATGGTGTTTATTGGAATTTTATTTGACTTGACGCTTCAGTTAGTACATTATGTAATGTTCAACATGTACACTACAAGCACTTTGAGTAGGTTTAATCTACTGTGTCTCTTTGATTGTCTCATCACCATGGAGTGATCAGAACAAGACATTTTGCACAAGCTGTAAAAGCAAATAATGCTTTTATTTTGAAGGACAAACAAGACAATTTCTCTGATTGCCTAACAAATTGTATGGGTAATTAGTGGATATTTCTGCTATCCCTGGCGCCATTTTTCGTTTGCAGAGTTATGAATTAGGGCAGATGGTTTTAATGCAAGTAGTCAAGCAATCATCTTGGTATAAAGAAGAAATAATAAATCAGTTCTTCCCCTTTAACCTGCTATGACCTGGACTTCAAAGTATTTCGTTTGGCAAATGTGATCAAATAATTGTTTGTTTTGCATAATTTAATCTTTAACTCCACGTTAGAAAATATTCAGAATATTTGATAACTCTATAATGAGTCATGTTAAAAATTACTAAACGACCAGTTCCAATATTTTACCACTTTTCAGGTCGACACGATGGACATTTATAACGCTTCGTTTACATCTTCCCTGCATCTGTTGGAAGTCAATGACTGCTCTTCCGTCTTCCATGTCAAGTGTGACAGTTGGCTTTTTCTTCTGGTAAGCCTCCTCTAGGAGGGCATTTAAGTCTTCATCATAGTCTTCCATGCCTGATGGAGTGCTGTACTTCCATTTGACCTGTAGTTTAAAGACACTGGACACTATTGGTAATTGTCAAAGACCATCGTCGATTTCACAAAACTCTTTCTAACTTAGGATTAATCTTATGACTCAAGACGAGTCCCAACCCTGCACTGTAGCATGCAGACCTTAAGATTAATCCTAAGTTAGGACGAGTTACTCGTCCTAACTCGTGGTAAGACGAGTACTAACTCTTTGTGAAATCGACACTATTGGCAATTGTCAAAGATCAGCCTTCTCACTTGGTGTATCTCAACATATGCATAAAATAACAAATCTGTGAAAGTTTGAACTCAAATGGTCGTCGAAGTTGTGAGATAATAATGCAAGAAAAAACACCCTTGTCACATCAGGTTATGTTCTTTCAGATGCTTGATTTCGCGACCTCAAAATCTAATTCTGAGGTCTCGAAATCAAATTCAAATATTTTAGTGGAATCTTCTTTCTCAAAAACTACGTTACTTCAGAGGGAGTCGTTTCTCACAATGTTCAACAGCTCTCTCGTGCTCATTAAGGAAAGTTTTTAGGCTAGCATTTATTTTTAGTAACAAGTAGTGTCCAGTGCCTTCAAACAAAAGTGAAAATATTGATAAAGAGCTGTTTGTCAACTTGTAGTGTTGAAACATGTTGTTATTCTGATCCTGTTCTCACCAATGACAAAACAAAATCGATTAATAGTCAGAGCACCACATACATTCGTTTGTGAACAATTTAACTGACAATGTGCCCCCTATGCCCCTCTAAATGCGCACAATTTCTTGATGTTTATGGCAAGTGGCGAGCCTATGTAATACCATTTTCCGTCCGTCCGGCCGTCTGTCTGGCCGTCAGGCCGGCTGTCCGTCCGGCCATCCGTCCGGCCGTCCGCGTTCAGTGGAAATGTTAAAGTTTTTGTTTTAAGTTTCAATCTTTGAGTTGAGTTATTTTTGGATGTACAAGCCCAAGTGAGATTGTTATGTATAATTTGCACTAATTTGTTGTTGTAATTTTCAACCACGTTTTCCAATAATGTTGACGTTTTTGGAACAAAACGCAAACTAAAATCTTAATGTTTTGAAGTCATTTCTTTATACAAAAACCAAACTCGATGTCACTGGTTCTAACATTGGTTCTAACACGTGACGCGCTCTCCACCAATAGGAATAGCGAAACTGTCAGGTATTTATGAATCTTTTTTTTTAAAGGGTTGAGCCATTTTCAAGGACTCGGTCAGTGTCTCTGTCTCAAAATGTAAGGTCTCCCCATCGGTCTTGGTCAGGGATTGTAAGGACTTCGTTTCGGAAGATAAGGTCTCCATCTCGAGCTTTAGTTCTCGACTTCCAAATTGGTTAGATGCAACTATTTTTTTATGGAGTACTCATACACAGTATCTACAGAACGCTAATAAATTTATTTGTATTTGTTTGATGCCAAGATACAACCAAAAATATCTAAATTGTCTGCACTCACTTCTTTAGCGAGGTCTTTGATCTTTAGTTGCTTCTCAGTCTCCTCCTTTTGAATTCTTGTAAACATCTTTGAAATGTCCAGTAAGGCATCCTTGACGTTGAGTCTACATCCCTCCACACGGATGAACTTGCCTCGGCCTTCGCGACCCACAGTCACCTGGGGTTGATAGATTAAGCATCGAACATTGAAGTAATTTCGTGCGGTTAACTACCTTGTTGCACTTTATTTCACTATGTTGTTATCACTTACAGGGCCCCAACTATAGGCTGAATTTGGTGACACCATTTTCAAAGTAGTTCCAGTCAAAAACAGACCAGACCACATTAATACAACTTGCTTTTATTGAAGGTCTACGATTGATTACTCTTTACATTAATGGCCTTAACAGCTTTTGGTTACTGTACAGACTACTGTAGACCCGTAAAGTAAAAAGCATTTTGATCGATTTTGTTTTAATCTAATGTGGTATAACATTAACATATAATATGTTTTTATTTAACAAAACCAACAAAAACATCTGAGAAGCGTTAGCGTGGTAAGGTTTCTCAGATTATGAATTCCTTTGAGGGTTTCTTCTTCATGTGTGGTAAATTCGCTTTGAAATGAAACTTAAACAAGTTAATTTTATTGTATATACCTACACTTTAAAAACATCGAACGGTTCCAAAAACCAAAGGTATACTTTGCCTTGAAAATAAATATAACGTACACAAACATCACATTTCCGTTCAATTTGTATAATCTCAACATTGTGTTTCGATGTCATTTTGTCAATCCTTCCATTAAAATCTGGAAAATCCTGTGTCAGATAAAAAAGTTCAAATATAACATTGTTAATTTTATTATTATGATTAAACATTACTAAAAAGATTAACAAAAACTTTAGATTTCATTTAAATTACTTTACAAAACCGTTATTGGTAATAATAAGCTTTGACTGAGGATAATAAACCGCTGACTTTCCATCTGATTGAAACATGCACAACCAATAATTATAAAATTCCTTTCGTTTGAGTACAATTTACATGTTGTATTGTTGGACCATTTAACTAGCGCTTGTAAGAAAGGATATTTACACATACCTCAATAAGAAACTCCTCATCTTGAAATCTATCTAGTTTGTCTGAAGCCTTCACCAGGGATTTCATATCCATGGCACTGAGCTTTAGAGTGACAGTTCCTTGAAGCTCTTTTTCTTTCTTGTCTTTTTTAACAACTTTGTATTCCGCAGCACTAACATTCCCAGCCAAAATGTCTGTTAAAGCAATCGCACAACACCGGTAAAATAACAAACCTGTGAAAATTTAGGCTCAATCGGTCATCAGAGTCGGGAGAAAATAACGGGAAAACCCACCCTTGTTTCCGCACGTTGCGCCGTGTCATGACATGTGTTTAAAATAAATCCGTTATTCTCGATATCGAGAATTGATAATTGTTTTAATGTTTTCTCAAAAAGTAAAGCATTTCATGGGAAAATATTTCAAGGGAAGTCTTTCACCATTACCTTCTGTAAACCCTGTAAGTTATTTGTAAATCTGTGAACTTTTAATTTTTGTTCTGTTCGGAAAGTGTCCAATGGATTTAAGGAAACATCACCATGTTAATATCCAACCTGCATTCTACAACAGTCTCACAGTGAATAATGAAACAAGGTCCGTGTTAAATTCTGTCCATAAGGATGAATTTGATAATTGAAACACATTAATGTCACCCATAGTCAAAAACAAATGTCATGAAAGTACTTAATGAAGAATGCTGCACTAACATCACATCAAATCACCTTGGAGGGCACTGTAGCAAAGTAGACTTATGGCAGTCGTTTTAAAAATGTCTGTCGCAGTAAACGCAAAACTGCTCCCTTGCAACTATCTTGTGAGACGACATACTACTACTCTCACGACTGCTCGCGTTAAATGACAGCAATACTGTTGAGAGCAGTCATCTCGCGCAGAGCAGTATTCTCGCGAGATATAGTTGTGAGAGAGCCGTTTCACCATCAGGGACAGTCTTTCAGCAAAGCCATGAAATAACGTTAAGCATGAACATCAACATTGACTTGGGTAGATGTATTGAAACTCCTTATACATTTCAGCTGGACAAAAAGTAAGTAAAACTTAAAGTAAAAAATAAGTTAAACACCTACATGAGCGGAATGTTTTCAACGGAAATGGTATTTTAACTTGTTTATAATGCACTTGTTCACCATTTTAATGTAATTTTGATATGTGTACACTTCTGAATTTTTCGTAATTATCGATTAAAAAATCAGCCCCAACCCAAAGGTTTTGTAAAACTAAAAACACCTCTGCCGTTGACGGTGCGCGTCAAAGGACAATGCCGCTGACGTCATCTCTGGGAGCTTGCTTTGTTATGCCTCCATGCTGCAACAAAGCGGCTTTACAAATTGGAGCTCCCAGAGATGATGTTTTGAGAGTGATTACGTAACAGGGCTTTTCGCAAATCTCTCAGAAAAGCGCTGGATAAGGGCGTTCAAAATGATTGCTTTTTTACACAATTGAAATCTATTTATAATGACTCGATTTTCTTATTCATTGAAAACATTTTAAGTGAAATTCAGCAAAGTTTACAACTTGACATTTGATGTCTGGGCAACCTTTGGTTGAAACAATTCATTGATGGCAAATGCATCTTCACCAGTTTTCAATAAACACACAATGCAAACAACTTTATGCAAGTTTATACAATTTTAAAACAAGATTGTTTGGTACGGTTTGATTTTTTCTTATGTCCTTTTATGACCGAAGGCCTGCAGAAACTCCATGTAAAACTTTGCTATAAGTCCATGCAGTGAAAGTTGAACTATCATAGGAATCCATGCTACTCACCCGGTGCAGCCATGGTAGTATCAAAATCAGTGCTTGCAGCTTGGTCATCCAGAGAGCTAGAAAATCTGGTCGCAACAGCTTGCTTGAAAACAGCACAAGTTGGCTGATCATGGTTGGTCAGGCTTATATCTGTGATGCTAGAATATGGTGTTGTCCAAACAAATTGACCCACTGCATTCAAGAATTGCTCTGCAGCAAGCTGAACAGGGAAGCCATTCACTCCTGTGCTGATTGCAGGTATGGCAATGGACTGAAAATTCAGATCAGATGCAAGCTGAAGGCAATTAAAAACGGCATCATACAGCTGATGCTCTTCTGTTGTGCCGCCACCACGGTTTGTCCTTTCCCAAGTTTGCCATCTTGGTCCAACAACATGGATCACCTTCTTGCATGGTAGGCTGCCACTGGAAGTTGAAACTGCTTCACCTACACGTAATTGACGCCCTTTCTGTTTCCGGATGATGTCATCACTTTCAGTCTGTATGACATTTCCACCTAAGATGTACAATTTGTTTGAGTTCATTCATAAATAATTGGAAGCAGTTTAGCTGGACCAAAAACCTCACTTTAATTCTTGGACAATAAGTATACTGATGAAACAGATAAGATTTTTAAAAACACGTGGCATTATTGTACACAGAGCAACCGGATCACACCATTTTATTTACAGTATAAACTTGAATTATTATAACATGGGCTTATTTGGGGTAGATGAGTGTTTCAACTTGAAAGGATCGAAGGAGACTTGACTAAATAAGAAGGCAGGAATGAGCACTGACCAAGTATGAAGTGAAAAACTACAACAGCCTTCTCAAAATGTAACTTTTGGGATTGTCTACTGTCTTTATCTGAATTACAAACCTGCTTTACGAACTGCTGCAGCTAATCCTCCAGTATGCTGGAGTCCAACATTTGCCGCATTCACGATGCAGTCAACTCGCTGCTTCGTCAAGTCTCCATGAACCACTCTTAACCTGCAGGCGCTGTCTGGTAGAGTGACACTATAAAGTATCTGGCCGGATGTTGATGCATGTCCAGCACACTCTTCCTCTTCATCACCATCATCATCATCATCATCACCATCATCATCTACCTCAATGACTGTTTCTTGAAGCTCTTCTTCTTTCATGTCATCTTCAACACCTTCAGCACCGTTTACAGCGGAATTAACCTTCTTAGTTCTTAGAAATTCTGTTGACGACACTTCGGTCTTCATCAGCAGGATGACGCGGATGTTGAACCCGTGACCTTGCGGACACGTGATCCCAAGACCGCGTCATAGACTCCTGTGAGCTTGTACCGCCCCCGTCTCGGTTCAGGGAGGGTTTGTAGGCTCCTTCACTCCCCTTTCGAAGAATCTTGCGTCTCTGTCTAGAGGGTATTAATAGGAGGATTGAATATCGACAGCTATACCCCACCACAGAGACACCGCCAAAATTCTATGGTTTGCCGAAGGTACACAAACAAAACATCCCACTCAGGCCTATAGTTAGCAGCATAGGAACTATCACGTACAACTGTGCCAAGCTCCTAGCAGGGATATTGTCACCACTTGTAGGAGGCACCGAACATCACATAGTCAAATCGAAACACACTCCCGATCATTCAAACTAAATTGGAACAAGATACAGAATTGAGTGAAAGAACACGCCTTTCACCTTTTCAGATCGTCCAACTCCTCAAAGCATGCCTAAGTTGTACCTATTTTGTGTATAATGGCACATTCTACGAACAAATACATGGTGCGGCCAAGGGATCACCAGTGTCACTCATCATCTGCAATCTCTACATGGAACAGCTAGAACAGCGAGCCATTTCCACAGCCCACACCCACCAGCCTGGTGATATAGATACGTAGACGACACCTTAACCAAACTGAAAAAGCAACACGCTGAGGAATTCACAGAGCATCTTAATTTTCTGGATTCTGACATAAAATTCACAACGGAAAGAGAGGACAACAAATCCCTTGCATTCCTGGACACATTGACCAAGATTCATGAGGATGGCAGCTTAGACATACAAATCTACCGCAAACCTACTCACACAGACAAATATCTCAATTTTGGTTCCAATCACCCAGTTGAACATAAATTGGGTGTTATCAGAACACCTATAATCACCGGGCTGATTTCATCATCTCCACCGAGATCAAAAAGGACAAGGAAAAGCGTCACATCCACCGATCTCTACAGAAGTGCGGGTATCCTAAGTGGGCCTTTAAGAGGGTCACCAACCCGACGCATACAAAGACAAATAACATCCCACAACCTGATCAGCCACGAAAGAAGAAACCACTGGTGGTCCTCCCATACATCAAAGGAACATCGGAAGCCCTCAGAAGAATCTTTGCTTCATACAACATTAACACTGTTTCAAACCCACAAACACCCTTAGACAACTTACTCGTATCACCAAAGGACCAAACAGCCAAGAAGGACCATACGGGAGTGGTCTACCAAATTCTTTGTCAAGGACAGATCAGACAGGGCCAATGCACAGAAACCTACATCGGAGAAACCTAAAGATCGCTCAAGACTAGGTTTTTTGAGCACCGCCGTCCCAGTTCGTCCTCTTCAGAGGTTTCCCAACATATCCATATAGAATCACCTGGCCACCATGTAGACATTTCCAAAGTAACTATTCTAGACAGAGACGCAAAATACTTCGAGAGGGGAGTGAAGGAGGCAGCCTACATCAGAGCCTACAAACCCTCCCTGAACCGAGACGGGGGGGGGGGGGGGGCGGTACACGCTCTCAGGAGTCTATGACGCGGTCTTGGGATCACGTGTCCGCAAGGTCACGGGTTCAACATCCGCGTCATCCTGCTGATAAAGACCGAAAGTGTCGGTCGAAAATTTCAGGTATGAAAATATTTTCAGTGTTGAGATCAAGAGTTTAGCTAAATTGTATCTAACTACCAACACAGATGAACTTTCACGCTAACAAACTATACAGTTTCACAATCAGAATTTTATAATGAAGCCAGGTCCGTGTTCAACTTGGTCCACAAGGATGTGTTTGTTCATGGTAATAAATTAATGTAATCCATCGTTATTAACCAAATAAAATTATTTTCCTCCAATCAAAGCCCAAAGTCTTGGAACTGCTTAACGCAGAAGTGTAGAGTATATACTTAGAGCACATAGAACGTAAAGGCCTTTTCACACTACAAAAACTCTTGCTGTTGCGTGAACGCCTCCAGGTTCATCTATGATCTGTGTTAAGTGTACATGGCGCGGTAGGTTTTAAGCGCGTAACGAACAGCAGCCACGTAAAAGAAATTGCTGCAAAGCATCACTATATGCACCAAAACGCACCATGATTCACCACATTGCGGCCCGACGCACCCCAGCCGGGATCCATTAAGACCTTGCAGTGTGAAACGATCGCACATACAAAATGATTGAAAGTTACTTGTGTATTACCCAGAAGCTGATTTTGCGCATAGCGAGTGTGAAAGCGAAGTCAAGACGGACCCTAACCGGATAGGTTTCGACACGGATCGAAAGTAGATTGTGTGAAAAGGCTCATACACTTTGCAGAGCAACTGTACGCGCAGAATTTTGTGAGAGCCAATAACAAATCAATCGGAAAAATTATGTGTCACAGAAAACATGTTTTGGCTAATGAATGACAATCTATACTGTCGTAAAATCACTTATGAGTTTTGTCTTCTTTAGATGATGGTTATTAAAATAACCAACCCTGTGTCGTACCTTCCATCGAAAAACTGATAACTACTTACCATATCTTCTCTGCAGAATCCCTTTGCTCTGTTTATAGGAATGACCCACCTCCTCTTTCAAAGCCTTTTGAAAGTCTGTAAGCATTTCCCGCTGGAAGATAACTAGCCGAATCAGGCGCAGGTGGTACTGAAGCTTCTTTCTACATGCAAATTCTCCAATGGCTTTCAACATAACATCTGCACAGGAAGACACTGATTGACCAACATTGCCTGAAAAAAGAAAGACACATTGACTATGAATATGGTCAATGAACAATGCATCCTCCATTGTAAAAATGTTGAAACCAATGTTTTTATTGTCCATTTATTAGGTAATGAGACGGAATGATGATAAATTATTTGGCACCATAATTCCCTGGACTTGCATTTAGTACATATTATGACAAGCCAGACTTGTTGTCACATTTATTTCAAGTTTGAATGTTATACAAGTCATACTAGTGCTTTCCAGGTCATCATCATGTTAAGGGTCATTTCCTGAAACATATAGTTGCTGAATTCTAGTTTTCCAAATAAAGTGAAATGTACAAACTAATGTATCACTTTTTTTGTTTGATTGCAGAACTCAATTTGGGCCATGTGCTACACGAGTACAAACTTTTAATAGACCGATTGCGCTACCAATGTTTACATGTGATCACGTGACCTGAGATCGGTATAGATAAACACAGCTACACAGTAAAATGGGAAGAATATTGTCCCGATGGTCCCGATGTGTACCGATGGACCATAATCGCCTGTATTATCGACAAATAACATGTTAAAATAAAAACGAAGCCCTTTTAATAAAGTTGAATGTTGTGACACTGATTCAAATTGCATTTTATGTTTGATAAATCAAGTATTCTACTACAAAAGAGGTTTTTTGAGAGTATGGTTAGACTATGTGAATGGACGAGGTTTGAGCATGTTTGTTGATGTGTAACACTCATCTCAGGTCATGTACATGACGTTGGTAGCGCAACCGGTCTATTGTACTGTGATAGCTGTTTTAGAAAGCTTGATAGTTGAAAATTCAACATTTTGGTTTGTTAAAAGATAGGAATACAAAATTGTGGGGATTGACAATGAACATGTAAAAACGCAATGATCTTTAAGTTTGGAAACAAAGGCTATTCATCTAGATGTATAGCCAATAAGTTGAAAATTTAGTAAATACCTGTCCCAAGAGCTGGGAAAGAAAGAGATTGAAAGCCATCCTTCTCGGCCCGTTGTAAAGCCTTAGCTACTACAGCCTTGATCCCCTCGGGTGTATTAGGAGTAACAACATGGACAATTGACTTGCAGAGAAGGCTACCTGCTCCAGTGACATATATGCTGGCATTTGGCTCTGTCATTTTTTTTAAAGTAAAATAAGAGATGATTAAGACTGGGTTGCTGTAAAAATCAAAGATATTTTTAAAATGTTGGCAGACTTCAAAAAATGGATTTTGGCAAAACTCCATGTATGAGTAGGTATGGGTACACAATACACAAAAATCGAAAAAAAAGTTATATCAGACATTGGTTACGGCCAAAATAAGATTTTCAGCAAATATCTCAAGTTTTTACCTTTTTTAAGAGTTACAATATAGGTAAATTGAAAGCACTGGTACGTCTAAATGGGAAAGCGTTGAAGTTTTTCTTTCACACATGTTGCACAACCATGTTTACTTTTTCAGAAAATGTTTTTTTAAAATTAAGTGTGCGATCAACTTTGGATCAAACCACTATTTCAAGTAGGGGTGTTTTTGTCATATTTTCTTATAGCGAAAAATAGGTGTATCGAATGGGGCCATAAGTCCGAAAGTGGCACTTTGTGGATTATGACACTTTTATAGTTGGAAGATAAGGTACCAACCTACATAAAAATGCAATAATATGTTTTGGTATTTTAAGTGCGCGAACACAGTTTTGCCGGAAAGTTAGCACTTTGGCAAGGCAAAAACGCAACAAATGGCAAAAAAATTGACATTGTTATTAGGTAAAAATATCAGGATTTTTATTTTTTGGTAAAACCTTATGGGCGGAAGGGACTTGGGGTGCATTCAAACAAACTAAACTTTTGAAATCACTATATAGCCCGTTGCCATGGCAACAGCTCATTTGTGTTTTGGCTATTTGTTGCCAATTTGGGGGTCAACAAAACTGTATTTTAGCATATACTTGGAACTGCACCCAGCCAATGTGCATTTTTTTTTTTCATAAAACCTTTCACATCAGTACATTGAGTCGTCCTATACTTTACTTGAGACAAAAAATTATTGCTTTAACTTTTACCCTAACGCTATTTACCTATAACGCTATCATTAGCGCATGTTTTTAGAAATTTGCAAAATCAACATTTTTACCCTATTTTTGGCCCTCAAAATGACAATTTGCCAGGGGTCTCAGAATGTTTTCCTTTCGGTTGTATTTCGGGCCAACATTGGTCCTTCCACTTTGAGAAAAAACTTCATCAATCCGGCACCTTTCATGAGCACCCTGTAGCCTTGTGGACTACCCAACATTGATCAAGAATATTTGTAATGACCTAAGTTTTGGATTATACACTACCCCCCCCCCTCCCCTGCATGCCCAGCCCCCAAGCATATCAAATCTTGTTGACAACGCATTACAAAGCGCCTCCTTTGTTGAAAGTCTCTTTTTAAAATTTCCATTGCACATCATTAATAGTAGGAAAGTTTGTGCTGTCTTCAGTCACCTTTAGGGAATATTTGCCATTTCGGTTGTGATTGGGCGATTATTTGTGTTTTCATGTCTGGGGAGCACAAATAGGCAACTGTATCATGTAGTGACACTGCCTCAACATGGTAAAGTTTGAAAAAAAAAATAGAACAAATTAATTCTCTTTATTGGCATTTCTTACATGCTGAACAATTATGTTGATTGAAAAAAAAAAAAAAGCAAAGCAGCTTACAAGTATAAAAAATATAACTGTATACAATGTATAGTTCGAAGACTCACCCCAAGCTAATTCGGCTGGTAATAGTGTTATCCGGCTATGTTCCATTAGGGAACTTGGAAATTAATTGATTTACGCAACCATTAATTGTACACGCAGTCACTGATTATGTGATGCCTCTGTGCAGTGTTAAGGACGTGTTAGACATTTTTGATGTTCAAACGAAGAGCTATGAACGTCCATTTTGTCAAGAAAATTGAAAATTTTGTTTAAGATTGTATAGCTGCTATAGCCATGCTATAGCCAAACGTAAATGACCACAAACATACCACAGAATCTCTTTTTGATGCATGTTTATACAATTGAAAGTTATATTTTTATACTTGTAAGTTGCTTTGCTCTATTGTGTGGCTGTTTTTTTTTCAATCAACATCATTGTTCAGCGTGTAAAAAGTAATAAGAGAGCATTGTTGTTTTCATATGATAATGAAATTTGCAAAGCACACCCTTTTTTTTAAAGGCATGAAGTTTCTGGCAACACTGCTCCACAGTTAAAAAATACAAAAACTTTCTTTTTTAATTATGTGATGCCTGTTTTATACAACTGGGAGTTATGTTGTCATAAGATGCTTTATTATATTTTGTCCTGATATTTTGTCAGTCTTCATCATTGTTAAGCATGTAGAAAGTCATAAAAAGAACATTATTTTACAACTTTAAATCTATACAATCGCCAAAAAGCATGAAGCTTCTGACAACACTGCTCCCCAGTTCAACAAATACCAAAACGTTTTTTTGAAATTATCTTTCAAGCCTGGTAGCCCAACTTTCCTAAATATGCTACTTTCGGACTTCTGACAAACTTAGCAACCCCCTCTATTTCCCAAATTCAACTTTGTTCAAAACACCCCTTTTTGTAATAATGGATTATTCCATTTACAATTGACTGTACCTGTGTCAGGTGCACTTTTGGAAAGACCAAGGGTGTATATTTACCATATTCAGTTGAAAAGCAGGTAATATATTTGGTCTTTACACAGTGAAGCCTTCAACTTTGGGTAATTTTCAGAAAAGAGCTAAATTAGGTGAAATATGGCAGTTTTCTTATTTTTAACCGTTGTCATGGCAACCAAAGTGCAATGCAAAAACTATGCATTCTTTTTACACTTTGGTTGAAGGAATTAACATGTGCAAAGAGTAAACAAAGTCCATTAAAACAAAAATTCATATTTTTTTGTTATACAATTTGAAAAAAAACACATTTTTTTCCAAAAAAGGACGAAGTTTATGGCAGCACTGCTCCCCAGTACAACAAATACCAAAACTTTTTTTTTTTGAAATTCTTACAGACCAGTATCTTATCTTTCATGCCTGGAAGCAAAACTTTCCTAAATATGCCACTTTGGGACTTCTGACATTTTTAGCAACGCCCTGTATTTCTCAAATTGACTTTACCTCAAAACACCCCTTTTTGAAATAATGGAATCTTCCATTCACAATTAACTGTACTTTTGTCAAACGCATTTTTGGAAAGATTAAGGATGCATATTTATCATATCCAGCTGAGAGGTAGGTCCACTATTTGGTTTTTACACAGTGGAGCCCTCAACTTTGGGTAATTTTTACTCATGAAAAGAGCTAAATTAGGTGAAATATGGTAATTTTCTACTTTTGACCGATGCCAAGGTGTAAATGCAAAACTTATGCTTTATTTTTACATTTTGGTTAATGGCCTTCACTTGTGCAAAGTTTAAACGAAATCCATTTTTGAAAGTCTGCCACCACTTCTTTGATTTTTAGAGCAACCCAGTCTTATTATGTTAGGTCGCCGCCTTGGTCATTAAGGTCCTGGTTTCAGTTTATAATCTCCATGGTATGATCTTTAAGATTTGATCGAACAGCTTGGGGCTGTTTGCTCCCCAAGGAGCTTAGAAAGATTAAAGGGATTTGATTGGCCGAATGGCCAGGGAGCTAATGTTAAGCGCATTGAATAGGGCTATATAGGAATTTGTTGTTGATATTATTATAGACCTTTGAATCTAGTATGGGACAACAACAGGTATTAGATTTACCATTTGACGTTCCATTCAGTTTTGGTTACGATTTCGGTTGAATTTTTAGCCGGCTTGTAAGGTTTTCCAGCGTAGTATTTCTGTTGAAGTAAAGTGGTTTTTGGCAGAGAAGAAAGCACATGTTCGACCCCTATTGAAGAAGCAAGGCACTGAGGTACTAAAACCTACAGACCTGTGTCGAACTTGTCATACTTATCCAAGCTCATGGAGCGTGTTGTTGCGGCAAGACTTGCAGAGCACGTGTCAAGTCATAACCTTCATATCACTTACCAGTCTGCATACAAAGCCCATCACAGTGTCCAGACAGTACTTGTGCATGTTCAGTGACATCCTGCTCTCGATGGAACAACTTGTCATCCTTGTCATGCTGGATCTCTCGCATTTAACACTGTAGACCAATGTAGACCATGGTGTGCTTCTACAAAGACTGTCACAGGACATTGGCATCACAGATCAGGCACTGGTTCACTTCGTACTTACATAACAGAACTCAGTCTGTCCATATCCAGGAGGCCTAATCTCGAGGGTCTTCTGGCTCATGGTGTTCCACAGGGTTCTTTACTGGGGCCTCAACTGTTCTCCACCTACACGACTCCAGTTTCCAACATCATTCGCAATCATGGGCTGATACATCACTCCTATGCTGACTACTTGCAAATCTACCTCTCATTCAAACCTTCCCACACACCTCACATCCGCCATTACCTGTATGGAATCCTGTATTGCTGAGATCAGAGTCAGGATGCGTTCAAATTTTCTCAACTTAAACGACGATAAGGCAGAGGTGATTATTTTTGGATCTACCCAGCAGCTGAGGAAGGTCGAGATTGGGAATCTGTATTATGTCTTCAAATGTCCGCAATCTTGGGGTACATTTTGGCAAACACGTGACCATGGACGAACACGTCACTTCAGTCTCCCGGGCTGCAATCTTCCATCTGCGTAACATAGCCAAGATTAGGAGATACCTAACCCCGGTGCAACGTAGCAAATGGTGCATGTTTTTGTCACCAGCAGGTTCGACATGGGAAACGCTCTCCTGCATGGTCTACCAAAGAAACAAATGTTGAGGCTCCAAAACCTTCAGAATTGGGCAGCTCGTCTGGTAGTATGTGCCAAGAAATGTGATCATGCGACATTGAGTCACGCTCTCGATTTAAGATCCTATAACTAATGTGTTTCGCTGCCTCAATGCCTCAGCCCCTTCATATCTCATTGACTTTTTGTCCATCAAAGAACCTGTCAGACATATGCGTTCCTGTTCCCACACTTCAATTGTTCACAATCAAAGAACTAAACACAGTTGGGGGATCGTACCTTTTCTATCACAGCACCAAGGATGCGCAATCATCTTCCTCAGAATATCAGGCAATCTACTTCATTAGCAAATTTCAAAACTTTGCTTAATAAATCTTATGTTCCAAAAGCCTACTGTACGGCGCTACGAGCAACGTCCACGGCCCACACTTCGTGTATCACAACTTATATATAAAATAACAAACCTGTAAAAATTTAGGCTCAATCAGTCATCCGAGTCGGGAGAAAATAACGGGAAAACCCACCCTTGTTTCCGCACGTTTCGCCATGTCATGACATGTGTTTAAAATAAATCGGTAAATCTCGATATCGAGAATTGATATTGTTTTAATGTTTTCTCAAAAAGTAAAATGGAATAATACTTCAAGAGAAGTCTTTCACCATTACCTTCTGTTAACCCTGTAAGTCATTTATAATTCTGTGAATGTTTAATTTTTTGTCTGTTCCGAAAGTGTCCAATGGCTTTACGATGGGGTGAACTAAAACAACTTTATAATACTGTCCGTTTGACTACATCGTGATTTGTGGAAAGCTTTATTTTGATGTCAGTGCAGTTTATAACGTATCATACAGTGTGCACAATGAAGTGAAGTTAAGATTACACTTCTACCTTAATTTGTTTCTTCTCAAACATAGATTCTTTAGGTCTCCAACGTAGGGAATTGGTTTCCATTATAGTACACTTAGTCTGTTAGTCCAACCTCTTTGGTTTATTTATTTCTTATTTACCCTGGGGGTACCTCTCAGTGATGGTCTGGTAGATTCTACCTAAAATTCTGTACCTTATCAGGTCTATACTCCATGCCTTTACATTTTAATTGACATCAGCATTTTACTCTAATTGTGTTTCTTCAGTGTTATGCTTGTGCATGAAGTTATCTAAGATTTTTCTGTTTCAGCTTAAAGTCCCAACAAGCATTGTGCCTATTACAAACTATAAAACAGAACAGTGTGTCATGGTCTTAGCTACAATAATAGAATCCAAGACCACCTTAAACACACTATCCAGTAAAAAGTTTCAGAAGAAAAACAAAAAGCAGTTTACTGATCAGTGCAACTCACCTTTTTTTGCAAGAACATCACATTGCTTCTTTATACTTTGTCCGCCATTCTTCAAGATAGCTTGAGAAACAGGTCCTGAGAAGGAAGATGCACATAAATAAGAGACACTGTTTATTGCTTTGACAAACACAGTTTGTATATCATAAAAGTGGAATTTGAGTTTGTGTGATTTATCATGTTGGCAAGATATACTTCAAAAGGAAGAGTTTGTGTGATTTATCATGTTTGTATAACATAAAAGTGGAATTTGAGTTTGTGTGATTTATCATGTTGGCAAGATATACTTCAAAAGGAACAGACAGAACAACACGAGGAGAAAATGAATCAAATGTGTATAATTGATTTGTTGATGAATAAGTATGACCTAATTAAGTTGTTTTCGTTTAAAAATTAAAAATTTAAAAATAAGTTCTGGTATATGCAACTCTAATCCTCCTGATTTTTCTCTTCCAACTCAAAAACTTAGTTCTTCCTTCATATTTTAAAAGTCAACATATCTAATTGTAGAGCCAAATTGACAACGCTATAGAATGCGAAATGGAGTCTGGCACCTTTTCAGCATCATCGCAACTTCCACAATTACATGTTCTGCGCATGATACCTGCACCAAGACATTTTCCATATGAAGTAGACTGACTAACCTTGCAGGTGTAAGCCCTTTCCAACGCTGTTAACAATTGCATGAGTTAATTCTCGCACAAGATCTCCCTGCTGGATTTGAAGACACACTGAGCCAATGTTGGTTTGTAGAATCCCTGGTGATCCTTCTCTTATTTCCGAGTAGGACCGCCGGTCAGTTACAACTACATTTTAATGTAAAAGTTTGTGTGTAAGTTGAACAGCCATGAAAATGAAAACATGGGGGTTGATGGGCAGATAAAATGCAAAATTTGTCACTACTTGGCAAAATACACCAAAATCACATTGTTTAAAACAAATTAGAGTGCAAGTTTTTGTCACTATTATCTTATACACAGCGATTAATAGTAGGATTAATGGTCTAAACAATTAATAGGACAACCTGCTGATGAACTTGATTTCTTTTTCTTCAACTTCTTCTTGTTGGCATTTTTTGTGCCCCCTCCAGTGGCACCTGCAGTAGCTTCTCCATTGGCACCTTCAGTGGCTCCTCCAGTAGATCCTCCAATGGCTCCAGGAGATAATGGATCAAGTCGTTGAATTTCGTCCTCAAATCCCTTAAAATGACAGCGACAGGTAAACTTAATCCTTAACTAGTTACTCATGGTTCTATGAGCCTAGACCCAATGAAATATGCTAGTTACATTCTTGCATGCTTTCAGACACTGTTGGTTATAGCAAACGTCAGGGATGTCCACATCAGCAGACACACAATCGTGTCTGCATCAAGCCGCAATTAGCCTAATTCAAAACAGCGCAATATGTGCAATTTCGGCCATCATAAAACAAAACTGTATGAGTTTGAAAAATAACGAATACTGCCTGCTGATGCAACTATGTGAGCGTGACAAAATGTCAGACATTGTGAAAGAAAATTTTGTAAACGTGAAAAAGGCCTGAGAGGAAAGCGTTTGACAATTTAAGAATTCTAGACCCTTTGAATGATATATATATTTGATGTTGTTACCTTGATAGTTGTCATGTCTTTGTCATACACAACAAAGCGCACATCCTTCAGAGATCCATTTGGATGTTGCCTGCTAAATTCAAAAGCTGCATCATACATGCAGCGAGCAGTGACAGCGGGTGGATAACTCAGGTTTCCGGTTCCAAGTGCAGGGATTGCCATTGAGGTCATGCCATTTCTGGAAGCATAAACCATTAGTCCTAGAACAAGCTTCTTCAAAAACTGAAACATTATAAAAATGTATTTGTTAACGTCCACAGGAATGAAAAGTCACTCATTAGTAATTACGACCACGATGAATTTAATACATACTGTACCATCTGTAAGACACAATGTTACAGTTCACTTGAATTAAAACTCTTGTGAATTGCACTAAAGTTTACAATGACCAGATAACCTCCTTTTTACAGGTCTTCATTGCTTCTCAGTTGTGCATTTGACAGGCCCATATAAATTGTGACAAGTGATTTGTGTGTAATTTCCCTGTCAAAATAGACATATTTTCAAACAGAGTTGACTACCCCTCCAACCTACATAAAAAAAGTGCTGTTGACTAGAAACCACCAAATAACCAGTGTTTGTTCCCTAGGTTATTATAGTGGCCAATATCTCAAGCCCTGATGATCTACATGTAGCTGCATTGACTCTCACCTGCTCAGATTGGAGTTGTTTATATCCTTCACATACACAATGATAGATCTTCTTGCAGGTAAGAAGACCTGGTCCTGTTTCGACGAACAACCAGGATGCTACACTGCCCCGAGCAGCTATCAATGTGTTGCATTCTTGCTGGAGGGTGGGCCCCGCTGCTTGGGATATTGCCTGGGATACTTTCCCAATTGTCAGGTTCATGTCACTACCCGCTGTATTTACGATGACATCAACCTAACACAGGTAATGTAAGTAGAAGAAGATGACAAAGTACACAGATTAAAAATACATTGTAGACTTGCTTCGAAGATGTCTTGGCAGTAATAATGCCTGGACAGGAACACCTTCATTTTCATTAAAAATGATTAAACTTTCCCTTTAAGTATACCCCATCAAACACCCTGGTAGCAATTCTATAATTATACGCCTCTCTTAACATTCATGCATGGCGTCATAATTCTTACCAAAAATGAGGCTATAGGCACAATCATGTCCGCCACCACTTGCAGTGGCTGGGCCCATGGCCTCGTTTTGGGTTAGAATGTGGCGTACCTCATTCATAAATATTAGAGGTTTATTGTTCTTAAAAGGCACAAAGCAGAGGCTCACCGCTTCCACTGCAATGCTTCCCTTGGTCATCTTGATGGTCAGGCCTTCCAGTGTTACTACATTCAGTCCAGAAACAGTGAATCTTGGTGTTTCTATTGCTGGGTTTGGTAGACCAACTGGGATGGCTCTGTTTCTATCTGGGCCACCAGCTGAGTGAGTGGAAAAGGAATTAAGGCAGGGTCATTACTTTGGTAATGATTAGAAATTAATGAAAGTTTACTTAAAATCATTTCAATATAGGGCTAACTACAGATGGTAGAGCAACAGCACTTCAATCTGGAGGCTGCTGGTCAAAGTTCCGCTTTACTCAGTTTTTTCTTTGTTCCACCCAAAAGTAATTTAAATCATTTTAATTTCTGAAGATCGCCGCTGCAGGCGACTTTTGGATATTTCCACAGAGTCCGATTGAACTGTGATGCTGCCCTCAATACAGCCAGAGATGTGGTTGGCACCAGCCTGGCTAAACGAGGATTGATCAACATTCTTTTAAATTATTGTTATGAAATGACGCGACATTCTTTTGCTGTTCTCTCAACAGGTACACACTGTAAACTTTCACAGATTATTTTAACAAATCTTTCTTATTAAGCATTATGAATCTAAATGATGACCCTTCCTTTATTTTAGAAGAAGACAGCCAACAGTGCTTGACTATGAGGATGAAATATCTGTGTAAAAATGGCTCAATTCTACTCACCCGCTGCAGCCATGGTAACATCAACATCAGTGCCTGCAGCTTGGTCATGCAGACAGCCAGCAAACCGTTCAGCCACAGCTTGCATGAAAACAGCACAAGTTGGCTGATCATGGTTGGTCAGGCTTATATCTGTGATGCTGGAATTTGGTGTTGTCCAAACAAATTGACCCACTGCATTCAAGAATTGCTCTGCAGCAAGATGAACAGGGAAGCCATACACTCCTGTGCTGACTGCTGGTATGGCAATGGACTGAAAATTCAGTTCAGATGCAAGCTGAAGGCAATTAAAAACGGCATTGAATAGCTGCTGCTTTTCTGTTGTGTCGCCATCACGGTTTCTCCTTTCCCAAGCTTGCCATTTGGGTCCAGCAACATGGATCACCTTCTTGCATGGTAGGTTGCCACTAGAAGTAAGAACTGCTTCACCTACATGTAATTTACGCCTTTTTTGTTTCAGAATGTCGTCACTTTCAGTCTGTATGACAGGTCCACCTAAGATATTTCACAAACGTTCTTACAATTATCAATTGGAAATGTTTAAGATTGGCCAAAACCTGTGAGGAAATTGCTCCCTCTGAAGTAACGTATTTTTTGAGAAAGAAGTAATTTTCCACCAATTTGATTTATAGACCTTAGAATCAAATTTTGAGGTCTCGAAACCAAGCATCTGAAAGCACAGAACTTTATGTGACAAGGGTGTTTTTTCTTTCATTATTATCTCGCAACTTCAACCACCATTGAGCTCAAGTAATCACAGGCTTGTTATTTTATGCAAGATTTTTTTTAATTTGAGATACACCAAGTGAGAAGACTGGTCTTTAACAATTACCAATAGTGTCTTTAAGTTCTTTGATAAGTATACTGGGGAAGCAAACAATACCATGAACTAGCACTTTTTCTTACACAGAGCAACAAGACCCCCCCCCCCCCCTTTTCGTTTACAACACACTTGTGCATTCTTAAAACATTTACCTATGGGCTGGTAAATAACAATGATAAATAAAGTGACAGGAATATAGGAAAAACTTTAAAAAACTTATATAGGATTTGAGGCAGACCCCATTTAAAAATTTCGAGAGATTTTTATGAGAGTTACAAACCTGCTTCAAGAACGGCTGCAGCTAATCCTCCAATATGCTTGAGTTCAACGTTTGCAGCATTCACAATGCAGTCCACTCGCTGCCTCGTCAAGTCTCCATGACACACTCTTAACCTGCATCTGCTCTCTGGTAGAGTGACACTATAAAGTATTTGAGTGGCTGTTGATGCATGTCCAGCTCCCTCCTCGTCTTCATCATCATCACTCTCCTCGTTGCAATCGGTGGTAATCACACAATGAAATTCTCTCTCGACAGACTCCAAGAATGTCTTGCTTTTCTCTTCACGTAACAGTCTAGCCATGCCCGTCTTGGATACATGATACTGTTTCTCTTTTACTGCTTGTACAAGTGAAGTGACCAGTTTGCGGACTGCATCTAAACCCTCCTCGTTGCCTTGGATGATAAATCCTCTGTTCCTTCCACATATCTGTGGCTGGATAGCTACACGATTGTGTTGATGTTGTTGTGTCAATTTGTCCAACTCCTGACTATGATATGTGGTAATGAGGCGTATTTTGATCTCGCTTGAGGGAATGATGCTTCTGCTGGTGATATTTTTCCTGAGAAAGCTCATGATGTGCTCCTTTGTTCCATCCAAATTTCTCTTAAATCCTGCAAGTCTAATAAACCTGGCACCTGAAAAAAAACATAACATCAACTTATGACACGTAAATGCTTGCAGCTAGCCACACTTGTAAACTTTTTTTAAATGTTCCTTAAAATTGCAAATGTGGAAAAATAATATGGCAGTATTTTGCCTTTATCCTCCCTTGATGTTATCACATTTCAGATTCACAAGTAAATAATTTAATGTTTAGTTTACATTTTCTACAATACCTTCCGCTGTTTGTTAAGTATTGTGGCTTATAGTTAGCATTTCTGATATCTGAATTTGTGACACTTACGTCGGGCCAAAATTTGGATAATCTTACCAATTATTTCATTTATTTGCCGTATTAACCAATGTTCTTGAAAGATTACTCATCTTAACATCAAGGAATACAGTTAAAGATTATTTCAAATAGTGTTTTTTTATTATTGCGATGAATAAAATTGAACGGCTCTCAGCAACCTCTTCTAGATGTTGTAATCAAGAGCGATTTAAAAATGTTTTATGGTTAGTAATTACAAGCTTTTTTGAATGAAGAACTGATAAATACCTGTTTCATGGACGATGCCTGCCATGACCAACTTTTGATTGCTGATCGATTCAAACAGTTTCTTCCCCTCGTGGCCTTGTACAACAGCTAATGCAGAACCTTTGATGCGAATCACATCTTCATCTATTTCATTGTCGATGTATGCTTTAGCCTTCCAGATATCTCTGCTAGTAGCACCGTGTATTGTGATCTTCCCATCATCTGATCCACTGCAAGCTGCACGAACTTTCCGTGACCATAGAACATCATGAATTGTGTTCGTAGCATGCTGAACAAATCGTACCTTGGTACTCCCGGCTTTGAACTCTGTCTTTTCTAAAGTGTCCATCATCCTCCTTATCTTTAGCTCCACGTCTTTGATGGTTTTCCTCATTCCATCAAGTTTGATGCCAGTTTTACCATAATATGTGCTGAAAACTGTGATCTTCAGAGCTGGAAAGGACTTTTCGATCTCGTGTTCAATCCCACACATAGTAAACAGCTGTAGCTTCTCTGTATCCCAGTTGATGTCTTCTGTTGCTTGTTCAGCATCATAGTCAGCCTTCTTCTGTAACTTGATGATAATGTCATTGACTGTTGCATGAGTAATAACAACATCTGTTTTCTCTCCGACCAGTATCACTTCATGAAGTTGAGCATCTGGGACCATCGAGCAAGTTGTAGTCATCTTCTGCAATTTATCAGCAGCACCCTTCCACAATGGTTGCGGAACTGGAACTCTGGTTGTTTTGTATCCTCTCATGAAGTCAGTGAGAACATCGACAGCTTCCTTTTCCCAGTTAAACCATGATGATTGGTGCTGGGATTCATCTTCTACTGGTTCCAGTTTAGCTTGAGACTTCTGAGAACCATCGGGCCACAGCAAATTGGCTTTTACAGTGGCCAAGTCTTTCAGCAACTTCTTCTTAGTATTCGCACCTTTCCCATATAGGAATTCCATAATAGATTCCTGTACTTCTACCAACACTGGTTTAGGGATATGTGGAGTTGGGGCATCAAGCGGGCTCAGTCTTCCCAGGAAGTCATGATATGATTCAATCTGCAAATCTTTACCACCGAGCTTATGGGGAACGGTTAAAACATCCTTAATCACTGAAGGAATTAAAAGATATGAATGAAACATGTTCAACTTTTGCATAGTTCCATTTGCATATGGAATACCAGTCTTTGATTGGCTCAATTGGAATGTTTGATTGGCTCAATTGGAATGTTTGATTGGCATAATTGGAATATTTTAACATTCAACTTAAAGTCACCTGAAAATAGAAATTTGTTTTCTTCAAACGTGAGAGACATGTTAATGAACAATAAAATAATTTGTGGAGTAATTGTTTGGAACGATTAATTTTTATAAGTTGTTTGGGGGTGACTCCGCCTACCCCTTTTATGACGTCAATCGAGGGAGACTTTGCCTCGATCGAACATCGAACACGCAAGTGCATGAGATCCTAGTCGTGAGCTGTACGTTTCAAAAAAAGGTTTATTTCTTGCATTTTTCCGCCAATGTCGACCAGGTGTATTGCTGCTGGTGTATTGCTACTTGAGGCAGTAAAACAACTAAAAATGGGGTCAGTTTGCAAAGTGGTCTGGTCCGCCGTCTTTTCCTGCGCTGTGCAGCAAACACTTCGAGCCGTCGTGCTTCAAATATCGCGCCTCGGTTGACGTCACGAACAGCGCCCTCTCGGGTCGGGCCTACTTTTAAATTTGTTAATAAAATGGAAACTAAATTTTTAGAACCTTTAGTTAACTGTTTATTCATATTCTACTCACCAAAACACATTTTAGTGACAAAAGTTTTATTTTGACAAAATACCACTTCCAGGTGACTTTAAGCCAATCAAAGACTGGTATTCCATATGCAAATGAAAAAAAACGCAGTTAAAACTGCATGTTTTTGTTTGTATTTTTATATAAAGTTTTTGTTTAAATGAGTTTACATTAAAATGTGTGATGTACATACCCTTCCAGTCTTCAAAGTAGACGATTGCCTGTCCATCCATGGGTCCTTGCTGTACGTCTCTCACACCGCTGCTGCCACTCTTCTTTGGGTTGTCAAAATACAACTCAACCATTTCTAAGTCTGGTGGAACTCCTGAAATGGGGCAGATAATACAAGCTTACAGGGACATGAATTTCCAAGAAGACACTAAATCAAGTTTAACAAACCGAAATCCCTCAACATTTTAAAATGTAGATCCCTTTTCCTTTTAAGAGATTTGAGTAATCTATATATCTCCCGTGGAAGAATTGAACATTAATTTCAATTTCAATTTCAATTTCAATTTCAATTTCAATTTCAATTTCAATTCAATTTCAAACAGGTGTTGGAAATAAGTTACGACCACACTCCTCACTGAACCAAAACTGGTGTTGCCATTCAAATAATTTATTACAAAGGCATTCTGAACAATGCACTTGAAACATCAACGTTGGTGCAAGCAGATATTGCATGGTATAGCAACGAACCTCTCGATTAAAAGCCTCCCAAGGTTGACCTTGGCTCAAGCCCCTTTTAAAATAATTTCTCCATTAAAATTAAACGTTTCCCACTCCATTGGGAGTGCCCTTTGAAAAAAACGATCATGGCCTTGTCCTCTGAAAGATAAACTTCCAGGCCTGTAGCTCCTATGACCATTATGTAGGAGTAGCGAGTATTAAAAATTCATTCATAAATACCTCATACAGTTTTCGCGTTTCATATTGGTGGAGATCGCGCCACATGGGGGTGTATAAACCTTTAATAATGACCAGTGTGTATAACCAGCTGGCTTCCAACCCACGTGCATCGAACATATTCTTCACAAATTGTTTGAAAAATATATTTCAAACCTCGAATTTTCAATTGTTAACGTGTCTATAACTGTATTTTGTTAAAGTTTTTTTTTTAACAAAAGGGCATTTATGAATTGGAATAAAAGAGTAGTGACTCGTTCTTAGATGTCCGTTTAAAACCTTGCAGGGTCGTTGCCGTGCGATAAAAGCCCTTGCCTTCGGCTCGGGCCGTTATCTGCCGGCTTTAAACGGTCGTTGAAGAACTCGTCGGTACCCTTTTACTCCCTTATTTAAAAAATCAGCAGTTACACTTGTGTGGTACGTAATTAAGCTGAGATTTTGGTTGTGATCACAGAATAATTTGCAAAGTAACACCTTGGTACATTTATACATGGTTACGAAAAAAGAACAAAAAAAATGAACACTTTATTAAAAATAAGCAAACCTTGAACTAAGATGGCGTCAACATGATGAACTTTCTTTGCCGTCAATGAAGCACCTTTCATTTTTGTGAGATAAATTTTTCTGATAACTTTCTCCAGGTCTACAAAATAAAATACGATGTCAAATTACACAAATTAACTGTCTTCAAGTTTCAATTAGAGTTGTTTTTTATTAAAAAAAAATATGCACATTAAATGTTCTTTTAGTTTCAGAAGGGGTTATATTTCGAAACTTACAAATTTAAATTAACAACAATGGCTTTGCAAAAATAAAGAATTCTCGGACTAAATTAAAATATTTTGAACTTAAAGAAGTTTGATTTATTCGTGCAGTTGGAGAAATTTGTTTGAAAGAATCATCTTACATGGGATATCACGTGGGAATGTACATATAGCTGTTCCAGGCTTCTCTCCATATTGGATTGTGGGTTCCTCATCCATGGATGCTCTATTCTCAATAAAGAGCTTCACATGCTCAGAGGAGCATCCATCTGGTATTCCTTCTAGAAACAGACATCGTGCATTGATTGGAAGTGGACGATGTATCTTCTTGGTAATCAGTTTGACCTTCAGCTTGGCGCCGTTTATTTTGTGCCGCCTCTTCTCCACGTCAACAGCAACTTTGTTGAAAGTAAATATTTCGAGAGAAAAAGACCATGAAAAAAGTCTGGGGTGGTACTGTGATTAGTCTAGGTTACCATGAGCATATAAGTAACCATAGCCACAAAGTACAACCAATCAAAATCCAGCTGCGTCTGTTGGACTGAGGACGACGTTGTATCACCCATAAATGTAATAAAAATCAACCATAAATGTAATATCAACCATTAATGTAATGAAAATCAACCATAAATATAATATCAACCATAAATGTAATAAAAATCAACCATAAATGTAATATCAACCATAAAGGTAATATCAACCATAAATGTAATAAACCGATCAACCATAAATGTAATAAAAATCAACCATAAACGTAATAACCCAATCAACCATAAATGTAATAAAAATCAACCATAAATGTAATAAAATCCGGTACAAACAAAAATCTTCAATAATCATTCAAATAGCCTAAATGTCCTCGGATTCAACAAAAAAACAAACACGAAAGCATTAAAACGTCTGTAATTTCATTGCACTTTACACTGAATCAGGTAAACCACAACAAAGCAGAGATCATCAGGTTGGTCGTTGAGTTACCATGTTTGAATTTGGTAGGACGTGGAAGGATCCCAAGGTATGTCATGGTGATTGGCCTATGGGATTGACCTATCAATGACGTTATCATGGGTAAAGATGCTTCGTTGCGACGGGTCGAGGATACGGACAGACGCCGCGCTGGCCCCGCGGCTCTCCCAGACCGCGTTTCATTAACGTAGCGAGACCCTAAGCCGTACAACTGCGGAGCAGTGGGCCGACCGGCTTTACCTCTGCCGCAATTCCTCCCGGACTGCAGATTTCTATGGGAAAATACCTTGGCTGTTTAGGTTGATTTTCACCTGGCAAGCTTTTATGGCTTTTAATAAGATAACACTCACCCGATTGGTCCTTGAAGGTAATTCTTACGGCACCCGTCTTAGAATCTTTCTTCATCGTCTTTATTTCACCTCCTCCAGATTTGCGACGATTTTCAAAATGAAGCTTCAGGACGTCACTTTCTGTGGACGGTTTGAAGCCAGTCACTTCAATCAGTTGATCATACTCTTCGTCATGGTCATTCTGGAGCATTTGTGTGTCAACAACCTAAGGTCAAGACAAATACGAATTTTATCATTATCGAAGTACGGCTATTCTGACAAGCTTCAGAATGTGATCTAGGGAGTTTAAAAATTAAACCTGCAAAATAGATGTTTTAAATTTTTATCAACACTTGCCTTGCCTCCCTGTTCTCCTTGGATTTGTACCTGGACTCTTTGGCCTACTTGTGGTTTTTTCGTTCCTTCTTTCTGGCCAGTCTCTTGTGCTTCAGCTCCCTTGATGCTTGATGCCACATTACCGGTACCTCTTTTCAACTGTTCAGGGCTTGTCTTGTCAGAGATGTCCGAGACGAACGCCCGATTCACAAGACATTCTCGATAAATTTCAACTTGTACCTCTTTTCGACCAATCCTGTGGGTGTCTTTACATAACACTTCTTTTACAACTAGATGACAATAATTGATATAAAAAGATGTCACACAAAATATTACAATTTTTTTTTTTTTTTTTAATGAACAAGAGTTGTTGTCATTATGTCCTGTCCAAACACAAATAAAAACAAAATTTATATACTTGCTGGGCCCTACTGATGTATACACTTAAATAAGATTTTAAAACAAAACCCTGATAAATTTTTTATTTTTTAATTTTTTTTAATAGACATAACCAATTGATGTCTTATTGGCTTTAATATAATTGCGTTTGCTTTCTAAGTGAAGTAAGTTTCTCAATCGTTTGGTAAAGATTGTTAAGTAAGATGGTCATAATTCAAATTAATTTGTTCGGACACATACCTTTCCAGTCTTCAAAGTAGACTACTGCCTGTCCATCCTTAGGTCCTGGTTGTACGTATGTCACTCCACCACCTCCACTCTTCTTCGTGTTGCAAAAATAGCACTCAATGACGTCCAAACTTACTTTTTTTGAAAATCCTTTATCAGAAAAAAACGTAAATAAACAAGCACTCAGTGTAAGTGTCAAACTTTGTCAAGCATTGAAGTAAAGATGACACATAAACATATGTTGTTTCTTCTTACATCCTTCAAAATAAATGCCATGTTGGGAGAACTTGACGATGGCCATAATAATACAACGAATAATCTGAAAGGTCAATTATTTACAAACAAATATTTTACCTGTCACTAAGACTGCATCAGCTTCACGAACTTTATCTGCCGTTAATACCACGCCTTGCAGTTTCTTCTTAGAAATATTGGCTACAGCTGCATCCAAATCTGAAGGATTTAAGAGATAGGCCTAGTCATTAAATGGTGTAACCGCAAACCTTTACATTAACTTCAAAAACTTACTAAAAATATATTACATGTTTTTGAGCGTTAACAATCTGTTGATAATTGCAATATAAGTTCACATAGGCCTCAATGTCAATGACATTCGAAGATTGGGAAGCACAGCTGTCTGGGTAGACAATCGAATCCTTCAATATCAGTGGGAGTGTCGTGGCCGAGCGGATAAGAGCACTGAATTCAAACTCTGGTGTTTCTGATAAGCAGAGTGTAGGTTCGAATCCCCAGCCGCGACACTTGTTTCGTTAAGCAAGACACTAAACCATTAGTTCTTCCATTAGCCGTTGGTCCCATGTGTTGTGGAAACGCATGTAACAGAACCCAGTGATAGCAAACTGAAAATATAAAAAGACATTTACAACTTCCCAAACAAAAGTAACCAGTTCAATGAGAGACCACCTGATTACCTGGAATATCACGTGAGAATGTACACAAAGCTGTTCCAGGCTTCTGTCCATATTGGATTGTGGGTTCCTCATCCATGGATGATCTATACTCAATAAAGAGCTTCACATGCTCAGAGGAGCATCCATCTGGAATTCCTTCTAGAAACAGACATCGTGCATTGATCGGAAGTTGACAATGTTTCTTCTTCGTGATCAGTTTAACCTTCAGAGTGGCACCGGCTAGCTTGTGCCTTTTCCCAGCCACTTTAGAAGTAACTGGTATTCAAGACAAAACAGAAACAAACAGTTTGATATTATTAAACTGAGTGACCTACAATGGTTTGTCTAATATCTTCACATATAAGGATTCAATGATTTACACGCTAACACTAACCTGATTGGTCCTTGAAGGTAATGCTGATGGCACCAGTCTTAGATTCCCTCTCAAACGCTTCTATTTCACCTCCTCCAGATTTGCTTGGATTCTCAAAGTAGAGCTTCAGGAACTCTGTATCTGTTAAACGTTTCACACCAGTCACTACAATCAGTTGCTCATATTCCTCCGGTTCATCTTCCTCCAGTTCATCTTCCTTTGGATCATCTGGTAAGTTTTCCTGCCATAAAGGTGGTTTGAGAGAGTGACATCATCTTTTCCGAAATATCAGTTATCGGTAAAGTAAATGATGCAGCCTAATAAAAATAACAGTAGTAATTATATCATACAAATTTTACACTTTCCATTGTTAGTTGCATCCTGGTGCAGCATTCTCTAATCCTGACCTTTCATGTGTGCCGGCATTGTTATATTTTTTAAGCAGATTCTAAAGCAGAATTCAAGCAGATTTTTAAGCATGTTTTTAAGCAGTAGATGTTAGAGCAGGTTTTTAGGCAGAAATTTAAGCAGTTTTTTAATCAGATTTCTAGCTGATTGCTTAGCAGATTGCTCAGCAGGTTTCCAAGCCAATTGCTAAGCAGCCTAAAACGTTCTTTAAAATCTGCTTAAAAATCTGCTTTAAAACCAAACTAAAAGTCTGCTTAAACATCTGTTTTTAGAAACTGTCTAGTGCACCTTTAGTACCCAAGTCTGTTGGCCAGTCCCTCCATACTGTATAGTGCATCTTCATCAGTATCTGAGTCTGTTGGCACAACCCGCCAAACTGTCTAGTGCACCTTACGTACCTGAGTCTGTTGGCCAGTCCCTCAATACTCAATATTGCGTCGTCATCAGTATCTGAGTCTGTTGGCACAACCCGCCAAACTGTCTAGTGCACCTTACGTACCTGAGTTTGTTGGCCAGTCCCTCAATACTGTATATTGCGTCTTCATCAGTATCTGAGTCTGTTGGCACAACCCGCCAAACTGTCTAGTGCACCTTACGTACCTGAGTCTGTTGGGCAGTCCCTCCATACTGTTTTGCATCTTCATCAGTATCTGGGTCTGTTGGCACAACCCGCCAAACTGTCTAGTACACCTTTAGTACCCGAGTCTGTTGGCCAGTCCCTCCATACTGTATAGTGCATCTTCATCAGTATCTGAGTCTTTTGGCACCAACTTGCCAAACTATCTAGTGCAATTTTAGTACCCAAGTCTGTTGGCCAGTCTCTCCATACTCTATATTGCATCTTCATCATTACCTGAGTCTGTTGGCACAACTTGCCATACTGTCCAGTGCACATTTAATACCCCAGTCTGTCGGCCAGTCCCTCCATACTGTATAAAGTGCATCTACATCAGTACCTGAGTCTGTGGGCACAACTCGCCAAACTGTCTAGTGCACCTTTAGTACCCAACTCTGTTGGCCAGTCCCTCCCTCAATACTGTATAGTGCATCTTCCTCAGTACCCGGGTCTATTGGCACCCTTTAGTACCCCAGTCTGTTGGCCATTCCCTCCATACTGAACAGTGCATCTTCATCAAACTCGCCAAACTGTCTAGTGCACCTTTAGTACCCAAGTCTGTTGGCCAGTCCCTCAATACTGTATAGTGCATCTTCCTCAGTACCCGGGTCTGTTGGCACCCTTTAGTACCCCAGTCTGTTGGCCATTCCCTCCATACTGAACAGTGCATCTTCATCAAACTCGCCAAACTGTCTAGTGCACCTTTAGTACAAAAGTCTGTTGGCCAGTTCCTCCATACTGTATAAAGTGCATCTTCATCAGTATCTGAGTCTGTTGGCACAACTCGCCAAACTGTCTAGTACATCTTACGTACCTGAGTCTGTTGGGCAGTCCCTACATACTGTTTTGCATCTTCATCAGTACCTGAGTCTGTTGGCACAACCCGCCAAACTGTCTAGTACACCTTTAGTACCCAAGTCTGTTGGGCAGTCCCTCCATTATGTATAGTGTATCTTCATCAGTATCTGAGTCCTTTGGCACCAACTTGCCAAACTATCTAGTGCACCTTTATTACCCAAGTCTGTTGGCCAGTTCTTCCATACTGTATGAAGTGCATCTTCATCAGTACCTGAGTCTGTTGGCACAACTCGCCAAACTGTCTAGTGCACCTTTAGTACCCAAGTCTGTTGGGCAGTCCCTCCATTCTGTATAGTGTATCTTCATCAGTATCTGAGTCTTTTGGCACCAACTTGCCAAACTATCTAGTGCACCTTTATTACCCAAGTCTGTTGGCCAGTTCTTCCATACTGTATAGTGCATCTTGTTCGGTACCTGAGTCTGTTGGCACAACTTGCCAAACTGTCTAGTACACCTTTAGTACCCAAGTCTGTTGGCCAGTTCCTCCATACTGTATAAAGTGCATCTTCATCAGTATCTGAGTCTGTTGGCACAACTCGCCAAACTGTCTAGTACACCTTACGTACCTGAGTCTGTTGGGCAGTCCCTACGCACTGTTTTGCATCTTCATCAGTACCTGAGTCTGTTGGCACAACCTGCCAAACTGTCTAGTACACCTTTAGTACCCAAGTCTGTTGGCCAGTCCCTCCATACTGTATAGTGCATCTTCATCAGTATCTGAGTCTTTTGGCACCAACTTGCCAAACTATCTAGTGCACTTTTAGTACCCGAGTCTGTTGGCCAGTCTCTCCATACTCTATATTGCATCTTCATCATTACCTGAGTCTGTTGGCACAACTTGCCATACTGTCCAGTGCACATTTAATACCCCAGTCTGTTGGCCAGTCCCTCCATACTGTATAAAGTGCATCTTCATCAGTATCTGAGTCTGTTGGCACAACTCGCCAAACTGTCTAGTACACCTTACGTACCTGAGTCTGTTGGGCAGTCCCTACACACTGTTTTGCATCTTCATCAGTACCTGAGTCTGTTGGCACAACCCGCCAAACTGTCTAGTACACCTTTAGTACCCAAGTCTGTTGGCCAGTCCCTCCATACTGTATAGTGCATCTTCATCAGTATCTGAGTCTTTTGGCACCAACTTGCCAAACTATCTAGTGCACTTTTAGTACCCAAGTCTGTTGGCCAGTCTCTCCATACTGTATAAAGTGCATCTTCATCAGTATCTGAGTCTGTTGGCACAACTCGCCAAACTGTCTAGTACACCTTACGTACCTGAGTCTGTTGGGCAGTCCCTACATACTGTTTTGCATCTTCATCAGTACCTGAGTCTGTTGGCACAACCCGCCAAACTGTCTAGTACACCTTTAGTACCCAAGTCTGTTGGCCAGTCCCTCCATACTGTATAGTGCATCTTCATCAGTATCTGAGTCTTTTGGCACCAACCCGCCAAACTATCTAGTGCACTTTTAGTACCCGAGTCTGTTGGCCAGTCTCTCCATACTCTATATTGCATCTTCATCATTACCTGAGTCTGTTGGCACAACTTGCCATACTGTCCAGTGCACATTTAATACCCCAGTCTGTTGGCCAGTCCCTCCATACTGTATAAAGTGCATCTTCATCAGTACCTGAGTCTGTGGGCACAACTCGCCAAACTGTCTAGTGCACCTTTAGTACCCAAGTCTGTTGGCCAGTCCCTCAATACTGTATAGTGCATCTTCCTCAGTACCCGGGTCTGTTGGCACCCTTTAGTACCCCAGTCTGTTGGCCATTCCCTCCATACTGAACAGTGCATCTTCATCAAACTCGCCAAACTGTCTAGTGCACCTTTAGTACAAAAGTCTGTTGGCCAGTTCCTCCATACTGTATAAAGTGCATCTTCATCAGTATCTGAGTCTGTTGGCACAACTCGCCAAACTGTCTAGTACACCTTACGTACCTGAGTCTGTTGGGCAGTCCCTACATACTGTTTTGCATCTTCATCAGTACCTGAGTCTGTTGGCACAACCCGCCAAACTGTCTAGTACACCTTTAGTACCCAAGTCTGTTGGGCAGTCCCTCCATTATGTATAGTGTATCTTCATCAGTATCTGAGTCATTTGACACCAACTTGCCAAACCACTAGTGCACCTTTATTACCCAAGTCTGTTGGCCAGTTCTTCCATACTGTATAGTGCATCTTGATCGGTACCTGAGTCTGTTGGCACAACTTGCCAAACTGTCTAGTACACCTTTAGTACCCAAGTCTGTTGGCCAGTTCCTCCATACTGTATAAAGTGCATCTTCATCAGTATCTGAGTCTGTTGGCACAACTCGCCAAACTGTCTAGTACACCTTACGTACCTGAGTCTGTTGGGCAGTCCCTACACACTGTTTTGCATCTTCATCAGTACCTGAGTCTGTTGGCACAACCCGCCAAACTGTCTAGTACACCTTTAGTACCCAAGTCTGTTGGCCAATCCCTCCATACTGTATAGTGCATCTTCATCAGTATCTGAGTCTTTTGGCACCAACTTGCCAAACTATCTAGTGCACTTTTAGTACCCAAGTCTGTTGGCCAGTCTCTCCATACTCTATATTGCATCTTCATCATTACCTGAGTCTGTTGGCACAACTTGCCATACTGTCCAGTGCACATTTAATACCCCAGTCTGTTGGCCAGTCCCTCCATACTGTATAAAGTGCATCTTCATCAGTACCTGAGTCTGTGGGCACAACTCGCCAAACTGTCTAGTGCACCTTTAGTACCCAAGTCTGTTGGCCAGTCCCTCAATACTGTATAGTGCATCTTCCTCAGTACCCGGGTCTGTTGGCACCCTTTAGTACCCCAGTCTGTTGGCCATTCCCTCCATACTGAACAGTGCATCTTCATCAAACTCGCCAAACTGTCTAGTGCACCTTTAGTACAAAAGTCTGTTGGCCAGTTCCTCCATACTGTATAAAGTGCATCTTCATCAGTATCTGAGTCTGTTGGCACAACTCGCCAAACTGTCTAGTACACCTTACGTACCTGAGTCTGTTGGGCAGTCCCTACATACTGTTTTGCATCTTCATCAGTACCTGAGTCTGTTGGCACAACCCGCCAAACTGTCTAGTACACCTTTAGTACCCAAGTCTGTTGGGCAGTCCCTCCATTATGTATAGTGTATCTTCATCAGTATCTGAGTCTTTTGACACCAACTTGCCAAGCCACTAGTGCACCTTTATTACCCAAGTCTGTTGGCCAGTTCTTCCATACTGTATGAAGTGCATCTTCATCAGTACCTGAGTCTGTTGGCACAACTCGCCAAACTGTCTAGTGCACCTTTAGTACCCAAGTCTGTTGGGCAGTCCCTCCATTCTGTATAGTGTATCTTCATCAGTATCTGAGTCTTTTGGCACCAACTTGCCAAACTATCTAGTGCACCTTTATTACCCAAGTCTGTTGGCCAGTTCTTCCATACTGTATAGTGCATCTTGATCGGTACCTGAGTCTGTTGGCACAACTTGCCAAACTGTCTAGTATACCTTTAGTACCCAAGTCTGTTGGCCAGTTCCTCCATACTGTATAAAGTGCATCTTCATCAGTATCTGAGTCTGTTGGCACAACTCGCCAAACTGTCTAGTACACCTTACGTACCTGAGTCTGTTGGGCAGTCCCTACACACTGTTTTGCATCTTCATCAGTACCTGAGTCTGTTGGCACAACCCGCCAAACTGTCTAGTACACCTTTAGTACCCAAGTCTGTTGGCCAGTCCCTCCATACTGTATAGTGCATCTTCATCAATATCTGAGTCTTTTGGCACCAACTTGCCAAACTATCTAGTGCACTTTTAGTACCCAAGTCTGTTGGCCAGTCTCTCCATACTCTATATTGCATCTTCATCATTACCTGAGTCTGTTGGCACAACTTGCCATACTGTCCAGTGCACATTTAATACCCCAGTCTGTTGGCCAGTCCCTCCATACTGTATAAAGTGCATCTTCATCAGTACCTGAGTCTGTGGGCACAACTCGCCAAACTGTCTAGTGCACCTTTAGTACCCAAGTCTGTTGGCCAGTCCCTCAATACTGTATAGTGCATCTTCCTCAGTACCCGGGTCTGTTGGCACCCTTTAGTACCCCAGTCTGTTGGCCATTCACTCCATACTGAACAGTGCATCTTCATCAAACTCGCCAAACTATCTAGTGCACCTTTAGTACCCAAGTCTGTTGGCCAGTCCCTCAATACTGTATAGTGCATCTTCCTCAGTACCCGGGTCTGTTGGCACCCTTTAGTACCCCATCTTCATCAGTATCTGAGTCTGTTGGCATAACTCGCCAAACTGTCTAGTACACCTTACGTACCTGAGTCTGTTGGGCAGTCCCTACATACTGTTTTGCATCTTCATCAGTACCTGAGTCTGTTGGCACCAACTTGCCAAACTATCTAGTGCACCTTTATTACCCAAGTCTGTTGGCCAGTTCTTCCATACTGTATGAAGTGCATCTTCATCAGTACCCGGGTCTGTTGGCACCCTTTAGTACCCCATCTTCATCAGTATCTGAGTCTGTTGGCATAACTCGCCAAACTGTCTAGTACACCTTTAGTACCCATGTCTGTTGGGCAGTCCCTCCATTATGTATAGTGTATCTTCATCAGTATCTGAGTCTTTTGGCACCAACTTGCCAAACTATCTAGTGCACCTTTATTACCCAAGTCTGTTGGCCAGTTCTTCCATACTGTATGAAGTGCATCTTCATCAGTACCTGAGTCTGTTGGCACAACTCGCCAAACTGTCTAGTGCACCTTTAGTACCCAAGTCTGTTGGGCAGTCCCTCCATTCTGTATAGTGTATCTTTATCAGTATCTGAGTCTTTTGGCACCAACTTGCCAAACTATCTAGTGCACCTTTATTACTCAAGTCTGTTGGCCAGTTCTTCCATACTGTATAGTGCATCTTGATCAGTACCTGAGTCTGTTGGCACAACTTGCCAAACTGTCTAGTACACCTTTAGTACCCAAGTCTGCTGGCCAGTTCCTCCATACTGTATAAAGTGCATCTTCATCAGTATCTGAGTCTGTTGGCACAACTCGCCAAACTGTCTAGTACACCTTACGTACCTGAGTCTGTTGGGCAGTCCCTACACACTGTTTTGCATCTTCATCAGTACCTGAGTCTGTTGGCACAACCCGCCAAACTGTCTAGTACACCTTTAGTACCCAAGTCTGTTGGCCAGTCCCTCCATACTGTATGAAGTGCATCTTCATCAGCACCTGAGTCTGTTGGCACAACTCGCCAAACTGTCTAGTGCACCTTTAGTACCCAAGTCTGTTGGGCAGTCCCTCCATTCTGTATAGTGTATCTTCATCAGTATCTGAGTCTTTTGGCACCAACTTGCCAAACTATCTAGTGCACCTTTATTACCCAAATCTGTTGGCCAGTCCCTCCATACTGTATAGTGCATCTTCATCAGTACCTGAGTCTGTTGGCGCAACTCGCCAAACTTTTAAGTGCACCCTTAATACCTCAGTCTGTTGGCCATTACCTCCATACTGTATAGTGCATCTTCATCAGTATCCGAGTCTTTTGGCACCAACTTGCCAAACTATCTAGTGCAGTTTTAGTACCCAAGTCTGTTGGCCAGTTCTTCCATACTGTATAGTGCATCTTGAACAGAACCTGAGTCTGCTGGCACAACTTGCCAAACTGTCTAGTACACCTTAAGTACCCAAGTCTGTTGGCCAGTTCCTCCATACTGTATAGTGCATCTTCATCAGTATCTGAGTCTGTTGGCACAACCCGCCAAACTGTCTAGTGCACCTTACGTACCTGAGTCTGTTGGGCAGTCTCTCCTTACTGTTTTGCATCTTCATCAGAACCTGAGTCTGCTGGCACAACTTGCCAAACTGTCTAGTACACCTTAAGTACCCAAGTCTGTTGGCCAGTCCCTCCATACTTTTTATTGCATCTTCATTAGTATCTGAGTGTTTTGGCACAACCCGCCAAACTGTCTAGTGCACCTTTGGTACCCGAGTCTGTTGGCCAGTTCTTCCATACTGTATAGTGCATCTTCATCATTACCTGAGTCTGTTGGCACAACTCGCCAAACTGTCTAGTACACCTTTAGTACCCAAGTCTGTTGGCACAACTCGCCAAACTGTCTAGTACACCTTTAGTACCCAAGTCTGTTGGCCAGTCCCTCCATACTGTACAGTGCATCTTCATCAGTATCTGAGTATGTTGGCACAAGTCGCCAAACTGTCTAGTACACATTTAGTACCGAGTCTGTTGGCCAGTTACTCCATACTGTATAGTGCATCTTGATCAGTACCTGAGTCTGTTGGCACAACGAGCAAACTGTCTAGTACACCTGTAGTACCCGAGTCTTTTGGCCAGTTACTCCATACTGTATAGTGCATCTTGATCAGTATCTGAGTCTGTTGGCCCAACCCGCCAAACTGTCTAGTGCACCTTACGTACCTGAGTTTGTTGGCCAGTCCCTCAAGACTGTATATTGCATCTTCATCAGTATCTGAGTCTTTTGGCACCAACTTGCCAAACTATCTAGTGCACTTTTAGTACCCAAGTCTGGTGGCCAGTTCCTCCATACTGTATAGTGCATCTTCATTAGTATCTGAGTCTGTTGGCACAACTCGTCAAACTGTCTAGTGCACCTTTAGTACCCAAGTCTGTTGGCCAGTCCCTCCCTACTCTATATTGCATCTTCATCAGTACCTGAGTCTGTTGGCACAACTCGCCAAACTGTCTAGGTGCACCTTCAGTAACCCTGCCTATTGTGATAAACATATTTCCTAAAACATAAAATACGGATACAAAGAGTAAATTTTATAATATACCTTTGCACCACCTGTTTCCCCATCCATTTCACTCTCAATTTGAATGGCTGCAGCTGTCAGTTTAGGACTTTCTGAAGCAGCGTTAGAAAGAAGAGGGCGTCGTCTTGCTGGTGTCTGAAAATATGAAATCAAACTATTTTAGGTTTTGATGCGATACAAACAATTATAATAACAAGAAAATCCTAAAAACCTTCAAGGGAAATAAATAAAGAAGGAGGGAGGTGAAAGATTGGTAAGCAGATTACAAGCTGGACAATCGCAATGATTTTTGTTTCGGTTAACTGTAAAAAGCCACACTACCCAATACGGTTTTATTACTTTGCAGTGACAACCCAAAAATTATGCGTTTGGCATTTCAAGGTGGACAGCATTTTTTTCACGACGTTTAATGAAAACCATGCAATTTCGAGGCATGTTTTTTGTGGATCATTTTGTTCCACTTTTAAACATCTTTATAACCATCTCAATTTAATAACAAACGGTTTCAAATGCTTTTCATGGACCATAGAGCTAAGACCAACTCGACCGATCCAAGGCAACTTGTCCCTTTTTAAGATCAACCGAATCTTGAGGTACCTCTGAAGATGAAAACACTGTAGTACTAGGGGGTGCTTGGCTGTCTTGAACTTGTAGGGAAATAGTTTGTCCATCAATGACTATCTCATGAAGAGGCCTTGCTAACACATAACTAACACCTGTGTAGAAGATACAAATTTGTGGGTTGTAAATAAGTTTGCTCAAGAATACACCATTAAAAAAAACTCCACACAAACACAGTACCAGCTTAAACTTACATTGACACATTGATTGCACATTGAGAGACTGAACAGTTTAGTAAATAAATTGTTTTAAATATGTGACTCCAAGATTGTACTAATCATACATTTGTTGACAACAAGTTGCTCAATAATACCCTCTTCAACAAAACTCCACATTGGATGATGAGACTTGAGGAACTGCATGATGTGGCATATCACTATATATGTTGGTTTGTGGTAATTCACCATGTGTGTATCTACTTGCCAGGTAGAGTTTTTTATTTAGAGAAATGTCTTGCTGTTTGCATGATTGTTAATAAATGCATGATATAAAGGTAGGCCTCCATTGTAGCGGGAAACCATCTGTACAAATTTGTGATGCATATGATCATACTTTGAACTCTGGACTGTAACCATTTCACTCAGCGCAATATTGCATTTTTATCTTTGTTTCAGAGGCCTATAACTCATACATATAGACCCATGTTATTTGATAGTTGTCATAGTATTGTATATTCCTCATTCTAACCGCCTGAGCATAGCTTGGGTAAATCAAAAGATTTTCAGACTATAGGTTTCTAGTGCCCCCCCCCCCCTCGCCACCACCAATAGGGATAGTGCTGACAAAAATAAAATACACAAAAAGAGAGAGAAAAAAAAAGGAAGACAAAGTTCTGTACAATGTTTTTTTTTTTAAACATTGTAGGCCTAGCTAGTGAATAATATCAATCGCAATCGGCCACAAATGCCAAAAGTGGAAATGTTTCTTTATTATTTGTCACGGTGCACCCACCCCCGCACCCCCCCCCCCCCTCCTTCAGTGTCTTCCGGTACGTCGCTCTTTAATAGATTTGTACATACAAGAATATAGAACTTTAAAGGCAGTGGACTCAATAATATAATTCAATGGCTCAATGGATAATTATCAGCATAAAATTTTACGGTTATGGTGACGGAGATCATTCCATTGAAATCAATACCTTGACCATGCTGAGGCATCTTGCGGAGTCTTAAAGGCAGTGGACACTATTGGTAATTACTCACTCATATTTATTAGCATAAAACCTCACTTGGTAACGAGTAATGGGGAGAGAATGATAATATAAAACATTGTGAGAAACGGCTCCCTAAAATCTAAAAGCACACAACTTCGTGTGACAAGGGTGTTTTTCTTTCATAGTTATCTCGCAACTCAGACGACCTATCGAGCTCAAATTTTCACAGGTTTGTTATTTTATGCATTTGTTGATATACATGAAGTGAGAAGACTGGTCTTTGACAATTACCAATAGTGTCCACTGTCTTTAATGCATTAGGCCTAAACTGAGCGCAGTTTCCCCGCTTGGAATAATCATTATGTATGGACAACATGCCCCCGATGAGCTCTATAAGGTAAACAGCTATGAAATCATTCACTATAAATTATTTAATTATTTAGAAAGCACAACTTACCAGACTGTTCAACAAAAGCAACTTTATACCAAGAGCCATCAGCATCTGTCCCCAATAAACGTATGCTGTCTACGTCGCAGCTGCCTCCCTGTTTGGACTGAAAATAAATGCACAACTTATCCTTTATTTCACGTCTGTGTACTTTGGGCGCAGAATTATAGAGAAAGCTTCACACGAACTGCGTAACATTTATGTTGTTTTTGATATATGATTATTCGCAGACGATCTCCAAACAGGCTAACGTTAATATTGTGTACTGCAGTCTGCAAAGTCATGAATATGGATGAATACGAGAGGAAATCATGTTATTAGTTGTGTAGTTTTGCTTTTACACCATTGCATTATATTAGACACCAAAGCGAAACTCTGTTGCTCTTGTCGTTGTGTCACGCTGATCATGCACAAAACGGAGAGTATTGCGTGTACAAGGGGGAACTCCCTTTTGCTGATTGAATCACCGGTTATGTTGAAATCGTTTCGTGACTTTGAACCGGGGTCATTCCGTGTCAAAGGGTAACAAAAGTTACGACACGTGACGAAGTGTGCGGATCTCATTAAAAATAGACTACAGCAAAGTCTAGGTTTTCAAAGATACATTGTTCCAAGTTAGTCCAAGTTCTATTTCTTCAAACACTTTAGTTCAATGGTTAAACTAATAGGGAATGGCTATAGAAATACCACATATTATGCTTAATGGAAGGGGGGGGGGGGCTAGTCATACATGAAGTAAATTTAATTTAACATTTCAACAAAGGAAGCCAGAGAACAACACTTGACCCTCATTTCCGGTTACCTACTTTAACAATTCAAGAATGTTGCCCAAACTGATGTTCATGTTATATTGAACCCATCCATGGTCCAACGAATACGGGCATGATTGGCAAAATGGGGTTTCTAAATAATAAGCAGCCTCGTCCCAGAAGTTTGTTTCGATATTGAACAATTACAAGTGTGATAGTTCGTGCAGTTTTAAGACTGGTGTACACCAACGTTTGCGTGTATAAGTTTCGACTAGAGATCTCAAATCACAATTTTTTTTAATAGTGCGTGTTGCTTGCTCTTTTTTTAACTTAATGAGTTTCCACCATTGAATAAAATGGTATCATGGTATAATCCTTTAAAGTCACCTGGAAATAGAATTGTTTTTCTTTCAAACACAAAAGTATATGCTTATGAACACTAAAACAATTGTTTTAGTAATTGTTTGTCACGATTTATATGTTTAAAAAATAGACGTGGCAACCTTCATTTCCATTCGTTCTATATTGTTTTAGTACAATCCGTGATGCTCACTTTCGATTCTCTCCACGGTCATAATAAGTTTTTGGTACACAGGTTCCAAACTGGTAAACCGCGGTTCCGAAATAGGTCATAACCATGACTCGCAGAGACAGAAGAGAGAATCAGAGGAAAGACCAGTAGTATATACTAGAAAAACATCCCAATATTCTGTTCGTTCGTTTGAGAAGTATTGATGACTGTCTCATGTCAGGCGATTATTAATATATTAATAATAACACAGCTTGGCTGTTATTTTCCCGCTTCTTTCTGGATCCTTCCCTTAATCCCTCTCCCCTCTCTCTTTCTATAAATGGATATGTATTTGTTTATACAATTGTTTTATGCCCCTAAAGAAGGTCCGGTTTGAATCGAAAGCTAAGGCCATCTACCCTATTTATTAATAATAATAACACAGCGATATTTTGTTTCACATCACAACTTGAAGTTTGGATACAAAGGACATGCAGGGTACCTTTTACTATAAGTTATCCTTGATTCAGTGGGATTCAAACGAATTTTGTTGGAAAACAAAACTGATGCAATCCAAGTCCCTTTGAAGAACCGATATACTTTGTATCACTCACAACTTGAAGATTAACATAAACCAATTGGTATAAAAAGGACAAGCAGGGGTTTTACTCATGATGTTTGATTTAGTGAGATCCAAATGCACTTTGTGAGATAACACCATTCGGATACGTGCTTTCCAAGCCCCTTTATCTTTATCTCGAGTGAGAACGAGTTACTCGTCCTAACTTATGACTAGCCTTATAAGGGAACTTTACATTATTGTTTTTTTTTTTAAGTTGCTTGCAGTGTAAGCACTTTATGTAATCCACCATATTACATAAACTGACAAACCTGTAGAAGTTTGAGATAGTTCAGTTTGTATACCTCATGTATAGAATCCTCTAATCTGATTGGTTAAAAATGGAGTCATGAAAATAGCTATGCCCCCTTTTTCTACTAAGATGACGTCATAGTGACTATGCCCGGGGCATAGTCAATTGACTATGCCCGCTCTGAAAATAACGCAACTATGATAATGTATAATGTACGACTATACGTTCCGTGTCACGGCGCGACCTTTCTTCGCAGACGACCTTTCACCGTATAGTCAGGTTGTTGATTAGAAGAATCTTTGTTCGGTATATACAAGAAATATGACTGCTAAATAATCGGGGAACAGTTCAAATTATAGGCCCTCGGTGATGTCAAAACCATGGCTATGCCCTCAGCTTCGCTTCGGGCATAGTCATGGTTTTGACATCACCTTGGGCCTATAAGTTTATCTGTGCCCCTCATAGCAGTCAATATTTCCATATTATATACCTCACATATAGAATCATCTAATCTGATGATTGGTTAAAAAGGGAGTAATGGAAATAGCTATGCCCGCTTTTTCTTTCAAGATGACGTCATATTGACTATGCCCGGGGCATAGTCAGTCGACTATGCCCGCCCTGGAAAATAATGGATCCGTCTCAACACACTGTATTCCTACATGTAGGTCGCGCAAGTGTTTGATGCGTTGTATACGTTCGTCGTGTCACGGCGCGAACTACATGAACTATAGCTGTGACGTTTATTCGCAGACGACCTTTTCAACGTAGTTGTTTGTGTGGGAAATTTAATTGTTTGTATTCATGCCTTACTCGCAACGTAAAATGGCTGAAGCAAGATTTCATCTACGTCAACAGAAACATCAGGTTGATTCATGTGGTTGTTATGAGCTTTGGATAGTCTTCAAAGATTTGTACGGCGTATTTTATCAGCTGCTTTGTGCTTTTGCTGTCGGCGGCATCTATTCTCTCGTACTTGGATTGTTATCCGGTGGTGTTGGATTGGTATAATTATTTTACCCGTGAATGCAAAATGAAAAACACGAACGAAGCAATATTTTGGTAAGTTATTACACTTTATACATTTCAAAATCAAGGCCCAGTTCATGAAATCTTTTAACCAATCAGATTAGAAGAATCTATATTATTTGGTATATAAAGGTAATATTGACTGCTTAATATTCGGGGAACAGTTGAAATAATAGGCCCTCGGTGATGTCAAAACCATGACTATGCCCTCAGCTTCGCTTCGGGCATAGTCATGGTTTTGACATCACCTTGGGCCTATAATTTCAACTGTGCCCCTCATAGCAGTCAATATTTCCATATTATATCTGGGTCACGATACAATAGTGAAAACCCGATTACACTTTTTTTTGCATGACATCAATTTAAAAAAAAAAAATGAATAAAACGCTCACTGGGAGCACAAAAAATGGCGCCTGTGTGCAGTGGATTTTTTCACCTCTCCATCGTCATCTGCCTAACTGCAGTTCGTTTAGTACCTGCTACACAATTGAAGGTGAGGTTTAATGGACTGGATTCTGTGTACTCTTGCAGTATTTTCAGTGGTCAAGATTTCAACGTACCGGGCAGCCATGTACACGCCAGTCGTTTGCATGCACAAGGTAACAATACATTTCAAGCAACCCTGCTCTGTGTTCTTTTGACGTGCGGTGGTGTGGAACTGAACCCGGGCCCAGTGTATATAAGTATCCATGTGGAACATGCGAAAAACCTGTAAAATCGAACCAAATGGGCTTACTGTGTAGCGGTTGTTCTAACTGGTTTCACATAAAATGTCAGGATGTTCTACCAACTGAATATGCTCGCTTGTTTGACCTACCCGACGAACCCTGGGTTTGTTTGACATGTGCCCTGCCCCAGTTATCGGACTCATATTTTGACTCTACATTAAGTGATGGTAGTGTCGTCGATCCTGATTCTAATTCGTCGCCATAAACAGGTATATTTGCTAACACTGCATCTTAAGCGATATTCGGTGCCAATATTAATGCTAGGAGTGTGAAAAATAAAATCCCTGAACTTCAAGCAGTTGTGCATTCTATAAACTTGTCTCCTTGTGGTTATTACTGAAACATGGCTGGATTCATCTATACCGGACTCAATGCTTTTCGACAGCCATATTGTCTTTAGAAAAGACAGAAGTCGGCGTGGTGGAGGTGTTTTGGTCGCTTTATCTGACTCTCTAAAACCAACATCTGTTGATGTGAAAGATTTGCCTCCTAACATTGAAATCGTTTTTGCAGAATTCATCCTTAATTCTGAAAGATGGTTATGTGGTGCGTACTACAGGCCTCCATCAGACGACACCAGTATCGGCTTACTGGAGGATGTTTTGAACAAGCTCAATTTAGACCGTTATTCTGGTTTCATCCTGATGGGTGATTTCAATATTAACTGCTCATCAGACAATTCCAGCCTGCTGGCAACTACTCTTCACGATCTAGCCAACGCTTATTGCTTTGAGCAATTAGTTAATGAAACTACAAGATCTTCCAGTGACCTTTCTTCCAATACAACGATTGATTTGATATTTACCTCACGTCCAGATCGTGTATGTGATGTTAAAGTGGATCCCGGGCTCTCTACATCCGACCATAACTTGGTTTCTTTCAGAATTCGCGGGTCGCCTGGAAAATTACCACGTCGTGTAAGGGAAATCTTCCAGTACCACAAAACGGACCTTGTTCATTTCCAGACTTTGCTAGCTGCAGTTCTTTGGGGAGTGACTACAACGACATTAACGATGCTTGGGATACGTTCAGTGATTTCTTCCTCAATTGCGTCAAGGAGTGTGTTCCTGTCCGAAAAGGTAGCAAGAGAGCTAAGCCCTGGATCACAGAGGAACTTCATCGGCTCATCCTTGAGAAGCGAAGGTTGTTTAAACGAGCTCGTGTAAGTGGAACTGAGACAGCTTGGAAACAATTTAAACTTGCCAGGGACAAAGTACGCAATCTCTCCAAAAGGGCGTACAGTGACTTCGTAACTGATTTGTTTAAGAAAAGAGATAATCGGAAAACTTTCTGGTCTTTTGTGAAGTCCAAACGCAAATCTTCTCAATCTACCGATTCTTACAATGGTGGAAATATAAGTGACCCATCTCGGATTGCAAATGAGTTTAACTCTCTTTTCGCCAGTTTTTCTCTCCGGATCCACCGACCAGGACCGTGTCACTTCTCCCACGTTGGAATTTCCCCCGTTGGAACGTTTTTCCATCACTTTAAAACAAGAAAGACTTCAACGACTAGGAGAAATGACTCAAAAGATTAGAAAACGTGACTCCGGTTAACACTTCAAAAAAGAGAACAGAATAAACTGTCAATTCCTATCGCTCATCTCAACAAATTACCCTAACAGTTAAACTACTTACCTAATACAAATGTATACAATGAACGTAATTAAGGCACATTTTAAACTATATATGACAATCACAATAGTTCCATACCGCATAAAGCTGTGGTGCTGTTAAGATGCCCATTTGAAGTTCATAGTTCTGATGAAGCCAGTCAAGGGAGGCTCGGTTCCTGGATCGACGTCTCTGATTTTGGTGGATGGAACCGCATGCAGTCACCGCTGAGGAATTGGCCCCGTGAGTCGGCCGTCCTCGGTTCACGGCAGTCAGATCTGGAACCGTCGTTGGTGGATGGGACCAGGACCCGATTTCGAAGAGCTGCTTTAAGCAGAAAATATTGCTAAGCAATTTTGTGAGAAGCAGAAATGAGTAGGGTTCCTGTCACAAATTGTACATGTGACATTGCGGTTTGGCTGGTAACCTTATTCTGGTAGGCATATTTTTGTCGTGGGTAGCGACTTTTTGTGCATGCTGAAGCAGCTCGATGAAATTGGGCTAAGTCTGTATTCTAGCCATCGGTCATATGTGGCTAAGTCTGTATTCTTGCCACCGGTCATCTGCTAGAAGGCAACTTTGGACCCTGACGAGATCATGTTGGGCGCGTGGCTGGAGAGCAACTGCTGCTCACTGTACGATATTCAGCACCAAATGAGCTTTGATGACGCGATTAAGGCCATATGATACCATAACTTCACCAACATGTAACATTGTTAACATAGCTAACGTTTGACAGCTACTACCAACTATAACTTTTCTGTTTCAGAGAGGTGCGTTTGTCACTCTACACTCCATATTTCGGGCGACTTGAAATCTTAATTACTGTTTTTGTTTAATTATTTTTAAATGAACCTCTTGCTTCCTGCATTGCACTTCGATGAAGCAGTTTTTTCCCCTATACTGTATTTAATGAAGTGTCCCATTTCTGGCTGGCTGTGCACTCGGCCTATATCACTGAGACCAGCTCACACAATGTGAGTGATTATCTGCACAATTAAAACAGGGATAAGGGAATTCCCATCGCATAGCGTAATTAAAAGCCCATGACAGCAATTTAGCAGGGGTCCCTTGTTTATAATTTTTAGAATGGTTGTGAAACTGTACTTCCTGTGATTAAATAAAAGGACGACAATGTTTGGACAGCCTAATTATAGCCGTTGAAGATACAGAGTCCTAGATGAGGAACCGCTTCTGGGAAGAAAACAAATCGAAGCTTCAAAATCCACCAATTTTACCGGAGTCACACATTCCATGGCAGCATACATTTTCCTTTGGTTTTGGACGTCATTTATTCCTCTTTAATCCATCATCATGAAATAATGCAGCAGTTTGAGGAGAGAAGACGAACAAAAACGGGTATTTATTGAGGAATATATGACGTCAAAAACCCGACGCAGAAAATGTTATCGTGCCATGGCGTAGCGTAAGATTTGAGTTATGAAGCTTTTAAGAAAACGGCCCATATGCAGTACATCACTAGGCATGCTAGGGCTACCATACTTAGACCCATGGTTGTATAATGTGAAAGGTGAATTTTACAGACTAGACACACGATACAAAGTCATCATGCAATCTCTTCTTGGTTTGCAGAAAATTACCAACTGCCCAGATCCGTTTTTATTTTCAATCTTATTTAAAGTAACTCAGGCATGTGAGTGAAGAGAATCAAGAAGTTGAACAAGAATATAAATGTTCTTAATTTTCGTTTGAAAATAGGCGAGTGTTTTGTACATCAATGAAATTAACTCAGTCTGTGTATATTTATAAAGCTGTTTGTGTACCTCGAGAAATTACAAAGCTCCCGATAGTATTAACTCAGTACAGCACCTGTTTGACAAAGAGTTGCACAAGTATACCATGAAATAATTGGTGGGAACTATAATTATTATAGGCTACTCTATAAAATAAAATAAAAAGAGAAAATTAAATGATGGTAAATTTATCTTTACTTTGAAAATGCTTACAAGACAAAAGTATATCCTTACAAGAATGTTTAATGTGACAAACTAGTCATTGGTTGCAACCAAGCGTCATTGTAGCTTAAGCAGTCAAATATTTTCACTTGAAATGTGTAGAACAATTTGTGCGCCCTCAGTGTTCATCTGTCCAACTTTGTTATTTTGCATACTTCAATAAAGTCTAGCCTGAACATCTGACGTCACACGAATCTTTATCCGCAGACGACAGGGGACTAGTCTATAATAACAACTCAACATTTTCACGCTCGCTTCCAATAATTTTAGCTTTGAGAATTTAAGACGGGGCACACTGAATAGCTCTAGATATTTCTCTTTGTAGGAAGCAAATATCCTGCCGTGCTCAAAATTATCCTAAACAACAAGCCTAAGGAGGAATGGTGTCATAGAGCTATCTGTAAGTACCATTTTTTATTCAATTTTATTTATTCCAGAAGTTGTGTTATTTGGCTATTTGTTCTTTGGGTATATAGAGGACCGGCCTCCTTATTAATGTGTCTCCACAGAAACAACTTATAAATGTGAAACATTATCTGTAATTTTTTCTAAGGAATTTACTGGTAGTGGTATGTGTTCCTATCAACTGAAAGGAAACATAGTCAACTATGGTCAGTAAATCTTATAATAGATGTTAAATTTGCATCGGGGATAAAGAATGTTATTTTTTTCCCTTCCATACACCGATGTGTATACTCAGTACTTTCCCAAGTCCAGTGAAAAAAATATCACAGGCATGTTTCTCGGGTGGGATTCGAACCCACGACCATTGCAAATCTAGAGCAGTGTCTTACCAACTAGACTACCGAGGTAACAACTTAACTTTAAAAACAATCAGATCCACATTCTTTGGATCAAGAAACCAAAACTGCACTAAACTGAATACATGTATAGATAGGTTTTCGGTAACACCATGTAATGACTATCTCTAACGAGTTGGGGTGGTTCTGAAAAGAACCGTTGGTTTCTACTCGACGTTTCGATCAGTATGCTCTGATCGTCTTCTGAATACACGTAACAAATAACGATATAGGGCTCTATGTGCATGCCTCTGGTCCTTGTGAAATGTCAACAAAGAGCTAGCTTCTGAGTAATATGAACAATGATTAGCTTCAATATAATACATGTATTTTGCAATAACAACAAAGTAATTGTACAATGTGGACCATCAGAGTGGCAAACCACCTTTATCAATTAATATGGTTCAAATGTTTATGTAGATAGTGTTTTATCGTACAAACTGGAGTATAATTGCCTATATACAAATAACTAAAATAATTGTATTGATAGGACCTAAATGTTGTCCACCCATCAGCATTCAGAATGATTCTACTCGACATTGGTGAAAAAAATGCAGTTTGAGCTGTCTTACCAATTTGTGATAAATCTTAAGTACCATGAATTTAGTAACATAATTTGGTTTTCCTTCCACCAATGTATGGTACGTAATATTAACTTGCGCTTTCCAAATCAGGTGAAAAAATATGAACCAGACCCCTTGGATGGATTCGAACCCATAACCCTACAATTCATTAAAAAAAAAGCAAATATAGCATCCCGTAGTCCAGGAAATACACAAAAATCCAATATTTGCCCGTAAAAATAGTTATTATTCAAGTAAGAAGTCTAGAACAGACCCAGAATGTTGTAACGACTTATATAATGCCTACTCCTCTAAGGACAATATGGAACCATTCTAAGAACTAAAGACCGAGTCACACTGCAGTGCTAACGAAAATGGTAATGGTAATGATCACGACGAAAAGAGAACAAATTCTATCGGTTGAATTGCTCAACGCAGAATACGCACACACTCATTCAACCAATAGAATGCATTCCCTTTTGCGTCATTTCCGTTATTGTTTTCGTTATCGCTGCAGTGTGACTCGCCCTTAAGGAAGTGCACCCATGGATACAAGTTAGAAATGCAAAATGTTTGAAACCCATTAGACATAAAACCAAGCAATTGATCTTAAAAACACACCAAAAGTGATAATTTGAACATTCTACTGTATGGATATTATGTTTAAAACCCTTTAAGTCTCAAATCCTTCTACCCAATTGCCAAAGTGCAGGGGAAGGACTAGTGCCGTATGGTCCGCCCAATTCCACTCTCATCCAAGTCCAGACCATTCGGTCTGTGACATAGGCTAAGCGAATATGGGGGGATTGAGGCAAAATGACATGCTAGCAAAATGGTTTTAAATAATATAAGAGTTGCATCAGTTTATATCTTACACGATTTTTTAACACACAACATGGATTCGTAATTGTACAATGATAACAAATCTTGAAAATGGGAAACAGCCAAGAAAGAACGCTCAATGTTACATCATGCAGTGTATTATTTACAGGTTTACAATACAGGGAAACCATTAATTTAAAGAGGTAAATTTTATCATAAAGGCTTTTTTCTGTTGTCGCATTTTCGAGAAAACATATTTCCAGAACTATTCAAAGTGAAGGGAAGTCGATAAAAAATGCCTGAAATCATGTAAAGACCAAGGCATGCGGACTGGTTCCTTGTTACTGGAATTTGATAAGATACTCTGGGTATGCCTGTGCGTCATGAAATATGACATAAATGCCTGGAGCATTCATGTTGTCTACAACACTGTCAAACAGTTCAGCAGGATTCTGTGGTTTGGGAGGTGGAGTTATCATTCCTTGGCTGCCTCTGATGAAATCTCCAACGAGAACATTTGTCACAAATATATGCTTTGTGCCATTTGCATCTGGTTTAGCATAATGAGCTTGTGCAGAGTAGCTCGCTGAGACAGCAAAGTAGGTGCCATTTCCATACACAGTTGCTGAGAAAAAGAGACACAAAAATACCTATTGAGAAGTCTTGAACTACAGGGTTGCGCACTTTGGAAGAATGTTGACAAATGAAATTCAAATGTATCTCCTAATGATTCAAAGTAAAGTATTTTAATTTGTTATTTTAAAGTTCTGTTTAGGTGTTCGTGCAATATGTGCCAAACACCTCTTGATTTTGTTTTGATTTTCAGTTCTACCTTTCGTCTTCCCTAGAACTCTTCTCTGTTACATACATGTAGCTCAAGATTTAAACTTAATTGAACCTTGAAAATCGTCCAATCGAACCACAGCACAGTTTTCATGACATCATGATGATGTCATCAGGTGTTGAATTACAATTTTATTTAAAGTTGAAATTTTTTTCTGTTCAGTGTATTTTATAGAATTTGAAAGTAATGATGTTCATAGTTGGGCATCTGGTAAAAGAAACTATTTGTAAATTATACATGAATAGAACTTACCATTCTTCCCACAAAAGCTGCGGTTGAATCCCTGTGTACTGATTTTTTTAGAGGTTTGCTCATCTGTTCCATGGTAGAGAATCATCTCAATACTAGTAGTTCTGTTCAGACGATTCTCTAGTGCAGCTCTACGGGCTTGATACTGCATCATCAAATCTTGACTTTGAATTCTCTCTATCTACAAGTCATACAAAAAAAGTACGGTCGAAGTACGTTTCAAATGTACTACACAAATATTTTCCAATTATTTTCACACGGGTACAGTTAAATCAACCACAACTTCAGACACCAAAACACACAGTGAATATAAATAATAATAATAATAATAATAATAATAATAATAATAATAATAATAATAATAATAGTGGCTTCTTATACAGCGCTCAGGTCTGTCACGTCATGTAGTGACGCTCATGGGGCATCAACATTATTACCCCTGGAATCCCTTAAATTATTACCCCTTAAATCATTCCTTAAACCATCTCAACTCCCTGGGGAGTATACAGCCTGTGCCGCCAAGTACGTAGCGTCCTAAGCTAATCAATCACAAGAACCAAATCTGCCCTCACAGGTACCCATTTAACCCTGGGTGGAGAAGCTTATGGTGACGTGTCTTGCTCATATGACTGTCAAAATAGCACAACAAGAATTATTTCTGGTGATGATGTTAGGTGAATTTGGTCAATATATGAAAGTAATAAATACCTCGATAATATTGTTGAAAGGACTCATAGATGCCCGAAACTGGGTTTCTACCGCTATGTACTCCTGAGTTCCTGCAGTCAGCTTTACCATTTTGGTTGACTCCCCTTTCATCATCGGTATCCAGTTACTTGGTGGTTCAAATCTGGCAGCTGCAGATAAAATGCACAATGATTAATTTAAACTGCAATTTTAACAGACTAGAAGCTTCAGATAGTTTTTATGTACAGGGCCTAGTAAATTGAGTAGGTTTAGAACAAAAATCACAACTTACAAATAGCTAAGAATGGTTATAAGTGTGTACACAAGCATATATTCTTTGATTGCCTGTGATTTTTCTACTGTACGTTTATTGTGGATTTTCCTACTACCCTTGGCACCTTATCTTTTCCATGATTTTCAAAGCCATGGAATTTGGCCAGGGGTTGATTGGGACGATGCAAATAAGTCTTGCAATCAGCTAAGTAATTTTGAAGTGCTTCCCATTAAACCTTCTTTGACCTTCATAGTTCAAAGTATTTTACAAACAATATGTCCGGTTGGCTAGCCTGGGAGTTTAATTGTATTGTTTTGCATATTTTTTAACCTCAAGTATAAATTTCACTATTAAGTCATTTGTTACAAAATAATAAACAAAAACAACCAGTTGCACATTTTTACCACTTTTCAGGTCGACACGATGGACGTTTATTATGCTTCCATTTGATGTTTCCTGCATCTGTTGGAAGTCAATGATTGCCTTCCCTTCTTCAAGATCAAGTGTGACCGTTGGCTTTTTCTTCTGGTAAGCATCCTCTAGGAGGGCATTAACCTCTTCATCATAGTCTTCCATGCCTGATGAAGTGCTGTACTTCCACTTGACCTGTAGTTTAAATAAAAGTAACAAGATTGATTGAAGCCGTGTTCACATTGGAACTTGAATTCACTCACTCAGTCGCCCACAGGCAGGCTCGAGTACAGCTTTTCCAAGTAATTCTGCCTTGCATGAGGGTGGCTAGTTTGTCTGTTGATTCTACACCGATGTCCTTTTGCAGCACCCCAGGGTAGGACATTTTTTATCTTCCACGTCTTCTGAGCCCATGAGTTGGTTTCCAGAGAATGACTGTGTGCCTCCAACTCCGGGTGCCTGTAACAGTGGCCTGCTAACTGCATCCGACGGGCTGCGTTTTTGTCTCCGACCCTAGGGAGGTTGCCATACAGGTTGTCACTGGTTATGTGGTCCTCCCAGGATACATTGAGGGCCACTCGGAGCATGCGTGTGTAGCATCCATTGAACGATTTCTCCATTGTTGGAGTTAGAGACCATGTTTCACACCCATACAGAAGCACCGACTCGATGGTTGCCAAGAAGAAAGAGAATTTTATATTGCGGCTAATGGTGGAGCTCCACAATTTCTTCATGTCAGCGAGTGCCCTCCATGCCTTTCCGTTCCTAAACCCTGATGTCCTGCATGGTCAAGGTACTTAAAGTCAGGGACTGCATTCAGTGCTCTACCCTCCAGCGTCTTTAATGGAGTGTGTTCGGGCGTGTTGCAAGTTGAGTACCAAGTTTTTTTTGCATTGAGCCTGAGTCCTATGCACTCAACTTCTACATGGTGTAGGAGGACTTGGGCCTGCTCGACTAGGTCAGACATCAGCGCGATGTCATTAGCAAAGTCTCCCACTGATGGCTCTACCAAGGATTTAAAATTGTTAACTTATCGCTGCAAATTGTACCTTACCGATATTAAGTCCAAGTGTGAACAGCCGGTAACTTTTCGGTACTGGGTACTAAGTTACTGCCATGGCGCTGTTAACTAGACAGGCCAAATCAAGTACTTCTTTGTCACTTTATTTCACTGGGGTTGATTTTAGCAAAATGTCGCTTTTTGAGAAATCAGTAAAAAATCTCACGAAAATTGAGAGCAGGTAAAACGTAATTACCACTTGTGGTATAACTACCCTAACCGAGTAATTTGTTTTAAAAGCTGGAACAATTTTTGTGAGTGACGGAGGAAATTCGTCACACTCACAGTCACAGCACATTGAACTTACACGGTTTTCCACTCAATTTTGGGTTTCCGCTCCTTTTACTCAACATCCATACACAAAACACCTTACCTAGGCCTTATTCAAACACACACATTTATTGTTCACCCAAAAATGTCTGAAATCATGAATATCTGCACTCACTTCTTTAGCGAGGTGTTCCATCTTTTGCTTCTCATTCTCCTCCTTTTGAATTCTTGTGAACATCTGTGAAATTTCCAGTAAGGCATCCTTGACGTTGAATTTACATCCCTCCACGCGGATGAACTTGGCCCGACCTTTAGAAGGCTCCACAGTCACCTGGGGTTGATAGTTAGGTTAAATAACCAAACAAAAATATGGTGTGAAAAAATGGTAATTTTTAAAATGTTGTCTTTTTTTAACCAGTTCACTTGGGAGGACGCAATTAAATGCGCAAACTATTATGCGACACACAGCAGAGGTCTTACAAAAAGGCACTTGAGTTTCTGTCAGGTCAACCAGGTCATGCGTAGTGATTTTAGCTCACTGCTGTTGCTACCACCAACTACACTGATTTTGGTTATCTTTAATATAGCTCTGTACAATTTCAACTAATTTATTTGTAACTTTTAGGAAAGACAGACCACATTTTTATAATTTGAGTTTAAGAAAGATATAACACAACATACTAACATCATGTTTCCTTCCGATTCGTATAAGTTCAGCTTTGTGTTCCGCTGTCATTTTGTCAAGCAATCCCATCGGATCTGGAAAATCCTATGTCGGATACAAAATCAAAATATGACATTTTTACTTTTGAATATAAAATATAATATTATGTACAAAATAAAAAACACATCTGCTCATTTAGTTCATATGTTGTTCGGTTCTCTTTGATCAAGGATTGTACTTGAACAAAAAATGATTTCGATTGGGATCAGGCAAATTACTACCACTTATTAAGAGTCCACCATTTTGGGCACTGATGCAGTATTGGACTGAAGTAACTAACTTTGAGAATCTACACTATTGGACTGAAGTAACTAACTTTGGGAATCTACACATACTTCAGATAGAAATTCCTCTGCTTGAAATGTATCTAGTTTGTCTGAAGCCTTCATCAAGGAGTTCATATCCATGGCACTGAGCTGTAGAATGACCGTTTCTTGAAGCTCTTCTTCTTTCTTGTCATCTTCAACACCTTCAGCACCGTATACAGCAGAAGTAACCTTCTTAGTTAAATAATCTGTTGAGGAAACATCACAATGTTTTTTTTAAAACTGCTACCTGGGCGGCTGATAGTGGATCTAGGGGAATCCTCCTTATTACCTTGAACACTGCGGCAGAGTAAAGGGGTCTCAACATTTTGACGTTTTTATGTATTTTGACGGCGAAAGTCAAGCTGACTTGGCTAAAGTGTAACAAGAAATCAGCTTATTTGACTCTCAGCTCTCCAAGTAAATCAGTCTGGTACTAACCCAGATTTAGAAATTTGTCATACCGTTCTAATCTACAATCTCAGCAATCCTCATTGGGCCCCCAGGCCCTGTTCAATGTTTGCTCTCATTGTGCGGTCTGCACTCCTGCATGGGTAAACAACTATGAGTGGAGGAGCAGGGGAATGGGGAGGGAATGTTAATTGTCATGTGGCTCTAAAGCCTTTTGGACAGGACTGTAGGTATAAGAAATTCTAAGAAAATCTGTTATGAGATGATAATTTAGATTAAAAATGTAGGCTTTCATAACTCCAACTCACTCATAATGAATTTTCTTTTCTTTAGATGATGGTTCTTTATAACAAACTCTATAGAATATCTTTAACGTGACAAAATGATCCATCCAAAAACTTAAAAATACTCACCAACTCCTTTCTGCAAAAAACCCTTGCTCTGCTTGTAGGATTGACCCACATTATTTTCCAAAGCCTTTTGAAATATTGGAAGCATTGCCGGCTGGAAGACCACCAGCCGAATCAGGTGCAGGTGCTGTGGCTTTTTTCTACATGCAAATTCTCCAATGGCTTTCAGCATAATATCTGCACAGGACTCCGTTTGACCAATTCTACCTGAATAAGGAAAGCCACATTGACAATAACAATGTAAAATACCTCCTCTGTATACAAATTTGTTATTTTGTTTAGTTTATATTGTACTTTTGGAAGTAGCATAAAAACTTATTGTTACATCCTTAACAGTTCCAAGTACTTATGTGAAACATTATTTAAATCGTCTCTCCAACCATTATTTCATAAAGAATGCTTATTGCAGCCCAAACACCCAATCAAAAGCAACAATGAATGGATTGTTTTTGGCTCGTTACAAGAATAGGAATTACAAGTTGTGGGGTATTGAAAATAAAAATTACATGGGTTTGAAAAAGTCTGGACACATTTGGTAATTGTCAAAAGTCTTCTCACTTGGTGTATCCCAACATACATGTATGCATACAAAATAACAAATCTGTGAAAATTAGGGCTCAATTGGTAATTGAAATTGCAAAAAAAAATTATGAAAGAAACACCCTTGTTGCACAAAATTTAAGATTTAAGATTAGATGCCCAAGTAAGGCTTCAGACCCGAAGTTGATCTTTCTCAGATTCAAATATTGGAGTTAGAAACTGCTTCCTCAAAAAATACATTACTCCAGATAGAGATGTTTCTCACAATGTTTATACCATTAACAGCTCTCCGCTGCTTTTTACTAAGTAATGTTGTATGCTAACTTATATTTTGAGTAATTACCACGAGTGTCGACTGCCTGTAAGGTTTAGATCACAGAATTTGAAACAAGGCTTTTCAGCCAAATGCACCTCATTACTTGACAAGTTAGTTAATACCTGTCCCCAGAGCTGGGAAAGAAAGAGATGGGATGCCCTTCTTCTCGGCCAGTTGTAAGGCCTTAGCTACTATTGCCTTCATCTGCTCCGGTGTTTCTGGAGTCACAACATGGAAAATGGACTTGCAGAGAAGGCGACCTGCTCCAGTGGTATAAACGGTTTCATGTGGATCTGTAATTGTTTAAAAATTAAAAAGGTGTTTAATATTACAGTCTCCACCTTGGACATTGGCGTCTGGTCTCCTTCATGGTCTCCATTGTATAACCTAAGAAATAATGTTATGTTTTGTTTTTGACCTAATAAGGATCTGTCTTTGTAAGAGGAACTGTCGACCTATGAGACTGTTGCTTCTGTATGTATTTTTAGACAGTTAAAAAGGGACTGGTTGTAGTAAACCATCAACCTAAGAAATATAAAGTGTCTCTCTTGGACCTTTGAGAGTTGTTGTTCGAAGGTTCTTCACCATTCCACATCATAAAGTCTGGGCTCCTCAAACAAATTTGAGGCTTTAGCTTGGACCCTTATGGGTTGGTAGACTTCTTTATCTGTGTCCTCTAGTTAGACCTACATGTAGATGGGTCTCTGTATCAGTCAAAGATACTTTTTGATTGTACACCGGGACTGTTCATTGATTTATCAGCAGTCTTAAGGTCTTCTAATGGACACTGAATAAGCTTCTTAGATTGGTCATAGACTTTTGAGTCTTTGTCTGCTGACCGTTTGCGATTATAAATCCTCATTTTTAGGGCCTGCCTTTGGACCTGTGACTCATAGTCTGGGATACAAAGAGGTTTGTTGGCCATCTAGAGCAATTGAAATATTATGATTGAACTTCAAGGTCCTTGTACATTTTGGTTTTGATCTCAGTCATAGGTTCTCAAGGTCTCCAACTTGGATCTGAAGAAACTGGTTTCTGTCCAAGAACTCTTAGTCTGTGTCCAACCTTTTTGGTTTGGTTAATTCTTCACAAGGTCTGCACCTTATTAAGTTCTGAGCCTTTAAATTTCAGTCATCTTAGATTTTTGTATGTCAGCTTACAGTCCACACAAATGTGTCAACAACAAACAACTGTAAAACCAAACAATGTATTGTACTCTGAGCTCAAATGACACAATGCAAGACCAGCTTAATCCCACTTTGTGGAAGAAGAAAATAATTCTAAAAATGTATTGAGCATCGCACTAACTTTGTGGAAGAAGAAAATAATTCTAAAAATGTATTGAGCATCGCACTAACGTTTTTTGGCAAGGCTGTCACATTGTTTCTTTACAAGTTCTCCTCCATCCTTCAAGATAGCTGTAGAAACAGGCCCTGAGAATGAATATGTTTAAGACATGGAATTTGAGTTGTGATTTTCAAATATACATTACAAGGAACAGGTAGACTAAATTACAACCATGAAGACAATTAATTAAAGGAACGTTACAGAATTGGTAAGAAACAAAAATCGTGAAGATCACAGATTTACATAAAACTTAGTCTAATGATGATGATAGTAGAAAACATCCCTTGAAATATTTCTGTCTGAAATATCATATTTGATGAGAAATAAATAATCTAACTTCGCGTTTGGAGTTCATCGCTCAGTGAGCGTTTTATTCATTTTTATTTTGGCATCGATGCAATGCAAAATTTTTAATCGGTTTTTCACTATTCTCTCGTGACCCTGATGGGCGATCGCTCTCAAACTTCGACAGGTTTGTCAGTTTATGTATATCATGGATTCCATAAAGTGCTTACACTGCCAGCAACTGTTTTGTTAGCAAAAACCAATTATGTAATGTTCCTTTAAGTGTGCAGCACATTAATACACAATTGTAAAAGATTAAAGGCAGTGGACACTATTGGTAATTGTCAAAGACTAGCCTTCACAGTTGGTGTATCTCAACATATGCATAAAATAGCACACCTGTTCGGTCATCAAACTTGCCAGATAATAATGAAAGAAAAAATACCCTTGTCACACAAAGTTGTGCATTTAGATGGTTGATTTCGAGACCTCAAGTTCTAAACTTGAGGTCTCGAAATCAAATTCGTGGAAAATTACTGTTTCTCGAAAACTATGGCACTTCTGAGGGAGCCTTTTCTCACAATGTTTTATACCATCGACCTCTCCCTATTACTTGTAACCAAGAAAGGTTTTATGATAATAATTGTTTTGAGTAATTACCAATAGTGTCCACTGCCTTTAAAACAAAATATGATCGAGCGTTAAGGGCCCTATGCCTTTACTTATTTTTTAGAACCATTTGATTGTTTTAATCTTAGGAATAAGTGTTGATTTATAAAACTAACCCATGACAATTTTACTTCAAAAGGTGTAAGTGTTCTTGAGATATCGCCCAAAATCTGGAGCAATAATGTCCGTGAGGATAATTTGTAATGGAGTACACAATCTGAGCAACCTATCTGACTATCAAAAAATTTGGGAGATATACCAACTTCTGATTAGACCCCCCGATTCTTCTATTTGAATTCATCAACTCTGTTCTTCATTTTACATTTTAATGCTTAAAATAAATCTAATTGCAGATCTAAACAAAAATGCAGCTTGAAGGCGAAATTGATTCTGGCACCTTTTCCATTCATCATTCATGGCAACTTGCACAGTGTGTATATTCACTGCCATGGTACTGCTATAAGTCCAAATTTATTTAATACAGTAGACCGACTTACCATGCAGGTTTAAGCCCTTTCCAACGCTGTTAACAATTGCATGAGTTGTTTCTCGCACAAGATCTCCTTGCTGGACTTGAAGACACACTGAGCCAATGTTGCTCTGTAGAAAACCTGATGAGTCTCTTTTTATTTCTGAGTATGACTCCCGGTCAGTTACAGCTATGTTTCAATTATAAAAAAATTGTGTGCAAGTTAAACAGCCATGAGGGTTGATGAACAGATAAAATGCAAAATTTGTCAACATTGAAATTTCTCAACATTAAAGGGCAAAAATACAACAAAATCACGTTGTTTAAAACAAGTTAGTCACTACTATCTTATACAGCGAATAATAGAATAATTAATGGTCTGAAGAATTAATAAGACTACCTCCTGCTGAACTTGAATTCTTTTTCTTCAACTTCTTCTTCTTGTTTGTATTTCCAGTGGCACCTACAAAAGCTCCTCCAGTGGCTCCTCCAGTAGACCCTCCAATGGCTCCAGGAGATAAAGGATCAAGTCGTTGAATTTCGGCCTCAAATCCCTTAAAATGACAGCGACAGGTAAACTTAATCCTTAACTAGTTACTCATAGTTCTATGAGCCTAGCCCCAATGAAATATGCTAGTTACATTCATGCATGCGTACAGACAACTATTGGTTGGCAAACGCCAAAGAGGTGTCCAATCAGCCGACACATGAATGGGTCTGCACCACGCCGCCATTAGCCGCATACAAACATTCTCTCTTTTTGCAGCGCTTGCCCTCTGTGCAATTTCTGTTTGAAAACAATTGTATGAGTTTGAAAAATAACAAACACTGCCTTCTGATGCAACTATGTGAGCGGAACAAAATGTCAGACATTGTGAAAGAAAATTTGGATTATGAACGTGAAAAAGGCCACAGAGGAAAGCAATTGATAATTTTAAGAATTCTAGACTTTTTGAATGATATATCTTTTTGATGTTGTTACCTTGATAGTTGTAGTGTCTTTGTCATACACAACAAAGCGCACATCCTTCAGAGATCCATTTGGATGTTGGCTGCTGAATTCAAAAGCTGCCTCATACATGCAGCGAGCGGTGACAGCAGGTGGATAACTCAGGTTTCCTGTTCCAAGTGCAGGAATTGCCATTGAAGTCATGCCATTTCTGGAAGCATTTACCATTAGTTCTAGAACAAGCTTCTTTAAAAGCTGAAACAATAGAAAAACTCATTTGTTAACGTCCACAGGAAGGAAAAAGTCACTCATTAATAATTGCGACTAGGATTAAGTTGTACAAATCAAACTTGTTCATCATTTTGAAAGTATTTCAATAATTGTTGATACAGCAGAAAAAGAAAAAAAATTGAATGTGACAGATTATTATTGAGCTGATGTTTAAGAAAATCTTTACCATCTGTAAGACACCACAACCAGATAACCTCCTTCATTGCTTCTCAGTTGCGCTTTTGAAAGGCCCATATGAATTGTGGCAAGCCCTATAGTGATCTGTGTGTAATTTCCATGGTAGAATAGACATTTTTCAAACAGTGCTAGTTAGTGACAACCCCATTAACCTACATAAAAAAGTGCTGTTGACTAGAACCCACCACAAATAACCAATATTTGTACCCTGGGCTACGGTGGCTAACATCTCAAGCCCTGGTGATCTACAAAATGTACATGTAGCTGCATCGACTCTCACCTGCTCAGATTGAAGTTGCTTATATCCTTCACATACACAATGATAGATCTTCTTGCAGGTAAGAAGACCTGGTCCTGTTTCCACAAACAACCAGGATGCTACATTGCCCTGAATAGCTATCAAGGTGTCACATTCTTGCTGGAGGGTGGGCCCCGCTGCTTGGGATATTGCCTGGGATACTTTCCCACTTGTCAGGTTCATGTCACTCCCCGCTGTATTTACGATAACATCAACCTAACACAATTAGGTAGAAGAAGATGACAAATTACACAGATTCTTAAAAATATAAAATTGCTGAAAACACTTTGGAAAATGTGGATAGTTACAAATACTTGGGTGTTATTATCTCCAGGGACTTAACACATGTTAAAACACATGTTAATAAAGTCAGTTCCAAAGCCACTAGACTCAACGGATTTATTGGTAGAGTAGTTAAAACTAGAAACCCTTACATTCTGACTTTACTTTATCGCTCAATTAGCAGACCCATACTTGAATACGCAGCTCCAGTCTGGTGCCCTGTTCTTTCGACTCAGCAAAAAACGCTAGAGAAGGTACAGAGGCGATTCACCCGTTTTTGTTTGGGTCTGCCGAGAAGGGTTTTAATTGATTCTGTAAATGAAATTGAATATTCTGATAGGTGTGTCAAGCTGGGTCTGCCTCTTTTAATCAACAGGGTTCATTTCCTTTCAATTACGTTTGTTATTAAATGTTTATATAACAAATTTGACATTGACACGGACACTCTAATTCCCATTAATTGTAGATATATCGAATCTGTGAAATTTGTCCATCATCGGGCTCGTTCCAATGCTGCCCATCATTCTCTTTTTCACAGATTCCCTAGATTATGGGACGAACTACCGGCCTGCATTAAAGATACAATTATCCATAGTTTATCCTCCTTCACAAATTCCCTCAGGAATCATTTGTTAGTCCCTGGCGAGGAGGTCCCCTTAACCAAAACAGTTTAACTTTCTAGTTGCCTTGCCCAATCAAATACCTTGCTGCTGTTTTTTATTTCTCAAATTTATAGTGCCTTTTGCATAATTAACTAGAATCTCTCTTTTAACGATTTTGTATTTTTAATGCCCATTAGTGCTTTTATAGTTTTAACTGCTTGTATAGTTCTATATTTTTATACTGTATGCCATGTTTTAATAATGTCCATCTGTAATGTCCCTTTTTGTCTCTTCGTAAATTGTGGCATCAGGAGATTAACTCGATAGTAATTTAGTTTACTTTTTTAAAATCCTTCAGGGGTGCTGCTTTTTTGTTATTGTATTGTTTGTTCTTGTTTTTGTTTTCTTCTGTTCTTATTGTCTGTGCTTGAATTTTTGCCTGTGAAATTAATAAATGAAATGAAATGAAATGAAATCTTGTAGAGACTGGCTCGGAAGATGTCTTGCCAGAAATAATGCCGGGACTGGAACCCATTCATTTTCAATCCAAAATTATAAAACCTTCTCTAAGTATACCCCATCATCAAACACCCTGGTAGTAATTCTATAACTATACGCCTCTCTAAATATTCATGCATGGCGTCATAATTCTTACCCAAGATGAGGCTATAGGCATGGCCTCATTTTGGGTTAGAATTGTGACGTACCTCATTCATAAATATTAAGAGAGGCGTATTGATCTTAAAAGGCACAAACTAGAGGCTTACCGCTTCCACTGCAATGCTTCCCTTGGTCATCTTGATGGTTAGGCCTTCAAGTGTTACAACATTCAGTCCAGAAACAGTGAATCTTGGTGTTTCTATTGCTGGGTTTGGTAGACCAACTGGGATGGCTATGTTTCTATCTGGGCCACCAGCTGAGTGAGTGGAAAAAGCCAGGATCATACTTTGGTAATGATTAGAAATTAATGAAAGTGAATCACAAATCATTTCAACATAGGGCCAACTACAGTTGGTAGAGTAACAGCATTTCAATCTGGAGGCTGCTGGTTTCACTTAAAAAAAATTGTGTTCCACCCGAGGTTAATCATCTTTTAATCTTTGAAAGTCCTGCAAGCGATTATTTGATATTTCCAGAGTCCGATTGAATATGGATGCTTTCCCTCAATACAGCCAGAGATGTAGTTGGCACCAGCCTGTCTAAACAAGAATTGATCAACGTTCTTTTAAATTATTGTTATGAAATGCCACGACATTCTTTTGCTGTTCTCTCAACAAATAGACACTGTAAACTTTCACAGATTACTTTTAACGTATCTTTCTTAATAAGCATTACATTGACCAAATATAAATCATGACCCTTCCTCTATTTTAGAAGACGACAGCAAACAGTGCTTGACTATGAGGGTTAAATATCTGTGAAACAATGGCTCAATTCTACTCACCCGCTGCAGCCGTGGTAACATCAACATCAGTGCCTGCAGCTTGGTCATCCAGGCAGCCAGCAAACCTTTCAGCCACAGCTTGCATGAAAACAGCACAAGTTGGCTGATCATGGTTGGTCAGGCTTATATCTGTGATGCTGGAGTTTGGTGTAAACCAAACAAATTGACCCAAAGCATTCAAGATTTGCTGTGCAGCAAGCTGAACAGGGAAGCCATACACTCCTGTGCTGATTGCTGGTATGGCAATGGACTGAAACTTCTCTTCAGCTGCAAGCTGGAGGCAGTTTAAAACAGCATCAAACAGCTGTTGCTCTTCTTTGGTGACGCCACCAGGGGTTGTCCTTCCCCAAGCTTGCCATCTTGGTCCAGCAACATGGATCACCTTCTTGCATGGTAGGTTGCCACTAGAAGTAAGAACTGCTTCACCTACATGTAATTTACGCCTTTTCTGCTTCAGAATGTCGTCACTTTCAGTCTGTATGACAGGTCCACCTAAGATGTGAAAAATGTCACAAACGTTCTTACAATTATCAATTCGAAATATATAAGCTTGACCAAACTCTCACTTAATTTCTTTGATATAAGTATACCAAAGAAACAATAATACCATGAACTAGCACCTTTTCTTACATAGAGCAACAAGACCCCCATTTCATTTACAACACACTTGCGAAATCTTATAACATTTACCAATGGATATGTACATGTCATTACTTTAATTTCAGAGAAATAGACATGATTTAACAGAGACAAAGAGACAGAAATAAGCATTGGAGAAAGGAAAAACTAAGAAACCTTCTCACTTAACAATTTCTACTTTTTATGAGAATTACAAACCTGCTTCAAGAACGGCTGCAGCTAATCCTCCAATATGCTCGAGTTTAATGTTTGCTGCATTCACAATGCAGTCCACTCGCTGCATAGTCAAGTCTCCTTGACACACTCTTAACCTGCATCTGCTCTCTGGTAGAGTGACACTATAAAGTATTTGAGTGGCTGTTGATGCATGTCCAGCTCCCTCCTCGTCTTCATCATCATCACTCTCCTCGTTGCAATCGGTGGTAATCACACAATGAAATTCTCTCTCGACAGACTCCAAGAATTTCTTGCTTTTCTCTTGACGGAACAGTCTAGCCATGCCCGTCTTGGATACAGGATACTGTTTCTCTTTTACCGCTTGTACTAATGAAGTGACCAGTTGGCGGATTGCTTCTAAACCCTCTTCATTGCCCTGGATGATAAATCCTCTGTTCCTTCCACTCATCTGTGGCTGGATAGCTACAAGATTTTGTTGATGTTGTTGTGTTACTTTTTCCAATTCCGGACCATGATATGTGGTAATGAGGCGTATTTTGCTCTTATTTGAGGGAATGGTGCTTTTGATGATGACATTTTTCTTGAGAAAATCCATGATGTGGTTCTTTGTTTCATCCAAATTTCTCTTAAATCCTGCAAGTTGAATAAACTTGGCACCTGCAAATAAACATAACATCAATTCATGACACGTAAATGCTTGCGCTAGCCACAAGTAAACATTTTTAAAATAAAACGGTTGGCTTTAACATGGCAGTATTTTCCCTTTATCCTCACTTGATGTCATCACATTTCAAATAAATGAACGTTCAGTTTACATTTTCTGCAATAATACCTTTCGCTGCTTGTTAATGAGTGGTTTAGTTGGCATTTCTGAAAAATTTAAGTCAGGCCAAGATTTGTATAATATGTGCATGTATCTTACCAATTTACCATCATAAGTGCTTTTTCAATTATTTGCTGTATTAACCGATGAGTCATGAGATGACTCATCTGGACATCAAGGAATTAAGATTATTTTGAAGTGCTTTTCATTTTTGCGACGACTAAAAATGAAACAGCTCTAAATAATTTCTTCTGGATTTGTATTCAAGAGCGATTAAAAAATGTTTAATGGTTGGTTATTACAAGCTTTTTTGAATGAAGAACTGACAAATACCTGGCTCATGGCTGATGCCTGCCATGACGAACTTTTGATTGTTGATCGAATCCAAAAGTCTCTTCCCATCATGGCCTTGTAAGACAGCTAAAGCAGACTGTCCTTTGATTGCAATCTCATCTTCATCTATTTCAATGTTGATGTATGCTTTAGCTTCCCTGACATCTCTGGTAGTAGCACCATGTATTGTGATCTTCCCATCATCTGATCCACTGCAAGCTGCATGAATATTCTTTGACCCTAGAACTTCATGAATTTTGTCCGGAACACGCTGAACAAATCGTACCTTGGTACTACCGGCTTTGACCTCTGTCTTTTCTAAAGTGTCCATCATCCTCCTTATCTTTAGCTCCACGTCTTTGATGGTTTTCCTTATTCCATCTAGAGTGATGCCAGTTTTACCATATGAGCTGAAAACTGTAATCTTCAGAGCTGGAAAGGACTTTTCAATCTCCTGTTTAATCCCACACAAGGTAAAAAGCTGTAGCTTATCTGCATCCCAATTGATTTCTTCAGTTGTTTGCTGAGCATCATAGTCAGCCTCCTTCTGTAACTTCATGATGATGTCATTGATTGTTGCTTCTGTGACATCAACATCTCGTTGCTCTCCGACCAGTATCACTCCATAGAGTTGAGTATCTGGGACCATCGAGCAAGCTGTAGTCATCTTCTGCAATTTATCAGCAGCACCCTTCCACAGTGTTTGCGGAACTGGAACTCTGGCTGTTTTGTATCCTCTCATGAAGTCGGTCAGAACATCGACAGCTTCCTTTTCCCAGTTCAACCATGATGATTGGTGCTGGGAGTCATCTTCTACTGGTTCTAGTTTAGCTCGAGACTTCTGAGAACCATCTGGCCACAACAGATTGGCTTTCACCTTGGTCAAGTCTTTCAGCAACTTCTTCTTAGTATTCGCACCTTTCCCAAAGAGGAATTCCATAATCAATTCCTGTACTTCAATCGACACTGGTTTAGGGATATGTGGAGTTGGGGCATCAAGCGGGCTCAGTCTTCCCAGGAAGTCATGATATGATTCAATCTGCAAATCTTTACCACTGAGCTTATGATGACCTTTTCTTAAAACATCCTGAACCACTGCAGGAATGAAACGGAAGGATTGAAACGTAAGAGCAAAAGTTCTGGGGTCGATTTCACATAGAGTTAGGACTTAGGACTAGTCCTACGAGATATACAAATTGCATGGATAGTCCTAAGTTAGGACGAGTAACTAGTCCTAACTCGAGATAAGACTAGTCCTAACTCTTTGTGAAATCCACCCCTGGTCTAACAAACAAAATGAACAAGCTGACAGCAATGCCTATAAATTGTGTTTTGATTATCAATTACTAATGTTCCACCCTTGCTCAGCACAAAGCAGAATCACAGGGATTCCTTGTGGAAGATTTTTATACCAAATTCTTTTCCTGATTTGGGTACTGGGCCAAACTAAACCATTGTTAGCATAACTGTCAGTCAAGCTAAAGAGCCAAACAAAAGACTTTGACCTAGGCCTGGAGGTTTGAAACTGCATTCAAGATTCTGTGACCCGACTCAGGTAGTATGGCCAATCAAGTAGAAGCAGCAAAATTAATAGAAATATGACAACTCAATTTGATTTTATGATGTACATACCCTTCCAGTCTTCAAAGTAGACGATTGCCTGTCCATCCATGGGTCCTGGTTGTAACTCTCTCACTCCACTGCCGCCGCTCTTCTTCTTGTTGTCGAAATACAACTCAACCATTTCCAAGTCTTGTGGAACTCCTGAAATGAAGCAAATAAAAAATAGCTACCTTAAATATATCTGTATTTTTAACACACTTTATTAAGTTTTTAAGGTATTTTCAATTCGAGAAAACAAACTCTTTCATTCTTTTCAAGAATCCCTACATTTCAAAATATTTAGATAACCCATAGGTATTATGACCAAAGAATATCACATGAGAGAAGTGAACCTCAATGCAAGTACCCTTCGAAAAATGGCCTTGCCTTTGTAAAGATAAACTTCGACGCAACTTTGACAACCAATCGAAGTAAAATTTGTTCTGGTTTGTTTTTGTACGCGTATTTTTTGATATAGCAAGTTAGTTGGGAGACTGGTCTTCAATAAGTACCAAAGGTGTCCATCCAGTGCCTTTAAGTTTACATGGATTATTACCTAGGGGCAGGAATGATGCAAAATGTTTCAGGAATCAGCATTCGCTCTCCTATAAAGTGCAAGCCCAGATTTCAGTTGTGAGAGTAATTTGCCAAGCAACATCACGCGCATAATATGTGCACTGGTTAATTTTTTTTTTTTAAGATTTGGGGTTGAACAAAAGAAATTTGACTAGAGCTTGATTTAAATAGTTTTCCTTTGTTCAACCCCAAATTATTAAAACAACTACCCAGTCAGTTTCCCTTGTAGTTTATCATTTAAATTTTAAAAAGAATAAAAATAACTGTCATACCTTGCACTAAGATGGCATCAGAATAATGAACCTTCTCTGCCTTCAGTAAAGCACCTTTCAGTTTTCTTCGAGACATTTTTCCGATTACATCCTCCAGGTCTATGTAAAACAAGACATTGCAAATTTAAACACATTAACTCACTTTCACTTTCAGAATGGGTTTTTAGAAAAACTTAAAAACCTGAATGAATTTATAGTGAACAAAACATGGCTCTGCATAAAAATAACCAGCACATGGAGTTGAATTTTGGGCAGAGTAAAGCACTATATTAGAACTGCTTATCATGATTATCACCTTTCTTTCACTGACAGTTAATAGATTAAGTGTGCACCGGCACTGGATTTTAAGTACATTAAACATACTGTAAGAATGATTCAAAAGCTCGATCCTAATGTATTGTAGTCCGTAAACAGACTCATTGGTAGGTAAGTTTCGAGTGTTTTGAAGTTATTCATGACATTCAATGTTCAATTAGAAAAGTTTGGTTGTAAAAGAACCATTATACATGTACATGTACCTGGGATATCACGAGAGAATGTACATATAGCTGTTCCAGGTTTCTCTCCATATCGGACTGTGGGTTCCTCATCCATGGATGCTCTATTCTCAATAAAGAGCTTCACATGCTCAGAGGAGCATCCATCTGGTATCCCGTCTAGAAACAGACATCGTGCCTCGATCGGAAGTGGACGATGTTTCTTCTTGGTGATGAGTTTAACGTTTAGTGCGACGCCTGATACCTTGTGCGTTCTCCCGGCCACTTTAGAAGTAACTAGAATTCAACAATTGATAACGGACAAAAATTGATATTATTTAAAAGGTGAATGGATTACCTTGAGTTTTTCACTCATCTTCACGTAGAAACATTTCATGATTAACAAGATAACACTAACCTGATTGGTCCTTGAAGGTAATTCTGATGACACCAGTCTTTGAATCTCTCTCTATCGTCTCTATTTCCCCTCCTCCAGATTTACGACCGTTCTCAAAATAGAGTCCAATGGCCTCATCATCTGTGGACTGTTTGAAGCCAGTCACTTCAATCAGTTGCTCATCTTCCTCTGGTTCATCTTCCTCTGGATCATCTGGTAAGTTTTCCTGTCAAAAAAAGTGCCATAGGTGATGAAAAATATTCTTTACATGAAAAAGATGTTATAGTTTGTAGTTGTTGGATTAAACTTTTAATAATTAAAACACAAAAAAAAGAAGATCCATCCGAGTTACAGACCATATGGAATAACCCTTTTTTTGCTATGAAAGTCGCCATCTTGTAGGGCAAACCGTATGCGCGTCAAAACGCGTACATCAATGAAGCACACAGCGCGTAGCGTTCCCAGTTTGATTTCTAAGGCACATGCATGCACACACCCACACACATGCGCACAGACGCCATGTTGTAGGGCAGATATTTGAATAGTGACATCATATTCAATATGGTCTATTCCAATAAATCAAGAATCATAGCTGGTGCATTGTTCACTTCAATACCCCAAAACTCAAATACCAATCTTATTTTGTGCATCATCATATTTTACTTTCTTAAAATTGAAAAGGTTACCTTTTTGATGCCACTATCTGTTTTGTCTTGATTTTTCCTTTGTGCTGCTCCTGGATGTTTTTTCATCTGCTGATCTTGTTTGATGGTGTCTGCTCTTCCAACCTGTTGGTTATTTACACCCAAAGCACTGTGATCAAAAGTGGCAATTTCCAACACATTTTTTTTAAATTTTTGTTATGCACGTCGCCAAAACAAAAGGCTTGAAGGCCACTTCAAGGTGTGGGTTACAATGATTTTTCTCTAGAGGCCGTTGCCACCTACTTCCAGGGCTGATACAGGGTTGCCCCTTTTACAGTCCATACGGATGTAGGCTTGGGTATCATTAGTCCGAAGCCTGGCCCGAGAGCAGAAAGCACTACCTCCCCAATTTTAAGTAACAAGTGTCACAACCGGGATTCGAACCCACACTCTGCTGGTCAAACACCAGAGCTTGAATCCGGTGCTCTTAACCGCTCGGCCATGACACTACCAGCAGAAGAGTTCCTTTTGGGGCCCAAGTTTGTTTCTGATCCCCGATTGGCACTTGTTGAGGAGCATTGGGCGAGAAAGAATTACCTGAAAGGTTATTCGCTTGGGTGAAGGGGAGTTTCTGCTCCGGCATGTCAAATTGGTTGGGTAACCCCTCCCATAGAATTGGTTATTGAGAGGTTTATATGCAAACAGGCATTTGATGTTTTTATTTGTCATGTTTTCTATTGGCCATGATCCTTGGTAAAAAGTTGGTGTTGGTGGCCTCCCAGGGGGTGCCCAGATACCAGAAACATTTCCTTGTGTTTGATGTGGGGTTGGGTAGGCAATGCTGCCAAGTAATCTTTAACACTTTACCTTGTGATGTTCATCTGTACCATACATGTCCTCACTTCCTCTTCTTTTACTCGAGTCAGTTCGATGTTGAGTTCTCAGATCAGGACGACTTTGTACATCATGTGATACCTAAACAAACAAAGATAAACTTAAAGGCACTGGACACTATAGGTAATTACTCAAAATCATTATTATCATAAAACCTTTCTTGATTACGAGTAATGGGGAGAGGTTGATAGTATAAAACAGTGTGAGAAATGGCTCCCTCTGAAGTGGCGTAGTTTTTGAGAAAGAAGTAATTTTCCACGAATTTGATTTTGAGACCTTAGATTTAGAATTTGAGGTCTTGAAATCAAGCATCTAATGAAAGCACACGTGTGACCATGGTGGTTTTCTTCCATTAATATCTCGCAACTTCGAAGACCGATCGAGCTCAAGTTTCACAGGTTTGTTATTTTATGCATATGTTGAGATACACCAAATGTGAAGACTAGTCTTTGACACTTACCAATAGCGTCCACTGCCTTTAAATCACAAAAAAATTACTATGTAGCTCCCGTTATCATTAGCCTGCCCTATACTCTTTCAATGCATACTTTCGGGAACACTACACTGTAAATGTAAACATATGGCATATGGTTGCAGCATACTTAATTTCCATTACATTCACAAGGAAAGTGTAACTTGATCTCAAAAGCGTACACCGCTTCAAAAATTGTTTGACCTCCAGGCACCTCGCTTTGGAGTTACTGTGTGCATTGTGGCAGTATTTTACGAGAAGAACTTGTATGTGCTGTAGTGTTCTAATAATTTTAATCCATTGAAAATTATGATTTACAACGTTCAATAATAACAACTTTGCATCATTTGGTAGAAAAGCATTGGATATTGTGTCTGCTTTAACTGGGGAGCAAACAAGCTGCTCCAATCAATATTGGTTTAGAGTCTGGTGTTGTCTGAGTCCACCTGCTGCACACCCAAAATTTTAAACTGCTTCCGGCTGCAAGGCGAGCATTCAATTGTGTGTAAATTTACCACACTCATGCATATATCATCATTCAAAAGCATTTCCTATGATAGAAACTGTTTATTCTGAGTAGAACTTGGTCTTTGAAGAACCTACATGTATGTCACAAAGCCAATTCCATTTATTAAACTATCCTAGCATGCAAGGCTTATATGGCTTACCTTGGATCGAATGACACCCAAAAAATAAAAATAGATTATACTGAAGTAGACTGATAAAAGTTGGTGGCGCTGTTAAAGTACAGTCTAGTCCAGCACCCCTTGAAAATAATTTGGCGCTCACATTGATGGCTTACAAAACTTGAGAGAGCAGTTACTTCCCCCACCATCCCCTCCCAAAAAAATTTGAGCTAAAGCTCAATATTATAGTATAACGTACAATGTGTTACATATACAACCTCTAGATGGTAAGTATGGTGAAAACAAATGTGGTGCATTGTGTTTATATACCTCGGTTCCGCCTGTTGCCCCATACAAATCTTCATCAGTATCTTGAGAATAGAGACCTGGCCTTGTCAGCGATTCCTGAAATAATCAAAGTAAAAATATACCATTTAAAATTATACAAGAAATGCAGGGAAAGAGAATCAGACAAGGCAGAGGGGATCGGTAGTAGAAATTGAATAGAAGACATCAAGCTACAGGACACTGACCACTTGCAATATATACGTTGCCTTATTTTTTTCTTTCTTTTTCTTTTAAAGGGTCTATGTACTTTTTGTAAGACAAACAACACAGTGTCCACAGACTTTTCTAAAAACTTACCCAGTTTGAAGATAATGATAGTAAAAAGCTTCCCTGAAAATATTACGTGCTGAGGTGCTGTAATTTTGGGGAAATGAGTAAAACAATGTCATGAAAATAATTTTCCGTCTCACAGATCATGAGACGAAAATTATTTTAAGCATGTAAAAACGTATTTTCATGAAATTGTTTTACTCATTTCTCACAGCACCTCAGTAAGTAACATTTGAAGGTAAGCTTTCCATTATCATTATCTTCAAACCCTGTAAGTTTAATGTAAATCTGTGGACATTTTGAAAAAGTACCCAAATCCTTTAAAGATGAGCAGCTGAACTTGTTCCTGAAAATTTTCTATTTTCCATCACAGGGTTGAAACGGCAAATAGTAATTTCTCCATTACATTCTGCATTTCTTCATTAAAATGAAAAAGTTCAAAGGGCGAACCCCCCTAATGGCAAACTGTTGGATTAATCCAAGATGTCCGTCACAGTGTCATTAATGAGTCACGTCAGAAGGCAGCACGTTGATTGACGGTATATGCACAATGTGTTTAAATGACTTTGATTGTCTGAAAATTAAATTCATTAATGGTCACAAATGCGTCAATTTCAGACAAAAAGTATTACATTCCTATAATAATCTTTAGTATACAAAAATATATTTTAATAAAATTTCTTTTTTGGAAATGATCCGCCTTGCAGGCGAAGTCACAAGATGATGCCGCACTGTCAAGGGGCGTCGATCGCTACTGAAAAGTGGGGGGGGGGGGGAGACGGGCGAGCCAGTTTTAAAAATACCTTACATTATTTCACCCATACCATTACCTTTACGTTTAGATTCTGTGTTACACGTCTTCCCTATTTTTTGTTTGACAAGGAGGCAAGTTACAGGGGGTGAATTAACAATAACATCATCCGATGAAGTTTGGGAATGGGTTTCCCTCATGTACAATTGAGATTCATTCAAATTCAAACATCGTACGCACAGTCTTTTCTAATAACAACATCGCGAAAGATTATTAGGTTTAATTTCGAGAATTCTGTATGTTTATGTTTCCTTTCTTTTTCTTTTATTTTAAGATATTTTACCTTTAAATTTACTACATTTTTTTACCGCGTGTATCAGCTGACCTGAGCCGAAATTCCCGTCCGGCGCGATGGCTCAGCGCAACCCTCTCTTTCACACCATTTTAAAACATTTTGATTTATAGGGCCTATGTATTTGCTTTAGCTGTCTTTGTTTAATAAGTTTACACAATGTACTTGTGTAGACTGTTTTTGAGAACGTTATTAGCTGTTTCGTAGCGAAGCTGTTTCGTAGCGAAGCGCAGCGAAACAGCTCTTGTTTTGGCTAATTTTTTTAGCTGTTTCGTAGCGAAGCGCAGCGAAACAGCTCTTGTTTTTGTTAAAGTTTTTTTTATTATTATTTTTTTTTTATTTGTCTGTTTCAGTACTGGCAATTTTTTGCATAGTTCCTAAAGAGCAATTGCAATGAAACTTTCAGGGATGGAAGGTAATGATACAATGATGATCTTAGAGCAATTATGTCATGATGACGTCATCAGCGGTCATGTGACGCCATCTTATAGGTGTTTTTTGTTAAATGTTCGAAAATCTATATCAAATCAGCCAAAAAAGACCGTAGGTTTTTGTTTGCGGGATTGGGTAGGGATAATATAGGTCTTCATTTTGTTTTGTGTGCGTGACCTCACATGACCTCTACTTCCGGTCGTAATGGGCCAAAAACGGAAGTGTCCTGTAACTCAAAAGTGGTAAAAGTTATGAAGTTGCTTTCCAAGGGCGTAAGTGTCTAGCAAGGCTGGGCAGTTCAAAAAAAGTATTGATGACGTCACAAATTGCAACAGCGCCCTCTAGCGGCAGGTTGAAAACTTTTCAAAATGGACTTTTTGAAGATGTCTGTGGTATAGTTTTTTGTAATCACATTTTTTGGCTACAACGCTGCAACTGAGCCCAAACTGCTCGAAGTTGCTCCTATGGATTTTACTGAATTTTGTGCCTTGTGTGATTGTAAAATAAAGGTAAAAGTGTGCGCGCGCACACACACAAACTTCTGGATGCATCGTGTACCGAAACTTATTGTCATATTATGTCTGTATTAAAGAAACGGATATAGGCCCCAAATACCATTCTGAGCGTGGTCAGTCAGAACCATGATCAGAATAAAGATGAAATTGAAGAAGACATTTCAGCGTTTGTCCGCAATTCTTTTATTTGAACAAACATTGTAATACTATCAAGAAAATTATGTTTATTTTATACTTTTTGTTGCATATTTTCTAATGACAGTCAATCAGAAAGTGGGGGGGACATCTGATATGCTGTGTCCCCCCCCAGTCTGAACCCCCCCCCCGTCCCCCACCCATCGACACCCTTGCGCATAGCCTTGCTCAAGGCAGTCGAATTATTCACTCCGAAAAAAGACCGCCGCTGTATAAAAACCCACCCGTATTCACTGTGCGTAAAACCCACCCGTATTCACTGTGCGTAACATCGCACGACACGATGCCCCCATACACTATCCGCATGCGGAGGCCGTCAGGCCGACAGCCTTGTAGGATCTGTGTTGAAGCCACTGACCTCATTACTATAATAAGCGAAGAGTTTCCACGGTCAGCTCATTACCATAATGCCCGCGAAAGACGAGACATGTTTACCTCACACACCACCACCACGGACGCATGATAGGGTCCAAAGGTCGTGATAAGGGAAGTGCATGATTGGACGTCAAAATGAATAATTCATTTGCCTCACATCCTGTGTTGTCTGATAGGTCTGACGAACGATATACATATTCATGAGCTGCATACTAGCATATCCTCGAGCCCCCCCAATTTCGTCCACTATTGGAATTTTTTCAATACAACACATTAAAACGGGAAGATACAGATCCGACAAGGCTGTCGGCCTGACGGCCTCCGCATGCGGTTAGTGGTTTACAAGTGCGATGACTTGTGTGAACAGTATTCGTGCGATGTGACAGTGTGTATACGGGTGGGTCATTCGGTGTGATCGCACACACCATGCACAGGGTATACGCGGGTGGGTTTACAGCTGCGTCTTTTCGGAGCGAATAATGCGACTGCCTTGAGCAAGGCTACCTTGCGCACTGTGTATAACTTTTGCGTGTCAAATCTACAGTACTAGCTACCAGTAATGTCATTATATAGTTTTTTACTTTGGGCATGTTGGGCACAAAAAGAAGCATGACTGAGAGCAAGACCTCTCGTATTTCAACCACCATTTAATGTAACAAAAATCTTAATCTCGAACAGAATTTGGAATACATGTACATATGCAGATTACACATTTTTTTGCTCAAAAGTGTTACAGCAATATGCAATACATTTTTGGGGGAAAATTTTTGTTGAGCTGATTTGTTTGGTTCCTTACTTGGTTTGCAAGATCCACTTTCATTTTTTTCTCTCGTGATGTATGTTGTGTAGCACCCTGCGGGACAAAGGAGGCTGCATTTTTTTGTGGCCATTTCTGTGCATCCCCTGAGGCACTTGTTAGTGTCTTCCCGAGTTTCATCTTGTCGTCAGAATGACGATCTTGTTTCTGTTTTGCTCTCGTTTCTGTATCTTTGTGGAAGTCATTCTGTCAAAAAAAATAAATTAATTTTAAAAAGACAATCATTAATATTAACCCTTCTTGGAATGCATTTTACATTCTATCCAGACTTGTGGACAAGTCGTTTAATGTCTGTCGCGGTGATAGCATTCGGACTCTCCCCGCACCTCCCATGGTTTTCTTGCGAGACTGCTGGCCCTGCAAGACTACTGCTATCACAACTAAAAAAAGTTGGTCAACCAGCAGTTCCGCGAGAGCAGTGATCTCACGAGAGCACCGCCACAACTCGACTATCTCACCGTGTGGGACCATTAACGACTTGTCCAAAGTCTACATTCTATCATGAACTGGTTACTGCAAAAAAACACAGAATATTACAAGTGAAGTGTTTGGTCATGTTGGTAGTGCTGCAAGTCTAAAGTCCAGGACAAAGTGTCAAATTTGGTGAATACAATACAATACAATACAATGGGTTTTTATATAGCGCCATTTCATTTAGACCACAGAGCTTTAGACGAAGCAATAGCAATGCAGATAATACAACAAATGAACAATAAAGCAATAAACAGACACTAAGGAAAAAGATGTTTTTTAAGTGCTTTCTTGAAAATAGGCAGTGAAATTAAAGTGCGTATTGTGATGGGAAGATCGTCCACAGTCCTGGAGCGGCTAAGGAAAATGATTTATATGCAGCGGATTGAAGAGATTTGCTGCTTAGTTGATTTTCAGCAAGACAGGTTTTGTCTGATGCTGAGTGAAGCCCAGCCCTGGTTTGAATGTGAAAAGAAAAACAAGATGAAAGATATGCTGGTGCAAGTCCATTTAAGCATTTATACACATGCACCAATATTTTGAATTGAATGCGCTCTTTCACCGGGAGCCAATGTAGCTTTTTGAGAAAAGGAGTTGCATGGTCATGTTTAGAAGCACAAAATATTAGTTTGGCAGCCCAATTCTGAAGATATTGAAGTCTATTAATTTGAGTTGTATTTGCTCCAAGTAAAAGTTCGTTGCCATAGTCCAATCGTGAAAGAACAAGAGACTTGTCTTAGTCACATGAGCAAAATAATTGGTCTAGAGTTTGGAATCCAATATTATCAGGGGTGGATTTCACAAAGAGTTAAGACTAGTCTTATCTTGAGTGAATGCAAGTTACTCATCCTATCTTAGAACTAGCAGACTGTAATCATCCCTAAAGAGTCATAGGACTAGTTTTAAGTTAAGTTAGGACTTTTTGTGTGAAATCCACCCCAGGACTGGAACTTAACACTGGTGAGGACTTAAATTACAAGACACAAAATATAACATTGAGCATTTCGGAGGTCATCTTAATAGTTAGTACCGTAAATGTTCAATCAAGAACCCTACTTAACTAACCCTAATCAGTTCTGTTTATACTCTTTGTAATGAAAAGTGTAAATGTAAAGTGACTCATGACAAAAAAACTTGACTCAAGTAGACTCAAAATTCAACTCAAGTGACTTGAAAAAACTTGTTCTCAAACCTGACTCCAACTCTGACTCATCCCAAATTTACTTGATTACAGCTCTTGATGTTTGGTGAAAAAGAAGAGGATAAAGCACATCAACTTTAACTTGATGTTATTCAAAGAAAATTCTAATCAATCACCTTTAATAGTCTTTATTAATGAACATGCAAAACCTACATAAATTCACACTAAAGTTTATGACGCACTCACGTGACTGACATAGACAAAGGAGTTAGGATCATTAGAATCTGGAAGTACCTCTGACGATGAAGACTCTGAAGTATCAGGGGTTGGTGCTGGGCTGCCTTGCAATTTTAGGGGAATCTTGATTCCATCAATGACTATCTCATGATCAGGCCTTGATAACACTTTAGGAACACCTGTGCAGTTGAAGTATATATTTAACAAGTTATTTAGGGGAAAAGTGCATGTTGTGCCGTTTGACTTCTGCATTAGGGGAATATGCCTGAGTGTGCAACACCAATTTACTCAGAGAATTTTGTTTTATGCATTAAAAGTCATGCACTGAAAATTATTCTTAATGTTGTTTATGTTTTTAGTTTTATAGTTTACTTATAGCGTTCCTGAAACATCACTGTAAAGTTGCAACTGTGCATTTCATGAGTTAAATGAGATTATTTTCAATGTATACTCGGGCCACTACTGTCAAAAGTTTCAAAACTACAAATATTGATTAAGCCTGGGCGACTTGTGAAATTTACTGCCATTAGTCGTAAGATGCGTTGCGGCATATTGTTTGCCGCAGAGGCAATATATTAAAATTCACTCTGGAAGGATTGTGTACCTGATGTCTGATTGTGTTTCATAAGTGAATTTTAATGTCCTGAATAGTCGTGAGCGTCAGAATTATTATAGTTGCGACTACTCTTGGAGTAGTCGTGGTGGCACGATCATGAGTAGTTAAAAAAAGACTTAGCATTCAATAGTCGCGAGTTCGACGCTAGTCGCACTAATCACCCAGGCTTAGTTACTATTGATTGCTATGTCAAGTAGTGACTTCCACCATGCTTTCACTTATAAAAAAGTTGCACAATCAAATGCCATCCTGCTAAACGACACCATGTTGAATGCCCAGTTAAAAAATGGATCAACAGTCAGTCCAGTCAATAGTAAAATCGATTTTTAAGTCCACTATTGGACAAACCATCCATCATGATCAAAGTCTTTGGAATCTGTAGTTTAGGGGGTTGCCCTGCCTACCGCGTCACCATGTAGTCAAGTGCCGGGGCTCGATTTCACAAAGCACTAAGATTCATCGTAAGATGAGTTGTCAGTATCGCCATAGTGATTTGTGTTGTGACAGCACACTTTACTAAGCAACTACTGTACAATTGATTTGCAGTTAAGATGAATCTTAGCACTTCGTGAAATCGACCCCTGGTTTGCCACTGATGCATTATTAGCCTTTTACAGCCTTCGTGGCTTGGACAGCTTCCAAGCCGGGTGGCAAATTTCGCCACTCGCATGTGTATTGTAGTCTCCTGTTCAAGTCGCTTGCGACCGCGGCTCTCTGATGAAGCTGTCCAAGCCATGAAGGCCTTGACAAAAGGCTAATACATCACAGGAAGTTGATGTACATCAAGTACTCTTTGAAAAGCACCCATAATGCATCATCGACAAACCTGACACTTGACTACATTACACGTACAACGACAGAATATGCAGGGGAACTTGTTTATTACAGAGTCAAAATACTTTGATAGTGATCATGGTTTAGGTTTCTCTGTGGTCAGTACAATAAAATGCCTGATGTTGCATCTTAAGACATCAAGAAGACATCAAGCAATTTCCAACATTTTTGTTGGTGTCTCGAATGTCCTGCAAAGTAATTAACATCATCAACTCCAACAATTTTTCTGGGGCGCTACATGTACATAGGTCAAAGTCGAACAAAGATGTTGACAATTAGTTTTAAGGAGAACACACAGGGCCCCAGTTTCTTGGTCTAGGGCTAGGGTGGCCCCTTAAAAAGGGCCAATCCACATCATTTCCTTGCCCCAACTCATTGAAGTTTCCGATACGTGTCAATCTTTATCGAATGCTTCTGCTTGTAGATAGCCAGCGCTACTGCTATCATGTTAATCGGTAGACTGTGCCGAGTAAGTCAGTCGCTGGTACGAAACCCAGCTGTTGTAATAGACCGTACCGCTGTGAAGTTGTGGAGGGGGCCCAACGAAACCTATTATTCAAATTCAAACGTTCGTCTGTTGCTTAACTTCTAGAACTATGAGGTTCAGTCTGCTATCGTCTCCACTAATGGACGATAGTGGAATGAACCTAAAGGACTACTGGTGCCATCCCATTATTATGATGCATTTTTGTTACGTAATTCATGAGAGTGCCTAGCTACGACTTAGAAGTAGAATTAGAAGTAGAAGTTTTCATGATGTCAAGATCATTGAGTTCACTCTCGAAAATCATTTAATTAAAATGTGTGACATTTTTAAATATACAGTTAGCATTATTTGATTGATAAATTTCATGTCCTAAACGAGGCAGATTGGAAACTTCATTTGGCATGAAAATAGGATTGTGTTGGTGCAATATGGGACTAATGAAGTGGATTGGCCTACAGGGCTAGGGATACTTGCCCCACTTATTAAATGCAAAGTGCCACTTAGCCCTGGTAGGATGTCAGTCAGTCCAACCTGGGCTAAGTGCCACTAAGTCTCAGAGTACACAGCTGTCCATCCCAGCAAGTATAGGATGCCAGATAAATTAGATTAGAGGTTTTTGAGCTAATATTTTGTATACCTAATATTTTGTATTTTGTAGTAGAGGCGGCATGACCATTTGAAATCGAAGGTTTAAATTTTAAAAAATAAATGTCAACTTACCAGACCGTTCAACGAACCATACTTTAAACCAAAAGACATCACCATTTCCCCCCAATAAACGAACGCATTCCACGTCGCTGTCGCCTCCATCTTTGGACTGAAAATAAATGTGCAACCTATCCGCCATTTCCAGTTTCTTTTGTTCATTGGGCAAAACAAGAGCAGGAAGCCTCACGACGACTTCATAAAGATGTTGGTTTGGTTTATTAGCCTCCATGATTCGGGAACTTGCACTTCCGTGCAAAAACGTCTTTCCCTAGAGGAAGAGCCTATAATATAGGCCCTACTACAGTACACGTGTGCTTGCTTGCCTGCCTGCCTGCCAAGCAAAGCCTTGAGAGAACTTTAAAAATAAACGATTTAAGAGAGAATACAGGAAGCTTGCTGCCAGAAGCTTGCCAGAACAACAAGATTAACTCAGTGCTAGGTGTGACCCGTTGGATTTGGCTGTGGTGTGGCAAACTCGTCCTTCCCCAATAAACACATCAAATATATACAATTAACACAGACAGTATTGCGTGCGAGGGGATTCCCCTTTTGCACGCAATCAAATCGCTGATTGGTCCAACATATCTCGTGATCACATTGTACTGAAAGGGACTAGACTGGAAATTCCCAGTGTTGCAATAATGGCGGACTGTCCTTTGTAATGTACTAAAAAACTGGGTTTCCAAGTTCAAAAATAGAAACCTGGAAAATCCAACTTGTGCACAATACTGACGACGTCACACTACCTGATCACGCCACTCCCTTTTTAGAAATTGGCACGACTGGAGCACCTGCACTCTGCAGAATTTTGAGGCAGATTTTAGGAGGAGCGAATTGTTCCTTTTTATTGGAATGCGAATGGTTGCTGGTAATGGTAGCATCCACCGAGTCTAAACTTCGTGCTGCCGTCTATAGTTGTTATCCACACACGAAGGTAAGCAGCAGAAAAACCAAAACAGTAGCTTATAATTTGTATCATGCCTTCTAAATCTGAATTATTTAATACAATACTAATAGTGGGTATGGGTAAACAGAGTGGCATAGCCAGAACTTTTTTTGGAACTCGGATCTAGGTTACTGTACAATAATTACTTACAGTACAGCCTGTACTGTCAGGATGGGGGGGGGGGACAGGTTGTCAGTGGGGCATGCTGCTAGGGGGCCATCACCTTCGTTCTATTCATGGTCCATGTTCTTTTTAAGTCCCCTATTTTGGTTATTGAAAGATGATCATTATCTACGTGTAGTATAGTGACAGTACCAACGGTGACTGCTCTATATTCCGACATCCCTATTTTCCGACACCCCTATGTTCCGACACCCCTATGTTCCGACACCCCTTTGTTCCGACACCCCTATGTTCCGGCAACTCAACCTATAATCCGACACCCCATGTTCCGAGACCCCTATGTTCCGACACCCATTTATTCCGACAACCCATTTATTCTGACGTGGTTGAAAAGAGAACAGGCGGTGCTACTAGCCCTGGCGGCCTTACACTTTCGTTTTGTACTACAGTGACGTCCTGGACATCAGGGTAAATTTCTGGGGCGGAAAATTTTCACAGCTTCATAACTCAAATCTTACCTGCAAGAAAGCACCAATTTCAACAGGTTCACATTCCATGGCAGCATGTGTTTTTCTGCGGTGGGTTTTGATCGTCATATATTCTTCACAAATCCGTCATTTTCATGAAATAATGCAGCTCCCAACGTTAAGGAATACCCATTTTTGTCCGTACTCTCACAGTCTGCCGTTTGTACGCAAGACGCGCGACGCGCACATTTTTGAATTATGTTGTTAACGCTGTGTGCAGTCAAGATACGGTGACCAAGAATTCATGCGTCTAAGCTTGCATCATGCGTCTTGCACGCGAATGTATACGCGTACGCACGACAACAGACAACACTGTGAGAAAACGATCGAAACGGGAATTTTTTAACGTTGGAAGCTGCATTATTTCACAAAAATGACGGATTTGTGAGGAAAATATGAGGACCAAAACCCACCGCAGAAAAATGTATGCCGTCATGGAATGTGAATCTGTTGAAATTAATGGCTTGTTGCAGGTAAGATTTAAGTTATGAAGCTGTGAAATTTTTCCGCCCCAGAAACGGGCCTCAATACTTAGGACTCTGTTCCTGTGTACAGAGAAAGAGTCCTATATAGGGCTAGCGGTGCTACCTACTTTTCATCACTGGGCGACAAATTCCATGGATAAGGAGGCGGCAAACCCAGAACCTACAGATAAACCTTTGTTTTGCGAAAGTGGTGTCGCATTATAATTTTTTATCAGATTACTGTTCAAAAATGAAATTATAACTTTAACCAGGGCATAAATGTGATGTGTAATTTGTTAAGGGTAGGATTGCAGACCTTTTAATCCCTGAACATAGCTGACTAAAATTATAAATGTGGTAAAGAAGCAACGCCTGGACTGGGAGATCAACATTCGATCGGGTCGGTTGGTATATGGTTTCTATGCATATTCAGTAAAAACATCGCTGGTAAAAAAACATTACTATCCGAAGTTTCTCAAATTTAAGTGTAGTACTAGAAAACCATTGAATGCCGGAGCGACCAAGAACGACGTTAGATATATTTTATCCTCCTGGCTTCAAATGCTTAATGTGTTATTGTTGCAAGTTTACACAATTACAAGGGAGTTGTCATATGATCATTGCATTAGATGTGTTCAAAATCTTTCACCTTGCACCTCGCACTTCGCGTTATCGAATATCCCAGATAAAAGAGTTATTTTGGCAGGGGGAAAAAATGCAAATTGCAACTTTTCTCCCTCAGCTTTTTTTTCCTTTCCCCTTCCTCCCCTCCCCCATTATTATTTTTTCCTTTCTTCTTTCCTTCCCTCTTTCTCCCCCGTTTTTTTTCCTTTTTTGGGGGGGGGAACCCTCTTTGGGGGGGGGGGGGGAAGTGATAACGTAACCCTCGAGTCTGACGAATGAGTTGTTTGACATTTCCCATGTAAGCGGGGAGGCTTACTGGATCGGTGTATTTGGCCGGGTCGCACTATGATCATTGGCCACACGAAGTCGAAGCTCCGCCCACTTAAAATAGCAACTTGCGAAATTTGTGACCATTTCGCTCAGGGCTCTGGTAAGTTTAAAATTTCCTCAATGGTGTTTTGAGTGTTATGAAAGGATGCATTAATCATTGAGGATCAAGCTTGTGTCCTTTGAATCTGGTGACTACGTAGGTGTCAAAATTGTAAGTGTTAGACAGAATTCCCGTTTTGCAATAATACTAGGTTGCAACCCTCTGGCTTCGCCGCCGGGAGGAGGGTTATGTTATCGCAACCATATCATGGAGACCAGAGAACTTGTCTGTCGGACAACTCGTCCGTTCGGACAACTCGGCAGTTCAGACAACTCGACCTTTTGGAGAGGGGGTGGGGGGACCTTGTACTGACTTGGTACATGCATGGGCGTCCCCGGGGGTCGGTTTAATATCCGTGGGAACGGATAATTGATTATATTTCATTTCATTATTTTTTACCATGATCGAGCTGTTAGGGCCTAGTGTTGGTAGTTAAAAAGTAAAGTAAATCAAAGTAAAGCTTCTAATAATTTTACAGCTGTATAGGCCTATAATGTATTAATGTTTTAATTTGTTTAATACTTTTTATTGGAAAGGTATACAATTTCAAATTCACAATGATCAATTCATGTTTCTGAACATTCTGCTGAGCATTCTGGGGAAGCCGTGTTATCATTTTCTAATACTATGGGTGTGGAATTTTAACTCTTATATCATTTGTTACTAATATAACAATTTAAACAATTCAGTTATCACTGTTTACTAATGCTTTATAATAATTGTTAGAAACATAAAAAGACACAAAACTGAAAATCAGATTTAAAAGCAAAGAATTATACTCTTTATTTTTTTAAAAGTTTTTGCAAATTATCATGGTAAGTTATAAAATTTTAGAACAAATATTTTTAATAAAATGAAGACAACTGCTGGCTACAGAGTCTCACGGAACACTTGTAGTCACTACAGATCCCAGCAGGCACAAGTTGGTCATAATAACGTTAAATCGACGTCAAATCCCAACGTCGGATGACGGTCGGCTCATGGTTCTATGTGAAAGTTTGTAGGACGTCTGTTATCGACCATGATACAACGTATTTTTTCCGACCATAAACCGACGTCGACAGACGGTCAATAAATGAACGTCATTTATACGTCGCTTTGGCAAATTTCCCAAAACATGATGTCAAATCCCAACGTCGGATGACGGTCGGCTCAAGGTTCTATGTGAAAGTTTGTTATTGACCATGATACAACGTACTTTTGATAACCTCAAACCGACGTCGGCATGTCAATTAATGACGTCGTTTAGACGTCATTTTTTCGACCACAAACCGACATCGGCATATTGTCAATTAATGACATCGTTTAGACGTAATTAGAATACCCAAAACTTGACATTACATCAACATTTTATGTTAATTATTTATTAGTTGTTTTATTTTTAATTATTAACATTATCAATTAATACAATGCACACATTCAATGGGTCAATCCGCTTGATCTCCCTTCGTCGACCTCTAGTCACCGCACCTACATGTATAGATACTGTTCAATGGTACAGCAGGTGTATATACATGGGTGTTAGATTGTAATTAAAACTTTGTAGTTTTAATTAATATTTGGAATTAAGCTGTCAAGTTTAGGTCACACATTTAGTTTATCTCAAAATCTACTGATATTTAACATAAACAAAACAAAACATGTGTTTGTAGTACCCAATTACCGATTAACTTGTTGAATGTAACCACATCTAAGCCTGACCTAAAAATTTGCATAATATGCAAATGATGCCGTGACGGTAAATTGCCGTCACAAGCTGACCATAATATGACGAAATACTGATGTAAATATTATGACGCCATACTGACGACACAGGTTGACCAAAATATAATGACGCTACTAACTGGTTATAATACAAACAATAATATGACGCTTGTTTATGGTCGGCTTATGGTAATACAATTATGGTTACAAAGGGACATACAAAAGACGTCTATGCAACGTCTGCTCAATGACGTTACTATCTGGTTAAAATACAAACATTAATGCGATGTTTTATTATGATCAGACTGTTGTAATAAAACGATGGTTAAACTTTGACAATAAAATTACGTCTAAGCAACGTCTGGTCAATGGCGTTACTATTTAGTTGTAAATCTACCTAAAATGTATCGTTCGTTTTCGGTTACGTTTTAGTTATCATAGTCATGACCATCATTCAACCATATTACGACGTCCATAAGACATTATTAATTTACGTTTGATACTTGTCGCCAATCTGACGTATTTTGAGTCACTCTTTGGTAATCTGACGTCGCGACTCAAAATCAACCATAATATGACGTCAGAAAGACGTCGTGTGCCTGCTGGGATGTTTCTTCTACATATGGCTTCACTGGGACTCGGGGACACCACACTTTCTTGTGATAAATAATAATTGATAAATAATAATGATAAATAATAATGATAGAATAATATAGAATTGCAGAATTTATACCGGAATTTTGTGTTAACATGTCAGTAACGGAGGTCAGCTGCTCACCCGTCGAGTTGTCTAAAAGTCAAGTTGTCGGAATCGTTGAGTTGTCCGAACGGTCGAGTTGTCTAAACTGTTGAGTTGTCCGAAAGGATGATTTGTCCGACGGACGAGTTGTCTGACATTCATTATCATGGTCATCCCCTATAGCCAGCAATGACTTCAGTTTCCTTTGTACTAAACACACCACCTTTAAAACTTTCCCAACACACCAAACATTTATTCACAGTGCGTAATAAGGCCTTATTGCTAAGTAACTATTGCGAGTTTTTGTTGTTGGTGAAGGGGGGGGGGCATTTGGAATTGTGGGGCGGAACAGCACCCCCTCCCCCTCCCTGGTGTCCCATGCAAAGTGGCACTTTTTATGGGGCTACTGGTAAACCACTCCTTTTAGAATTATTAGGTTTGTTCCGCTATCGTCTTGAGCAACGTACCTCATCAGAGTCACACGAACAAAAACCTATTCAAAATATTTGCCCTTCACGTTTACATGCCGACAGTTTTTGTTTACTAATATCCAATCTTGCAACATTGCTCTATGTGGTTTTATCCTACTATGGTGTTGTGCTGGTCTAGAAAAAAAATCCACTCTGCAAAAAAACCTTCAAAATGCATAAGAATCCTCACCTTTAGGTAATAGTCTAGTCCAGATTTTAAAAAAAGGGCTCTAGTTAAGGGAGTGAGCGGCATTTTTCAGTAAACGTTGGTAACCCATCTAACTAACCTAATTTTGGGGTGCTGAATCCGAAAATCGGGGATACCAAGCTGAATTTTGAGATTAAAGATGTCTTATCGACAAAAATAACCAAAAACAATTGAAAATATAAATTATGCAAAACATATCTGTGTAAATCTATGTTACTAAACAAAATCATCTAACATTCCTTGACCTTGTTTAGGGATAGCTGCCCCTTAAAAATTGTGGTCGGGATCCGGACCAATATCCCGGTGGGATAGGTCGGGAATCCCGGTGGGATGCTGACCGGGATCCCAACCTATCCCACCGGGATATTTTGTCGGGATCCCGACCTATCCCATCGGGATCCCGATGGGATAGGTCGGGATTCCGACAAAATATCCCGACGGGATATGACGGGATCCCGGTCAGTATCCCGACGTATCCCGACGGGATACTGATCGGGATCTCGATGGGATTGGTCGGGATCCCGACCTATCCCGTCGGGATCCTGATGGGATGGGTCGGGATCCCGACAAAATATCCTGACGGGATACGTCGGGATCCCGGTCAGTATCCCGATGTATCTCGACGAGATACTGATCGGAATCCCGATGGGATTGGTCGGGATGATCCAAAAAAATAAGTAATTTAAGTGTAAGCATTGATTAAAGGAGCATTTTTGTCAGAATAGTTCAAAATACTTAGGGTGTGAAAATAAAGCATCACTTTAAAGTGTTTCAGTTTGATGTCACTTAATATATCCCATAAAAAACCAATGTATATAGTATACAAATATTGACTGCTTCGAGTGCTATGGTTAAAACTATGACTCCCGAGGTGATCCACGGAGCGTTCTATTTTCCCGAGGCGAAGCCGAGGGAAAATAGAACGCTCCGGGGATCACCGAGGGAGTCATAGTTTTTAACCATTGCACGAGTAAAAGCAGTCAATATTTGTTTTATAACACCCCAAACATTTCTAAAACCTGTATTATTATTATTAAGTTACAGACCTGAATGCTACAATCCACGGACGACGCGAACACAGATTGCAAACACTTTTACCTACTGTGTTGCATGTAGTGTCGGACAATCCAAAATGGTTACAGACTATTAATTTATCATCCTCGTACACGCAACGGACGTCTGGGTACTGCACGCCGTGTGCTAGTCTGTCGGACTAGCGCACGGCGCCATGTGCTAGTCTTCGGACTAGCGCATGGCAAACCGACGCTCTATCACACGGCCGTCGTCTAGCAAAACTAAGACATGTCATGTGACGCGCTCTAAGCCAATGAGCAGGCACAATACTTGCAAGGGGTGTTATAAAAACAAATGTTATGTAGTAATTGGGCTACCATCCATGTCCCGGGATATTTCAATGAAAGAAAATACAGAATTAATAGTACACAACACATTGCAATTCAATTGAATAATGACTTGAGAAACAACACAAACCATCATATGCAGTTGGACTATCATTAACAGGAAGACTGATAAGCAGATATATAAAACAATTCCATACAATGTAAATGTGAATTTCCTATGGGGAGATTCATTTACATGACATTAAAAATATGCTTAAATGGAATCGACTCCAGGATCAAAGCAGTGTTTTTCCAAAAATTAGTTTGCTTATGTTATGATAGAAGTATACCGGAGACGTATCGTTGCAGTACTGAAACAACACTGAAACACATAATATACACATAGGCTATAGCGTGTGCCAAAAACACCACACATATTTTATGCTCCTTCAAATTTCACCTTTGTTACAAATAGTTCAGGGTTTGAAGGACACTTAAGTTTATGTGGTCTAATATTGGTGATGTGGTATTTATATTTCATTAAGAGTTGGCCATTGATATTGAAACAGCCACTCTTGTCATTGGTACAGTATCACAGGAGACATCTACGTATCAGTGTATGTCATCCTTTGCAGCATCCACATTGACTGGGAAGTCGATTGTTTTTGTTGACAACTGAAACCCTATACTATACGTACATACAGAGTCATCTAAATCAAAAATCCTATACTATCACATTACCAAGAAGTTCACTGGGTATTAGACATAATACGATTAAGGTTCATTTTTCAACCTTCTATTTTCATATTTGGGGGTTTAAGACTTTTCTTGAAGTTGTTTTTAAAAGTTTAAACTCGTGTTGTTTTTCCTAATAAAATATTGCCGGAAAAGCAAAGTAAGAGTCTGGTGTACTTAGCCAAAATTATAACAGTCTTTTGACTTAAACCTTTTTGTTTAGCATAACAATTTCCTACAGTTTGTACTCCAAACTATGACGCACACCTTTTATGAATGATTCATCGCTGGGATCAGTCCTAGCTGACATACAAAAATAAAATAGGAGTCCATACTTGTGGATTGAGCGGTAATAATAGATAAAGAGATATATGTTCTTCACATCCAGCTGAAAAGAGAAGAGTGGATTGTTTTATCAATGAAGGGTTTGTTGTCCTTTGATTCTGAATCTAATAGTTCTTGTTTCTCACAAGAAGACGTTAAAACGTCTTCTTGTGAGAAACAAGAATTATCGTCTTCTATGTCCATGTTTGTATAAACACGACTAACTATGCGTTATACTGCAAACAAACAAACTGGAATTTATTTTGTTAAATTGTTTAATAGCCTACAAAAGTTAGATTAGTTTGTAAACTGTGAAGCATACTTTTTAAAACAGGTGAGAATTGTAAAGGAAAAATTAGTTGCCTCAAAATTCTTTAAAAATCTATTTTTTGACTGGTAATTTCAAGCCATGAGTGTGAACATTAAAATTAACCTGTTCAAAAACAGGGATCACTAAAAAAATTTACGTACAATACAGTTTACTGTATCATTTTTGAGTATGACTTCACCTGGTAGGCCTCTGGTTTAAGTATAGTGTACGCCTACATTATAAGAGAAAATGCTTTTAACAACAGAGAAATTATGTTCAAATAATAAATATCTCTTTATTAGAAAAAAACACCAACTCCAATCGTTTCAAAATTACATTGAGAGCACCTATTGATCCCTGGTACCTGTCCTGTATGGTATCCTGACAACATCTATATGGAACTACAGCAGAACCTGACTATTTTTCACATGAGAAGTCCGTCGTCTGCTAGGTTTTCTGTATTGTTTTAAATTTGATTTTTCAGGGACAAGGACTAAAAACTAGCCTTAGTATTCGTAATTTTCGGAATCAGCACCCCCAAATTAGTTAAATCAGGTATGTTACCAATTTGTACTCAAAAATGCCGCTCGAAGTTGGGTTTTTTAAATCTGGTCTAGACTATAACAACATGAACAATGGTTACTTCTGTTTGTAATCACTGGTATTCTGCACGCTATGCTGGTCCACGGTAACCAGCAGTGCATGATAAACTGTTGGTTTTTGGGTGACTTATCTCTCGACGATACTTCAAGACATGTTCAGGGGCCATATTTTAGCTTTAGATGGCACCCATCTCTTTTGTGCAGTAATCGCATTACTGATACTTTGAGACCAGTGACTTTATACTAGAATGGTCTGTTAAGCGCTGCCACTTGGGTCAAAGGAGGCAAATGGTTGAACGATAGCCGTTCTTTGTGGGTAAAAACATGCGAGAGCTCAGCGTCCATGTAGTGTACTGTGCCAATGAAACTAAGACGAAGAAACATGCGATAAAGCAGCTCAAAGCGCAAACACTAGTTGACAAATGTATATTTCTGGTTGAGGGGCCATTTATTCGCTAGTTTCCAGAGTCGGTCCTTTATCACTCGTTAAAACCCCACGTGATCAGGTTTTGAACAATCAGAAAACTGTCCAAGGTATTTATTAAAAGCACAAATATATTTCAGTGTTAAGCTGTGGCAAAAAAAACCCACTTGTTTGGCTTATAGTTCATTTGTTTTTTTGCCCAAGATTTCAATATCTGAACCAGAGAACGTACGGGGTATCAGAAGTTGTGGAAAAAGAGACGCGAAAGTATGAGTGGGATTTTTAACAACAGGTTGTTTCTGAAACGGGAGAGAACTTTTTTCCCTGGTTAGATAGAGTCTTTATGATTTGGTCCAAATAAAAGCTTTTCTTATGAAGTTTTGTTTGGTGACCATGCATCCACTACCTTTTAGCTTCATCCCCCCCCCTCACCACCCCACCCCAACACACACAAGTGTGTAAACACCTGCAATCGGGGACCCTCCTTTGTTCAACTCTTTGTGATAGCAACGGGGACCACGACCATCCTCAATTATCAAGGGTCTCATGTACAAAGGGCATCAACCCAGTTTTTTATTTTTTTATTTTTTTATTTTTTTTATTTAAGTCGCCCGACACACAAGGCTTGAAGGCCACTACAAGGTGTGGGCTACAACTATTTTTTTCCAGAGGCGGTTGACACCTACTCCTAGGGCTGAAACAGGGTTACCACTTTTACAGTCCATAGGGATGTAGGCTTGGGTACCATCAGTCCGAAGCCTGGCCGGTTGAGCAGAAGGCACACCTCCCCAATTTTACGTAGCAAGTGTTATGACCGGGATTCGAACCCATACTCTGCTGATCAAATACCAGAGCTTGAATCCGGTGCTCTTAACCACTCGGCCATGACACGCCACATATAAAATTAGCAGTTTAGAAACTATATTGAAAAATCTTTTAATTCTGTTTTCTTTACATAGTGACCTGACCGGTAAAAATGGCAACGAATTTCGTAGATACGTCAGACTTCACAGGAAGAGCTCTTCTGGTGGAAGGCATCGGCAGGGTACACTCACAAATGCAAACTGCTGATAAGATAACCATCCATTTTCAAAAGAAGGTGAACAAAGGCGGTGATGTAACAAAGGTGCTCTATCCACTGGACTCCAACCGTGATGCTGCAATTGTAGTGTTTGAAGATGCAAAACGTAAGTGATTAAGTATACAAATATTGACTGCTTCGAGTGCTATGGTTAAAAGTACGACTCCCGAGAGCGTCCTATTTTCCTGAGGTGCAGCCGATGGAAAATGGGACTGTCCGGGGATCACCGAGGGAGCCGTAGTTTTAACCATAGCACGAGTTAAAGCAATCAATGTTTATTTTATAACACCCCAACAGGCTGTTTATCAGCTTCGTACACATAACGTTCGTACGCGCGTTTCAGATACACAGATGCACAACTGATTGAGTTTGAGGTGGGTAGAAAGACGTCTGGGTACTGCACGTCATGTGATAGTCGGCAGACTATCATGCGGCAAAACGGCCGCCATCTAGTAAACTAAGACATATCATGTGACGCGCTCTAAACCAATGAAAAGGCAGAATATTTGTAAGGGGTGTTATAATAGAGACTAGAGAGTTCACTGTACAGTATTGGTAATATTTTAGAATAGTTGTGAGTATAAAAACTTACTTGGTAACGAGGAATGGAGAGTTGTTGATAGTGTAAAACATTGTGAGAAATGGCTCCCTCTGGAGTAACATATTAAGAAAGTAATTTCTCACTAAAATGTTTGAATTTAATTTGAGACCTCAGCTGAGGTCTCGAATTCAAGCATCAGTTAAAAGCACACAACTTCTTGTTTGCATATGTTGATATACACCAAGTTGGAAGACTGGTCTTTGACAATTACCTAAGGTGTCCAATGTCTTTAAAAGTGACGTACCTCATGCATAAATATTAAGAGAGGTGTATTGGTGGGCAATGTCTCTGTGCGTTATTCAGTGAAGTCAGTGAAGCGCGCATTTTTTGACGACACAGCGTTTTACATAACTGCCAACCAAAATGGTGAGCGTACGACAGTCGCTGCATGTGACGTGCGTGCAAGGGGCAAATAGACAAATAAAGAGAATATCCAAATCTTAGAATGAGAAGCGCCAAAGGAAAACTGATGAGACATGTCAAATGGCGATAAATTGCGGAGTACATTAATATAAATCAAATACTCATCGGAACTATTAAAGGGTACCATGGGAATACCTTAAAGAAATGGTGACAGCTTGCTCAGTCATGAACCTCGGATAAAGATAAGATAGTAAGTGAGGAAAACAATATTTCTAATCAGTAGAAAGGAAACGAGTGACGATCAACTAATTATATTTTTTATTAATTTTACAAACCTTCTACAGAACGAGAGTCTGCATTGCTTCATCAACATGTGTTTCATGAAGTCAGTTTAAGAGTGCAAAGTTTGCCACCTGTGAGTATAATTCATTTCATCTTGGCTGACTTTCCCTTAGATTGAGCACCGGGGTAACTGTTATTATGTACCATAATTATTATCTATCAAGTAATAAACCACGAGGGAAACTGACTTGCCAAATAATTAGGGTTTGAGCGAAGAAATATTTACTGGATTAACGTATCAGCGTTCTACCAACTGAGCTATCCCGGCCATTATATGTCTCCCTATTGTTAGTCAATATCTTTGTTCCGGGTGCAAGTTAGAAGCCATGTAACAGTTATCTGGCATGTAGAGCAAGGAATCACAACCTGGGAAGCTGCAGCCAGGGGATCAGCTTCAGCTCATTTTCTACTTCCTGGGAATGCAAAGTTTTTCAAATAAAATGTGTGCCACCCCATCAACATTTAATTCAAGTGCAGCAAATGTGAAAAAGTTCTTGTTGTCATGAAAGAGTTAAAGGGAAGGTACACATTTGGTAATTACTCAAAACAAATATTAGCTTAAAAACTCGGGTAACGAGCATTGGAGAGCTGTTGATAATATAAAACATTGTGGGAAAAGACTCATTCTGAAGTAACTTAGTTTTTGAGAAAGAGGCAATTTCTCACCAAAATAATAAAAGACTTCTAGCTTCTTTTATTCCTATCTGAAAGCACACAAATTCGTCCAACAAGGGTGTTTTTTCACAGGCTTGTGATTTTATGGTTATGATGGGATACACCAAGTGAGAACACTGGTCTTTGACAATTACCAAATGTGTACAGTGGCTTTAAGGAGTGTAGTTGGGTGGGAGAAACTCAGGGATTTCCCTGACATGGCCCTCCAAGAATTTTGTCTTTCGTATAGGGAGTTGTAATAACAAAGCCTGGGCGACTAGTACGACTATTATGTGTCAAAGTCGTGACTATTGATTGCTTAGACTAGGCAGGACTACCATTTTCAACCACTCCATTGATCGAGCCGCCTTGAATACTACCATAAAGTCGTGACTACCTGCTTGGTGAACCAATTGTGAGTTCCTCACAGCTATTCACGACAACCTAATTTATTTGTAAGTGACACAGATCCTTCATTCCGTTCAGAGTAAATTTTACTATATTGCGCCTGCTGCAAACAATATTTCGCAGTCATCTTGGGAATTAAAAATTAGTCCCGACTGGTGTCAAAGTTGCAACTTTTTGTAAAGCTACTATAAGTTGTAAGTCTAAAACACACTAGTCGCCCAGGCCTAGTAAAAAGCAAGTTTTAGAAAATAAAGATGTAAAAAGTTGGGACAAAAACACATCAACCTGTTGGCCTAAATACCATCCCCTATACTGTATGCGGTATATTTAAGGCCATCTACCCTACTCATGATATATATCACTGGTATACTCCTCATAAATATGTTTTTTCTCTCTCTCTCTTTCAGATCTTCAGATCAGTAGAAGTTGAGATTGACCCAGTTTATGTCAAGCTTCTGCCTAACATTGTTCACATTTTGATGCGCAGTCGAGGGTCTTCTAGGACCTCTTGTTTTGACAGACATAATAGCCATAAGTTGTCTTTCTCATCTCCCAGTGAGTTAAGATATGTAGAGGAAGAAGTATATAAAGGTATTGCCAGACAAAGTGAAGCGGCTCATTTTTCTACATTAGCATCGGGATATTCTGATCCTACACTTTTCGAGCAAGAAAGTATAAATCATGAGGAAGAGTTTGGCCTAGGTAATGAAAGATACAGACACACAGAAACAGAGCAAGAAAGGATAAGGTATGAAGAAGAGTTTGGCCATGGTAAGGAAAGAAACAGATACAAAGAAACGGAGTCAGGAGATGATGATCCCGAAGACTTCCCAAGCCAGCAAACGACCGAAAGAGATAACTCCGGCGCCCATGCATCTGGTGACAAGAGGTTTCTGGGAAACGAAAGTACCACAGATGTTCAACCGAGACGCCCACAAGATCAAACCAGTAGATATGATGACCAGACTGGTTTCTCCACTGAAGAGAAAAACAGTATTGTCCTTGACATGCTTTCTTACAACTTCATCAGGAAGTTTGAAATGGATGCTGTCGACCAGATTTTGAAAAAGTATAACGTTAGAATTAACGAGAAAAATGATGGTCTCATGATGACAGCTTCGTTTGCAGCAAGAGGCAAAACTTCAGCAGAAGAGATACAGAAAGCAATAGATGAATTCACTACACTCCATCAGACAACATATGGCAAATTATCCAGGAAAATAGTTGAATGTCCTCCGTCCATTAGTACAGCTGAATTGGAGAGTGCAGCTTCAAAGACTTCAAAAGTCTTCAAGAGTAAAACACTGATCACAAAGATTGACAGCAACCCTGTCCAGTATGTTATTCTCAGCAGTTCTGATGCAGGAGACGTGGCTCAACATTTCCGGAAGGAAGCTTGTATACCATCCAAAAAGAAGCTGCGTACTGCAAAACTTACCCCTGGCCCTGAAAGCAAGGAAAATGTGCCCGAACAGGCTACCGAGGGGTCTGCTGCCACTAATCAGTCTATGACTTCGTATGGTCAAAATAAGACAGATTCATTAAGTGGTAGTTCAGCTTTGCATTCTTCACAAACTCCAGATGACACTTTTGTAACCAATGAGGGGATGGCTATTTATATTTGTAAGGGTGACATAACCAAACAACCTGAAGTTCATGCCATCGTCAATCCCACAGATGGAACCTTGAACAACTGTGGAGGGGCATCGAAGGCAATTGGGACTGCTGCTGGGCCACAGTTGAAGGGGTGGTGTGATCAGTTTATGAAAAAACGTCATGGTCTGTGTTTGCAAGATTCAGAATGGTGTGTTTCACCTGGCTACGGCTTAAACTGCGGTTTAATTATTCACATTGGACCCATGATTATTCCCAAAATAAATAAGCAACAGCAGATGAAGGTCATGGACCAAACCTTTGTAAAATGTTTAGTAGCTGCACATACAAACTATGTGAAATCTTTGGCAATGCCTTTATTAGGCTCTGGCTCAGCTGGTGCTCCAAAAGAGGCTTGTGCTGATGCTCTGGTTCATGCTTTGATTACCTTTAGTCGTAATGAACCAAGAAGAGTCTTAAATGAGGTCTACTTGGTGAACATCGATAGTGCTGCAAACAAGGCACTGAAACACTCTCTTGAATCAGCTTTCAAGGAAACAAGAAGTACCATATCTGGTGATCAACATTCCAGCACTGCCTCTGTCCACAATAGTAGATCTGCAGAAATGAGTCTTGTTGGAAAGTCTACCGTTGACTTTAAAGATCGCCCCACAGACTATTCAGGGAAAATGCCAACAGGACGAAATGTGTCCAACACACAACCCAGTGCAGACCAAGACCAAGGAACCAAAAGCACTACTGAAAAAGGACAATCAGATACGAAAACTGATTTTGGAGCTGGGCCAACATCTGAGAGAAAAGATGCTACCAATGCAGCATCCAAAGAATGCCCAATCTGTTTATCGGATATAATAGATGAAAAGGCTCTGAAGTGCAGCCATCGCTTCTGTAGGTTGTGCATTGATGAATCCTTGAAACAAAGTCATTTGTGCCCACTGTGCCGAGCAGTGAGTGCCCAACCAAAAGGAATCCAACCTGATGGGACTATGACTACAACCACCAGTCAATATCACCTTCCAGGCTATCCACATAATGGTACTATCACCATCTTCTACAATATACTAAGTGGGATACAGTCGGTAAGATTGAACTCAACTCTCTCTAAATTACCCACCCCCTTAATGTATTTGTTCAATATATATTTGTGACAAATAAAGCAAGACAGTACTTTAAAATAAAATCTACCTGCCAAGTAGACACACACATGGTGTTATTGCAAACCAAATAAATTATGATGCCTCACCATGCAATGCCTCAAACCCAATGGTTTGTTTTTTCAGTTCTAATTTATCAGTTCTTAAAGAAACTAGCCGGATTCTGCGTTTCGCGGGGCAACCCCGCTAGAAAGCTCTACGTATAAAATTCTGCAAGTGTAGCATTGTGTACAGGGGAGGGTTAAAAAAGTGGCTGGGCAGGGTCACAATACAAATCACTGTGTCAAACCACCCATCCTTAGTTCAGGCGAATCTTTAGTGCTTTGTGAAATCGTACACTTGTCCGTCTTTTTTCTGTTTCGGCATAATTTGTCGATCCCATCCATATTGTTCAGTTTCCATCGGGTCCTGATAGTGGTTCTTTCCCAGTCCCGTTTATATCCCATTTCGTTTATTTTGTTCCCATTCAGTTTATTATTTTCCTGTCGTTTTCCTTTTTTCCCCCTCACCAGCCCCGTTCATTTTTTCCCCAACTCCCCATCGTGTGCCCCTTCCCTATCCTGTCCCATATCTAACCCACACCTCCGTGCCTCCCGTCCCCGCGATCCTGTGCATTGGCATTGTTCTTTGCTTGCCACTGTTTGCCCATAACTCATATTTTCCAGTTTCGTGCGGGTCCCATTTGTGGTTCTTTCCCGTTTCGTGGGCTTGATTTCCCCCCCCCCCCCCCCCCCCCAATTCAGTTTAATATTTTCCTGTCGCATCATGATAGTCCCTTTTCATTTTAATCCCTACCCCAGCCCTGTTCATTTTCCCAGTCATTTTATTTTTGCCATTCCCCCGTTCCCCGTTCCACAGACGTACCACTTTGTGCCCCTTCCTCCTGTCCCCGTCCCAAATCTAACCCGTGCCTCCTCCCCGTCATCCCACCCGTGAATTAGTGTTCTTTGCACTTTTTGTCAGCCAACAACTTTCCCCGTTCCGCGCGGGTCCCGCCAGTCAGGTGATTCTCCGTTTCGTGTATTCTCTGTTCAGTTTATTTTTTCCCTGTCCAATGTCATCAATAGTCCCTTTTTCTTTTTCCCCATTCTGTATTTTTTTCCCAGCCCTTTTACTATGTTCCCTTCATTTTTTGCCGTTCCCCGCCCCCTTCCAACAGACGTACCACACCGCATGCCCCTTCCATCTCCCTGTCCCACAACGTGCTCTAATAACCCCCACCAGCTTTCGTCCTGTCGTCGTGCCTCGATCCCATGCATTGTTGTTTACTGTACGCGCGAAGTTACTGGCACTCGCGCTGTGACTGTGACATCACAAAGGACGCCTGCCCTCACTCCCAAAGTTACTACACGCTCGCGCTTTGACTGTGACGTCACAAACAACACATGCCCCCAACGCACGGGTACCCCGAAATTTACCCCAGGACGCATCATTTTAGCAGGGTGCGGGCACCGCTTGACGTGAAAACAACATGGCGGCGCCCAAAACAACAATGGTGGTGCCCGTGCGATTTAAGCATTATTATAGTATAGACTACTAGAAAGCACTTCGTAATATATAATACTGCAGATGTAGCGTTTGTTCAGGGGGAGGGTAAGTTGACGGCAGGGTCACAATACAAATCACTATGGCAAACCACCCATCCTGAGTTAAGACGAATCTTAGTGCTTTGTGATTTTGTTCCCTTCATCCCTTCAAAGTGTAGGACTAGTCGTTACAAAAATAGTTGCATTCCATCCCTTGTCCAAGCACTCAACAATAGCTCTTGATTTGTTTTCACTCGGTTGGGTTGCCTTTTGTCCCCATCCCTTCACTTTGTTCCTTGAATGTGACTTGCCGTGCAATTATTTGTTTTATCTAATTTGTCACTGGCACTAGCCAGTTGCCTTTTTGGCGAGCTGCAGAGCAGAGCAGCTGTAATACCAACTTCCGTCAGGCGTCCGTCTGTCCGTCCGGCCGACCGTCTGTCCGGCCGTCCGCGTTAAAGTTTTTGAAAATGTTAAAGTTTTTGATTTTAGTTTAAGTCTTTAAGATGAGTTGAATTTGGTATATATACAAGCCAAAGTGAGATTGTTATATACAATTGCCAGTCATTTCAGTATTTTTCAGGTTTTTTTTTTTTTTTTTTCAAATAATGTTGAAGTTTTTGGAAGAAAAAATGTTAACGTTTTTTTTTTTTCAGGCTCGAACATTGACATCTGGATTTAAAAGAAACAAACTCAAATTAAAGTTTAAGATAATTTGTTAAAACAAAAATCAAACTCTCTGTCACTGGTTCCAGTTGAATGAGCTGAAACAATGAAGAACAGAAATGATCATAACTCCTGATTGCAATGATCTACTGACTTGAAACTTAAGTCTAACATTGCAATTCTTACAAGTGGTTCATATGAAAAGAGATAACTCAAAGAATTAATCACAGGTTTCAGTTGAATGAGCTAAAACAATAAAAAACATTAAATGGTCATTACTCCTTATTGCAATGATGTACTGACTTGAAACTTAAGTCAAACATTGCTTCTTACATATAGATTCATATGAAAAGATAAAATTCAAGAATTAATCACAGGTTTCAGTTGAATGAGCTAAAACAAGGAAAAACATTATGGTCATAACTCCTTATTGCAATGATGTACTGACTTGAAACTTAGTCAAAAGTCAAACATTGCTTCTTACTTGTATTTTCATATGAAAAGATAAAACTCAAATAATTAATCACTTTAGTCAAACTTAAGTCAAACATTGCTTCTAAATAGTAGATTCCTATGAAAAGATATAACTCAAAGACCTTATCACTGGTTTCAGTTGAATGATCTAAAACAATGAAACATTAAAAAGACTTAACTCCTTATTTCAATGATGAACTGACTTCAAACTATTGCTTTTAACATATAGATTCATGAGAAAAGTTAAACCTCCCCTTGTGCATCACTGGTTCCAGTTGAATGAGCTGAAACAATGACAACCTTAGATGGTCATAACTCCTGATTGCAATGATGTTCTGACTTGAAGCTTAAGTCAAATGTTGCTTCTTACATGTAGATTAAAGTCACCTGGAAGTGGTATTTTGTCAAAATAAAGCTTTTGTCACTAAAATATGTGTTTTGATGAGTAAAATATGAATAAACAATTAACTAAGGTTTTGAAAAATTAGTTTCCATGTTATTTACAAATTTGAAAATAATCCCGACCCGAGAGGGCGCTGTTCGATACGTCAATCGAGGCGCGATGAATCGCATGCAGTGCCAGAAAAAGATAGTGACGCTTGGCGCAAGCTAAAAACATGCCCTCAAAGTTGAAACAATCCCTGATTTTTAGGCAAATGCTCCTTTAGGTTCGATACGTCTTTCAGGTACCTTCTTCGACTTCCACACTAGCTGGAAAAATTGTAAAGATGACGTCATGTTTTAGAAGAGAACTTTTCTCTTCATGTCAAAATGTGTAGTGTATTCCGGAATCTCTAAGTACGACGGCTCAAAGTGTTTGCTGCACAGCGCTGGAAAAGGCGTCGGACCGGACCACTTTGCAAACTGACCCGATCTTTAGTTGTCTTGCTGCATCCACCTGGTCGACATTGCCGGGAAAATGCAAGAAAAAAACTTTTTTGAAACGTTAAACTCACGACTAGGACTTGAATGTACTTGCAAGTACGTGTGTTCGATGTTAGATCGAGGCAAAGTCTTCCTCGATTGACTTCACAAAAGGGGTAGGCGGAGTCATCCCCCACACAACTTTATTAATTTTTTTAAACATATATATCGTTAAAAACAATTACTCAAAAAATTATTTTATTGTTCAGAAACATATACTCTACTGTTTAAAGACTCTACTATTTCCAGGTGACTTTAATATGAAGAGATAAACTTAAAGAATTAATCACTGGTTTCAGTTGAATGAGCTAAAACAATGAACACATTGAATAGGCATAACTCCTTATTTCAATGATGAACTGACTTCAAACTATTGCTTTTTACATATAGATTCATTAAAAAAGTTAAACCTCCCCTTGTGCATCACTGGTTCCAGTTGAATGAGCTGAAACAATGACAACCCTAAATGGTCATAACTCCTGATTGCAATGATGTACTGACTTGAAACTTAAGTCAAATGTTGCTTCTTACATGTAGATTAATATGAAGAGATAAAACGTAAAGAATTAATCGCTGGTTTCAGTTGAATGAGCTAAAACAATGAACACATTGAATAGGCGTAACTCCTTATTTCCATGAAGTACTCACTTGAAACCTAAATCAAATATTACTTTTTACGTAACGTTGCATATGAAAGGATAACACTCAACGAGTGCATCACTGAAGAGTGCAAAGTTTTAATCAAATAATTATTGCTGCTTAGATGCATATAATATGAAAAGATAAAACTCAAAGATCACTGGTTCCAGTTGAATGAGCTAAATCAATGAAAACCTTAAATGTCATAACCTCATACTTGTCAACATCCCCACCCCTTTGACCATTAGTTAATCAAATGATTGCTTTTTCTGTCAGTCATTGGTTCTATCTGGTGATCAGCAGCTCGCCATGGCAGCTTCGCTGTTCTATTTAATGTATAAAAACAAATTGTATTTCTTAATGGTTTGTTGTAATTTTTAACATTTCTATTTTTTATGGATCTCTGTATTTTAAACTCTATTCAGCTTGTAGGTGCGATGTTTGAATGTGTTTTAATAAACCAATAATAATAATAATAATAAATAACATAGTCACACACTTCAACATATTTTGTTTGGTTTATGCAGGAGTGTCATCCTCATCCAGGCAAGCATTTTACTGGTGTTACGCGTATTGCATACCTGCCAGACAGCCGTGAAGGAAGGAAGGTTCTTTCTCTTCTGCAGAAAGCATTTGATGCACGTCTTGTGTTCACCGTTGGACGATCCATCACCAGCGGATCTGATGACGTTGTTACATGGAACGACATTCACCATAAAACCAGTCATACTGGAGGACCGTAAGTGTAAAAACTTAACACAAGATTTTATAAGTTTAATCATAACCTTGCTAGCAAGGGTAGGATACTAAGGAGACGTAATTCTCACCACCAACAGATTTGTGATGGAGGGGGGTCATGCAGTTATGAGAACCGGACTCGAGCTACAGTGTTTCTGTACAGCAGAGTGTGGGTTTGAGTCCTGGTTGTAACACGTATGACATGAAGCAAGACACTTGACCAATATTGCTTCGTCCTTCAGATGGGAAAAAAACGAAGTTCCCATGGTTGTGTTATGTACATTAGAAAAAACAGTTACACTTGTCGTTAAAAACAGGGGTTTGGCCCAGTGTGTCTGGCAGTGGCTACAACTTGTAAACTCTTACTTAAGGAGTTGCACAAGTTTCTTTTCATAATTAAAAGAAAATAAAGATGACGTGGGATGTTTCTGTCTGATCAGCACTCATGAATAATCCGGAGATCAATAGTTCAAGGCAGTGGACACTGTTGGTAATTACTCAAAACAATTATTAGCATAAAACCTTTCTTGGTAAAGAGTATTATGGGGAGAGGTTGATAGTATAAAACATTGTGAGAAACGGCTCCCTCTTAAGTGACGTAGTTTTCGAGAAAGAAGTATTTTTCAACGAATTTGATTTCGAGACCTCAAGTTTAGAATTTGAGGTCTTAAAATTAATCATATAAAAGCACACAACTTCGTGCGACAAGGGTGTTCGTTTACTTCATTCATATCTCGCAACTTCGACGACTATTTGAGCTCAAATTTTCACAGGTTTGCATATGTTTAGATACACCAAGTGAGAAGACTGGTCTTTGACAATTACCAATAGTGTCCAGTGTCTTTAATAGCCTGCTAGTCAAATTTTCTTTGTTCAACCTAAAATTATTTAAAATATACTCCGAGGTCAGTTTCCCTTGTAGTTTGTTACTCAATTAAGATTTGGAACAAATTGATGGTTAATTGAATGAAATTAGCAATTTTTTATAATTTTGAGGACAGAATACATGAAAGCTTGCAGTATTCATGTTGTGGGTTGTTGTCCTAAAAATGATTTCACTTGTATTATATTTGTTTGTGAATGTTAGAATGAACTGTAGGGGAACTGTGCTACACATATTCCAAAACCTCTATGAGTTTTCCTAACCATTGCTCCCAGCATGTAGATCACAAAGGTTTATTGGAACATTGGACAGTCGCTGTTCATCTTATAGATAAAGCTTTGCTTTCTGTATTTGAGGGTTTGTTTTTTTAAGTTAAGTTAGAAAAAGAAGTAGGCAATACCTTTAGACAAGAATGTACTTTTTCCCTAAATAACTCTATAGTGTTGCCATCTAGTCTAATATTGCAAATTCAGTTGTTGCTTTTTGTATGAACTCGATACATTTCTGTCCTCAGATCTAACTATGGATATCCTGATCCTGGTTACCTGCAGAGAGTGAAGGAAGACCTGGCTGCATTGGGCATATCGTAGACACATCTTGCTGATCATGTGCAGTCTAGGACTGCCTCCACACACGCAAGTGTGTATACGCCTGCATCCGTGGACCTCCTTTTGTCCCTCTTTTGCAACAGCTTTTCAAAGACCAACTCGTCCGATCCAAGGCAATGTGTTCCTTTAACATTTTCTTTTCCGAATTACTGTAGGCATATGTACTGTACTAAAAGTAAACCGCATGATGTTAAGGTTACACTTCGAGTTCTGACAGGTCGATGTTCCGAGTGACCTCTAATGTATGTTTCTGATCCTAATCCTAGCCAACCCTAAACTGAGACCCTAGCATGCAGATCACGATGGGTTATCAAAACATAGGGTTGTTGGAACACCGGGGTTTCAAAACATAGAGCAGTCACCGATTGCCCTTTTGCTGCAGGTGCAAAGTTTTTGCTAGTTTCAAGTTTCGTCATTCTCTAGAATGCTGTGTGACAAAAAAGTGATATTCTGTGAAGTTGAGCCTTTCAAAGACACATTAGTATGGCTAATCCTAAATCGTTCTTACTTAAACCCTTTAAGAAATCAAAGCTGTTTATAATGGATGATTTATGGGGGTTCTGTTAATCTTACATTACACAAATCCTCAATAAATTGAAGCTTTTTATGCATTTCTATGGGATTTTAATAATCCTTTGAGCTGGTTGGTGTGGAGAGTGCATGGCTCATAGTGGAGTTGTAACACACAACCAAACAGGATAGGAATGTTTGACAAATCTTGCTCAACAAGTTCATTTGCTGAGCAAAACAACATCAGTGGACCAGTGATGCTGCTTATTACATTGTGTTCTGTTACCCATTTCTACTATTAAACAAAGCATGTCTGCGCTCATTAGAAATTTTTATGGCTGGGGAATATTGGGCTCTAGTATAATCTCATTTCAGAATGTGACACTGAGAAGAATTGCATTAACCCAAAAACTTTATTGAACTGTAAACAATCTCCTTTCACATGTCTTGTAGCTCAACATGTTACTGGACCATAAGTAGACCGAGTAATGTCTTTCTCTTGTAATAATATCTTAACTCTAAGAAGGAGGAATTGACTTGAGATCTTAAGTATGTGTTTGTAAATCTTAAAGAGTATGTACTTTTTTTAAACAATAGGATTAGAGGACTCATTCTCGGATGTGATAAAAGTCATTGCTTTAATAACAAGATGATGACCAGTGGTTCAGTGAGTACTGAGCCCTGCTGCTCCTTGTAGGGCCAGCACCTCATTCAAAGAGTACCACATTGATTCAAATGAACACAAGTTTCTAATTTGAACTTAAAAATCTGTTTGTACATTTATATAAAGTTTGTGATGGAATTCTTTATAAACAGAATATGTGTTGTTGGCTCTTTTGGGGGTGGAGAGGGGGGAGGTGTAGGAAAGTAATTGTGCGACTTTGAAAAAATTATTAAAAAAAGGTTTAGATAACTGGATATGTATTCCTATTCTTAAATGAAGTGTACAGTCTTGAAAGTTGGAGTTGCAAGAATGTCTGACACTTTAATCAAGTGTCATTTTTGTTCCGATTGTTGCACATAATAATATCACCGGGGCATATCGTTCAGTTTTGTTCAGTCGCACACTGAACTTAAGTGATTGATTAAGTGTAGCTCATTAGAAGAGATTTAATACACATTTCAGATTGCAGAAGAAAACTTAAATGCACAAAGAAATTGTTGATGTAACTTGTATGTACATAGTTTAGTTGGACTCTCTGATGAGCCAGTGTCGCAAACAATTATTGTTGGTCTATACACATTATACATAGGATCAAGTAGAGAGCTATTAAGATACTTTTTGATGTTATTTTGGTGAACATTCTGATCTTTTTTGCAAAACTCTTTGCAAAACTTTTTGCTTTTAGTTTCATGGTGAAATGGAAACAATCGTTTTATATATGTATATATTTTTGGTTTTGTGTGCAATTATAAACATAGTGGTAATTTGAAATCTATTGTTTGCTGGTAAACAACTGCTGTTGTTTTTCAAATCGGGAAAACTGAAATCAGAATATAGGCCAATATACTCTAAAACACATTTCATTAGCAAATGCAAAAAGATATGCTTGCCCTATTGAAACTTGGCTGTTCTTGGATGTTGGTAGTTTCTTTTGCATGCTGTGGAAAAATTGTGGAAAACTTGTAGTTGACTCTGAAAAAAAAAAAAAAAATATTAGACTTGTCACCTTGTATGGTGCACTTTGACTGTAAATAAAATACAATATTACTGCAGCTTTGGAAATATGGATTGTTAATGTTATGACAATGATGGGATTGGTCATTGAATATGACTACTTGCGATGAAATCATAACATTGAGGGTTTGTTTGGAGCTGAAAGCCGAATTATGTAAATTTGTTTATCTTTTAAATTTTATACTATATTGTGCATGTCTTTGCAGATTGATTTTGGATGTTGTTATATAGTTTCTTTTGCATGCTGTGAAAAACTTGTGGAAAACTTGTAGTGGATTCTTAGAAAATAGGTATGAGAGTTCTCACCTTACGGTGTATGGTGCACTTTGACTGAAAATAAAATACAATATTACTGCAGCTTTGAAAATATGGATTGCAGTGACAATGATGGGATTGTTCATTGAATATGACTATACTTGCGATGAAATCATAACATTGAAGGTCTGTTTTGAGCTGAAGCCGAATTATGTAAATTTGTTTATCTTTTAAATTTTATACTATATTGTGCATGTCTTTGCAGGATGATTGTTTTCATAATGTAAAAGTATACGCAGTTACATTCAAGGATGCATTATGCACATAGTTAGTTAGAGACACCAATATTATCTAATTCGTGTGTTAATGGCGGAATATTTTCTGTATCTTAAAAAAAAACAGATCGATGGTTAAATATTTAGTGCTCGGTTGTGATATAATGACCAAAGCTTGAACTTGAAACACATTGAACTACATTCGGTTCAGTTGCTTAACGCCTTTATCATGTTATATTTACACAAGATTTGCATACAATTTATACCCAGACAGCACATTGAACATTGTATAGCAGTTCATGTTTGTTTACCGTTGAACCCAATGCACTTTTGATAAATCTCTTCTTGAAAACACATAGCCGACAGTTACAGGGCGAGGTTCAATTATTTTTGACAGATATCAAAACAATAATGACAATATCAACGACAAACAGATAAAAGAGGACACCATATAGAGATTTGAAGTAATAGACAAAACAAAAGTTCTCTATACGGCAGAGTGATTAAATAAGAAGCAAAGTTTGTAGGCAATAATGTTCCTTCAATGGCAAGGACTATAGGGTGTGCATGTCACTAATGCTAACTAAATTGAAATTGATTGTAAAGGCTCTTAAGAGCCTAATATGGTATAGATAGCCTATGAACAGATCCAGATTCTTAACTTCTTAGAGTACATGCATAAAACCACAATCAATGGTATAGGCATAGGCTACATACAGCACCCTTCCGGCTTTCCACTAAGCTCCGCCCACAGCGCACGTGACTAGACACGTGTACGAGCACTCCCAATGACATTCTGCACGATTCTGCCGCGCGTGCCAAACATACGCGCAGGCATGACCGAGTTTGTCCGACCACAATCATTGCTGTGATTGGTCAAATGGGTGAACGCGCACAGTTTGATTGACAGGCCGGATCGGTCCATTGTTTCTCGGTAAGCTTATTATTGACTGATGAATTGTAATCAAACATGGGTGGAACACAACGTTCTTTATCATCACAATGCAAGTTTTGTGGTAAATTACTTTTTAAAAACAGCAATTTTACTTTGTTAATTGTTTAGAATTATATGCCTATAGCTTTAAACGTTAATACTTAAGTTTTGGGCTTGCAAAGGAAGAGATCAAAATTAGGCTGCAACCCCTAAAAACTATCACTTGAAATCGTTAAAAGTATACTTTTTACATTTGTGAATTATAGTTAATACTTGCAATCACTGGGGTGGATTTCACAAAGAGTTAGGACTAGTCTTATCTCGAGTTAGGACCAGTTACTCGTCCTAACTTAGGACTATCCATGTAATTTGTATATCTCCTAGGATTAGTCCTAAGTTAGGACTGTCCTAACTCTTTGTGAAATTGACCCCTGGTAGTCTATGGTTAGTGAGGTCTTATAGCATGGAACCCAAATCCCGGTTTTTGTAAAAAAAATATTAAAAAATAAGAGGTATTAGAATTGACTCGGGTTCTGGATCCTGTAGGGCCTGACCTTTGCAATCAGTAGGACCCAGTAATATTGGTCTTGACCAAGGAGTATAGGTTAAACGGATGCACTCAACCCAAGTCAAAATCCCAGTGTTACCCAGTTTCCGGGACAGCCATGGTCCAGAAATGGGTCAGGTTTCCCAGAACCTTGAATCCGGGTCAAGTCTGATCCGAGAGCTTGTTGTGTTAGACCAACTCGGTTTCTTGTGAGCTATGGTGCGCCTATTTTAACTATCAGTTTGACTTCGAAACACTCTTTTGATAAACAAGTTTATACGAAGCACTTCGGATAACTGTTCCAAAGCCAATGCTTCAGATCGCTTAACTAACAACCCCCCTCATTTACTTCAGTTACTTGATGAGTTGGCTGTTTGTATACAGTATAAGAAAACATGAACCCCATGTTCACTTGTTACTTAAGTGTTTTGTTTTATGCCTGCTTGCATGTTTTAAACTTACTCGCTATAGTTGATTGTAGAAGATTGATTATAATAAATATTATACGCAATGCTCCAATCATGCTCATTTCGAAACGGTGCCATTCATATTTATTTGATATTAACGCTGTTCTCAAAAATGCACAACTGTAATGGTAATGCTCTCTATAGACATTTCCTCATTGTCAATACCACTATCTCTAGGAAGTGAACAAGGCTCTTACACTGTTTCAGCTGGTCCAGACTACCTTGACCAAGATGATTGTTGAAACAAAACTGCAAAGACATTGTCTTGAACTTTCAAACTTTTTTTTTTTTTACAAATTTACACCAACAACTTTGTCTGTTCATCAATAAGTTTGGAGGTCATCGCATCAATCGTGAACTGGTCAAAACTTGTCCATTATTATTATAGACTAACCACACCCGATTGGATTATTCTGTTTCTTGTGACATAATGCCACATTTTTTGTTTTGTTTTAAATTGGCTTTGGAAGCATGCATGCTCAGTTTAAAGCTGAATTCCCGGGTTGGGGAAGGGGCGGGGAGGGGGGGCTGTAAAGGATCAACCCTCCCATGGTTTGTTTCACTAAAACAAAATTGCCGAGAAGTGTGAAAAGGCCGATGGTCATTTTTGTTACCATTCGAATCTTGTCCGGTGTCCCGCTGCTGTGGGACACTTAAATTGTGTACCAAGTTCCCGGTGCTACTGAACACTTGGACAATGACTCTGCACTTGTATGTATTGCATATTTATATGCCCTCTTGCACAGCAAGACAGATCGACACAATGCCTCATTCGAATTTATTTTGTATATGGGCCCAACTAAATAAAATGTAACGCCTAAAAAAAAATATTTGGTTTGATTTGAAAATACTTCTGAGTATTTTCTGAATGTATGCCTACACTTCATTGGCAGAGTTGCAACCTTGTCCGTTATTGTTTGGTAGCACCCTCAATAGGCCTACTAACTACAAACCAGTAAGTGATAAGTGGTAGCCATTTTTGCAGTTAGCCTCATCAGATATGGACTGTGATGACTGGAAAGACTCCAATCGGGAGTTGAATTTCAATATTCTTGAAAGATACAGGCTCGTCCTTCTTTGTCCAATTACGAGTAGGCCTACCGCAACCATCTTTACATTTATGTTTATTTTCGGTTGTGAAATCCCCCTTCTCCCTTCCCACGTTATTTTAAAAAGGTTAAATAATATATATGTAACAGTCAGAACATCATTATTTATCTTTGTTTACCATCTCTTTGCTTTGACACTTGAGGGCGGTATTTTCTAGGCCATGCTTTGAGTAACCTCCATTTTTGATAGACCTTTTGTTTTATAGTCAGCTCAATTTTTGTCACATAAGTCACCCCCTGGACAGCTCAGATAAAGTGGAGTAATTGCAGAATGCCCCGCCACTCGGAAGTACATTTTTTTTTTGCCGTGGCTACACTTTGACTCAGCCCAGTCAATTCGTTCGTGGGGGGGGGGGGAGGGATTGGATTATAGGGTAAGTATAGGGGAGTGAAAATGTTTAAGTCCAAAGGCTGTATCGGTTTGCGGCTAATCGAATGCACTCAATGACGGTATGCAGTAGCGTGGCCCACCTCTGTGTCCGACACTGGCTCTCTTTTTCCTCTAAATTAAACTCGAGCAACTGGTGGGTAGTAGTAAGAGAACAGTTTGTCCTTTCTGACAGTTAACATAGGTCTATTGATGGAGAAATCGTTGGAGGTCGGATCATATGAGCATTTTTTGGGGAAAAACGTACCTACCTAAAATCTAGCAAATGAGGTACATGGTTATTATAATGGGATGCATCATTTATCAGCAGGTGGGGTAAATTTGACAAAAATAGTCCCAGCATACACAACGGACTCTTTGGGAGTTATTCAAAACTTATCTTAAGTTTGGACGAATTTGTCGTCCATAACTCGAGATTCTAACTTTGTTGTGAAGTCCTCTGATGAGATAACTTGTCCCAGTTTTATATGATGCTTTAACCATACTATTTCAGGAAGCACTGCAGGATATGATGAGCCATGACTCAAGTTAAGGCCACCGTACGATGGTCCCCATTGTATACTCGGTGCATAAACAATTCCCCTCGTCCAGCTTCCCATATCCCCTGCGATTACTAAGAGAGCGAGTAGTGCTATATGCACCCCAGGGAGCGGCCATTTTGGAAAGCAAAGACAACCAGCTGCACATGGATCAAAATCTGTGTAGAAAACATTGAAGTTAGAGGCATCAACTCATCATATACAACTAGTCGAGCGGGTAGTAACACCATGGATAAATCAGAGTCCTCCGGCGACAACCAATGTCCAATCTGCTTATCAGACATGGCAGATAGTGTGGTCCTCGACAAATGTAAGCATCGTTTCTGTAACGTCTGCATCACCGAAGTGTTGAAGAGAAGTTACAGGTGTCCTGTGTGCCAGACAGTGTGTCGCCAGCCGAAAGGGAACCAGCCAGAGGGAACCATGACAACGCAACATGAGACATTTTATCATCTCCCTGGTTACGGCAATGACGGGGTCATCACCATCCGTTACATTATGCCGAGTGGAATTCAATCGGTGAGAAATGCTAATATTCCTTTGAATAATTATAAAGAATTTATATTTTCTGATAATGTTGATAGAATTAAGAACAACTTTAAGCCTTTAAGACCATTTTTAATTCAATGTTAACCTTGCCTTTTCTGTCCTAGGGGATGGGCTGTCAGGGAAGTATTCTCCCATTGTCCAGGAGGGCTTGATTTTTAAAGAGACTTGAGCATGTTATAGTTGAGCATAGAATAGTTTGATATTTTAACTATAATTTTTAATAAGTGCGCAAAGTTTGATATCAGCAAACTTATGGCAATATTGATAACCGAAGTTCATCTGGATGAGTTGCCAACATTCGCAAATTGAAAGTCTGTGAATGACAGTGGGGAAAGTTAATAAGACTGATGATACACACTTATAGTAGCCCAGTTCTTGGTTCATCTAGATAAAGGAGAGTGGCAGTTGTTTGTTATTGCACACACTGCACTTCCATTCAAAAAAAAATCTCTTCATTTAACACATTTTTTTTCCTCAAGATTATTATGTTTCAATATAAAGTGATGCACAGACAGTGTAGATGGGTGTTATGTGTAGCCTAGACATTTACATCTAACAAAGCATATAACATTGTTTTAATTAACAATTTCTTTGTTCTCACAGGAAGATCATCCCAACCCAGGCAAGCCTTTCACTGGTGTCACGCGTACTGCGTACCTACCAGACAACCAAGATGGACTTCAAGTTCTTTCTCTTTTGAAGAAAGCATTCGATGCACATCTTGTGTTCACCGTTGGACGGTCCATCACCAGCGGATTCGATGACATTGTTACATGGAATGATATTCACCATAAAACCAGTCAGACTGGAGGACCGTATGTACATTTCTTAAACCTTTTTAAATGAAATGGACACTATTGGTAATTACTCAAAGTAATTGTAAGCACACAAACTTACTTGGTAACATGCAATGGAGAGCTGTTGATAGTAATACAACTTTGTGATAAACTTTGTCCCTCTGAAGTAACGTGTTTTCGAGAAAGAAGTAATTTTCCATTAAAATATTTGAATTTGATTTCGAGACCTTAGATTTAGAGTTTGAGGTCACAAAATCAAGCATCTGAAAGCACACAACTTCGTGTGACAAGGGTGCTGTTTTTTTGTTTTTTTATTTTTTATCTCGCAACTTCGACGACCAATTTGGTTCGAAATTTCACAGGATTGTTATTTTGTGCATGTTGAGATACACCGAGACTGGTCTTTGACAATTACCAAAGGTGTCCAGTGTCTTTAAGTTACATTATAGGATTGAGACCATTTAATTGATTAGTTCCATTTTGAAAGTTAAATTTGACTATAGTCACAAATCTTCTATTTCCAACCGAAATTCGAATAAAACATTTGAAGACGCAAAATCAATCCCAAATCAGTGTTTCAAATAATGTGACCATAACATTTTGATTTTGTTTTCATTACAATCTTTTACAAGTTGTGTTTCTTATGGTTAAAGTTTGATGTGTGGTTGAGAATGAAAAACTAGATGATATTATTTAAAACCATGTTGTATTAGTATTAATACTATAAAAGCACTACATGAGCCATGTGCAACAATGACATCAAACAGTGACATGAGATATATATAAAGCAAAACTAGTAAAAAGTAAAGATACAAATAATCCTTTTTTTTTTTATTTTTTTTTTATTTTCAGCACACGATACGGGTATCCCGATCCGGATTACTTGAGAAGAGTAACAGAAGACCTAGCAGCAAAAGGCATTTTTCATTGACTCAACCAACGACTCTTTACCTCGTTCCTATTTCACGAAGCTGTAAATTATAACAGGGATTAGCATTTTTTTCTGCTAAGCACAATAACCTGTAAATCAATGAGTAGTTCTATAGAATACATCATTGGCTGTTTCTTGTAAGCAATTCATACTACAACTTCAGGAATCATGGACTAAAAAGCTGATTAGCAGAGAAATGTCTTGCCACGCAGAACTGAAACCAGCATTTCACCTGTGACTGATGCCCGGTTTGGATTTCTGCTACCGCTTTATAGCTGTAAAGTTTGTATTTCTGAAGAAGAAAAAGACCCAGCAAAATAATGATTTCTGGAACACGTCTCATAATTATAAATGGTGTACAATACATATACAAACCGACCAAGCATATCATCATTCATGACCTGAGTCCTCTATTATTTGATTATTAAGTTTTCTGTTAAATGTTACATTGACTTTCTTTTTTGTGCGCCTTGGGTGTCTCTATTGAGACAGATATGTGCGCGTTATAAATTTATAACTATTATAATTATTAAACACCATGGTGAGATGCAGTCCATATAGTCACACCATGGTAAAACAAAACAAGTAGGCATATTCACTGTAAAAAAAAATCTAACATTTTCGGTGCTTTACTTGGCAGCTAGGGTGAAAGGTAAAGTGCAGTACATTTCACAGTGGAAGTTTTGTAAATTGTGCCTTGAAGGGGTAGGCTAGTTTGCAAAACTTCCACCATGAAATTTACTGCACTATTTACTTGGCACTCTAGCTGCCAGGAAAATCACCGTAAATTTTATGGATTTTATTTTACAGGGTTTGTTGTAGTTTCTATGTGGAAGCCTTCTTGCTTGGGCTTGCAAATTACAATAAAGATATTGTAGTTAGTGGTAGGCGTCCTGCGAAAATATTTCATCTGAGATGTTCGTTTCTCTTGAGAAGTCAATAAAAGTACACAGAAAGATGTTTTGTTATAATACAATGCGACCTTTGGAGATGAAAATTTCTTTGGTGTCCGTTTGTGAATGCTTCAGCCAGAAATGCGGTCGTCCCGCTGTCATCTCGCTTGTTATGTCGGATGGATTTGGATTAAAAGTTCTTGATGAAATACAAGCAGACTATCAGCTGCAAGTTTGAAAAGGTGACTTTTATTGTAACTTTGCTTTATTTGATTGTATCGGGGGCTCGTGGAAGACACATCCTTTGATGGGATTTTTTTTTAAATTGTGTACTTTCCTGGGTGGACTACTCCTTAAAGATGTTTTATTGTCTGAAGATTTAAAATTAAAAAAAATAGAACAAAATAATTGTTACTGTAAATTAGCATTTGTCATGGAATAATATTAGGGTATTATTCAAAGCATGCACCTTTTATAACCAGAAAATGCAAAGTGCTGGACAGAAAAAAGGGGCAGGGCGGGGGCGGGGCGGGGCAGACTCGACATTTGACAATCCGGCTTGTTTAAATTACAATGTACACATTTCACCTTCAAATTTTTTACTGTTTTAACACCAACGGCTTTTTAAAAGGGGTTTAAATCTCAATAATATGACCCAGTTTACAACATTTTTTTTCTAGAACTGTTTACAGTTGGTGCAGTCTTCACTGAGGTTTTGTTAACTTATATCAATATAAACCACAAGGGAAACTGACTGGGTAAATTTGATATTGACAAAATAGGGACACCGCCAATATAGGGCTAGATAGCTCAGTTGGTAGAGCGCCGGCACGTTAATCCGGAGGTCGTTGGTTCGAATCCCACTCTAGTCAATTCTTTGTTCAACCCCAAAAATCGTTTTGTTAACTTCAGAAACAATTAATGCATGGCTTTGGGCTTAGAGGTAAACCACGTTAAAGTTGGGAAAGTATATAGTGTCTTTGGAAAAAATACACTTCGTAACGATGAATAACTGATCCATTGCAGAGTTTGTTCAACTGAAAACGTGTTTTAAGTTGTGAACAATATTATTGAAATACAAGAGATATTGGACCAACTCGTCTTGCGTGTAGCGCAATTGCGTTTTGTACTGATAGTACGGTTTCCTAACATGACTTCGGACTTGATGACAATTCGTTTGTCAATATCTATTTGTTTGCCATCGCACTGCCTAGCACCCTGCAACAGTCACAGTGTGATTATACATTTCGTGCAACGGTCGTCGGTATCATATAGCGAGTGGCACGGTCCATCAGTTGAGCTGAGGTTGACACAATCACGTGACAAACCGCGTAATTTCCAGTCTGGTATTTCAATAGTCGGGAAATTCCCGTTGTGTGCAATCGTGTTGTGGCTATCGCCATTGACATTCAGCATTAGGCCTACATTAAACACTGTGACCAGGACGGGGGTTGATGTTGTCTGGATTTCAACCATAACTTCATAAGGACATACAACTTTAGGGACCCGTTGCTTTTATGCCAGTTTTAGTCTCTACGACGTACACATACGGATACAGATACAGATATGGTATTTCCAAGCTAGAATTCGGAAACTCAACATAGAGCTCATTCGTGTGGATCCTGTGACTGAAATTATGCCTTCCTCACAGGTATTAGTTCGTCTTCCACAAACAACGCTCAAACGCAGACAGTTGAAGGATAAAATAACAATACATTTTCAAAAGTCAGAGGTCAGCAACAATTTTGATGTGGAGGATGTCAATATTATCCTAGAAAATGACAGTGAAATATGGTTGACAGTTACTTTCAACGAGCCTGCAGGTAAGGTGTGCCACAGGAAAACTAGAGTGCATTGTGTGTTTGTGTTGTAGGCCTAATGTTTGTCTTCTATCTGTTGCCTTACGGTTTCTTTGTTTAGTGTAATCGTGGAGGTACTATTTCTGCCTCCATGGTGTATTAATCATGGTTTTTCTGTTTAGTGTACCATATGTATGTTTTATTTTTGTTGTACTTCACAAGGTCAAAAATCTAAATTTTTCTATGCTTCCTTTTCTAATTATTAATTATTAACCTATCTAGCTGTTGAGATTTGACAATAGAGGCCGATTTTAGATTATGTATAAACTCCATGCATTTTAGCCCTGTAAATAAACCATGAATTATATATTCATTATATGGCTCCATATTCCGACACCGTCCCTTGTTCCAATATTTTCTACAGTTTTCATTGTGCTAAAAGTTCAAAAACTCATAAATTCTGTTATGAATCGAAGTTATAGTGCAATCGGACCGCCAATTCAAACAACTTGAATATTTGAATTAAATGGGATACTATTATAATTATTATTATTATTATTATTATTATTATTATTATTATTATTATTATTATTATTATTATTATTATTATTACTATTATTATTATTATTATTATTATTATTATTATTATTATTATTATTATTATTATTATTATTATTATTATTATTATTATTATTATTATTATTATTATTATTATTATTATTGTTATTGTTGTTGTTGTTGTTGTTGTTGTTGTTGTTGTTGTTGTTGTTGTTGTCGTTGTCGTTGTCGTTGTCGCTGTCGCTGTCGCTGTCGCTGTCGCTGTCGCTGTTACTATTACTTAATAGCCCCACTTGTGTGGTCAAGGCCAAGGCTAGCTGAATCCTAGTATTCAGCTAGCCTTGGCCACACAAGTGGGGCTTATTACTTATAGGCCTATCTTTCTTTTTAAATATGGTATAGGGCAACATTTTATTCCAATAGGCCAACCTCATATCCATTATCCAATAAACATGTCCAGAGTGTGTGGGAGGGAAAATCCATTTTAAGGCCTTAAGACCGAAAACTGAAAACCCAATCCACACACATGCAAGGCTCCCTCTGAAATGAGATTTTAGTTAGTCTTGAATTCAAGTCACACAAATCACACCCTCAAAATGGTTATCATACTGTCTGAATGACAGTCAATGTTGGAGGCTATTCTACAAGAGGGCGCTATTTCAGGCATCATTATATATTTACACTGGCTGTCAGTTACAAAACGCGATCACTGACTCGGAACTAAGTCTTAATGACACCAACATGGGTTGAAGGCAGTTGGAAGGAAACTCTAGGGAAACTGCCAATTGTACCATACCTATTGGCCGAGGGTTCACCTATTTTCCCAATACTTTAACACACTTTTGCTCTTGAACGGAAGTACCAAATAAAATGTTCTAAAGAATTTTTGGAACTCCAAGCACATTGAAGACCATTAGGGCCACACCATGCTCATAATCTATGCATACTACGGTAGTAGCAACACACAACTGTTAAATAAGCAAGACTGTTAATTAAGCCTTTTACAAAAATGTTAACTGGCTGGACTTGCTTTCCAAAATGCAGGTGTCGAGTTTGTTCTTTCAAGAGAAAAACATCATGAACTGATCATTGATGGAGTTGTAATTCCATTTGAAGTAAAACGCCACCTGCCTGTACCAAGCTGGCGGCTAGTGTCACCTTCAGTAGATTCCGATTCGGATCCAGAGACATTTGTGGTCTTGGTAAGTCCACTATGTAGACACAGTATTACTGATGATAACGTTGGCCACTGACTCGTATAATTTGTCAAATCATGCTCCTTCACTTCGCTCATCCGCACGAAAAATAGTTTTGTGTTAATGAGACGACACCAACAAAACCAAGACATTTATATTATCATCCATATTCGTCTTAAAGGCGCTGGACACTGTTTGTTATAACTCAAAATAATGTTTAGCATGAAAAACTTACTTGGTAACAAGCAATGGAGAGCTGTTGATAAAAATAAAACATTGTGATAAACGGCTCCCTCTGAGGTAACACGTATTTTTCGAGAAAAAAAACTAAATAAATAAAAAATAATAATTAGTTTGATTTTGAGACCTCGGAATTTTTTTTGTTTAGGTCCCGAAATCAAGCATCTGAAAGCACACAACTTTGTGTGACAAGGGTGTTTTTTCTTCCATTATTATCTCACAACTTTGAGGACCAATTGAGCTCAAATTTTCACAGGTTTGTTGTTGTTGTGATACACAATACTGGGAACACTGGTCTTTGACAATTACCTATAATATAGTGTCTAGTGTCTTTAAAGTAAACTTCCATTTGTTTAACAACACACAGGATGAAAACAAACATAAATCCGAAGCTAAAGGCAGTGAAATTTCAGCTGAAGGGGGCACATTGGTAGCAGGTCAGCAGGAAAATCTGCCGAGCTGTCAAAGTGACTCGGCAGAATGCAACAAGGACCAGCAACCTTCCTCCGAACACGATCAAGGGGAGGAAGTCGACCCTATTTACTCACTGCGCGAGAAGGAACCTGATTGGTGGCAGGCCAAGACACCTGAGGAAGAGGCTCAAGTAATAAGATTCATAGTAGTCATTAAGAAGTAAACTTTTTAATATAGATTGGAATATTTGTATATATTTGGTTTGCAGTAACACCATGTGTGTATCTACTTGCCAGGTAGAGTTTGTTCTTTAGAGAACTGTCTTTCTGTATTCTATACCATGAAGTAGATTGTTCGGGAGATCGGGAGACTTCTCAGTTCTGAAAAGAACTGTCCTGCTTTTTTATCTATTACCCGGGCGGATGTTACAGAAAATAGGCTGGGACTACTACCTTAGCTTAATTATAGAATTGTGATAACTGTACTACAGCGAATTCAGTTCTTGGATTGGTCTTAACGTTTCGACTAGTAGACTGGATTGATTGATTGAAGACTGATTGATTAGAGACTGATTGAAATTTGCATCCGATTTTTTTTATTTATTTTTTTTTTTTTTTAATTTTGTGTGTGGTTTTACCAATATCAGTCAATCAATCACTTCTTCTTCCTATACAAGTACAAGTCCATATGTGAGTAGTATCGTACTATGATGTGCAAAAGTAAGCAGTCCGCGGGAACATATCAGCAAAAAACTCACAGAAAAACATGAAAAAGGTGTATTTATACAGGTAGGCTGCTAGAGTGCAAGTAAAAATTGGTGGCTGGCTTGAGGCCTTAGGTTGGACAGCCGACTCCGGAACTGGTCCGGTGATGGAGCTGTCAAAACTGTGTCTGGTAGCTGGTTCCATAGACAGTTAATTATTTCGACAGTATCAAAATCACAATCAAAATCAAATTTTTAAAGGCAATGTAAATTTGAAGAAAAATTTGTTTGATAAGATGAATTAAATGAATTATAGGCATGGTAATATACACCCATATGTGTGTTTGAATACCTTTTTGATAGATGGAAATCTGCATTGGGAATGAGAAATGTTCATGTGTGTTAGCACTGTATACTCGTTACTGTAAACTTGTGAACAATTCCAACACCACTCACAAAAATATTTGTTGTATGGGGGCTGCCTCAAGCGCAGTGATCTTTAGCCTGTTGTGCGGGAGTGTGCTTTGCAGTATTTGATGCGAACTGGAAAAACATACTTTGGGGAATTTCGAGTTATTGGTTTATTGTTTGTGATCCTCAAACCGGTTGCTTGTGGATTTTGCCCACATGACATTTAAGGGCACGCCTCATTCATAGTGGTCTTTGGACGGTTGTTCTTGGGTGTGCTTTGCAGTATTTGACGTGAACAGGTAAACAAACATACTAAGAGAGTTCGAGTTATTGGTTCATTGTCTGTAATCCTCAAAGCAATGGGTTGTGGATTTTGCCAACATGACATACACAGTGATCTTTAGCCTGTTGTTCATGAGATGTGCTTTGCAGTTTTGACATAAATGTGGAAAGAAAATAGTTTGGGGAATTTTGAGTGATTGGTTTATTGTTCGTTGATTGGAGGATTTTGCCCACAAGGACATTTGATTGACTTCACAAAACAACATCAAAGTTGTGAAAGGGGTGAATATATGATTTCACAACTGTTTTTTCCTCTTCTTCACATTAAAGAAAAAGCCTGAAGCCGAGGCCGAGGTTGAAGAAGATGAGCAACTGATTGAAGTGACTGGATACAAAAAGACACATGATATCGGGGTCCTGAAGTTGTATTTTGAGAATCCACTCAAATCTGGAGGAGGTGAAATAGAGACAATAGGGAGAGACCCTAAGACTGGTGCCGTCAGAATTACCTTCAAGAACCCATTGGGTAAGTTGTATCATCGTAAATCATGAAAGTTCACCATGTGTATCGGTTAGTGATGAGATCTTGAATTCAAGACAAATACTTTTCAGTCGAGTCAACTTTTCAAATAGGAATCTGTAGTAATAGTTAGGTTTGCGGTAACATAAACTATAGATGAAGAGATAGGCGTTTGATGGACAACATCAGAGAATCATAGCTGCCAACTATTACGATTATTTTGTAATTATTACCAATTTATCAATGAATTACGAAAATACGAATTGCTTGTTAAAAGTTAAGAATTTCAACTTTTCCATGATAGGAAAAAAAAAACCTGGGGTTTAGCATTGAAAAGTCGACTAAACTGCTTGTATTTGATTTTGAGTACACAGTAACTGATTCTTTGTCATTTAAATGCTAATTATAAACACTGTAACAGCATGGAAAATCTCTTGACGAATACTGAAGACATTCGGTTTCTATAGTATCGTTATAAGTGCGTTGCAGGATACCAGCAATACGTAATTAGAAGAAAACGTGTGGAAACCAGCGACAGAACGCACACGTGTGTGGTGTCGATACGGCATAACATGTTTTCGGCGACCTGTCAAAATATATGCAGCCGCGAGTCTCTGTCTTCTACCTTAGTACATTGCGATTGTCGTTTCCGATGGTTTTCAAAGGTAAACAGACTAGGTATCTTTGTCCCAATTAATGATGGGTAAGGTGGTAAATCCCGAAGAGAGACTGTTTTTAAGTCCGTAAAATGGTTTGACAAGTCTTTGTGCGCGATCGTTATTCAATATATACCGCATGCACATATGTCTGCCATTCGAGAGGCGAGTGGGGAAACAAAACTCAAATGTCCGGGGTTGAAAACATACTGCATGTAGGTGTATTCTCAACCTCGTTTCGGTTATATCTTGTGCTAAATAGTAACCTCGTACTCATAAATACATCGCTCTCGCTGCTTTACCGACAAGCTTTTTTTGCAAAAGAAGTTTTGTATACAATCCAACTTCAAACCACGAACCAGTATACATGTAAATGTTTATAATGAAAAAAGCATTTACAAAGGACATAAATAAGGGGATATGATTGTCCAAAATCGAGAAAAAACAATTATATTTTTTTTCTTCTTTCTTTATTACATGTGGCCTTACAGGTGAACCAAAATTTGTTTTGACCCCCAAAATAGTTCAGGGTAATAGTTTACATGTGTTCACCTCACGCGGCAACAACAAAAATCAGTATTTTTCATTTTTTCAAACGCCTTGAAATTCCACGGTGTTTCATTACTAATTGAAATATTCAAATGTTGGCAGCTATGGAGAATTCAGAAGCGTCACATGGATGCAACAAACACAAGAAAGATCGAGGTGGAATGATGATGAAGAGACCTTCCTTCTGCAGTGGAACACATAGGCTAGATATAGATAGATATATAGATTGCGGTAACACCTGTAATGATAATCTCTAAATGAGTTTGGATGGTTCTGAAAAAGACCGTTGGTTTCAACTGTCAATTCGATCAGTATGCCCTGATCTTTTTCTGGAGAGAGAAAAAAAATGTCGAGATGAAACGTCAAAACGTCAAGATGAAACCAACGATTCTTTTTCAGAACCACCCCAACTCATTTAGAGGTATTACGTGGTGTTGCCGCAAACCATCATGTTTCCACCATGCAAAGTTTCAAATCCTGCACAGCTTTAAGATGTTCTAATATGTTCTTGATAATCAGTTGCTGCTATGGTTGAAGCAAGGAGGCACAAGCTAGCCCGTTCCCATCTGAAGGTCAAACTGATCACCAAGAAGAAACGTCGACCACTTCCAATCAATGCACGATGTCTGTTTCTAGAAGGAATACCAGATGGCTGCTCATCTGAGCGTGTGAAGCTCTTCATTGAGAATAGAGCATCCATGGATGAGGAACCCACAATCCAATATGGAGAGAAGCCTGGAACAGCTTTATGTACATTCTCACGTGATATTCCAGGTAATGAGGTGCTCATTAACTTCATTTTGAATTACCTTATTTTGGTTTTGGAAGTTGGTATCAATAATCCTAATAAGCTATGCGACTTTGAAAGTTTTCAGAAAGTTTGACTTTCTTAACAGGATTATGAGGAATAAGGATTGGCCACAGATGGGATAAATGGGATAATCCATTTTGCAGTCATCGAATGTCACAAACAATTACCGCATACTTAGTTTCCCTATTTATCTTTTCAAAAATACCATATTAAATAAAAATGTCTTGGAATGAGATTGATATTAAACATTCTCTATGAATACTTTCGAGAAGAAACTGACTACTAAAGTTTTAAGCTTAAGGAAGAGGTGTTAAATTTGGATTTTAGTGAACTTCAAGAAGCAACAGCGTGACTATGATTGTTTTAAGGGGGAGGGGCCATGTATTTCTCTTTTTGAGGGCACCATATAATTTATGTTGGGGGAGGGCATTGGGAGGCACTGATAACATTGTAGGGGCACGTGTCCACCAACCCCTAATCAGTGGCTATGTTCCTTTATTAAATATATGGGTTGTTTAACAAAAATACGTCAGGATAATGAAGGATAAAGAGTGTCGAAAGTTTTGATAAAGCCTTTGCAAATCTTCAGATATCATTAAACATTCATGCTTATACATGTATTTCTATTACCCAAACACTTTTTTACGCGCAATGGATTTTTATATATTTTTAAAAAGAGATGGACTGTAAATTTACCCCTTTATAAAGGGGGCCACCCTGTGTCAGCCTTAGGAGTAGGTGGCAACGGCCTCTGGAAAAATAAATTAACTCTAGCCCACTCTTTGAAGTGACCTTCAGGCCTTGATGTGTCTGGCGACTTGCATAAAAAAGATAGACAAAAGATTTAAAAAGGATCAAGTTGGACATGCTAAGATGTTTTTAAAAAGCACGTTCAAATCTATCATTTAAACTGCAAGTTAGATAAGAGTAAAGGCCAAAAAATGTGTTAGATAATAGATCGCTGTGCCTTATTATTTAGGGAACGGGCAGATAATTGGAGAGAGAAGTGATGCATAGAAAGTGGAATACTAATGTTTTGAAATGAATTAAACAATTTTTTACTGCTTCAGATTTGGATGCTGTTGTAACCAATGTTTCTAAGAAGAAGCAGCAAGAGGTTGTAATAACAGCAAAGAAAGTTCAGGAAGCTGATGCTGTCTTAGTGACAGGTATGTTTTCAAATAAATAGTTACTCTTTATAAATTGCAGTTTTATGCCCATCACATGTTTTCACAAGATGGTATTTATGATTAATATGATCAATTGAGGGAATTGTGCCTTACTCCATAGTAAAGGAGTGTATGCTAAATATGTTATTTTTTTCTCTTAGTGGAGTTATGTTACTCTGTTTATTCAACATTCATCAGCAAAGGCATACGCCAAATAAACATATTAAGATACTTTAGTAAATACTTCTAATATATAACAGAAACAGTAAGTAACAGGAAGTAGCACAGATAGAAAACATCATAATAAATATGTTATTATTCTGCTAAGTTTGGCACTATTTCTGTCCTTGTTATACTTACATTTAAACATTTTTCATTATAAAGGATTTTCAAAAGATTTAAACTTGGTCACCATTGAGTTGTACTTTGACAACAAGAACAAGAGTGGAGGCGGTGGAGTGAGAGAGGTACAACCAGGACCTAAGGGTGGACAGGCAACCGTCTACTTTGAAGACTGGAAAGGTATGTATTCAGATAATTTAACTTAGATTTAGAACAAAGCTATGACCATTCTACTTTACAATCTTTACCAAATTCACATTCCCGCAGAATAGTAAATGGAATTAAAGAGCTACCTGAGCGGAATGTTTTCAACGGAAATGGTATTTTAACTTGTTTCATAATGCACCTGTTTGCCATTTAAATGTAATTTTGATATGTGTACACCTCTGAATTTCTCGTAATTATCGATTAAAAAATCTGGCCCCAAACCTAAAAGTTTTGACAAACTAAAAACACTTCTGCCGTTGAGAGCGTGCGTCAAAGTACAATGCTGCTGACGTCATCTCTGGGAGCTTGCTTTGTTATGCCTCCACACTGCAACAAAGCGGCTTTACAAATTGAAGCTCCCAGAGATGACGTTTTGAGGGTGATTACATAACGGGGCTTTTCGCAAATCTCTCAGAAAAGCGCTGGATAAGGGCATTCAAAATGATTGCTTTTTTACACAATTGAAATCGTGTTATAGTCATAAGACTCGATTTCCCTACTCTTTGAAAACATTTTAGGTGAATTTCAGCAACGTTTACGACTTGACATTTTCGTTCAAGCAGGTCTTTATAACAATGAGAGACATTTAGACAGGCAATGCATTTGTTCAACCTTAATCTAATTTAAATATAAACATCTGTAGGGCGGGAAGGTTCATATATTTTCCTATTTATGTTTGGACAGGACATAATGGCATTTGTCAACTGAAGAAAATCTTAGTTATGTTTTATGTGACATTGTTTACATTCAATATTTTCATCTAGTTGTAAATGAAGTGTTACAAAAAGACACCCACAAGATTGGTCGGAAAGCAGTCAAAGTTGAAACGTATCATGAATGTCTGTGGAAAATGAGCCGTGGTGATCAGGCGTCTGTCTCAGACATCCCTGACAAGACAAGCCCTGAACAGGTGAAAAGAAGTACCGGTAACGTAGCATCAAGCATCAAGGGAGTTGAAGCACAAGAGACTGGCCAGAAAGTAGGGACGAAGAAACCACAAGCAGGCCAAAGAGTCCAGGTACAAATCCAAGGAGAACAGGGAGGCAAGGCAAGTGTTGACGAAATATTGATGTGTTTTTACAGTCTCGTTATATATATTGATATGGAAGTCCTGTCGCAAGACACACACGTCCTGAAGGCCACTTCAAGGTGTGGGCTTCAATCAACTACTTGTCCAGGGGCTGAAACAGGGTTACAATGAAAGTTACAGTCCATAAGGTGCAGGCTAAAGTATCATCCATCAGAAGCCTGACTGGTAGGGAAACAAATCTGACGGAGCTGAAAAAGAAACAATTGATTGAAGTTACTTTACTTGTTCCTAAACCAAAGCACATCTCAAAACATCTGGTTGTTTGGTGTATGCTATTAGCAAAGTTTTTTGCGTCACGAGTGTCGTTAAAGACACTGGACACTATTGGTAATTGTCAAAGACCAGTCTTCTCACTTGATAAAATAACAAACCTGTGAACATTTGAGCTCAATCGGTTCTCGAAGTTGCAAGATAATAATGAAAGAAAAAAACATCCTTGTCACAAGAATTTGTGTGCCTTCTGCTTTCAGATGCTTGATTTCGAGACCTCAAATTCTAAATCTGAGGTCTCAAAATCAAATTCGTGGAAAATTACTTCCTTCTCAAAAACTACATTACTTTAGAGGGAGCCGTTTCTCACAATGTTTTATACTATCAACAGCTCCCCATTACTTGTTACCGAGTAAGGTTTTATGCCAATAATCACTTTGAGTAATTACCAAAAGTGTCCACTGCCTTTAACAGACATGGCGCACTAGAAATGCTCAACATTATTATGATTTCTTTTGATCTTAGGATGCTGACACCCAGGAAATGCCCGAGAGTGACCATCAGGAAGATGTTGAGCAACTGATTGAAGTGACTGGCTTCAAACCGTCCACAGGTGATGAGGTCCTTGGGTTCTATTTTGAAAATCGTGTAAAATCTGGAGGAGGGGAAATAGAGATGCTAGCGAGAGACCCTAAGACTGGTGCCGTCAGCATTACCTTCAAGAACCAATCAGGTGAGTTGTTATTTTAATAGCCATAAAAGCTTGCCTGGTGAGATTCAATCTTAAACACCAAATTCAACTTTGGTTTTATATCCCTTATCACTGTATACCCAACTAAAGAGTCTTTTTTTTTTTTTTTTTTTAACCCAACACTTACAAGGGTTCGGAGAGTGACCACACTTTGAAAGTGTTGAATCCAGCATTTCATATGTTAAATCTAGCATATTAAAGTATTTAGTCAACAATTTAAATGACAATTTAACGTTTCAAAAGCTGATCTAAAAATGCCAAGGATTTCTTTTGAGAAATGTTGAATTGACCCTTAAAATTGTTGAATTAACCCTTTTTGCGTTGGATCAACACTTTAAAATGCTAGATTTAACAAACAAAATGCTGGATCCAACACTTTCTAAGTGTTGTCACTCTCCGAGCTATTCAAAATCCGAGCTGATCTAAAAATGCCAAGGATTTCTTTTGAGAAATGTTGAATTGACACTTAAAATTGTTGAATTAACCCTTTTTGCGTTGGATCAACACTTTAAAACAAACAAAACGCTGGATCCAACACTTTCAAAGTGTTGTCACTCTCTGAGCTATTTGAAGTGTTTGATTCAACTCTTTAGGTTTTAGAGTGCTGTACTTTCCAGAGTTCTGTGAAGAAAAATCACAGGCATATTACTCTGGTGGGATTCGAACCCACGACCTTTGCAATTCTAGAGCAGTCATACCAACTATAGACCACCGAGATTGCCCGGTAGTTTAGAGGCAGTTCGAATCCAATGCTTCTTAGAAGCTGGTAACATTAACACCCTTGGAGGATTTATGTACAAGGATCCTTCCTCGCCCTACCAAATTCCAACATGGTAACTCAATGACCAACCCGATGGTCTCTTATTATTGTGGTATACCTGCAGCCAACTTAACAAAACGCTAGGATAACGTCTATAGTTGCGAGACTTAACTCGTCCTAAAGTCCTACGTTTAAGGGCAGTGGACACTATAAGTAATTACTCAAAATAATTATTAGCATAAAACCTGACTTGGTAAAGAGTAATGAGGAGCTGTTGATAGTATAAAACATTTTGAGAAACTGCTCCCTCTGAAGTACCGTAGTTTTTGAGAAAGAAGTATTTTTCAACGAATTTGATTTCGAGACCTCATCAGAGTTAGTTTTGAGGTCTCGAAATCAAGCATCTGAAAGCATACAACTTCGTGTGACAAGGGTGTTTTTTCTTTCATTATTATCTCGCAACTTCGACGACCAGCAGCTCAAATTTTCACAGGTTTGTTATTTTATGCATTTGTTGAGATATACCAAGTGAGAACACTGGTCTTTGACAATTACCAAATTATTAAGTTAGGAAGAATTTGGTGAAATCGGCGGCATGCGATCCAGTTAAAACACAATGAGTTTGTACAGGTGCAGTCTCCAGCCCAACAGAACCGAACAAAACACGCAGTTGGATTTTGATTGGGTTGTGGTGGTTTAGGGTTAGTTATTTGCTCACATTAATCTGGACACATCGCAGTAGTTTTTATGTAAGTCAAATCCATTAACTTTCAAAAACCTTTTTTGTAAAGTGAGGAGTTCTAAGTTTGAATAAATAGTTTCCTCTTGTGGAAGAAAAAAACTTTCAAAAAATGCAGTTGTAAATTTCTCCATGCTTTTCATATCTCTAAATAGATAATTAATTTTTGTTTAAAAAATATACACCGATGTATCTTAGAACTGTACACTTAGTACTTGCCCGAGTTCTGTGAAAAATTTATCACAGGCATATTACTCCGGTGGGATTCGAACCCACGACCTCTGCAACAGTAATATGCCTGTGATTTTTTTTCACAGAACTCGGGGTAATTGTACTGTATGAGTAAACAGTTCACGCTAAAATACATCGGTGTATATGGGTAAAAAGGAAAGAATATTCTTTATCCCCGATGCAATTAACATCTTCTAAATGTATTCTTTTAAAAAAACAGTTGCTGTTGAGGTGGAGAAGAGGAAGCACAAGCTAGCCTGTGCCAATCTAAATGTCAAACTGATCACCAAGAAGAAACGTCGTCCACTTCCGGTCAATGCACGATGTCTGTTTCTAGACGGGATACCAGATGGATGCTCCTCTGAGCATGTGAAGCTCTTTATTGACAATAGAGCATCCATGGATGAGGAACCCACAATCCAATATGGAGAGAAACCCGGAACAGCTATATGTACATTCTCACGTGATATCCCAGGTAATGAGGCAGTCTCTCATTTCAACTTGCACCACAGCTTGCAAAGCTGGACATTTTGTTAATGATAAAATGTACTAAAACTTGCTCTTCTTTTTACTTAAAGACTCTGGACACTATTGGTAACTGTCAAAAACTAGTCTTCACAGTTGGTGTATCTCAACATATGCATAAAATAACAAACCTCTGAAGTTTGCGCTCATTGGTCGTCAAAGTAGAGAGATGTTAATGAAAAAAAAAAAAAACACCCTTGTCACACAAAGTTGTGTGCTTTCAGATGCTTGATTTTGAGACCTCAAATTCTAAATCTGAGGTCTAGAAATCAAATTCGTGGAAAATTACTTCTTTCTCGAAATTTTATTCAGAGGGAGCCTTTTCTCATAATGTTTTATACTATCAACCTCTCCCCATTACTCGTTATCAAGAATGGATTTATGCTAATGAATATTTTGAGTAACTACTAATAGTGTCCACTGCCTTTAAACCAACCTCATCAGAATGATTTTTGAACAGGATAATAATAGAGATTGCCCAGAGTTTAGACGATTCAGAAGTGTTTTAATTCTTTGAATTGAAAGGCATTGGACACTATTGGTAATTACTCAAAATAATTATTAGCATAACACCTTACTTGGTAACCAGTAATGGAAAGCTGTTGGTAGTATAAAACACTGTGAGAAATGGCTCCCTCTGAAGTAACGTAATTTTTGAGAAAGAAGTAATTTTCCACGAATTTGATTTTGAAACCTCAGAATTGGATTTTGATGTCCCGAAATCAAGCATCTGAAAGCACATAATTTCGTATGACAAGGGTGTTTTTTCTTTCATTATTATCTCGCAACTTCGACGACCAATTGAGCTCAAATTTTCACAGGTTTGTTATTTTATGCATATGTTGAGATACACCAAGTGAGAAGACTGGTCTTTGACAATTACCAATAGTGTCCAGTGTCTTTAATAACAATTATTATGATGCGTGTTCCTATTTTCGTGCAATTTCTTTTTTAGCAGTTATCAATCTTTCAGCTTAACCATTTTAAGTGTTCAAGATAATTGCATTGGACTTAGTGTACTTTTAACATTCTCTCATACTTTAGATTTGGATGATGTTGTAACCAAAGTTTCTAAGAAGACAATGCAAGGTTTTGTAATAACAGCAAGGAAAGTTCAAGAAGCTGATGCAATCTTGGTAACAGGTAAAATGTTTTTTTCCTGAATTTATATTTTGGATGATCCTTTGTAGTATTATCATATTGTATATTATTGTTTTTATATTGCATGGGTGGCTTATGTGTGCGTGTGTGTGTAATTTAAAATGCCCACCTCTCATTATTATAAAGCCCTGTGCTTAATTTTATAGAGCGGCTTAAGCAAACAAAGTAGCTATATGCACAATCAAATTATGCTTACGAGCATAATGTTACCGGCCAACTTCCATGCCACATGTACAATTTTTTACTGCATCCGGCTCATTTCTGCTTAGCAGAAAAGTGTTAATCATATTGCTAATGCAGCTCTATGGCATCTGGCCCAGGTTTGGTTCCTGGGTAAAAAGGGCCATTATGTGAGGAGAGTTATTGGTTCTCTCCTCTTCCAAGTAGGGTTTTCTTCGGGCCTTCCGGGGTTCCTCTCTCTCTTCAAAAGTCGAACGATGTGCTTCGTCGTCATTGGGTCATTGTGGCTGATGCCAAAGGCAGCGTTCATAATTCAGCTGCAAGTAAAGATGATTATGCCTCTAAAAAAATTATTATTATTATTATATTTTAGCAATTTTCAGCCACTTCAAAGATATCACCTACTATTTTAACAAAATGCTGTAGGATTTTAAGAAATACAATGTACCCTTGCACTAATAATAAGTAATATGCTTTATTAATGATGTTAATAATATTTTACACTAATTGTTTGCTTGTTTAATTGCAAAATTTTATTGAACAGAGTTTTCCAAAGGCGTAAGTTTGGAGACTATTGAGTTGTATTTTGACAACAAGAAGAAGAGTGGAGGCGGTGGAGTGAGAGAGGTACAACCAGGACAGATGGATGGACAGGCAATCGTTTACTTTGAAGACTGGAAGGGTACGTGTTCAGATAATTTAATTGACATTTTGATTTTTTGTTTGTTTTAGCCATTCAACTTCAAAATATTACTCATAGTACTCGGTGCATATAGGTAAAAACCAAAATGAATATTCTTTATCCCCGATGCAAATTTAACATCTATTATTACTCATAATGTTATTGACAGTAAGTTTTGAAGAACATGTTTTATTCCATACAGAAAAGCACTCAAATGATTTGAATTACTACATGTGACCCACTCTGTGAAAATGAGTCAGATGTCGCCCAATGCATTTAATTGAGTAATGGACAGTTTGATGTGGAAAATATCAAACAAAATATTTGCATGGTAAACCTCTAGAACACTTATTTTTAGGCAATAAAGCTATGAATGTGATCATACTTTAGTCTAATTTGTATCCTTTTGCGCGAAATGATATTTTAAAACATCACTTTACTAGTAATTCGTTTTAAAAAAAATGAAACATTGGCTGATTTTAAATGGGAGTAACTCAGCAACGTGATACACCCCAAAGTTTAGTAACTGCTGATGGTGTGTACTTTCCAACCATTCCAACCGTGCATAAAACTCCATTTTGTTAAATTGTCAACATCTGACTCATTTTCAAGCTACTGTGGTGATCATTTTTTTTCGTGAACAATTGAAATTTTTTAGGGATTCTTTGAAACGTGGGTAAAGTTAGGGAGGATAGTATACTACTAAAATAAAATGCATTGATTTATCCTGTTTGGTTGGATTATGCCAGCATTTGGAAATTGATTTTGTTTTTCTTCTGGAAACCATACTTGTGATTATGTTTAATGGTGCGTGTATTTCTGTTTTCTCACTTATGCCTACTAGTTGTGAATGATATATTGCGTATAGATCACAAGATTGGTGGAAAAGCAGTTAAAGTTGAATCGTATCATGATTGTCTGGGGAAACTGAGCCATGGTGATCAGGCGTCCGTCTCTGACATCTCTGGCAAGACACGCCCTGAACAGTTGAAAAGAGGTACCGGTAATGTAGCATCGAGCATCGAGGGAGCTGAAGCACAAGAGACTCGCCAGAGGAAAGTTGGGATGAAGAAACTACAAGTAGGCCAAACTAGAGTTCAGGCACCATTCCAAGGAGAACAGAGAAGCAATGCAAGTGTTGCTTCTAAAATATAAATGCATAACATTAACAAAGTTTGAAGGGTCGGTACACATTTGGTTTAATGACTCTGGAAAATAAATGGCAATTAAAACTTGCTTGGAAAGAAGTATAGCAGCTTTGGGTAATAATGCATCTTGACAAACTTTTCGGTTCCAAGTACTGCGATCATGGAAAAATATATCTTTATTTTTTATCCCCCAAATTTTGAATCTGAGAAGCGTTACTGCAGTAATTATTCTTAGACGGTATATTCCAATTGCAGATACCATCATTCTTCCTGCTCATCAGACATATCCGCTTCCGCTTTAAAGAACACGTTGCCTTGGATCGGTCGAGTTGGTTTTCGAAAAGCGTTTGTAACCGCTTGTTATAAAATGCATATGGTTAGAAAGATGTTTTAAAAGTAGAATACAACGATCCACACAAATTTGCCTCGAAATTGCACGGTTTTCCTTTTACTTTGCGAACCAACACGGTCGGCCATTTATGGGAGTAAAAAATTTGACTCCCATTTTAATGGCTGACCGTGTTAGTCGACGAGGTAGAAGGAAAACCATGCAATTTCGACTGATACGCAATTTCGTGTGGATCATTATATTCTACTTCAAAAACATCTTTTTAATCATAAGCATTTTATAACAAACGGTTACAAACGTTTTTTCAAAGACCAACTCGACCGATCCAAGGCAATGTGTTCCTTTAAGATATCGGCTTTGATTGAAATAAACAGTGGGTTTCAATAACCAAAAATGTAGGGGTCTATACAATCTCAAACATCATGTAATCCTGATGAGCAAGGATTGGCAAATTGGCTTTCAATGAGCTTTAACAATGTACAAATTTAGTCCTCGAGTTATCAAGAGTAGCAGATAAAGCCAAATAAATCTCTTTAAAACTCTGTGTGCATTCCTTTACCTTTTTGATGTTCAAGTGAACAACAACTGTGTATGTATTGTAAGAGCTGAAGTTTTGATTTTTTTTTTTTTTTTTTTTGCTCTTAATTATTTTGTAACATTAGGATGTTGACACTCAGGAAGGGTTCCAAGGTAAACTTACTGAAGATTATGAGCAACTAATCGAAGTGACTGGCTTCAAACCATCCGCAGAAGATGAGGCCATTGGGCTCTATTTTGAAAACAGTCGCAAGTCTGGAGGAGGTGAAATAGAGACCATGGAGAGAGACTCTAAGACGGGTGCCGTCAGAATTACCTTCAAGGACCAATCGGGTAAGTGGTAACATGCCCACTAAAGCTTGCAATGTGGAGGTTAAGGGCACTGGACACCTATGGAAATATTGTCAAAGGCCAGTCTTCTCACTTGGTGTATCTCAACATATGCATGAACTCAACTGGTCGTCGAAGTTGCGAGATAATAATGGAAGAAAAAAGAACCTTTGTCACACGAAGTTGTGTGCTTTTGTTTGCGGAGTATAGTTTTTAGGCCGCGATCGCTGTGATTCTGTCTGGAATCCGAAAGCTTTATATATAAACAACATTTTGTAAAAATGCCTTTTCCAAAAGACGCAAACTACTTGGGAAAATTACCAAGAAAAACAAAACAACAGCAATGGGAATTAAATCAGAAACCAGGTGGAAAACCACTGCCAGGACCAGCCTGCAGTAGAGGGTCCTGCTGAAGCAGGGATATCTATGCTGTGTAAAGTACTTTGCAGACCAAGCTGGACAAATACTAGAGATTAAACAAGTAGATTTTTAGCAGCCCTTTGAACTTGGTCACGGAGCCGGGTTTTTATTTTGAGTGGGAGATGGATTTCAGAATCCCAAAGCCTGCAAAGTTAAGAAATACACTACTTTTGTTAATTCCTCCACTTTGTTCACGAAATATGTTCTTAAAAAATAATACAGTTGCTGTTGAAGTGGAGAGGAAGAAGCATCAGCTAGCCGGCGCCATTCTGGATGTGAAACTGATCACCAAGAAGAAACGTCGTCCACTTCCAATCAATGCACAATGTCTGTTTCTAGAAGGAATACCAGATGGCTGCTCATCTGAGCATGTGAAGCTCTTTATTGAGAATAGAGCATCCATGGATGAGGAACCCACAATCCAATATGGAGAGAAGCCTGGAACAGCTTTATGTACATTCTCATATGATATCCCAGGTAACGGTGGTGGCTTCATTTAGGCATCAGATGAAATAGATTGATACAACAACGATTTAAACTATGCTACTTTGAAGAATGTAGGGGAAAAAACATCCTCAACTAAAGTCGTAATAAAGATGAGCAAGGATTGGCCAACCTTTTGGATAATAATAATAATAATGATAATGATAATGATAATGATAATGATAATGATAATGACAATGACAATGACAATGACAATGACAATGGCAATGGCAATGGCAATGACAATGACAATGACAATGACAATGACAATGACAATGACAATGACAATGACAATGACAATGACAATGACAATGATAATGATAATGATAATGATAATGATAATGATAACAATGAACACTTTTAAAGCGGCAGCACAAGCGGCGCTCATGGTGCTGCTCTACAAAAGAACAAATATCAATCAATGAAAGTAGCAAAACAAAAAAAGAAAAAGAAACTTGACAAAAAGCTTCTCTTTGAAGATGAAGTTTTAAACTGTTCTTGAATATGTTGAGTGATTTTTGATAGTTTCACAGTTTCCGGGTGGGAGTTTCAAAGCCTCGGTGCTGAGCTCCCCCCCATCGATGAAAGTGGCTTTCAATGAATGACAGTATTAAGATGAAACAAATTTAGTCCTCTAGTTATCAAGGGTGATTATATAGCATGTGGGGTTAGGGGTTAGGGTTGGGGTTATAAAGTCCTTCACCTAAACCATATGATTTCTAAGGTTATGACATTGACAGATTGAATGCAACCTTCTCTTTACTGTTTTAGAATTGGATGCTGTTATAACCAAGATTTCAAAGAAGAAACTCCAAAGCGTTGACATAACAGCAGCAAAAGTTCATGAATCCGATGCAATTCTAGTACAAGGTAGATATTGTCTGTGCTAAATATTTCGTTTTTTAGGTGTTCGGGCCAACAGCCCGGAACACCTCTTATTTTTGTTCGTTTTTTTTTTTTTTATTCATACTTCTTCTTCTTCTTCTCTACGTCCCTTGTCCCCTAACACAAAACATCTTTTCAAAATTCGTATGAACTTGAAACTTCACACATAGTTAGATGTTCATTAGGAGAAGAAAAATGTGTAGTTACGTCATGATGACGTCATCCATTCTTGAGTTATGAAAATTCAAAGTTTATTATTTCAAAAATTCATAACTTTTGATCTACATGAGGGATTCTTACAATCGAAACATCATCGGAATTGTCTTTGAAAACTCTGTAAACGCCCCACAGACATAACCCCATTTTGATGTTGTCTTCCGGCTCAAAAGAGAGGTTAAAAATTTCAAAATTCACGTCTAAAGAACAACATAAATCCCCATTGGTATGTGCATAAACATTGCACGTAGGCATACACACAACGTGTTGTGTATGAGCGGTTCAGCAGAGTCACGCTCCAGTGATCATCCATAGAGCGCGAAAAAGCTTCATGAAAAATAGTCTTCGTTCTAGGCGGTTAAAACATACATGCCCCTTACAGTCTTTTCTACAGTCGTCAATATTTCCTAAGTTCATATTTCCTAAACTACATAAGCTATTTTGACAATCTATACATCATATGAAAGGGCTTTACGTACTTTACAGAAATGGATATGTTTGTGAACTTTCGTTGACCTTTTGACCTGTTTAAACCGGAAGTGACTGTGAAATGATTTGAAAGGGCGTTGTTTGTTGCCTTTTAGGTTGAAATATACATCCTTTGATGCTTTACCACCACAGCATACATGTCTGGCAAAGGTCTGGTTTTAAACAAATACTACCGATGACGTCACCAAACATACACTTTTACATGATGACGTAATCATGTTGTTTTGACAGTTTTTGCAATTTGAATCATTTATTACAAATCTTGAGAACAAAGCAAGGTGTAATATTTGTTTTTTAATCCAGGTTTTTACTCCCGGAAACCGAACACCTTGAGTTTGTTCACAAACTCTCAATCTCTAGTTGTTTTTGTTTTTTTAATTATTGGTTTATTAAAACGCATTCAAACATCGCAACTACAAGCTGAATTGAGTTTAAAATACAGAGATTCATAAAAAATCGAAATATTTAAAAATTAAAAAAAAAACATTAAGAATTACAATTTGTTTTATACATTAAAAGGGTAAACTGGCTCGTGCCAGTAACAAATTAGATAAAACAAAAAATTGCACAGCAAGTCACATTAAAGAAACAAGGCGAAGGGTTGGGGACAAAAGGCAAGCCAGCTGAGTGAACAAAAATCAAGAGCTATTGTTGAGTGCTTGGAGAAGGGATGGAATGCAACTGTTTTTGTAACGACCAGTTCTACATTTTTGGGGGCACATTTTGTTGGCATTCCGCAAGTTGTTGGTTTTTTTTGTGCCTGTAGTTTTTAGATTCAAACAAGGTCTTACCAAAATTGACAAATAAATGTCTCAGTCTATCAGTGATTGTAGGTAAACTGAACAATTGGCATATTTCCACATACATGTATGATGTTGGTGTATTTGGCTGACCAGCCAGAATGATAAGAAAAGCCCTTTTTGTAACCTTTCAAGGGTTATGAGTTGTGTTTTAGTAAGTCCAGAGTACCAGATAGGACAGGCGTATTCGATAGTAGGTCGGACATATACATAACATATACAGTTAACAGATCCTTGACAGAAATAAAACACCGTGTAAGCTGGTGTAAAAAGAACAGTCTTCGGTTAAAATTACCACACAAGTTGTTCACTTGGGAATCCCACTTCAAATTACTCTGTATATAAATACCCAACAATTTCAGACAATCAGTGTGATTAATTTGAGAATCTAAAATGTCGAAGGTGGGTGGATCAGGTTGGTTTCGTTGAAAACTGATATTCATGTACTGGCATTTGGCGGGATTAAGTTTCATTTTATTCAGATCAGTCCGTTGATTTAGGTCAATAAGCACATTTTGCATGTTGGAGCTCTCGTTGGGATTAGAGAGGGTCTGACTTAAAGTCAGGTCATCGACATATTTTGTATGATATTTTGCAGTGTTATATGTAACTTCAACCACGCCGAGACAGCAGGGCCCAACTTCATGGGACAGATTAAAGCAGAAATTTGTGCTTAAAAATTTCCTTCTTCTTTGGCAAAACATGATACATGTAGTACGTGGGACATAATACTTTGGCTGGTAACCCTTTTCTGTTAAGCAGCTCCTTTGAATTTAGACCTGGGGTGGATTTCACAAAGGTAGTCCTAAACTTAGGACTAGTCCTAGGCAATGCTAAGAGATAGGAATCGTCCTAAGTTAAGCCCAGTAACTCATCCTAACTTAGGACTGGTCCTATCTCTTAGCATTGCCTAGGACTAGTCCTAAGTTAGGACTACCTTTGTGAAATCCACCCCTGGTTCTGTAAAAACATTTGGGAAACTAATTGCAAAAAGTAACCGTACACCAATTTTCAGTAAAGGACTACAGAACTTGTACTACTGATGTTAACTTTCCTTTTGTTTGTGTACATTGTATCTTCCTTATTAAGGATTTTCGCAAGACACAGGTGTGGAAATGATTGAGTTGTATTTTGACAGCAAGAAGAAGAGTGGAGGCGGTGCAGTGAGAGAGGTACAACCAGGACCCATGGATGGACAGGCAGTTGTCTACTTTGAAGACTGGAATGGTGTGTTATTTATATAACTTAATAGTCAAACCAAACTAAATGGTCTTCTTTTTGATAAAACTAACAGCCGTTTAAGACAGGTGCTTAAGAGTCGCGCCAAACCAAATATAGTAATAACAATAACATCAAAAGTGTTATAGTGCACGTATCTCCCAACAAGGTACTCAAGGCGCTTAGTATATTATACAGAAAGAAGGGTTATTGCAAGTTATGAATTCTGAGACCCAACTATGTAGCACCTCAAGGGTTTACAATAGGTGCCACAGCCAGGAACCCCTTCTCTTTTCGATAGTGCACTTGGTTCTTTACATGCGTTACACAACACATGGGACCAGCGGCTTTACGTCCCATCCGAAGGATGAAGCAATGGTTAAGTGTCTTGCTTAAGGACACAAGTGTCATGGCTGGGGATTCGAACCCACACTCTGCTGATCCAGAGTTTTAATTTGAGGCTTTAACCGCTCGGCCATGACACTTCCAAATGCAGTGAGTAACAAATTAATTCACCCTGTTTGTATTTTTCTTTAAAAAGAATTTAATCATTTGCTTTCATACCTACAGTGGTTCAAGACGTTTTAGCAAGAGGTCTTCATAAGCTTGGTGGTAATGATCTACTAATCGACTCATACCATGAGTTCCTTGGAAGACTGAGCCCCCTTGATGCCCCAACTCCACATACCCCTAAACCAGTGTCGGTAAAAGTACAGGAACCTATTATGGAGTTCCTCTATGGGAAAGGTGAGAATACAAAGAAGAAGTTGCTGAAAGACTTGGCCAAGGCAAAAGCCAAACTGCTGTGGCCGGATGGTTCTCAGAAGTCGCAAGCTAAACTAGAACCAATAATAGACGAATCCCAACAGCCATGGTTGAACTGGGAAAAAGAAGCTGTCGATGTTCTGACTCGCTTTATGGGAGGATGCAAATTAGCCAGAGTTCCAGTTCCACAAACACTGTGGAAGGGTTTTGCTGATAAACTGCAGAAGATGACTACAGCTTGCTCGATGGTCCCAGATGCTCAACTTCATGAAGTGATACTGGTCGGAGAGCAACGAGATGTTGATGACACTGAAGTAAAAATAAATTTGGTCACCACAAAGTTACAGAAGGATGCTGACTATGATGCTGCGCAAGCAACAGAAGACATCAACTGGGATGCAGAAAAGTTACAGCTGTTTACCTTGTGTGGGATTAAACAAGAGATCGAAAAGTCCTTTCCAGCTCTGAAGATCACAATTTTCAACTCTCCTGGTAAAACCGGCATCACACTTGATGGAGTAAGATCAACCATCAAAGAAGTGGAGCTAAAGATAAGGAGGATGATGGACAGTTTGGAAAAGACAGAGTTCAAATCTGGGAGTATCAAAGTGCGATTTGTTCAGCATGTTCCGGACAAAATTCATGAAGTTCTAGGGTCACAGAATATTCGTGCAGCTTGCAGTGGATCTGATGATGGGAAGATCACAATACACGGTGCTACTAGCAGAGATATCAGGGAGGCTAAAGCATACATCGACAATGAAATAGATGAAGATGTGATTGTCATCAAAGGTTCTGCATTAGCTGTTGTACAAGGCCACGAGGGGAAGAAACTTGTAGACTGTATCAACAAGCAAAAGTTGGTCATGGTGGAAATGAAGCAAGGTATGTATATACTGATAGAGTATAAAATATTGAAATTTATATTATCCAACAAATATTTTGGGTTTAACAAAGAAAAATTGATGATAGAGGGATTTATAGGCACTGGATACTATGGTAGTTGCTCAAAATAATTGTTAGCATAAAAACTTACTTGTTGGCGATCAATGGAATAATGTTGATAGTATAAAACAATGTGAGAAATGGCTCCCTCTGAGGTAACGAATCTTTTGAGAAAAGTTATTTTCCATTATAATATTTGAATTTGATTTTGAGACCTCAAAATGTGATTTTTTTTGGGCCCCGAAATCAAGCATCTGAAAGCACAAAATTTTGTGGGACAAGGGTGTTTATCCTTCCATTACTAGCTCGCAACTTTGTCGACCAATTGAGTTCAAATTTTCACAGGTTTGTTATTTTATACATATGTTGAGATACACCAAGTGAGAAGACTGGTCTTTCAGAATTACCAAAGGTGTCCAGTGTCTTCGAACGACCTCCCTATAGATAGTTCCCACATGACGTAAATCGGCCATCTTTACGGGCAATTTGGAACACATAGGCATGCAGCACGCGCAGAATTCACAGAACTGGTTTCACGATTGGTTAGTAAACAGCGTGGTTACGTTAATAAACTGAGCGCTTGACGCGCCTGCAAGCTTAAAATGCACTTTGCCCGTAAAGATGGCGTCTATTGCAATTTATCTATAGTGTTGAAGCCTCCCTATTTTGTCAATGTTCGTGCCAGTCAGAAGCTATTCGAACTGTAACTGCCTACGTATTGGGATCACACCAATACAACATGGAAAACAACAGGAAAAAGATCACCTTATAAGGGGACGCGACTTTTTGTTTAAAAAATCAAGTAGTAAACCACAAGTAAAAGAGAAACTTGAACTATTTGTAGATAAGCTTGGTACATTTGAATTAATGTTGAGTTGGGCAAGGACAAATTGCTCTAGTTGGATTTGAACCCTCAACCCCGGGATTATTGACCCTTTGCACAGCGTGGAACGCACTTCCTAAAGCAACTTTCCGGCTGCCATGACAGTGGTCAAAGTAGCACTTGTGGGGGCGCTGACACGCATATGAAACTTGTGAAACTTGGTGAAACTTTCTGATCAATTGGAGGCATTATGGCGAGGGTCTCCAATTGATCAGAAAGTTTCACCAAAGGTCACTCGTTCGTTTACACAGTCATGCAAAATATGTGTGTTTCTTTGACCGCTGTCATGGCGGATGGAAAGTTGCTTTAGGAGGTGCGTTTCACATTGTGAAAAGCGCGTCTATTGTGCCGACGCTCTACCAATTGATCTACAATGCCGGTCATATCTCATTGGGCCCCCTGCCCCCTTTCCATGCTGGTTCTGATTGCACGGATTGCACGATCTTCTGCTTGCACGGTCTTCTGCGCTCCAGTCGACGTTGAGCGGGGGGACGGGGGAGAGAATATATTTCTTGGCAGTGGAGTGGTTCTATGTAACGGGAATGGGTGGCCCAAGCATTTTGGCTTGGATTGTAGCTCTCTGTTTTGTCTGTGGTTTATCACTTGATAATATGTTTATCTTAGGGCCTATTGTTGAGTGATATTTTATGACAAATTGTTCGACAGTGTTTTTAAACCAATATATTTGTTTACTTTGCAGACAGTATCGAGCTCGCGGGATTCCAGTCTAAACTGGAAGAAGCAAAGTCTCAGATCACAAAGTTCCTTAAAAACACAACAATGTACAAGGAACACATTCCTTGCTGCGCTGCCGACATAAAGACAATCAATGACCTCTGGCGTGAAGAAGTTGAGTTTGCAGAAATGGACAATCAGGCAAATTATGTCAAAATAGAGTCGAAGACACATGGGAGCCAAACCGGTTTTACTATCGAAGGCAACCAAGAAGGTATCGAAAAAGCCCGAAAGTTTTGTCATGGGATAATTGAAAGACTTAACAGAAATCAAAGAGTCCCACCCGTAAGTGATAAGGCACGCACACGTTTTGAAGATTATACTGAGGTGCAGTCTCCAGATCAATCAGAAGATAGCACAAGTAACACCAATGGTGTCCCCGTGAGAGTGCCAATGCAGCAGCAATACAGCCAACAAGATACGGGACATAAGCTACGTCGCAAGAAGTTAGCAAGATCAGCAGACAGTGAGCAATTGTTACAGACTTGGCCAAGAGATGAAACCGATTCTAAGATCGGACCAAGTCGGTCTTCCCAACGGGGAAACCTGTTTCAACGATTCATGCTTCCAAAGACAGTTGCCAGGAGCGACGAAAAATTTGTAACCAATGGACTGACTATTGTTGTACGCAGAGGGGACATAACAAAGCAGCAAGTAGACGCCATCGTCAGTCCTTCAAATCCCAAGATGCAGCATGGTGGAGGTGCAGCAAAGGCAATAGAGATGGCTGCTGGGCCACAGTTGGGCTCTTTCTGTGCCGGTGTGTTGATGAATCGGCCCAATCAACCACTGCAGGCCTCGGAATGCATTGTTTCACCTGGCTTCAATCTCAGCTGCCGGCATATCATCCATTCTGTGGGACCAGGGCAAAACATGAGCCCCCGGCAGTTTAACAGTATCTTAAACCAGGCATTTGTTAACTGTCTCCTAAAAGCAGATGAATCCAAGGCCCAGTCACTGGCGATGCCGTTAATCGGTTCGGGTGCTGTCGGTGCGCCGAAAGAGGATTGTGCGGAGTTGCTCATTCGTGCTTTAGTCAATTTTAGTAGCATGCCAAACAGGTTTTTGAATGAAGTATATTTAGTGAATATTGATACAGAGGCAACTGAGGCACTCGTGCAGTGTTGTAAGGATATTATTTAGCCCATCAGTGTCCGAAAACCCCCTATACGTATATATGCCAAATTCATGTTGGTGAATAAACATGTTGGGAAGCACACGTTGAAAATATCGAGCAGGCAGGCAGGGCCCAGGGCCCAATTTCATAGAGCCGCTTATTAAGCACACAAAGTAGCTGAAGCACAGCGAAATTAAGCTTACCAGAATAAGGTTACCAGCCAACGTAACTTGTCACATGTACAATTTGTGACCGACCGGTATCCTGCTTATTTGCTTAGCAGAAAGGTGTTAAGCATGAATTTGTGCTTAAGCAGGTTTGCGACAAATTTTGGCCCAATTTAATGGCTATGCTGACTTCGGAATTCAGGGCTTACTGCCCGTAGAATCACTCGGCCACTTCTTGACTTTCCGTTAAGCATTTTATTGTTTTAACCTGTACATTTTATTGATTGTTTAATTGAAACAAAATTGTTGCATGTAGATAAAGCACATTATAATGCTTACCTAGACGTATAATTATAAGGGTCCTTACATTCAAAGTGATGGTCCCTGTAAGCATGGATATAAGCATGGAGGTAGAAAGTGACTGAGAAGTGAACATTATGTAAACGTGGACACTATAACTCAAAATACGTTTTAGCATAAAAACTTACTTGGTAACGAGTAATGGAGAGGTGTTGATAGTATAAAACATTGCGAGAAACGGCTCCCTATGTAGAACTTAGTTTTCGATAAAGAAGTAACTTTCTAATGATTTGATGAGACATTAACATTTGAGGTCTTGGAATCAAGCATCTGAAAGCACACAACTTCGTGTGACAAGGGTGTTTTTTCTTCCATTATTTTCTCGCAACTTTGATACACCAAGTGAAAAGACTGGTCTTTGACAATTACCAAAGTTGTTCAGTTTCTTCAAAGGCCGGTTCATACTTCTTGCGAATGTGAATTTTGACGTCATGGTAACTCGCATCGGTTTTGCTTTTTCGGGAACTGCAACTAGATTTCGTCTCTTCAGAAACAAGTTAATAATAAAAATGAAATTACAAAAAGTACCTTAGTATCTAAATCAAGTGAGCTTTTTGCATTCATCTAGTTATCGCCCATTTATTTTAGAAATTATTAGGCATGTAAATCTGACTGTGTAAATATAGATTAATTATTTGGGGCGAGTAAGAATTATTTACATAATAAGCGAGATTTGAACTTGATGACCTTCGGGTTTAAATTTAAGGGTCTATGTACATTTTGTAGGACAAAAAACACAATGTCTACAGATTTACATTAAACTTACACAGTTTGAAAATAATGATAGCATAAAGCTTCCCTGAAAATATTACTTGCTGAGGTGCTGTCAATTTTGAGAAATGAGTAAAACAATGTCATATACATTAGATAACAATAATGTTTGTAAGGTCAAAATTGTAACTAATTATTTGCTCAGAAAAAAAATCAGTCGTGTTTAAATTAAGTTATCAATGTCGTTTAATGAAAAGGCTATGAAATTGAATTTATATATTATAAACTTATATTGTTGCATACAAACATTTTAGATTTAACCGTCACCAATGCTTATGGCATCAATAATTTGTTTAATGGGATTCTTGTAAATAAATCTTTACATAATTATATTATTATCGGATATTCTTCATTTTAAAACTGTGCGTTTATCATTCAAATCACTGGTCCATGACACTTCAAAACCACAATGTGCCTGTAAACCATTCATAATTAGTACAGATGCAGCACTGCATTATAAGTATCTTTAGAACATAATATAGTTGCATCACTCTGAAATTACGTAACACAGGTACTTTTTTCTTAACGGGAAATGCAATTTAAACTTGTTTAATAACGCGTTTGTTTACCATATAAACGTACAATTTATATTTGTACACTTCTTTTTTTCTTTTTCTTTTCGAGTGGAGTTATTCTACTCCCTTTATTCAACAAACGATAACAAACATCACTTAATCTACATTAATAAAGAAGCATAATAAATACTGCTATTACATAGCAAAAACAAACATTAAATAAAAACAAAACAAAACAACAAAATGTCACTTCTTAATTTGTCGTAATTGTCGATAAAATAATGAGGCACAGACCTCAAGGTTTTGAAAAATTAGAAACACTTTTGCCGTTGACGGTGCGTCAAAACGACAATACGTCCTGTTTGGGAGTTTGCTTTGTTATACCTCCATGCTGCAATTTTCAAATCGGAGCTCACACATGTGACGTAACAGCTTTTCGCGAATCTTTCTGAAGTGAAAAGCAATAGATAAGGGTATTCAAATTGCTTGTTTTTACCCAGTAAAAATCTATGTCTACTCATGCAAACTCAGTTCCCTTGTTGATTGGAAATTAATTTAAATGAAGTCAGCAAAGATCATGACTTGCTGTTTTCGTTCTTGTTTTCGAGTCTATTCCGTCAATAGTTAAATATCATACCTATTCCCACTATACTTGTTTCTGTTAGACCATTTGTGGTTTTTTTCTTGTCTTTTTCTTGTTCTTATAGAGTCTATGCCGTCAATAGTTAATTATCGTACCTACTCCCACTATACTTGTTTCTGTTAGTCCATTTGTGTTTTTTACTTGTCTGGGCATGTCTACCACAAGCTTTGGATCTTCTGGTTATTCCCCCACTTTCAACTCCTCTCAATACTGTTCTTTGTTATTGTTATTTTGATTCTCTGTTTGAATGGAAATAAATATCTTGAACTGAAAATTAAATAATAATGGACATTTGTAAAACTCCACATCTATCAGAAAGACACTACTGGCGTGTAGAAAAAGGACTCTGCTAATAACGGTACTTAAAGGCAGTGGACACTATTGGTATTTAGTCAAAATAATTTTTAGCATAAAACCTTACTTGGTAATGAGTAATGGGGAGAAACGGCTCCCTCTGAAGTGATATAGTTTTCGATTTTGAGACCCCAAGTTTAGAATTTGAGGTCTCGAAACCAAGCATCTCAAAGCACACAACTCTGTGTGACAATTGGGTGTTTCTTCTTTCGTAGCTATCTCGCAACTCCGACGACCAATCGTGCTCAAATTTTCACAGGTTTGTTATTTTATGCATATGTAGATATACACCAAGTGAGAAGACTGGTCTTTGACAATTATCAATAGTGTCCACTTTCTTTAAAGCTATAAAAGACTGACCAAGTATACTTGTTAATGTGTCGTTAGTCCATTTGTGTTTTTGTTTGTCTGGGCGTGCCTCCTACAAGCTTTGGCTTATCTGGTCATGCCCCCGTTTCCAATTCTCCTCGATACTGTTCTTAGTTATTGATTTTTTTGTATCTGTTGGAATGGAAAATAATGTCTTGAAATGAAATAAAAAATTAAAGCATCACATTATGAAGATTGTCTATTTTTAAAAGAACTTTAGCATAAATCTCACAGAAATCAAGCATTTATATCTTCGAAGTTCGAAGCAAAAGATACTTTGTGTAAATTGTGTATACTTCGCGGGCGAGTATTGGTTGCAGTTAATTCAATTATAGCTTATTTTCAGTGTGATTGGAACTATATATAGTAAAGGTTTTCAACATCAAGTGAGGTTGGAAACACCTTTAGTGTAACAAATAATTGTATTTGGCTTTAGGTTGGTTTATTATTATTTCGTAGTCAAACTGATCTCTATATGAAAAAGGTAAAAAAAAAAAAAAATAATAATAATAAAAACGTCGTTGTTATTAAAAAGCCCAAACATCTCACGTCCCACTTCGAGACTTGTAAAAAAAAACGCGAGATACTGGCTTTAGATCCCGTCAGGTACCTACCTGGGTGAAACCATTGCATTTATAATGCCAGTGCATGTCGCTGATCCTTGCGGATAAAGACTGTTGGGCACCAGTCCCAGTATAATTTGTATTATCTCCACCAACAAAATGGGCGACTCTAAATGCAGCGGACATACTAGGTAATTTTGGATTTGTTTAGACCATGGAGGCCCTCCTCCATGTTTAGACCTATAGGTATTAGCACGTTGCATGCCATGTACACATACAGTTCTTAGATCAATTCATTTACACTACGATATTAATTTTTGTTTTTATCCCATACACCGATGCATATTAGCACTGTATGCTCAGTACTTTCCCGAGTCCTGTGACAAAACAAATCACAGGCATATTACTCGGGTGGGATTCGAACCCACGACCCTTGAGATTCTAGAGTACCAACTAGTTTTATACCTAGACTGCCCGGTAGCTAGAGGCACTTATAAACTGCTGGATACTTGAGCCAATTATTACAACACAACACTGAGCAGGAAAAACCTGATGATAAATCTCGTTGCATTCCACTCGCATTCCTTGAGTGTTCGTTTGGAGTCCTGAATGAATTACTTGTGTGTACCATTTGAATGAGTGTAGCTAAATGCTTTCATGGTACCCGTGGCTCTTTGTGATGCACCAATCCTATTTCGGTAAACCAATCAAAAACCGTTCCAGAAAACATAAGAATTAAGAGCGAAACGCTACATGGACTGTATAAGACCGATTTGGATGCACATTCTTTCAATAACAACTAAACCAAAGTCTCATCGCTATCGGTTGTGGTGTGAGAGCCTTGCAGTGTCTCACACACGGAGTGTGTACCAGAGTTCTGGATCTGGATATATACGTTAACGTTGGTTGCCTATGCAGGATTGGTGCTCAAACAGTAGAAATACAAGTGCCTCTAGGCTAATAAACAAGGGCCTGAAGAAAACGAGTGCTATACGTGTATTTTGATAAGTGAACGGTGGCAATGCACCTTTGCAAGACTTTAGACAATGGGTGCAAGTAAAAACAGCTTCCACTGCTCAAAGATTAGGAGGAAAACAAGAGACTTATCCCAGGGAAAACCCACGCAGTCAAGTAGGGACTGAAAACACAATCCTATAGTACCCCTGGTGGGATTCGAACCAGGGTCCCAGAGGTGGAAGGCGAGGCAAGACACCAATATACGCCAACCTGACTGAAATCGAGAGCTGCATGGACTGTGAAACGTTTTGGATGCACATTCACATTCTTTCAAAAACAACAACAACCCAAACACCCGGTTCTACACAGGTTCGGATACAACCTCAACTATTATGGTGAGTTTTGCCGCAAAAATCAAGATGTTCGTTTGATTTCTAATTTTTCTGACCTCGTTAAAATAATGCATTTACCACCAATGACTCGAATGGTTTTTGTTTTACATTCTTGCCAATTTTGACCAGCTTTTATGACAGTCTTTGGGAAAGCGTGCACACTACAGGCCATACGTGTTTTTACAAAATCGGCAACCAGGGCCCAATGAGGTGCTAAACACAAAACTAAGCAAAATTCGACATTAGCACTTATCACACTGTGGTTCATTTCACAAAGATAGTCATAACTTGGGACTTTTAAGTCCTATAGAGTAGAGTTATAATAACTCTACTCTATAGGACTTAAAAGTCCTAAAAGTTAAAACAACTTATTGGCTAGTCCTAAGTTAGGACGCGTAACTCGTCCTTGCTTGCCAAGTTTTACTTATTTTTGCCCGTAGTTTTATGAAAGTCTTTGGGAAAGCATGGACCACGGGGCGGTTGCGTTTTGACATTTGTTTTTAGGGCCCAATTTTCATACTATCAATCAGGCAAACTATCCAATGGCATAGGCTTATTTTAGTGTCATCTGTGACCGGTTGCCTGCAAATTTGCTTTTTCTGTATGTTTTCACTCTATGTTATCCTTGTTCACTTGATTGCTTCTGTTGCACAAGTAAAGGGCCTATAATAATTATGTGCGTTTTTTTATGTAGGTTGTGTTGTCATTTAGCCCCCGCGAAAGACTCTGCTGCCATGGGGTAGAACTAACAGATAGCTCACTAACTGAATTATGCAAATTTTGCTAAAGCACAAATTTATCAAGCAATTGGCATGGTACAACATTTTGCTATCATATATGACCTGGGCCCAATTTCATAAAGCCTGTAAGCACCAAAACTTGCTAAGCATAGAATAGAAGAAAACAGATACAACTATTGTTTACAATAATTATTAAGTTTGCATTATTGTGGCTAGTGCCCCACTCAATTTTTGCTCAGCAAAGAAATTTGCCTAGCAGTAGTCTATGACAGCTTTATGAAACAGGGCCCTGTTAAAGGGTCTATGTACTTTAAAAACACAGTAAGGTTTACATTAAACTTTACACAGTTTGAAGATAATGATAGTAGAATGCTTCCGTGAAAAAATATTACTTGGTGAGGTGCTGTGGTTTTTGAGAATGAGTAAAACAATGTCCTTAAAATAATTTTCGTCTCAGTGATCGTGAGACGAAAATTATTTAAGCATATAAAAACGTATTTTCATGACATTGTCTTACTCATTTCTCAAAAACTACTGCACCTCAGCAACTAATATTTGAAGGGAAGCTTTCTACTATCATTACCTTCAAACGGTGCAAGTTTGATGTAAATCTGTGGACATTGTGCTTTGTGTAACAAAAAGTACCCAAATCAACAAACAAAATGAATTGACAAATTGCAAAACAGCTGGGATACGCTTCTTTCTGCTTTTATTTCCTTTATTAATATTTATTACATTAGTTTACAGCAGCAATTAGCATCTGAAAGCACACAACTTTGTGTGACAAGGGTGTTTTTTCTTTCATTATTACGACCGATTGAGCTCAAATTTTCACAGGTTTGTTATTTTGTACATATGTTGAGATACACCAAGTGAGAAGACTGGTCTTTGACAATTACCAATATGTATCCAGTGTTGTTGATGCTTCAAACCTTTCGCTGTATTTTCTTGCCGAAATCGGAAGGGAAAATGCCACACTGTTTGATGGCGTATGTTTTAGACTGTTTTTTTCTCCATTTTGAGTATAGGAATATTTATTTTAAATTTTTAATTACTGCTGGAAAAAGCTTGACGATATAAAACAAAAAACGATATACATTTATATTCATAAACTAGTCACCAATTGTTTCTGAAATAGAAACTTCGATTGGCTATATTTTCCCCGCTTTTTCCAGGATCCTTCCGTTAATCCCTTTCCCCTCTCTTTTTCTATATTTTTTATGGATATGTATTTGTTTGTACTTGTTTGTACTTGTTTGTACTTGTTTTATGCCTCTGAAGAAGGTCCGGTTCGGATCGAAAGCTAAGGCCCTATTAATTATATATTCATTAACTAAAATATAAAAAACAAACACTTTGAAAGCATTGAAATAAAACAAAATTTACATTTTGAAAGCTTTTACCATCATTCGTATAACACTTCGAACTTTTCTTACAGAGACAGTGCGCAATGTCGTACATGGTTTAATTTCCCAAACAGTAACTGTTGCAGTTAGACGGTTTGCTAATCTCTCAAACAGTAACTGCCGCATAGGCGGTTTAACAATCTCCCAATCAGTAACTGCCGCATAGGCGGTTTAACAATCTCCCAATCAGTAACTGCCACATAGGTGGTTTAACAACCTCCCAGACGGTTTAACAATCTCTCAATCAGTAACTCCCGCATAGACGGTTTATCAACATACCAATCAGTAACTACCGGAGAGACGTTTCACAATCTCCCACTCATCAGTAACTGCCGCATAGACGGCTTAACAATCTCCCAAATCAGTAACTGTGTAAGCTACACTAAGCTTGTTAAATATTTGTCTAAGTAACAAAGGCTTGCTTTGTTTTAATGATACTCACAGTATATATTTAGTTTGCGGTAACACCGTGTGTGTATCTACTTGCCAGGTAGAGTTTGGTGGGAAAAATGTTCCTGCTTTTTAACTACTACCGGGCGGAAGGTATAGACCTAACAGATACCTCCGGTCATCTACTGACACCAGACTACTTGCCATCCCCAAAACACGCACCACTACTGGGGAAAAAAGCTTCCATGCTGCTGCCCCCAAACTCTGGAATGATTTACCTCACAGCATCCGCCACTCTAGCTCATTAGCAGCCTTCAAGAAATCTCTCAAAACCCACTTGTTCAACTGATTTGCTTGCTTTTATTTATTCTTTGCTTTTTGTTTATTTTGTGTGTACAGCGCTGTGGTACTTTCCCCTGTTAGTAAGAGCCCTTTATAAAATACCTTGTATTATTATTATTTGTGGACAATTATTGGCTGGGACTACTATACAGGATCGTTATTAACTGCACTACCGCGGAGTGAGTTCTTAAATTGGTCTCAATGTTTCGACTAGCTTGCTTTATAACACCCCTTGCAAGTATTCTGCCTGCTCATTGGTTTAGAGCGCGTCACATGACATGTCTTAGTTTTGCTAGACGACGGCCGTGTGATAATGCGTCGGTTTGCCATGCGCTAGTCCGAAGACTAGCACATGGCGTGCAGTACCCAGACGTCCGTTGCGTGTACGAGGATGATAAATTAATAGTCTGTAACCATTTCGGATTGCACGACACTACATGCAGCACAGTAAGTAAAAGTGTTTGCAATCTGTATTCGCGTCGTCCGTGGATTGTAGCATTCAGGTCTGTAACTTAATAATAATAGTACAGTATTTAGAAATGTTTGGGGTGTTATAAAACAAATATTGACTGCTTTTACTCGTGCAATGGTTAAAAACTATGACTCCCTCGGTGATCCCCGTAGCGTTCTATTTTCCCTCGGCTTCGCCTCGGGAAAATAGAACGCTCCGTGGATCACCTCGGGAGTCATAGTTTTAACCATAGCACTCGAAGCAGTCAATATTTGTATACTAGTCATCAAAGCATATTTATTACAAAATAGTACAGTCAAAATAAGTATTTACATCCACAAATCTTTGCTAATGCAATGGTCTCGAGAGAAGACGAGATGAGTGTGTCAGGAATAGCTTCACGCTGATTGAAGTTTCAAGACACTGATGGGTTATTATACGCGAAAAGTGTGTCTGTTGAGATTATCTCAAGTTATATACCCTTAAGCAGTTGTAATGTTACGTGCACCCTGATCCAACAAAGTACTCGTGGAAAAACTTGACTTTCTGGAGTTCTGCTTTGAGTCTTTTGACGAAGTCATCCGGTTGAATAGTCAATGTCATTTCTAGACCAGCGCTGGCCATTCGGTTCTTCACCTTTAAAACAAACCACACATATAAATTTGTTTCAATTATTGTTTTCACAGTGCAATCAGACATAATGAAATGTGATTGCACTAAATCTCATAGAGAATCAAGGGAACACTCAGTGCCTATGGGCCTTGTCACCGGACGGGGCAACTTTTGCGGGCAAATCATGGAGTGCCTTAGGGAAGGTACACTATTGGTAATTGTCAAAGACCAGTCTTCTCACTTGGTGTATCTCAACATATGCATTAAATAACAAACCTGTGAACATTTTAGCTCAATTGGTGGTCGAAGTTGCGAGATAATAATGAAAGAAAAAACGCCCTTGTCACTGGGAAGTTGTGTGCTTTCAGGTAGGAATAAAAGACTTCTAGCTAGAACTTAGAAGTCTTTTATTATTTTAGTGAGAACTTACCGCTATTTCAAAATCTATGCTACTTCAGAGGGAGCCGTTTCTCACAATGTTTTATACTATCAACAGCTCTGAAATGCTCGTTACCAAGTCAGTTTGTAAGTTGATATATGTTTTGAGTAATTACCAAACGTGTACCTTCCCTTTAAAGGCAGTGGACACTATTGGTAATTGTCAAAGACTAGTCTTCACAGTTGGTGTATCTCAACATATGCATAAAATAACAAACCTGTGAAAATTTGAGCTCAATAGGTCATCGAACTTGCAAAATAATAATGGAAAAAAAAGACCCCTGTCACACGAAGTTGTGTGCGTTTAGATGCTTGATTTCGAGACCTCAAGTTCTAAATCTGAGGTCTCGAAATCAGATTCGTGGAAAATTATTTCTCTCTCGAAAACAATGGCACTTCAGAGGGAGCCGTTTCTCACAATGTTTTATACCATCAACCTCTCCCCATTATACTCGTCACCAAGAAAAGTTTTATGCTAATAGTTATTTTGAGTAATTACCAATAGTGTCTACTGCCTTTAATAGTGTAATTATATTTCACCACTTGGGGCACAAGTCGTGAAAGTTGCTGTAAATATGCCTGTTGTGACAACAGTGTTGTCTCAATATTCGCGACTTGAAGCACACGCCGTGAATTGCGTCATTAGATGGCGTCAAAATCTATGTTCGATGTCCCTTCAGGGCCAGCGTACTTTAAGATCTGAAATATCAGGTTATGAATTTATTAAAGGGGGTACTTTTTACACAATCTCCACAGATTTACACTAAAGATAATGATAGAATAAAGCTTCCCTTAAAATATTACTTGCTGAGGTGCTGGTTTTTTTTTAGAAATGAGTAAAACAATGTCAGTTTCAAATTGTTTTAGTCTCAGTTTTAGCATGTAAAAACGTATTTACCAGTTATTGTATTTTACTTCAACATTCATAACTGGTTAATACGTTTTTACACGCAAAATAATTTTCGTTTCAGTGAGAGTGAGACGAACATTTTTTTTGTGGCTTGTTTTTTTCCTTCTCATTTCTCAAAAACGCAAGTTCTATCATTGTCTTAAAACTGAGTAAGTTTAAAGGAACGTTACAGAATTGGTAGGAAACAACAATCGTGAAGATCGGATAAATAATTTAACTTTGCGTTTGGAGTTTATCGCTCAGTGAGCGTTTTATTCATTTTTGTTTTTGCATCGATGCATGGCAAATTGTGTAATCGGTTTTTCACTATTTCCTCGTGACCCAGATATCCGATCTATCTCGAACTTCTACAGGTTTGTCAGTATATGTTTATGGTGGATTACATAAATTGCTTACACTGCCAGCAACTGTTTTGTTAGCAAAACCAATTCTGTAATGTGGACATTATGTTTTGTGTTAAAAAAAAAAGTACCCCGATCCTATATTTAATAACAGTAACAATAAGAGCAAATACTAACTATTGCTTATTTAATTTGAAAACTCATTATTGTAACTGTTTTATTTACATTGTATTCTTTTAAAGAGGCCAGACCTTGCACAAGCTTAGGCTTCTTGTCTGAGACCTCCCCATACCTCTGTTAAATAGTTTTCCCTTATATTTTACTAATAGACGGTGCAGCTGTCTTGAATTTCTCACATTGATATCAATGTAACCAAACCGAGGCTAGAAGAAAAAATAGTCTGGTTCCTATTAGCAAAGTTATTATTAGCATTCATTATTGTTATTCGATACGAGGAACATGACCAAGATGGAGGCGGCATGATAAAAAATTAATGGAAAGAAACCTGAAACCTGAAACAAAACACTAACCTCGTCTTTCTTGCCGAGGAGGGAGACTGGTTCTCCGTCGATCTCAGTGATGATCCAATCGCATAGCCTCTCACTTAATGCCCCCGGGGCACGAGGTGTCATTTTGGCATCTGATGCGGGTCCACATGTGGAGACTTGAACCACCTGAATAATGCACGTCACAAAACAGCCGTCAACATCAGTCATAAAATAGCAGTAGGCCGACCTTTGTCACAACTGATGTTACAGATTACAAACTTTAGAGGCTAATGTCTCACCATGGTCTCACAAACTTACCAGTAAACATACTGTTCTTAGAAATAATTGTATGCGCACAATAAAAAGCAATAACAATTTAACCCAAACGCTTTTTAAATGTAGGCAATAATTTACCGATTGTCCAGTTTAACCAAACATACTATTATATTTATAGGACATACAGCTTTATACTTAAAGCCACTGGACACTATTGGTAATTGTCAAAGACCAGTCTTCTCACTTGGTGTATCTCAACTTGTGCATAAAATAACAAACCTGTGAACATTTTAGCTCAATTGTTGGTCGAAGTTGCGAGATAATAATGAAAGAAAAAACACGAGATGTCAAAATCTAATTCTGTGGTCTCGAAATCAAACTCATGGAAAAATACTTCTTTCTCAAGAACTACGTTACTTCAGAGGGAGCTGTTTCTCACAATGTTTTATACTATCAACAGCTCCCCATTTCATGCTCGTTACCAAAATAAGGTTTTATGGCAAAAATTATTTTGAGTAATTACCAATAAAGTCCACTGCCTTTAAAGGTACTGTGTCGTCGTGATCAAAGCAGGCTTGTGACTATAATGGGTGGGTTCGATTAGCTTCCCTGGGTCGTCCCCGCGGTGCTCACTCGGGTGAACCCCTGAAAAGAGCTAATCGAACGATCACACTCGCCCTCTCGTGGTGACGGCATGCACCTCAGGTCACCCCAAGCAGTCCCAAGTGACCCACTCCACAAGCAGGGCACTGGGGGCTGACCCGGGTGAGCCCCGTCAAAGCCATTCGAACGTACCGGGGCAGATCGGGGTCGACCCAGGAAAGCTAAACGAACGCACCCAATGTATTTCTAAATTCTCACTCTGTTACTGCACACGAGCTCACTCCCCATCATCAGCGCGTGATGTTTGTGGGTGTCAGTTCATTGTATGTTTTTGTCAACGTAAGGTTTTTTGTGTATTGGTTTCAATAAAACCAAATGATCACTGGCGGGTACTAAAATCTTGACAAGAGTTTAAGCCAGAATCAACAAAGCTCTTTAACTTACCCTATTTCCTTCAACTTCAACTCCCCAGTTTTCTTCTGTAGTCAACCTATGCAGATGGCGGACTTTAGCGTGTGGCAAGCGGCGAATGACGAGTGCAATCTGAGTGGAACCAAACACATACTTAGTGAGGTGATGTAACTCTAAAAAGATCCATCCAGAGTCAGAATTGACCCCTAGAAGGATAAAAAAAGGAGATATCTTCGGATCATATCCGCGTGACCTGCTTAACGAATCGTACTGACCAGGGATTTCGGTGAGTAATATATTTTGATTAACCCGGTTTCATTTTGACCTGAAATGCACTCTGACAACACCTGGGTCAAAATTGACTCTGTTCCGGGTCCTGTGGGGCCTGACCCATTTCTTGGTGATTATGCCCCGGAATAAGTGTCAAAAGCACCCATAGAAATGGTTTATTGACACAGTGTCCGGATCAAAGTCCCTCTTATATCAATTTCTGGGTCAGGCTAATCCAGAAAAGACTACAGGCCCCCTATATAATAAAACCAACACTGTTATTTCCATTAATAAGTACCTTTAATAAGATAAAACAAAACTGTTGAAAAAAAATCTTACAAAACAGCTAAGGATAAATCAAAAGCCTACAAATGACTGTGATTGCGTTCAAACGTAACTCGGGGAAGTACTGAGTATATACAGGGCTAGCATCGGTGTGTATGGGTGAAACCAATAAATATTCCTAATCGCCAATGCAAATGTAACATCTTTTAAGCCTATATCATGACGTTAACACGGCACCATTCGAAATTGACTTGATAAATGCATGGAAGTATAAAGCACACTTCGGTACAATTAAAAAAAAAGCTGCAAGCAAATAGGAAGTGTTGGGAGCTTAATTTATTATTTATTTTTATTTATTTTTATTCTTCGGACAAAAAAAAAAGCAAAACAATAAAACAAGCACAGGCCGTCCAGGGAAGGGCAAAAGTCCAAAAACTGTCACCAAAAAAAGATGTGCTCTCCCAGACCAAGCTCATAAAAAATACACAATATATACTATACATTAAACATTCTTAAATTGTAGTAAAAGTTTAAACAAAAGATGGCAAGTAAAAAGCAATAACACAAACACCATCCGTCTGTGCGAAATGGCAGTAAGAGTTCATGAATGAAATGATTTATTGTAGGCCTATATACTAACCTGTTCGTTAGCTGATGTGGTAAATAGTGTGTTTGCAATGACCGGGTCGACAACAATCTGTTCGTTAATCTGCCGAAGTTGGTCGCCAACATGAAGTTTTTTATTCAGTTCAGAACATCCTGATTTCCACCCGGCAATCCTGAAACAAAGACAATAATTTATTTATTTGTTTTGTGTTTGTAATTGTATTTATTTAATTATTTATTTATTTATTTATTTTTTTGACTATTTTTTATAGATTCGTTTCTTAAACAGGACACATAGATTAGCTCGGAAGCTGTTTACACAATGTTTTGGTAAAAAGGAATAAAAAAAATAAAGAAACAAGCAACAGCAAAAAAAAGTAACAAAACAAATAACAAAAGAAACACAAACAAAGTGGAAAACACTCTGGAATAAGGAAACAATACAAGTGCTATAATCATAGAATATCTAAAATACACATTCAATATACATCTTTTGAATATATCAATAGAGGAGACATTCTGAGTTTGAGTTTAAAGGCAGTGGACACTATTGGTAATTACTCAAAATAATCATTAGCATAAAACCTAACTTGGTAACGAGTAGTATAAAACATTGTGTGAAACGGCTCCCTCTGAAGTGATGTAGTTTTCGAAAAGAAGTGATTTTCCACGAATTTTATTTTAAAACCTTAGATTTAGAATTTGAGGCCACGAAATCAAGCATTATGAAAGCACACAACTTCGTGTGACAAGGGTGTTTTTTTTTTCTTCATTATTATCTTCGCCGACCAACTGAGCTCAAATTTTCACAGGTTTGGTTTTGTATGCAAATATTGAGGTACACCAAGTGAGAAGACTGGTCTTTGACTGTAACCAATAGTGTCCAGTGGATTTAAAGCAATAGCACATAATCATAACACGGGGATTGTTTAAGCATTCAATATTTGGATTTGGAGAAAAAACATCGAACGAATCTGCGTTCCTTGTATTGTGGTATTGAAGCAACCCAGTAATGTTTTTTTTTTAATTCAAGTGTATTTAGTACAAAGAGTATCGTAATACCTTTTTTTGAAATCTGCATAAATATGTAATTTTTTGTTACGGAAAGTTTCAAACCTGAGTATTTGGATGAAATTGTGTAGGAGGAAAATATAAATGGAAACTTATTTCTATAAAGTAAGGTTTGCGGTTGTGGTAACACAATGATAATATCTAAATGAGTTGGGGTGGTTCTGAAAAAAGGCCGTAGGTTTGAACTCGACGTTTCAGTATGGTCTGAACGTCTTCTCGAGAAAACTTATTGTTGTCACATATAAAACTTTCACAAAAAGGTAATTTGAAGATCATGATAGTGTTTTGTAACCAATACATACTGAGTGTGGGCCGAACTAGTGCACTGGACACCTTTGGTGTATCTCAACATATGCATACAAGAACAAACCTGTGAAAGTTGCGAGAGAAGTTGGAAGAAACACAATCATTGTCGCACAATTTGTGTGCTTTCAGATTCTTGAATTCGAGACCTCAGCTGAGGTCTCGAATTCAATCCAAAAGTTTCAGTGAGAAACCTTCGTAGCCTTCGTTCAAGCAGCGCCTTGCAACTTACTGTCCCCCGCACCAATCACTCTTGGGGAGATCGATCCTTTTCACATGCTGCTCCCAAACTCTGGAACAATCTACCCCTTGAAATTCGTCAGTCTTCTTCATTGACTGTATTTAAATCCTGCTTAAAAATCCACCTGTTTTCCTCACGTTTTTGCGATTAATTTGTTGTTCTTTTCATTCTTTTCTTTTTGTCAGTGCGCCATGAGCGTCAGTCATGGCGGATACCGGCGCCTTATAAATTTCCATTATTATTAGTATTATTATTATGACTTCTTTCTCAAAAACTATCTCACTTCAGAAGGAACCGTTTCTAAACATTTGTTATACTATCCACATCTCTCCGTTGCTCGTTACCAAGTAAGTTGTTATGCTAAGCATTATTTTGTAAAGTACTTATCAATATGTGGGGCACTGCTATCATTTTGCTTACCACACAAAATCACCAATCCGCACGAGTGCCAGCATGTCCTTCAAATCGTCCCTATGCAAGTCGACGCGGAAATTTGTGTGGCTAATCTCCCAACGCAGTGTACTGTGAGAAGGACAAGAATATTGAGTTCAAAAACAAAAGTTTGACTTATCAAACAAAAATACTAGTGGGTTCAAATCCCACCCGAGTAATATGCTCGTGATTTTTCTTCACAGACCTCGGGTAAGTACTGAGTATACACTGCTAACACACTTGGGTACTTGGGTAAAATACAAAATGAATATTCTGTATCCCCGATGCAAATTTAACATCTATTAAATCGTTTGCAGTACCCGCTGCTAAAACATAGGATTCGAACTGCCTCTAGCTATCGGGCAATCTCGGTGGTCTAGTTGGTATGACACTGCTCTAGAATTGCAATGGTCATCGGTTCGAATCCGCCCGAGTAATAGTAAGCCTGTGATTTTGTTCACAGAACTTGGGTAAGCATTGAGTATAAATACAGTGCTAACATCGGTGTGAAAATTCTAAATCTAAGGTCTCGAAATCAAATTCGTGGAAAATGACTTCTTTCTCGACAACTATGTCACTTCAGAGGGAGCTGTCTCTCACAATGTTTTATACTGTCAACCTCTCCCCGTTACTCGTTTGATGCTAATAATTATTTTGAGCAATTACCAATAGTGTCCACTGCCTTTAATATGTCTTGAGCGTCTATAGGTGACAGATATGTACGCTAAATAAAACTCTATTTAACTTGATGTAGGCATTGACTTACTTGAAATCGAATGTATCTCCTGTTAGCGGTGATGGCAGTGGTCTGTTACTCAGGTTCAAGCACACTAGGTTCGAATGTGATCCAGCTTTTCTCATCATGACTGGCGACGCAGGAGGCGATGCGGTATTACCCAGTAGACCACCCCGTGGCCGGTGCATGAGATTGAGAGGCTGAGGCAACGAAATCTTCCTCCTGGCTGCCTCGGAGTCATCGAACAAATGAGGGAACTGTCGGGTGAAGGATTGGGAAGGCACATGTACATCCGGCGGATTGATTGTAAGGACAATCTCGGCATCGTGAGACTGGTGGTTCTTCGCCTCGGAGAAACCCACAAAAGAGTGCTTTGGTGACTGCCTTGGCGAGCTCGGTTGGGTGTGTGAAGCACCGGGAAAGGTTCCGTGTCTGGCGTGTATCCGTGGTTCTCTGGGCGGCAGTTCTGGAGGAGGAGCAGGGTGCGGGTGGGGGAGATTGGCGTAGATTTCCCTGACGCTTACCAGGTGCTCGTGTCGCATCGCGTTCTCCGCCATCCACTTCGATTGGTCTTGTACGTTATGGATATTGACGTACAGGTCGGGATCTGCAAAGAAAACCTTGCTAGCTTTAAATTGTCTGGACTGTTTGTAATACTGTTTGTATTAGGTGACTATAATAGCAGATTTTGTTTTGAGCCTTCTATATAATAATACATGTCCTTTCAGGAATATAGTTCCTACTTGGGAGTGCTATCTTCCACAAGACATCAATAATCATTGACGGTTCAACGCACACGCTTACTCAGGGAACCATAACCTACAAGCCTTGATTGAATGATTGATATAAAGGCATTATACAATTTCATTGCAGAGCGATCGACAATTGTAACTGACCATAGTCTTTATACTCGCACGCTTCCTTTTCAGAAAAACTTTATGCAAGAACCAAAAATCTGCGAAAAAAGAACTGGTTGTGACAAACGGTGCCACTTCAAAACGTTAAAAAAACATCAAACAAAAGTTCGCATATGCCACAGACAATGCACAAGATCATTAACTGGCGTGTCACTTAATATTCCCAAGTAAAGCTATGTTTCGTGCAATTTTATACGTGAAAGCTCATATAACGTTTTAGAAGCTATAATATTCGTGTTTAATATAATTTTCCGGTAAAATCTGCCAAACTCTTCCTAAGCTATGATTATTCTTAGGACTTATGACGAGCTAGGTTCCGTAACCATAGACGTAACGAAGCATTGAAATCGACTGCAGTGCCTTAAAGACACTTGGGTCGATTTCACATAGAGTTAGGACTAGTCCTAACTTAGGACTAGTCCTACGAGATATACAAATTGCATGGATAGTCCTAAGTTAGGACGAGTAACTAGTCCTAACTCGAGATAAGACTAGTCCTAACTCTTTGTGAAATCCACCCCTGGACACTATTGGTAATTGTCAAGGACCAGTCTTCTCACTTGGTGTATCTCAACATATGCGTAAAATAACAAACCTGTAAACTCAATTGGTCGTCGAAGAAAAAGAAAAAAAAACTACCCTTGTCACAACGAAGTTGTGTGCTTGCAGATGCTTAATTTCGAGATGTCAAAATCTAATTCTAAGGTCTCGAAATCAAATTCGTGGAAAATTACTTCTTTCTGAAAAACTACGTCACTTCAGAGGGAGCCGTTTCTCACAATGTTTTATACTCTCAACAGCTCACCATTACTCCTAACCAAGTAATATTTTATGCTAATAATTAATTTGAGTAATTACCAATAGTTTCCACTGCCTTTAAAAGCTCATAAGTTCACTTACTGCTTGATCCTTCCAGCGTTACATGTGCCCGTGTACAACAGTTATGACTAACAGTTTCAGCGCTTGGTCGTTTCTTTATGGAAGGCTCTTCATAATGTGATGAGGAACCCTCTTCAGCTGATGGTGTTTGCCCTTGGTTGTCGGAGAAAGAACGATCTCTTGACATGATATGCTTCTGTTATAAAAACAAAAGGAACAAACAAAAACAGACGTTTAAAACTTGCTCTCCCAAACCCATCTCTTCCAGAACAGTAAATTGGCTTTAGTTTTGTACATTGTTTTTGTATTAAAGACAGTGTTTTGTACTATCAACCTCTCCCCATTACTCGTTACCAAGTAAGGTGTTATGCTTAAAAAATATTTTGAGTAATTACCAATAGTGTCCATTGCCTTTAAGAGTTGATGTTGTTGATATGTTGCTGCTTATTATCTTCTATTTTGTATTTTTCCCGCGCCATGAGCGTCAAAACGTGACGGATGCCGACGCGATAATATAAGAGTTCTTGGCGTTCTGTTTTATTGTATTGTATATAAATGAGCAAACGAGCTTGCCATGTATTGGTAAAGTTGGGTTCTTTCATTGTAGAACCATCGTTGAAAAGATTAAGTTCTGATAAGGAACTCGGTGTTATTGGTTTACATATTATGGAAAGCACACTTGCTTGCAGAATTCCTCAGGCTTGCGTGTAGCAGTGATTGAGTTCACTTATATGGGTCTTTGTTCACTACCAGAAATAATATCTTAACAATAATACCCACACAGTTTTGTGTTGGTTTAATTTCAATGTATTGTCTGATGATTGTCATAAAGGAAGCACACAAACTTGTCATTCTGGGAAGCGATTAAAGATGCAAAACATTAAATATTGTTTGGTAGCTTTGCAAGGTGTGGATAAATAGAAAGAAACTATAAATAAATTACAGCAAACTTGCGGGTTCAACCGTGTGTAAATCTCTTTTGTGGGAGTGTTGTCACTGAAAAGGGCCGGTTTGGTCTCAACTTTTCGACCATTATACTCTGCTCGTCTTCAGGAGAATATTGTTTTAATGAAGTTACCTCACATTTGTTGCTTTAGTACAAACAGCTTGCTGTCCAGTTTTGACTTGTACCATAGTGCACTTGACTGAGATTGCGGTACATGGTTTCACGCGTGGCCCAGCCGCAGTGCGGTAATCTTCGAAGCAGCAATTGTTTGTTTGTTGTTTGTTTGTTTGTTTGTTTGTTTGTTTGTTTGTTTGTTTGTTTGTTTGTTTGTTTGTTTGTTTGTTTGTTTGTTTGTTTGTTTGTTTGTTTGTTTGTTTGTTTGTTTGTTTGTTTGTTTGTTTGTTTGTTTGTTTGTTTGTTTGTTTGTTTGTTTGTTTGTTTGTTTGTTTGTTTGTTTGTTTGTTTGTTTGTTTGTTTGTTTGTTTGTTTGTTTAGATGATCTTTCTATCAAGGGAACTCGGCAAACTCCCACAAGGGGATATAAACACCAAGCTGGCAACAACCAATCTCTCTCACAAACATTGGTTTAACGTCTATGATTATGAATTACACAAATCAAGAAATTGTGATTCAGTATCTAGGCGACGATATTTATTCTAAGTCATTGTGAAATCAGCGGTTAGCTGGGGGATTCGAACCCACAACCTTGTGATTGCAAGTCCTACAGTCTAACCACTTGACCACGGTGACGTTCCATTGTTATGGAAAAGAAGATGAAGAAGAAGATGAAGAAGATAAAGAAGAAGAAGAGGAAGAATAAGAAGAAGAAGAAGAACCTTACTTGAGACACTTCGGTCAAGTCAGCAGACTTTACTGCTGATCGTTCCATGGTCCCGTTCGGCCTCTGCGAGGGTGGTTGCTGGTGACTGCCGTGAGATGAGTCCATTGATGTTGGTGATTGTGGAAGACCATGAATCTCTTTCCAACCCAGGCGGACGAACACACCATTTAATGCTCTACACCAGTTGTCTAAGTCTTCCCTGAAAACAAAATTGTTTTGTAATGAAAGGTACTTCTTGTAATACTTACGTGTATTAGTGCTTATATTCGTCACCCAGTGACACTCAAGACGCCTCAACATTCAGTATTTTCCTGCAAGGTATAATAGTGCTCGTATCTGCCACTCAGTGACACTCAAGACGCCTCAACATTCAGTATTTTCCTGCAAGGTATAACAGTGCTCGTATCTGCCACTCAGTGACACTCAAGACGCCTCAACATTCAGTATTTTCTTGCAAGGTATAATAGTGCTCATATCTGCCACTCAGTGACACTCAAGACGTTTCAACTTCCAACTTGTATCTTGATTGACATAATAAAAACAACATCCTCTTGCTGAGAGGTGTGGGGAATTTTTTCAAAACTGATACTATGGACGTTAGGAAAATGGTTTTGGGGTGTTTCGGCTTGAAAGGTGAATAACCCGACGGGCCCAGGGACTCCCCACATTAAATTGATCAAAGGATTGCAGCTCAAGAGTCAATGAATAATTTTCCTTTATATACTGTAAAAAGCTGTGAGACTGCTATGTAATTTGTGTGTATTTTTGAATATTTTAGCATGTTGCACTATATTCATTGGGAGCTTATTTAGTGTGGTGCACCCTTAGCAATAGTCGTAGTCGTAGCTGTACAGCCACCACCTTGGACCTCTTTTCGAATCCTCGGCTTCGGCTTTTGATTCGGCTTCGGCTCTGCATGCTCTCGTCTAAAGCCATGCTCTCGTATGACGCCCTGTGAGCGCGATATTGTCGAAACAGCCGCGGGGTCAAGCTATAATTATCGAAGTCTTATAGCGCACGTATCTACCAAACAAAGTACTCAGTATATACAAACTTTCAGAAAGATAGGTTATTGCAGTGATGAATTCTGAGACCCAATTATTTAGCACCTTATAAGGGTTTACAAGGTGCTACGGCGCATTAAGCAGCCACAACCAGGAACACCGGGGCGAACCCCTTCTCTTTTCGATAAGCGCACTGAGTTCTTTTGCATGCGTTACACAACACATGGGACCAACGGCTTTACGTCCCATCCGAAGGACAAAGCAATGATTAAGTGTCTTGCTCAAGGACACAGTGTCACGGCTGGGGATTCGAACCCACACTCTGCTAAACAGAAACACTAGAGTTTGAATTCGGTGCTCTTAACCGCTCGGCCCAGAAGACCTCCACACAGCCTGAGCCGAATCTGGAGCCGAAACCGTTATATCGAAAAGGGCAATTGGTACGGCTTCAGTCTGGTTCAATACCTTCTATCGGCTTCCAGATAATATGCCACTTGTTTATCCTTGAGAATACACAGCACACTGGATTCCTTATGTTTCTTGACAGCAGGGAAATACATGGTATGAACCTGTTAAAAAAAAAAAAAAAAAAAAGGAATTGGTAGGGTGAGTCAAATAGAATTTGACTGTGACTTGTGGTTAATAAAACAACAAAAGCAACAAAAAGCACTGACACTTAAAATCCCAGTGAAAAACATATCAAACAAGCATCTGTTCCAGCTTATCTGAAGAAGAAAAATAATAAAACAAGTTGATCATTTTCTTTCTAAAGAAGTCATGCTTGTTTACTGAAAGCACTCATGTTGTTTGTAGCTGTGAATCTATAAATTTTAGTACACAGCTAAAATGCTTATTTCACATTTGTTTTGTTAAGTATAGTCAGTGGCAAAATGGGTACCTTTATTTTTTTATTTTTTTTTAAGACACAACTTCTTTTAGGAATTATTAATGTCTTTCATTTTTGTCTTCTAATAAGCAGGAGCGAGTGCTTGTTAATTCTTTTTGGTTCAACCTGTAGTCAACAGCAATAACATCAAGCAAACAAACAGACAAACAAACAAACAAAACAACTGCATGACGATGATAAAGAAAATTATAGTAGCGTAAATTGTATAAACAATTGTATCATTGTTGTTGTTTTTTGTAGTTTGTTTTTAGCACAAAAAAAAATTCACGGGCATATTAATCGGGTTGGATTCGAACCAACGACCTTTGTAATTCTAAAGCGGTGTCATACCAACTAGACCACCGAGATTTCCCCCGGTGGCTAGAGGCAGTTCGAATCCCATGTTTTAGCAGCGGGTACTGCAAACGATTTACTTGCATCGGGGATAAAAAATATTCACTATGGGTTTTGTTTCCAAGTGGAAAGAAAGTTGTGACGAAAAGTGATTTTTTGGTGTCAAGTCAATGTTTTCTTGGAAATGTCCTGATGTATTAATTCAGCAACAGTTATTTTGTATAAGTTGTTTGCGTAAAACGTTAAAAAACGCAATTTGTGACGTACCTCCGAGTCTTTCGTCAGGACTATCTGTTCCACATTCTTTACAAGGTGTCCACTAGGTGACGTGAAGTCGTTAGCGTGCTTGTAGCCACTAAGTGTCAGCAGATGACGTTTAAGACACCGTAAAACGAAATAGCGGCGGTATTTGTCCTATGAAGGAACGATGATCCGAGTTTATTTTAAAATGTTGCAACCAATTAATGCTTTAAAGACACTGGTCACTATTGGTTAGTGTCAAAGACCAGTCTTCTCACTTGTTGTATCTCAACATGTGCATAAAATAACAAACAAAGTTGAACTCAATTGGTCGTCGAAGTTGCGAGATGTTACAAAAAACACCCTTGTCACATGAAGTTGTGTGCTTTTAGATGCTAGATTTCGAGGTCTCGAAATCAAATTCAAATATTTTAGTGGAAAATTACTTCTTCCTAAAAACTAACGTTACAAGAGGTAGCTGTTTCTCAAAATGTGTTATACTATCAACAGCTCTCCATTGCTTTTTAGCGAGTACATTTTATACTAACAATTATTTTGAGTAATTACCAATAGTGTCTAGTGCCTTTGAACGTGTTCTGTATACCACGAGTATAAAAGGCAGTGGACACTATTGGTAATTGTCAAAGACTAGCCTTCACAGTTGGCGTATCTCAACATATGCATAAAATAACACACCTGTGAAAATTTGAGCTCAATCGATCATCGAACTTGCGAGATAATAACGAAAGAAAAAAACACCCTTGTCACACGAAGTTGTGTGCATTTAGATGGTTGATTTCGAGACCTCAAGTTCTAAATCTGAGGTCTCGAAATCAAATTCATGGAAAATTACTTCTTTCTCGAAACTATGGCACTTCAGAGGGAGCCGTTTGTAACAATGTGTCATACCATCAACCTCTCCCCATTACTTGTCACCAAGAAAGGTTTTATGCTAATAATTATTTTGAGTAACTACCAAGAGTGTCCACTGCTTTTAAATCGTTTTATGGAAGATCCATGTTTAAAAGCACTGTTAATTTTTTTTTTTTTTTTTTTTAAATCATATTTTGAAAACAGTGGTGAGTTATACCATCTTAAAGGAAGGGTTTATACCTTGAACGAAATGTGGGTGCCGCCCTTCTTCTGGTATCCGACAGTGAGGTAGCCATTGTAGATGTGTTCAGCATCATCAGATGTGTTCATCTTAAGATCTTCTTCTGTGGTTGTCTAATTGTAGGGGAATGTTGATAATGGAGGCACACCTGCCGATGACGTAAAACAACGAAATGTACTTTATGGCATTAATACGCAACACTCAGTGGCTAGGCAGACACTGGGCACTCTCGGTAATTGTCAAAGACCAGTCTTCTCACTCGGTGTATCTCAACATATGCATAAAATAACAAACCCACGTGCAAATTTGAGCTCAAATGGTCGTCGTTGCGAGATACTAATAGGGACTTTTCGTTTTCGACGACGAATGGTTCTGCGACGGTTGTTAAGCTAAACGTTGTCGTTTTCAGCACAACGAAGATTCATCCTAAGCACTGTGGACAGTCGTAGAAATTGAGGGACGACCGTCCTCAAAGCCAACGCATGCGCAGATGACGCCAAATGTCATCTTTACCGTCGCAGAACCATCCGTCGCGGAAAACAAAAAGTCCCAAATAATGAAAGAGAAAACACGAAGATGCTTGACTTCGAGACCTCACAATCTAATGAGGTCTCTAAATCAAATTTGTGGACAATTACATCGATATTGAAAACTACGTTAATTCAGAGGGAGCCGTTTATCACAATGTATTATACTATCAACAGCTTCCCACTACGTCAACAAGTATAAGGTTTTATGCTAATATTTATGTTGAGTAATTACCAACAGAAAGTGTCCACTGTTTAAAAACATTTTGACAAATTCCTGGGTCATTGACTAATAATGCTATATATTTTTTGGCCGATTTGACCAACAAATTTGATTTGGAATTTTAAATAGCTATTTTTATAGAATCAGGAAGTTATAAGCTTTATCTAATGTAATATATTGCCACGAATACAATCTGCCAGTGGTACGTGGTAGGTTAAATATAAGAACTAAGCATTGTTATCGGGATCCGATCTCAGCCGATCAGCATGTACAAAAAAAAATCGTTTTGAAACAGCATTATTTGTTGTAAAAATGTGTTCGTTCAAAGAAAATATTGTCATAAATCATTCGTTGGCCAAACAATAGGCCATTCAGCTTTGGGGAAAACAAATCATAAACAACAGGTGCGTTTTACTTAATATAATAATACAAATATTTTGCTTTGAAGACCACTCTTTTTCAATAAACCCAGTTTACCAGTAGGCCCAAAATGTATTGCAAAAGCAAATTGCTTGAAACCCATACAAATTGAACTAACTACCTTATAGGTCTGAGCAGACGTAATCTGATCATTATAAAACAAAAAAATCCTGTTTTTTTTTTGTATTACAGGAATTAGGTGATGGGTTTGCCAATACAAACACATCCGTGACGTATGAGCATTGAGAAAACAAAATAACATCCCTTAAAACAAAATTAACATGTGTTAAAACCAAAACAGCACAATAACTACAGAAAAGAAAGTAGCACTTTGTGGGAAACCTACAATTTTGCTTTACACTTTTGCTTTACACTATTGTTCTTCAAAGATGCGCCTTATTTTATTTTAGGGTTACTATAATTTACTTTCTACAGAAAAGAAAGTAGCACTTCGTGGGAAACCTACATTTTTGCTTTACAATTTTGCTGTACACTATTGTGCTTCAAAGAAGTGCTTTATTTTATTTTAGGGTTACTATATTTTACTTTCATATTACACCTGTCATTTGTGAAACCAGTGCATTATTTTTTGTTTGTTTTTATAGCAGTTCGGGTGCTCCACTACAGGAGGGTCTTACCTCCTCTGGCTGCAGCCTCCATTTGTACTTAATTTAAATTTATAACAGTATTTATTTACTTGAAATCATCATTGTTGTATTTTTTGTTGTACAAATGGAAATAAAACATCAAAAACAAACAAACAAACATTTAGAAGAAAAAGAAACCTGATGTTATTCTGAGCAGACATATAAAATTGTTATCTGAACCCCTTTTAACGGAATTATGAAAAGTGACGAGTTTGTATACACACAAACATCCGTGACGTATTAGCATTGAGAAAACCAAATAACCTCTCCGCTGTCAAATTAACGTCTGTTAAAACAAAAACAACACAATAAGAAAAGATGTGGGAAATCTACTTTTAGAAAAATAAAAAAAACTGACAACAATAGTTCTGAGCAGACATCTAAAATATTATCTTAAAATATAAAATCAAAAACCCTGATTTATTAGGAGGAAAGTGATGGGTTTGCGTACACGCAAACATCAGTGACGTATGAGCATTTAGAAAACCAAATAACCTCTCCGATGCCAAATAAACATCTGTAAAAATAAAAACAACAAGATAAATTGAAAAAGAAAGTAGCACTTCGTAGGAAGCCGATTTTTCATAGAAGAAGAGAAAACGGACAATAGTAGTTCTGAGCAGACGTATAAATTGTTATCTGAACATATCAAATTTAAATCCCTGTTTTTCTTCTTTCAGGAATTATGAAAAGTAATGAGTTTGCATAAATAATATACACAAACATCAGTGACGTATGAGCATTTAGAAAACCAAATAACCTCTCCGATGCCAAATTAACATCTGGTAAAATACAAACCATACAGAAAAGAAAGTAGAACTTCGTGGAAAACCCCCCTGACATTAACAGTTCTGGCCAGACGTATACAATATTATCTATACATATAAAATCTAAAATCCTGTGGTTAACGTTTTTACAGGAATTAGAAAAGTGATGAGTTTACAAACACATAAACATTCTTGTATGAACATTGAGCCAACCAAATAATATCATCCACAATGCAAATTTAGCACCTGTTAAAGGGTCTGGGTACTTGTTGTAGGACACAAAACACCAATGTCCACAGATTTACATTAACTCACACCGTTTGAAGATAATGATGGTGGAAAGCTTCCCTTTAGAGGTATGGTTATAATTTATACCATAACTGTTAATTCGTGTTACATGCTTAAACCGAGACGAAAATTATTTATATGACATTGTTCTTCTCTGTACTCTAAAACTACAGCACCTCAGCATAGCAAGTAATATTTTAAGGTGCGCTTTCTACTATCATTATCTACAAACGGTGTAAGTTTGCGGACATTTCGGTTTTTTTTTTGTTACAACAAGTGACACAAACCCTTTAAAGGCAGTGGACACTATTGGTAATTACTCAAAGTAATTATTAGCGTAAAACCTTTCTTGGTGACGAGTAATGGGGGAGAGGTTGATGGTATAAAACATTGTGAGAAATGGCTCCCTCTTAAGTGCCATAGTTTTCGAGAAAGAAGTAATTTTCGACGAATTTGATTTCGAGACTTGTTCGAGACCTCAAGTTCAAGTCTCGAAATCATCTACCTTAACGCACACAACTTCGTGTGACAAGGGTATTTTTTCTTTCATTATTATCTCGCACCTTCGATGACCGATTGAGCTTAAATTTTCACAGGTTTGTTATTTTATGCATGTGTTGAGATACACCAACTGTGAACACTAGTCTTTGACAATTACCAATAGTGTCCACTGCTTTTAAAACAAAAACAACAATTAACACAAAAATGAAAGCAACACTTCGTAGGAAACCTTCTTTTATAACAAAAACAAAAGCAATAAAATTATTTTCAATCATCGTGTGTTCTGTAAACCTATTTTGAAGAAAACAGTTCAGTTCAGCTAATTGGGGTTATTTTTAATCGTTCTTTTGTTTGTGAAATGCGGTATCAAAGGATGTACGGTGGGCGTCATTGATGGTACTATGCTCAAGGTTTTCGAGGAAACTCTAAACAGGAGCGAAAACGAAACAATATTATTTCGAGTGGAAGCCCTTCACAGAGAGCTAATAATATCTGCTATCATGAACGTAATTATATTGGGTTTTGTTCATCGTTACAAAGGCGATTATACGTGTGCCTACTGTCTACTGATATATGAAACTGTAAAGAAATTCTAAATTTGCCGTCTGTGTAATCAGTCCTTTCCATTATATGACAAAAAAAGCTCTCTTCTCAGTCCATCAGCCATTTACTTAACTAATATCTATAGTTTCAAGGCACTTGAAACTATTGGTTATCACTCAAAATAATTGTTAGCATACCAATTGACTTGGTAAACGAGCAATGCAGAGCTGTTGCTAGTATACAAATATTGACTGCTTCGAGTGCTATGGTTAAAACTATGACTCCCGAGGTGATGGAGCGTACTATTTTCCCGAGGCGAAGCCGAGGGAAAATAGAACGCCACGGGGATCACCGAGGGAGTCATAGTTCTAACCATTGCACGAGTAAAAGCAGTCAATATTTGTTTTATAACACCCCAAACATTTCTAAATACTGTACTATTATTATTAAGTTACAGACCTGAATGCTACAATCAACGGACGACGCGAACACAGATTGCAAGAACTTTTACTGCTGCATGTTGTGTCGTGCAATCCGAAATGGTTACAGACTATTAATTTATAATCCTCGTATACGCAAAGGACGTCTGGGTACTGCACGCCGTGTGCTAGTCTTCGGACTAGCGCACGGCAAACCGACGCACTATCACACGGCCGTGGTCTAGCAAAACTAAGACATGTCATGTGACGCGCTCTAACCCAATGAGCAGCAGAATACTTGTAAGGGGTGTTATATTAAACATTGTGAGAAACGGCTTCCTCTTGCAAAAGTTACGTAGTTTTTGAAAAAGAGGTACTTTCTCATCACCCAAATACTAAAATACTTCAGGCCTGAAGCCTTTAATATGCGTCTGAAAGAACACTTGTTCAACAAAGTGTTTTTTCTTCTTTCATTATTCCCTGGCAACTTCGACGACCGATTGAGCTCAAATTTTTCGCATGTTTGTTATTTTATGCATATGTTGAGATACAGCAAGTGAGAAGTCTGGTCTTTGACAATATACAAAATGCGCCCAATGCCTTTTGGTTCTGTGTTCCTATACCTGTCTGTATATCTCCACACTATGGTTTAATCTGATAAAGGGTGCGTTCGTTTAGCTTCCCTGAGTCGAACCCGGTGTGTGGCAGGTTTTTCCCCCAAGACAAACGTGGGTATATCTGCACATATTCGTCCTATAGAAAAGAAAAACTCCACACACCGGGGTCGACCCGGGGAAGCTAATCGAACGCACCCTTTTGTTTTCATGGTGGTCATGTTGGTCTACGTATAGATCCCCGTCCCACCCCTATTATTACTCCGGTATTTTGCTCATCTGTGAAACATGTTTTACTTCAAATTTATTTCCAAGACAAGTAGTAAATAAAATTTACTTGACCTGCATTAAATAAAATATCCATGTATTTGTTCTACTTGTTATTACGGATGTTCACATTTAACATTACATGCAGTTTGCAACACCCATGGGAAGTGCCGCAGCTGCATTTTACTTAGACTTGATTCAAGTCCCAATCTCGTGCCATCACCAGAAACCTATTGTTTTGTCGATGCTCTGCATTCCCCAACCTGTTTCGCGCGCTCGGCAGGACCACAGTTTGGAGGCGGATATTATGCTTGGGGACCTCTCGCACGAGAATGAGACTTGAATCAAGACTACATTATTTTTGTTATGTGCAGTTATGACCTTACCGCGACACTGTTCAACAATGTAATGCCTATCCCATGCCCACCACGGTGTGACAGAAACTTTGAACAATATAACTCTGGAAGGGAAAATACCTTTCATTGTTATTGTAGGTTGCCGTATATAAACACAATTCATTACATAGAATGCACAGCCCCGGTCCCAATCCAGTCCAATGCTCACATTGATAGGCCTATATGAATACTATACTAGACTATCCGGCGTAAAAGCTAATAAGCCTAAGTATATAATTATTATATTATTTTCTTGTAAATTGATGTTGGAAACTGACTTGGAAAATTATACATTTTTTTATAGAATGTTCTCGTAATGAAATACATATCACACAGGCTCAAACAAGTGTTAACCAAAATAGAAACCGGTGTTTTCTTTTAACAGACGAAGAAGGAATTCCATGTTCCAATAGTACAATTTGATGTGTTAATTTGTTTAATTAACAAATCTGCAAACGAAGTAAGCCTTCGGTTTATATTGACCACACGTGCCCCCTAAAAACGGTGGGCCCCGTGCTTTCAAAACTTAATAAATACACAAATACAGTGGGTGTCAATAAATAAATCAAAATATACATAAATATATACAACAAAAATATTCAAAAATTGATTTAGTTTTCCAGAGAGATTTACACATAATTTTTGCTCTTTGCTGTTTTTTGTTCTTCTATAATAAAAACTTGGCCGAGTAGCAGTAAAGCGGTTTATAACTTTTTGTTTTTTTACCCTAAGGGCCTACACCATTGAACACTCATTCCCGAGGTTTGTGAAAAACAATCGACATGAAATTACTCTGGCGCATTCGAACCCACGACTTTGCATTGCAAGAGCAGATATCAACTATACCACTATAATAATGTCTAACCACTTACATTGCTCTAACAATGCAAAGGCCGTGGGTTTGAACCCCACTGGGAGTGATTTACTTGGGGATTTTCTTCACAGAAAACTGTGACAAGTACTGAGTATGCAATGCTCAATGCACATCGGTGGCAGGGTAACACAAAACTGTATTGTAAGGTTTGTACCCTTTTGTAAACCCCTTTGATTACCCCTCCCCCCCCCCCCCTCCTCACCAACTCTCATCACATAATACAGAAATAAACAGTTATACAAAATAACAAACAAACACATGTCCAAAACAATTACACACAACTAAAAGTTTTTTTGTGCCGGTCTGCCACTGTACATCATATGGCGTAGTGGTACGTATCAGACACATGGAATAGAAGTGGAAAATCACCATTTTGTATCGGCACTCTATCGAACGCCCCCCCCCCCCCCCCCCCCTCTCTGACCCTATGTTATATATACGACATTCGTGATATCTGAAAAGACGAGTCTTAATAGACGCATAGCATGGAATAAAAACTGACATGAATGTTTCCATCCAGTCGGCATCGAAGTATAGCGAACACTTTTTTCCAACGGTTGTCAAAGTTAAAGACACTGGGCACTATTGGTAATTGTCAAAGACCAGTCTTCTCACTTGGTGTATCTCAACATATCCATAAATTAACAAACCTGTAAAAACTTGGGCTCAATCAGTCGTCGAAGTTGCGAGATAATAATGAAATAAGAAACACCCTTGTCACACGAAGTTGTGCTCTTAAATGCTTGATTTCGAGGCCTCAAAATCTAATTCTGAGGTCTCGCCGTGGAAAACTACTTCTTTCTCGAAAACTACATTGCTTCAGAGGGAGCCGTTTTACACTATCAACAGCTCCCCATATGTAGTCATTACCAATTAAGGTTTTATGGCAACATTTATTTTGAGTAATTGCCAATAGTGTCCACTGCCTTTAACTCTGTACGCAATTCTTCTGATAACGATGAGGCATTAAATCGTAACTTACCTTTTTTGATCGATCAGTGCAAAGCGTTATAACCTAATAATATGAACATGTAAATCGGCAACCCTGTAAATCCGCCAGTGGTCGTTATTGGCTTTAGAATATCATTCACATTATGCACTGAACTTACCTTTTGAAGTTATCACTCGGTTCTGTTTGTTTCCATTGGTTCTAAAAACGCAAACAACTGCTCTTCAGCTATAACTGGTGAGGAATATTCCAAAGCTGTCTGTCTGGCTCTTTGATATATTTATTATTTCCTTATACACTTTCTAGAAATAAACTCATGAATAAGTGCCCTACGTATGCGGATGTTGAACTACCGTTTGGCCAAGCCGAACGGATACGGAAAAGCGGTAGATTTAGAACGGGTTACAGCCCAACAATTGTGTTGTTCCTCCTTGTGCCAAACTGCTCGTTGAAATACCTGCGTTAGAAGGTCACAGCGTATACACGATTTTCCAATGCAGAACTTCCGTCATGCCATTGAACTAGTTTCATTTTTGGTTCTCGCATGAATAGTCGAACACAAAACAACCCTCTCATTCAACGGGAAATTACCATTATTCACTGTAAAATTCCATGACACCCCTCGGCTTTTTGCACAATACCATATCTATAGATATTCTGACGAACATATTTTTTGGTTGGCACGAACAATAATGTCGCAGCCAGTATACTATTTTGTTTACCTATAGTTAAAGGCAGTGGACACTATTATTGGTAATTTACTCAAAATAATTATTAGCATAAAAACTTTCTTGGTGACGAGTAATGGGGAGAGGTTGATGGTATAAAACATTGTGAGAAACGGCTCCCCCTGAAGTGCCATTATAGTTTTCGAGAAGGAAGTAATTCTCCATGAATTTGATTTCGAGACCTCAGATTTAGAACTTGAGGTCTCGAAATCAACCATCTAGACGCACACAACTTCGTGTGACGAGGGTGTTTTTCTTTCATTATTATCTCGCCACTTCGATGACCGATTGAGCTCAAATTTTCACAGGTTAGTTATTTTATGTATATGTTGAGACACACCAAATGTGAAGGCTAGTCTTTGACAATTGCCAATAGTGTCCACTGCCTATAAAGAAACAAACTTAACTTCGAAATAGTGTATGGCACCATTCAGGTTTAATAACCTGATACCATTGAAGTAGAACTCGAAAGACTAGACTAGTTATTTATTTTTTAATTGATGAATGTTTCCTTCCTCGTGTCGTTGGACACCTTTGGTAATTGTCAAAGGCCAGTCTTCTTACTTGGTATATCTTAAAACTCAAGGCTAGTCATAACTCGAAAAAAGACTATCTTTAACTCTGTGTGAAATCCAAACCCGTACTCTTACTTGTTGTATACATCTCAACATATGCATACAATAACAAATCTGTGAAAGTTTGGACTCAATTGGTCTTCGAAGTTGCTAGAATAGTGGAAGAAAAAAAAACACTTGTCGCACAAGTTTTGTGCTCTCAGATGCCTTGAGTTCGAGACCTCAGAAAATGTCTCTTATTCAATTCAAATAGTATTTAAGTGAGAAATTATCTCTTTCTCAAAAGCTACGTTACTTCAGAGGGAGCTGTTTCTCACAATGGTTTATACTATCACAGCTCCTCCGTTGCTCGTTACCAAGTAAGATTTTTTTGCTAGCAATTATTTTGAGTAATGTTCAATGGTGTTCGGTGCCTTTTATTTTGTGGGCCTAAAATAATGCGTTTGGCTCTCAGCCCTTTGGTACACTAAAGCACCTTTGTCCCGATAACAGAAGGTAAACAATATTTTATTTTAATTAATTGTATTTTAAAAAGACCCTGGACACTATTGGTAATTGTCAAAGACCAGTCTTCTTACTTGGTGTATCTCAACATATGCATAAAATAACAAACCTGTGAAAATTTGAGCTCGATCGGTCGTCGAAGTTGCTAGATAGTAATGAAAGAAAAAACACCCTTGTCACACGAAATTGTGTGCTTTCAGATACAAGTTGATTTCAATACCTCATCTAATTATGAGGTCTGGAAATCAAATTCGTGGAAAATTACTTCTTTCTCGAAAACTACCTTACTTCAGTGGGAGCCGTTTCTCACGATGTTGTATACTATCAACCTCTCCCCATTACTCGTTACCAAGTAAGGTTTTATGCTCATAAATATTTTGAGTAATTTCCAATAGTGTCCACTGCCTTTAAATCTTTATACATATGCAATGATTACAAGTTGTTCGGGCTGTCAAGGTTAAAACAAAAGTTAAAAAAACTGTCATCAAAAGATGTGTAAAACCAGACCCCTGCCAACGATAAAAAACATAATTGTATAATATAAAAAGGAGATTGCACGCAAACATTTAAAAATCACACATAAGAAAACATTAAAACAAAAGCAAATCCAGATTATTGCAAAAACAGCACACACAATAAAACACCGTAACAACAGGAGGAAGGGACAACAATTAAAAAAAAAAAAAATTGCCAAACAAGAATGAACTAAAAACCCTCAACAGCCAAAATGAAACTGGTACAGAGAGCAACCTTTAAAACAATGAAGTAGGAGCTAAAACATAAATGAATAAAACGTACAATTAAAAAAACCACCACAGTAGCAAACAAAAGAGGGTCTCTGACCCTAAAAACCATACAGCGAATCATTTTACATTTTGTTGCTAAAATAGCCCCCTTTCCTAAGCAGAATTTAACGTTCCGTGATGACTGATGGACAGCAGAAAACCTTTCACGCTCAGTTGTATTGATAAAACATAATGTTTTCATTTTTAAATTTGAATTTGCCACATTTTCAACTTTCGAGTCACAACTTGTTTATTTTCGAATTATATCACTATTGTTGATCCTGGGTTACTTGATATGGGATACCCCTATTTTTGATCTCCTATTGTCACATTCATTTGTCGAAACAGATTATTATTTTGTGCTTTGATTTGTTATTATTTATTTTACAACAATAAAACAAATATGACAGGTCTTAATAGGCCAAAAAACAATGTTGTTTATTGTATACGACATTTCTCAGATAAAAATGACGTCACGTCCTTCTTCCAGGACACGCGGGTCATATAATAGGAAGTTGACCCCACACGTATCCCATTGAGTGACGTATGTCTACACCTACATAGATCTTAAATTGGAAAATTATAGTCACGACCTCATAATTTATCATTATTTACACTTTATAGGCAAAATCAATTATTCCAAGTACCTTGGGGCCTTGATGGAAAGCACTGAAAAAGACATCAAATCACGCATCAATTCCTTACAACAGTATAACACTGATTAAAGCAATCAAATTGATCCAAAAACCAAAGGTATACCTTGACTGGTGGTGAATGACTAGACTCCACAGCTTAATAGTCTTAAAGACACTGGCCACTATTGGTAATTGTCAAAGACTAGTCTTCACGCTTTGTGGTGTATCTCAACATATTATGCACAAATAACAAACCTGTGAAAATTTGAACTCAATTGGCCGTCGAAGTTGCTTGATTTCGGGACATCAAAATCTAATTCTGATGTCTCGAAGTCAAATCCAAATCTTTTTGGTGGAAACTGTCTTCTTTCTCGAACTACGTTACCTCAGAGGCAGCCGTTTCTCACAATGTTTTATACTATCAACCATACTCCATAACTTCACCAAGTAAGTTTTTATGCTAACAATTTTTTTGAGTAGTTACCAATAGTGTCTACTGCCTTTAATGGGCAAAGGAGATAGTGCGCGCGGCGGAGAGTTTGGTCGTGTTTGTGTTTTCCTAGAATTGTGATCGGGCCTATTGTTCTAACATTTCATTCAGCCTTCTTGTATACACCTTTATAGGCGGGAGTTGATTTTATTTTCATCGAGACGAGAATAAAGCGCCCTTTTTTCAATTTGAGCACATAATATTGTCCGGTGTTCTAAACTACAACACGGAGTTATAAGCAACAACTCCAAACGGTTGACCAACTCAAATTGAAAAGAAAACTGAAGTTTAAAATGTTTGCAAATATATCTAATTGTTTTTTAAGAGACTGAGAGACGTTCAACATGTTGTTGAACATTTACAATGGTTCCCAAATAACATTCATACACTGGCCCAACGTTTGTGTTTGGTCGGCACCGTTGGCGTTGGTATTGTGTCAGCTTAAGGCGTTGGCCCAATGTTGGCACCACGTCGCCATGATCAGCATTGACACTATGTTTGTTTCTGACATTGGGTCAACGTTTGGCTGTAGGTCGGCAGAATCACGTTGGTTTTACAATGGCGAACAATATTGAGCCAACGTTGGTTTTTAGTATTAAACAATATTTGGCATTGTTTTGGTTTCCCACGTAGGACCAATTTTGGCTCCAGGTCGGCATTACCACATTGGTTTTACGTTGGCACGCAATGTTGAGCCAACGTTGGTTAATAGTGGGACAGCAATATCGGCATTGTGTTGGTTTCCGACATAGGACCAATGTTGGCTCTAGGTCGGCATTTCCACATTGGTTTTACGTTGGCACTCAATGTTGAGCCAACGTTGGTTTTAAGTGGGACGTCAATATCGGCATTGTGTTGGTTCGACGTAAGACGAATGTTGGCTCTAGGTCGGCATTTCCACATTGGTTTTACGGTGGCACTCAATGTTGAACCAATGTTGGTTGTAAGTTGGACAGCAATATTCGGCACTGTGTTGGTTTCCGACGTAGGACCAATGTTGGCTCTAGGTAGGCATTTCCACATTGGTTTTACGTTGGCACTCAATGTTGAACCAATGTTGGTTGTAAGTTGGACAGCAATATCGGCATTGTGTTGGTTTCCGACGTAGGACCAATATTGGCTCTAGGTCGGCATTATTACATTGGTTTTACGTTGGCACTCAATGTTGAACCAATGTTGGTTGTAAGTTGGACAGCAATATTCGGCACTGTGTTGGTTTCCGACGTAGGACCAATGTTGGCTCTAGGTAGGCATTACCACATTGGTTTTACGTTGGCACTCAATGTTGAGCCAACGTTGGTTATTAGTGGGACAGCAATATCGGCATTGTGTTGGTTTCCGACATAGGACCAATGTTGGCTCTAGGTCGGCATTATTACATTGGTTTTACGTTGGCACTCAATGTTGAACCAATGTTGGTTGTAAGTTGGACAGCAATATTCGGCATTGTGTTGGTTTCCGACGTAGGACCAATGTTGGCTCTAGGTCGGCATTACCACATTGGTTTTACGTTGGCACTCAATGTTGAGCCAACGTTGGTTATTAGTGGGACAGCAATATCGGCATTGTGTTTGTTTCCGACGTAGGACCAATGTTGGCTCTAGGTCGGCATTACCACATTGGTTTTACGTTGGCACTCAATGTTGGATCAGAGTATAGGTTTGAATAGATACCCGACTTTGTCTACCCGAGAGATATGATTTGAACCATAGTAGTGCAGTATCGGAAACGCCTAAATCATCCCTCATTCTGTCAAGTAAAATATCATGATCGATGGTGTCAAAGGCAGCAGACAAGTCTAATAGCACTACAAATACAACATTAGACCTATCCATTGCCTTAAGAACATCATCTCGAAAGTATTCAGTTATTAGTATCATATTTAATGTAAATAAAATAACTGTCAAGTAGATTTTCACAGACACTTCTCGAAAGTATTCAGTTATTAGTATCATATTTAATGTAAATAAAATAACTGTCAAGTAGATTTTCACAGACACTAATTATTGAATTAATCGTAAGGGTCATTCACTACATTAACAGAAAGATAATCTCAAAGTCAATACATTTGAACAGTGATACGTTGGCCCAACGTTGGGGCAATGTTTAGCCAGCATAAATGTTATTAGTGGGGCCATTGTTGGGCAAACTTTAATATTGGCCCAACGTTATGCCGATGAGCAAAAGTATATTGGGCCAATATTGGTAATCAACATTGGCCCAACATAATCATTTTGTTGGTTCTGCGATGGCCAATGTTTACGTTGGGCCAACGATGGCCCAATTTTTAGATTGGCCCAACGTAACTCCTCTGAGCAAAAGTATGTTGGGCCAACGTTGACAGGCAACGTTGGCCGAAATTAAAACTGTTTTGATGGCAGAATTGATAGGCTCAACGTTGACTCAATGTTCAATTACGTTTGCCTGATATTGGTTCAATGTTTTAACATATAAGACATTATTGGCCCGGCCCATAGAGCTATATAATAAGACCTTTTATATAGCTCTATGGCCCGGCCCAATGTTGAGCCAATGTTGGTCCAATGAAAGTGTTCCGTTGGCCCAACGATGAAAGTGGTCCGTTGGCCCAACGTTCTATGTAGTGATGCGTTCTGGGTTACGATACCGAGCTGAAGTTAGCCGCGTTTACGTTTCTGGTCCGACTTTCTTAAGTACAAACCGAGGACGAGCTGGATGGCCGCGTATTCCGGAAATTATGGAAAATAGGAACAGGAAAGGGGTAGAATTTTGGCGTATGTTTAATACCAGATGAAATTTTATTCCATAATCTGATAGACCATACCTGGGGCACACTTTGGAGGAAGCTCAATCGGTCCACTAATTAATATCTAAAATAGCCGCTCTAGAATGCACGCAACTTCTCTAACATGCGAAAGTCGCCCTAATAGCGTACAATGCGACAACTTATCCCCGTGGCGATATAGATCCCTACAAATAAATAGCGCCCTCCATTGGTTTCAAATGCGTTTATCGCATGACGTCTTGCACCTCGACTTCTTAAACGCATTAGAAGTTTCCAACGCGCTGGTGTCCAGGTTTTTAGTGGAAAAAGTGAAAAAAGAGAGACGTCGTACTCGTAGCAAACAAAAAGTGACACGTGATTTCATCATTATTTTCACCCTGGTCAGCACATTATATTCGTAAGTATCAATCAAACAATAATGTTATTAACAAAATAAGTGATCAAATTTGCCAGGCTTTGGGTGGAAAGATAGATTTTGTCGTACATTTTGGTCTATATTTGAATAAACATTCCATTGTCGTCTAGTTTGTGATGAATCACATCTTGATTTGTGTAAATCATAGAATAGACGTCACTTATGTTTGGTTGTGAGTGAGAGAGATTGGCTGTTTAGTGTTAGAACTTAGGGAAAAGTTTCCGTATGGCGCCACCACTTTTTTATTCGATATGAAATAATATAGTGTCTTATTTACCTCAATGAGATATCACTTTTTGTAAAAATGAGTGAAAAAGTGGTGGCGCCATACGGAAAGTTATCCGAACTTAGTATTACCAGCTTGGTGTTATATCCCTTTGTGGGAGTTTTCCGAGTTCCCTTGAAGGGAAGATCATTAAAATAAAAAAAATATGTCTCGATGAATTGTTGTGTTTGAATTTGATGGGTGGTGTGTGTACGAATTCCGTGTGTACGACGTGTGTCACAGCTGACTCACACTCTCTCTGTCTGTGACACTGTTGTCGCTGTCATTGGTTGGTGTGGTGGGTACCAGTCACTTCGGCACCTTGCAAACTTGGCACCTGCAAACTCGGCACCTTACAAATTCGCAACCACAAACTCGACACCTTGCAAACTCGGCACCCACAAACTCGGCACATGCACAAATACAAACACGGCACCCAGTTCAGTTGAAAATGTTTGATTTTCACACATGCGTGGTACAGCTACAGACCTCAGTACGGTAATTTGATGTAAAAGTTCAGTCATGGCCATATTAAAAAGCTTGATCTGATCATGATCAGATCTAGTTGCGATAACGTTTTACAACCCTCCTCCTGATGACGGAAGGGTTACAAAGCTACATTTGAATGGTACAGGGCGAAATGGTCAAACACGTTAAATTTTGACACTGCTACTAGTGCTAGTCAACAGATTTGCTCCATTTTGACCATTCGAAAATCACACAAATTCTAGGAACACGAACTTAATCCTCATTGTCTAGAATCTTTTCATAACACTCAAAACACGATTGAGAAAGTATTTTGTCAAAAACTTACCAGATCCCGGAGCAAAACAGTCACAAATTTCCAGGTTCTTTTAGGAACCTGTCGCACATGGCATGTTTTTTTACTTCTCAGTATGTACAGCGCTTTTTTTTTTCACCAAGCGCTGAACTGCAGGTACACTGTACCAGCCTATTAGATAGACGAACTACCATACATGTACATGTACATTGTAGATTCCCTTGGTGATCCTCCTTGTTTTAAAGTGCTCCTTTTTCTTCCCGTTAGATGTGAATAATACATTTTTTTAAATGTTTTAATTTATTTTTGATAGTTTGAGTGTAACTTCAATTGCCTATTTATACTGGTTGTGGTTGCTACCATAAATGCATCAGAAAGACACACTTGTACACGTAGTGAAACCCAGAGTGAATTTATTAGCCGGGTTGGCCACTTAAACGCACTATTTGTAATTACTCAAAATAGCATAAAACCTTACTTGGTAATGGGTAATGGAGAGCTGTTGATAGTTAGCTCCCTCTGAACTTCTGAAGTAACATAGTTTTCGAGAAAGAAGTAATTTTCCACTAAATTACTTGAATTTGATTTTGAGACCTCATTAGATGTTGAGGTGCCGAAATAAAGCATCTGAAAGCAAACAACTTCATGTGACAAGGGTGTTCTTCTTCCATTATTATCTCCAAACTTTTACGACCAACTCAGCTCAAATTTTCACAGGTTTGTTATTTTATGCATTATAAGTTGAGATACACTAAGTGAGAAGACTGGTCTTTGACAATTGCCAAAGGTGTCCAGTGGCTTTAACAAAAAGCTTGAGAGCAAGGCCTGAAACTGTTTTTTTTTTTTTTTTTTAACTGCAGAAACTACACTCCACCATGCTGTCCAGATTGTGTTCACGCTTGCTTCAGGTACCAGGGGTCACCTCAGCATCAGGGGTCAGGCTTCAGAGTGCTGTAGCGTCAGTCAGTCCCCAACAGGTGTTTGATAGAGAGCAGAAATATGGTGCTCATAATTACCAACCTTTACCGGTTGCATTGAAAGAAGGCAAAGGTAATATTTGTAACCCAAATTATGTTCATATTGTATATATGGGGTGGTACAGTAGCACTTTCTGCTCTACCAGCAAGGCTTCTGTCAGAAGCCTGTTTGTCTCAGATCAATGCACAGTGGACACTTTTGATTTGTTCCTGATTTGAAACCTGTGCTGAGCGGCACAATGTATCAAATTTGCTTGGAGTGCTGGGCAAATATTGTGGGTCCTGGGTAGGCCTGCCCAGCACTGGCCACCGTGGCTACAACACTGGCCATGACAGCTGGGGGACTTGAGAAGGGAACCCTTCATAAAAATTACTTTAAAAGTAGCTAATGACACCTAGTTTTAGCCAGCTTGAACTGGGTTGTCATTTTTCCTAATTCCCTGCTGTTCCCTCTCCCACCCCAATTTCTGTCCTTACCCAAGCTACCCTCATCTCTCATCTATTCTTCACATTTCTTGTTGTATCCAAACCTTACTGTCGGTCATCTTTTTTTCAGGACCAGTACTTTAGTTGCTATTTTGCCTGTAGGCCTACAGGTAGATCTGAAAACACGTTTAATTTTTGTTTATACTGTACTTTGTGAAATGGCCGAGTAAATGATGTTAATAATAATAATAATAATAATAATAATAATAATAATAATAATAATAATAAAACAACAAAACTGAAATTTCATTTAATTTGCAGGAGTGTTTGTATGGGACGTGGAAGGCAAACGCTACTTTGACTTCTTGAGTGCCTACAGTGCGGTTAACCAGGGTCACTGTCATCCCAAGATCATCAGCGCCCTCCAAGAACAGGCCGGAGTACTCACTCTGACATCGAGGGCATTCTACGCTGATGTATTGGGTGAATACGAAGAGTTTGTCACAACACTCTTCGGGTATGACAAGGTTCTGCCAATGAACACAGGTTGGTACATGTTGTTGTAATAATTATAACGAATAATTAATAATAATTAATAGGACAGTTCTTTTCAGGACTGAGAAGTCTCCCGAACTCTCGCACGTCTACTCTGCGGTAGTAAAATAAAGCAAGACAGTTCTCTAAGAACAAAGTAGATACACACATGGGGTTACCACAAACCAAATATACATTGATACCTCACCAAGCAATGCCTCAAATCCTATATACTCTTTATCTCCTATGCAAATTTAACAACTATTAAAATATAAAGTCTTCTACAGCGCCTGTATCCACGAAAGTGCTTATGTTGCTTTATACTCAAATAAAAAAGTTCTTTTTTGGATGTCTTCAAGAGGTGCACAAGCAAGAAAATGTGAAAAGGGGTGCTGCATTTTTAATGTACGCAGCAAACTTGAAGCAGTAATTCCTAGCTCCATGGAATCTGGGGTCGGTTTCACAAAGCCTAGGAGATATTAAAAGGCTAGTCCCAAGTGAGGCAAGTACATGTAACTCGTCCTAACTCAAGATAAGACTAGTCTTACGTAACTCTTTGTGAACACATTTAGTAATTGTCAAAGACCAGTATTCTTACTTGGTGTGACTCCAAATCTGTGAATATTTGGACTCGCTTGATCGCCTAACAATGTCAAAGTGCTTTAAAACGCTTTTTTGAGTAATTACCAATAGTGTCCACTGCCTTTAATGTTAGTAAATTTCACTTTAAATTCTAGGGGTGGAAGCAGGAGAAACAGCCTGTAAGTTGGCAAGGAAATGGGGTTACACTGTCAAGGGTGTGCCAAACAACAAGGCTAAGATCCTCTTTGCCGACGGTAACTTCTGGGGCCGCACCCTGGCTGCCATATCCAGCTCTACAGATCCTAGTAGCTACGAGGGTTTTGGTCCTTACATGCCTGGCTTTGGTCTCATCCCGTATAACGACCTCGCAGCTCTTGAGGTAAGTCTGTTTCAGATTCCAGGCAGAAATTTGAATTATATTTTAGAATATTGTTTTTCCCGCTGGCCAGTAAAATTCCACTGGACAGTTTTGCTATCCTATGCGGAAATATGGCGCTTTTAAAACAAAAAAATGAGTGCACATTAAAAATGAAGACAATTGAAACATTAGCCACTATGCTAACCCCTTGGAGAACACGGCCCAAGTCCAAAACACAAAACTAAATTTTCTATTTCGTGATATTTATGTTACGTTTTTTGCTGGCAAAATTTTAAGAAATTAACAATTAGAAATTTCTGGGCATTTTGTGATGATTAAGTACAGAAATTTGCGGTCTGTTAAGGCTTATAAATGATTGAATGGTCCCATGTCATCCAGAAACTAATTCAGGAAGTACTCAGACTTTAAAGGATATGGTGCTGTGGGCCTAACGCTTTGCTAACACCTTGGCAGAATTTCACAAACTGCTTAAACACAAAAAGCAGCTTAGCATAACAAAATTATGCTTACCAAGAAGAAAAGATTACCGCCACTATACTATCTCACATGCAGTGATAGATCTGTAACTGGTATCTAGCTCTTTTTGTCTTCTCAGGAAATTGTTTTTAAAACAATATTTCAGTTCATGAAATAATGCCATTGTATTATACCCATTGTTATTTCACCCAGGGGTATAAATGAGCAAGGTTGTAGCTACCACGGTCGGAGCCGGTCGGCTATCACCGGCCCCAGCTTTTGCCGACCGGGATCCAACAAAAAATATCAAACTCCGACCGGCATAAATTTATGTTAAACTGTTTTAAATGCCATTGAAATAAGTGAAAAATAAAGAAAACAATCATGTAAAACTCCTAATTAGATGTGTATTTTATTTCTGTAAAAACAATCAAAAAAATTTTCTCTCCAAAACCGCGATCGTCTCCGTGATTGTTGCTGCTTAAAAATAAGCCGCTTGAATGCTGCGAGTTCATGGAGTACTAAAAAAAGCACGCACAATCTCCGGCGTGCGTGTAGTATCCATGATGCACAAAACCACATGGTAATACTCACACGGTCACCCACTGGTTCATGCAGCATGCACAGCACATAACACTCAGTCTTAACCAAGATTCCGCAGGCTGTGATTGGCCATTGATGGCTGTTAATAAATCCATATTCATGATCTTCTTGGCTAGCCTTCTTCACAACACACGCTCACGAACGGAGAATTGGCGAAGAATTGGCGAACGTTGTGCATCACGCCTGCAGACTGTATGCACAATGCACAGCCTTGGAGGAATTCTAGTAACATGGACAACTTCTGCCAACAGAGGGCGTTGCGGGCCAACGTTCATTGAATTATTTCTCAATGTGTGTTGTTGACCGATCGTTGATTCACGAAGATTTTGTTGCAAACGGAGATCAGAACATGTTCAAAACAAACAATTCTCAAACAACAAGTTCATTCAAATGGTTGTTGTTAATTTAGGGCATAAATTAAGAGATAAAGTCGTCCAATTTTAGGGACTTCACTTCCGTGTTTTGTTTTAAATTTTTTTTTAGTTTAAATTTTTTTGTGGTACCATGCAGCAGGCTAGTGAAAAAACCTGCGCGCGATTAATAATTTTGGTTGACTCGCCCGGCGGGCGGCGGTTGAAAACAAAGTTATTCTGATGGGCGGACAATGTTGGTGGAGTCGTCGAAGTTGCATTAAATTTTTATTTAGAATTTTATTTAGATGATTTTTCTGTCTATTAATACTTGTTGAAAAAAAAAAATGAAATGACAAGAATCAATTTTTGAGTTTATTGAATGCACTTCGTTGAGAAATTGTCAATGAATACAACTCAGTGAAACATGGCTTGTCTATTTTACTAATGTGCTCCTTTTTGAAATGGAATAGTCTAGATTTTGCGGCAGTGATCGGACATGTGTCCCGTCATCCTGTGTTTCTGAACTTGTCTCTCCACTCTGCATTGCCTTCTGATAAATATATGCAACTGCAAGCTTTTCAATTGATAAATTCAACACTCAAAAATTCTGGCTAGTAGTCTACCTACCCTATTTTGAGATGGGATTTAAATTGAAACAGAATATTAATTTTATTTATTTTACCCTAACATTTTACTTTAAAACTTAATAAGTATTTATTTTCTATGGCTCCCTGGACATGGTTTTTCCTTTGACAATGGCTATGTCAAGGCACAAATAGGCAAGAGAGAGCCTGGGGAACCCATCAAAGCTTAAACAAAACCTAAAAATCTTCAGCTTCCAAAGACGCTGCCCCTGTTGATCCCACCGGGTTGTGAGGCGCTACGCTGCCCCTACATGTACACCCACCCTCTCGACCATGCTCTCGACAAAATTAGCCGGCATCCAATTTGCCCTAGCTACAACCTTGTAAATGAGTACATGTACATTACCTGCAAGGGTAGAGGTTGATATCTTGTACGAAAAAGCTACTGGAGCGCTGCGGCAGCTTAGGGCTGTATACTCCCCAGGGAACTGAGGTAGATTAGAGGAATGTTATTGGCCAAATGACCAGGGCACTAATGTAAAGCGCATTGAGACGTTGTTGTGAAATAAGAACTAGTTATTTTGGAAGCAAATCATTACATTGGCCGGAGTCGCACCCCTTATTGTATTATCCTGTCTTTGTCCCTTTGTTGATATTTTTAAGTGTTGTCCAATTTTCTAGGAAAAGGTACAAAAGCTACGTGTATGATTCACCTTGTTTTCTAATGTACATGTTGACATGTAAAGTGTTTTTGTGTACAGTCAAGAGTCCCCTTCAAGTAAAATTAATTACAAGCTTTATGTTCAATACTGTAAACATTGATTATGCTGCAAACTACTGGTTAAATTAAATTGATTTGAATAAGGGAATCAATGTGTTGTGAAGAGGTTTTCAACTACTAGTGGTTTAAACCTGCGCCGAGGCCTGGACTTGATAATTTTACCGAGACAAAGTCGAGGTAAATTATCAAGAACCAGGCCTCGGCGGGTTTAAACCACTAGTTGAAAACCGATTCAACACACTTTGATTCCCATTCATAAATACATTTTCGGTCGAAAGGTAAAATAAATGCAAAAATTATAATTGTTCAATGATTTCTTTCAACACAACACCCCTCCAGCTATGAAATGGTTAGGCCCTCAGCCCGATCGGGTGAACAACTCCTTATAAGGGAATGATGTGGGCGTACCGCGTGGTGTGGCACAACTGTCCTGGCCGTTGCTCTCGACCAATAGGAATGAAGAAACTGTCTGATACGCACAGGTGCAAGCGCACTTGTCACGCCCATGTTATAACACTTTTTACTGGTGTTATATACCATCCGTTAAAACAACACCTCGTGATGCCCTTTAGACCAATCAGAATGGATAAACTGTCTTAGGTATTTATGAATTACTATTATTACTATTATTATTACAGAAAGAAGTACAAGATCCGAATGTAGTGGCGTTCATGGTGGAGCCGATTCAAGGAGAGGCGGGTGTGGTGGTGCCTGATCCTGGTTATCTGCGAGGCGTGCAAGAAATCTGCAACAAGCACAATGTACGTATTCAAAACTCAGACTAAAATGGATATATTATAAGTTATCACACAAGCGCGAGTGGAATACGGAAAAATATAGCGCTTCTGCGTCCCATATCCAACGAGGCCAAAGGCCGAGTTGGTTATGGGACGCAGACGCGCTATATTTTCCGTATTTCCACGAGCGCGCATGTGATAACGTATTTATCGTCAAGCAAACTTGGCGTGTGACATAGAACACACAATACGCATGGTAGTGATATTAGCCGTGCAATATAAGTTTTTATCACCACTCCATTCTGCGAATCTGATTGGAGGATTAGCGCGCACTTGAAGATAAAAAAGGTTTTGATACCTTTTGTTTTTGGCCATGATAATTTAGTTTCAGTTTCATTAGTCATCAATTTTTTGGGGGAAAAAAGTACAAATCACAGAACGATGTTTTCAGAAGAGTCGTTTCAATACGGTACTATTTTAGTATTTACCAGGGGTGGATTTCACAAAGGTAGTCCTAACTTAGACTAGTCCTAGGCAATGCTAAGAGATAGGACTAGTCCTACATGTAAGTTAGGACCAGTAACTCATCCTTACTTAGGACTGGTCCTATCTCTTAGCATTGCCTAGGACTAGTCCTAAGTTAGGACTACCTTTGTGAAATCCACCCCACTACTGTTATTATGCTACGTGTACTATCACACTGTGGCGAATATTCTTGTGAATATGAATATTTGAAATTAGCAATGAATTCGCCCCGAAATTGCGATTGGATAGGGATAATTTTATGGGGGGCGTCCGTCGACCTCTCCTTACCAATATCTTTAGAATAATATGCATGCTTTACCAACGTTACCAATGGCTTACCAATGCTTACAAAAATCGATGGCGAATTACGGTCTATACAACATGGGCTGAAGATTAGGAAAGGCTTTGTATTGCTGCACTCAAACTGTGGCGAATGTTATTGCGAAGATTTATATTTTAGTTTTGCAGTGAGTTCGTCCCAAAATGGCGATCAGATAGTGAACATTTTCATCTCTGTCTCACCCCTCGATTTTCCTCAGTCGGCCCTCTCCTTACCAATATCTTATGAATATAATAGTATACAGATGCTTACCAATGCCTTTATGAATGTTGCGAACGCTTACGCACGCTTTACCAACACTAAGCTGCCAGCCACATCAACCCATTATGACCACGGAGCACAACCAAGATCGAAAGTGTTTGATTTTTTCCTGAGGGAGGAAAACCGGATAGTCTGGAAAACCCTCGTGGCACAGCAGAGAACCAACGCACAACTCAACTCACATATGGCCCCGACCGGGAATCGAACCGGGGTCACCTTGGTGAGAGGCGAGCGCTTTACGCACAAGCCAACCATGCCACCCTGGTGTTAACCAAGCGTGTCAAGTGCCTTTAATGTACAAAAGAATACAGTAAATATCCTTCCATCTTGGGCACTTCCAAATGAACACTCTCTGGCTGTAATCCATGGTCGTAATGGGTCGATGTGGCTGGCTTGGAATATCACCTTTACATGCCTGCAGCTAATCTTGGTGCAGGACGTTCTCAGTCATGTCAGTGAGTTCTTAAAATAGCGTTGTGGTACCCGCTGCCAAAACATAGGAAACATAGTAGCTGGTAAGACACTGCTCTAGAATTGCAAGTGTTGTGGGTTTTAATCCCACTCAAGTAATATGCCTGTGATTTTTTTTTCACAGGACTCTGGGGAAGTACTGAGAAAATACTGAATTTACAGTGCTAACACACATCGGTGTATGAGTAAAAAAAAAAAAAATAAATACTACTAATATTTTCGGGTTTTTTCCCTCTCACTTTAGCCTAAAAAATCCCACTTTCATTTGTGAAAACTAAAAAATCTAAAAAATCCCACTTTGTTTTGTGAAATTTTAAAAACCAGGGCCCAATTTCACAGAGGGCCCAATTTAAACACAACAAGTACATGTAGCTAGCACAAAAAAAAAATTATGCCTCCCAGAATCTGGTTACCAGCTAAAGTACCATGTCAAATAGATTTGCTAAAGTTTCTGCTATTAAGCAAAAATAAGCAGGATACCCGTCGCAGATCTGTGACGGGTATCCTGCTTATTTTTGCTTAAAGCCATTGGACACTTTCCGTAAACAGCATTGTCCAAAGGCCCACACTTGGTGTATCACAACTCATAAATAAAATAACAAACCTGTGAAAATTAGGCTCAATCGGAAAATAACGGGAAAACCCACGTTTGTTTCTGTACATTTCGCCGAGTCATGACATGTCATAACATGTGTTTATGATAATTGTTTTAATGTTTTCTCAAAAAGTAAAGCATTTCATGGAATAATACTTCAAGAGAAGTCTTTTACCATTACCTTCTGTAAACCCTATACATTGTATGTTATTTGTAAATCTGTGATTTTTTTTTGATTTTTTTTTCTGTTCCGAAAGTGTTTAATGGCTTTAATTTAATAGAAGAAACTTTTAAGCACAATTTTGGCTAGCAGCTCGATCAAATTGGGCCCTGATACAAAATATTAGTTGGCTGAGCTTCACTTTTGTCTGAATCTGCTTGACACTTTCTCTGTGTCAGATGAGGGCAGTGACCATTTGAAACTCCCTTTCACACTACTCTATTCCCCGGAGTTGCCCCCGGGGATAACAAGGGATGGCATTTTCACACTATGATTGCTTTACCCCCTGGTCCACCATGGCAAATTGGCAATACCCCGATGAATAGCCACTCCTGTTCAAGGGTCTCAAAATTCATCACTGCAATAACCTATCTTTCTGAAAGTTTGTATCTGACATGTCTGAGCGCCTTGAGTACCTTGTTTGGTGCGCTATATAAGACTTTGATACTATTATTATTACAATGAAGTCAAACCCCTGGGTATTCTTAAAACCTGCAGGCAGAAACTCCTAAGAATAGGGACAGTGTGAAAGTGCGCCGGGGTAACTGCGAGATTAAAAAACTCCCAGGGCCTCCCCTGAGCTGCGTTCACCAAGGATAAGAGATAAAAAGTGAAAAGGGCTTGTATGTCTTCATGCGCACGTGTTATGACAAAAATCTCTACCCTGACAGATTATTAATGGTTTATTTTAATCTGAATAAAAAACAACCAAAAGGTTGACAACATTCAAATTTACAAAATTTTTACAGAATTAAGAAAAATGGAATTAACAATAAACAGGCAAAATCTATACAGAAATACACAAAAATTAAAAGAAAAAAATGAGAGTATAAGTGGCTCCTACCTATCAAAGAACTTCCGAGCATGTTTACCAGCACACAAAAAAATTGTTTTTAAGTCCAAGCCCCACAACAAACTCTTGCTGATAATGGCGCATTCAGTATTCCCCACTGTTCTGTTTTTTGTGTGTGCTTTAAATTTGGCAACACGGCAGTTAACGGTTGTATGGCTTCTGACTGGCACCCCCGAACAAAGATATTGACAAAATAGGGACACCGCCAATATAGGGCTAGATAGCTCAGTTGGTAGAGCGCCGGCACGTTAATCCAGAGGTCGTTGGTTCGAATCCCACTCTAGTCGATTCTTTGTTTAACCCCCAAAATCATTTACAAGTTTACACAGTCAGTTTCCCTTGTGGTTTATATTGATATGCTTTAAATTTTATCACAATTATGGTTTAACTGAGTGGGTCTCACAATTCACAACCCTTTTAGAACTTCCCCTGTAGTCTCTATGGACCTTGGGTTGAAAAGCCTATGTGACATTGTCTGAAATAGATCAGGGACCAATTTCATAGCGCTGCTTAAAGGCACTGGACACTTGAGGTAACTACTCAAAATAATTGTTAGCATAAAAACTTACTTGGTAACAAGCAATAGAGAGCTGTTGATAGTATAACATATTGTGAGAAAGCCATCTGAAAGCACACAAATTTGTGCAACAAGGGTGTGTCTTTTTTTGTCATTGTTCTCTTGCAACTTCGATGACTGTTTGAGTAAAAATGTTCACAGGTTTTTTATTTTATGCATGTTGGGATGTAGTACTGGTCTTTCTTAGTTATACCAAAGGTGTCCAGTGCCTTTAACGGTAAGCACATTTTTATCAGAAAACGGTAGCAGAAAAATGTGCTTAAAAGCGATTTGTGTGTCACAGGTTGGCAGTAAAAGTAGGCGGACAGCTTGGGCTTTTGCCATGGATTCGTAAACGTTAGGTCATTAACTATTTTTTGCATGGATTTATATTGTTACGCCATTCGTTTTTCTACAGTAAAGGTTAGAATGCCTTTTCATGTGCTTTGTGTGTTTGCAGCGTAGCGTGATGGAAAACACACAGTAAGTGCAAAATCGACCGTTCTCCAGCTCTATAAATGGGACCCAGAAGCCCTTTGGTGTCTTGTATTGGACTAAATTTGGTGGAATTGAAGTACATTGAAGTTTGTGAGGTACGGCTGGGATCCTAAAATTCCACTTTCATGACTGTGAGATTAATTATTTATACCAAAGTATCTCTTTCTGAGATTGGAGTTGCTTGCAATCAGTGAGAATTTTGACTAAAAAACTTGTTGTTGTTTTTTCATTAAGAAAGAATATTATATTTTTTATTTCAGGTTCTATTCATAGCAGATGAGGTACAAACCGGACTGTGTAGGACAGGAAAACGATTGTGTGTAGATCATGATAACGTGCGTCCAGACATGGTGCTGCTGGGCAAGGCACTGTCTGGTGGAGTTTACCCGGTAAGATTAAACAAGCAGGTTATTTATTTTTTTATCAGAATGCTCAGCAAAATATTCTGTCACATGATTTGATCATCATGAATTGTGAATTGAAACAGTGTTTGATGAAACTTTTTCGGTGGGCAAATAATTTTATATGGCCTCAACATTATGACATACTTTTGTACCTTGTAGAAATGCCTAAAATACCAAACTTTTTGCATTTACAAGTGCAAGTAACCAGTGAAGCCTTACGTGTTTCTAAGTTTTGGTCAAGGGAGAGGAGACTCTTTGCTTGGCAAATAAAGCCACACAGTTTTTATCTAGGGACTGTTTACATGGCGCACAGAGAGGTAAAAGATTTGCCACGATTTTAGGGACACCTCGAAAACAGGACCTCCTACGATACTAATGACGTCATTTGTATAAGTACGAAGCTTATTGATCGTTTGGTGCCATGTTATACGTGTACTTTATCCAAGTCATTTCAAATCATAGGATACAATATTTATGAGAAAGAGGTTTGAATTTTGACAGCATGTACTAGTTCTTGACTCGGATTGAACATAAATGGTTCATTAATAAATATAAATAATCGCAGCCAAAGGCCGATATTAAGAAAATGTTTAGCGATAAAAGTATTTTTGAGAGAAATATATATAAGTACAGAGTAGATTGGGTTTGTACTGCACCCATTATGATACACAAATACTCACTGCTTCAATTGATTGAAACTATGACTCCATATGTGATTCTCGGAATGTTCCATTTCCCTGGGGGGGGGGGGGGGAGTGCGGGGGAAAATCAACTGCTCCGGGGTTCACCAAGGGAGTCATGGTTGAATTATAGCACAAGTAATTTTAAGCAGTCAATATTTCCAGTCGTCACTGTGTGTTCCCGTGTTTTACGGCCTCGTGATTTGCAACTTCAACTTTTTGAAAAAAGGGAAGAAAAGAAATGAGGTCAAAGACCTTTTTAATAATGACCAAACCTATAAGGATCAGCTTTTGAGGTGACGCCAAGACTGGAGGTTGACATTGTGTAAGAAAAGGCCATTGAAGTGCCACAGCAGGTCAGGGCCGTATACTCCCCAGGGATCTGAGAAAGAAATGGAATGTTATTTGCCCAATGACCAGCCGTCTATTTCACCAAACTCTTCCGAACTTAGGATTAATCTTAGGACTTAGGACGAGTTAAGGTCCGTATCCGAAGACGTTAGGACGCATTGAACCCATCCTAAGAATAGGATGGGTTACTTGTCCTTACTTGAGTTAGGATTAATCCTACGGTTTTGTGAAATCTTTTGCAGGGCACTAATGTAAAGCGCATTGAAGCGTTATTGTGAAACGCGCTATATAAGAACTAGTTGTATAATTTATCTTTTTGAATTATCTTTTTAAATTTATTGAGTTGTATTTTTTGTATATTGGAGATGCTTACTGTTGTTTTGCTTCATCAGGTATCAGCCGTTCTTGCTGATGATGAAGTGATGCTATCCATCAAGCCAGGAGAGCATGGATCGACGTACGGGGGTAACCCGTTAGCTTGCAAAGTGGCTATCGCAGCACTCAAGGTACATTACACTCCATTTATAGTATTTGTGATAGGCTCTGCAAAAATGAGTCACAATTGGGGAAAATTACACACTTGTGTGATGTTTGGTTCAAAAGTTTTGACCTTTTGGAAAATAGATTATGTCATTATGTCACATCTGAAAATGACCCATACTAGGGAAACGGCCCCTTTAATAAAAACATCAACTATTGATGTCTAGGGGATGAACAAAAAGTACATGTTTTGTTCACCGTCCTTTATCGATCAAAAACACAGGTTTTATTTCAGAAAATGTCAAAATACAGACCCTAAAGAACCATAAAACCACATAAACAATTTTTTTTTAAAGATAAAATTTCATCCTCCCATCACTCAACAGCCCTGTACTGGAAAGTGGGTTGTGCGACAAGAGACTCATTTTTGTAGAGCTTGTCACATTTATAATGCCGTTGTGTGCATTTCACCTTTAAAAAAGAATTTCAAAGCGTCATATCAGCAGAGTGTAGGTTCAAGTCCTAGTCGTGACACTTGTATCCTTTTAGCAAGACACTGAACCATGGTTGCTTCGTAAAAGTTGGGGAGGTAGTAGTGCTTTCTGCTCTACCAGTCAGGCTTCGGATGGATGAAACCCAACCCTATACATCCGTATGGACCGTTTACATTTTAATATTTAATCTGTTGCTGTACAATTGGAATTACAATTTTATTTATTTTATTTATTTTATTTATTTTGTATACCTGATGAATAAACCAATTCACTTCAATTCAATTCAATTCAATTCAATTCAATTAAAGGTCCTGGAGGAAGAGAAGCTGTCCGAACGAGCGGAGCATCTTGGCCAGATCTTGAGAAGTGAACTGGGCAAACTGGATAAGGACATTGTGACATTGGTTAGAGGCAAGGGGCTTCTTAATGCCATTGTCATCAAAGAGACAAAAGGTTTGTTTTATACCTGGATAGTATCCCAAACAGATTGCCCTTGTACAGCATTGCAAAATGCTTTGCAGATCATACCAGTTGTTAATAAACAAATTCATTCTTTGCTACTCCAGGTAATAATAATAATAGGTTTTTGTTAAGCGCTTTATACACCACAAGGGCATCGCAAAGCACTTCCAAAATCATTAGAATTCAATTAGCTTATTCAGGATAGGATTCAGAGTGCACGAAGTCTGTTTAGTCTAAATTTGAAGCTAAACTGATGGACAAAATTAATTCCTAAGTATGAATTCATACTGGACTGAAATGTTGATCTTACTTTGTCACAATATAAACTTCAGAAAGTTATCTATGCAGGCCTGACACTGCATGGAGGCATCAAAGGCGATTGCCTCTGTGCCCCCATGTCATTGCTTCCGTGCCCTTGAAATGCTCCAGTAGAAATTTACATTTTCCTCAAAAACGAAGCATACAGGCCTGCACTGCATGCAAAAAGTGGTGACAATCCTGAGCCTATGGTGAAATTGTTCATCTTACAGGCAGAACAGAGCCATAGTAAGCTTAAAGCCATTGGACCCTTTCGGTTCAGAAACAAAAATAAAAGTTCACAGATTTACAAATAACTTACAGGGTTTACAGAAGGCAATGGTGAAAGACTTCTCTTGAAATATTATTCCATGAAATGCTTTACTTTTTGAGAAAACAGCAAAACAATATAAATTCTCGTTAACGAGAATTACGGATTTATTTTAAACACATGTCATGACACGGCGAAACGCGCGGCAACAAGGGTAGGTTTTTCCGTTGTTTTCTCCCGACTCCAATGACTGATTGAGCCTAAATTTTCACAGGTTTGTTATTTGATATGGTTGTGGTACACAAAGTGTGGGTCTTGGACATTACTGTTTACCGAAAGGGTCCAATGGCTTTAAAGGCACGGACGCTATTGGTAATTGTCAAAGACCAGTCTTCTCACTTGGTGTATCTCAACATATGCATAAAATAACAAACCTGTGAAAATTTGAGCTCAATTGGTCATCGAAGTTGCGAGATAATAATGAAAGAAAAACACCCTTGTCACACGAAGTTGTGTGCTTTTAGATGGTTGATTTCGAGACATAAAATTCTAAATCTGAGATCTCGAAATCAAGTTCGTGGAAGATTACTTCTTTCGCAAAAACTATGTCACTTCAGAGGGAGACGTTTTTCACAATGTTTTATACTTTCAACCTCTCCCCTTACTCGTCACCAAGTAAGGTTTTATGCTAATAAGTATTTTGAGTAATTACCAATAGTGTCCACTGCCTTCAAAACATCTGAAAATGAATCTGCGTAAAGACAAGTGATGTTTGAAGCTTTGCATGATGCCAAAGATAAGAATAAACTATAAATGATGGTAAACTTGCGGGAACGACCATGAAATCATTTTCTTTTGAGGGAATTTTGGGTCTGAAAAGAGCCGGTTCGGGTCTCAACATTTCAAACAGTATACTCTGCTCGTCTTCAGGTGCAGTACCAAACTAAATCACACACCAATATAACATGATAATGATATGGTATTTTTTTTTATCCCTCGACAGATTTTGATGCTTGGCAGGTGTGCTTGAAGCTGCGTGATAACGGACTTCTTGCCAAACCGACTCACGGCGACATCATCAGGTTCGCTCCACCGTTGGTCCTAACAGAGGAGCACCTCAGAGAGTGTCTTGACATCATCAAGACAACAATCATGTCCTTTAAGTAAACACAAATCAGACAGGATAACTACCTAAGATGATGATCATGTGAGTAGTCCTTGCTTTCAAAGATCAAAGAGAAAGATACAGTATTTTTATTATTTTTCAGAGACAGATTTTACCTCGATGCTGCGGTAATGTTAGATACATGTATCGTCACTTAAATTGATATCCTCAACTTGATCACAACAGGTGGAAAGATTCTGTCATTTCCCGAATTGCAGAGTTTTTATGGAATTGAAAATCATGTTGCAATAAATCTTCACGTAACTAAATCAATTAACTTAGTCACAATAGGGTCAGAGATAGTGAGGTAGTTCTTGGATTGTGTCTGGCCATCCAGTGTAGATCACCTGGTATTGTGTACTAAGAACCGGATCTCAAGTGGTTTTGGTCTTCAGTTGGTCTTGCTTTGTTTGCCCAAAGTGGACAAGATCATCTCATGTTTCAAGTTTCTGAAATTGAAAAACTTTTGTTTTAAGCCTCCTACTGTCTGTTGATTAGATCGTATGGTTTTGAAGGGTAGATAAACAAGTCTACATACAGTACATGTATGTCAGCCTGCGTGCAATAATGATATGTATTGTTGAACGCATCTTTGCAGTACACAGTGACCCCTCCTACTCTCTGACCATTAATGCTCGTCCACATGGTTTTGAATGGTACATGTAAATAAGCTATGTCAGCCTGCAACAAAGATATATTTTGTTTAATGCATTTTCACTGTACATGGTCAACCCTCCTACTCTCTGACCATTAATGCGCATCCCCATGGTTTTAAATGGTAGATAAACTATGTCAGCCTGCCACAAATTCTTTTGTTGAATGTATCTTCGCAGTACACGGTGAACCCTCCTACTCTCTGACCATTCATGCTCATCCACATGGTTTTGAATGGTAGTCAAACTGTGTTGGGCCTGCAATAATGATATCTATTGGATATGCATCTTCACAGTTCACAGTGAACTCTCCTACTCTCTGACCATTTTGGCCTGCAATATTATATGTAGCTAAATGCATTAAACTACACAATTCACAGATAGTCCTGTGGACAGTTGTTCTACTATGCACTAAATATGCTATTGAATCTTTCAGAATGTTTTGGTCAAGTTACGAGCAATTTTACGAGCAATTTTTACGGATTGTAAGAGTGTTGTAATAATAGCTACCAGACAAATATGTTTTGCCTAATATTGTATCTCTCTTTTAAACGCATCAGGGTAATTGCGTATTCTTCCAACTGTAATATTAATTCCTAATAAACTCTATCGTCTATAATTTTTCAGATTTATTTTTCTTCCTTAGAGATATGTTCCCTATTTTATTTTAAAAGGGGAAGTCAGGGTTGATATAGTTTAGATTTGTATCTGAATTCAGACTTCTTAAAGTCTACCTGGAACATCTTGCTTTAAGGTCACTAATTTGATCCCTCGATTAAGCTTGGGCGATATCACGATATTATCGATTATCGCGATATTAATTTGGAAACGATTTCGATATCGGATGGATTTGGTTTTAATCGAAATATCGATATATCGCAATATATCGTGATATATCGCGATAATCGCGATATATCGATTAAATATCGCGATGTTTTTGCTAGCTGAGACATCTTGCACCCCATAGGTTTGAAGTAAAACCAGAAGAATAGGTCATTAGAACACCTCTCTTATGCTATGACTGTCTCTACAACTTTCACCTGGAGTTTTAAGACTGATGATGTCAAATTTCATTAATCGCGATTATATCGAATATCGCGATATATTGTCGGCGATATATCGTGAATAAAATAAATCGATATCGCCCAAGCTTACCCTCGATTATAACCGTCCATGTATGGCTTCCGACTGGCACCCCAAGCAAAGCTATTTAGGGAGACTGCCAACATTACGGCTAGTTAGCTCAGTTGGTAGAGCACTGGCATATTAATCTAAAGGTTGCCGGTTCCAATCCTGCATGTTTTCTTTGTTCCATCCCAAACTTGTCTTTTTGTCTTTACTGAACCTTTCAGTTTCCCATTTGGTTAATTACTCAATCCTTTTGATTTACTTTTTCCAATATAAAAAAGTTTTGGGACTTGTCTTGGGTTTCGTTTTTCCATGAGATGTCAACCATTAAATTTGCTAATATTTAGCGCCGGCCAAAACACAGGGAATTTATTGTTTTTGTATTGCTGTTTTTCTGTAATAATTATCCAAAGAGTTTTAACTAATTGTTACCATGCACTTTAAACCTTAAAAAAACATGTATGTAATTATCAACAGTTTGAACAAGGGCCCAATTTCTTGGAGCTCCTTCTGCAGAAATTATCGCTTACAAATTGTCTGCTTAGATGAAATAAGCAGGACACCATTGACAGATGCTAAGTGTGAAATAGCATTTGGGCTGGTAATCTTTTCATATGATTGACAAAGTGTTCTAAATTAAACAATATATAAATTTTGGCATTTTTTTTTTTTTTTTTTTTTTTTAGTAGCATAAAAAGAGATTCTAATTCAAAGGATTTTCTGTATTTTTGTTCTCATAGCTTGCTATAGAATTTTGCAATTGTGCGGTTTTGTTATAATCAAAGCTGAATATTTGGAGATAACTTACTTGGTATATTCACATATCTTTGTTTTAGTTGGCACGTTATAACTAAACAAATGTTTCTTTAACATTGGTTAAAATATGTGCGAAAAATCTTGTATTTTAAGATTATGTGCCAATTTTGAGTTTGGTATAACTATAATAGTTTTTTACAATCACAGATTTTTCAGTCCTGGATTTTCAATATTATCTTTGAGAGAGCAGGGCTACTTCCTTTTTGCAAAAGGCACTTCCATTGAAAAATTAAAGGGGCACTTGGGCCAATATTAGGACAATGGGGACTGTGGCCTCCATGTGTGTGAATCCAGGCCTGATGTCTGATTAAATCACTGTATTAAATTGAGTGCTTTTCAAAGTTCTGAAGAAAAAAAACAATTACCAACAACACATTATACTCATGTGGGATTCAAACCCACTACATGTGTATTACAGAGTTAGTTATCTTTACCTTATTGACCACTAAACCTCCGAGCGAGCCCAGAAAGGCACTGGACACCTTTGGTAATTGTCAAAGACCACCAGTAATCTCACTTGGTGTATCCCATTCAACATAATTATGCACAACATAACAAATCTTTGAAAATTTGGACCCAATATGTTGTCGAAATGCATGAGATAAATGAAAGAAAAGGCTCCCTTGCTTCATGCACCAATTTGTGTGCTTTCAGATGCCTAAAAAATATTAAAAGACTTAGGGCCTGAAGTCTTTTTAAATTATTGGAGTGAGCAACTACCCCTTTCCAAAAAACTACATGTACCTTACTTCAGAGAAAGCCGTTTCTCATAATGTTGTATACTATCAACAGCTCTCCATTGCTCGTTACCAAGTAAGTTTCTATGCTAACAATTATTGTGAGTATTTACCAATAGTGTCCAGTGCCTTTAAAGATTAATATTGTGACATAATACACTTGGTCTGTATTTATGTTCTTTTGAACTAAACACATTTTTTCAGTTCTGAAAATACTGGAAATCCCTAGTTCAACTAGGTCTGTACATGTATATGTAACATCCTCTAAATAAAAAGGACATTATCCCATTTTGTGAAAATACTGAAATCAATCCATTTTCATTAAGACAAAACAAAAATGGATAGAAATATTTTATTTTTATTCAATGTTATATTTCACATTTAACTTTTTATTTTTCCTTTTTAGATCTTTAATATAATTTTTCTTATAGTTAGTGCTATTTAGACATTTTTACCAAGGTCTGGTTTTTCATGTAGGCGTAATTTTCCCAACAAACAGTGGGGGAAAATTTTAACTATCATATATACAATTTTAGGGTTGAAATTAAGTTAGTTTCCCCCCATTTTGATACTTGGGCCTTCAAAACAGTTGTTCAGGGTTCTAGGGTACTTAAAGTTTAGTTTTTGCAAATATTACTTTGTGTTTTGAAATTTTGTCTTGCTTAAGTTTCTTCATTATGCTTTTGTTTGCTTCTCAACACCTTCGGCGAATAAACATGTAATTATGTTTATGTGTAGCTTTGCTCAGTAATAATTGTGTGTGAATTTTGATTTATTTTTGTTGTGTACTGTATATAGAAACCTTCTGACCAGTTGACCATCCAACACAACATTGCACTCGATAATGTTGAAAGCACTATTTTTATATCATGCTTATAAAACTTTGCAAAGTAGTTATAAATGTTTCCAAACTACAAACTGTAGATTCGTTACGAATCTACACTCGATCAACTGTTGAGTGTGGTAAAACTAAAGTGATATGTCAACTTGAAAATTATTGTCTGTCCAAAAATAATATATGGTGTGAAAAACTCAGCTGAAAACATGTCATATTATTTCAATTTAATGAGACATTTTCCAGTTGAACAACTTGTCCTAGGAAAAAAACGCAAGACTACTCCTTGGTAAGGAACTCATCCTAACTCGAGTTAAGACTATTCTTTACTCTTTGTAAAATCCACCCCAGTGCCTTTAAAGGCAGTGGGCACTATTGTTAGTTACTCAAAATAATTGTTAGCATAAAACCTTACTTGGTATTAAACGAGTAATTGGGAGAGGTTGATAGTATAAATCATTGTGAGAAACGGCTCCCTCTGAAGTAATGTATTTTTCGAGAGAGAAGTAATGTTCCACGAGTTTGATTTTGAGACCTCAGATTTAGAATTTGAGGTCTCGAAATCAAGCATCTGACAGCACACAACTTCGTGTTTTTTCTTTCACTATTATCTCGCAATTTCAATGACCAATTGAGCTCAAATTTTCATAGGTTTGTTATTTCAGGCATATGTTGAGATACACCAAGTGAGAAGACTGGTCTTGGACAATTAGAAATAGTGTACAGTGCTTTTAAACTTTCATGCATCCATTGGCACAACTCTCAGCCAATGGTCTTCATTGACCCCAGCGAGGTTGGGTAAGTTGCATAAAAATAAATTCAATGGTTCTTCTATTACAATTTTGTATCACAATCCGTTTGTAAAAAAAAAACTAATTTCCACAGTAAAAACAAATTTCCTGACAATAATCATTTTGTAAAACGAGCCATAAACCAATTATTTCCATTATTATTCCCTGCTCGTTCGTGGGATAAATAATTAGTTTGTGAAATAAATCCCCATAAACCATTTATCTCATTTATTTTCTGTTCTCACGTTCTCACATGTTATTGTGCAAGTTTCCAGTTATTTTTACATTTTAAAGACAGTGGACACTATTGGTAATTGTCAAAGACCAGTGTTCTCACTTAGTGTATCTCAACATATGCATAAAATAACAAACCTGTGAAACTTTGAGCTCAATCGGTCGGCGAGTTTGCGAGATAATAATGAAAAAAAAATCACCCCTGTCACACGAAGATGTGTGCTTTCTGATGCTTGATTTTGAGACCTCAAATTCTAAGCTTGAGGTCTCGAAATCAAATTCGTGAAAAATTACTTCTTTTTCGAAAACTACGTCACTTCAGAGGGAGCTGTTTCTCACAATGTTTTATACCATCAACCTATCCCCATGCATTACTCGTAATCAAGAAAGGTTTTATGATGATAATTGTTTTGAGTAATTACCAGCAATAGTGTCCACTGCCTTTAAGCTTATTTCCCGTGAAAACAAAACTCGCCTTTTACCAAGGTTATTTGTACATTATTTTTGTTTTTCTAACTAGGCTCTTTTATACGCCCCCCCCCCCCCGTTCTTTATGTCAATAAATACAAATTGGCTGTGTAGTTATCATTAAATAAAACTACATTATGTGGTGACTTTGACCCGAAGTATTGGTGGCTAGTTTAAATTAAAATGCTGGGCGGCCACTTTTGAAAAAAAAAAGACTTGTCCTCTTTTTGGAAAACCCTGGACGATTGACTGGAATTTTCCTTTACTTAGCCTGTGTTTGTTGTCAAGCCTAGTGTTTATATGTTTGGTAAAAATGCTTTAAATTAATAAGTGTTTGGATTATTATATTGTTTGGGTACTGCCCCTCCAGCAAGCGAGGGTCCTGTTTGGTTTGCAATGGCCTTGTTGCACAAACGTTGTTGTTTTGTTTTTGTTTTTTTTTTGTTTTTTTTTTGGGGGGGGGGGGGTCATGGGGCGCTGTCAACTAAATTACTTATCTTTGTGTTGCTTATTATGTCCATGCACTGCCCGGATAAATTTAAGCCAATTTGTTTGCTAAATTAATTTAAGTTTTAGAATTTATTTCCTCTACCAAACTATTGACGATCGACAAAGCGTGTTTTACAAATGCTGTAGGCTATAGGTGTACACTTTTGTCATGTCCCTCCTAATTAAATCACTGACCCTTGTCGATTGACACCCCTCAAAGACGAGTGGTATAACCCAGCGTATGATATCGTGACGTATGATCTGACCAGTGCCGACATTTTTAGAGCTGCTTATAAAGCAGACAATATTGCTTGACATATTTCTGCTAAGCAGAATAATGAGCAGGTTATTATAGAACATGTGACATTGTAGTTTGGCTGGTATCCTAAATCTGGTTAGCACAATTTTGTTGTGATTCGCTACTTTTTGTGGTTAAGCAGCTCTAGGGGCTTACTTTTTTTTTGCTTAAAGCCATTGGACACTTTCGCTAAACAGTATTATCCAAGGCCCACACTTCGTGTATCACAACTTAAATATAAAAATTACAAACCTGTGAACATTGAGGCTCAATTGGTCATCGGAGCCGAGAGAAAATAACGGGAAAACCCACCCTTGTTTCCACACGTTTCGCCGTGTCATGACATGTGTTTAAAATAAATCGAGAATCGATATTGTTTTCTCAAAAAGTAAAGCTGCATTTCATGGAATACTATTTCAAGAGAAGTCTTTCACCATCTGTAAACCTTGTAAGTTATTTGTAAATCTCTGAACTTAAAAAAAAAAATTATGTTCCGAAAGTGTCCATATCTTAAAGCAGCTCTGTTAATTTGAGCCCTAGCCTTATTATAGAGTTTAAGGCATTGCCCATTGTGACGTTGTCCAATGATAGGGTTTCATATTACAATGTCACAAGTATATAATGGACTAGTCCGCACCTTAGAGTTTTATAATACAAAGGAAACAATTAGCATACCCATGCGCTGAGAGCGGTCCTCACTGCAGGTATAAAGACAAGTTCAAAACTCAGTCAGTTACTTCTGCGTTGGGTAAAACATCGATCACACCCACTCGCTCCTGGGATTGGTTGGGAATACCTACCCCCGGCGGTGGGCATGCTTAGGACAGATTTATGACAAAGAGGGACGTGTTCATACTTGCTTATTCCTTAGTCCTGAGGTCGTCACTGTGTATTACAAAGCATTGGTAATTTCTGTGAAATAGGTGAGTACGGAGCGTTTCAATGTTTGGGTTATTTATCAACTTTATCATTTTATAAAATAAAAGGCACTGGACACGTTTGGCAATTAGTCTAGTCGTTAGAAAAACCTTGGTAACCTTTTTGGCAACGGAGAGCCGTTGATATAGTATCACACATTGTGAGAAACGGCTCCCTCTGAAGTACCGTAGTAATTTCTCACTCAAATTAATGGTAAAAGACTTAGCTGAAGCATTTTAGTATGCATCTGAAAGCACACAAAGTAATGCAAGAAGGGTGTTCTTTCATTATTCCCATAAAAATTCGATAACTAATTGAGTCAAAATTTTCACAGGCTTGTTATTTTAAACATGTTGGGATATACTAAATGAGAATACTGGTCTTTGAAAATATTATCAAACGTGTCCAGGGGTTGATTTCACAACGAGTTAAGACCAGTCTCGTCGAGTTACTCGTGCCTGCATTACAACACACGGGGCCAAATGCTTTACGTCCCATCCGAATGACGAAGCAATGGCTGAGTCACTTGCTTAAGGACACAAGTGTCACGCAGGGGATTTGAACCCACACTCTTCTTGGTATAGTCCTAATAACCATCGCTACGTCCTTCGGATGGGACGTGAAGCCTTTGGTCCCGTGTGTTGTGTAATGCATGTAAAAGAGCACAGTGCATTTATCAAAAAGAGAATTGTGGTTCACCCGGCGTTTCTGGTTTGATTGGCTGCATATTGCGCCACAGTACCTTGTAAATCATTGGTGCAAAAGGAGTAGATCTCACAATTCAAACGTAATCATATCTTGCAAGAAAATGTTAACGCGCTTTGAGCTTCACTGAGTGACGGATATGCCTGCTGTTTAAGAAACCACTCAATCATATTTTGTATCTTTTGCAACTTTACGGCCGTGAGTTTTGTCAACCGGCAGCCGCACTGCCGACAAAAGTTTTTCACCAACAATTTTACCAAGTTGATTAACCATGGACCAAAAGTACGTTTCCATTTTACTTTACTTTATTTGAGTCTTTGTCCGGCCAGCTTTTGTGGTGGGAGGTCTTTCGTACAAAATTGTGTTTTCAAAACAATTATCTTTGGGTTGTTTTGTTTTCAGATTTGCATAGTTGGCTTTTTGTATCAACTGTTGTTGCAGCTATTTGAGGCGAATTGAGGGACCATTGCGTGGTGCTTTTGCCGGCACGAATAACTTCGATGACCTTTAACTTTATAAGAACTTCTGCAGGTCTATTGTATATAGGCCTTCCATTCCCGACTATACAAAGTTATACAGCTTGTCAAGACACAGTTTCCCCTTATAGTTTCTTATCTTTTTCCGGTAACTTTCAAGCATGGCACTATGCAATATCACAGAATATTGCAGCGATGCTGTGCTGGCCATTGAAGTGTCTCTGGGGTGCATTGGTACCGTGGGTAACCTACTAGTGGTATGCACTATTGCGTGTGTCAACTTCCTACACAACTATACCAATTACTTCATCGCCCATCTATCCATTGCCGATGCACTTGTATGCATTTCGATCCAGGTTTTTCAGTTCAGATACCTTCCCCCGGCCCTGGTGAACTCGGCCACATGTCTGTTGTTCTTTGCCAGGGTGCCATTTTTTGTGTTCTTGAATGTATCCTCGTTCGCAACCCTGTGTTTGCACGCAGAACGATACATAGCAATCGTTCGACCCCTCCAGTATCCGCGTTTGGTGACACCAGCTAAGGTGAAATGTCTCCTTGCCGCTATCTGGATTGTCTCGATCTTGACGAGTTTGTTCGAAACTACGTCATCACTTACGTATGACGAATCTTACAACGTGTGTTACATCACCGATCCCGACGCCACGTGGAAGGCTGCTTTCGTGACCTTAAAGGGGGTCATACTAACGGGGCAGCTTGCGGGAATCATTGTCCCTTACGTCAGAATAATGGCCAACTTGAGAGAATGTGCAATACGGCAGGACAATCTCCACGTGAATGAACTGTTAGAGGCCCGTCGGCGGGTTGCTAAACTCTTATTGTTTATCGCTCTTGCGTATTATCTTACTATGATCCCCGTTGCGGTGGTATACGTACTGTTGACATTTGGCGTAATTGTTGACCCCACGTATTACGACGTAACTGATATTATTCTGTTGGCGAACTCGGTGGTTAATCCGTTTATTTACGCATTTAAGTATAAAGAGTTTAGGAAAGGGTTTGCTAAGATGTGTCGTATGGGGGCAAACAGAGTCCTACCCGTTGAATTTTAGTTCCTTTTCGAAATTATTACGGATTGGGCTTAATTTGCACAGGGGTGTACACCCCACAACAGAGCATCGAGCTCGATATGATGGGTGCGTTCGTTTAGCTTCCCCGGGGTCAACCCGGTCTGCCCCGGTACGTTCGAATCGCGTTGACGGGGCTCACCCGGGTCAGCCCCAGTGCCCTGCTTGTGGGGTGGGTCACATTATTTGGGGGTGACCTGAGGTGCATGCCGACTTCACGAGAGGGCGAGTGTGATCGTTCGATTAGCTCTTGTCAGGGGCTCACCCGAGTGAACACCACACCGCAGGGTCGACCCATGGAAGCTAAACGAACGCACCCAAAGAGGTCTTCAAAATATTCCGTTTGACAGATTTGATTAGCCCCCTAAAATGGTTTCAGGGTAAAACAAAATCCCTTAAATTAGTCCTAATTGCTGAGGGGTGTAGGGACATTTTTTTCTTTTCAAGCTTGATGCTCGGACTTTTTCGGGAAAGGTGACTTTCCAAAGTTGAGTATGATTAAATTAAGCACAAGAGCTGTAAGACTTCTATATTTTTTGTAATTTTTTTTTTTTACGTTAGCATGAGATTAGAATGATTTATTCAGCCAACGTTAAAAAGTTAAGTAGCCCGGTAAAAATTTACTAAAATACACTTACGAACACCAAATGAGTTCAGTTTACGTAAAAAGAATAAACGTTGACGGGCCTTTTTCAGAATTTCATGGCAATTAATGTTCCAAGTAAGGTCATTGGCAATGTACGTACCGAGTAGTTTAAAACTACCAACTTGTACTACAACGTTGTCATGGATATAAACAGGCTCTTTAATGTTCTTGTGTTTCCTACGGAAGTCCACAATCATCTCTTTTGTTTTGTCTACATTTAATATGAGATTGTTTTCCTCGCACCAATTAACAACAGAAGTAATCTGAGCACGATAAGCACTTTCATCGTCATTTTGAATTAAACCAATTAGACTAGTATCATCTGCAAACTTAACAACAAGCGAATTGGGGTTGGTCGCTTTACAATCATGAGTATACAATGAATATAAAAGTGGTGACAGGACACAACCTTGCGGAGTACCAGTATTTAACACAAGAGAATGTGAAGTGCAACTACCAATTCTTACAACCTGACGACGTTCCAATAAAAAGTCTAGAATCCAATTAGAAATTGAAACAGAGAGCTTGAGGTCATTGATAAGTTTAAAATGCAATTTACATGGTACAATTGTGTTAAAAGCATTTTGCACTGTTTGCTAATATGACGTTTATTTAGTTGGGTTGTTGGTTCGAAATCCCACCGAGTGATAGACCCATTTTGTTTGACAGCACTCCAGAAAGAATAAACAGAATACAAATGTGCGCATCGGTGTAAGGATAAAACCAAAGATAATGTTCGCACATTGCTAACATTTTTGTCTTTCCGGCACCGTTTTAGTTATATATTATTTTGCACGCAACAGTCATGTTCAAACAAGGGAAATATAAAAAAAGGCTCTGGTTTATAAGGTTTCCTTCCAACTCCCCAAAATGGTGAAAGTTAAGAAACAGTCTAGCCCCCCCCCCCCCCCCCCTCCCGTAATGGTTGTGGGGTCCGTAAATGAAATGTGACTTTTGTTTCATTGACACCTGGGCAGGATTTCACAAAGAGTTTGGACTAGTCTTATCTCGAGTTAGGACCAGTTACTCGTCCTAACTTAGGACTATCCATGCAATTTGTATATCTTCTAGGACTGGTCCTAACTCTTTGTGAAATCAACCCCCTGCCTCTGTATCTGTATTGTTCGTACAAACACCTGTTGAGGTTGTCGTCGTTTGTCGAGTAGGGGTCCAAACGCAACGCAGCCTGACTAGTTGTTGTATTGTGCTTTTTCTGTCACTTGGTGGATGTTGCTAGAGCTTAGCGCAGCCTGCTAGGGAAATGCAAGTGGGGCAGGCGACCCGCCCCCACCCCTTCCCTCGAGCCACACCCGCAACGGCAGTGTACAAACATCTTCTGATTGCGCCCTCTTTTGAATCATTCTCTTCCATCACATGGGGAAGGGCGCGGCGAGGATCTAAAACAGCAAACGTTTAAAAGTTAATAATTGGAAAGCATGGAGGGTGGTTCACTTGTCGTTCTTAGGTGTTTAGCACTAGCACTAGGCCTACTCTAGTGTATATTAAGTTAGGCATTGGCAGGTTTGGTAGTCAAACCATCTCACTCGGTGTCCCAGCACTAAACTTTGAAAATTGTAGTTCATTTGGTCAGAAGTTTACGAATGTATTTTGTGTGTTTTGTTAATTAAAGTCCCGTTGAAAGACATCTGAAATGTTTTGTATTTTGAGGTTTCATTTGTTGTTATAGTTATGTTTTAACTGGGGGGCCCGGGCCTTTTCAACTGAGTCTTATGCAGCTGGCCGTATATAGCTTAGAGCATCCTCGAGTCAGTGACGTCAGCCCAGGCACTACCTAAAAATGTCCCTTCCGAATCCACGGGTGCGGCTTTTCCAGATTTGGCTAAGGCTATCTTGGCCCCGCGGTTGTGTGGACATTCGCCTGCTTTGCGTACGCACTCGGCCCGCCCTCGCTCGTATAGGACGGTTACTGAAGTCGAATCCAAACCCGAAGCCGTGGTTTCGAAAAGGGTCTATTAATCAAGTGACAAAAGTCTTACTATTGGGGGCGCCCTCCAGTCGCCGCCGAATGTTGCCAAGAACTGCCGGGTATTCCCCGCGCCAAGTCCAAAAGTTTTAGTCAAGACTAAAATAATTGTGAAGATTTACGGTAAATCATACATTATTTGGCCGTTTTTTGAGAGCAGAGTGCAGTGCAACATTCTGTCCTCATAACTGGGGTTGTTACGAACCAGGTAAAGTATGATTTAAATAAATGATGTATTTGTAATAAAATCTGGGTCATTGGCAAAATGTTCAGTTCACTGTTCAGTGATGCGGTGTGATTTGACACGTCGGCAGCAGCATGCAACCGATGGAGTCGGACCACGCTGCTGATGCCTCTTGTCTTCACACATGATCCCTCAGCTCATTCCCATTGCGTGTGACATTCACATTGGAAACACACTGACCATGCTTACCTACCGACACAACGACTGTGACACTCCCATGACTGACATGAAATAAGCTTGTCCCTTGTGTGAAAAAAATTTACGACCCCGCGGTAACCCTTCTTAGGCTTCTTCTCAATCTCACTCACGCAGGTAAGAAAAAAAATCAGTGGAAATTTTGAGTTAATTAATTAAAGCATGGTTCTGGTTCTGGTTCTGGTGGATTACTGCACAATCCCCACATGTGGGGATGTACACGTGCAGATGACTGAGCAGCAATGATTTACATGAAGTGAGCCCCCCTGATGATGTTACCCATATCCATAGCTTGAAGGTAGAATTAGACCTCAATGATTAAAGCCATTGGACCCTTTCGGTTCAGAAAAAAATTAAAAAGTTCACAGATTTACAAATAACTTACAGGGTTTACAGAAGGCAATGGTGAAAGACTTCTCTTGAAATATTATTCCATGAAATGCTTTAGTTTTTGAGAAAACAGCAAAACAATATAAATTCTCGTTAACGAGAATTACGGATTTATTTTAAACACACACCATGACACAGCGAAACAAGGCTGGGTTTTCCCGTTGTTTTCTCTGACTCCAATGACCGATTGAGCCTAAATTTTCACAGGTTTGTTACTTGATATAGAAGTTGTGATACACGAAGTGTGGGCCTTGGAAAACACTGTTTACCGAAAGGGTCCAATGGCTTTAAAGCCTCTGGACACTTTCGGTAAACAGTATTGTCCAAAGGCCCACACTTCGTGTGTCACAACTTATATAAAATAACAAACCTGTGAAAATTTAGTCGGGAGAATATAACGGGAAAACCCAGCCTTGTTTCGTCGTGTCATGACGTGTGTTTAAAATAAATCCGTAATTCTCGATATCGAGAATTGGTAATTGTTTTAATGTTTTCTCAAAAATTAAAGCATTTCATGAAATAATATTTCAAGAGAAGTCTTTCACCATTACCTTCTGTAAACCCTGTTCAGCTCGGCTACTATGAAAGTATTCGACTATCATCTCTGTTTATGGAGACGACAGCGGATTGAACCTTAAATCATAGTTTTACTCTAGGACTCGGAGTAAAACCAAAGAACAAATTAAATGTACTGTCTCAACAGGAAAGTACTAAGACTAATAAAAGAGTAAAGAGTCATAAAATTGAGATAGAAATTATGTAATAAGTGAGAAGTTTGCCGTCATATTTGGCATATGATACCTAAATAAAAAAGTAAGTGGCAGTAAGTTTAGCATCGTCAATTATCCAAAAACTGGATTTTAAAAATATTTATTTGACATTTACCACCGATTTACAGGCCTGAATTTTCATCTTCAAAAGGGCAAGGCTAGTTTAATTTTGAACTGGCCACTTCCATTGGAAAATCTTAAAGTCTGTGAGAAACTTTTGAAGGGGGCACCAAGGCCAAGACCAGGGCAATGGAGGCCATGGTCAGAGATATTCCAGTATCTGTGATTTTCCCATCCTTGTTCTATTTAAATACTTATCAACCCTTGTTTTATCTTGCTTAAATCAATTTACCTGTACAAAGAATCGATTTATCAGGTTACGGAAAAGGAAAGCACTTGTAAGAAAAAGTGGGCTGCTCATATTTCTTTGGTTGTAATTCAGAATATGATGACTTATTTTTATGCACAGGTGTGGTTGCGTTAACTACAGAGCGAACAAGAACCTTGTTCTATACTGTGCCTCGCTAAGGAGGAGAGAGAACCATCTTCTCATTCATCATCATGGCTCTTGGGAAGAAACTACTAGCCCTCCATAAGGACCTCGATAAGCAGCCAGGGAAGAAAGATGAAATATTGAAGCTTCTCAAATCATCAACAAATGAACAGGTGCTAGTTAAGGAGGATTCGTAGAGTTATATATAAGAACTAGAGGGCGCACTGATGATACTGCTTGCACAAACGCGACTGGACCGCACGGAGACACGTGCGCCCTTCTGTACGCACGTTGAATATGAAATACACGTTGGAGTTTGTGTTTATTGAATGCTATGCGATGCTGTTTTGTAAACTTACAAAATAGCCGCAAAAAGACACGCTGTATGATCCTGTTTTGTCGGGCCGCGTATTATGGCCAGTGCGCCCTCTAGTTCTTATGTATAACTCTATGGGAGGATTTGAAACTTTGCATCCATGTGGAAACACAATATGGAAAGGTTTGCGGTAACACCAAGTAATGACTATCTGAGTTGGGGTGGTTCTGAAAAGAACCCTTGGTTTCAACTAGACGTTTCGATCATCGCTTTCTCCAGAAGACGATCGGAGCATACTGATCGAAACAACGAGTTGAAACCAACGGTTCTTTTCAGAACCACCCCAACTCATTTAGAGATAGTCATTACATGGTGTTACCGCAAACCTTTCCATAAGGTGCTAGTTACTATACTTATAGCCGTCACTCGAGAACCATAACATGATTCGCGTGCATACCGCCAGGCAAACCTTTGTGTTTTGGCAGCCAGCTAGAAAGTACACGCAATATCATTACTACGCGTCTTCTTGCCCAGCGAAACATGACGTGTACAGTGTTTTGTCAACAAAGGGCGGTTTAAATGTAAACATAGGTTACATCGTCTATACAACCTGGCTAGAATTTGGGTGGAAACTGTACTTGTAAGACTACAGGGCTTGCAGCTCAAAATTTTTACTGGACCAGAATTTATTTTACAAGACCAGGGCCCAATTTCATAGAGCTGCTTAGCACAAAAATTTGCTTAGCATGAAATTTCTTCCTTGACAAAAACAGGATTACAAACCAAATATCAATTTGTTACATATTGCTTGTTACTGGTATTCAGCTGGTGTTCCCTTAACCTTAAAAAAAACGTGGATATTTGGTTGGTAATCTTGTTTTTATAAGGAAGAAATTTCATGCTATGCAAATTTTCGTGCTTAGCAGCTCTATGAAATTTGGCCCTGGACTCGATTTTCTCGAAGCATTGAGATTCATCGTAAGATGAGGTGTCAGTATCATTACAGTGATTTGTATTGTGACATCACACTTAGCAACTACGACTACATGTATGTAGCCTTGTTTCATGCGAACCTGTGTAAACTGCAGAAGGAAACCAGTGACACTATTAACCAATCTGAAAAGGTAATGGTAGTGTGAATACCGAAAAGCCCTGTGGTACCTTTTCTGTGTACGAAAGCTATAAAAATGCTTAGATTATAGCTACTTGGAGCGGAATGTTGTTAACGGAAATGCTATTTTTAACTTGTTCATTAGATGTTTGTTCACACTTTAAATGTAATTTTGATATGTGTACACTTCTGAATTTTTCTTAATTATCAATTACAAAATCAGGCCCTAACCTCAAGGTTTTGAAAATCTAATAACACTTCAAACGTCATTGACAGTGCGCGTCAAAATGACTGGGAGTTTTCTTTGTTATACCTCCACGCTGCAACAAAGCGGCTACACAAGTTGGAGCTCCCAAGTATGATGTTACATGAGTGATTTTGTAACTGAGCTTTCCGCAAATCTTTCCGAAAAGTGCTGGATTTTTCGAAATGAATGTTTTTTTTTTACACTATTAAAATCTATTTATAGTCATATGACTCGATTTCCTTATTTATTGAAAACATTTTAAAGACACTGGACACTATTGGTAATTGTCAAAGACCAGTCTTTTCACTTGCTGTATTTCAACATATGCATAAAATAACAAACCTGTGAACATTTGAGCTCAATCTGTCATCGAAGTTGCGAGATAATAATGAAAGTAAAAACACCCTTGTCACACGAAGTTGTTTGCTTTCATATGCTTGATTTCGAGACCATCAAATACTTGGAAAATTACTTCTTTCTCGAAAAACTACTCCACTTCAGAGGGAGCCGTTTCTCACAGTGTTTTATACCATCAACCTCTCTTCATTACTCATTACCAAGTAAGGTTTTATGATAATAATTATTTTGAGTAATTACCAATAGTGTCCACTGCCTTTAATACTTTTATTATTGATGTTGTTTAGATCTCTGAGGCACTTCATCTGCAGCTGAGTAGACCGGAAGATGGGAGCGTTGCGGACGTAGTTCGAATCATCTTCCAGAGTTCCACAGACTCATCCGGTGCGAGCAGACGACTCAATGTGTACAAGGTGGCTATCAAACTCTTACAAGATCAGTACATCACCAACAGAGCAGCCTCAGAAATTGTGGGTTTTCTTCTCATGGAGGTATGGATGAGGTCTTTTGTTTGTGTGCAAGTTAGTGGCGTGTCATGGACGAGCGGTTAAGAGCATCGGATTCAAGCTTTGGTGTTTGACAAGCAGAGTGTGGGTTTGAATCCCGGTCGTGACACTTGCTACATTAAATTGGGGAGGTAGTGCTTTCTGCTCTACCTGCCAGGCTTCGGACTGATGATACCCAAGCCTACATCCGTATGTACTGTTTCAGCCCTAGGAGTCGGTGGCAACGGCCTCTGGACAAAAATAATTGTAGCCCACACCTTGAAGTGGCCTTTAGGCCTTGTATGTCAGGCGGCATGCTTAAAAAAAAAAAAGTATTGTGTGTATTTTCAGGCCTGTTGGCTTAGTTTTACAAAGGGCAAGGGTACCAAGGCATTTTCTCCTTGGTAAAGGGCACCCTATGAGGAAATTGTAAATTTCTACTGGAGAGCATTTCAAGGGCACCAAGGCAATGACCCAGGGGCATGAAGGCTACCGCCTTCGTTGCCTCAGTGAAGTATCAGGCCTGTATTTGGGAGGTGGTGCTTTGTGCTCTACCAGCCAGGCTTCTGATGGATGATACCTTACCCAAGGATAAGGTGGCAACGACCCCTGAAAAAATAGTTGATTTGTAGCCCACACCTTGAAGTGGCCTTTAGGCCTTGTGTGTCTTGCGATTTGCATACAATTACAAAAATTTTTTATTGGGGTTGTTAAAGGGTTTTGATACCTTTTGTAGATGACATACATTTGTAGCTATGACATGAATCCCTACTCACTGTGAATGAAGATGTGTGTAATGTCATTTTACCTAGAAGTAGAAGTTTCAGCTTAATCAAACGCCAAGTTTTTGAGAAGAAAAACAAATTGAAAATCTGGTGTAAGTACTGTATACTCCGTACTTTACCGAGTCCTGGGGTGCGTTCCACTCGCGCAAACGTTGCCAACAGTTGCGCACGTTCGCCAACAATTTCAAGTGGAACGAGTTGTTCGCCGCCACCGTTGGCGAACGTTGTCAACTTTAGGCGAACATACTTCTGAGGTGTTTGCGAGTGGTTTTTAAAATGGCGGACAAGCATACGGTATTATTTCTTTGTCACAAACATAATTACATTGTATTTTCGGTGGATGATAATGCAGATTTGGAATAACAAAGTTAATTAGTTGATGTAATGATGTCAAAAAGAGGACTAATGCAGCAAAAACGAAGTTTAAAAAAACCTACGTATGGTGCGCACCATCTTCATTTCAGGGCGCCGCCATATTGACATCGCGTATACGCACCAATCGTTCAAACGATAAAAAAACGTTTGCGCGAACAGTTGCGAGTCGTTTGCGCGAGTGGAACGCACCCCTGATGAAAATTTAACATCTATTTTATGAGTAGTATGTTTGCCATTGTTTACTCCACAGACAGATAATCTTGCAGCCAGTCATTTGGCTGAGCTAGCTGGTGTCTTTACCGATGCTGTCAAAAGAAAAGAACCCACCAATGGAAAGTAAGTCCTATCTTTATCAACTCATTCTTTCAAATTGTCACTGCTTAAAAGATTTGGGTCCTTTTTGTAACACAAAACACAATAACATTTGAAGATCTAATGAAAGCAGAAAGCTTACCTTAAAATATTACTTGCTGAGGTGCTGTAGTTTTTTAGAAATGAGCAAAACAATGTCATGAAAATATGTTTTTACATGCTAAAAAAAAAATTCTCATGATCACTGAGAAAATTTTTATTTGTGTGACTTCTTTTACTCGTTTCTCAAAAACAACAGTACCTCAGCAACTAATATTTTCAGGAAGGCTTTCTACCATCATTATCTTCTAACTGTGTTGTTAGGTGTAAATCTGTAGAAATTGTGTTTTTTTTGTCCTACAAAAAGTACATAGACCCTTTAAAGACACTGGACACTATTGATAAAAGAACTAATTTTCCACGAATATAGTTTTGAGACCTCAGATTCAGAATTTGAGGTCCTGAAATCAAGCATCTGAAGGCACACAACTTTGTTTGACGACTGTTTTTTCTTCCATTATTATCGCGCAACTTTGACGACCAATTGAGCTCAAATTTTTACAGGTTTTTTGTTTATGGATATGTTGAGATACACTGAATGAGAAGACTGGGCTTTGACAATTACCAGTAGTGTCCAGTGTCTTTAAATTTGTTTTGAGTCATTGCAAACTGAGTTATCGAGTATTCTCTCATTGAGTTTGATTTATTATTTATTTCCTACCCTCACAGAGCGTTTGAACTCCTCCCAAAAATCATCCTTTCTCTGGCCGCCAAGGAAACGGTGTCCTACGGCAGCAACACCATGAGCGGTGCTGAATACAAAGATCATGTGATAAACACACTGTCGTCCAGCAGATGGGATCCGCGTTGTATTATTCACCTAGCTGCCATGTTCAGGTTTGTCAATGATAATAATAATATACAAATATTGACTGCTTCGAGTGCTATGGTTAAAACTATGACTCCCGAGGTGATCCACGGAGCGTTCTATTTTCCCGAGGCGAAGCCGAGGGAAAGTAGAACGCTCCGGGGATCACCGAGGGAGTCATAGTTTTTAACCATTGCACGAGTAAAAGCAGTCAATATTTGTTTTATAACACCCCAAACATTTCTAAAACCTGTATTATTATTATTAAGTTACAGACCTGAATGCTACAATCCACGGACGACGCGAATACAGATTGCAAACACTTTTACTTACTGTGTTGCATGTGGTGTCGTGCAATCCAAAATGGTTACAGACTATTAATTTATCATTCTCGTACACGCAACGGACGTCTGGGTACTGCACGCCGTGTGCTAGTCTGTCGGACTAGCGCACGGCGCCGTGTGCTAGTCTTCGGACTAGCGCATGGCAAACCGACGCACTATCACACGGCCGTCGTCTAGCAAAACTAAGACATGTCATGTGACGCGCTCTAAACCAATGAGCAGGCAGAATACTTGCAAGGGGTGTTATAATATACAAATAAAGAATGTTTATGAGTGCAATGGTGCGAGTATGTTCATAATCATGAGTTGAAAGATGGAATGTTCTATTCAACGAGGCGGAGCCGAGTTGAATGGAACGTTCCATCTTTCAACAAAGGAAAATATTTGCACAATTGCACGAATGAAAAACATTTGTTTTATTCAACATCCAAGTAGACCTTTTTTCCATTTTGATTGGAGGATATAAATTTCAAAACAAACAAAGCGTCTGTTTTGAGACACGCAGACGCGAAATGTGTGCCTTGCAGTAACACTGCTGCATTACCAAAGACGCGAACGCAGTGATGTTTTTTACTCACCGTGCAAGAGTACTTTTCGGATGGAACGAAAAATGCACGGTGAGTGGCATATCATGCAATAGTACTTTTATTTGCGAACACGTGACGGACAATCCTCAAATCAAATGGAAGGGTCTGCTTGGGTGTTATAAATAGTATAAGTTATCAAACAAGCGCGAGTGGAATACAGAAAAATATAGCGCTTCTGCATCCCATATCCAACGTGGCCAAAGTTGGATATGGGACGCAGATGTGCTATATTTTTTCCGTAATCCACGAGCGCAAGTGTGATAACGAATTTATCTTCCAGCCTCATTAAGTCAGTAAGGTTAGGTTATGTTTTTGTTTTTGGTTTTGCACGCGCACAGTTTAGAATGTAATTTTTGCACTGACTGTATTCAGAGCATGCTGCATTGACACTCACAATACGCAGAGTGCAGTGTAAAAACTTGGTGTGGATTATCGTCTGATATCACACTCCGGTTCGAGCATCTGGTTGGAGGATCAGCTTGTACACTGGAAGATAATTATAATTACAACATTTATAGAGCGTTATATAATGCTTAAGTTTCTAAGCGCTATTACCAGACTGACAAAACAGATGGTAATGAGATTTAAAAGTGTCAAATAAAGGAGCTGCTTGAATGTGGGTGGGTAGCTTGTTGCAAAGTGTTGGAACTATGACTAGGAGATAGCACGAGCGTCATAGCGTTTGGCGGGGTCCCGGGGAAAGCTGAAAATTAGCGATGGAAGAAGAGCGAAGGCATCGGGTAGCTGATGAAAGTCAAGATGAACGAAGGGCTACAAGGTCTTGGAGATATACTGGGGCAAAATTATGAACAAGTTTATAGACGATTTGACCTAAAGAAGATTCATCAATATGTAACGGAACATTCGCTTTGAAAGTCTTCAAAAGCTTAAATTCAAATTTTACAATTTTAAAAGTATCATTAATTCACTTGTAATAAACAATCAGCCTGCCATAATATTAGAAGGGTTAACTGACGTTATGCGGGACATGATTTGGGTATGGGGTTCCACAGTTATTTATTTTAGTTCTTATTTTTTTTTCATTCGCTTTGAAAGTCTTCAAAAGCTTCCATTCAAATGTTTAAATTTCCGACATTTTGGATACAATAAAAGTATCATTAATTCACTGCCGTAATACTAGAAGGGTTTTATTAGAACTGATGCTATGAGGGACGTGATTTTGGTATGGAGGGCCAAAGTTATTTATATTTGTCATGCATTTGTTGTTATTTTTTTTACCAAAACGTCCTGTACCGTCTGAGGTTCTACAGGTATAAATCAAAATGTAAAAATCCTTGCCATTTTTGTTCTTGTGATCCTAGGGATGTTTCATTAAGTAGTGACCAACTGAAGTTCATCATGACCAAGATCATCAGGCACTGTAAAGACGTCGATCTTCAGGAAATGCCTCCATTGGTTTATCAGCTACTGCTCCTAGCAACTAAGGTATAAATGTTGAAGACTCACTTATTTAAATCTACGTAGTTACCCCATTCTGTCCAATAGACCATAATGAGGTTACCCAATGTCTGCTTCCCATCAACCAACTAATTCAACGCCGCCGCTCTGCCTTCTTCGGTCATGTCGCTCGCCTAGCTGACAACATCCCAGCTAAAAAAGCTCTAAAGCATCGCCAAATGTAATCATTTGAATTTTTTTAATCAGCAAATTGTGATAAGTCTTCACTCTTTATTTTGTTTAACTAGCCATTGGCCATCAAAATTGTAGCGCAGGCCCCGAATTAACCCCACGGCACACGCAGCAATTGCAGTGGTGCCCTGTGTAAGGTTTTGGTACACATTTACATTTTCCTCATAGAAGTGCTCATTACTATAGGAAAGTTGCTCTGCCACTCTAAGAGAAAAGCTGAAGGCCTGGTAGCCCATTCTATCAGTCAGTGATTTAAAGGCAGTGGACACTCTTGGTAATTACTCAAAATAACGATGACTTGGTAAAAAGCAATGGGGAGAGGTTGATAGTATAAAACATTGTGTGAAATGGCTCCCTCTGAAGTAACATAGTTTTTGAGAAAGAAGTAATTTTCCACGAATTTGGTTTTGAGACCTCAGAATTAGATTTTGAGGTCCCGAAATCAAGCATCTGAAAGCACACAACTTTGTGTGACAAGGTTGTTTTTTCTTCCATTATTATTTCGCAACTTCGACGACCAGTTGAGTCTTTTCACAGGTTTGTTATTTTATGCATGTGTTGAGATACACCAAGTGAGAAGACTGGTCTTTGACAATTACCTATAGTGTCTAGTGTTTTTTAGGATCTGTTTAGATGGATCTTTCTTGGCCCTTGCATCGTCTACAAACAGTGATTGGATGTTTTCTTGTTTTTGAATCCGTATATAGGGTCATAAGAGACTGGTGTTCACTGGACTAACCTCATATCTCACAAAGCAAGACAAACTCTGCAAGGATCAGCATCAAGAACAAAACCAGTAAGTTACTCTCAAATCATTAAATAAGTTCATCTGGATTGTTGAAGATCATGAATTCAAAGATTTGTTTTTACAAAACCAAAGTTATGTATGATGTTACTTACATATTTTAGTATTCATAAATACCAATAGTATCCACTGCCTTTAAGCCCGGTTCAGTGTTCCTGCATTGTTTTCGCAGCTAACAATTCACAAGAATTGGGCTGTGCTCAACTCATGCAAAGCTTTCGCAGCAAAAACAGAGCTGTGTTGTAAAATTCATTTTGAACTGAGAAGCTAAGAAGCAGTGGACACTATTGGTAATTACTCAAAATAATTATTAGCATAAACCTTACTTGGTTGCGAGTAATGTGGAGCTGTTGATAGTATAAAACATTTTGAGAAACGGCTCCCTCTGAAGTAACATAGTTTCGAGGAAGAAGTAATTTTTCACGAATTTGATTTCGAGACCTGGGAACTAGATATTGAGGTCTCGAAATCAAGCATCTGAAAGCACACAAACTTGTTTTTTCTTTCAATATTATCTTGCAACTTCGACGATCAATTGAGCTCAAATTTTCACAGGTTTGTTATTTTATGCACATGTTGAGATACACCAGTGAGAAGACTGGTCTTTGACAATTTACCAAAGGTGTCCAGTGTCTTTAACAGTGTGTATTAGTTCAATGAATCCCATTTTTATTTTAACCAGAAACGTTGAAGCCTTGTCGACCATATCTCAGGATGCCTTGCGCCACATGGAAGGTACCGTCATCCTTCACATTACGTTTGCTATTAAGCAAGACCAGGATCTAGGAAAAGAGTTCATCAAGTTTCTTGAGGTAAGTCACGCCATTCATTGCTATATGGAAAGGTTTGCGGTAACACCATGTACATGTATTGACTATCTCTAAAGGTCGTGGGTTTGAATCCCACTCGAGTAAAATGCCTGTGATTTTTTTCAAAGGACTCGGGAAAGTACTAAGTATACAGTGCTACACACATCGGTGTATATGGGTAAAAAAAAATTAAAAAAAATAAAATATTAATATCTCTAATGAGTTGGGGTGGTTCTGAAAAGAACCGTTGGGGTGGTTCTGAAAAGAACCGTTGGGGTGGTTCTGAAAAGAACCATTGGTTTAAAGGAACACGTTGCCTTGGATCGGACGAGTTGGTCAAAACAAAAGCGTTTGTAACCGTTTTTTATAAAATGCATATGGTTGGAAAGATGTTTTAAAAGTAGAATACAATGATCCACACAAGTTTGCCTCGAAATTGCGTGGTTTTCCTTCTACTGTGCGAACTAACATGGTCGGCCATTTATAAGAGTCAAAATTTTGACCCCCATAAATGGCCGACGTGTTAGTCGACAAGGTAAAAGGAAAACCACGCAATTTCGAGGCATGTTTGTGTGGATCATTGTATTCTACTTTTACAACATCTTTCTACCCATATGCCAGGGTTCGAAATTAGCGGTCGCCCGGCCGACAAATGCGAGTGAAAATAGCGGCGGGCGAGTGAAAACCCTTTCTCACTAGCCCGCCGGGCGAGTCAAATAGTTATTCGTTTTCACATATAAATGAGGGTTCAGTGGCAAAATCCCACAGAAAACTTTTACTAAAGCTTTTAAACTAGTAAGTTTGACAATTCTAGATACTTGCTAGATTTAATTTTTGCCGTGATCGGGACCGGAATTGCTGTCGTTCGTTTCAGAAAACACGTACAATCAATTGAAAACACGATGCACAAACCACATGGTGCCGAGTATCCTTACAGTACATGTACATGGTAGCCCACTGGTACGTCCATGCAGTATGCACAGCACATACACAACACACACACAGTCGTCCAAAGTCCATTCTGACCAACACCCTGCACGCTGTGATTGGCCATTGATGGCTGTTGATAATTCCAAATTCATGATGTTCTTGACTAGACTTCAATGCAGTACACGTTCGCGAACGGAGTAAATAATTGTCGCACGTTGTGCATAATGCCTGCAGACTGTGCACAATGTACAGCCTTGGAGGAATTCCAATAACATGGACAACTTTTGCCAACAGAGGGCGTTGCGATGCAAAGTTTATTGAATTATTTCTCGATATGTGCGTTGTTGACTGATCGTTGATTCATGAAGATTTTGTTGCAAACGGAGTTCAAAACATGTTCAAATCAACCGAACCCTAACCATGAAGCCATTAAAGTTGTTGATGGAAAAGGGATAGTTTAAGGTAAAAATTCAAATATAAAATCCTCTAAAAAAAAGCAATTTTAAGGGCTTAATTTTCGGGGGGTTTTGGGGGGTTTTTTTTGGAAAATTTTGTGAATAAATACATGCGGGCTAGTGAAAAAACCTGCGGGCGATCGAGAATTGTGGTTGACACGCCCGGCGGGCTATTGAAAAAAAAAGTTAAGAGAAACCCCTGTATGCATTTTATAAAAAACGGTTACAAACGCTTTTCAAAGACCAACTCGACCGATCCAAGGCAACGTGTTCCTTTAACTCAACGGTTCTTTTCAGAACCACCCCAACTCATTAGAGATAGTCATTACATGGTGTTACCGCAAACCTTTCCATATCGTATTTCCACCATGCAAAGTTTCAAATCCTACCATTCATTGCTCTTTTTTAATGGGTGTGTTCAATTAACTTCCCCGGGTCGACCCTGATCTGCCCCCGATACGTTCGAATAGCTTAGACGTCATTCCAGGGGCTCACCCGGGTCAACTCCAAGTGTCCTGCTTGTGGAATGGGTCCGACTTTGGGGCTGGCCAAAGGTGCATGACGTCACCTAGAGAGGGCGAGTGATCGTTCAATCTCTTGCTCGGTGCCGCACTCGAATGAGCACCGCGGGGTCGACACAGTGAAGCTAACCGAACGCACCAACGATTAAGAAAGAAATTATTTGGGGTTGAACAAAGAAAAAATTTATAGAGCGGGACTCGACCTCCCAACGACCTCCGGACTAATGTGCCGGCGCTCTACCAACTGAGCTACTACAATCCCAGCCATATCTCAATGGGCCCCCGCATCAAAGCCCTCATGCCCCTTTTCAATGTTGGCTCTCATTGCATAATCTTCGCTGCCATCAACATTGCCCTCATATTGCGAATGGGTGGCACAAGCATTTTGGCCGAGGTCGGTGGTCTCCCTATTTTACCAATACCTTTTTTTCAGGGGTTTTTACTCAGGGGTTTTTACTCAGGGGTTTTTACTCAGATGGGATTCGAACCCACAACCCTTGCAATTCTACAGCAGTGTCTTACAACGAGACGACTGAGATATTCTTGAATATTCTATATCCCTGATGAACAAATCAACATCTACTATATCGTTCAAAACATAGGATTTGAACTGCCTCTAGCTACCAGGCTAATCTAGGTGGTCTAGTTGGTAAAACACTGCTCTAGAATGGCAAGGGTTTTGGGTTCAAATCCCACCCGAGTAAATGCCTGTGGTTTTTCACTCAACTCAGGAAAGTACTGGGTATACAGTGCTTACACAAAACAGTGTATATGGGTGAAAACAAAAATATATATAGTTTTTATATATCACATTTTACAGTACATACCAATGCACTTTACATTAGTGCCCAGGTCATTGGCATTTAATAGATGGAACTTTGCATCGGGGATAAAGAATATTACATTTGGTTTTACCAGTTTTGTTGTTGTTGATACAGGCAAGTAAACTAAGTAACACAGCGGCTGTTTTATCTCCATTCAATGTCGCCTTGGCTCTCTCCATTGCTCCAATTCATCGATTTGAAGAACCAGTAAGTAGTTTGTTTGTTCTATTCGTCTCCATACTTCTTCTTCTTCTTCCTTTCTAGTCCAGCCTTCATAATAAGCGAGTTAGATTTCAATAATGTCTGGTACAATGACTCAGATATTGCCTTGAGATTTTATTAAGGGAATAAAAGGGAAGCGACGAGTTCTTTATCGGCCATTTAAAACTGGCAGGGTCGTTGTCGTGTGATAAAGGCCCCAGCCGAAGGCGAGGCTGAATAAAACCGTCAGGGTCGTTGCCATGTGATAAAGGCCCAAGCCGAAAGCAAGGGTCTTTATCACACGGCAACGACCCTGCAAGGTCTCTCCACCAATAGGAATAGCGAAACTGTCTGAGGTATTTATAAGTAATGGTTTAGTGGGCACTGTTGACATACATTTACTCATTGCATTTCAGATCTTTAACTTCTTGAAGAGTGTCATTTTGAAGAGTTTCAAGGATGCTGAGAGGCAGTCTGCATCGCACTGGATCTCAGGTAAAGCTCTTGTGTTTCTGATCAGCAGAGTGTGGGTTCAAGTCCCTCTCGTGGCACATATGCCCTTGAGCAAGATACTTTATCACGTTGTCACCATCTTGGTTATGTTCCCTGTCTCCATAACACTGAATGCTAACATTCATTGCGCAAACATGGCACCAGACTATTATTTCGTCCAGCCTCAGCTTGGTTACAATGAGTTGGAATTGTAGTAAAATCAAGATGGCCACACCGTGATAAAGGTCTATGGCTTGGTCCTTAACGACCATGCAAATTTCTGGGAAAAAGTACTGTCGGGAGTTACCAAATTGGGATAGGGAGAACGGTTGCTGGGGTGGCGGTGGGGTTAAAAACTCTTGGGATTTTGCCTGGGAGTTTATTTGTGGGGAAATTACTTTGCCGTGTGAAGAGGGCTTTAGGTGAAATAAGGACAACAGCAATGATCCAGAAAAAACAAATCGTTGAGTTGTTAGGCAACGGGGTTTACCCTGACTTGAGGAGCTACCGGCACAATGGAAGTTGTTATCTTTCTTTTGCATTCTTGTGCCAACATGAATGCAACAACTATTGTATTATTTTTAAAGGAACACGTTGCCTTGGATCGGTCGAGTTGGTCTTTGAAAAGCGTTTGTAACCGTTTAAAAAAAAATGCATATGGGTAGAAAGATGTTGTAAAAGTAGAATACAATGATCCACACAAACATGCCTCGAAATTGCACGGTTTTCCTTTTACCTCGTCGACTAACACGGTTGGCCATTTATGGGAGTCAAAATTTTGACTCCCATAAATGGCAGACCGTGTTAGTTCGCACAGTAAAAGGAAAACCACGCAATTTGGAGGCAAACTTGTGTGGATCATTGTATTCTACTTTTAAAACATCTTTCCAACCATATGCATTTTATAAAAAAAGGTTACAATCGCTTTTTATAGACCAACTCGTCCGAACCAAGGCAATGTGTTCCTTAACGATTGTAAATTATGTCGCAATTCAGCAGTATGCTGCGATCACATTTTTATATAAAAAAAACATAAACCATATTATTTTTTAAATAAAATGAAAACCAGTGTAAAATCTTCCCTTGGAAGTGTACAGGAAACATCACTAATGCAATTTTGCCGAGCTGGGCAGACCACAAATTAATTGTCTGTCTGTTTTTTCTTTTCCTTGAACTGATAGAAATAGCCCCAGGATCTGTAGATGTGACTGAGTTAATCTTAGATACCGTACAAAACAGGTAGGTGCTGATCATTCTAAAGCAATTATAAGATGATACTCAAGCCTACATCCTAGGGACCGTAAAGGGGGGTAACCCTGTCTCAGACCCAGAAGTAGGTGGCAACGACCCCTGGAAAAAAAACAAATTGTATCCCACACCTTGAAGTGGCTTTTAGACCTGGGTTGTGGGTTCGAATCCTACCAAGCTAACAACTACTGATTTCACATCGACTAGAACAAGTATTGTTGTCTAGTTACTGAGTCACAATTTCTTGGTTTTGTGCAATTCATAATCATAAACGTCAAAACTAATATTTGTATGAGAGAGATTGCCTGTTGCCAGCTTGGTGTTTATATCCCCTCGTTGGATTTTGCTGAGTTCCATTGACAGGAAGAACATCTAAAACAAACAATAAGTGCTACATGTAAATTTACTTTTCTCAGGCTGGAACAATGTGTGACCAGTCGGGCAGTTAAGGGTTAAGGTTTGTTCACGGGATAATGTGATTCAGGAATTAGTGCAACATGGATTTTACTCTAATGATTTGGATTAATGTTATGTGATCCTTTGCTTTTGTCTTGTTTAATGGGATCTTTGATGGGATCATGAATCTTGGGGATTAGTTAAACTTGGTTTCTGGAATATAGTATTTTATACTGTTTTATGATGTAACTACAATGTATATATTTTTTTATTTTATAGTTCTTATGGATGGGATCATGTGACTCAAGGATTAGTTCAACTTGGCTTCACTCTGATGGATGCGTTTGGACCCAAACCTGGCCCCATGGGCAAATTAAAAGGTAGGTAATAATGAAAAGTAATAGACGATGTGACCTATGTTTACATTCAAACTGCCCTCTGTTGACAAAGCACTGTATATGTCATGTTTCGCCGGGCAAAAAGACGCGTAGTCATGGTAAGATTGCATACACTTTCTAGCTGGCTGCCAAAGCACAAAGGTTTTGCCCGTCGGGATGCGCGAATCATGTTATGGTTTTCGAGTGACGTCAGAGGTCACATCGTCTATAAGAAGTTGTTATATACATGTAGCACATATCACAATAACTGTCTCAATGCGCTTTACAGTAGTGCGCTGGTTATTGGGCCAATAACATCCTGTTAATCTTTCTCAGCTCCCTTGGGAGTATACAGCCCCGAGCTGACGTGGCGCTCCAAAGATAACAAGAGATAACAAATTCTTATGTAGCGCATTTCACAATAACTGTATCAATGCGCTTTACATTAGTGCCCTGGTCATAGGGCCAATAACATCCCTTTAATGTTTCTCAGCTCCCTTGGGAGTATACAGCCCTGAGCTGCCTGTAAGGCGCTTGTGGCTTTTCATTCACAATATCAACCTCTACCCTTGCAGGTTCCCATTTTTACCCCTGTGTGAAGAGAAGCAATTAAAGTAAAGTATCATGCTCAAGGACACAAGTGTCACGACCGGGATTCGAACCCATACACAATATCAACCTCTACCCTCACATATACCCATTTATACCTGTGGGTGAAGAGAATCAATTTTAGTAAAGTTTCTTGCTCAAGGACACTAGGTGTCATGACCGGGACTCGAACCCACACTCAAATGACTTAACCACCAGAACTTGAATTTGATGCTCTAATTCACTCAGCCATAACACCATACAGTATACTGCATTGATTGAGGTGGGCTTGTGATCCCGGGGGAGGGGGATCGAAGTATGGGGCACAGCAAACTAATTATAATAGTAGTAAAGACTTGTAAAGTGTACATATCCACCTAAATTAGTTCTTGAAAACCTGTGATGGGGCAGCTGAAGAAAAAATCCTGTCACCCCAGGAGTGTCGAGACTTGGGTTCAATGAGAAGAAGCATGGAACTGGATCGAAGATTCATGGACGGAGTGTAAACTTGAAGCAGTTCTGAGATATGATAATAATAAGCTAAACTATTATATGATTTTTGTTTCAGAGAATCAGCCCTGCACCAATACCCCGAACCAGAGAGCCTGCTCCTTGGGCTCCCAGATCCTGGTCAGTACCTTCAAGGCACACGAGATGGTCCGTGCGGAAATACTGGAGCAACTTCTCAATCGTATCGTCACCAAAGAATCTACGCCGGTCTCGCATTACATTGGTTCGTGCTTATAGTGTTAAAGCCATTATACACTTTCGGTACAATAACATTTTTAAAAGTTCACAGATTTACAAATAACTTACAGGGTTTACAGAAGGTAATGGTGAAAGACTTCTCTTGAAATATTATTCCATGAAATGTTTTACTTTTTGAGAAAACATTAAAACAATATCAATTCTCGATAGCGAGAATTACAAATTTATTTTGAACACATGTCATGACACGAGGAAACGTGCGGAAACAAGGGTGGGTTTTCCCGTTATTTTCTCCCGACTCCGATGACCGATTGAGCCTAAATTTTCACAGGTTTGTTATTTTATATAGAAGTTGTGATAAACGAAGTGTGGGCCTTGGACAATACTGTTTACCGAAAGTGTCCAATGACTTTAAAACCTAACAGTGATCTAAGTTATATAATTTGTACGAATTAGTTGGTGGTCTGACATTTATACCCTATCATCAGAGTCTTTCTTAAAGGCTTTATAATTATAAATAACTTGTTTTCAGAAATTTGAATTTTAAAATGTTAGAAACGATAACTGCATTCAGTGCATACACAAGTTCATAGCTGACCTTAAGGTTATCTTGATTTTGAAATAATTTGACAAATATGGTATAAAATGAAAACAAAAATTTAAATTATCAACCAAAACCTCCCTTTGTTAGAATTGTTTTCAAGAGCGGTTACTTTTGTCACATACAATCTCTTAAAATGGTAGCCATTAAACCCTGACCCACCCACCCCATACATGTATGCTGCTCCTAACGGCATTTGCAACCTTTTTTAAAGACAGTGGACGCCTTTGGTATTGTCAAAGACCAGTCTTCTCACTTGGTGTATCTCAACATATGCACAAAATAACCAACCTGTGAAAATTGGTCTTCGAAGTTACAAGATAATAGTGGAAGAAAAATTCCTTGTCAAACGCTGCTGTGTGCTTTCAGATGCTTGATTTTGGGACCTCAAAATCTAATTTTGAGGTCTCAAAATCAAATTCAAAAATTTTAGTGGAAAATTACTTCTCTCTCGAAAATACGTTACTTCAGAGGGAGCCGTTTCTCACTATACTATCAACAGCTCTCCATTGCTCGTTACTGAGTAAGTTGTTATGCTAACAATTTTATTAGAGTATTTACCAATAGTGTCCACTGCCTTTTAAACTCATTCAATTTAGGTCTCCTTGCCAACACCGTTAACTCCGCTCCTCAAATTCTCCTGGACTCACTTCCCAAGATGCGAGAGGCCTTTGACTATTTAGCTTACCTAGCTCCTTCATCCGCTGATGGGTTACTCAAAGCTGTGCAGCCACTCATGAAGCTCAATGTGTCGCTCAAAGACTCACTCCTGCTGGTCCTGAGGAAAGCTATGTTTGCTAGGTGAGAAATCCCCTTAAATTTCGTTTAATTTAATTTATTCTGGTTGTTTGAAGCCAAGGAAATAATAATGTATAATCCAAATCCGACCACCAAATTTTCATTCATTTTGCGGAAAAAAAATACTTTATTCGTCCAAATAAGATACTGTTTTTTTTTATCATGGCATGTCATGTCAAGTGGTCATGTGTCAGCAGATTGGCATTGAGTGCGTTCGATTGTAGCTTCCCTGAGATGACCCAACAGTGCTCGCGCACTGATAAATATTGGACCCCCTCAGATAAATATTAAGCTCGTTGTGGCTAAAACAAAAGAAATGTTGTCCGAGCGATATATCTCAAGAAGGACTTGGCGTATCAACTCCTAACTTGCTTTGTGGATTGGTCATGGGATCCCCTAGAGGCCTATTAATTTTGGATCCCCTCAGATAAATATTAAGCTTGTTATGGCTAAAACAAAAGAAATGTTGTCCGAGCGATATCTCAAGAAGGACTTGGTGTATCACCTCCAAACTTGGTTTGTGGATTGGTCATGGAATCCCCTAGATGCCTATTGTTTTTGGACCCCCTCAAATATTAAGCTCATTTTGGCTAAAACCATAACTAAAAAAGAACTTGGTTTAGCAACTCCTGTCTCAGCGGGGCATTTGTGTTGTCAACATACTATTCTTGTTTTCATTTTGGACCAAAAATCCAAAATCATTGGAAATTTTTTGAGACCCCAAATCTGAAAATTTTGACCATACCGGTATGGTCGATTTTTTTCATTTTGGTCCAAAAATCCAAACTCACAAAATTCTCTATAAATCTACAAAATTTGGTCATTACCCAGTCTCAACTGATAAAATGTGTTCAGTAGTCCTTCCTGTATCGTTTGGAACCATAAAATCAGCGGAAATTTTTTGACCCCAAATCTGAAAAATTTGACCATACCGGTATGGTCGATTTTTTTCATTTCAGACCAAAAATCCAAACTCACAAAATTCTCTATAAATCTAAAAATTTTGGTTATTTACCCAGTCTCAACTGATAAAATGTGTTTCGTAGTCCGTCTTGTATTGTTTGGAACCATAAAATCAGCGGAAATTTTTTGACCCCATATCTGAAAATTTTGACCATACCGGTATGGTCGATTTTTTTCATTTTGGACCAAAAATCCAAACTCACAAAATTCTCTATGAATCTAAAAATTTTGGTTATTTACCCAGTCTCAACTGATAAAATGTGTTCAGTAGTCCAACCTGTTTTTTGCAACCATAAAATCATCCGAAACTTTTTGACCCCAAATTTTAAATGATTTATGGTTGGAACCATAAAAATCATTGGAAATTTTTTGACCCCAAATCTGAAAATTTTGACCATACCGGTATGGTCGATTTTTTTCATTTTGGACCAAAAATCCAAACTCACAAAATTCTCTATAAGTCTAAAACTTTTGGCTATTTACCCAGTCTCAACTGATGAAATGTGTTCAGTAGTCCATCCTGTATCGTTTGGAACCATAAAATCAGCGGACATTTTTTGACCCCAAATCTGAAAATTTTGACCATACCGGTATGGCGATTTTTTTCATTTTGGTCCAAAAATCCAAACTCACAAAATTCTCTATAAGTCTAAAAATTTTGGCTATTTACCCAGTCTCAACTGATGAAATGTGTTCAGTAGTCCATCCTGTATCGTTTGGAACCATAAAATCAGCGGACATTTTTTGACCCCAAATCTGAAAATTTTGACCATACCGGTATGGTCGATTTTTTTCATTTTGGTCCAAAAATCCAAACTCACAAAATTCTCTATAAATCTACAAAATTTGGTCATTACCCAGTCTCAACTGATAAAATGTGTTCAGTAGTCCTTCCTGTATCGTTTGGAACCATAAAATCAGCGGAAATTTTTTGACCCCAAATCTGAAAAATTTGACCATACCGGTATGGTCGATTTTTTTTCATTTCGGACCAAAAATCCGAACTCACAAAATTCTCTATAGTTCAAAAATTTTGGTTATTTACCCAGATTCAACTGATAAAATGTGTTTCGTAGTCCGTCTTGTATTGTTTGGAACCATAAAATCAGCGGAAATTTTTTGACCCCAAATCTGACAATTTTGACCATACCGGTATGGTCGATTTTTTTCATTTTGGACCAAAAATCCAAACTCACAAAATTCTCTATGAATCTAAAAATTTTGGTTATTTACCCAGTCTCAACTGATAAAATGTGTTCAGTAGTCCAACCTGTTTTTTGCAACCATAAAATCATCCGAAACTTTTTGACCCCAAATTTTAAATGATTTATGGTTGGAACCATAAAATCATTGGAAATTTTTTGACCCCAAATCTGAAAATTTTGACCATACCCGTATGGTCGATTTTTTTCATTTTGGTCCAAAAATCCAAACTCACAAAATTCTCTATAAATCTAAAACTTTTGGCTATTTACCCAGTCTCAACTGATGAAATGTGTTCAGTAGTCCATCCTGTATCGTTTGGAACCATAAAATCAGCGGAAATTTTTTGACCCCAAATCTGAAAATTTTGACCATACCGGTATGGTCGATTTTTTTCATTTCGGACCAAAAATCCAAACTCACAAAATTCTCTATAAATCAAAAATTGTTTGTTATTTACCCAGTCTCAACTGATAAAATGTGTTCAGTAGTCCGTCCTGTATCATTTGCAACCATAAAACCATCCAAAATGTTTTGACCCCAAGTCTGAAAATTTTGACCATACCGGTATGGTCGAGTTTTTTTCATTTTGGACCAAAAATCCAAAGTCACAAAATTCTCTATAAATCTAAAAAATTTGGTTATTTACCCAGTCTCAACTGATAAAATGTGTTCAGTAGTCCGTCCTTTATCATTTGCAACCATAAACTCATTGGAAATTTTTTGACCCCAAATCTGAAAATTTTGACCATACCGGTATGGTCGATTTTTTTCATTTTGGACCAAAAATCCAAACTCACAAAATTCTCTATAAATCTAAAAATTTTAGTTGATTAGCCAGTCTCAATTGATGAAATGGGTTCAGTAGTCCGTCCTTTATCATTTGCAACCATAAAATCATTGGAAATTTTTTGACCCCAAATCTGAAAATTTTGACCATACCGGTATGGTCGGTTTTTTTCATTTTGGTCAAAAAATCCAAACTCACAAAATTCTCTATAATTCTAAAAATTTTAGTTGATTACCCAGTCTCAACTGATAAAATGGGTTCAGTAGTCCATCCTGTATCGTTTGGAACCATAAAATCAGCGGAAATTTTTTGACCCCAAATCTGAAAAGTTTGACCATACCGGTATGGTCGAGTTTTTTTCATTTTGGACCAAAAATCCAAACTCACAAAATTCTCTATAAATCTAAAAAATTTGGTTATTTACCCAGTCTCAACTGATAAAATGTGTTCAGTAGTCCGTCCTTTATCATTTGCAACCATAAACTCATTGGAAATTTTTGGACCCCAAATCTGAAAATTTTGACCATACCGGTATGGTCGATTTTTTTCATTTTGGACCAAAAATCCAAACTCACAAAATTCTCTATAAATCTAAAACTTTTGGTTATTTACCCTGTCTCAACTGATCAAATGTGTTCAGTAGTCCGTCCTTTATCGTTTGCAACCATAAAATCAGCGGAAATTTTTTGACCCCAAATCTGAAAATTTTGACCATACCGGTATGGTCGATTTTTTGTCATTTTGGTCAAATAATCCAAACTCACAAAATTCTCTATAATTCTAAAAATTTTAGTTGATTACCCAGTCTCAATTGATGAAATGGGTTCAGTAGTCCGTCCTTTATCATTTGCAACCATAAAATCAGCGGAAATTTTTTGACCCCAAATCTGAAAATTTTGACCATACCGGTATGGTCGATTTTTTTCATTTTGGACCAAAAATCCAAACTCACAAAATTCTCTATAAATCTAAAACTTTTGGTTATTTACCCAGTCTCAACTGATGAAATGTGTTCAGTAGTCCGTCCTTTATCGTTTGCAACCATAAAATCATTGGAAATTTTTTGACCCCGAATCTGAAAATTTTGACCATACCGGTATGGTCGATTTTTTTCATTTCAGACCAATAATCCAAACTCACAAAATTCTCTATAAATCTAAAACTTTTGGCTATTTACCCAGTCTCAACTGATGAAATGTGTTCAGTAGTCCATCCTGTAACGTTTGGAACCATAAAATCAGCGGAAATTTTTTGACCCCAAATCTGAAAAGTTTGACCATACCGGTATGGTCGAGTTTTTTTCATTTTGGACCAAAAATCCAAACTCACAAAATTCTCTATAAATCTAAAAAATTTGGTTATTTACCCAGTCTCAACTGATAAAATGTGTTCAGTAGTCCGTCCTTTATCATTTGCAACCATAAACTCATTGGAAATTTTTGGACCCCAAATCTGAAAATTTTGACCATACCGGTATGGTCGATTTTTTTCATTTTGGACCAAAAATCCAAACTCACAAAATTCTCTATAAATCTAAAACTTTTGGTTATTTACCCTGTCTCAACTGATCAAATGTGTTCAGTAGTCCGTCCTTTATCGTTTGCAACCATAAAATCAGCGGAAATTTTTTGACCCCAAATCTGAAAATTTTGACCATACCGGTATGGTCGGTTTTTTTCATTTTGGACCAAAAATCCAAACTCACAAAATTCTCTATAAATCTAAAAAATTTGGTTATTTACCCAGTCTCAACTGATAAAATGTGTTCAGTAGTCCGTCCTTTATCATTTGCAACCATAAACTCATTGGAAATTTTTGGACCCCAAATCTGAAAATTTTGACCATACCGGTATGGTCGATTTTTTTCATTTTGGACCAAAAATCCAAACTCACAAAATTCTCTATAAATCTAAAACTTTTGGTTATTTACCCTGTCTCAACTGATCAAATGTGTTCAGTAGTCCGTCCTTTATCGTTTGCAACCATAAAATCAGCGGAAATTTTTTGACCCCAAATCTGAAAATTTTGACCATACCGGTATGGTCGATTTTTTGTCATTTTGGTCAAATAATCCAAACTCACAAAATTCTCTATAATTCTAAAAATTTTAGTTGATTACCCAGTCTCAATTGATGAAATGGGTTCAGTAGTCCGTCCTTTATCATTTGCAACCATAAAATCAGCGGAAATTTTTTGACCCCAAATCTGAAAATTTTGACCATACCGGTATGGTCGATTTTTTTCATTTTGGACCAAAAATCCAAACTCACAAAATTCTCTATAAATCTAAAACTTTTGGTTATTTACCCAGTCTCAACTGATGAAATGTGTTCAGTAGTCCGTCCTTTATCGTTTGCAACCATAAAATCATTGGAAATTTTTTGACCCCGAATCTGAAAATTTTGACCATACCGGTATGGTCGATTTTTTTCATTTCAGACCAATAATCCAAACTCACAAAATTCTCTATAAATCTAAAACTTTTGGCTATTTACCCAGTCTCAACTGATGAAATGTGTTCAGTAGTCCATCCTGTAACGTTTGGAACCATAAAATCAGCGGAAATTTTTTGACCCCAAATCTGAAAAGTTTGACCATACCGGTATGGTCGAGTTTTTTTCATTTTGGACCAAAAATCCAAACTCACAAAATTCTCTATAAATCTAAAAAATTTGGTTATTTACCCAGTCTCAACTGATAAAATGTGTTCAGTAGTCCGTCCTTTATCATTTGCAACCATAAACTCATTGGAAATTTTTGGACCCCAAATCTGAAAATTTTGACCATACCGGTATGGTCGATTTTTTTCATTTTGGACCAAAAATCCAAACTCACAAAATTCTCTATAAATCTAAAACTTTTGGTTATTTACCCTGTCTCAACTGATCAAATGTGTTCAGTAGTCCGTCCTTTATCGTTTGCAACCATAAAATCAGCGGAAATTTTTTGACCCCAAATCTGAAAATTTTGACCATACCGGTATGGTCGGTTTTTTTCATTTTGGTCAAAAAATCCAAACTCACAAAATTCTCTATAATTCTAAAAATTTTAGTTGATTACCCAGTCTCAACTGATAAAATGGGTTCAGTAGTCCATCCTGTATCGTTTGGAACCATAAAATCAGCGGAAATTTTTCGACCCCAAATCTGAAAATTTTGACCATACCGGTATGGTCGATTTTTTTCATTTCAGACCAATAATCCAAACTCACAAAATTCTCTATAAATCTAAAACTTTTGGCTATTTACCCAGTCTCAACTGATGAAATGTGTTCAGTAGTCCATCCTGTAACGTTTGGAACCATAAAATCAGCGGAAATTTTTTGACCCCAAATCTGAAAAGTTTGACCATACCGGTATGGTCGAGTTTTTTTCATTTTGGACCAAAAATCCAAACTCACAAAATTCTCTATAAATCTAAAAAATTTGGTTATTTACCCAGTCTCAACTGATAAAATGTGTTCAGTAGTCCGTCCTTTATCATTTGCAACCATAAACTCATTGGAAATTTTTTGACCCCAAATCTGAAAATTTTGACCATACCGGTATGGTCGATTTTTTTCATTTTGGACCAAAAATCCAAACTCACAAAATTCTCTATAAATCTAAAAATTTTAGTTGATTAGCCAGTCTCAATTGATGAAATGGGTTCAGTAGTCCGTCCTTTATCATTTGCAACCATAAAATCATTGGAAATTTTTTGACCCCAAATCTGAAAATTTTGACCATACCGGTATGGTCGGTTTTTTTCATTTTGGTCAAAAAATCCAAACTCACAAAATTCTCTATAATTCTAAAAATTTTAGTTGATTACCCAGTCTCAACTGATGAAATGTGTTCAGTAGTCCATCCTGTAACGTTTGGAACCATAAAATCAGCGGAAATTTTTTGACCCCAAATCTGAAAAGTTTGACCATACCGGTATGGTCGAGTTTTTTTCATTTTGGACCAAAAATCCAAACTCACAAAATTCTCTATAAATCTAAAAAATTTGGTTATTTACCCAGTCTCAACTGATAAAATGTGTTCAGTAGTCCGTCCTTTATCATTTGCAACCATAAACTCATTGGAAATTTTTTGACCCCAAATCTGAAAATTTTGACCATACCGGTATGGTCGATTTTTTTCATTTTGGACCAAAAATCCAAACTCACAAAATTCTCTATAAATCTAAAAATTTTAGTTGATTAGCCAGTCTCAATTGATGAAATGGGTTCAGTAGTCCGTCCTTTATCATTTGCAACCATAAAATCATTGGAAATTTTTTGACCCCAAATCTGAAAATTTTGACCATACCGGTATGGTCGGTTTTTTTCATTTTGGTCAAAAAATCCAAACTCACAAAATTCTCTATAATTCTAAAAATTTTAGTTGATTACCCAGTCTCAACTGATAAAATGGGTTCAGTAGTCCATCCTGTATCGTTTGGAACCATAAAATCAGCGGAAATTTTTCGACCCCAAATCTGAAAATTTTGACCATACCGGTATGGTCGATTTTTTTCATTTCAGACCAATAATCCAAACTCACAAAATTCTCTATAAATCTAAAACTTTTGGCTATTTACCCAGTCTCAACTGATGAAATGTGTTCAGTAGTCCATCCTGTAACGTTTGGAACCATAAAATCAGCGGAAATTTTTTGACCCCAAATCTGAAAAGTTTGACCATACCGGTATGGTCGAGTTTTTTTCATTTTGGACCAAAAATCCAAACTCACAAAATTCTCTATAAATCTAAAAAATTTGGTTATTTACCCAGTCTCAACTGATAAAATGTGTTCAGTAGTCCGTCCTTTATCATTTGCAACCATAAACTCATTGGAAATTTTTGGACCCCAAATCTGAAAATTTTGACCATACCGGTATGGTCGATTTTTTTCATTTTGGACCAAAAATCCAAACTCACAAAATTCTCTATAAATCTAAAACTTTTGGTTATTTACCCTGTCTCAACTGATCAAATGTGTTCAGTAGTCCGTCCTTTATCGTTTGCAACCATAAAATCAGCGGAAATTTTTTGACCCCAAATCTGAAAATTTTGACCATACCGGTATGGTCGATTTTTTGTCATTTTGGTCAAATAATCCAAACTCACAAAATTCTCTATAATTCTAAAAATTTTAGTTGATTACCCAGTCTCAATTGATGAAATGGGTTCAGTAGTCCGTCCTTTATCATTTGCAACCATAAAATCAGCGGAAATTTTTTGACCCCAAATCTGAAAATTTTGACCATACCGGTATGGTCGATTTTTTTCATTTTGGACCAAAAATCCAAACTCACAAAATTCTCTATAAATCTAAAACTTTTGGTTATTTACCCAGTCTCAACTGATGAAATGTGTTCAGTAGTCCGTCCTTTATCGTTTGCAACCATAAAATCATTGGAAATTTTTTGACCCCGAATCTGAAAATTTTGACCATACCGGTATGGTCGATTTTTTTCATTTCAGACCAATAATCCAAACTCACAAAATTCTCTATAAATCTAAAACTTTTGGCTATTTACCCAGTCTCAACTGATGAAATGTGTTCAGTAGTCCATCCTGTAACGTTTGGAACCATAAAATCAGCGGAAATTTTTTGACCCCAAATCTGAAAAGTTTGACCATACCGGTATGGTCGAGTTTTTTTCATTTTGGACCAAAAATCCAAACTCACAAAATTCTCTATAAATCTAAAATATTTGGTTATTTACCCAGTCTCAACTGATAAAATGTGTTCAGTAGTCCGTCCTTTATCATTTGCAACCATAAACTCATTGGAAATTTTTGGACCCCAAATCTGAAAATTTTGACCATACCGGTATGGTCGATTTTTTTCATTTTGGACCAAAAATCCAAACTCACAAAATTCTCTATAAATCTAAAACTTTTGGTTATTTACCCTGTCTCAACTGATCAAATGTGTTCAGTAGTCCGTCCTTTATCGTTTGCAACCATAAAATCAGCGGAAATTTTTTGACCCCAAATCTGAAAATTTTGACCATACCGGTATGGTCGATTTTTTGTCATTTTGGTCAAATAATCCAAACTCACAAAATTCTCTATAATTCTAAAAATTTTAGTTGATTACCCAGTCTCAATTGATGAAATGGGTTCAGTAGTCCGTCCTTTATCATTTGCAACCATAAAATCAGCGGAAATTTTTTGACCCCAAATCTGAAAATTTTGACCATACCGGTATGGTCGATTTTTTTCATTTTGGACCAAAAATCCAAACTCACAAAATTCTCTATAAATCTAAAACTTTTGGTTATTTACCCAGTCTCAACTGATGAAATGTGTTCAGTAGTCCGTCCTTTATCGTTTGCAACCATAAAATCATTGGAAATTTTTTGACCCCGAATCTGAAAATTTTGACCATACCGGTATGGTCGATTTTTTTCATTTCAGACCAATAATCCAAACTCACAAAATTCTCTATAAATTTAAAACTTTTGGCTATTTACCCAGTCTCAACTGATGAAATGTGTTCAGTAGTCCATCCTGTATCGTTTTGAACCATAAAATCAGCGGAAATTTTTTGACCCCAAATCTGAAAAATTTGACCATACCGGTATGGTCGAGTTTTTTTCATTTTGGACCAAAAATCCAAAGTCACAAAATTCTCTATAAATCTAAAAAATTTGGTTATTTACCCAGTCTCAACTGATAAAATGTGTTCAGTAGTCCGTCCTTTATCATTTACAACCATAAATTCATTGGAAATTTTTTGACCCCAAATCTGAAATTTTTGACCATACCGGTATGGTCGATTTTTTTCATTTTGAACCAAAAATCCAAACTCACAAAATTCTCTATAAATCTAAAAATTTTGGTTATTTACCGAGCCTCAACTGATGAAATGTGTTTTGTAGTCCGTCTTGTATTGTTTGGAACCATAAAATCAGCGGAAATTTTTTGACCCCAAATCTGAAAATTTTGACCATACCGGTATGGTCGAGTTTTTTTCATTTTGGACCAAAAATCCAAAGTCACAAAATTCTCTATAAATCTAAAAAATTTGGTTATTTACCCAGTCTCAACTGATAAAATGTGTTCAGTAGTCCGTCCTTTATCATTTACAACCATAAATTTATTGGAAATTTTTTGACCCCAAATCTGAAATTTTTGACCATACCGGTATGGTCGATTTTTTTCATTTTGGACCAAAAATTCAAAGTCACAAAATTCTCTATAAATCTAAAAAATTTGGTTATTTACCCAGTCTCAACTAATGAAATGTGTTCAGTAGTCCGTCCTTTATCATTTGCAACCATAAACTCATTGGAAATTTTTTGACCCCAAATCTGAAAATTTTGACCATACCGGTATGGTCGATTTTTTTCATTTTGGACCAAAAATTCAAAGTCACAAAATTCTCTATAAATCTAAAAAATTTGGTTATTTACCCAGTCTCAACTAATGAAATGTGTTCAGTAGTCCGTCCTTTATCATTTGCAACCATAAACTCATTGGAAATTTTTTGACCCCAAATCTGAAAATTTTGACCATACCGGTATGGTCGATTTTTTTCATTTTGGACCAAAAATCCAAACTCACAAAATTCTCTATAAATCTAAAACTTTTGGTTATTTACCCAGTCTCAACTGATGAAATGTGTTCAGTAGTCCGTCCTTTATCGTTTGCAACCAACAAATCATTGGAAATTTTTTGACCCCAAATCTGAAAATTTTGACCATACCGGTATGGTCGATTTTTTTCATTTTGGTCCAAAAATCCAAACTCACAAAATTCTCTATAAATCTACAAAATTTGGTCATTACCCAGTCTCAATTGATAAAATGTGTTCAGTAGTCCTTCCTGTATCGTTTGGAACCATAAAATCAGCGGAAATTTTTTGACCCCAAATCTGAAAAATTTGACCATACCGGTATGGTCGATTTTTTTCATTTCAGACCAAAAATCCAAACTCACAAAATTCTCTATGAATCTAAAAATTTTGGTTATTTACCCAGTCTCAACTGATCAAATGTGTTTCGTAGTCTGTCCTGTATTCTTTGGAACCATAAAATCAGCGGAAATTTTTTGACCCCAAATCTGAATATTTTGACCATATCGGTATGACTTTATGGTCAATTTTTTTCATTTCGGACCAAAAATCCGAACTCACAAAATTCTCTATAATTCAAAAATTTTGGTTATTTACCCAGTCTCAACTGATAAAATGTAATTCGTAGTCCGTCTTGTATTGTTTGGAACCATAAAATCAGCGGAAATTTTTTGACCCCAAATCTGAAAATTTTGACCATACCGGTATGGTCGATTTTTTTCATTTTGGACCAAAAATCCAAACTCACAAAATTCTCTATGAATCTAAAAATTTTGGTTATTTACCCAGTCTCAACTGATAAAATATGTTCAGTAGTCCAACCTGTTTTTTGCAACCATAAAATCATCCGAAACTTTTTGACCCCAAATTTTAAATGATTTATGGTTGGAACCATAAAATCATTGGAAATTTTTTGACCCCAAATCTGAAAATTTTGACCATACCGGTATGGTCGATTTTTTTCATTTTGGTCCAAAAATCCAAACTCACAAAGTTCTCTATAAATCTAAAACTTTTGGCTATTTACCCAGTCTCAACTGATGAAATGTGTTCAGTAGTCCATCCTGTATCGTTTGGAACCATAAAATCAGCGGACATTTTTTGACCCCTAATCTGAATATTTTGACCATACCGGTATGGTCGATTTTTTTCATTTCGGACCAAAAATCCAAACTCACAACATTCTCTATAAATCAAAAATTGTTTGTTATTTACCCAGTCTCAACTGATAAAATGTGTTCAGTAGTCCGTCCTTTATCATTTGCAACCATAAAACCATCCAACATTTTTTGACCCCAAGTCTGAAAATTTTGACCATACCGGTATGGTCGAGTTTTTTTCATTTTGGACAAAAAATCCAAACTCACAAAATTCTCTATAAATCTAAAACTTTTGGTTATTTACCCAGTCTCAACTGATGAAATGTGTTCAGTAGTCCGTCCTTTATCATTTGCAACCATAAAATCAGCGGAAATTTTTTGAGCCCAAATCTGAAAATTTTGACCATACCGGTATGGTCGATTTTTTTCATTTCGGACCAAAAATCCAAACTCACAAAATTCTCTATAAATCAAAAATTGTTTGTTATTTACCCAGTCTCAACTGATAAAATGTGTTCAGTAGTCCGTCCTGTATCATTTGCAACCATAAAACCATCCAAAATTTTTTGACCCCAAGTCTGAAAATTTTGACCATACCGGTATGGTCGAGTTTTTTTCATTTTGGACCAAAAATCCAAAGTCACAAAATTCTCTATAAATCTAAAAATTTTGGTTATTTACCCAGTCTCAACTGATGAAATGTGTTCAGTAGTCCGTCCTTTATCATTTGCAACCATCAACTCATTGGAAATTTTTTGACCCCAAATCTGAAAATTTTGACCATACCGGTATGGTCGATTTTTTTCATTTTGGACCAAAAATCCAAACTCACAAAATTCTCTATAAATCTAAAACTTTTGGTTATTTACCCAGTCTCAACTGATCAAATGTGTTCAGTAGTCCGTCCTTTATCGTTTGCAACCATAAAATCATTGGAAATTTTTTGACCCCAAATCTGAAAATTTTGACCATACCGGTATGGTCGAGTTTTTTCATTTTGGTCAAAAATCCAAAGTCACAAAATTCTCTATAATTCTAAAAATTTTAGTTGATTACCCAGTCTCAACTGATAAAATGGGTTCAGTAGTCCATCCTGTATCGTTTGGAACCATAAAATCAGCGGAAATTTTTTGACCCCAAATCTGAAAAATTTGACCATACCGGTATGGTCGATTTTTTTCATTTTGGACCAAAAATCCAAACTCACAAAATTCTCTATAAATCTAAAACTTTTGGTTATTTACCCAGTCTCAACTGATCAAATGTGTTCAGTAGTCCGTCCCTTATCGTTTGCAACCATAAAATCATTGGAAATTTTTTGACCCCAAATCTGAAAATTTTGACCATACCGGTATGGTCGATTTTTTTCATTTTGGTCAAAAAATCCAAACTCACAAAGTTCTCTATAATTCTAAAAATTTTAGTTGATTACCCAGTCTCAATTGATGAAATGGGTTCAGTAGTCCGTCCTTTATCATTTGCAACCATAAAATCAGCGGAAATTTTTTGACCCCAAATCTGAAAATTTTGACCATACCGGTATGGTCGAGTTTTTTTCATTTTGGACCAAAAATCCAAAGTCACAAAATTCTCTATAAATCTAAAAAATTTGGTTATTTACCCAGTCTCAACTGATAAAATGTGTTCAGTAGTCCGTCCTTTATCATTTGCAACCATAAACTCATTGGAAATTTTTTGACCCCAAATCTGAAAATTTTGACCATACCGGTATGGTCGATTTTTTTCATTTTGGTCAAAAAATCCAAACTCACAAAATTCTCTATAATTCTAAAAATTTTAGTTGATTACCCAGTCTCAACTGATAAAATGGGTTCAGTAGTCCGTCCTTTATCATTTGCAACCATAAAATCATTGGAAATTTTTTGACCCCAAATCTGAAAATTTTGACCATACCGGTATGGTCGATTTTTTTCATTTCGGACCAAAAATCCAAACTCACAAAATTCTCTATAATTTAAAAATTGTTTGTTATTTACCCAGTCTCAACTGATAAAATGTGTTCAGTAGTCCGTCCTGTATCATTTGCAACCATAAAACCATCCAAAATTTTTTGACCCCAAGTCTGAAAATTTTGACCATACCGGTATGGTCGAGTTTTTTTCATTTTGGACCAAAAATCCAAAGTCACAAAATTCTCTATAAATCTAAAAAATTTGGTTATTTACCCAGTCTCAACTGATAAAATGTGTTCAGTAGTCCGTCCTTTATCATTTGCAACCATAAACTCATTGGAAATTTTTTGACCCCAAATCTGAAAATTTTGACCATACCGGTATGGTAGATTTTTTTCATTTTGGACCAAAAATCCAAACTCACAAAATTCTCTATAAATCTAAAACTTTTGGCTATTTACCCAGTCTCAACTGATCAAATGTGTTCAGTAGTCCGTCCTTTATCGTTTGCAACCATAAAATCATTGGAAATTTTTTGACCCCAAATCTGAAAATTTTGACCATACCGGTATGGTCGATTTTTTTCATTTCAGACCAAAAATCCAATCTCACAAAATTCTCTATAATTCTAAAAATTTTAGTTGATTACCCAGTCTCAACTGATAAAATGGGTTCAGTAGTCCATCCTGTATCGTTTGGAACCATAAAATCAGCGGAAATTTTTTGACTCCAAATCTGAAAAATTTGACCATACCGGTATGGTCGATTTTTTTCATTTCAGACCAAAAATCCAAACTCACAAAATTCTCTATAAATCTAAAACTTTTGGCTATTTACCCAGTCTCAACTGATGAAATGTGTTCAGTAGTCCATCCTGTATCGTTTGGAACCATAAAATCAGCGGAAATTTTTTGACCCCAAATCTGAAAAGTTTGACCATACCGGTATGGTCGAGTTTTTTTCATTTTGGACCAAAAATCCAAAGTCACAAAATTCTCTATAAATCTAAAAAATTTGGTTATTTACCCAGTCTCAACTGATAAAATGTGTTCAGTAGTCCGTCCTTTATCATTTGCAACCATAAACTCATTGGAAATTTTTTGACCCCAAATCTGAAAATTTTGACCATACCGGTATGGTCGATTTTTTTCATTTTGGACCAAAAATCCAAACTCACAAAATTCTCTATAAATCTAAAACTTTTGGTTATTTACCCAGTCTCAACTGATCAAATGTGTTCAGTAGTCCGTCCTTTATCGTTTTCAACCATAAAATCATTGGAAATTTTTTGACCCCAAATCTGAAAATTTTGACCATACCGGTATGGTCGATTTTTTTCATTTTGGTCAAAAAATCCAAACTCACCAAATTCTCTATAAATCTAAAACTTTTGGTTATTTACCCAGTCTCAACTGATCAAATGTGTTCAGTAGTCCGTCCTTTATCATTTGCAACCATAAAATCAGCGGAAATTTTTGGACCCCAAATCTGAAAATTTTGACCATACCGGTATGGTCGAGTTTTTTTCATTTTGGACCAAAAATCCAAAGTCACAAAATTCTCTATAAATCTAAAAAATTTGGTTATTTACCCAGTCTCAACTGATAAAATGTGTTCAGTAGTCCGTCCTTTATCATTTGCAACCATAAACTCATTGGAAATTTTTTGACCCCAAATCTGAAAATTTTGACCATACCGGTATGGTCGTTTTTTTTATTTTGGACCAAAAATCCAAACTCACAAAATTCTCTATGAATCTAAAAATTTTGGTTATTAACCCAGTCTCAACTGATAAAATGTGTTCAGTAGTCCGTCCTTTATCATTTGCAACCATAAAATCAGCGGAAATTTTTTGACCCCAAATCTGAAAATTTTGACCATACCGGTATGGTCGAGTTTTTTTCATTTTGGACCAAAAATCCAAAGTCACAAAATTCTCTATAAATCTAAAAAATTTGGTTATTTACCCAGTCTCAACTGATGAAATGTGTTCAGTAGTCCGTCCTTTATCATTTGCAACCATAAACTCATTGGAAATTTTTTGACCCCAAATCTGAAAATTTTGACCATACCGGTATGGTCGATTCTTTTCATTTTGGACCAAAAATCCAAACTCACAAAATTCTCTATGAATCTAAAAATTTTGGTTATTTACCCAGTCTCAACTGATAAAATGTGTTCAGTAGTCCGTCCTTTATCATTTGCAACCATAAAATCAGCGGAAATTTTTTGACCCCAAGTCTGAAAATTTTGACCATACCGGTATGGTCGAGTTTTTTTCATTTTGGACCAAAAATCCAAAGTCACAAAATTCTCTATAAATCTAAAAAATTTGGTTATTTACCCAGTCTCAACTGATAAAATGTGTTCAGTAGTCCGTCCTTTATCATTTGCAACCATAAACTCATTGGAAATTTTTTGACCCCAAATCTGAAAAATTTGACCATACCGGTATGGTCGATTTTTTTCATTTTGGACCAAAAATCCAAACTCACAAAATTCTCTATAAATCTAAAACTTTTGGTTATTTACCCAGTCTCAACTGATCAAATGTGTTCAGTAGTCCGTCCTTTATTGTTTTCAACCATAAAACCATCCAAAATTTTTTGACCCCAAGTCTGAAAATTTTGACCATACCGGTATGGTCGATTTTTTTCATTTTGGACCAAAAATCCAAACTCACCAAATTCTCTATAAATCTAAAAATTTGGTTATTTACCCAGTCTCAACTGATAAAATGTGTTCAGTAGTCCGTCCTTTATCATTTGCAACCATAAACTCATTGGAAATTTTTTGACCCCAAATCTGAAAAATTTGACCATACCGGTATGGTCGATTTTTTTCATTTTGGACCAAAAATCCAAACTCACAAAATTCTCTATAAATCTAAAACTTTTGGTTATTTACCCAGTCTCAACTGATCAAATGTGTTCAGTAGTCCGTCCTTTATTGTTTTCAACCATAAAACCATCCAAAATTTTTTGACCCCAAGTCTGAAAATTTTGACCATACCGGTATGGTCGATTTTTTTCATTTTGGACCAAAAATCCAAAGTCACAAAATTCTCTATAAATCTAAAAAATTTGGTTATTTACCCAGTCTCAACTGATCAAATGTGTTCAGTAGTCCGTCCTTTATTGTTTTCAACCATAAAACCATCCAAAATTTTTTGACCCCAAGTCTGAAAATTTTGACCATACCGGTATGGTCGATTTTTTTCATTTTGGACCAAAAATCCAAAGTCACAAAATTCTCTATAAATCTAAAAAATTTGGTTATTTACCCAGTCTCAACTGATAAAATGTGTTCAGTAGTCCGTCCTTTATCATTTGCAACCATAAACTCATTGGAAATTTTTTGACCCCAAATCTGAAAATTTTGACCATACCGGTATGGTCGTTTTTTTTCATTTTGGACCAAAAATCCAAACTCACAAAATTCTCTATAAATCAAAAATTGTTTGTTATTTACCCAGTCTCAACTGATGAAATGTGTTCAGTAGTCCGTCCTGTATCATTTGCAACCATAAAACCATCCAAAATTTTTTGACCCCAAGTCTGAAAATTTTGACCATACCGGTATGGTCGAGTTTTTTTCATTTTGGACCAAAAATCCAAAGTCACAAAATTCTCTATAAATCTAAAAAATTTGGTTATTTACCCAGTCTCAACTGATAAAATGTGTTCAGTAGTCCGTCCTTTATCATTTGCAACCATAAACTCATTGGAAATTTTGTGACCCCAAATCTGAAAATTTTGACCATACCGGTATGGTCGATTTTTTTCATTTTGGACCAAAAATCCAAACTCACAAAATTCTCTATAAATCTAAAACTTTTGGTTATTTACCCAGTCTCAACTGATCAAATGTGTTCAGTAGTTCGTCCTTTATCGTTTGCAACCATAAAATCATTGGAAATTTTTTGACCCCAAATCTGAAAATTTTGACCATACCGGTATGGTCGATTTTTTTCATTTCGGACCAAAAATCCAAACTCACAAAATTCTCTATAAATCCAAAATTTGTTTGTTATTTACCCAGTCTCAACTGATAAAATGTGTTCAGTAGTCCGTCCTGTATCATTTGCAACCATAAAACCATCCAAAATTTTTTGACCCCAAGTCTGAAAATTTTGACCATACCGGTATGGTCGAGTTTTTTTCATTTTGGACCAAAAATCCAAACTCACAAAATTCTCTATAAATCTAAAAATTTTAGTTGATTACCCAGTCTCAATTGATCAAATGGGTTCAGTAGTCCGTCCTTTATCATTTGCAACCATAAAATCATTGGAAATTTTTTGACCCCAAATCTGAAAATTTTGACCATACCGGTATGGTCGATTTTTTTCATTTTGGTCAAAAAATCCAAACTCACAAAATTCTCTATAATTCTAAAAATTTTAGTTGATTACCCAGTCTCAACTGATCAAATGGGTTCAGTAGTCCATCCTGTATCGTTTGGAACCATAAAATCATTGGAAATTTTTTGACCCCAAATCTGAAAAATTTGACCATACCGGTATGGTCGATTTTTTTCATTTCAGACCAAAAATCCAAACTCACAAAATTCTCTATAAATCTAAAACTTTTGGCTATTTACCCAGTCTCAACTGATGAAATGTGTTCAGTAGTCCATCCTGTATCGTTTGGAACCATAAAATCAGCGGAAATTTTTTGACCCCAAGTCTGAAAAGTTTGACCATACCGGTATGGTCGAGTTTTTTTCATTTTGGACCAAAAATCCAAAGTCACAAAATTCTCTATAAATCTAAAAAATTTGGTTATTTACCCAGTCTCAACTGATAAAATGTGTTCAGTAGTCCGTCCTTTATCATTTGCAACCATAAACTCATTGGAAATTTTTTGACCCCAAATCTGAAAATTTTGACCATACCGGTATGGTCGATTTTTTTCATTTTGGACCAAAAATCCAAACTCACAAAATTCTCTATGAATCTAAAAATTTTGGTTATTTACCCAGTCTCAACTGATAAAATGTGTTCAGTAGTCCGTCCTGTATCATTTGCAACCATAAAACCATCCAAAATTTTTTGACCCCAAGTCTGAAAATTTTGACCATACCGGTATGGTCAAGTTTTTTTCATTTTGGACCAAAAATCCAAACTCACAAAATTCTCTATAAATCTAAAAAATTTGGTTATTTACCCAGTCTCAACTGATAAAATGTGTTCAGTAGTCCGTCCTTTATCATTTGCAACCATAAACTCATTGGAAATTTTTTGACCCCAAATCTGAAAATTTTGACCATACCGGTATGGTCGATTTTTTTCATTTTGGACCAAAAATCCAAACTCACAAAATTCTCTATAAATCTAAAACTTTTGGTTATTTACCCAGTCTCAACTGATCAAATGTGTTCAGTAGTCCGTCCTTTATCGTTTGCAACCATAAAATCATTGGAAATTTTTTGACCCCAAATCTGAAAATTTTGACCATACCGGTATGGTCGATTTTTTTCATTTTGGTCAAAAAATCCAAACTCACAAAATTCTCTATAATTCTAAAAATTTTAGTTGATTACCCATTCTCAACTGATGAAATGGGTTCAGTAGTCCGTCCTTTATCATTTGCAACCATAAAATCAGCGGAAATTTTTTGACCCCAAATCTGAAAATTTTGACCATACCGGTATGGTCGATTTTTTTCATTTCGGACCAAAAATCCAAACTCACAAAATTCTCTATAAATCAAAAATTGTTTGTTATTTACCCAGTCTCAACTGATAAAATGTGTTCAGTAGTCCGTCCTGTATCATTTGCAACCATAAAACCATCCAAAATTTTTTGACCCCAAGTCTGAAAATTTTGACCATACCGGTATGGTCGAGTTTTTTTCATTTTGGACCAAAAATCCAAAGTCACAAAATTCTCTATAAATCTAAAAAATTTGGTTATTTACCCAGTCTCAACTGATAAAATGTGTTCAGTAGTCCGTCCTTTATCATTTGCAACCATAAACTCATTGGAAATTTTTTGACCCCAAATCTGAAAATTTTGACCATACCGGTATGGTCGATTTTTTTCATTTTGGACCAAAAATCCAAACTCACAAAATTCTCTATGAATCTAAAAATCTTGATTATTTACCCAGTCTCAACTGATAAAATGTGTTCAGTAGTCCATCCTGTATCGTTTGGAACCATAAAAACAGCGGAAATGTTTTGACCCCAAATCTGAAAATTTTGACCATACTGGTATGGTCGATTTTTTTCATTTCAGACCAAAAATCCAAACTCACAAAATTCTCTATAAATCTAAAAATTTTGGTTATTTACCCAGTCTCAACTGATAAAATGTGTTTCGTAGTCCGTCCTGTATTCTTTGGAACCATAAAATCAGCGGAAATTTTTTGACCCCAAATCTGAATATTTTGACCATATCGGTATGACTTTATGGTCAATTTTTTTCATTTCGGACCAAAAATCCGAACTCACAAAATTCTCTATAATTCAAAAATTTTGGTTATTTACCCAGTCTCAACTGATGAAATGTGTTTCGTAGTCCGTCTTGTTTTGTTTGGAACCATAAAATCAGCGGAAATTTTTTGACCCCAAATCTGAAAATTTTGACCATACCGGTATGGTCGAGTTTTTTTCATTTTGGACCAAAAATCTAAAGTCACAAAATTCTCTATAAATCTAAAAATTTTGGTTATTTACCCAGTCTCAACTGATAAAATGTGTTCAGTAGTCCGTCCTGTATCATTTGCAACCATAAACTCATTGGAAATTTTTTGACCCCAATCTGAAAATTTTGACCATACCGGTATGGTCGATTTTTTTCATTTTGGACCAAAAATCCAAACTCACAAAATTCTCCATAAATCTAAAAATTTTGGTTTTTGTTATTTACCCAGTCTCAACTGATAAAATGTGTTCAGTTGTCCGTCCTGTATCATTTGCAACCATAAAACTCATTGGAAATTTTTTGACCCCAAATCTGAAAATTTTGACCATACTGGTATGGTCGATTTTTTTCATTTTGGACCAAAAATCCAAACTCACAAAATTCTCTATAATTCTAAAAATTTTGGTCATTACCCAGTCTCAACTGATAAAATGTGTTCAGTAGTCTGTCCTTTATCATTTGCAACCATAAAATCATTGGAAATTTTTTGACCCCAAATCTGAAAATTTTGACCATACCGGTATGGTCAATTTTTTTCATTTTGGTCCAAAAATTCAAACTCACAAAATTCTCTATGAATCTAAAAATTTTGGTTATTTACCAGTCTCAACTGATAAAATGTGTTCAGTTGTCCATCCTGTATCGTTTGTAACCATAAAATCAGCGGAAATTTTTTTGAGACCCCAAATCTGAAAATTTTGACCATACCGGTATGGTCGATTTTTTTCATTTCAGACCAAAAATCCAAACTCACAAAATTCTCTATAAATCTAAAGCTTTTGGCTATTTACCCAGTCTCAACTGATGAAATGTGTTCAGTAGTCCATCCTGTATCGTTTGGAACCATAAAATCAGCGGAAATTTTTTGACCCCAAATCTGAAAATTTTGACCATACCGGTATGGTCGAGTTTTTTTCATTTTGGACCAAAAATCCAAAGTCACAAAATTCTCTATAAATCTAAAAAATTTGGTTATTTACCCAGTCTCAACTGATAAAATGTGTTCAGTAGTCCGTCCTTTATCATTTGCAACCATAAACTCATTGGAAATTTTTTGACCCCAAATCTGAAAAGTTTGACCATACCGGTATGGTCGAGTTTTTTTCATTTTGGACCAAAAATCCAAAGTCACAAAATTCTCTATAAATCTAAAAAATTTGGTTATTTACCCAGTCTCAACTGATAAAATGTGTTCAGTAGTCCGTCCTTTATCATTTGCAACCATAAAATCATTGGAAATTTTTTTACCCCAAATCTGAAAATTTTGACCATACCGGTATGGTCGATTTTTTTCATTTTGGACCAAAAATCCAAACTCACAAAATTCTCTATAAATCTAAAACTTTTGGTTATTTACCCAGTCTCAACTGATCAAATGTGTTCAGTAGTCCGTCCTTTATCGTTTGCAACCATAAAATCATTGGAAATTTTTTTACCCCAAATCTGAAAATTTTGACCATACCGGTATGGTCGATTTTTTTCATTTTGGTCAAAAAATCCAAACTCACAAAGTTCTCTATAATTCTAAAAATTTTAGTTGATTACCCAGTCTCAATTGATGAAATGGGTTCAGTAGTCCGTCCTTTATCATTTGCAACCATAAAATCAGCGGAAATCTTTTGACCCCAAATCTGAAAATTTTGACCATACCGGTATGGTCGAGTTTTTTTCATTTTGGACCAAAAATCCAAAGTCACAAAATTCTCTATAAATCTAAAAAATTTGGTTATTTACCCAGTCTCAATTGATAAAATGTGTTCAGTAGTCCGTCCTTTATCATTTGCAACCATAAACTCATTGGAAATTTTTTGACCCCAAATCTGAAAATTTTGACCATACCGGTATGGTCGATTTTTTTCATTTTGGACCAAAAATCCAAACTCACAAAATTCTCTATGAATCTAAAAATTTTGGTTATTTACCCAGTCTCAACTGATAAAATGTGTTCAGTAGTCCGTCCTTTATCATTTGCAACCATAAAATCAGCGGAAATTTTTTGACCCCAAATCTGAAAATTTTGACCATACCGGTATGGTCGATTTTTTTCATTTCGGACCAAAAATCCAAACTCACAAAATTCTCTATAAATCAAAAATTGTTTGTTATTTACCCAGTCTCAACTGATAAAATGTGTTCAGTAGTCCGTCCTGTAACATTTGCAACCATAAAACCAACCAAAATTTTTTGACCCCAAGTCTGAAAATTTTGACCATACCGGTATGGTCGAGTTTTTTTCATTTTGGACCAAAAATCCAAACTCACAAAATTCTCTATCAATCTAAAAATTTTAGTTGATTACCCAGTCTCAACTGATCAAATGTGTTCAGTAGTCCGTCCTTTATCATTTGCAACCATAAAATCATTGGAAATTTTTTGACCCCAAATCTGAAAATTTTGACCATACCGGTATGGTCGATTTTTTTCATTTTGGTCAAAAAATCCAAACTCACAAAATTCTCTATAATTCTAAAAATTTTAGTTGATTACCCAGTCTCAACTGATCAAATGAGTTCAGTAGTCCATCCTGTATCATTTGGAACCATAAAATCAGCGGAAATTTTTTGACCCCAAATCTGAAAATTTTGACCATACCGGTATGGTCGATTTTTTTCATTTCAGACCAAAAATCCGGACTCACAAAATTCTCTATAAATCTAAAACTTTTGGCTATTTACCCAGTCTCAACTGATGAAATGTGTTCAGTAGTCCATCCTGTATCGTTTGAAACCATAAAATCAGCGGAAATTTTTTGACCCCAAATCTGAAAAGTTTGACCATACCGGTATGGTCGAGTTTTTTTCATTTTGGACCAAAAATCCAAAGTCACAAAATTCTCTATAAATCTAAAAAATTTGGTTATTTACCCAGTCTCAACTGATAAAATGTGTTCAGTAGTCCGTCCTTTATCATTTGCAACCATAAACTCATTGGAAATTTTTTGACCCCAAATCTGAAAATTTTGACCATACCGGTATGGTCGATTTTTTTGCATTTTGGACCAAAAATTCAAACTCACAAAATTCTCTATAAATCTAAAACTTTTGGTTATTTACCCAGTCTCAACTGATCAAATGTGTTCAGTAGTCCGTCCTTTATCGTTTGCAACCATAAAATCATTGGAAATTTTTTGACCCCAAATCTGAAAATTTTGACCATACCGGTATGGTCGATTTTTTTCATTTTGGTCAAAAAATCCAAACTCACAAAATTCTCTATAATTCTAAAAATTTTAGTTGACTACCCAGTCTCAATTGATGAAATGGGTTCAGTAGTCCGTCCTTTATCATTTGCAACCATAAAATCAGCGGAAATTTTTTGACCCCAAATCTGAAAATTTTGACCATACCGGTATGGTCGATTTTTTTCATTTCAGACCAAAAATCCAAACTCACAAAATTCTCTATAAATCTAAAACTTTTGGCTATTTACCCAGTCTCAACTGATGAAATGTGTTCAGTAGTCCGTCCTGTATCATTTGCAACCATAAACTCATTGGAAATTTTTTGACCCCAAGTCTGAAAATTTTGACCATACCGGTATGGTCGAGTTTTTTTCATTTTGGACCAAAAATCCAAACTCACAAAATTCTCTATAAATCTATAAATTTTAGTTGATTACCCAGTCTCAATTGATGAAATGGGTTCAGTAGTCCGTCCTTTATCATTTGCAACCATAAAATCATTGGAAATTTTTTGACCCCAAATCTGAAAAATTTGACCATACTGGTATGGTCGATTTTTTTCATTTCAGACCAAAAATCCAAACTCACAAAATTCTCTATAAATCTAAAACTTTTGGCTATTTACCCAGTCTCAACTGATGAAATGTGTTCAGTAGTCCATCCTGTATCGTTTGGAACCATAAAATCAGCGGAAATTTTTTGACCCCAAATCTGAAAAGTTTGACCATACCGGTATGGTCGAGTTTTTTTCATTTTGGACCAAAAATCCAAACTCACAAAATTCTCTATAAATCTAAAAAATTTGGTTATTTACCCAGTCTCAACTGATAAAATGTGTTCAGTAGTCCGTCCTTTATCATTTGCAACCATAAACTCATTGGAAATTTTTTGACCCCAAATCTGAAAATTTTGACCATACCGGTATGGTCGATTTTTTTCATTTTGGACCAAAAATCCAAACTCACAAAATTCTCTATAAATCTAAAACTTTTGGTTATTTACCCAGTCTCAACTGATCAAATGTGTTCAGTAGTCCGTCCTTTATCGTTTGCAACCATAAAATCATTGGAAATTTTTTTACCCCAAATCTGAAAATTTTGACCATACCGGTATGGTCGATTTTTTTCATTTTGGTCAAAAAATCCAAACTCACAAAGTTCTCTATAATTCTAAAAAATTTGGTTATTTACCCAGTCTCAACTGATAAAATGTGTTCAGTAGTCCGTCCTTTATCATTTGCAACCATAAACTCATTGGAAATTTTTTGACCCCAAATCTGAAAATTTTGACCATACCGGTATGGTCGATTTTTTTCATTTTGGACCAAAAATCCAAACTCACAAAATTCTCTATGAATCTAAAAATTTTGGTTATTTACCCAGTCTCAACTGATAAAATGTGTTCAGTAGTCCGTCCTTTATCATTTGCAACCATAAAATCAGCGGAAATGTTTTGACCCCAAATCTGAAAATTTTGACCATACCGGTATGGTCGATTTTTTTCATTTCAGACCAAAAATCCAAACTCACAAAATTCTCTATAAATCAAAAACTTTTGGCTATTTACCCAGTCTCAACTGATGAAATGTGTTCAGTAGTCCGTCCTGTATCATTTGCAACCATAAAACCATCCAAAATTTTTTGACCCCAAGTCTGAAAATTTTGACCATACCGGTATGGTCGAGTTTTTTTCATTTTGGACCAAAAATCCAAACTCACAAAATTTTCTATAAATCAAAAATTGTTTGTTATTTACCCAGTCTCAACTGATAAAATGTGTTCAGACGTCCGTCCTGTATCATTTGCAACCATAAAACCATCCAAAATTTTTTGACCCCAAGTCTGAAAATTTTGACCATACCGGTATGGTCGAGTTTTTTTCATTTTGGACCAAAAATCCAAACTCACAAAATTCTCTATAAATCTAAAAATTTTAGTTGATTACCCAGTCTCAATTGATGAAATGGGTTCAGTAGTCCGTCCTTTATCATTTGCAACCATAAAATCATTGGAAATTTTTTGACCCCAAATCTGAAAATTTTGACCATACCGGTATGGTCGATTTTTTTCATTTTGGTCAAAAAATCCAAACTCACAAAATTCTCTATAATTCTAAAAATTTTAGTTGATTACCCAGTCTCAACTGATAAAATGGGTTCAGTAGTCCATCCTGTATCGTTTGGAACCATAAAATCAGCGGAAATTTTTTGACCCCAAATCTGAAAAATTTGACCATACCGGTATGGTCGATTTTTTTCATTTCAGACCAAAAATCCAAACTCACAAAATTCTCTATAAATCTAAAACTTTTGGCTATTTACCCAGTCTCAACTGATGAAATGTGTTCAGTAGTCCATCCTGTATCGTTTGGAACCATAAAATCAGCGGAAATTTTTTGACCCCAAATCTGAAAAGTTTGACCATACCGGTATGGTCAAGTTTTTTTCATTTTGGACCAAAAATCCAAAGTCACAAAATTCTCTATAAATCTAAAAAATTGGGTTATTTACCCAGTCTCAACTGATAAAATGTGTTCAGTAGTCCGTCCTTTATCATTTGCAACCATAAACTCATTGGAAATTTTTTGACCCCAAATCTGAAAATTTTGACCATACCGGTATGGTCGATTTTTTTCATTTTGGTCAAAAAATCCAAACTCACAAAGTTCTCTATAATTCTAAAAATTTTAGTTGATTACCCAGTCTCAATTGATGAAATGGGTTCAGTAGTCCGTCCTTTATCATTTGCAACCATAAACTCATTGGAAATTTTTTGACCCCAAATCTGAAAATTTTGACCATACCGGTATGGTCGATTTTTTTGCATTTTGGACCAAAAATTCAAACTCACAAAATTCTCTATAAATCTAAAACTTTTGGTTATTTACCCAGTCTCAACTGATCAAATGTGTTCAGTAGTCCGTCCTTTATCGTTTGCAACCATAAAATCATTGGAAATTTTTTGACCCCAAATCTGAAAATTTTGACCATACCGGTATGGTCGATTTTTTTCATTTTGGTCAAAAAATCCAAACTCACAAAATTCTCTATAATTCTAAAAATTTTAGTTGATTACCCATTCTCAACTGATGAAATGGGTTCAGTAGTCCGTCCTTTATCATTTGCAACCATAAAATCAGCGGAAATTTTTTGACCCCAAATCTGAAAATTTTGACCATACCGGTATGGTCGATTTTTTTCATTTCGGACCAAAAATCCAAACTCACAAAATTCTCTATAAATCAAAAATTGTTTGTTATTTACCCAGTCTCAACTGATAAAATGTGTTCAGTAGTCCGTCCTGTATCATTTGCAACCATAAAACCATCCAAAATTTTTTGACCCCAAGTCTGAAAATTTTGACCATACCGGTATGGTCGAGTTTTTTTCATTTTGGACCAAAAATCCAAAGTCACAAAATTCTCTATAAATCTAAAAAATTTGGTTATTTACCCAGTCTCAACTGATAAAATGTGTTCAGTAGTCCGTCCTTTATCATTTGCAACCATAAACTCATTGGAAATTTTTTGACCCCAAATCTGAAAATTTTGACCATACCGGTATGGTCGATTTTTTTCATTTTGGACCAAAAATCCAAACTCACAAAATTCTCTATGAATCTAAAAATCTTGATTATTTACCCAGTCTCAACTGATAAAATGTGTTCAGTAGTCCATCCTGTATCGTTTGGAACCATAAAAACAGCGGAAATGTTTTGACCCCAAATCTGAAAATTTTGACCATACTGGTATGGTCGATTTTTTTCATTTCAGACCAAAAATCCAAACTCACAAAATTCTCTATAAATCTAAAAATTTTGGTTATTTACCCAGTCTCAACTGATAAAATGTGTTTCGTAGTCCGTCCTGTATTCTTTGGAACCATAAAATCAGCGGAAATTTTTTGACCCCAAATCTGAATATTTTGACCATATCGGTATGACTTTATGGTCAATTTTTTTCATTTCGGACCAAAAATCCGAACTCACAAAATTCTCTATAATTCAAAAATTTTGGTTATTTACCCAGTCTCAACTGATGAAATGTGTTTCGTAGTCCGTCTTGTTTTGTTTGGAACCATAAAATCAGCGGAAATTTTTTGACCCCAAATCTGAAAATTTTGACCATACCGGTATGGTCGAGTTTTTTTCATTTTGGACCAAAAATCTAAAGTCACAAAATTCTCTATAAATCTAAAAATTTTGGTTATTTACCCAGTCTCAACTGATAAAATGTGTTCAGTAGTCCGTCCTGTATCATTTGCAACCATAAACTCATTGGAAATTTTTTGACCCCAATCTGAAAATTTTGACCATACCGGTATGGTCGATTTTTTTCATTTTGGACCAAAAATCCAAACTCACAAAATTCTCCATAAATCTAAAAATTTTGGTTTTTGTTATTTACCCAGTCTCAACTGATAAAATGTGTTCAGTTGTCCGTCCTGTATCATTTGCAACCATAAAACTCATTGGAAATTTTTTGACCCCAAATCTGAAAATTTTGACCATACTGGTATGGTCGATTTTTTTCATTTTGGACCAAAAATCCAAACTCACAAAATTCTCTATAATTCTAAAAATTTTGGTCATTACCCAGTCTCAACTGATAAAATGTGTTCAGTAGTCTGTCCTTTATCATTTGCAACCATAAAATCATTGGAAATTTTTTGACCCCAAATCTGAAAATTTTGACCATACCGGTATGGTCAATTTTTTTCATTTTGGTCCAAAAATTCAAACTCACAAAATTCTCTATGAATCTAAAAATTTTGGTTATTTACCAGTCTCAACTGAGAAAATGTGTTCAGTTGTCCATCCTGTATCGTTTGTAACCATAAAATCAGCGGAAATTTTTTTGAGACCCCAAATCTGAAAATTTTGACCATACCGGTATGGTCGATTTTTTTCATTTCAGACCAAAAATCCAAACTCACAAAATTCTCTATAAATCTAAAACTTTTGGCTATTTACCCAGTCTCAACTGATGAAATGTGTTCAGTAGTCCATCCTGTATCGTTTGGAACCATAAAATCAGCGGAAATTTTTTGACCCCAAATCTGAAAAGTTTGACCATACCGGTATGGTCGAGTTTTTTTCATTTTGGACCAAAAATCCAAATTCACAAAATTCTCTATAAATCTAAAAAATTTGGTTATTTACCCAGTCTCAACTGATAAAATGTGTTCAGTAGTCCGTCCTTTATCATTTGCAACCATAAACTCATTGGAAATTTTTTGACCCCAAATCTGAAAATTTTGACCATACCGGTATGGTCGATTTTTTTCATTTTGGACCAAAAATCCAAACTCACAAAATTCTCTATAAATCTAAAACTTTTGGTTATTTACCCAGTCTCAACTGATAAAATGTGTTCAGTAGTCCGTCCTTTATCGTTTGCAACCATAAAATCATTGGAAATTTTTTGACCCCAAATCTGAAAATTTTGACCATACCGGTATGGTCGATTTTTTTCATTTTGGTCAAAAAATCCAAACTCACAAAGTTCTCTATAATTCTAAAAATTTTAGTTGATTACCCAGTCTCAATTGATGAAATGGGTTCAGTAGTCCGTCCTTTATCATTTGCAACCATAAAATCATTGGAAATTTTTTGACCCCAAATCTGAAAATTTTGACCATACCGGTATGGTCGAGTTTTTTTCATTTTGGACCAAAAATCCAAAGTCACAAAATTCTCTATAAATCTAAAAAATTTGGTTATTTACCCAGTCTCAACTGATAAAATGTGTTCAGTAGTCCGTCCTTTATCATTTGCAACCATAAACTCATTGGAAATTATTTGACCCCAAATCTGAAAATTTTGACCATACCGGTATGGTCGATTTTTTTCATTTTGGTCAAAAAATCCAAACTCACAAAATTCTCTATAATTCTAAAAATTTTAGTTGATTACCCAGTCTCAACTGATAAAATGGGTTCAGTAGTCCGTCCTTTATCATTTGCAACCATAAAATCAGCGGAAATTTTTTGACCCCAAATCTGAAAATTTGGACCATACCGGTATGGTCGATTTTTTTCATTTCGGACCAAAAATCCAAACTCACAAAATTCTCTATAAATCAAAAATTGTTTGTTATTTACCCAGTCTCAACTGATAAAATGTGTTCAGTAGTCCGTCCTGTATCATTTGCAACCATAAAACCATCCAAAATTTTTTGACCCCAAGTCTGAAAATTTTGACCATACCGGTATGGTCGAGTTTTTTTCATTTTGGACCAAAAATCCAAAGTCACAAAATTCTCTATAAATCTAAAAAATTTGGTTATTTACCCAGTCTCAACTGATAAAATGTGTTCAGTAGTCCGTCCTTTATCATTTGCAACCATAAACTCATTGGAAATTTTTTGACCCCAAATCTGAAAATTTTGACCATACCGGTATGGTCGATTTTTTTCATTTTGGACCAAAAATCCAAACTCACAAAATTCTCTATGAATCTAAAAATCTTGATTATTTACCCAGTCTCAACTGATAAAATGTGTTCAGTAGTCCATCCTGTATCGTTTGGAACCATAAAAACAGCGGAAATGTTTTGACCCCAAATCTGAAAATTTTGACCATACTGGTATGGTCGATTTTTTTCATTTCAGACCAAAAATCCAAGCTCACAAAATTCTCTATAAATCTAAAAATTTTGGTTATTTACCCAGTCTCAACTGATAAAATGTGTTTCGTAGTCCGTCCTGTATTCTTTGGAACCATAAAATCAGCGGAAATTTTTTGACCCCAAATCTGAACATTTTGACCATATCGGTATGACTTTATGGTCAATTTTTTTCATTTTGGACCAAAAATCCAAACTCACAAAATTCTCTATAATTCAAAAATTTTGGTTATTTACCCAGTCTCAACTGATAAAATGTGTTTCGTAGTCCGTCTTGTTTTGTTTGGAACCATAAAATCAGCGGAAATTTTTTGACCCCAAATCTGAAAATTTTGACCATACCGGTATGGTCGAGTTTTTTTCATTTTGGACCAAAAATCTAAAGTCACAAAATTCTCTATAAATCTAAAAATTTTGGTTATTTACCCAGTCTCAACTGATAAAATGTGTTCAGTAGTCCGTCCTGTATCATTTGCAACCATAAACTCATTGGAAATTTTTTGACCCCAATCTGAAAATTTTGACCATACCGGTATGGTCGATTTTTTTCATTTTGGACCAAAAATCCAAACTCACAAAATTCTCCATAAATCTAAAAATTTTGGTTATTGTTATTTACCCAGTCTCAACTGATAAAATGTGTTCAGTTGTCCGTCCTGTATCATTTGCAACCATAAAACTCATTGGAAATTTTTTGACCCCAAATCTGAAAATTTTGACCATACTGGTATGGTCGATTTTTTTCATTTTGGACCAAAAATCCAAACTCACAAAATTCTCTATAATTCTAAAAATTTTGGTCATTACCCAGTCTCAACTGATAAAATGTGTTCAGTAGTCTGTCCTTTATCATTTGCAACCATAAAATCATTGGAAATTTTTTGACCCCAAATCTGAAAATTTTGACCATACCGGTATGGTCAATCTTTTTCATTTTGGTCCAAAAATTCAAACTCACAAAATTCTCTATGAATCTAAAAATTTTGGTTATTTACCAGTCTCAACTGATAAAATGTGTTCAGTTGTCCATCCTGTATCGTTTGTAACCATAAAATCAGCGGAAATTTTTTTGAGACCCCAAATCTGAAAATTTTGACCATACCGGTATGGTCGATTTTTTTCATTTTGGACCAAAAATCCAAACTCACAAAATTCTCTATAATTCTAAAAATTTTGGTCATTACCCAGTCTCAACTGATAAAATGTGTTCAGTAGTCTGTCCTTTATCATTTGCAACCATAAAATCATTGGAAATTTTTTGACCCCAAATCTGAAAATTTTGACCATACCGGTATGGTCAATTTTTTTCATTTTGGTCCAAAAATTCAAACTCACAAAATTCTCTATGAATCTAAAAATTTTGGTTATTTACCAGTCTCAACTGATAAAATGTGTTCAGTTGTCCATCCTGTATCGTTTGTAACCATAAAATCAGCGGAAATTTTTTTGAGACCCCAAATCTGAAACTTTTGACCATACCGGTATGGTCGATTTTTTTCATTTCAGACCAAAAATCCAAACTCACAAAATTCTCTATAAATCTAAAACTTTTGGCTATTTACCCAGTCTCAACTGATGAAATGTGTTCAGTAGTCCATCCTGTATCGTTTGGAACCATAAAATCAGCGGAAATTTTTTGACCCCAAAACTGAAAAGTTTGACCATACCGGTATGGTCGAGTTTTTTTCATTTTGGACCAAAAATCCAAATTCACAAAATTCTCTATAAATCTAAAAAATTTGGTTATTTACCCAGTCTCAACTGATAAAATGTGTTCAGTAGTCCGTCCTTTATCATTTGCAACCATAAACTCATTGGAAATTTTTTGACCCCAAATCTGAAAATTTTGACCATACCGGTATGGTCGATTTTTTTCATTTTGGACCAAAAATCCAAACTCACAAAATTCTCTATAAATCTAAAACTTTTGGTTATTTACCCAGTCTCAACTGATCAAATGTGTTCAGTAGTCCGTCCTTTATCGTTTGCAACCATAAAATCATTGGAAATTTTTTGGCCCCAAATCTGAAAATTTTGACCATACCGGTATGGTCGATTTTTTTCATTTTGGTCAAAAAATCCAAACTCACAAAGTTCTCTATAATTCTAAAAATTTTAGTTGATTACCCAGTCTCAATTGATGAAATGGGTTCAGTAGTCCGTCCTTTATCATTTGCAACCATAAAATCATTGGAAATTTTTTGACCCCAAATCTGAAAATTTTGACCATACCGGTATGGTCGAGTTTTTTTCATTTTGGACCAAAAATCCAAAGTCACAAAATTCTCTATAAATCTAAAAAATTTGGTTATTTACCCAGTCTCAACTGATAAAATGTGTTCAGTAGTCCGTCCTTTATCATTTGCAACCATAAACTCATTGGAAATTATTTGACCCCAAATCTGAAAATTTTGACCATACCGGTATGGTCGATTTTTTTCATTTTGGTCAAAAAATCCAAACTCACAAAATTCTCTATAATTCTAAAAATTTTAGTTGATTACCCAGTCTCAACTGATGAAATGGGTTCAGTAGTCCGTCCTTTATCATTTGCAACCATAAAATCAGCGGAAATTTTTTGACCCCAAATCTGAAAATTTTGACCATACCGGTATGGTCGATTTTTTTCATTTCGGACCAAAAATCCAAACTCACAAAATTCTCTATAAATCAAAAATTGTTTGTTATTTACCCAGTCTCAACTGATAAAATGTGTTCAGTAGTCCGTCCTGTATCATTTGCAACCATAAAACCATCCAAAATTTTTTGACCCCAAGTCTGAAAATTTTGACCATACCGGTATGGTCGAGTTTTTTTCATTTTGGACCAAAAATCCAAATTCACAAAATTCTCTATAAATCTAAAACTTTTGGTTATTTACCCAGTCTCAACTGATCAAATGTGTTCAGTAGTCCGTCCTTTATCATTTGCAACCATAAACTCATTGGAAATTTTTTGACCCCAAATCTGAAAATTTTGACCATACCGGTATGGTCGATTTTTTTCATTTTGGACCAAAAATCCAAACTCACAAAATTCTCTATAAATCTAAAACTTTTGGTTATTTACCCAGTCTCAACTGATCAAATGTGTTCAGTAGTCCGTCCTTTATCGTTTGCAACCATAAAATCATTGGAAATTTTTTGGCCCCAAATCTGAAAATTTTGACCATACCGGTATGGTCGATTTTTTTCATTTTGGTCAAAAAATCCAAACTCACAAAGTTCTCTATAATTCTAAAAATTTTAGTTGATTACCCAGTCTCAATTGATGAAATGGGTTCAGTAGTCCGTCCTTTATCATTTGCAACCATAAAATCATTGGAAATTTTTTGACCCCAAATCTGAAAATTTTGACCATACCGGTATGGTCGAGTTTTTTTCATTTTGGACCAAAAATCCAAAGTCACAAAATTCTCTATAAATCTAAAAAATTTGGTTATTTACCCAGTCTCAACTGATAAAATGTGTTCAGTAGTCCGTCCTTTATCATTTGCAACCATAAACTCATTGGAAATTATTTGACCCCAAATCTGAAAATTTTGACCATACCGGTATGGTCGATTTTTTTCATTTTGGTCAAAAAATCCATACTCACAAAATTCTCTATAATTCTAAAAATTTTAGTTGATTACCCAGTCTCAACTGATAAAATGGGTTCAGTAGTCCGTCCTTTATCATTTGCAACCATAAAATCAGCGGAAATTTTTTGACCCCAAATCTGAAAATTTGGACCATACCGGTATGGTCGATTTTTTTCATTTCGGACCAAAAATCCAAACTCACAAAATTCTCTATAAATCAAAAATTGTTTGTTATTTACCCAGTCTCAACTGATAAAATGTGTTCAGTAGTCCGTCCTGTATCATTTGCAACCATAAAACCATCCAAAATTTTTTGACCCCAAATCTGAAAATTTTGACCATACCGGTATGGTCGAGTTTTTTTCATTTTGGACCAAAAATCCAAAGTCACAAAATTCTCTATAAATCTAAAAAATTTGGTTATTTACCCAGTCTCAACTGATAAAATGTGTTCAGTAGTCCGTCCTTTATCATTTGCAACCATAAACTCATTGGAAATTTTTTGACCCCAAATCTGAAAATTTTGACCATACCGGTATGGTCGATTTTTTTCATTTTGGTCAAAAAATCCAAACTCACAAAATTCTCTATAATTCTAAAAATTTTAGTTGACTACCCAGTCTCAATTGATGAAATGGGTTCAGTAGTCCGTCCTTTATCATTTGCAACCATAAAATCAGCGAAAATTTGTTGACCCCAAATCTGAAAATTTTGACCATACCGGTATGGTCGATTTTTTTTCATTTTGGACCAAAAATCCAAACTCACAAAATTCTCTATGAATCTAAAAATCTTGATTATTTACCCAGTCTCAACTGATAAAATGTGTTCAGTAGTCCATCCTGTATCGTTTGGAACCATAAAAACAGCGGAAATGTTTTGACCCCAAATCTGAAAATTTTGACCATACTGGTATGGTCGATTTTTTACATTTCAGACCAAAAATCCAAACTCACAAAATTCTCTATAAATCTAAAAATTTTGGTTATTTACCCAGTCTCAACTGACAAAATGTGTTTCGTAGTCCGTCCTGTATTCTTTGGAACCATAAAATCAGCGGAAATTTTTTGACCCCAAATCTGAATATTTTGACCATATCGGTATGACTTTATGGTCAATTTTTTTCATTTTGGACCAAAAATCCAAACTCACAAAATTCTCTATAATTCAAAAATTTTGGTTATTTACCCAGTCTCAACTGATAAAATGTGTTTCGTAGTCCGTCTTGTTTTGTTTGGAACCATAAAATCAGCGGAAATTTTTTGACCCCAAATCTGAAAATTTTGACCATACCGGTATGGTCGAGTTTTTTTCATTTTGGACCAAAAATCTAAAGTCACAAAATTCTCTATAAATCTAAAAATTTTGGTTATTTACCCAGTCTCAACTGATAAAATGTGTTCAGTAGTCCGTCCTGTATCATTTGCAACCATAAACTCATTGGAAATTTTTTGACCCCAATCTGAAAATTTTGACCATACCGGTATGGTCGATTTTTTTCATTTTGGACCAAAAATCCAAACTCACAAAATTCTCCATAAATCTAAAAATTTTGGTTATTGTTATTTACCCAGTCTCAACTGATAAAATGTGTTCAGTTGTCCGTCCTGTATCATTTGCAACCATAAAACTCATTGGAAATTTTTTGACCCCAAATCTGAAAATTTTGACCATACTGGTATGGTCGATTTTTTTCATTTTGGACCAAAAATCCAAACTCACAAAATTCTCTATAATTCTAAAAATTTTGGTCATTACCCAGTCTCAACTGATAAAATGTGTTCAGTAGTCTGTCCTTTATCATTTGCAACCATAAAATCATTGGAAATTTTTTGACCCCAAATCTGAAAATTTTGACCATACCGGTATGGTCAATTTTTTTCATTTTGGTCCAAAAATTCAAACACAAAATTCTCTATGAATCTAAAAATTTTGGTTATTTACCAGTCTCAACTGATAAAATGTGTTCAGTTGTCCATCCTGTATCGTTTGTAACCATAAAATCAGTGGAAATTTTTTTGAGACCCCAAATCTGAAAATTTTGACCATACCGGTATGGTCAATTGTTTTCATTTTGGTCCAAAAATCCAAACTCACAAAATTCTCTATAATTCTAAAACTTTTGGTTATTTACCCAGTCTCAACTGATAAAATGTGTCCAGTAGTCCGTCCTGTATCATTTGCAACCATAAATCATTTGAAATTTTTTGACCCCAAATCTGAAAATTTTGACCATACCGATATAATCATTTTTGTTTCATTTTGGACCAAAAATCCAAACTCACAAAATTCTCTATGAATCTAAAAATTTTGGTTATTTACCCAGTCTCAACTGATAAAATGTGTTCAGTAGTCCATCCTGTATCGTTTGGAACCATAAAATCAGCGGAAATTTTTTGACCCCAAATCTGAATATTTTGACCATACCGGTATGGTCGATTTTTTTCATTTCTGACCAAAAATCCAAACTCACAAAATTCTCTATAAATCTAAAAAAAATTGTTATTTACCCAGTCTCAACTGATAAAATGTGTTCAGTAGTCCGTCTTATATCATTTGCAACCATAAAATCATTCGAAATTTTTTGACCCCGAATCTACAAATTTTGACCATACCGGTAGGCCTATGTTCGATTTTTTTCATTTTGGTCCAAAAATCCAAACTCACAAAATTCTCTACAAATCTAAAACTTTTGGCTATTTACCCAGTCTCAACTGACAAAATGTGTTCAGTAGTCCGTCCTGTATCGTTTGGAACCATAAAATCAGCGGAAATTTTTTGACCCCAAATCTGAAAATTTGGACCATACCGGTATGGTTGATTTTTTTCATTTTGGACCAAAAATCCAAACTCACAAAATTCTCTAGAAATCTAAAAATTTTGGTTGTTTACCCGTTGTCAACTGATAAAATGTGTTCAGTAGTCCGTCCTTTATCATCTGCAACCATAAAATCATTGGAAATTTTTTGACCCCAAATCTGACAATTTTCACCATACCGGTATGGTCGCTTTTTTTCATTTTGGACCAAAAATCCATACTCACAAAATTCTCTATAATTCTAAAAATTTTAGTTGATTACCCAGTCTCAACTGATAAAATGGGTTCAGTAGTCCGTCCTTTATCATCTGCAACCGGTATGGTCGATTTTCATGCACCGCCGGCGAAGCCAGCCGAGGGGCATATAGTGTTTGCCTTGTCCATCCGTGTGTGTGTGTGTGTGTGGACATCATCCTTGTCCGATTGATATCTCAAGAAGGCCTTGGTGTATCGACTCGAAACTTGGTTTTTTGTGGATTGGTCATGGGATCCCCTAGAAGCCTGTTGATTTTGGACCCCCTCGGATTAATATTAAGCTCGTCATGTCTAAAACAAAAGAAATTTTGTCTGAGCAATATCTCAAGAAGGACTTTGCGTATCAACTCCAAACTTGGTTTGTGGATTGGTCATGGGATCCCCTAGAAGCCTATTGATTTTGGACCCCCTCAGATAAATATTAAGCTCGTTATGGCTCAAACAAAAGAAATGTTGTCCGAGCAATATCTCAAGAAGGACTTGGCGTATCAACTCCAATCTTGGTTTGTGGATGTGTCATGGGATCCCCTAGAAGCCTGTTGATTTTGGACCCCCTCAGATAAATATTAAGCTCGTTATGGCTAAAACAAAAGAAATGTTGTCCGAGCAATATCTCAAGAAGGACTTGGCATATCAACTCCAAGCTTGGTTTGTGGATTGGTCATGGAATCCCCTAGATGCCTATTGTTTTTGGACCCCCTCAAATATTAAGCTCATTTTGGCTAAAACCATAACTCAAAAAGGACTTGGTTTAGCAACTCCTATCTCAGCGGGGCATTTGTGTTGTCAACACACCATTCTTATTTTTGGAAGTAAAAAAAGATTCAATTACTTTTGTCACATTCAACCTTCAAAAATCGGAACCAAAATGCCCCCCACCCCAACCCATCCATTTATTCTGGTTGTTTGAAGCCAAGGATGCTCAGAAAAGCAAAACTAATCGCTGTACTAGCCAAGAACCCGATGAAGAGAAGTCACTGAGGAAGTTTCGGTTTTGGATGTTGGAGGAAAACCCCCAGAGAAACATTTATATTCCAGGGAAAAACCCATTCAGTTGGGTTCAGATTGAAAACCCAATCCACCTTGTGATCCCGGGTCCTAGAGATTGAACATGAGGAAAGAACATAATCTACCCAGCAAGTCAGTTTGTTGTTAAGATGATCTTCCCATCAAGGGAACTCGGCAAACTCCCACAAGGGATATAAACGCCAAACTGGCAGCAGCCAATCTCTCTCACAAACATTGGTTTAACTTCTATGATTATGAATTGCACAAATTAAGAAGTTGCAATTCAGTAACAAGATGACAATATTTATTGTAGTCATTGTGAAATCAGCGGTCATCTGGGGGAATCGAACCCACAACAACCTTGTGATTGCAAGTCCTGTGAGTCTAACCACTTGACCACATAAGTAGATACACACATGGTGATACCACAAACCAAACCAAGTATACATTGATGCCTCACCATGCAAGCCTCAAATAAACATTGTGTTGTCTTCTTGTGTTTGGTATCACAGGCAAGGAGACGCCAGGAAAATAGCCGTGTCGGGATATCTGCAAATGCTGAGACAGTTTCAGGTTTATGGGAGTCTGCCAGCGAGTCAGATGAGTCAGTCCTACATGTCTTCATCCAGCCAGGTAAAATTTTTCAACACTGATCTAGACATCCTAATATCCCCCCCCCCAACATGGTAATACTAATAATAACACCATTTATATAGCGCCTTTTCTTACATGTAGCTTGCAAAGCGCTTAGAAAAAACAACAATGGTGTATACAAGCCTGGGCGACTAGTGAAATTTAGTACCCGACTAGTCGCACCTCAAATAATTGCAACTTTAACACTCTTTGCGAGTAATTTTTAATTATCAACACGCGTTGCGGCAACAATATGCCAAATTAATCACTTACTTGAACAATTACTGTTTTCTTTTGTGCACATTATAATGGCTCCATTATAGGCTTACATCTGCCATCCCACAATATATTATTTTGTCAACCTCTGAGTTTACCCACCCAGTATATGAAAGAGTGTAGTTTAAAGGCAGTGGACACTATTGGTAATTGTCAGAGACTAGCCCTCACAGTTGTATCTCAACATATGCATAAAATAACAAACCTGTGAAAATTTGAGCTCAATCAGTCATCGAACTTGCGAGATAATAATGAAAGAAAAAAACACCCTTGTCACACAAAGTTGTGTGCGTTTAGATGGTTGATTTCGAGACCTCAAGTTCTAAATCTTAGGTCTCGAAATCAAATTGGTGGAAAATTACTTCTCCGGATGTTTTATGGCACTTTAGAGGGAGCCGTTTCTCACGATGTTTTATACCATCAACCTCTCCCCATTACTTGTCACCAAGAAAGGTTTTATGCTAATAATTATTTTGAGTAATTACCAATAGTGTCCACTGCCTTTAGCGGCAGTTAAAAAAAGTAAGCAGCGAAATTGATTTACACATTTTGTAGTTAGTAGAAAAAATATGAAGCTGGTCCTTCAGCCCGTGTCCCTCGACTGCTCAGAGAGTTGACAATTCTTAATGTTAAGCTGTTTGTTTCTGTTTCAGACGATGGTTGACATCCATACAGGAGGAAGCCAACAGTCCAACTATGAGGCCATAGTTTGTCTTGAGATCCTCGGGAGTCTAAGACGTTGTTTCACGCAGCAAGCCGATGTCAGGTTAATCCTCTATGAGGTTTGTAGGCAGACATTCATTAGAGATTCTTTTTTATTGCTTTGATATTTTTTTTTTTTTTTTTTTTTAAGGAGTGCCCCCTGAAAAGACAAGCATAATACCCCATAGGGATAGCTAAGAGCTTGTTTCAACATACCATTCCACAATAAAAAAATATATAAAAAAAAAAACAAGAAGAAGAGAAAGGAGATAATGGTTATTGGACTATGCCTCACTCACTAGAAAGTGATGAGAGACACAACAACTAGCATCACCTGCAATCATAATTGCCGTAAAACAGGACGTTACTTAAGGTATTTATTTACTCTACATTTGAATGACTGCATGCCCTGGGTAGTAATGTCTGAGATAACCGATGGGGTAGGCTGTTCCAGATCGTCACAGCTGCAGGAAGAAAAGCCCTGTCAAAACTTCTAAGAGTTCTTGCTGCAGTCATACCCTGAGGGACCGGGGAGTATAATATAGGGTGCATTCGATTAGCTTCCCTGGGTCGACCCCGCGGTGCTCACTCGGGTGAGCCCCTGACAAGAGCTAATCGAACAATCACTCATCCTCTCGTGTTTTTTTTTCTTTTTTTTAATAGGTTTTAATGTCTTTTGGAATGTCTTTTAACATAATGTAAAGGCAAATGTATCTCTCTTTTAATCCATTTTTTTAGAATGGATTTTCTTTAAATTTTTTTTTTTAAGATTATCAATCTGCCTGTTTTATGTCAATTGATACTGAAACTTCATTTCATTGTAGTTGGACGGTTGTAATTAAATTTCTAAGGCATTCTCAATCTTTTTTATCTTAAACTGTTCATTATTTCTTAACTTGCTTAAAGTTTAAAAACTCTATATAAAGTGCCTCAGGACCCTTTTGGGGTTAAGGGTTCTATGCAAAAGCTACTGTATCAGTATTATAAATTTTTGGTTTTGCCCATATGCACCGATGTGTGTAAGCTCTGTTTGATAATAATATTAGTAATAGTCAATATTTATATAGCGCTTTATACACCCGAAGGGCGTCTCAAATCGCTGAAACATACAGTATTTCCTGCAAGGTATGTAGGACTAGGTTTTTTAATTATAAGATCTACTCCTTTTACATAGCACCATGTAAAGGTTTACAAGGTGCATCGCAATATGCCGTCCAATCCAGCCAGGAACACCGGGGCGAACCCCTTTTCTCTTTTCGATAAGTGCACTGGGTTCTTTTACGTGCCTTACACAACACACAGGACCAACTTCTTAACGTCCCATCCGAAGGACGAAGCAATGGTTAAGTGTCTTGCTTAAAGCCAGTGGCCACTATTGGTAATTGTCAAAGACTAGTCTTCTCACTTAGTGTATCTCAACATATGCATAAAATAACAAACCTGTGAAAATTTGAGCGCGATCGGTCGTCGAAGTTCCGAGATAACTATGAAGGGAAAAAACACCCTTGTCACACGAAGTTGTGTGCTTTCAGATGCTTGATTTCGAGACCTCAAGTTGAGACCTCAAGTTCTAAACTTGAGGTCTCAAAACCAAATTCGTGGAAAATTACTTCTTTCTCCAAAACTATGTCACTTCAGAGGGAGCCGTTTCTCACAATGTTTTATACTATCAACCTCTCCCTATTACTCTTTACCAAGTAAGGTTTTATGCCAATAATTATTTTGAGTAATTACCAATAGTGTCCAGTGCCTTTAAGGAAACAAGTGTCACAGCTCGAACCCGCACTCTGCTGATCAGAAACACCAGAGTTTGAATTCGGTGCTCTTAACCGCTCGGCCACTACACTTCGATTAGTTTCCCGAGCTCTGTGAAAAAAAAGTACAGAGTATACAGCACTAACACACATCAGTTTATATGGGTGACAACCAAAAATAATATTCTTTATCTCCGATGCAAATTTCCATCTACTAAATAAGTATTATTATTATTATTAATGTTTTCCTTGTGATAGGGGCTGTACGAGGTGCTGCAAAAAAACTCCAAACTGAAAGATACTATTGTAGACATGTTGAGCAAGCAATGGATGGGTTATTATGAGCCCGATGATGACGTCAATCCACCAATCAAACTACAACATTGTATCATGGCTCAGGGGGATCAAGTCTACATCGCTGAACCTCTGGTATGTCCAACCTTTTTGCTTCTCTAGCTGGGTTCTCTCTTCTCAAACTGTGGGGCACTCTTGTTGAATCTTTTGAAAGTTTGGTGTTAAAGCCATTGGACACTTTCGGTAAACAGTATTGTCCAAGGCCCACACTTCGTGTATCACAACTTATATACAAAATAACAAACCTGTGAAAATTTAGGCTCAATCGGTCATGGGAGTCGGGAGAAAATAATGGGAAGACCCACCCTTGTTTCCGCACGTTTCGCCGAGTCATGACATGTGTGACATGTGTTTAAAATAAATCCGTAATTCTCGCTATCGAGAATTTATATTGTTTAATGTTTTCTCAAAAAGTAAAGCATTTCATGGAACAATATTTTAGAGAAGTCTTTCACCATTACCTTCTGTAAACCCTGTAAATTATTTGTAAATTTGTGAACTTTTTTTTTTTTTTTTTCTGTACCGAAAGTGTATAATGGCTTTAACACACTGAGTTTGAAACAAGGTCCCCAGAGTAGTTCTTACTTGGCGTTAAATTTTGCATGCATAAATACCCTTGTTAGTTTCGCTATTCCTATTGGTAGAGAGCGCCTCACGTGGGGGTGTTAAAACGGATGATAATGACCAGCTGGAGCTGTTTATAACCAGATTTTTTTCGGATAGCATTTGTACGGAATGATGCACAACCTTGTTCCCCGGGATGATTGATCTCGTCACGCCATTAGCTCATGGATACGAGGATGCATTACTACGCACACGAATGCATACCGAAAACTGTCTCACAAAAACGTACCACACGTACAGAGCTCAGACGTCGGGAAACAGAGTTTACTATTTTATTACGCCTTTTAACCAAAATGGTATTTATGAACTGGAATAAAAGAGTAGTGAATCGTTCTTAAACGTTCGTTAAAAACCTTGCAGGGTCGTGGCCAAATGATAAAGGCCCGAGCTGTCGCATGGCCACCACCCTGCCAGTTTCAAAAGTCTGTTTAAGACCTCCTCGCTTCCCTTTTATTCCCTTATTTATAAGCTCTACTTTTGGTTAGAATTTACAAAAATATTGTTGTTGGGTCATTACAAATCGTTCGTACCTTTTAACATTGTGTACTTTTCTTGATTCAGTCCCATCTACTGCAGTGTATCTGTCACAGTGTCGTGCGATGTAAGAAGTTGATGGAGCAGTCCAATGATGAAGATGAGGAGGATGAGGAGGAGGCTGAGATGCACATGAAAGAACTCTTAGACCACTTGGAGTCGGTACTTTCATCTCTCACACGACGAATGATCAAGAGTGACTTGGAAGATTTTGAGTTGGTAAGCATGTTTTGTTGGATGCCATGGCCCATCTTTATAATGCAAGTAACGTGCCTGTTTGTTTAAGAACAAATCCCCCAGGCGCCTGTAGAAGTGGAGGGATGCAATTAGAGTGACAATACAAATCACCCTGGTAGTTTTTTTTTATATTCGCCCCCCAAAAAAACATTCAAAAAAAATAAAAATAAATATAAATAAATAAATATATAAATAATAAAAATCCTATTAAGGGATTAAGGGAAAACCCGGGCAAAGTGTAGCCAATCAAAGTTTCTATTTGGGAAACAATTGGTGGCTATGAACCAATTATTAGTAAGTGGTAGGGATGTCAATGTTGTACTGATATATTGTACTTTCTTTTGTATTTGTATTATGAGCGTCAGGCCTGACAGACCTGTGCGCTCTATGAGAGGACACCATTATTATTATAACTATTATTATTATTATAAAAACCATATCGAATGCCCCTGATTGTTGCTTGTTTAATATTCATGTATAAGTGGTTTGTGCTAACACGATGTGTGTGTCTACTTGTCAGGTAGATTTTGTTCTTATGAGAACTGTTTTATATTCTCAGAAAGTAGATTTTCAGAAATTGGGAAATCTCTCAGATCTGTCAGTTTTTTTAAACTACTACCTGTGCGAAAGGTTGACAATATTAGCCGGGCCACTACTTAACCTTATAGTGGATCAATGATTAACTTCAGTACCACGGTGCGAGTTCTTAATTGGAACAATGGAATTTACCTGGTAAGTCTGCTGCCACCAAGCGTCCCAAAAGTCGCCTATTGGTCTCAATCAATGTTTCTTCAAGTTTTGTTCCTCCTTTTTTTCTGAAATCTTAATTGTTTTCTATGTTATTTTACAAATTAGTTTGTTTTTATAAAGATCGTATTCATGAAAACATAAAGATAAAACCATATCAAAAGCCTCTGATTGCAAACCGGGGAATTCAAACCAAAGATTAAGTGAATAACTGTAACAAAAAAATTTGTTTCTGAAGATTACCAGTACTTAACATTGTCTTTGTCCAACAGGATAAATCGGCCGATTTCTCTGAGACTGGCAGCGTTGGAGTGAAGAATAACATCTTTGGTATCTTAGTACTGGGAATTTATGAGGTGCTCATGGAATACAACTTTACTAACACGGACTACAGGTAAGAATCAATGCTCTGGTTCTTCTGATGAGCAGAGTGTGGGTTCGAGTCTCGGTCATGACGCTTTGGGATGCCCCCAGGTGTGAAAGGCGCTATATAAAAACGGGTTATTATTGTTATTATTAGTATTATTATTATCGCAAACCTTACTATAACAATCATTCCTGTTTTCTGTATAATAGTGCAACAAGCGCAGAGCAGTTGTTGCAACTGTTCAGCAACTACCATAATCTGTCTGAGATTCTCCGCGACAAAAGCAGCCAGAAGAGCAAAGCGAGTCACAAGACGGCACGCAGTCTACTCTCCGTCAAGTTTGTCACCAAGACAATGAAGTTACTTTTCAGGTTTGATCAAGTTTTAGTATTTGTTTTACTTTCATCTGATTTTCGACTTTTTGAACCCTCCGACATGTTTTGGACCGAAAATCCAAACTCACAAATTTCTCAAGGAATCTCAAATTTTGCTTATATACCAAGTCCGTACTGATGAAACGTCTTCAGGGTAGTCCGTTCTGTATTAATTGGAAACATAAAATCACTGGCAACTTTTTAGCCACAAATCTGAAACTTTGACTGATTGGAAACCTAGCAATTTTTGTTATTTCGGACCAAAAATCCAAACTCACAAATTTCTCAATAAATCTCAAAATTTTGCTTATATACCCAGTCTGCACTGAAGAAATGTTTTCAATAGTCCGCAATTTACTTTACCCTAAATATGAAAATTAGACCATACCGGCATGGCAGATTTTTTTCATTTCGGACCAAAAGTCCAAACTTACAAAATTCTCAATAAATTGATAATTTTTGGTTGAATACCCAGTCTGCCCTGATAAAATGTCGTCACCGGCATTGCAGATTTCTTGCATTTCTAACTAACAAACTCACAAAATTCTTATTAAATCTAAAATTGTGGTTGTATACCCAGTCTGCTCTTATGAAATGTCTTCAGTTGTCTGTTCTGTATTATTTGGAACCATAAAATCACCAGAAATGATTTGACTCCAAATCTGACAATTTGACTGTACCAGCAGGGCAGATTTTCTTTCTTGCAGACTAAATAAATCACAAAAATCTTAATAAATCTATAAATTTTAATTGTGTACCCAATGGTTATTGGTCAAATGTCTTCAGTAGTCAGTTCTGTTTCATTTGGAACCATAAAATTACAAAAACAAATTCACCACAAATCTGATAATTTGACCTTATGGCATATTTTTTTCATTTCAAATCAAAAATCCAAACTCACAAAATTCTCCAACAATCAAAACAAAATTGTTGTTTACCCAGTCTGCACTGATAAAATGTCTTCAGTAGTCCGTTCTGTATCATTTGGAACCATAAATTATCCGGAAAAGTTTTGACTTTTGGGGCTTTTTCTCACAATGTTTTATACAATCAACAGCTCCCCATAGTGTCCACTGTCTTTAAAGCGATCATTCAACTTATCTTTTAACCGACCTTTTAAAAACTTGTCGATTTGATGCAATAACTTCTCATTTTTCTTCTACATAGCGACGACACTCCGGATCGACAGGAATGTCTGCTCATGCTACGTGAGGAATCTAACTTTGTACGGTTCATGGTGAGCATAGCATTGCAGAAGATACACCAGCTGAATGACAAGGGGGAATGTGACGGTCCAGCGGGCAACAACATGGAGAAACTGTATCATTTCTGCTACTCAGTATCCCGGTCAGTGTCCAATTTAAAGCCATTATACACTTTCGGTAAACAGTATTGTCCAAGTCCCACACTTCGTGTATCACAACTTATATATAAAATAACAATCCTGTGGAAATTTAGGCTCAATCGGACATCGGAGCCGGGAGAAAATAACGGGAAAACCCACTCCTGTTTTCGCGCGTTTCGCCGTGTCATGACATGTGTTTATAACAAATCCGTAATTCTCGTTAACGAGAATTTATATTGTTTTACCGTTTTCTCAAAAAGTAAAGCATTTCATGGACTAATATTTCAAGAGAAGTCTTTCACCAATACCTTCTGTAAACCCTGTAAATTATTTGTAAATCTGTGAACTTTTTTTTTTTTTTCTGTACCGAAAGGGTCCAATGGCTTTAAGCCGAATTTGACATCAGGGCCCAATTTCATAGAGCTGCTTTAAGCACACAATTTTGCTTAACTCTTCTGTGCTAAGCAAACATTAGCAGGATACCATTCAGAGATTGCAAATGTGATTTGGTAATTTGGCTGGTAACCTTATTCTGGTAGACATATTTTTGTTGTGCTAAGATACTTTTTGTGCTTAAGCAGCTCTATGAAATTGGGCCCTGATCTAGCTATGCAAAGTATGTGGGTTCGAATCACTCTCGAGTGTGTTACGTACGACCAACCCACAAGGTTAAACCCCATAAGTTGGTACGCACGGCAGACTACATAAAGAATGAAATTACCAAACAATCAAAGAAAGGGAAAACCAGCAACTGAAAAAGACAAGGGTTTGAAACATTCTGTGTACAGTAACAATTAATTAAGTAATTTATTTACAAAATCAAAGCTTACAAAGGGTGTTGACAAAATGAAGTTAGATAAAGCATAAATCAAGGCAAAATTCGTCAGTGAATTGCCCTTGGATTTTGTTCACACTACTGTCATACAGTGCTTGAAGGCAAAGTTAACCTTTGGTTTTTGGCAACAACATGTTGAAGCTCTATCAGTTCTGCTACTCAGCATCCTGATTTGACATCTGCTCTAGCAATGCAAAGGTCACTGGTTCCAATCCAACCTGCTTCATTTGCCTGGGGATTTTGTTCACAGAATTAAGTATACAGTGCTTAAAGGCAAGGTATACCTTTGGTTTTTGGCAATTTCAATTATTTGCTTTATAATTTCTTTCTTTTTTGTCTGTATGTTCAAACCCAACAGAGTTTTTCTTCACAAGTTTACAGCAGACACCTTCACACCAGCAGACAGTGGAAGGAATGAGAGGGTAAGTTAGCAACATTAAGAAAAAAAAAGGTTTTTGTTTAAAGACCCTGGACACTATTGGTAATTGTCAAAGACTAGTCTTCACAGTTGGTGTATCTCAACATATGCATAAAATAACAAACCTGTGAAAATTTGAGCTCAATTGGTCATCGAAGATGCAAGATAATAAAGAAAAAAATACCCTTGTCGCACGAAGTTGTGTGCTTTCAGATGCTTGATTTCGAGACCTCAAATTCTAAATCTGAGGTCTCGAAATCAAATTGGTGAAAAGTTTCCTTAGAGGGTGCCGTTTCTCAAAATGTTTTATACTAGCAACTTCACCCCATTACTCGTTACGAAGTAAGGTTTTATGCTAACATTTATTTTTTAGTAATTACTAATAGTGTCCACCGCCTTTAAACAATTTACTTAAAAAACAACTGAGGTTGCACCTTCAAGAAGAATAACAAATCTGACACAAAAATGACCCACTAGATAGCTCAGTAAGACGAGCACCATGGCGCGTCATGGCCTGTTGGTTAAGAGCAACGGTTTCACGTTCAGGGGCCAAGTTCATAGAGCTGCTTAAGCAAAAAAATTGCTTAAGTTAAAACAATCTTTGCTTAGTAAAAGTAGATTACCAGCCAAGACTCCACTCAATTGTTATGCTAAGTAAACAGCTGCTAAATGCCAGTCACAAGCAATATATATGGCATGGATTTTTGGCCAGTAATGTGTGTAAAATAGGCAAGCCATTTTCGTGCTTAAGCAATTTTTGTGTTTAAGCACCTCTATGAAAGTGGGGTCTGGTTATACTGGTGTATGAGACACTTGATTGCTTAGTAATTTGGAGGTAAAACTGATTGCTCTACAAGCCAGGCTTCTGATGGATGATACCCAAGCCTTTTGGTTCTGTAGAGAACTGTCTTGCTTTGGCTTCTACTACCGGGAAGTAGATATTTGTATATCAGGAGACTTTTCAATACTGAAAAGAACTGTCGTGGTTTTTAACTACAACCTGGATGGTAGAAAATTGACCAGGACTACTACCTCAGCTTTTAGTGGATCGTTATTAACTTTACTATCGCGGAGTGAGTTATAAATTGTTACTCAATGGTTGCTAGTCCGGAGGTTGTTGGTTCAAATCTCGATCTAGTCAATTTTTGTTTTTTGTTCAACCCCAAATCCCTAGCCATGACACTTGTGTCCCTAATCACGCAGTCAACCATTGCTTCGTCCTTCGGATGGGATGTAAAGCCGTTGGTTCCCGTTGGTCCCAGTGCACTTATCGAAAAGAGAAGGGCATGCCCTGGTGTTTCTGGCTGTGGCTGCTGTATGCTCCGTAGCATCTTGTAAACCCTAACATTAGGGTCTCAGAATTTATCACTGCAATAACCTATCTTTCTGAAAGTTTGTATATACTCAGCGCCTTGAATACCTTGTTTGGTAGATACATGCGCTATTTATACTTCAATATTATTATTACTAATATTATTATTTTAAAAATCAGTACTGAAAATCGATAACTCTAACTATTACTGATCGATTGATGTTCTTACAGAAGAAGGCTGTGTCATCAATGTGTTTGGAAGGCCTTTCCACGTCGGTCAACGTGATTTGTACCCGGTTCCCCGAGCGTATAGCTGGTTACCTCAGGTTGATTGATCCTGATCTAGAGTCGGCGGAGGGTCACGTGGAGACTCTCGAAGAAGAAGAGAGAGTTCATTTACACATCAAGAAATTCCAGGTACAACGAACAGTGGCTACTTATATAGCGAGAATATCCGTCACTCAGTCTTACATGTATATAGCGCACGTGTCTACCAAACAAGGTACTCAAGGCACGGAGTATATACAAACTTTCAGAAAGAGTACTTTACATCTCATCCAAAGGACGAAGCAATGGCTAAGTGTCTTGCTAAAGGACACAAGGTGTCACGGCTGTGGATTTCGAACCCACACTCTGCCGATCAGAAACACCAGAGTTTGAATTTGGTGCTCTTAACCGCTTAGCCACAACAGTTCCATATAGCGAGCATTACCGTCACTCAGTGACGTTTAAGGCACTTTAACATACAGTATTTTCCTGCAAGGTATGTGGGACTACCTTTTGAATTATTAGATCCACTCCTTTTACATAGCACCATGTAATGGTTGTTTACAAGGTGCTTTGGCGCAATATGCTGCCAATCAAACCAGGAACACAGGGGCGTAGCCCACAAAAGCAGCCCTTGCACTAGACTGGACCCTGGTCTTTATCCGCAAGGATATAGACAGGTTCATATATCCTGCAAATGCAATACAAGTTAGGACGCCACAGGGTTGTTTTCACAGCGAATTATTTGTTGCGAACTTTTCGAAACTAGGCTTTAGTGGGAGAGAGAGATGGTAGATAGTGAGCTGTAATGGCGACTATGACAAGACTGATGCAAGAAGAGAGCCATAAACAGTCCAACAAGGTGGGCTTCCTTTTAAGACAACTGACTGATCTGTTTTTTTATCTCAGCGTCTAGTGATGGATATGCTAACATCAGACGATGGTTCGTCAACGAAGGATGCTGTACATCTCTGCAACATCATCACTCTGCTGGCTAAACAACTGACTCCACAAGGAGCTCAAGTAAATACCAGTTACTGTATCATTTAAAGACACTGGTCACTATTGGTAATTGTCGAAGACTAGTCTTCTCACTTGGTGTATCTCAACATATGCACAACAAACCTGTGAAAATTTGAACTGGATTGTTCGTTGAAGTTGCAAGATAATAATGGAAGAGAAAAACACCCTTGTCAAATCAAATTCAAATATTTTAGTGGAACATTACTTCTTTCTCAAAAAATCTGTTACTTCAGAGGGAACCGTTTCTCACAATGTTTTATACTATCAACAGCTCTCCGTTGCTTGTTACCGAGTAAGTTTTTATGCTAACAATTATTTTGAGTCATTACCGATAGTGTCCAGTGCATTTAGCTTCTTTTTATGCCTTACTTGAAAGTGTCTCGGACTACATTTGTAATTGTTAAAGAACAGTCGTAATAATATTAACAATAACATACGTGGCCATTTACTGTGCCATGTCTGTCTAAAAGACTCTCCTAAGGCAGAAAAGATGCAGAAGCAAGTTAACAATGAGTTACATAGTTAAGCGCAAAAAAGTTTATAATAATAATAATAATAACATTTATAAAGCCCCTTCTTCCAAAGGATGCAAAGATTACATTGAAAATGGAGCTGAAACATGAACTGTAAAGTTATATATTAATTTTTTTTAGTCAGCCTTTATCTTCATTGTTTGTAAAAATGAGACTGTAATCCATCCAGGCTTTTCTATAGTATTTATTTGTTTTAATTTTATTTGAATTCTTCGGACAAAACAATAAAACAAGAACAGGCCGTCCAGTGAAGGGCAAAAGTAAAACAAACTGTCATCAAAAAGGATGTGCCCTCCTATGTTCCTTTTCATGATGTGTTTGTGTTTGTGTTTGTTTGCTCAGTTTGTACAGTTGCAAGCGTGGTTGTCAAGAGTCTGTGCTGAACAGAACATTGGTAAGTGTTTTTGTATCGTAACCCTCCTATTTCCTCCTGCATGAATCACAAGTCATGTATTTAATTGTTAAAAGAAACCCAGGAACCAAAACTATGCACATAAAAACATGATAATGTTGAACATGATAATGTTGGAAAGCCGGTTATCATTAATATTTTTGTTATTATTATAATAATTTGTCTTTGCAGAAGATACCAGTCTTGCTAAGGTGTTACTAGGCTTGCTGTTCACTTTGACGCAGCAATTCCAAAGTACAGCTACTCTGATACTTGAAGTGGCTCAGGATACACACAGTCAAATCGGAGATACTGATGAGGTAATATTTTGCTGTCCAGGGCCCTGTTTCAAAAAGCTGTTATGCAGATAATGCTGTTTAGCATTCTTTGTTAGGCAAACACTCTGGACAAAAAAAAAACAAATTTTCAACAAAACTCAAACTTTGGCTAAAATACATGTACCAAGTCCACACTGATAAAATGTCTGTGGTAGTCCATTCTGCATCCCCATTTGAAACCATAAAATCACCCAACAATTTTCTACCCCAAATCTGAACTTTTCACCATGCTGGCATGTCAGTTCAGTTGGTAGAGCATTGGCACGTTAATCTGGAGGTCACAGGTTTCAAATCCCATCCCAGTTAAGTATTTATCTTTGTTCACCCCAAACTTGAAAGTCGGTTGTTACTTTCCCTTGTGGATTTATTACTTGTCATTAGACAATCCTAAGTTTATTCTCTTAAACATTTTTATCAATTTTTCATTTTTCAGGACGTTGAAGTGGTACCTAGCACAAACTATGCCATCGTCAATGCAAAGACAGCTGCACCAACAGTTCTGGTAAGACACTTATAGTTTTTCACTTCATTAATAACAATGCTTCGCTTAGACTTCACATCCGGTCAATTCTTGTTTAACTATTTATTTGTCCGCTCGTTATCTGTTTTGTCTTTTGACTAGTTAGTCAAGTATTTTGATTGATTGACTGATTGATTGGTTGGTTGGTTTAAGGCTGTGTCACAAAGGTAATATACTCAAAACGATCGAACTCATCCTAAAAATAATCATAAAACTGGTTTGGTCTGGCTAGAACCTTTTAGGTCTGTAATGTGACCCTAGCCACCCAAATTCTGGTAATGAGTTGGGTGTGTCTGTAAACAGGATGAACGTGCTACAAACAGACCCATTCTGTTTGCATGGATCAGGTCTGTAAGCACACGTACATCCAAATGATGTCTAGCACATTCATAGTATGATCCAAGTACGGCGATTCTGTTTGTAGTAAACCTTCTCGATTATAGTACGTTGCCACTTTGTCTAACTGCAGGACGGGATGGTCAATGGAAAACTTTGAGCAGGCTCAAAGTTCTGGAGCACCATCCCGATCAAACCCGTTTGATCCTGTCCGTGACATAAACTGACCATAAAAAGTTGCTTCAACGTCCACTTTGTTTGCAGACAGTTTGGGCCAACACGGTTACATTTTTCAGAACGTAGTGAGAGCAAGTTCAGTGTGATGGGGTATTACAGATTGATCAGTCAGTTCTTGCTACACACGTCTAATTTTCTTAACTCCCTAATGTTTGTTTTATAGTTGCTGCTTATGAGTCAGATTGACAAATTCCTGGAAGAGACTGAGTGGGTCTTGAATCGAATGAAAGCAGACATTGGCAAGGAAACAGACGAAGGTACGTTCAAATCAAATTTGTCAAAAGGTCCAAACTGAGGGATTTATTCATTTCTACTTGAGCATTTAAAGGCACCAAGGCAATGACCAGGGTGCATCGACGCAGGCCCTGTATTGGTGTAGTGATTTGGTGTCTTTAATTTTACTGTTTTCTTTTCAGAGTTTTAAAAAATACAGAGTTAAGAGAGCCTGATGGTTCGACACTGACTGAAAAAATTTGTATTTTTTCACCACCTGTATATCACCCTCCAATCAACGTCTTTTTTTCTTCTTTTCTTTTTCTTGAAGTTCCATTAAAGCCATTGGACACTTTCGGTAAACAGTATTGTCCAAGGCCCACACTTCGTGTATCACAACTGTTATAAAAAATAACAAACCTGTGAAAATTTAGGCTCAATCGGTCATCGGAGTCGGGCGAAAATAACGGGAAAACCCACCCTTGTTTCCGCACGTTTCGCCGTGTCATGACATGTGTTTTAAAATTAATCCATAATTCTCGACAACGAGAATTGATAATTGTTTTAATGTTTTCTCGAAAAGTAAAGCATTTCATGGAATAATATTTCAAGAGAAGGCTTTCACCATTACCTTCTGTAAACCCTGTAAGTTATTTGTAAATCTGTGAACTTTTTCTTTTCTTTTCTGTGCCGAAAGTGTATAATGGCTTTAAATCTCTTGTAAAATGGATTCAATGTGTCACATTCCCATTTTTTGGGTTTCTTTTTTTATTTAGAGACAGAAGGGGTCGGGTTAACCCAACGTGAAGATGGTGAGAAAATCATATGCAGCAGATTGGGCATGCTGGTCAATGCATTTCATGAGTTGGTGCAAACAGCTGTGCCAGTGGGTCCGTGTGTTGACGCAACCCTCAAAGCGATCACCAGACTATTTACGACCGTCACTTTACTCAGTAAATATGTGAGTAATGAATGTTGTAGTTTGTAACGAATTAGACATGAAGAATATCTGGGCCCAATTTCATAGAGCTGCTAAGCACAAACATTTGCTTAGCATGAAATTTCTTCCTTGTCAAAAAACAGGATTACCAACCAAATTTCAATTTGTTACGTATTGCTTGTTACTGGTATTCAGCTGTTGTTTTCTCATCCTGAAAATTACATGGAAATTTGGTTGGTAATCCTGATTTTATCAAGGAAGCAATTTCATGCTAAGCAAATTTTTGTGCTTAGCAGCTTTATGAAGTTGGGCCCAGGACTAAGCATTCCTGTTGGTTAGGACCTTGCTTTTGATTCAGCAGGTAGACACATTCACATCAGGGATGTGATAGGCTCTTGAGAAAAACAAAACTGAACTTTGAGCGCAAAGCACGAAAAACTTGCAAGCCTAAAAACCAATATTAACATTTATTTAAAGTTTTTCAAGCCCTACTCTGCAATCTGGATGTTATTGTATATGGGTTATATTTACATTTTTTTATGAATTTGATCTTTAAAGGATTATTAAAGGTTATTTTTGTAACACAAAACACAATGTCCACAGATTTACATTAATCTTGCACCGTTTGAAGGTAATGGTAGTAGAAAGCGTACCTTCAAATATTAGTTGCTGAGGTGCTGTAGTTTTTAAAAAAAATAAGTAAAACAATGTCATGAATATACATTTTTACATGCTAAAATAATTTTCGTCTAATGATCACTGAGACAAAAATTATTTTCATGACATTGTTTTACTCATTTCTCAAAAACTACAGCACCTCAGCAAGTATTATTTTCAGGGAAGCTTTCTACTATCATTATCTTCAAGCTGTGTAAGTTGAGTGTAAATATGTAGACATTGTGTTTTTTTGTCCTAAAAAAAGTACATAGACCCTTTAAGAAAATATTATAATTTGGGTCCTCCTCTGATTAAAAGCCCTGTCTGTGAGCACAGGCCTTCTGGATCTGCCGGCTCCAAGTCTTTTTCTCTGGCTGGGCCGAAGGAATGGAACAAATTACCCAAACTCATCAGGGAATCATCTTCAACTGCAATCTTCAAGAAAAACCTCCAAACCCACTTTTTCAGTCAGTCTCGTCATTAATCCTTTGTTTTGTACATGTATTTCTTGCCTCTTTGTAATGTTCTGTAATTGTACAGCACTTGTTAAAGTTGCGTTATAATAAACTTTATAAGTAGGATTTGAAACTTTGCATGGTGGAAATACGATATAGAAGGGTTTGCGGTAACACCATGTAATGACTATCTTTAATGAGTTGGGGTGGTTCTGAAAAGAACCATTGGTTTCAACTCAACGTTTCGATCAGTATGCTCTGATCGTCTTCTGGAGATCGTCTTTTCTCCAGAAGACGATCAGAGCATACTGATCGAAACGTCAAGTTGAAACCAACGGTTCTTTTCAGAACCACCCCAACTCATTAGAGATAGTCATTACATGGTGTTACGGCAAACCTTTCTATATAAACTTTATTATTATGATAAGTAAATTTGTTGTCTATATTTTTCTGGCAGTATCTGGCTTTGTACACTCAGCAAGCTGGTCACCTCTCATCAAGATTTGAGAAGCTGATTAAGCTCCTAGCCACTCGTCTTACTCAGAAGGTTTACAGTATGATCACCTTCATTCAGGTAAGTGGGTACTAGGCGTACACAGGGGAGTGGCGCTTCAAGGGTGTCAGGGCCGAGCGGATAAGAGCACCGAACGCAAGCTCTGGTGTTTCTGTTTAGCAGAGTGTGGGTTTGATTCCCGGTTGCTCCTAGCCACTCAGAAGGTATACAGTATGATCACCTTCATTCAGGTGAGTGGGTACTAGGCGTACACAGGGGAGTGGGGACTTTAAGGGTATCGTGGCTGAGCGGATAAGAGCACCAAACGCAAGCTCTGGTGTTTCTGTTTAGCAGAGTGTGGGTTTGATTCCCGGTTGCTCCTAGCCACTCAGAAGGTATACAGTATGATCACCTTCATTCAGGTAAGTGGGTACTAGGCGTACACAGGGGAGTGGGGACTTTAAGGGTATCGTGGCTGAGCAGATAAGAGCACCGAACTCAAGCTCTGGTGTTTCTGTTTAGCAGAGTGTGGGTTTGATTCCCAGTTGCTCCTAGCCACTCAGAAGGTATACAGTATGATCACCTTCATTCAGGTAAGTGGGTACTAGGCGTACACAGGGGAGTGGGGACTTTAAGGGTATCGTGGCTGAGCGGATAAGAGCACCGAACTCAAGCTTTGGTGTTTCTGTTTAGCAGAGTGTGGGTTTGATTCCCGGTCGCTCCTAGCCACTCACCTTACTCAGAAGGTATACAGTATGATCACCTTCATTCAGGTAGTGGGTAGGAGTGGGGACTTTTACACAATGGAAAAAAGTGAAACTGTAGAAAAACAATAAGAAGTCCCCACAACCCTGTGTGCAAAAGCGTATATGTTGTTCAGGCCTGTTGTTGGTTTTTTATTTACTCCTGGAATTTCAGCATTTTTGGGCAAGGCCATAGACATTTCAAAGGGTACCAAAAGGGCACAATGGCCATGGAGGAAAAGGGCACAGCAAAAATGGCAAAGCTATTAGCTCATTTGCACTTGTAAGGGGCATCATGGACACTTGAAGGACATTGACGGCAGTGGTCATCATGGCCGCCGAGAAATTCTAGGCCAATTAATATTTGAAAAGATAGGTCTGGGGTGTTTTTGATGGTAGGATGGCGAGTGTGGGTCTGAACAATAGTAATACATAGTTCTTGTATAGCACTTTATTACACCCATTGGGCATCTCAAAGCGCTCAGTATTTTGTCCTGCAACTTTCGGCCTCGTTGAATATGGGATGCAGAAGCGCTATTGATAACTTATAATAACTCTCACTCCTATGTACATTGATGTATTTTTCAGACATCGCAGAGCGAGAGGCTCAATGCTCCAGCGAAGACGGGTAAAGCCAAGGAGAAGAAGAGAGGAGAGGGAGATGGTAGCGGGACGTCAGGAAAAGCCAAAATTGTCATGAAGGAGACCCGGGCCATCCCAAATCTCATCTACGCTATTGAACAATGTGAACAGTTCCTCATTCGACTGTCCAAAAAGTCAAAGGTCAGTGTGTGTTGTTTAGATATTTTGCGGTGACACCAGGGGCCAATTTCATAGAGCTGCTCAAAATTTGCTTAAGCACAAAAATAGTGTGCTTATTTTACAAATGTTACTGGCCACAGTTCCATGCCGTATACATTGTTTGTGACTGGTATTAAGCTGCTGTTTACTTGGCATAACAATTGTGTGGAGTCTTGGCTGGTAATCTGATTTTACTAAGGAAGAATTTTTTTTGTTTAAGCAAGATTTTGTGCTTCAGCAGCTCTACGAAATTGGCCCCAGGTAAGTAAAATCTTTTTTGAGTAATGGCTGGCTCTGAGAAGAACTGGGCCGGATTTCATGGCTCTGCTTACCGCCAAATTCTGCGCTTACGATCACCACTCTCCGCTTACGTGCAAGTGCCTCATTTATGCGGTAGCTGTGTTAGGGTAGAATGCCTAGTAAGTATGCACAAGCCAAAATTCCTGCTAACCTGTAAAACTCGCTTGACGTAGGCACAGAATCCCCCACTTCTGCAAGCTCTGATTCTCTGCTTATGGTAAGATGAGCCATGCTATTGGGCCCTGGATGACTCATGAATCGTGTATTTACACGGTCACCAAGATCATAGAAGAACATAGAGTGAGAATAAAAGAACTAGAGGGCGCACTGGCCGATATCCGCGCCCCGGCATGCGCGCAGGCGGCCATTTTCTAAGTTGAACAAACGGGCATTGCTTAGCGTGTGTTTGTGCAGCCATTTTGTAAGTTGACAGAACAGCATTGCGTCAGCAATCAATAAACACAAACTCCAACGTGTACTTCGTATTCAACGCGCGTACATAAAGGCGCGCGTGTCTCGTTGCGGTCCCGTCAGTTTTGTGCAAGAAGCATCACCAGTGCACCCTCTAGTTCTTATATATAACTCTATGTAGAAGAAAGAGAGGGGACCATCCAGTAGCTCTTTGACTTGATGCTCCTCTCGCAGGTTACCATTCTTGAGGGAGCGTGTAAAGTTGATCGACCAACAGCTTAATAAACTGTCACGCTTTAATGAACCAATTCAAGGGGGTATGAGCAAACAAGGCATACTTGCAAGAAAAATGGTGCGGTAAGCTCGATCACCCCTTGGAATGAGGTTGATTCTCAGCCAATGACAGGGCCCAATTTCCCAGAGCTGCTTAACTGTAAGCAATTTTTTGTGCTTACTGTAGCAGATGAATTTGCCTCAAAGCATAAGCATTTTTCACAAGTTACTAGGTTAGCACAGACGCAAGAAAAAACGGGCAGCCATCTTGCGTGTTCACCATTGATTTACATTGAAACGTCACTAATTTGTTCACAGTAATTGCCTTTTCATCTGCTTACGGTTAGCAGCGCTATGAAATGGAAACTGCACAGTAAGCGCAAAGTCGGGTTTTAAGCAGCTATATGAAATTGGGTCCTATTTTACAGTGCTGTTTAGCAGAAAATACGGCTTAAAATACTGCTTTAAATTTCTTTGCTGAGGCAAAAATGAGTGGGACACCAATCGCAACAATGTAAATATCATGGAATGTTGGCTGGGGTCGATTTCACAAAGAGTTAGGACTAGTCCTAACTTAGGACTAGTCCTAAGGGATATCAAAAATGTACAGCTAACTCGTCCTAACTCGAGATAAAACTAGTCCCAACTCTTTGTGAAATCCACCCCAGGTAACATTATTTTGCTTAGAAAGATTTTCATGTGCTTAGTAGGTTGTTGTGCTTACAGGCTTTATAAAATTAGGCCCTGGTCTTCATTGGCCTTAGTGAAGGTGTTGTTTCATTTTATGCGAGGGCAGCAGTCGATTTCACCAGACTCTTCCTAACTTAGGATTAATCTTAGGACTTAGGACGGGTTCAGTTCCGTATCCAAATATGTAGGACGCATTGAACCCATCCTAATGTAAGTTAAGAGGGGTTACTCATCCTAACTCGAGTTAGGATTAAACCTAGCGCTTCGTGAAATCGGCTGCAGGCCTGTTACTTCATGGAGGCATCTTCATGCCCCCCCCCCAGTCATTGCCTTGGTGGCACTGAAATACTCCAGCAGAAATTTACAATTTCCCTGTAGGCATGATTGGGTGCCCTTTACCCAGGAGTGCCCTTGCCCTTTCTCAAACAAAGCATACAGACCTGCAAGGGTTTTATTTCAATAAGTAAATAATCTTGAGTGGTTCTGTTTTTTTCTCTAGGTGGACTTAATGGAACATATTAAGCTCAGTACATCTCGAGATTTCCGCATCAACACCGAAGCATTAAGAGAAGTCCAGGACAAGGCATCCTCGGATGAAGTAAGTTGATAAACCGTTCTTGTTATATAGCGCTCATATCAGTCACTGAGTGATGCTGAAGGCACTTAAACATACTGTGTTTTCCTGCAAGGTATGTGAGACTACGTTTGAACTATGGGATCTACACCTTTTACATAGCAAGGTAATGGTTTACAAGGTACTGTGGTGCAATATGCTGCCAATCCAGCCAGGAACACCCGGGCGAACCCTTTCTCCTTTCAATAAGTGCACTGGGTTCTTTCATGTGCGTTACACAACACACGGGACCAATGGCTTCCAAGTAAGGATTTTTCTTCCTGTAAACTATCTCAAGAACAAGATAATAGAATTTTGACATTTTAGTTTTATTGTGTTCATCTACATTTATGTAGGATTAAAACAATTGAATACATGTAGTTCCAAATACCAAAGGTATACCTTCCCTTCATGGAAATGAAAATGCCCCCACCCCCCATTGTGCCCCCCCCCCTCCTAATATCGTACCCGGTACAATTATTATAGGAGGGGGGGGGGCACAATAGAAAGGCCAGGTTACTGTTATTTAAAGCCATTGGACCCTTTCGGTAAACAATGTTGTCCAAGGCCCACACTTTGTGTACCACAACTTCTATATCAAATAACAAACCTGTGAAAATTTAGGCTCAATCGGTCATCGGAGTCGGGAGAAAACAATGGAAAAACCCACCCTTGTTTCCGCGCGTTTCGCCGTGTCATGACATGTGTTTCAAATAAATCTGTAATTCTCGTTAACGAGAATTTATATTGTTTTGCTGTTTTCTCAAAATGTAAAGCATTTCATGGAATAATATTTCAAGAGAAGTCTTTCACCATTGCCTTCTGTAAACCCTGTAAGTTATTTGTAAGTCTGTGAACTTTTTTATTTTTGTCTGAACCGAAAGAGTCCAATGGCTTTAATCGGGAAAGTTTATCTTACCAAGAAAACTCAACTGGTCATGGAAACAAATCTAGTTTCAAAAGTTCAAATCTAAGTCATAAAAGCAAAAGTGGAGTTGGGTTTCCCATTTCTCCATGGAAAAGTTTGTAAACATCAGTGCTCAAGGAAAAGATTCATCTCAAAAGTGATCAAAACAAGAATAGAAACCAATCTGAAAATAATATTAAAGCCCTCGATAAAAACATTCTGTTTGTATCTTAGAATTTATAGGTTGTGAAACTGAATTGTTTCTGGGAAAATTCCACTTCTAATCATAGATACCAATCACTTTTGAGTCATTTTTAAAGGTAAAGATTACCCTTTTTATTTTTATAACTGCTCGATTGTTTTAATTCGATAAAAATGTTGATGTATACAATAAACTTACCTGTGAAAATAATATTAAAGCCCTCGATAAAACATTCTGTTTGTATCTTAGAATTTATAGGTTGTGAAACTGAATTGTTTCTGGGAAAATTCCACTTCTAATCATAGATACCAATCACTTTTGAGTCATTTTTAAAGGTAAAGATTACCCTTTTTATTTTTATAACTGCTCGATTGTTTTAATTCGATAAAAATGTTGATGTATACAATAAACTTACCTGTGAAAATTTAAGAGAAATCTCTTAAAATCCGGAGCGTATATGTCCAGATAGAATAATCCCTAATAGTAACACACAATCTTAGAAGCTGTATTGCAGTAATGCTTCTCAGATTCAAATTTTGGGGCATTAAAAACTGATCTCTTTTTCATAATCACATTTCTTCGAAGTGAAATGTTTCTAAAAATGCTTTATACTTACAAAAGCTGCTGTAGGCTTCCAACCCCATTAATTGTAAGAGTGATTAACAAACAAATACCTTCGCTTTAATCATTATTTTCAGGCTGAATACCTGTGACAGTTTCGTATTTGATTTGTTTGTTTTTGTTTTGATGTCAGAGTTACTCTATAACATGATATTTCTAGAGTAGCGTGGTCGAAAGTGCAATACAATTTCAGTGGAATGGTAAACAAGGAAATGGATCCTTGAAAAGGGGCACAGAGTGAGTCAAAATGAGGTTGATCGAGATTTATGATTTAAAAACAAAACAACAACCGACACTCAAAACCCCTGTGAAGCTCATAATAAACAAGCGTTCTGTCCTGCGTATCTGGAAAAAAGAATGAAACAAATTAATTATTTCTCAGAGAACTTATGCCTGTTTTAACTAAAGCACTCATGTTTGTAGCTGTCCATGGAATGTTAATGCTCGACTTTGATGTTAATTTTAGTGCACAGCTACAATGCTTACTGTACATTTTGTTATGTCAAGTATTCCGCGGTCAGCTTACAAAATGAGTACCTTTTATTAAAATAGACATAAATCCTATTAGAAATTATCAATGTCTTTCATTCTTTTATTCTAATAAGCAGTAGAGAGTGCTTGTGAAATATATGCTTTACTGAACTTTTGACTGTCATTTGTTCGTTTTGAAAAACATCACCAATCCCGGTCAACTTCTTTTTGACGCTCCCTGTAGATAAATGCCAGTTCAAGTGCTCGAAGCTGTTGGCATACGTATACAATAAACGTTGCCGAAGTTTGCTAAGAAGTAGTTGTTGATGAGACGTGGATAAAAAATGCTAAAACAAAAAATGGGAACTTCTTTAGGTCAAAACCAGGAGATACCTGTCGTGGCCGAGCGGATAAGAGCACCTGATGTTTCTATTAAAGGAACACGTTGCCTTGGATCGGTCGAGTTGGTCTTTGAAAAGCCTTTGTAACCGTTTTTTATAAAATGCATATGGGTAGAAAGCTGTTGTAAAAGTAGAATACAATAATCCACACAAACATGCCTCGAAATTGCGTGGTTTTCCTTTTACCTCGTCGACTAAACACGTCGGCCATTTATGGGGGTCAAAATTTTGACTCCCATAAATGGCCGACCATGTTAGTTCGCACAGTAGAAGGAAAACCACGCAATTTCGAGGCAAACTTGTGTGGATCATTGTATTCTACTTTTAAAACATCTTTCCAACCATATGCATTTTATAAAAAACGGTTACAAACGCTTTTGTTTTGACCAACTCGTCCGATCCAAGGCAACGTGTTCCTTTAAGCAAAGTGTGGGTTCAAGTCCCGGTCGTGACACTTGTGTCCTCAAGCAAGATACTTGACCATTGCTGCGTCCATTCGCGTAAAGCCCTTGGTCCTGTGTGTTGTGTAGTGCAAAACCAGTGCACTTAATGTGTTCCTGGTTTGATTGGCAGCATATTACACCACAACACCTTGTAGACGTCATTGTGCTATGCGAAGAAATAGGTCTCCAACTTCAAACGTAGCTCTACATACCTTTCAGGAATCAAATACTGGGCGCTTCAAAGCGCCCATCGGGTGTGATAAAGAGCTCAAAAAATAACTCAATTTTAAAATTATACACCGATGTGTGTTGAACACTCGGTACTGGCCCACTCAGGGTGCGTTCGATTAGCCCTGGGTCGACCCCGGTCTAACCCCAGTATGTTTGAATACCTTTGGCATCACTCCAGAAGCTCACCCGGGTCAGCCCCAAGTGCCCTGCTTGTGGAACAGGTCACTTGGGGCTGGCCCCAGGTGCATGACGTCACCAAGAGAGCGGTGAGTGATCATTCGTTTAGCTCTTGTCAGATGCTCACCCAGGTGAGCACCGCTGGGTCGACACAGGGAAGCTAATCGAACGCACCCTCAGTAAATTGCCCCAGCCCTAGTAAAATAAAAATGGTTTGTTTTTTTGTTCTTTCAGGAGAGCTCATCATCAGATGATGAAAGTCAGCCACCTTCCAAACGTAGTAAGACTGGCAACTCATCACCAAAAACACCAGGGAAAACACCAAGCAAGAGATGAACTTTTACTGACACAATTCAGTTGGTATTTTCAAATTGTTGAACAATTTTCAAGTTTGATCTCATGCTTTCTAAAAAATACAAAAGTACCATTGATCAAGTGAACATAAAAAGGCATCAGTAACACTTTACTACTGCATTGTTTCAGAGGAATAAGAGGCTTTTCAATATGTGGCCCAAATTTGATGAGGTCTATCTGGTTTGATCTATTTTGGCCAATTGTTCATGTTTCAAATTGTCATACTTTGATTCTACCCCAATCTCCCTCCCCCCCCCTTTCCACAACCAACAACAAATTATCCTGTGTCAAAGAGAAAAATATTACCTCTGCAAGATTCTGGACCCATTTTGGATAGTAAAAATGCAGTTCAACTTTTAAAACAAATTTAGTAAAAAGGCTTGAACTACCCCCTTGCGATCTTTCCATTTTTGCTGTGTACCAATCAAAATTCGCTAAGTACACAAGGCTCTAGTCTTGTACACACCTTCAGGCAAAACTTATCAAATTTTACCTGAAAATTTGTACAAGGCTATAGCCTTGTGTACTTAGCAATTTTGCCTGAAAATTTGTACAAGGCCTTGTGTACTTCGCAATTTTGCCTGAAAATTTGTACAAGGCTATAGCCTTGTGTACTTAGCAATTTTGCTTGAAAATTTGTACAAGGCCTTGTGTACTTAGCAATTTGGTTGAAGATTTGTACAAGGCTTGTGTACATGGCAATTTTGCTTGAAAATTTATACAAGGCTATAGCCTTGTGTACTTAGCAATTTTGCTTGAAAATTTGTACAAGACTTTAGCCTTGTGTACTTAGCAATTTTGCTTGAAAATTTATACAAGGAATAGTCTTGTGTACTTAGCAATTTTGCCTGAAAATTTGTACAAGGCTATAGCCTTGTGTACTTAGCAATTTTGCTTGAAAATTTGTACAAGGCTATAGCCTTGTGTACTTAGCAATTTTGCCTGAAAATTTGTACAAGGCCTTGTGCCTTGTGTACTTAGCAATTTTGCCTAAAAATTTGTACAAGGCTATAGCCTTGTGTACTTAGCAATTTTGCTTGAAAATTTATACAAGGCTATAGTCTTGTGTACTTACAAGGCTTATAGCCTTGTGTACTTAGCAATTTTGCTTGAAAATTTATAGAAGGCTATAGTTTTGTGTACTTACAATTTTGCCTGAAAATTTGTACAAGGCTATAGCCTTGTGTATTTAGCAATTTTGCTTGAAAATTTATACAAGGCTATAGTCTTGTGTACTTAGCAATTTTGCCTGAAAATTTGTACAAGGCTATAGCTTTGTGTACTTAGCAATTTTGCTTGAAAATTTGTACAAGGCTATAGCCTTGTGTACTTAGCAATTTTGCCTGAAAATTTGTACAAGGCTATAGCCTTGTGTACTTAGCAATTTTGCCTGAAAATTTGTACAAGGCTATAGCCTTGTGTACTTAGCAATTTTGCTTGAAAATTTATACAAGGCTATAGCCTTGTGTACTTAGCAATTTTGCTTGAAAATTTATACAAGGCTTATAGTCTTGTGTACTTAGCAATTTTGCTTGAAAATTTGTACAAGGCTATAGCCTTGTGTACTTAGCAATTTTGCTTGAAAATTTGTACAAGGCTATAGCCTTGTGTACTTAGCAATTTTGCCTGAAAATTTGTACAAGGCTATAGTCTTGTGTACTTACAAGGCTATAGCCTTGTGTACTTAGCAATTTTGCTTGAAAATTTATACAAGGCTATAGTCTTGTGTACTTAGCAATTTTGCCTGAAAATTTGTACAAGGCTATAGTCTTGTGTACTTAGCAATTTTGCTTGAAAATTTGTACAAGGCCTTGTGTACTTAGCAATTTGCTTGAAAATTTGTACAAGGCTATAGCCTTGTGTACTTAGCAATTTTGCTTGAAAATTTGTACAAGGCTATAGCCTTGTGTACTTAGCAATTTTGCCTGAAAATTTGTACAAGGCTATAGCCTTGTGTACTTACAAGGCTATAGCCTTGTGTACTTAGCAATTTTGCTCGAAAATTTATACAAGGCTATAGTTTTGTGTACTTAGCAATTTTGCCTGAAAATTTGTACAAGGCTATAGCCTTGTGTACTTAGCAATTTTGCTTGAAAATTTGTACAAGCCTTGTGTACTTAGCAATTTTGCTTGAAAATTTGTACAAGGCTATAGCCTTGTGTACTTAGCATTTTTGCTTGAAAATTTATACAAGGCTATAGCCTTGTGTACTTAGCAATTTTGCTTGAAAATTTATACAAGGCTTATAGTCTTGTGTACTTAGCAATTTTGCTTGAAAATTTGTACAAGGCTATAGCCTTGTGTACTTAGCAATTTTGCTTGAAAATTTGTACAAGGCTATAGCCTTGTGTACTTAGCAATTTTGCCTGAAAATTTGTACAAGGCTATAGTCTTGTGTACTTAGCAATTTTGCCTGAAAATTTGTACAAGGCTATAGTCTTGTGTACTTAGCAATTTTGCTTGAAAATTTGTACAAGGCCTTGTGTACTTAGCAATTTTGCCTGAAAATTTGTACAAGGCTATAGCCTTGTGTACTTAGCAATTTTGCTTGAAAATTTGTACAAGGCTATAGCCTTGTGTACTTAGCAATTTTGCCTGAAAATTTGTACAAGGCTATAGCCTTGTGTACTTAGCAATTTTGCTTGAAAATTTGTACAAGGCTATAGCCTTGTGTACTTAGCAATTTTGCCTGAAAATTTGTACAAGGCTATAGCCTTGTGTACTTACAAGGCTATAGCCTTGTGTACTTAGCAATTTTGCTCGAAAATTTATACAAGGCTATAGTTTTGTGTACTTAGCAATTTTGCCTGAAAATTTGTACAAGGCTATAGCCTTGTGTACTTAGCAATTTTGCTTGAAAATTTGTACAAGCCTTGTGTACTTAGCAATTTTGCTTGAAAATTTGTACAAGGCTATAGCCTTGTGTACTTAGCATTTTTGCTTGAAAATTTATACAAGGCTATAGCCTTGTGTACTTAGCAATTTTGCCTGAAAATTTGTACAAGGCCTTGTGTACTTATCAAATTTTGCCTGAAAATTTGTACAAGGCTATATATAAGCCTTGTGTACTTAGCAATTTTGCTTGAAAATTTGTACAAGGCCTTGTGTACTTAGCAGATTTTGCCTGAAAATTTGTACAAGGCAAATTTTTCCTGAAAATGTGTACTTAGTCTTGTGTACTTAATAATAAATAAATTACACCGTTTCAGTTCCTTACAGTTCATGTCGCATTTTAAAGGCAACCAGTTTCAGGTAATCTCTAAACATGCTAAAAGCACAAAAATTCAGATAATAATTTGATTATTATTTTTGGTTGGGATAGTTAGAGGTATGGTAAGTCGTCATGAACTGAAAAGGTGTTCTTTTTGCATGCAGTGCAGTTGGTTGCCTCCAAGTTATGGCCATGTATGTTGTTAAATAAATCAATGTTAATCTATATGGAAAGGTTTGCAATAACACCATGTAATGACTTTATCTAAATTAGTTGGGGTGGTTCTGGGGGAAAAAAAAACGTCGGTTTCAACGCGATGTTTCGATCAGTATGCTCCGATTGTCTTCTGGAGAAAGCTTTTCAGAACCACTCCCAACTCATTTATTATTATTGTCATTACATGGTGTTACCGCAAACCTTTCTATATCATATTTCCACCATACAAAGTTTCAAATCCTACCTAATGTTAATCTTAATCTAATAAATAGCTGAACAAATTCGTTAGAGGCTTTCTGTTTTGTCTTATTGCTGCATAGCACAATGTCTGTTCATTAAACTACTGTACATATAATACATCACTTAAAATTATGTAATTTTTGTTATTGTACAATAACTTTGTTATCTGGTCAATATACAATTACTTACAATGTTTCAGCCCTACCTACAAACCCTGTATTAAGTGCTACATAAATGCATGTTATTATTATTATTAATCCTATTAAATTAATTTCTGGTTTAATAACAACTTGTACCAATAAAACATTTGGATGAATGTAATGTTCTAGTATGTATTTCAATTACTGTTTACACATGTTCAAGAGTTTATGAGACAAATACTGTGACTCTAAACTTTGAGCACAGAATTTGTAATTATTTGAGTGGGAAGAACAAGTATCTTTCTGAAGCTCCCTGAAACTTCTTAATGAGGAAACTTCATAAACGTCTTGCCAAAATCAACCTTAACCGAAATACTTAGCCGTCAAAGTTGCAAACAATAGCATTTGAAAACCTCCAGATCAGACCGATTGATCTGACCCATTTAGTGACGCCAGTTTGAAGGGCAAAATGTTCTATTACAAATTGCCTCTTTGAAATGGTAGACGCAGAGGGGCATTTCCTGTCATGGCAGGGTCAGTACCTGCATCGTAAAATAAAAATGGGTAATTCCCTGAATGCAAAACCCACAGTGTGATATCGGTATCCAAACTTCAAGATTACTAAGCCATTTTGAAGGGCAAAATGTTCAATAATAAATTGCCCCCTTAAAATGGTGTGTGAAGACTTGCATTTCGTGTCGTGCATTGGTCAATACACATGTCACCAAACAAAAATAGGTAATTCCCCGAACGTGGCCCTCAGAGTGTGATATCAGAGGGTCCAAACTTCAAGTTAACTAAGTAAAGAAAAGAAAATGACAAGTAAATAAAACAAATACATTGTTATCAGAGTTTGGTCGTACTTCTTGATAAAAAAACAACACGCCAAAGGAAAAAAAATAGTTTTGAAAGCTCAGTACCCGGATCTCAGATCAGGTAATTATTTGCATATCAAATTAGCTGCTTACAGCCGCTCAATACAAATGAAGTATCTACTTGTCGTTTATGGTAATATTATATGCATTTACATTGTATGTACATCATGTACAAGCTTTATGTTTACTTTCTGTCTGTACTATCTGACTGTAGCAACATAATATTTACAAAACAACGCCAGATGGTGAAATATTGGTCCGACGTACATGTACGCATGTCTGCACAGGTAATTTGAGCAAAAGTGACGTCATTGGTGTAGAGTTCTATTGAATGGTGCCTTCCTGCTTCACCAGGGCCCAATTTAATAGGGCTGCTTGAGCAGAACAAACAATTGCTGAAAAGTATTCTACTAACAGGTGACTAAGCACAAATTTACAGGAGACAAGTCAAAAATGTACACGAACATATTGAAATGTACATATATGTACTTTGGCAAGTAACTTTCATCTGATTCATAAAGCAAAATGTTGCTGTGGTTAGCTAGTTTTTGTGTTTTTTAAAGCAGCTCTGTAAAATTGGGCTCTAGTATGAAGTTAATGATGTAACAGAGCTACTACACAAGGGACACCGGTTCTCTAAGTGTCCCACATTTGTAGAATCCCTAAAATTCCTTTTTTGCTTTTTTGCAAAATGGAACCCGTTTACATGTATTTGAATAAATGTTCACAGTTTGGTTGGCTAATGTTTATTGAAAACTACAGGGTGGGATTGAATGCGACTCTTCTAAAAAACACCCATTTCCTTTTATATACTACTGTACTCTTTAAAAGACATGCATTTTACCCGAAAGTCTATTGTACAACTACAGTCACTATATGACACTGCACACATTAGGTAATTGTCAAAGACCAGTATTTTCTCTTGGGGTACAGTGAACGATTTCCCCTGTATCACATCGCAATTTGCGATGCAATTTGGATGATTTGCTATGCAATTTTAAAAAGTGCATCGCAAATTTTGCGATCCAATTTGCGATGCATATTTAGCAACATTTATGCTTGATACAAAAATATTGATTTTTTAATTTAAAACCATTCATATTTAATCAATTTTCCCGCAAGAAAAACGATGCTAAATTAATAAGAAATCACCGCCGACGACTAACGTTTTCTTCCGTGATGTTGACTACTTTTACCCAGTGCTCTGGCAATAGGGCAAAATCGACCAATGATACCCGGTATCTCAAAATTATATGCAAAAAATAACAAAGCTGTGTAAATTGGAACTCAATTGAACTGGTTGTCAAAGTTGAGAGAGAATAATGGCGTACAAGTTGTGTGCTTTCAGATGCCTTGAATCCGAGACCTCAGCTTCGAGTGAAAAATTACCTTTCTCAAAAACTACGTTGCTTCAGGAGGGAGCCGTTTCTCACAATGTTTTGTACTACGGCTCTGCATTGCTTGTTACCAAGTAAGTTTTATGCTTAACAATTATTTTGAGTAATTCCAGGCCTGTATGCTTTGTTTTTAAATGGGCAAGGGCACCAAGGCATTTTCTCTTTGGCAAAGGGCAACCTATGAGGAAATTGTAAATTTCTACTGGAGCATTTCAAGGGCACCAAGGCAATGGCAAGGGGCAACAGAGGCTATCGCCTCCATTGCCTCCGTGAAGAATCAGGCCTGAATTACCAATAGTGTCCAGTGTCTAAGTGTAAACCTCTAGTCAATAAATATTTTATGTTCAATTTGTAAACAAACTTTGATTTATGGTCAACAGTTTTACATGTACATGTGAATATTTTTTACAGAATTAAAAAGCAAAGAAAAATAAAGTCTGACAAAATATCAGAAATGATGTTCACTGAGATCACTTGGTTGCATTTTTTAGATGACGCCGAAAATTTGTACTCAAATAAATGTCGAAGACTGGAAAAAATAATTCCTAATAAAAAAAACGCAATCTGAGAAACAACTGACAGTAACGCCTCAGATTCAAATTTTTGAGGCATAAAAACTATATCTTTTTACACTTAAAACCACATTACTGTGTTTTTTTCTACAAATGCTTTATACATCAAAAGCTGCTGTATGCTTCTTACCAATAGTTTTTTGCCATTAATTTTAAGGATTACGAAACGTATACCTTCCAGTGACGTCAGCACAAGAAAAGGCTTGCTAACCTTCTGGTGCTCACCGAACAAAAATATTTAAGACGTCACAGTGCAAATCCATGGTGAGCGTGCAATATCCCCGCCTAAATGTTTCGGCTAACCTATGAAATATGCTTGTACCTTAGCAAATTTGTCCTGCTACAGTAAGCTCAATTTGCTTATCGTTAAGCAGCACAGTGAAATTGGGCCCTTATGTAGCACCAAGCCACAATCATGGGTAGGGTTTACATATAAGTACACAATTTTGTTTCCGTCTTTTTTTTTTTTTTACAACAGTTTAACATGATTATTAATTTTTGTTTTTTACCCATACATTACACCGATGTGTGTTAGCACTGTATACTCAGTACTTTCCCGAGTCCTGTGAAAAAATATCACAGGCATTTTACTCGGGTGGGATTCGAACCCACGACCCCTGCAATTCTAGAGCAGTGTCTTACCAACTAGACTACCGAGGTTGCCCGGCAGCTAGAGGCAGTTCGAATCCTATGTTTTTGGCAGCGGGTACCGCAACGATATAATAGATGTTAAATTTGCATCGGGGATAAAGAATATTAATTTTTTGTTTTTTACCCATACACTGATGTGGTTTAACATGATGCTATCGCAAACCTCTCTTATGTAGAAACAACAGGTTTTTTTTAAAACTACTGGTCAAGGTATATCTATAATATCAATTTAAAACAGTCGCTGTGACAACGATGAATCAAAAGTGCTAAAGTTTGTCGAATACAAAATCTGCACAAAGAGGTGCTAGTAGATATATGTTGTTCATTTTGTGTATTTGTAACAAAAAAGTGTACCCATGATCGTGGCTGTGCACTGAAAACTCTTCTGCAAACAAAATAGATTACTTGTATAAAAACATGCAACTTTGTTTCTTGCAAGGAAAAAAAAACAATCTTCTTTACAGCTAAAACTTCACACAGTGTTTATCATTTTTATATAACTTGTAGCACACAAAAAGGGAGGGAAAAGTAAAATCAGCTTACTTTATTTGACTCTTGGTTTGTATTTCTTTCTCTTTTGCGGCGGTGGGTCAAAAGACAGTTGGGTCTTCGTCAGAGTGAGCGGATTGATTTTGTATTTGTGAATTTCATGGTATCTGACAAAGCAACCCGATCGACAGAGGTTTAACCCACATGTGAAGCAGCCAAACTGGGTGTCCCGTCGGCGACCGCTGACAGTTCTTGTGTTGTCCTCGATGCACAGGCGACAATTGCGACCTCTTCCGGGGAACTTGACCAGACAGTGTTCCTCGTCTAAATCCGTGTCGCCAAAGTGCGGTTGAGGCTGCAGTAGATCATCAGGTCCTGAGGTCTCCTCCAAGAGATTATGTTGGTTCATGACCAACTGATAGGTGGGTGGTACAGGCGTTGAGACTTTGGAGTGCTGCATGCTGGACGTACTCTGCACTTGGATGTCATTCTTACAGTCAGCTTCTCCAAACTGGGGATGCTCTTTACTGGCCGGACCAAGGATCAACTGTGAAGCTACTTCCATGGCAAACTCTGAACGCGAGAAGTGTTTCAGGGTGGTTGCTGTCCACATAACGTAGGCATTGTCAACGCATATGTCGATAAGAAGCCATACCAGTCGCTTCCACCATGTATTAGTCATGTCTCGCAAGACAGAACTTTGGGATAGAAGCAGTCGTGGTAGCGTGTTGTTGGTTAGGGACATGTGCTTACTTATTGCAGCTGGGCACAGCACCGTCTCAATGGCATGCTGTCCTGTTGTTGCGTTGCGTATTTTCTGAGTCACAGGCTGCATGAAACAGTTATAAAGTGTCGACAGACACCGTTTGACCTTCTTCCCCCGCCATACTGTTGCTGTTACCTGGTTGTGATGGACTGACTTAGAAGTGCCTGTTTTCAGATCCTGATCAGGATTGAGAATGCCATTAGGCCAGTTGGAAGAGTTGGTGGTGATGTGGATATTGTGATCGTCAATGCACTGACAAGCCATAGTGGGGGAGATATATAAGTTATCCGCGTACACACAGTGAGCTTTACCCTCCAGGCTCTTGACAAGGCTGTTGACTGCGTGCTTGTACGTCACATTCGGGTTGATCAATCCGGAGGTCGGATCGCGATACCACTGGACGTTGCTGATATACCCCGTGATGGCATCTTGCAATACCAAAAGCTTCCAGCCGTTTGTCCTGCGACCCGTCTTGTGATCAACGATTCCTGTGAGTTCTCGCATGACCACATCTTGGTGTGGGTTGTACAGGTTGATGCAGGAGCTCTTGACGTATTCCAGGAGACTAGTGCTGACCTTGTACAGGGGGTCGCGGCTGCACGCTTCATCTCGCCGCTCAAGGTTGGCTATCTTCTCCGGATCTTTCCATGGGTTACTGAGACAGAAATAATGCATGATCCTGTCGAAGCGTTCGACACTCATACTGGACTCGGCTACGACTGAACTGCCAAGGTTTTCCTGTGTGGACCAGTAATCTCTGGGATCGGGCAGAGCATGAACGGCCATGGTGATACAGATGCCGATGAACACTCGGATCTCCTGTTTGAAATCGACCGGCTCCCACGTTTCGTCACACCATTCCCACCACTCCCGACCCAGGTCTCTCTTCTTCTCCTGGTAGTACTCGGCGAAGTTATTGGTCTCTATTTGAGCCTGCTTGTAAAGGTCCTCTGGAAAGAACAGGTGAAAGAAATCCATCGCTTGGGCGGGTCCGCAGGTTTTGAAATTGGAAAAGTTGGGGCCCTCTTCTGCGGAGAATATCGGGACGTTGTTTGTGACTGCCTGCTCTGTCCATGTGACCTGTTGGTCAAGGTCATCAACGTAGGGATGGGTTGTGTCGCTGCTTTCATCTTCTGAGTCCGACTCCTCGTCATACTTGAACAGATCATCCAAATATCCTACAAATAAAAAACAATAACAAAAAGACTGATATGAATCGGTTGAACTTTGTAATTTTTAATACAATGAAACCACGGATGCCTCATTTAGCGAACTCAATCACCACTGGTCTGCCCGAGGAACTCTTTAAACAAATGTTGCTACATAATAATAACTATAATAAGAATATTTATTATTTGAAAATGTCTTCCATGTCACAGACATCACACATGGCTGTTAAATTAAAATCATTTAAAATACATGTGTACAAACAAAAGAAAATTTTTTACACAGAAACAGGTTTTTTAAACATTAAAAACCAACAATTATGTTATGAAAAGTAATCTTAAAAAGGTCAGATTTCAGATAAGACTTAACCAATTTAAACGTATCTGTTCATTGAATTGCTGCTGGCAGCCTGTTCAACAAACGAAGGGCATACATATTTATTAAGAATGAAAGATCACCACAAGGTATAAATGGTGAAAGACTTCTCTTGAAATATTTTTTTATTCCATGAAATGCTTTACTTTTCGAGAAAACATTAAAACAATTATCAATTCTCGTTGTCAAGAATTACGGATTTATTTTAAACACATGTCATGACATGGCGAAACGTGCGGAAACAAGGGTGGGTTTTCCCAGTTATTTTCTCCTGACTCCGATGACCGATTGAGCCTAAATTTTCACAGGTTTGTTATTTTTTATATCAGTTGTGATAAACGAAGTGTGGGCCTTTGGACAATACTAGGTTTACCGAAAGTGTACAATGGCTTTAAGAGTTAGCATATCACAGCACTGTGTGTGTGAGTAGTCTGTATTTAACAAATGTTAACAATGCTAAACAAGCTTTGACACGTAAAGTAGCAGAACAGAACTTTTATAGAACTATCTTTTGCAGAAATGAGGTTAACTTGGTTTTAGAGAGTTAGCATTTTTGCATACTATCACAGCACTGTGTGTGGGAGTAGATGTCTGTATAAAATAATACCTTTCAACAATAATGCTAAACAAGATTTGACAAGTGAAGTAGCAGAATAGAACTTAGAACCATAATAACTTTTGAAGAAATGAGGTTGGTTTTTAGAGAGTTAATATAGCACACAATCACAGCACTGGGTGTGGGAGTAGATCATAGATGTCTACTCTAAACAATAAATATCAACAATTGCTAAACAAGCTTGGACAAGTGAAGTAGCAGAATAGTACTACTACTAGCACCCCCCCCCCCCCATCCCCTCCACTCCACAAGGCCCCGCCTCCGACCTGTGTCTACATTACATCATTGTAGACCGGTCAATCTGCCCTCCCTAAGTACGTCTTGGCTACATAATTGCAAAGCTGGACGAAGGTTGCAAACAAACTATTCACGTCACAAATTCTACGGTTCTTCTTTCCCTTTTTACTAATTTTTAACAAGAACATTTATTTACCTTGCTGAAATGAGTCCGATGCGTTAGGCGACTCCAAGTTGGCTGCATTTATATCGCTGGATGCCGAGCTACGCTCCAAATACGTAAACCCTCTGCCTACAATCCCCACAGGCACGGCGGTTCCATCAGCTACCGATACTGCAGTAGTAGTAGGTTGATGTACGTGTACGTTTACGGCACCGACGCCATTTTCTGCTGCAGATCTATACAGCGGTGCGGGATCTTGCTGTCTGCTGCTGACGTTGTCGAAGATGTATGGTTGTGGTTCAAGCTTGACCATAATACGTGCTTCGTTTAATGCCATTTTTAATGGACGAATGAGTTCGGGAACTAATTATACGTTACTACGAACGTAAACAGGTTTAGTAGGTTTGAGAAACATGAGTCATTGCAGCAAATGAACGTATTTCTCGTACAAAAACAAACAAGGTTTCATACGTTGCTCAGATCCACACAGGTCGTGAAAGGACCATGGACGAACAAAGCTCCAACGACGCACGTATATAGTGTACGTAGCGCTCAGTAGGCCGTAGCATGAGCACACTGCACACGCACTACGGGATGAAGGCAGTCAGTGTATTAAAAAAACGTAACGACACTCTAAACGAACACATGACGTCACTAACTAGCAAAACCCAACAACACGGAATATTACGTGTTTGGGGCGACTGTGGGTGGCTGTGTTAATTTACTTGAATCGTGTTTATGCCTTAAAATGGAGCTGGTTGCAATTTTACGAACTCGGGGTTATTATCGTAATTCTGATTCATGGATTACGAGTCCATTTTAGAGGGAAGAAAGACCCCAGTTCATGGTCCGCGGAAACAAGTGCACAGGCCTGGCGCCCGCTTTGGTTTTTGGAATCGAATTGAATTGAATTAAATTGCTTTAATAATACAAACATAAACTATTTTATATACCTGATGAATAAAGCAATTCAATTCAATTCAAAACGAACTGTGTGAAATTGGAACTGTTCGTTTGTTTTAAGCCTATATAAATGTATATTGTGTTATTTTTAAAAACGATGGTCGCCATTTTGTATTCCTCCATAATCAAACCAAAAAAGGTAATTGTTTTCGTACGCCCCATTTTACCGTACGTTCATTGTAAATTTACACCTGACACAAACTCTTTATACACAACATAGATGTTTGGTTTTTTGGGTTACCACTGAGGCAACCGGTGCTTTATTATGTTCAATTATTGGACCAATATGCCATCCTAATAATAATAATAACCCGTTCTTATATAGCGCTTTTCACACCCGGAGGGCGTCCCAAATACCCCTGACTGGGCCTTAAATCACTCCTTAAAACCCATCTCAGCACCCTGGTGGGGAGTATATTTGCAGCCTCCCACATTAATATGCGCTACTCGGCTAAATCAACCACAAGAAACATCTCTGCCCTCACAGGTACCCATATACCCCTGGGTGGAGAGAAGCAATTATAGTTAAGTGTCTTGCGCATTGCTCGGGGACACAAGTGTCACGACCAGGACTTGAACCCACACTCTGCTGAATGTTATATTATTACATAATCCAGTTCGTTTTTGAGGTTATTTTTTTTTTGCATATAATAATAAGGCCTATTGTTCTTTTCTTGGTATTCCGTATTTTTATCACACGTTTTATTTACTTTCAACTAATAATATTGTAATGATTGTGATTTAATTACAATTCAACTGCAACTTTTGGAATGTTAATAAATAAACACCATTATTTGTTTCTCTTTCCAATTACAATCTTGTTTTTAACAACATAGTTATTTACAATGTTCATAAAGTAGACTTGTGGACAAGTCGTTTAAGATGTCAGTCGCTGTGATTCGCGAAACGTCTCTCTCGCGAAAGGGTTGGTCAGCATGAGAGGGGCTGCTCTCATGACTGCTTGACAGCAAGTCTAATTACAAATTTATTCTTGGCTATATAATAGCATACAATGGTTTTACATTAAGCAAACAGTCGCTGCTTTTACAGAATTCTGGGTGAACATAGTTCTTAATATCCCAGTTGTTGGGGTTTACATTTACACACCTAAATTTGTATGCATTTTCATCAGGGTCTTTTTAATAGACCGGTGATAAACATTTTTACAATTTTGCGGTCAATTACAAAGTTATCAAACAGTCACTATTTCCAAAAAAATATAACACCTTTTTAGGCCTTTTCGGGGTCTTTTTTAGACCGGTCACTATCAGTAATAGATGAAGTATTCACACTTGAACAACTTCTACAGTAGGCCTAACTACAAGTTATTCATGGATATATGCGAGCCGTAAATATTTCCTAAATAATGTACAGACAATTTTCAGAACTAAAAAGACAGCTTAAACAAAACAATTTAATCTTAATAAGTAATTAAAAAATATATTATTTTTTGGGAAGACAAATATATATATATCATTCATGCCCTGCAATTTAGACCTCTAAACGAAAGCATTCAAGTTTGGCCATTTACAAGTGTAGCCAGACTATCGTCAAGCCATATATAGGCATATGGAGCGCATGTTGGGCAAGCACCACTTATAGACTATACCTCCCTCACTGAGGATGATCTTAAATTGCAAACATTTGAATAAAATATTTAGCCTACAGGCCTAATAAAAGAAAGACTACATAAAATAAAAAAATGCATGGACACTTTTGGTCATTATTCCCATTGTGTATGGTGTCATACCAACTTGTGCATAAACCTGTGAAAACTTGTGTAATTTTTAATGTTATATATTGTTATATTTATATTCATTGTTAAATTTATATTTTTACATAGTCTTTAACGATGCCTGTAAGTGGCGGCTTTCCGCTGTTGGATGTCAATAAATAAATAAAAATAAAAATAAAATGTTGGCTCAATGGATCATCAAATGATGAAAGAAGAACCTTGTTGGTACAAATTCGTTTGCTTTTAGATCAAATGCTTCAGCTGAATTATTTTTGTTATTAAGTGTCCGAGCTGAACTATTTTTTATAATTTAGTGTCCGGAGCCTTTAAATAAAAACAAAGTCACTAATAAATATTCGCAAGGTACTGCATGCCTTACCTGTCATACTTCATGTACGTTACTGCATAATGTCAATTTGTGCAACATGATCATAATAACCCCAATCGGCGTTTTTAATAAAATCAATCTATCTCAAAGGTTCTATTTTTTACATGAGAGCAATTAATTTGTCCAATAGTTTATGGTATAGTAGACATATAAACATGGTGCATTTAAAAAAAATGTTTTGTACACCTAAATTTAATAATTCGTACAAACGTGTTGCTCTTATCCTTTTATGCCACTGACATTATTGAATGTACATTTAAAATATGTTGAGGAGAATTGACGAGAAAGTGTAGATTCATGGATTAAATGTACTCGCGGCGAGTACATTGTCGCCACGAGTCTACACATAACTTTTTTTCACAAACTTTGTACTTTTTTGAATCAAAGTTTGGTCACATTTATAACTATCTTGCAAAATTTATAAGCATATTATAATAATAATAATAATAATAATTTATTTTTAATATAGCGTCTTACATAAAAAATCTCAAAACGCTGTACAGTGTTTTACAAACATTAAGCTAAAAAGAGTAAGCAAAATACAGCAGAATTATACATTGTACAATAAGAACGACAAAAACAAACAATGAACAATGACAAACATCAAAACGAGACAATCAACAAAATTATAACACCATAGAAAAGGCAATGAAGAAAAAAACAAATATATAGTGCTTGCAACATTAACGACCACAATAATTTGTTACATTATGTTTTTACTAAAGTAAATTGTTTATCTGGAAAAGGTTTTGGGGAAATTGAAATAATAATAACATTTTTTCAGCCGAGTTTCTTTTTACATCATGCATGTAAAAAAGAACTTTTTCAAGGTTACTGAACAAGACACTGAACACCTTATAGTAATTGTCAAAACAGTCTTCTCACTTGGTGTGTCTCATCAACAGATGCACAACAAAAACACGTAAAAATTTGAACTCAATTGGACAATGAAATTGCGAGATAATAAAGGAAGAAAAAACACCCTTGTCACACAAAGTTGTGTGCTTTATGCTAGATTTCGAGACCTAAAAATCAAATTCTGAGGTCTCAAAATCAAATTCAAATATTTTAGTGGAACATTACTTCCTTCTTGAAAACTACATTACTTCGGAGGGAGCCGTTTTTCACAATGTATTTTACACAATAACTCTCCATAGGTGGTCACCAAGTAAGTTTTTATGCTATTTTGAGTATTCATCAATAGTATCCTTCAAAGAATGCGCTGATGAGTACACCTTTTCTTGCATGTTTTCTCTGATCCTCTGAACGAAGTCAACCGGCTGAACGACGAGCACAAGCTCGTTCAAAGTCCCACTCCTCAATGTCCTGAAAATACTATCCTCGCTCGCAAACAGATCCAATGGAACCATATTCACCTCTGTAATCGCCCAGTTGCACATGTCTCCTGACACGCCCGTTGTTTGAGGTTTCAGACAGCCGTACTTTGATACCAAACCACATTCGTGTAATTCGATGATCTGTTTTGGAAATAAAAACAGATTGACATTAGTATTCAAACCGAGATCATTCACAGGCAATCTCTAAGATGAAACGACAGTGGTCGTATTTCAGCTCTAAAATCCATACTGCATTTATTTATTTTCTCTGCCCTGTTAAACAGAATTTTTTTTTGGTTACTCGTTTATAAAAAAAATTTAGTTTATATTTGGTCGTATTTCAATTCTAATCCAGATGATGCCTCCATACTTTATTATTTTCTATGCCTTGAAGAAGATTCTCAAAACCTACCTCTTTCCTAATTGATTTTTTCTATTGTTGTTTGTATAATGTTTAACTTATTGATCTTTGTAAACACTGTGATATGGTTTTATCATGCATAGCTTACCTAAATGCTTAATGATAATAATAATAATAATAATGCTTAAGGAGGCAGTGGACACTATCGATAATTACTCAAAATATTTATTGGCATAAAACATTACTTTGTAACGAGTAATAGGGAGAGGTTGATGGTATAAAACATTGTGAGAAACAGCTCCCTCTGAAGTGACCTAGTTTTGGAGAAAGGAGTTTCCACGAATTTGATTTCGAGACCTCAAGTTTAGAACTTGAGGTCTCGAAATCAACCATCTCAACGCACACAACTTCGTGTGACAAGGGTGTTTTTTTCTTTCATTATTATCTCACAACTTCGACGACCGATTGAGCTCAAATTTTCACAGGTTTGTTATTTTATGCATATGGTGAGATACACCGACTGTGAAGGCTAGTCTTTGACAATTACCAATAGTGTCCACTGTCTTTAATAATAATAAGTACATACCTCATTTCCTGCGAGTTTGATGCCAAGCTCATCTCGTGGTGTACGTCTCTTTATTGGACACACAGTAGCGCGGGGTAGTCTTTTCAGAACAACAATAACCTGCAATTAAAAGAAAATGAATTAACTGTTTTCACCATAGATGTTGCATTTGAAATTTATACCTCTGAGGTTTTTTGTTATTTTTTTTAGGCCCCCCCCCCCCCAACCATTGAGTTTGACCACAAACGACACGTTTCATCTATGTCACATCTCGGTTGTAATTTCTTATACTTGTAAACACTCCGATGTAGACAGAATCAATCCAATGAATCTCAAGATTCGTCTGATGGTTATCTTTGCACCATACCCGATATATTGAGGGTTTCCCTTACCCCAAATAAGCCTCTTTGTATACAGAAGAACCAAGCACCCCCAACCCCCACCCCACCCCCAACAAAAAAAACCAAAAAACACAACAACAACAACCTAACAACAACAACAGCAGCAGCAGCAGCAGCAGCAGCAACACAACAACAACAACAAACAGACAGACACACCGTTGCAATTACATGTATTGTTATTGTTCTTTGTGGGATGGTCGAATAAAATAATAATAATAATAATAATAACACCCAACAGAGAGACAGGCAGACAACACCAACACCCCCAACAAAACAAAACAAAACAAAAATCTTAGCACCCATTGGGAGACTTTTGGACGCATATATGGCAGCAGAATTACCAGGTAAATTTCCATTGTTTATGTAGTTCTGAGCATGGGCACATTACCGAGAACAATGGATTTCACCTGGTAAGTCTGCTGCCACCAAGCGTCCTAAAAGTCTCCAATTGCACGTTAAAACAAACGATATACGTACCTCGTCGTCATCAGTACTGTCAATTATACTATGAGCAAAGCTTGCAGACGTCAGAGCTTGCTTGTTGATTTTGATGAGCTGGTCCCCAACCCTAAAAATGCTTCCCAGTGAAGGTTCCGACTCATCCCATCCTGCCACCCTATACAGAATACACAGAAAACCAAACAGAAATTTAGTCATGCGTTGTATCAGGAGTGATTAAAAAACTGAATTTAACCATGGAGTCCCTTTTTAAAAATATACTGTTGAATTTTTATTTTTTACTTTTCAAATATCTCTTAATGATTTACAAATAATGTATACACGATTTAAAGGTACCTTTAATACAATAAATACATCGTCGATCTTATTGTTTTAAACATTGCCAATGCTAATAAATGCTACTTTGGCTCGCCATACTCAACGGGTCATTCTTCTACCATTTAAAGGCACTTGACACGTTTGGTGTAGTATTCTCACTTGGTGTATCCCAACATATGCATAAATAACAAACCAGTGAGAATTTGGGCTCAATTTGTCATCAAATTTGCAAGAGAATAATGCCAGAAAAACACCCTATATGCATAATAAAAAGGCTCCTTCTGAAGTGAGAAATTATTTGAGTGAGAAATTACCTCATTTTCAAAAACTGTGTTGCAGCTCTCCATTGGTAATTACCAGGTTTGCATACTAACAATTATTTTTAGTAATTACCCATAGTGTCCAGTGCCTTTAATGTATTTATGAATGTTATGGACATGCAGATGAATATTCAGATGAAATACATAACAATGGTCAGTTGTATCCAACGTGCATTATAAGGCAACCACTACATAACAGCTTCTGACGGCTACCTAACGTACAAACACTGGTGTAACCAGAAATATTTTACAACCCCCCGCCCCCCCCCCCCCTCTCCACCACAATTTGTATTTTACTTTTAATCTCATCTGGACGACAGGGGTGGGGGGTTCTTATAGCGAGGGGGGGGGGGGGGGCTTCTGGTTCCGTTAGACATAAACACACACCAATATCTAACATGCTTTGTATGTAAAAGAATGCACAGCTTTGGAAGATGATCAGAGCATGGGGGAGGTATGGTGGCCCCGAAGGGACATCGCATAACGCAAACGTGTGCGCACACGTATGCAATGTCGTGAAACAAATCGCGAATATATGCGCACACGTATACAATATCGTGAAACAATTCGCGAATATGTGCGCACACGTATGCAATGTCGTGAAACAATTCGCGAATATGTGCGCACACGTATGCAATGTCGTGAAACAAATCGCGAATATGTGCGCACACGTATGCAATGTCGTGAAACAAATCGCGAATATGTGCGCACACGTATGCAATTTCGTGAACCAAATCGTGAATATGTGCGCACACGAGTGCGATTTGTTTTGCAATGTCGTGAATTTTATTGCATACCATGTTGCATACCATTAGGATGATGTCATAGTTGTGGATAATTTGTTACCGATCTAGGGAGTACTGTGGCGCTACAGCAGGCTCCCTCTGTAAAGCATGTGTATACCCAGGAACTTGGCACCAGGTCAAGGACGACCACCCGCCTCGCTTGCCTCACAACAAAGACTACTGCTGCAATGACTACCGCTTATCTCACTGTTGGAAAGAAACCCCCCAGATCATTAGACATTTTATTCAAAGGTATGCAACATGGTATGCAATAAAATTCACGACATCGCAAATAATATTCGCAGACGTGTGCGCACATATTCGCGAATTGTTTCACGACATTGCATACGTGTGCGCACATATTCGCGAATTGTTTCACGACATTGCATACGTGTGCGCACATGTTTGCGAATTGTTTCACGACATTGCATACGTGTGCGCACATATTCGCGAATTGTTTCACGACATTGCATTCGTGTGCGCACATATTTGCGAATTGTTTCACGACATTGCATACGTATGCGCACACGTTTGCGATATGCGATGTCCCTTCAGGGCCACCATAGGGAGGGCTACTGATCGAAACGACGAGTTGAAACCAACAACTCATTTAGAGATTATCAATACATGGTGTTAACGCAAACCTTACTATTATATTATTATATTTCCACCATGCACAGTTTCAAATCCTACGTCTGATGTAAAAAATGTTTGGAACGTACCATACAGTGCATTGTTACAGAATTCTGAAAGTGCCATGAGGTCAATTTTACAGGATCTCAACAAGTCAAAACATGGCATTTTCGGATCTCTGTATTCTGTGCTACAAAATAATAACCAATCACCATCAATGACATGCGCATTCAACGGCAACATACATACCAATTATTCTCTTCTGCATCATCCAGTTATTTTAATGGGAAATCAAAAGAGATTTGGAAAAAAAAAAAGTTAATTGATCCTTAATTGTTTTGACAATAACTGTAATCTATAGTTCATATAGGCCTAGGTGATAGAACCCGTGCATATACCTCATGTGCCCTTACTGGGTCAAAAAATGGCGGCGAGTTGTGCTCGGTGCGTTATACCCTTGCGCTAATTTTATTGTTTTACCTCAGTGATGACCGCTTATGGTTGTGTGACGATTCAGCATTTTGTTTTCACTGACCTTCGCATTTTTTTTTTTTTTTTTTTTTTTTCAGGCAAACAGATACAAAAAATATGCAATACAAATATGACTACACAGAGAACAAGCCTGCGGATAACCAAAAAGCGAAAAATAATCACTATCTAAATGTGATCCAGACAATAAAAATAACAAAGGCACAAAAGGTACAAGGACAAAATTGTCATAACAAATTTGGAAAATATCACATCAAAAACCATATCAAATGTCCATATAAATAAAATCTATAGAAAATTCATTAAAATTTACATGTTTGAGCACGTTTTCGTACAATTTCTTCTTTTTTTTTTCTTCTTTTTTTAATCACGTTTGTGAGGTACATTCCTTCGATGATTTATTTGCAACTGGTCGGGCAATAAAGGCACTGTTTCACAAAACTGCATTTCTAGAGAAATGACGGTACTATTTATTAAGTCCATTGCTTAATCCATTCCTTTCCTTTATCATGTTGCCTCCATCTTGGTCATGCTCCTCGTATCGAATCACAATAATGCAGTTAATAATCATTTTGCAAATAGGAACCAGACTATTTTTTTCTTCCAGCCTCGGTTAGGTAACATTGATATCAATGGGGAAAAATTCAAGATGGCTGCACCATGATAAATGTCTTTGATAAACCATTGTCATGGTGCCCTGGGCCGTATTTTGACCACAGTCAACAATAATGGCCACTTTGATGAAGTCCCTCGGTAGCAATTTTTGTTTCTATAGTATAGTATATAAACCTCAAAATTGTTCCTGATTTATTTTTACGGCAATTTTGATTTTGATGTACAGAAAAACAATTGCGGGCTTGTTATAAGAACTATCAGCAATACGCTACATGTTCCTCCAACTCGCCTGGCAAGTTACGGGGACAGGGCTTACTCCAACATAGCACCTAGACTCTGGAACTCACTTCCGGAATACCTCAGACAAAAACACAACATCACTCTCTTCCAGCAGAAACTCAAAACAAACTTATTCTAGCTTGCTTTCCAACATCTTGACAAAACCTGAACAGCGCCTTTGAATGTTGTTCTTCAGTAATTGTGCCTTATACATGCTATAGTTTATCATTGATGATTAACTGTGTAGTAATCTGAGCATCTGAAAAAAATGGGTGACTTATATGAAGAAGAAAAATACTACAGAAAAACACTCACCAAATACCATTCTTCACCTGCATCAGTCTGATTTTGTTTCCAACTAGAATCTGCTTTTTGACAGTCTTGGTTATGCTATGTTTTCTCTGCTCATCTTGGAGTGTCCTAAAACATTTGGAAGGAGAGAAAAACCATACTGATAATAAAGACGGTATAGACACAAAAGATACACGGACATGTTTTCAACTTTGCCATTTAGGCAGCGGACATTATTGGTTAGTACTCAAAATAATTGTCAGCATAAAAACTTACTTGGTAACAAGCAATGGAGAGCTGTTGACAGTATAAAACATTGTGAGAAGCGGCTCCCTCTGAAGTAGTGTAGTTTTTGAGAAAGAAGTAATTTTCCACGAATTTGATTTTAAGACCTCTGAATTAGATTTTGAGGTCCCATAATTTTCCCAGGCATCTGAAAGCACACAACTTTGTATGACAAGGGTGTTTTTTCTTCCATTATTATCTCGCAATTTTCACAGGTTTGTTTTTTCGTGCATACGATGAGATACACCAAGTAAGAAGACTCAAGGGCTTTGACATTTACCAATAGTGTCCAGGGGTCGATTTCACAAAGAGTTAGGACTCGTCTTATCTCGAGTTAGGACGAGTTACTCGCCTTAACTTAGGATTAATCTTAAGGTCTGCATGCAGTGCAGGGTTCGAACTCGTCCTAAGTCCTAAGATTAGTCTTAAGTTAGGAAGAGTTTAAGGGAACATAACCTAATTGGTAAGAAACAAAATTGTCTAAGATCACAGATTTACATAAAACTTACAAGGTCTAAAGATGATAGTAGAAAACATCCCTTGAAAATTTTCTGTCTGAAATGTTATGTTTGATGAGAAATAAATAAAACTAATTTCTCTTTTGGAGTTTATCGCTCAGTGAGCGTTTTATTCGGGTTGTTTAACTCGATGTCATGCAAAATGTGTTCTCGGTTTTTCAATATTTTCTAGTGACCCAGGTGGCCGATCGATCTCAAACTTCTACAAGTTGAGTCAGTTAACTTACACGGTCTAAAGATGATGCTATGTTTGATGAGAAATAAATAAAACTAATTTCTCGTTTGGAGTTTATCACTCAGTGAGCATTTTATTCGGGTTTTTTAAGTCACTGTCATGCAAAATGTGTTATCGGTTTTTCACTATTTTCTAGTGACCCAGATGGCCGATCGATCTCAAACTTCTACAAGTTAGTCAGATTATGTGTATGGTGGATTACAAAAAGTGGTTCCACTGCCAACAACTGTTTTGTTCGCAAAAACAATTCTGCAATGTTCCTTTAAGAAAATAAAAGTTTTCCCTTACTGTAATTTCTGATGAAGCTCTTCTCCTGGCATACTATGCTCTTGGCGAGGTGGCGGTTCTTTGTGTGCTTTCTGCAGTCGCGGTCGCGGTTTCAGAGCTGGTGCCTGGCGTGGCGGGGGAGTTGGTGCATGGCGTCGCGGTACCAGAGGTGGTGCCTGGCGTGGAGAGGGAGTTGGTGCCTTGCGTCGCGGCAGTTCGGGGAGTAGTTTCTGGTTTCGCATCGGTCCTGGATTCGGGCTCTTCGGTAGTTCTGGTGGGTCGACAGTATTGTCTTCTGTACTTTCCAATGAAGTAAGCCTTGGACGTAAGTTCACAGGATCACAGGTTACGGACACTGCTGGTTGCTGATGCCGCACTTTACTCAGGTTATTTAATGCGAATTGTTCCGGTTTCTGACATGCAGTTAAATAAAGGTCTTCAATCTCACACGCCCGATCATCGTTTTCCTCGGGCTCCCTTAGGCGTGGGATACTCTGTTCGTAAATAGGTTCGCTGGAGGCTCGGCCCGAGTCCTCTTCCGACGACGACGATGACATCGACGACGATGATGCCGTTGACGTAGGTCTATGAACTCGAGAGTTTGTCAAAGTGTCAAGTTCTTGAAAGCTGTTATAGATGTCGCATTGAGTGGAAAGGTTATTCTTTCTGTGTTCTACGTCCTTCACCCATTGGTCCAGGGACTGGACGTAATGGACGTTCTCATAGACGACATCCGTGGTGGCCAAATTAGTGCCTTGAAATATAAACAAACAAAAAATGTCTTAAAGGCACTGGACACGTTTGGTAATTACTCAAAATAATTATTGTAAGCATCAATTTATTGGTAACAAGCAGTGGAGAGCTAGCTATTGATGGTACAAAACATTGTGAGACAACGGCTCCCTCTCGGAACGTACTTTAAGAGAAAGAGACAACTTCTCACTCCAATAAAAGACTTCAGCCGAAGCCTTTTGTTACGCATCTGAAAAGCACACAAAGTAAAGCAACAGGAGTGTTTTTTCATTCATTTTCCTCTTTCAAGTTCGATGACTAATTGAGCCAAGCTTTTACTGAGGTTTGTTATTTTATGCATGCATACTGTTTGGATGCACCAAGTGAGAATACTGGTCTTTGACCAAACATGTCCAGTGCCTTTAAAGTGAAGGTGAACATTTATTAATTAACTCTTAAAAATAAATGGCAATAAAAACAACTGTTGGTCAGAAGCCCCCTGAAGCTTTCGATTGTATAAAGCATGTTGAGAAACATTTCACCTCTATGAAATGTGGTGATGTAAAAAATATACCCCGGTCTTGTGCACATTTTAAATGTTGTCTTATTGTTGTACATTTTATACTTAATAAATATATTTAAATTTTCAACTTTTCTCTTAAAGACACTGGACACTATTGGTAATTGTCAAAGACTAGCCTTCACAGTTGGTGTATCTCAACATATGCATAAAATAACAAACCTGTGAAAATTTGAGCTCAATCGGTCGTCGAAGTTGCGAGATAATAACGAAAGAAAAAAACACCCTTGTCACACGAAGTTGTGTGCTTTCAGATGCTTGATTTCCAGACCTCAAATTCTAAATCTGAGGTCTCGAAATCAAATTCGTGGAAAATTCTTGAAAACTACATTACTTCAGAGGGAGCCGTTTCTCACAATGTTTTATACTATCAACTTCTCCCTATTACTCGTTACCAAGAAAGGTTTTATGCGAATAATTATTTTGAGTAATTTGTGTCCACTGCCTTTAACTTCAATTTTTACTTTTCTTAATGTTAAAAATAAAGTGAATCTTAGAAGCAGAACTGCAGTAATGCTTCTCATTGAGTATTCCTATATAGGGACTTCCTATACATTGACATAATAATTTTCAGGAATATCTAACCCCAAAAAGACCCAACGGATAAAAACAAATGAAAGGTATGCTTTGCCTTTTTAAAGATTCACACAGTTCTGTAAGGAACAATTCAACTTAAGTATTGTTTGTTGTTTTCATGAAATATTTTTTTTAATTTTTAATGATCCGTGTCCAAAGTGCCACAACCAGAAGGGTGGGTGTTAGAGATCACATTCAAGTGGGGGAGAGGTTGGGTGTATTGGAGGAAGGCCTCTTAAAGAAAAAAATGCATACAAGAAGTCAGGTTGGCGCAGTGGTGTATTCCACCTCTGGTGACCCCTGTTCGAATCCTACCCAGGGCACTATGGATTGAGTTTTTCCGTCCCTACTTGACTTTGTGGGTTTTCCCTGGAACCTCTGGGGTTTTCCTCCCACTTCTAAAAGCTGAAATGTCTTCATTGTCTTCTGACCTTGTCTAGATGCTGCAAAGGCTTTGGCAAGTATTATCATATATGTAGATAGATGTAGACAATACACATTGAAACTCACCTTGTTTATTGAAACCCACAACGTGATTACGGCCGCAACAGAACTGAGTTTCTTGTAGCTTACTGATACCATCATCCTCAGTTTCTGCTGGAATTGCAGGCAGGGGCCGATGCGGCGGGACAGCTACAAAGCTCTCCTCCAATGTAGGCGCAGCCGACTGCGGGGAGTTACTGCTTCTTCCAACATTGGGTCGTCTACGATTATCTGATGTGTCCGTGTATACTCTGGCTCTGTGCTCTACGGGCAGACCATTCAGTTTACAGATGACCATTCGGATTGCCCAGCACCACTCATCACGCTGCTCGGGGCTCTCCGCTCTCATGAAGCGAACTTGGTTTCCCGGTGATTGCTTGATGCATAGCACCGTGCCATCGCTTGTGTGTTTGTACACTTCGGTGTTGACGAGCTGTACTTTCTTCTTCGGCTTGGCATCGCGTTCGTTGGAGTAACACTCCAGTTCAGTTGTGTGACTTCTCAATTTCCAGTAGGCTTTCTGTTTCTTCTGTTTGACAATACATTTAAACAAAATTATGTTTTGCCGTGAGGTTAGAGATATGTAATTTTGTATCCACTTATATGAGGACTTTATCTATTAGGCCAAATGAAATAGAAAAAAGAAATGTTGATCGTACCCTCCCTCCTCATTTTTTGAGGCAGTATCCTTTTTTTTTTCCTTTTTTTTTTATATTTCAAACCTTATTTTCAAAAAGACAAATTTGTTATGTATTTCTCATTAAACTTACTCATCTCTCTAAAGAACTTCTAGCTACAAGTACATTAAGTGATGACTGTAAACTGAATAATTGGTGGCCAGTTTGAATTAAAATGCAGAGGCGGCCACCTTTGAAAGAAGTCAAAGAAAAAAGAAGGGGGGAAAAAAGCGGACGATCAAGTTTTTTTTTATAAATTGGCCTTAGAAAACACAAGTAATAGTTTGAATTGATTACCTTAAGAAGTGATATCTTTTCCTTGGCTGTTGTTAAATAACCGCATTTTACAATCTCCTCAGATACTGACGCCATGGCTTCTTCCGTTAAATCTGTAGAAAGGAGACGAGTCACCTTTAAGTACCTTGTTTGGCCTGTAGTCACCTTTAAGAACCTTGCCTAAATTCACCTTTTTATTGATTTAAAAAAAGTACAACACAACAGCAAAAATGCATAAGCTTGCAAAACTAGGATCATGGCACAACTTTTGAAGAATATAAACTGACTAAGTTGTTGTCAGTGTACTATAAGACTGTTGGGTTTTGCGGCTGTTGTTTGTTGTTGTTGTTTCTCTTGAGAAGTTTAGAAGAAGGATTTTTTTCCCCCGTTGCCTAGCATTATTGACAGAATGCACTGAGCCATTACACTGGAGCCGAAATTGTACGAAGTACAATGTAGTAGGGTTGTTGTTTGTTGCGTTAAGGTACTGTGTAATAATTATTTATGATAGGATTTTCCGCATTGTGAAAAAATCTTGTTGTTTGTGGTATTTCGCAACTCTGATATTTGTGCCAAAAAAAACAAAAACAAAAACGCTTGGTTAACTTGTTGTTTCCTTATACGAATGTTAAAGGCATGCGGTTAATGTTTTGGCACTCTTGAACATAATATGCCAAGATGTCTGGCACGCCAACAGATGGTTGGTGAATATTTACAAAAACAACAACCGGAAAAAACATTTTTTTTAAACTTTAAAAAAACATTTACATTCAAATGTCAGGTCTAGGTCAGTTAACCATTGAAGGTCTCCCGAAAAAAATAAAGAACAAAAACAACCCGTATGGGGCCCAAGGTAAAAGTCTACTGGAAACATAAAATAAAGAAAATAAATTTTCATTTTTTGAAAAGATTGATTGTAGTGTTCAACTCGACTTCGCCTTTTTGAAGGGAGCATTCCATCTTGAACCTGTGAAGGTACGAAACAGTTTATCTGTTTATTCGTATTTCTTTATAGTCGTACTTATTTGAATCCTCGGTGAGCGAAATTGATTGGCTCTTTACGAAATTGAAAATGATTAAATCAGCAAAATCTCTAGTCGAACGAGCTTTGCTAAATTGAATGATGATTGTGTGTCATGAAAAAGAATGAGTGTGCTAGGAACTTGAATGCCTCAAAACGAAATTGAATGACCGAATTCTGAATTTGAAACGCAGTAAAAACCGGGGAGGCAAAATAGCTTTAATTCGAGCGCCTGAAAATGAAATTGGCTGCTCATTTGCCGAATTTGACTGAGAAAACCTATAACTCCTCCTGTAGAAGTAGAATTGCTATAAGTATGTTTGGTAATGACTCTGTAAATTAATGACAATAAAAACTAACTTATAAGAAGTACAGCTTTTGAAAGTACAATGCAATGGAGAGGGAAGCACAAATCACGACGTTATCGCAACTAAAATCATGGAGGGAAAATAAAAGAGAAAACTAAGCAGCACAGGGTGTCTGTATGTGAAAATTCAAAAAAGTCCACAGACTTACACTAAGTAGACATTTTTATTATAGCATGAACAAACGAATTTACGCTGAAACTTATTCTTACCTCCGTGATCTGACCATGCATCTTTACATTTACTATGAACAATAGTTCCTTATTATCTCAGATGTAATTACTGATAAAGTGTGTGCATTTTGTTCATAGGCCTACCATAAAAATCAACTTTTACTTAAAAAAAACAATATAGACCTTCTCACTTGTGCAGGCTTGACTGTTATTAGAGCTCGACGGAAAAGACAAGTTGTCACCAGCACTCCATATACCAAACTGACGAGATGGCGTACCTAGTAGCAGGAAGTAGATACCGAAAATAAACATGGTTTTCCCCATCAATTGCATCATTCCTTTATTTACACAGGCCCTTTTCGATATCACGATTTCTGCCTTGGTTTTGGCTTCAGGCTCCGTCCTCTCGTCTGAAGCCCTTTGCACGTAGGCAAAGCACAAGCAAATTATCCGAACAACAAGGCCATGGCAGCTAGCCTGAGCCGATTCTGGAGCCGAAGCCGTGGTTTTTGAAATGGCCATAATCTACGTGCCTGGGCATGCAGGGGTGACACTCTTATTTTATCCGTGTACTAGCTGGTGGGAGATCATTCTTATACAAAAATTTTGAGTAAATAAGGAGATAAATAAGTAGATGACTAGTAAACTAGTCGAAACGTGGATACCAATTCAAGAACTGACTATAGACAAGGCAGTTAATTACGCTCCTATAGTTTTCTATAGGCCTACCTTCCGCCCGGGTAGTAAAACAGCAGGACAGTTCTTATAGTTTCCGAACTGAGAAGTCCGATATTCAAAATAAAAATATTGTCAAAGTCAAAGGTACATTTATGAGCACAATAAATATACTCACTTGTGTACGATTGGAGAACTCGGGAAAAGGGAACTACGTTCAATGTTCACTTGCCGTCAAATCGAAACTAGTAGAACCCCTGTTGAATGAGTAGCATATTTCTACCAAAAGCTCTTGTGAACTGTCTATGTGCCACCCAGGACAGATGAAGAACTCACATATATAGCATAAGCATGGAGGAGGGAATATGCAAGCAGTTGAGTTATTGCATCACTGGTTGAAATCTTTAACAGTGCTACTAAATTTCCCTCGATTTAATTGTTTGCACACGGGACGGTGGCGTAACACCGCCGAGGCCATTCAACGATCCGGACATTTTGGGGGAATCCCCATTTTCGCAAATCCAGTGGTCCTGAACGATACCTGTTTACTTACAAGCCAGACACATGTGTTGAAATTATGCTGTTTTTCTCCATAAAATATTTTGGGGAGAACAAACTCAGTATCGCGTGCACAAACTTAGCAAGAAAAAGGAGGGTTAGATTTGTTTATCCTTTGGTGCTTAAATCAAGCTGAAAAGTGGAAGGGAAAAATTTGTTTATCCTTTGCTGCTCAAAACCAACCAAAAAGTAGGAGGGGTAGATTTGTTTATCCCTTGAAACTAAAACACGACAACGAGTGTGATTTAATGCAATAAATACGTGTGATTTATCCATTTTGAAAAAAAGGTAGCATAGCAAAATTAGATTGAGTCGTAAAATCTACAGCATATTTTTCACGATTGGGAGGAAAAAATGGTAAAACAAAAATTTGTTGTTTTAAAATCCTGTTTCGAGAGCAATTTACAGACCATAATGACAATTTTAAGCTGTAAATTTGAAAAATAACCAAATCTAAAAAAAATACAGTTAAATATGAACCTGTTCTGTATGTATGTACATGTATGAAAGGGAACCAGTTGCCCTGTGACAACGTAGATGTCTTTTTTTCGCAGGCCACCATACTTTGAAGGAACACGTTGCCTTGGATCGGTCGAGTTGTTCTTTGAAAAGCGTATGTATCCGTTTGTGATAGAATGCGTATGATTAGAAAAATATTTTTAAAAGTAGAATATAATGCCCCACACAAGTATCACTCGAAATTGCGTGGTTTTCCTTTTACCTCGTCGACAAAAACGGTCGGCCATTTATGAGAGTCAAATTTTTCACTCCAATAAATGGCCGACCGTGTTAGTTTGCAAAGTAATAGGAAAACCACGCAATTTCGAGGCGAATAGGTGTGGATCATTGTATTCTACTTTTTAAACATGTTTCCAGCCATATGCATTTTATAACAAACGGTTACAAACGCTTTTCAAAGACCAACTGGACCGATTCAAGTCAACGTATTTCTTTAAGCCTGCTGCGCAGCGTACATTGTAATTGTAATACTTGCAGGGTAAAATGACCGTTTTGCGGCCTCTTTTAAAGGCAGTGGACACTATTGGTAATTACTCAAAATAATTAACTTCATAAAACCTTTCTTAGTGACGAGTAATGGGGAGAGGTTGATAGTATAAAACATTGTGAGAAACAGTTTAGAACTTGAGGTCTCGAAATCAAGCATCAGAAAGCCAACAACTTCGTGTGATGTGACAAGGGAGTTTTTTCTTTCATTATTATCTCGCAACCTCGACGACCGATTGAGCTCAAGTTTTCACAGGTTTGTTATTTTATGCATAGGTTGAGATACACCAAGTGAGAAGACTGGTCATCGACAATTACCAATAGTGTCCATTGTCTTTAAACAAGATTTGTCCAGGCCTGCAATTTATAAGTTTGAATGGGGGGGGGGTGTTGTTACTCTTCGTGTCTGTATTTGAAATGAGCAATAATTCTCGTTCGGTAATTTACCAAAATTCCATGCAATGAGTTTGTAAGTTCTTGTTTGTCGGTCGGTGTGATGTCATTATTAGTCATGTCCGAACTTTCACCCAGAGCCTGTGAGAAGGAAGAGTGGTACGGTGGTACTGGGCATTCCTGGAATACCGAGCAGGGGGTGTCCAGGGATTAAAGGCAGTGGACACTATTGGTAACAATACTCAAAATAATTATAAGCATAAAACCTTACTTAATAACGAGTAATGGGAGAGGTTGATTGTATAAAACATTGTGAGAAACGGCACCCTCTGAAGTGCCATAGTTTTTGAGAAAGAAGTAGTTTTCCACGAATTTGATTTCGAGACCTCAGATTTAGTACTTGAGGTCTCGAAATCAACCATCTAAACGCACACAACTTCGTGTGACAAGGGTGTTTTTTTCTTTCATTATTATCTCGCAAGTTCGATGACCGACTGAGTTTAAATTTACACAGGTTTGTTATTTTATATGCATATGTTGAGATAAACCAAGAGAGAAGACTTGTCTTTGACAATTACCAAAAGTGTCCACTGCCTTTAAGAGAACTACCTGGACTTAAGGATGTGGCATTTGCCTTATTCCAGAGAAATGATGACATCTTAATGATTTGAGGAAAATAAAAGAAAGTGGGATGGGGGAAAAGTAAAAAAAAAATCTATCTTGGGCACCTTGGGGCACGTAATTAGACTGCATGAAGTTAACAACAAATCGTCTTCAATGAGTCTTTGTACTTCTGATGAGGAGTTTTTTTTTAACACAACGCCCTGGAAAACCTTACAGTGCAACACTGTTTCCCAGCAATGACAAACAGTCAATAATAAAAAATTAAAAAAAGTTTATTTACTCCGTCACGTGGCTATGCTTGCCAATATTGGGCAATATTTGGAGTCCATTGGCATTTGGTAAAAACCGAATGCGGTGATGTCAGACCGGGGCCGGCTGCAAATCCCATCAGTAGAGGGTTTAACAAATACTTGTCCAATCCGAGTTTCGCAATAGTTCTGTAGTAGGCCCTACCACACTAAATGATATGATCTCCAAGTCGATGCTACTAATGTATTCAAACAAATGTGGTTTTAAGTTCACTTTTGAAACAAAAATAAATAGTGGCCTGGCGTCTCGACCCCATCAGAGTCTTTCTCAAAAACGTCTCTGCTAGGGTCGAACAGCAGGCCACTGGCTATGTTTGAGCATTTATACCATCGGTCCACTTTGGTAAGTGAGCCCCCCCCCCCCCCCCCCTCAAAAAAAACCACTATTTTATTTATCAACCTATTTTGAGGCCGCATCCTTTTTTCAATGTTTTCCATTATACATTTTTTTTAAGACACAGTTTCTGTGTATTTTTCATCTAACTTATGATCTGTTAAGACCTTGTAAACATAAAGTAAGCGCCGACTTTAAACTGAAGAACTGGCGGCCAGTTTGAAGTAAAATATTTGGCGGCCACCTTTGAAAGAAATTAAAAAGATTAAAAATAAAAAAGGCCTTCATCCTACTCTTTTTGGAAAAACCCAGACAATCAACTGGTATTTTGTTTTGTTTACTTAGCCTTAGTTGTATGCAACAACCAATTCGATTATAATTATAGTGGCATGCGAAAATTGTTTTTCCTTTTCCTTGTCACTTCGATACATTCCTCACTTTTTGTTATATCTCACAATTATTATGACTGTTTATTTCGTTCAAAGTTTCCTCAACGCGTTTGTAAATAGTCACTTCTTTGTGAAAAAAAAAAAGAAGAAGAAAAAGTTTCTAAATATTTTCGTTTTGAAACAACATCCCATCCTATGTAAGTTGAAAACTCGTCCAGTAAAAAAAATGTCAGACAAAATAATAGAAAGATAATTTTGGGTAAAAAATCGGGCCAACCAACTTCTTACGTTGACCTTGAAATTTTGGATTAACAGCAATTGTGGGATTTACAAACTATGTGCTTCGGTGCATGACTGTTTATGCAGTGAGTTGTCAACCACTGGATCCGTTCAGATCAGACACTACACAAAAGAGATTTACACACGGCGCTACCAATTACAAACCTCAGTTTGCACGTGTGTATTCTTCAAAAGAGGGCGGGCAAGCAGTCGGACTGCAAAACAACTGTCAACGAAATGACAAAACAGTTCAATAATGTCTTGATTTATTGGATATGTAAGAGTTATCATACCTTTTTGCTGTTTGGTTCGATCCTGAAGGGACGGGAAGGGGCGGGGGGCGGCTCTCCTAAGGTTCAGAACCCATGTCTCCAAGATGGAGAACCTCAGTGTCGCATTGCCGTTCCCACCCCAATATATAATCTGCACACACTCTTTTCCCCTTGTATACATACAGACCGTTCACCACTCTTGAAATAACCTTAAGAATTCCTGACATTCTTATAATACAATGAAGACTCAATTATTGGAGGGATTATGCCACGCGACATCTTGAGCAACGATTGCTGGAAGAATAATATTATTTGAATTACAATCAAAGAAATGAGTGTGTGTGGTGGAGTGTCCACTGGCTTGACAAGCCAATAAGGATAAATGGCGCCCTCTATACCTGAGTATACTGTCTCTACTTCACCCTATTACTCTTTATCTCAAACATTGTAGGCTCACGGTGCGTGTCATTTTGGGAAGACAATTTACGAGTTGACCCCCCCCCCCCTCCCCTCATCCAGCTCATGTTAATTTCCCAAGGGGAGACAAAGTCCCCGGCGGACGAAATTCCCAGGGACACCGGTGTCAGATGCAATTGTGTTCGCCATGCAATACTGTCCGATCCGGACACCTTTGCATATGCAATCGTGTCCGGGGCTATGCAAAAACCGTCCGGTGGACATGTACATGACTGTACATGTATGTGCGCGCGTAAGCGAGCGTGCACGAACTGAACCTACGTAAATGCATCATAAATATTCACATGATTGCAGCGAATACCTAACGGCCGAACATTTCCAATGTCATTCATGACATGCACTTAGCCTGTAAAAAAAATGGCGAATGTAAGTTCCGTCGACCAAGGGCGTTTAATTTACTGCAAGAACGGTTTTGCACGGGTGCGAACACAGCTGCATTATGCAAATGTGTCCGTGCGGATACAATTGCATTATGCAGCAGCGTCCGGGCGGACACGATTGCATATGCAAAACCGTCCGGCGGACATTTTTGCATATGCAATAATGTCCTCCAGATAGTATTGCATAGAGGACATAATTGCATGCGACACCGGCCGTCGGTCTAAACTCTACGGTTTCACCAAACTCTTAATCTTAGGACTTAGGACGAGTTATGTTCCGCACCCGTTAGGACGCATAAACCCATCCTGCTCCCTGGGTGAAGGTAGGAACTCAGCTGGGACTACTTCTTTAGCTTAAAGGAACGTTAAGACAATACATCACAATAATTTTGAAAACAAAAATCACAGATAATGTATTTTGTTTACAAAATCTATTTCTTTTAATGAAATATCAAACAGAGAGTTAATTTACAGTAAGTATGAAATGCATTTTTATTTAAAAACTCGGTTTTGGAAGACAAATTTACGACGTGTGATGAAATAATATAGGCTTTTTAAATGAAAACAAATAAAATATGGCAAAAGAAAATTGTAATGGTAAAACAAAACTTAGCTGAAAACGTAAAACCCAACCTCGTTCCCATGGTTGTGTGGCTTTAAAGTATCATCGAAACAGATTCTTCAAGGGGCAGTTTGTCTTGAAGTCTCGTAAAAATATGCTGTGTGAATTATTCTTATCCTTTTTAAATGGACACACTTCCAAAACCGGGCGATTTCGTAAAAAAAGAAAATGAGAAAAAAAGTTTTAAAAGACTTCACGATGCCCAAACCGATGAATGAAACGGAATAAAGATCCGCAGAGGGCACTGCTGTTGTCTGAAAATATTTTTGTCTATCAAAACATAAATTAATATGCACTTTTTAGCACACTGAACCCTTATAAGGTGTAACATAATTGGGTCTCAGAATTCATAACTTCAATAACCTATCTTTCTGAAGAAAATCCCCACTATATACGAACTGCCTAGAGTACCTTGTTGGTAAATACGCGCGCTATATATTCTTCGGTCTTATTATTATTAATAAGGGGCCTGTTTTTTATAAGATATCATAGTAAATAAAACCGCGCCAGGAATTGGTAAAAACACATTCAAGCAAACTCTTAAATACTGTGATGAAGGAGGTAAAACAGAACTCGTTCAACCCAACCCCTATGACCTAAAAATAACAAAACAATTTAAAAATCGTATAAATATTATCGATATACACCGATGTATGTGTTAGCACTGTATACTCAGTGAGTAATTTTTTCGTGAACAAAATCACAGGCATATTATTCATATGGGATTCGAACCCACAACCTTTGCAATTTTAGAGCAGTGTCTTACCAACTGGACCACCAAGATTGCCCGGTAGCTAGAGGCAGTTAGAATAAAAAGTTTTAACAGCGGGTACTGCAACGAATTAACATCTGTTAAACTTAACATCTATTAAATATTTTCTATGGTAAACAAAATTTGAAAAGAAAGGATATAGTTCACAACATTGTAATGTAAACGCAGAGCCAGAAGCGTGTAATGAAGTTTCAACGTAACACCGCGGGAGAAAAAAAAACAGTGGAGAAAATAACTTACTCTTCAAACTCCAGCCTAAGTCAGAATTGACCCGATTTCGTGTTTCAATGGAACCCGACTCATTTCCGAGTCAGGTTGACCAGGAAACTGGTCAGAGGAAGGTTTGAGCCTCACCAACTTGGTCCATTTCGGGTCATATTGACACAGATTTTGAGTCAAACTGACCTAAATATTGGATCTGGATCGAGGTCAATTCCTGACTCTAGAGTTTTTAGAGTAGAGCGAGTGGTATTAAAAATCCATCTCTTAAATCGTAGGTTTTAAAGGGAGACTTTGGAACAATAGGCGGTAGCACATTTAATTTCCAATGTTTCATAGCTCTAAGCATGCGCACATTACCAAGAACAATTAATTTACCTGGTAAGTCTGCTGCCACCTAGCGTCCAGAAAGTCCCCATTCGTAAAGTATGACGTAACAGCTAGCTTCTTTAAAACCTTTTCTATAGACCGACACTGATCAGGTAAGATTTCGTGCCATCGCTTGTTTAGCTATAAATCCACAAATTCAAAAGCCTATCGCGTAAAATTCGTACACCACGTTTCATAAACAATTATTATTTACATTTCCCAATTTGGATTAAAATACTACATTATGCAAGTTAATATTAATAATAATAATAATAATAATAATAATAATATATACAATTTTTTTTAAATGCTTTTAAATATACAACACTTCTTACTTTAATACATATTCTCGATAGTTTCGTTTTATTTGCATAAATTTGATCTCCCGTTTCCAAATAGATCATATGCATTAATGACGTCACCATCCCAGCCGCCATCTTAATAAACAGTGTTTTGTTGAAAATCTTAAGACTGTTTTTAGAGTGTGCATGTAAAAGGTGTTATGTTGTCATGTTTCCTAAGACAATTTGTGGATTAATTTACCAAAGCTAAAAACAACACTGGAACTGCCATATAGTTGCTCAAGCAACAAAGAGGCATCCGGCCTATGGTTCGCTATTTTAAGCTTAGGGTCAGAGGTCACGGTAGGATCCCGGAAGTGCGAAAAATATCAGAGAAGTTTTTACAATGCATATTATGGTATTATTGAAGAGACTTAAAATACGCTCGGAGTTCTGGCAGTAAGATGTGTACAAGCTCGAAAACAATATCAATAATTAACATAAGTACATACAGGGAAGTGTTCTTTCTCTGCACATACTATTTTGAATACTTCTGAAGTATACATTGTAGATGCATTTTTATAAAATAGTATCTTACCAATTGTGTGCATCTTTGATAACTATACACATCGGAACACCACCAACCAGTATTCGTTTGTGTTCAAAACACAAACAAAAAAACAGCTTAAGTTAGCAAAGTTAATATATGCTTATACCAATAATATTAATATAACCTGTACCCGTATTTATCTACAGCATATAATTATTATTGCTAACTCATCGCGCTAAATAGAATACCTTGAGAATAAGAAAAAAATAATGAACAATCCAATGTTAACTTAAGTTATTACGAAAAAAAAGAAAAACCGCCATATAGTAGGCAGATTAAAAGCACTGGACACTATTGGTAATTACTCAAAATAATTGTTAGCATAACAACTTATGGTAACGAGCAATGGAGAGCTGTTAATATTGTGAAAAAACCCGACTCCCTCTGAAGTAATGTAGTTTTTGAGCAAGAAGCATTTTCTCACTAAAATATTAGAATATTCTAATATTTGAATAATCGAATTGAATTCGAGACCTCAGCTGAGGTCTTCAATTCAAGCATCTGCAAGCACAAAACTTGTGGAACAAGGGTGTTTTTCTCTCCATTTTTCTCTCGCAACTTTGACGACCAATATTGAGCTAAAATGTTCATAGTTTTTTCTATGCATTATGTTGAGAAGTGAAAAGACTGGTCTTTGACAATTACCAAAGGTGTTCAGTGCCTTTTAAGAATTATTATCACTTCAAATTAATGACTATCAAAAAAGTATCTTCTGCAAATTTGAAGCAGCGATGGCGAAAAACCCTATTAGCTTGAATAGTGACGAAGTGTGGATGGCTATCTATATCTGTAGGGTAATTTGGTCTGTAAAGGGTTTGAATAAACCTGCGCCATGCACTGTAGAAATATCAGTAAATTAAGTTGATTGTCCTTGGCCCAACTTCATAAAGCTGTTAAGCAGAGAATTCTGCTTAGCAAAATTCGATTTAGCCGACTAGCGCATATACATGTTGCACCTGGCTGCAACTCCCCACCAGGGAGCTGAGATGGTTTAAGGAGTGAATTAAGGCCCAGTGACCAGGGGTAATAATGTGAAGCGCTTTGGGACGCCCTCCGGGTGTGAAAAAGCGCTATATAAAAACGAGTTATTATTATTATCATTATTAAGCAAGAAATGATCGGGGTAACAGTCGCAGCAACATTGGTTAACTGTATGGTAACGTATTTGGCTGGTAACGTATTTTTTGCTGAGCAGAAGTTTTCTGTGCTAAGCATGTTTGTGTGCTAACATGCTTTATGAAATTGAGCCCTGTAAGCAATCAGTGCCAGAAAAACTAATGTATAATGGAAAATGTTTAAACAAAATAGTAACAAAATGCACCGGGTATGGGGAGTCAGCACTCTAAAAACATCCCCCTTATGGGAAATTAACATGGGCTGGAGAAGTAGGATTCAAAAGAGGGCGCTATCAGAAGTATAGTTTGTACATAGGTCACCATATGGGGGGGGGGGGGGCACAGAATCTCCGGGGGGACAGAATCTCTCGCCACACTGTGTCAGGCCCTTTGGGACCATGAGTCTGGGTCATTTTTGACCCAAGATTGACAGTGTTGGGAATCACCATTCGTCTTACTCAGACTCGCAGTTAAACACCACGCTATTAGCATTATGGTCAACATCTTCAAGTTTAGTGAACTTCACCGGCATACCATCCACTGGATGCGGCGTTGGTAAGTGGGCGATCTTTAGTGTGTCCGGCTCCAGCAATTCCCAATTACACGTTCTGGCCAGCTCGATAACGAGCATGCGCAGCAACAAGACAGCAAATGCTTTCCCGATGCAAGACCTGGAGCCACCGCCGAAGATGCAGAAGTTGTACCGGTCGCCGGTCTTGTCCTCCCGCCTCTCTGACGCGAAGCGATCGGGATCGAATTTGGCTTTGTCGGTGAAGACATCGGAGAAGTCGATGGTCTCTCTGATGCTATATAACACGGTCCAACCAGCGGGGATTTGCTTTCCCTGTAGGATTAAAAAAGAAAAATTAGATGGGGTTGTGTACAGAAAGTACAATCCTTTTCAGTCGTGTTTTTGTTTCTGTTTAAAGCCATTGGACATTTTCGGTAAACAGTATTGTCCAAGGCCCACTTGTAAGTAAAGCATTTCATGTAATAATATTTCAAGAGAAGTATTTCACCACTACCTTCTGTAAACCCTGTAAGTTATTTGTAAATCTGTGAACTTTTTTTTTTCTTTACCGAAAGGGTCCAATGGCTTTAAAACGAGGTTCACCTTGCTGCTTAGTCACAAAAGTGCAGTTAAAGAAATAAAACATGGCAGTTGAAGGGCTTTATCATCAGGGAATGCTCGTTCGTATAATAATTTCCAGCGTGTTGGCGTGCGCTGCAAACATGATCCGGCGCGCCAAATCTGTTTTCCACCATCAAAATATTTGAATCTGAGAAACGATTAACGACCATTTCTCAGATTCAGATTCTCAGAGAGTGTTGGTGTCCGTTCGCGAATGCTGCGGCCAGAAATACGGCTGGTACCCGCTGTCACCCCGCTAAACCGTGGATGGATTCGCATCCGTGTGGAAATACAGTGACGGTTTTTTGCTGTTTTCTCAGCAAGTAGACACTGTATCAAGCTGAAACTTTCACATGTGACTTTTACCATAGTATCTTTCTTGAAAATTTGGCTTATAAATGTGCGCATTACGTCGACAAAAACCAAACGATGAATCTTAACGTTTTAGATTGATTCCTCGTTGACTAACTTAAGACAAAGCCTGTCTTTGTGAAAATGAAAACTTTGCGTTTGTGTGTAGAGGTCTTGAGCTGTTTTTTTGGGGGGGGGGGGGGTGGGTGCGTTTGTTGTGTTTTTTGGGGTGCGTTTGGTGGTTTGACGCCTATGATTGTGAATTGCACATGTCAAGAAGTTGAAATTCAGTAACTAGACAATACAATAATGTATTCTAACATTGAGCGGTTGTAGCTTGTATAAGGTTCGAACCTACAACAGCCTTGTGATTGCAAGTCCTGCGGTCTTACCACTTGACCACAATTTGACTGGCGTGTCAGCACGATTTCCATCATAGTGTTAGACTTTCAATAATTGCCATTCCTACGTCATCATCCACCACATAAATCGAAACTGAGTGATGACATCACTTTAAAGATGCCAACCCAAAATTAAAATTATTATCGGCACCGGTAATTTATCTTCTAACAGGCTCTGATCTATGATCGCTACTTGCTCCTCAATTTACCTCGACCCCCCGTGGGGACGTAGATGTAAGTTCAGTTTCTGGTGATGTCACAAGATTCTAGGTCAAACGTGAAAAGTTCACACTTTTTTGGCCCAGTAAAGCTATGACCTTGCCATATCAGTGAAACTTTTTCTTTTTTACCATTCCAATTTCGATTACTAACAAAAGAATTATGACAGCGTATTGGCAGTATGCCTAGCGCCTTTTTTTATCTACCCACACTACAACGAGTGATATACCCTTCATTTTGTTTTGTTGCTTCTCATTTGCCAAACTTCACGCTGGGGTACAATATGATTTTGACGGGGTTCCCTGCGGATTCGCGTCAGGGTATACTGTTTTTTTTTTTTTCATTTTTATTTTCATTGAAAGTCGATGGATTGTGAGGAGCTCGTGCGAAAACATTGTGCACAGGACCGGGTCATGATGTGGCCTTTTGTTGCATGCTGAAGGTGCGTATTTTAAAGATAGCGTAAACAAGCCCGAACCAACACTTTCGGCTGGCTATACTATATAATACCCACCCTATCTAATGGCCTGTAGCGGTTGTCAACATTATTATTTCTTGTCACTCAATTGTACAGGTTGTCATTCTGGGTACAAACTGTGATTTGACAGGCTGCCATATCGTGTGCTCACCGTCTCCTGGCTTGACCCCTCCCCCCCCCCCCGCCCCAACCCACCTCCGATAACTTCTACTCGTCTCCTCTCGCAAACAAATTGCCAGTGTCCAATTCACAAAGTACTGCTTGACAAATTTCTTTGCTTAGCAAAATTGAGTGGGCCACCAGTCACAACAATGTTAACATACGTAATTTTGTCTGATTACCTGTTTATGTTTAGCAATACTTTTCTGTGCTTAGCAAGTTTGTGCTTACAGGCTTTTTGAATTGGCCCCAGGGCTGGAATTGCATCTTTGAGAGGGCAAGGCATTTCCATTTTGCAAAGAGGCAGTTCCATTTGAAAAGCTTAAAGTTTAAGGAAAACTGTTGAAGGGGCACCAAGGCCAAGCAAGACCAGGGGCAACGGGGAAAAGTGGATTTCCAAAAGGAAATTATCCCCTTATACGGAAAGACGAAAACAAAACATCGATCGATGAGCACAAGTTTAAGGACAGCTTTTGAAGGGGCACCAAGGCCAAGATCAGGGGCAACGGGGGTCATGGCCTTCCTCTGTGTATTTCCAGGCCTGAATCACTGCAATGCCCTCCCGCAAAACAAAATGTAGATTTTCCAAAGCAAATTGTATTCCATTACGACGAAAACAACGTAATACATCACTGAACTTATGTTGAACCTTTCGATCGATGAGGACAAGTTTTAAAAAAAAACATTGGAAGGGGTACGAATGCCAAGACCACGGGCAAAGGAGGTCAAGTGGTCTTCGTGTTATTCAATGCCTGAATCAGCCACAATAAATGTGGATTTTCCCAAAGTGAATTTATCCCCCTTTACGAAAGACGAAAACAAAATAATATATCACTGAACTTTTGAACCTTTCGATCGATGAGCACCATAATGATCTGACAATTGGTCGGCACTTTTGGCGCCATGCCGAAAAGAAGGAAAAAAACACCGAGCGAACCAAGGCAGAACTACTCATGGAGACTTCGCATAAGCATTCACCCGCAGCGGAGTCGAGTCCGGCCCGATTTATTCCTGATGCTTTGCAGAGTTGTTGATTTGACTAGCTGAAATTATTCTACCCTTTTTTTTTTTTTTGACTAATGGATTTGGCAACAGACCTGAAATTAGAACAAACTTTGCCAGAACGCCACCTGCCGCAGTATACAGTCATCATAGAAAGACACATTGCGGCTGTGGTGATATCGGTCCCAAGCCACAGTTTTAAGAGAATTTTAAAAGGCCTTTTCACAGGCACTATCTCCATTTAGAACCGCGTTGAAACCTACCCGGATCACGGTTCAGAGACAAGCGGCATTCACAATGGTCTTTACGTGAACCGATATTACGGTTAACGCTGAAAAATGCAATCTCGCATATGCACAACACTTACATCCAACTCAAATGTCCGCAGTGCTTTCCTGAAGGCTGCACCGATAGGGGGCGACATTCTCAACACTTCCTTGACAACGCTCGTGACGTACTTGAGTTCATTTATCTTTAGCAGAGTCAGCTGGCTGCCGCTCACGTCCATGCCGTGCTCTTTCAGCTCTTCCCTCACCTTGGTGAGAATCTGTCTGTTCTTGTACAGTTGGATTATGACGCTACATGCGGCACTGGCTGTAGAGGCGTACCCAGCAACCAGAAGGTCAATCGCGTTTGTTGCTATGTTCTGCGTAAAAAACAAAAACCCCAAAATTGTGTTAACTTATGTGATGCCCGATTTGTGATAGAGAGAGAGTTCCAATACCACAATATTCCCATACTCTAATCAAACTTATTCTTGTTGTAAAGATTTTTTTTTTGCTGTTGTCTCTTTTTATTAAATTCGGCTATTTAACCATTTAGTTTTCTATACATATATATTTATATCAACGCAATTTTAAAATGTTGATGTATGTTTGTAGTTGCTGAAAGCTCTTCCAAGGGTAAATATGAAATAAATAAATAAATAAATAAATAAATAAATAAATAAATAAATATATAAATAAAAAATACACCAAGTGAGAGTGAGCCCAATTTCATAGAGCTGCTTAAAGGCAGTGGACACTATTGGTAATTACTCAAAATAATTATCGTCATAAAACCTCACTTGGTAACGAGTTATAGGGAGAGGTTGATGGTATAAAACATTGTGAGAAACGGCTCCCCCTGAGTTTTCGAGAAAGAAGTAATTTTCCACGAATTTGATTTCGAGACCTCAAGTTTAGAATTTGAGGTCTCGAAATCAAGCCTCTGAAAGCACGCAACTTCGTGAGACAAGGTTGTTTTTTTTCTTTCATAATTACCAAAGATGTCCATTGTCCTTAAACACAAAAATAGCTAAGCACAACAAATGTGCTTACAGAATAAGGTTACCAGCCAAACAGCTTTTACATGTACAATTTTGTGACAGGTAACCCTGCATTCTTGCTAATGCAAACAGTAATTATGAGGCAATATTGTCTGCATAGTAGCAGCTCTATGAGACCTGCCGTTGATTTCACCAAACTCTTCCCAACATTAATCTAGGACTTAGGCCGAGTTAAATTCCCTGTCCGAAGACGTAGGACGCATTGAACCCATCCTACGTTAGAGATAGGATTAATCCTAGTGTTTCGTGAAATCGGCTACTGGTCTTTTACCATTTTCATTACCAAAAGTATTTACTGCCTAATGAAATCGAGCAGCTCTCTCTGTGAAATTGTGTTGGTAAATTTTTCATTCTGAAACCAAAAAAAGATATATATATTTTGAAATAAAAAAATTACCTCATGAGAAGGTGTCTCTTCAGCCTCATTCTTTTGATCCATTAGAATTCGCAAAGCATCCTGGGTATCATCCGTTTCCTTCAGAGTGATATTCTCCATAATCCGTTGTCTGATGTAGTCACGTGCTTTCAGGCCCTGTTTGAAATAGGGGGACGCACGAGGTTTATTCACTTCAATTCACATTTATTTCCAAACTGTCAAAACACAGCTTAATACAGAGTGCAAACAATGTAGTAGCGAATATTTTTAAAGGTTAATAAATACTGTCAAAGAAAATAAACAGTGGAGGCCGATTTGACACAAAGTCTTCATTTTAGTTGATGGTACAAATATCATCTTTGACTTTTACGGATAAAACTTTTACTGTTTAATTTTAGTCTGGAAGCTTATTGACTATGAATTTCATGGAACCATTTTTCTCTGTAACATTTCCATCTGAAATGATGTAATACTATTCGAGAAAACCTAAAGTAAACAACGAACGATAAGGAAATATTTTTGAAAACCTAAAGTAAACAACGAACGATAAGGACAATGTTAACATGCTGAAATTTTGGCATTTTTCTTTTCTTCTTTCATTTTTTTCCTCTGACTCACACAACGGATTAAGCCCAGGTTTTATACAGGTTTGATATTTCATGTACAATGGTTGATAACAAAAAAAAAAACATTCTCTGCGACTATTTTGTCAGCTCTATACCGATCCTGTATCGCACCTTAAAACCTTGTTATTCGCGCGCCGTGTCATTTCTTGCAAGGTCCAAAAACATAATTTTGGGAAATTAATACTTAATATTTTCTCCTGACCCACACAACAGATTTGCACAGGTTTGCTATTTCATGTATAATGGCTGATCACACAGAACATGAACACACTCTGCGACTATTTTGTCAGCTCCAAATCCTGTACTACACCTTTAAAGGGAAGGTACACTATTGGTAATTGTCAAAGACCAGTGTTCTCACTTGGTGTATCTCAATATATGCATAAAATAACAAACCTGTGAAAATTTGAGCTCAATTGGTCATCGGAGTTGGGAGAAAATGATGAAAGAAAAAACACCCTTGTTGGACGAATTTGTGTGCTTTCAAATACGAATAAAAGCTAGAAGTCTTTTATTATTTTAGTGAAAAATTACCTCTTTCTCAAAATCTATGCTTTAATTCTTTAGAGGGAGCTGTTTCTCACATTTTTTTTTATACTATCAACAGGTCTCCAATGCTCGTTACCAAGTCAGTTTTTTGATTTGAGTAATTTCCAAACGTGTACCAGCCCTTTAAAGTTTGTTAATCGCGCGCAGTGCCATTTTCTTGTAAGGAACAAAACATAATCTTGGGGAATTATTGCTTATATTGAAGGGCACTGAACTAAACTGAACTGAACTGAACTGAACGTTTAAACAGTTCGTGTATATCGCAATAGGGGAAACAATCGTTATTGTTTAGTATATGTGTTTACTTCACGCTTAAATAACTGCTTAAAGTATATGTCAATACGACATTGCGAAATATTAAAACTTTAAAAAACGAAAGAAAAGAGAAAATAATGTGTGGGCGGACTGAACGTTAGGGACAATGCCATTCCAAAAATAGGGCACTCGTAACCTAAAGTCGTCTTCAATACAGCATGAAAATATACAGATGTTTGAATTCATTTTTGATGACGTATGACAAAGTTTCTTAAAGTGGGATAAAAAGGCCCAAATTCCTGTGCCAGTTGAAGGTCATAATATAGCAACCAAAACGAAATGGAAATTAAGTGCAATTTATTGGTAGATGAAGCAGCCTGTGGAAATGATAACCATGATATCTGAAAGCTATGAGTCAGAAAGCGAAGGTACTGTGGGTAATAAAAAAACAAAATGGGATTATTCCCCCAGTGTCATATTTGTTAATGCGCTGTGATTGACCAAATTAATTTATGCACCATCTCATGGGCGAGCCGACGATTTCACAAAACTCTTCCTAACTAAAGATTAATCTTAGGACTTAGGACGAGTCCCAACCCTGCACTGTAGCATGCAGACCTTAAGATTAATCATAAGTTAGGACGAGTTACTCGTCCTAACTCGAGATAAGACGAGTCCTAACTCTTTTTGAAATCGACGGCTGATTTCATAGAGCTGCCAATCTCTGACAGGTACCTTTTCTTGGACACAAAACACAATGTCCACAGCTTTATATTAAACTTATACAGTTTGAAGATAATGATGGAAAAAACCTTTCCTTAAAGACAATGGACACTATTGGTAATTGTCAAAGACCAGTCTTCTCACTTGGTGTATCCCAACATATGCATAAAATAGCAAACCTGTGAAAATTTGAGCTCGATTGGTCGTCGGAATTGCGAGATAACTATGAAAGAAAAAACACCCTTGTGACACGAAGTTGTGTGCTTTCAGATGCTTGATTTCGAGACCTCAAATTCTAAACTTGAGGTCTCGAAATCAAATTCGTGGAAAATTACTTCTTTCTCGAAAACTACGTTACTTTAAAGGGAGCCGTTTCTCACAGTGTTTTATACTATCAACCTCTCCCCATTACTCGTTACCAAGTGAGGTTTTATGCTGATAATTATTTTGAGTAACTACCAAAAACGTCCGCTGCCTTTAAAATGTTAATTTTTGAGGTGCTGTAGTTTTTGAGAAATTAGTATATAAAAAAAGGTCATCCAACAGAATTTTCGTCTCAGTGAGATGAACATTATTTGTGCTTGTAAAACGTACTAGATGAGGCAAAGATTATGTTCGTGACATTGTTTTACTCATTTCTCAAAATCTGCAGCACTACTATCATTATCTTCAATACAAAGTTGTTGCATGAATTTTCTATGAAACATCAATGCTACGTTGCCAACTTCATGGCGAATAAAAGTGAACCAGTTGTGGATAAACCCAAGGCATAACAATCCCTTCGCTTACAGAGTTTGAAAGATGCACATTAATTCCCATCAAACGGAAAGCGTCCACAAGAACATAGGGCCTTCAATAATTGTTCTTGCCTATGCACATCCAATTTTAACTAGAACTGTTATTACTTGATTAATTTACAATGAATGATGACGTTTTCCTGATGTTAATAATTTCGAATCATGTTCAATTATTTTCGCTCCACAAATTTTGAAAAAGTCACACTTCCACTCATACGGAAAACGTTCACAAGGAAATATGACCATCCTTCTCGCCCGCGCAGCAAGTTTTTACCTATAATTGCTTCTATTTGTTTAGTTGTTATGAATGATGACGTTTACTGATGTTAATCAAATCATGTTCGGTTGCGTTTGGGTCGTTTCTTTCTGAACTCAATCACCCTGCCTCAAACACCGTCGTCACGGGCGCGCGTGGGTCAATCGTTCACAATTTCCACCGCAGTTCGATTTGTTTGAAAGTCACACTTCCACTCAAACGGAAAATGTTCACAAGGAAATATGACCATCCCTCTCGCCCGCGCAGCAAGTTTTTACCTATAATTGCTATTATTTGTTTAGTTGTTATGAATGATGACGTTTACTGATGTTAATTAAATCATGTTCGGTTGCGTTTGGGTCGTTTCTTTCTGAACTCAATCACCCTGCCTCAAACACCGTCGTCACGGGCGCGCGTGGGTCAATCGTACACAATTTCCCCCGCAGTTCGATTTGTTTGGATTTCATAATAAACAGCTTTAGATGTATCCTAAGGGATGTGTTTAAGTTTGCAAAGCCTTTTGGCAAACTTCATGCCCCCCTCCCCCCCCCCCCCTCAAAAAAAAAACTCCGGCAGAAAAATCTTCAGAACCCTGTCTGTACATGAGCACTGTTACTATAGTTTTGTTGGTGTGAAGTCCGCGTGTGAATATAAATCTATAATGCCGTAGGGAGCTCCGATGACAAAGCACGGTACAAGCACGTTCTGATCGAATAGCACGTCTGTTTTTTCCCCTTTCCTAAAAAAAAAAGCTCCATGCACTTTGGCGAGAATGAGTTCATTGAACTCACTATTTTACCTCCTATAAGTGTATGCGGTCAAAACAAACTTGAGCAACGAAAACCAATGCTATAAAAGTAAAAGGTGCGCACTCTTTCGATTAACTTAAATGTTAAATCTTTGAAAGCCCTGATGGGACTGATTTCACAAAGCAATAAAATTCATCGCAAGACAAAATTAATTTTCAGTATCACCATAGTGATTTGCATTGTGGCATCACACTTTACTTAGCAACTACGATTGATTTGCAGTTAAGATCAATCTTTTAGCTCTTTGTCAAATTGGCTCCTGCTCAATTTGGTGAATATTGCCTTCGAACGTCAGCTCTGAAAGTTTTGGCTAGCACATGCAGGAGTAAACACATCTTAATGTTATGACGTTTTCTTTTAAAGAGCACTGTAAGTGCGAGAAAGAACACTCTAACAGAGAGAAAGAACACTGACATTTCAAAAGTCCACCCAAAAAAAACCTCTCGGCATGACATGTTTTTCTTTAAGAGCGACTTTGCCACTTTGGCACCTTGCAAACTCGAATCAAATACCACACCTTGGTGGGCTGTTATGGCTTTCTTTTAACATTGGCATTGTCACTGGGATAAGACCGATGTTCAAAAAGAGCCCAAGCACCCTGCGTTCATGTTTAGGCCCGACTGAAAACTGCAAGTCAGTCAAGTTGTTTTGAACTAGTCAATAGTTCTTACAATTTAATTCCATTACAACAAAAAGTCTCCTGACGATGACTAGAGCAAGCTAGTCGAAACGTTGAGACCAATCCCAGCCTATTTTATATACCATCCGCCCGGGTAATAGTTTAAAAAAAAAAAGCATGACAGTTCTTTTCAAACCTGAGAAGTCTCCCGAACCCCCGAACATCTACTCCGCGGTAGTAAAGCAGGACAGTTCTCTAAGAACAAACTCTACCTGGCAAGAAGACACACACATGGTGTTACCGCAAACCAAATACATGTATTGATACCTCATCACCATGCAATGCCCAAAATCCTATAAACAAAAAGCAGTTATCTGAACCAGCAAAACTTACCCTATATAACCCACTGCCGGGTAGGTTGATCGGCAGGGAGAAAAAACAATGCACAATCTCTTCAAAGTAGTCGATGAGTTTAGTGGTCTCCTCCTTGCTGCAGTCGAAACCGCACAGGACCTTCCCGGCCACCATGAACGTCAGCAGCCTACACTCCGGATACCCAGCCACACCCCCGGGGACCTGACACCAATCGTGTATTGTCTTAATCATAATGGGATGTATCAGCGAGATATAACCGGACAGAGCCGTGTGCGAAAAGGCAGTCATGACTTGCTTACGGAGTTTGACGTGGTGGACGCCCTGGCTCTGGGTAAGGCTTTCTGGGCCGATCAGGAGCTGGGTGGTGGCAGGCCAGTAAGATTTCACGATGTCGTTCTCGCCGTGGAGGATCTTGCGGATGTTGTCGGCTCCTCTCACCCGCACCGTGGGCCGGCCGAACAAGTGGGTCTTGAAGAGCCGACCGTGCTGCCGGAATTTCTTTTCGTAAAACTGCGAACCCTGTCGAGCAAGCGAGAGACACATCTTCTGTTATTCCTTATGCCTTAAGGTAAACCCTTATGAGAAATATACAGCGGCGTAACCGGAGGTGGGGGCACTGACCAACCACACAGATCCCCCCTCCCCAACCCGAAGCCCCAAAAGAAAATCAAATCCCGATAGTGCCCCTCCCTATCCCCCCATAAAAAAAAGAAAAAAAAAAAAAAAGAAATCACCCAACAGAAAATAAAGGTCCAACCCGATAAGGCCTAAATCCATCTTCATATACAACATTTGTAGAAAGCAAGACCCTCCCTCCTTAATCAAAAACCATACCCCTCCCCTCCCCATCACCATTGTAAAGCCATGGACATCTCCTGTGCCCCCCCCCCCCCCCCCACTCAACCCCACCCCACCCATTCCGTTTCCCACTGAGGAAGTCCTGGCTACGCCTTATATCTGAAGGTTCATTGAGTAGGTACATACTATTAACTAAACTCACGGTAAAATTATAAATAATTCAATACAACTCAAAAATGATAAGCATAATGGCAAACTTTTACTGAACAAGCAAACAAACAAAGAAACGCACAAACACCCCAAGAAACAAAAAACAAAAGAAGACCAGTACACCTACCTGAAGTCCGAACCCAATGGTCTCTCCTATCACGGGCCAGCCCATGCTGCCGTCCGGTAGGGGCAAGTCCGACGCTGGGTCTCTGCTCATCACGTTATACTCGTACCACAAGCGACGCACCAGAAGGAGCAATACACACGGGAGAATGATCGGCAGGACGAGAGGAACAACATACTGTCCCGTCGTCCCGAGCATCTGTGAATCCACGCCCATAATGCGGCAACCTGTCACAAGAAAATTCACAAATATTGATAAGTCCGCACACATAACACACACAAAAAAGACTGAGCACGATGAAGATGTGTACATCAGAGATCCACTATTTTTGCGTTCTGATGGTTCGCTTGACGGATGACGAACTGCCTGGATTTACATAGGGCTGTTGTGAAACTTATCCCGGTAAACACATCTATTATAATAAAGAATGGAACTGAACTTATGAACTCCCCTCCTTAACAAAAAAAAATCGATGCTGGAAACAAAAAATAGGTGAGTCGTGCTTTTTTTATTTTTTGCTTTTTTTTTTTAAAGCTCAAGTTCAGAGTGAGTTCAAGCGAAAGAAACAACATGCTGAGAAGTCGCTTTGTCATGTAAAACTAACCAAACTTTGATGTTTCCCCCTTTGATGAACGTTGTGCACACCGACGAGTGGTATGCGTTCTTGAGGTCGAACTTTAACCATGACCGATTGCTGGATATAGGTCAACGTTGCTGATCGAATACCCCCCTCCCATCCTAGCACGATTCCAATAGTTAGGGATGCTATACACACTCACTGCATTAAAAGCTCAGGGCCCAAGTTCATAGAGCTACTTAAAGGCACCGTTAGGACGAGTTTTACGACTCACTTCTAGCCCTAAGTTTTTAACATCTCCTAGGACTCAATTGGTAAATCGAATTTGCAGGAGAAAAATGAAAGAAAAAAATATCCTTGATGCATAAATGTGTGTGCTTTCAGATGCATAATACAAGGCTTTAGGTCCGAAGTCTTCTATATTTTAATGAGACATATACCTCTTTCTCAAACTTCAGAGGGAACCGTATCTCACAAAGTTTTAAACTATCAACAGCTCCCCATTGCTCGTTACCAAGTAAGGTTTAGGCTAATAATTATTTTGAATAACTACAAATGCCTTTAAGCAGTAATTGTTAGTTTAAGCAAAACAAGAGCAGGATGCCAGTCACAAGTTGTACATGTGTCATAGTAGTTTGGTTGGCAACCTAATTCTTGTAAGCACAATTTTGCTGTGCTTAGCTACTTTTTATGCTTAAGCAGCTCTATGAAATTGGGTCCTGGTTAGTCATTGTATACACATAAATTAAACCCGGGTGCATTGGAAGTGAACACACGCCTTGCAGCACAACAACAATTCAACAACAATTCGAAAATCAAAACACATTCTTCATTTTTTTTCTTTTCTTTTCTTTTCTTTTCAGGAACCCCTGACTTCAACCTGCCAACACCAATCACAATGATCTCGGAAGCTTCCAAGAACTATGACGTGCTATTCTGGCATCCGTAAAGCTTTCATTTTCTTTAGCAGAGGTCTGACATCCGATATCTATATAGATTTTCAAAAAGGAAGCGATGGCAAGTTGCCCCCCAAACTCGTTGCAATATAACTTCCAGTGCTTTTCTTGTAAAAACGAAAGCGTATAACCTCCAATCACTGTGAAGTGTTGTACAACACATTTCCTGTGATTTTAATAGAAGTTTGTATTTTTAAACTGCGAGTTGTTGTCTCATTTCCGCCATGCCCCCCCCCCCCCCCACATTAAAGGAACTCGGGATAGGGCAGAAGCTTATAATACCTTATTACGTTAAAATGGAGACTAATTTTCACGGCATTGGACACTATTGGTAATTACTCAAAGTAATTGTTGGCAAACAAACTGACTTGGTAACGAGGAATGGATAGCTGTTGATAGTATAAAAGATTGTGAGAAACAACTCCCTCTGAAGTAACGTAGTTTTTGAGAAAGAGGTAATTTTTTCACTCAAATAATAATAAAAGACTTCAGCTGAAGCCTTTTATTATGCATCTTGAAGCACACAAAGTGATGCAACAAGGATGTTTTTTCTTTCATTATTCTCTTGCAATATCGATGACCAATTGAGCCCAAATGTTCACAGATTTGTTATTGTATCTTGTGCATACAAAAATGTTGGAATACAGCTAGTGAGAATAGTGGTCTTTGACAATTACCAAACGTGTCTGCTGCCTGTAATGAACTTGTTTTGTAAATCCACACATGTTGATAATTTGTTAGACCATATATAGAGGTATAGTTAGACCATCCGGCCCGTAGCCGCGTTGTGCAACTTGTTCCTGCATGGTAGAGACCGAAACAACACTTGGTGTAAAAACGATTCGTGGAATCCCTGCTTCGTCCCTCGCTCTACCAAGTTCATACAACTATCGATTTATCGGCAACTTCCGTCCCCGCCCTAAAAGAACCCTGAACCTGACAGAAAAATGGAGCAGAGATAATCAGCAACCATGACCCAAATGGCTCAATACAGTCAAACCCTCTACGCGTATACGCACAATGAACAAATAGTTGTGACCTAAAAGCCACGTGCTTGACCCTAAGACTAGCTGCAACACGTTTTTTTGTCCTATGATATTGTTATTATTTTATTTTATTTCAAGAAATTGTTTACTTCCGTTCCAACAGATAATCAAAATAACAATAACATTAGTATTGAGAAGAATTGAAAATGGGCGCATAACCAGAAAAAGTAAAAACACAAAATGGACGAACATCAACATTAACAAGTTTAGTGATAGTATAGTTCTCTTGCATTTATTAAAACAACAATTATGATCGAATCGAACTTTTCATATCTTTTGAAAATTAGTTCGGAATCACACAGCGCAAGTAATGCTGCACAGCGCCACCAACCTATATTCACAACCCGAACTGTCTAACGGTTGCACATTGGCATGGGTAATCTAAACGGTAAATCCATTCTTAAAGACAATGCACACTATTGGTAATTGTCAAAGACCAGTCTTCTCACTTAGTGTATCTCAACATATGCATAAAATAACAAACCTGTGAAAATTTGAGCTCAATTGGTCGTCGAAGTTGCGAGATATTAATGAAAGAAAAAACACCCTTGTCGCACTATGGTCACACGGAGTTGTGTGCTTTCAGATGCTTGATTTCGAGACCTCAAATTCTAAATCTGAGGTCTCGAAATCAAATTCGTGGACAATTACTTCTTTCTCGAAAACAAAACTACGTCACTTCAGAGGGAGCTGTTTCTCACAATGTTTTATACTATTAACCTCTCCCCATTACTTATTACCAAGAAAGTTTTTATGCTAATAATTATTTTGAGTAATTACCAATAGTGTCCACTGCCTTTAAGGCACTGGACACGTTTAGTATTTGGCAAAGACCAGTATTCTCACTTGGTGTATCCCAACAAATGCTTAAAATTTAAAACCTGCCAAATTTGGGCTCAATGGTCATCGAAGTTGCAAGAAAAAAATGAAAGACAAAACACACTTACGTTGCATTACGTTGTGTGCTTTCAGATGCACAATAAAATGCTTCAGCTGAAGTATATTTTTATTATTTGAGTGAGAAATCACCTCTTCCTCAAAAACTAAGTTACTTCAGAGGAAGCCATTTCTCACAATGTTTGATCATATCAACTGCTCTCCATTGCTCGTTACCAAGTAAGGTTTTTATGCTAACACTTATTTTGAGTAATTACCAATAGTGCCAGTGCCAGTGCCTTTGATGGCGTTGTATACGTTTGGTTCTTGGAATCGTTGTATCATTGTTTTATTGTCGTTGTATACAATATAATTAACCGGTGAAAATTGCATCTCAAAACATGGTAGCGTTTTTGAGATATTCCTGATCTCCGTACACAATCTGAGAAACGTTACCGCAGTTACGCTTCAAATGGGAGACATTTGGGGACGCTTGGTGGCAGCAGACTTACCAGGTAAAATCTCGGTAATGTGCGCATGCTCAGAACTACGTACACAATGGAAATTTACCTGGTAAGTCTGCTGCCACCTAGCGTTCCAAATCTGCCATTAGTTTGAGGAATTGGTTTGAGGATAACAAGCTATGTATCATTTTTTCTAATCAAAAAAGAAATAAATCATTATTTTAAAATGAGCTCTGTTAAGATTAATAATTGTTTTCTCCAGAAGACGATCATAGCATACTGATCGAAACTACGAGTTGAAACCAACGGTTCTATTTAGAACCATCCCAACTCATTAGAGATAGTCATTACATGGTGTTACCACAAACCTTTCCACCTTTCCGTGTCAGTGTTTAAAATAAATCCGTTATTCTCGATATCGAGAATTGATTGTTTTAATGTTTTCTCAAAGACTAAAGCATTTTGTGTAATAATATTTCAAGGGAAGTCTTTTAGCATTCCTTCTGTAAACCCTGTAACTTATTTGTAAATCTGTGAACTTTTAATTTTTGTTCTGTTCAGAAAGTGTCTAATGGCTTTAACTAATGCTGTTTTAACTGCACAACATAATCACTGATCATTTTTATAGCGCATACCCAAGTGGTGAAAAAGTGAATTAATTTATGGAAACAAGCAATTACCATAAAGACGGATCCGAGTGTATGTCTTGGGTGTGTTTAATACCTCCTCAAAATTGAAAGCAAAAAAAAAAAGCAAGGCAGGCAAACAAAATTAAATAATTAAATAAAATGTCTCTAAAAGGTGTGTCCAGGGAAGGGCTTTCCATCTAGTACATGATCGAAGTGTTTTCCATTAATTAAAACAAAAATTCACAAAGGAAAAAGGAGAAGGAAAAACACACACGATAATTTCAAATAAAACGTACAAAAAGTTCTGTTATAAAGGCATGGATACCTTTGTAATTGGCAAAGACCAGTATTCTCACTTGGAGTATCCCGACATATGCATAAAATAACAAACCTGTGAAAAATTGGGCTCAATGGGCCATCGATATTGCAAAAGAATAATGAAAGAAAAAACACCCTTGTTGCATTACTTTTTGTGTTTTCAGATGCATGATTAAAGGCTTCAGCTGAAGAATTTGATTATTTGAGTGAGAATTTACCTCTTTCTCAAAAAACTACGGTACTGAAGAGGGAGCCGTTTCTCACATTGTTTTATACTATCAACAGCTCCCCATTGCTCGTTAACAAGTAAGTTTTTGTGCTAACAATTCTTTTGAGTATTTACCAACAGTATTCATTGCCTTTAGAGGCCAATTAATAATTAGTACCAGACAAATTGAAGAGAAGAGGTGTTTTTAGACCCACTCAATCGAAATAAGCCCGGTATTAAAGCGCATAAAATCCCCGGCGAAGATTATAAGTTTTCGCTGTTTTCACCCGGGGTCACCCCAAAGTTGATGACATTTTCACAGGGATGGTTGTAGCCTGCGTGCATTTACCAACTTCAATGTTCACCATGGTCCACAGATCAAACGAAAGAAGAATAAGATTGAAAACTTGTGAATGTAAGCTGCACTCTCTCTAAATTTGTGTTAAAAAAACCCGATGTAATTTGGCATAAAACAAAATTGAGCAAGACATCAACAATTCAAAACAGGAAAGTTGCACATCCGAAGCACTATCCTAAATAATGTTGTAACTTGTAAGATAATGTTGCAGACTCCAATAATTGTTAGCATAAAAACTCAATTGGTAACGAGCAATGGAGAGCTGTTGATAGTATAAAACAGTGTGAGAAATGGCTCCCTCTATTAAGTAACGTAGTTTTCGAGAAAGAAGTAATTTTCAAATAATTTGATTTCGAGACCTCAGAATAAGATTTTGAGGTCCCGTAAACCAAACATCTGAAAGCACACAACTTCGTCTGACAAAGGTGTTTTTTCTTTCATTATTATCTCGCAATTTCGATTACTAATTGAGCTCAAATTTTCTTAGGTTTGTGATTTTATGCAACGTAGTTTTCGAGAAAGAAGTAATTTTCCGCTAAAATATTTGAATTTGGTTTCGAGACCTCAGAATTAGATTTTGAGGTCCCGTAAATCAAGCATCTGAAAGCACACACAACTTCGTGTGACAAGGGTGTTTTTTCTTTCATTATTACCTCGCAACTTCGACGACCAATTTTCACAGGTTTGTTATTCTGTGCATGAGATACATCAAGCGAGTAGCCTGATCTTTGATAACTACCAAAGGTGTCCATGCAGTGCCTTTAAAACACATTTTTTTTAAAGAAAAATTAAAATTATCAGATTTTTAGAACACACCAAAGATACAATAGGAGAGTGTGGTAAACACCGTGCCACATAAAACAAGCACCACATAAAATATAAAATTGTTGCATACATCATAAATAAAATACTTACAATTCAAAGCAAGCATAGGCGGAACTAATGCCAACAGTTTCATCAAATGCAACCACGAGTAACCCATCGATAGAACCAAATCCAAGCACTTATCAGGAAAGAAAACCGTACCTCGAGCTACCCAGTGTTCGACTGATCCCCACCAACTGCTTAACTACCACTTGTATTTACTACTTTGGTCCATAATGAGCCAAATAATATTGTTATCTGAAGGACAGTGTAGACGCGCATTACGTAATACTTTTGAGTTCAAACATTCAAGGCTATTTCATGCCAGGCAAACATCTATAGTTTTTTACAATTTGGTTATTGTAAATGTGGCGCGGCGCGTGGCTGTTGTGTGACCCTGTGTTAAACCTGTTTCTAGCTAATCGGGAAGATTACCAGGGGCCGGTGTCAGATGCAATTATGTCCGCCATGCAAAACCGTCCGCTCCGGACACTTTTGCATATGCAATCGTGTCCGGGGCTATGCAAAAACCGTCCGGTGGACATGTACATAAGCGAGCGCGGCGTGCATGCACTATACCTAAGTATATGCAGCATGAATACTCACGTATTTTACGATTGCAGCAAATACCCAACGGCCAAACATTTCCCATGTCATTCATGAAATGCACTTAGACTGTAAAAATAATGGCGAACATGTTCCGTCGACCAAGGACGTTTAATTTACTACAAGGACGGTTTTGCACGGGGCGGACACAACTGCATATGCAAATGTGTCCAGGCGGACACAATTGCATTATGCAGCCGCATCCGGGCGGACACGATTGCATATGCAAAACCATCCGGCAGACATTATTGCAAGTAGTTAAATTAGCTGCTCATTTTCTGAAATTGATTGAGAAAACCTATAGCTTTGTTTATTGGTTACTCCTTTAAACAATATTGTTTGTACTGTTTACATTGTTGTCAGCCGATTTCAACGTCTAATGTTCACCGCATGTTTAAGTGTATTTATTCGGCCTAAGATTTCAACAAACGGTATTAAAGACACTGGGCACTGGTCAAAGACAGTCTTCTCACAACTTATGCATAAAATAACAAACCTGTGAGAATTTGAGTTCAATTGGTCGGTGAAGTTGCGAGATAATAATGAAAGAAAATGCACCCTTATCACACGGAGTTGTGCAGCTTTCAGATGATCGATTTCGAGACCACGAAATCTATTTCTGAGGTCTCCAAATCAAATTCGTGGAAAATTACTTCTTTTTTGAAAACTATACGATACGTCTTTTCAGAGCGAGCCGTTTCTCACGTATTATACTATCAACCTCTCCCCATTATTCGTTACCAAGTAAGGTTTTATGCTAATAATTATTTTTTAGTAATTACCAATAATGTCCACTGCCTTTAAGCTTTAGTTTCTGCTTAGCAGATGCTTTGTGGGGGCCTTGGTTTATAAGATACAAAGAGAAAACAGAGATGCCTTGGAGAGAAAGAAAGAGAGAGAGTCCAAGAAAAAGTGAGTATTGATAACAACCGGACCCTGGGAATTCGGCAAGGACTTTTTGAAACCATTATCGACGGAAGGGTTACACAGGGGTCAATCCTGGGGCAGTTAGTGATGCGATTAGTACCCCACGAATTGTTGTACTCATCGGAAGTACGCAGTGCAATTTTTTGAGTGTTTTGGTTTGGTGATTTTTAAATGCATTTGGGTGGATTTCAAAAAGAATTAAGACTAGTCTTTTCTCGAGTTTTATAGTAGGATGAATAACTCGTCCTGGCCTAAGTCTGGTCCTTTTGTATTATCTCCTAGGACTGGAACTAAAAAGTTAGACTAGTCCAAAGTTCTTTGTGAACTCGACCCCTGGACACCTTTGGTAGTATTGTCACCAGTACTTTACGATAATAGCCAAGGAATGTTTTTGTTATGGCCATTGGAAGGCCATGGTGCAATTTTGGGGTCATTTTGTATTTGGTGGTTTTTAAATGCACTGGACACCTTTGGTAATTGTCAAAGACTAGTATTCTACGATAGTAGCACACGATTTTGTCTATATGGCCATCGGAAGGCCATGATGCAATTTTTAGGGTCATTTTGTATATTGGTGGTTTTTTTTAATGCACTGGACACCTTTAGTTTGGTAATGTTGTCAAAGACGAGTACTCTACAATATTGCCCCATGAATGTTGCTTATATTGTTGCCATCGGAAGGCCACAAGACATTATCGTTTGCCATTTTGTATTATGGTGGTTTCTAAATACAATGGACACCTTCGGTAATTGTCAAAGACCAGTATTCTAAGATTTTGCTATTATGGTCATCGGAAGGCCACGATGCAATTTTGTTCGTGTCATTTTGTATAGGTGGTTTTAAATACATGCACTCGACTGGCACCTTTTGGTAATTGACCAGTATTCTCACTTTATGTACCCCAACATAATAATGCATAGAATGATAAATCTGTGAACATTTTTACTAGATTGGTCATCGAAGTTTCAAAAGAACAATGAATTTTCAGTTGCCTAAAATGGCTTCAGGCCTAAAGTATTTTTTTTATTTGTTGTCAAACGTTACTTTATAGGGAGCCGTTTCTCGCAATATTTTATACTATCAACAGCTCTCCATTGCTCGTATCCAAGTAAGTTTTTACGCTAACAATTATTTTTTTAGTAATTACCAACAGTGTCCTTTAAGTCCGTACCTGACTGCGTGGGTTTTTCCTGGAATAACTAACTCTCTGGGGGTTTTCAGCCTCCCACACATCTAAAACTTTAACCTTCTTTCTCGTCTCGTCTCCATTGGGGTTTTATGGCTTGTAGAGTCCTTGGATTTACAACCTGAATAAATCACATGCAATTAAATGATGTCATGGTGTAAGGAGGTTGACACGACCCAGTACTTGACACTTTGAAGGACATCTGAAACCTTTGGCACCGAATTCACCAACCTACTTATTCTTACAGAGCCTTGTCCAAGGCTCTTGACGAACTGCGTGTACATGTGTACTATACCGCGCGCACGATACTGTGGGGTCGAAACGTGGCTTTTCGAGGTATCAACGAGGTTACAAAACGATTTGTATTTAAAACAAATACATACATATATGTTTTTTTTAACGAAATCAAAGAAGAACAAAATAATATACAGCTTTGCCAAGTTTAGACCGTCATTCCTTAGACGCTGTCTGCAACTATGTCATCAGCTCTACCAAACCAGTTTAGTTTGCAACCTTTAAATGCACTGGACACTATTGGTGATTACTCAAAACTATTTTTAGAATGTTAGCATAAAAACTTATAAGGTAACGAGAAATGGAGAGCTCTTGCTAGTACAATAATAGTGGCAATTTATAATGCGCCATGTCTGTCCTGGCGCAGGAGAGACGCCGAAGCCAGATTGCAAAGAGTATAGTTAAGCACAAAAATACGTTTTCAAATGGGTTTTGAAGCTGGAATATGTAGTGATTTGTCGGAGTTTAGGTGGGAGTTCGTTCCATAGTGATGGGCCAGAGTGTGAGAAGGAGCGGGCTCCCCATGAATGGCGTGTGTGTGGAATGTTTAGAAGTTTGGTGGACGATGATCTGAGCTGCCTGGGTGAGAAACGGCTCTCTATAGTAACGATGTAGTTTGAAGAAAGAGGTAATTTCTCACTCAAGTTTTGTTATGGGCATCTGAAAGCACAAATAATTTGCACAACAAGGGTGTTTTTTCTTCCACTATTTTCTTGCAACTTTGATGAACAATTGAGTCCAAATTTTCACAGATTTGTTATTTTATGCATATCTTGGGATACACCAAGTGAGAATACTGGGGTCGATTTTACACCAAGTGATAATACTGGGGTCGATTTTACACCAAGTGAGAATACTGGGGTCGATTTTTCACCAAGTGATAATACTGGGGTCGATTTTACACCAAGTGATAATACTGGGGTCGATTTTACACCAAGTGATAATACTGGGGTCGATTTTACACCAAGTAATAATACTGGGGTCGATTTTACACCAAGTGAGAATACTGGGGTCGATTTTACACCAAGTGAGAATACTGGGGTCGATTTTACACCAAGTGAGAATACTGGGGTCGATTTTACACCAAGTGAGAATACTGGGGTCGATTTTACACCAAGTGAGAATACTGGGGTCGATTTTACAAAGATAGTCCTAACTTAGCACCAGTCCTATATACTAAAAGAACCTTAATGCTAGTCCTAAGTTGGGACGAGTAACTCGTCCTAACTTGAGGTATAAGACTAGTCTTAACTCTCAGTGAAATCCATCCCTGGTCTATGACAATAACCAAAAGTGTACAGGGGTCGATTTCACAAAGAGTTAGCACTAACATGACTAGTCCTAGGAGATATTAAAAACTTAAGGCTAGTCCTAAGTTAGGAGGAGTAACTCGTCCTAACTCGAGATAAGACTAGCCTTAACTCTTTAGTGAAATCGACCCCACTGCCTTTAAGACAGGCAGATGCCGCAGTGAAACTTTACGTGCAAACTATATAGACCTCGGTTCCTTGCCCTTTCTCTATGGTGTCAACCATGCGATCCCGTATAATTATCAACACAAATTGCTCTCTTCGACTCAGTCTCCATCTGACATTTGAAATTCAAGATTGCGGCTGTATAATTATCTCTCCCGGATGTTTACCTGCAGAGGCTCTTGATTAGTTTGAACTTTTTAAAATTTCTTAAAGGCACTGGACACTATTTGGTAATTACTCCGAATAATTGTCAGCACAAAAAAAAATTACTTGGTATACGAGCAATGGAGAGCTGTTGATAGTATAAAACATTGTGAGAAATTGCTCCGAGTTACGTAGTTTTTTGGGAAAGAGGTAATTTCTCACTCAAATAATAAAAGACTTCAGCTGAAGCATTTTATTATGTAAAGTAAATGCAACAAGGGTGTTTTTTCTTTCATTATTCTCTTGCAACTTCGATGACCAGTTTGGCAAAATCTGTCAACGATTTTGTTATGTTATGCATATGTTGGAATACAACAAGCGAGAATACTGGTCTATGACCATTACCAAAGGTGTCCAGTGCCTTTAAAGTTGGTACAAATGCAGAGTTGTTGACTCGAGTTATGTGACTTGGACTCAAGTCGCTGTTTCTTTGACTTGTGACTTGACTGGTAACTTTCAGCATTGCCTTAAACACACCCCACCCCAGACAAGCCCAGATTCGGCTGCAGTGCGTCTAATCAAAACGTAAGTTTGAGTACATGGATGTTAATATTTGGATTACTTATTATAGGCCTATGACCCTACCTTTACGTAATTAAGATGGTCATCATAAAAAAATGGTTGCGATATTGAATGTTCAAATTTCCCTCGAGATAGATTGAAAAAGTGCCATTGAGGTTAACATTCGAATCTGAGGTAAACCATTGTGTCTTTCGATCATCAATTTATATCTAAAGGCACAACTTTAAAGGCACTGGGGTCGATTTCACAAAGAGTTAGGACTAGTCCTAGGAGATATACAAATTACATGGATAGTCCTAAGTTAGGACGAGTAACTGGTCCTAACTCGAGATAAGACTAGTCCTAACTCTTTGTGAAATCCACCCCTGGACACCTTTGGTAATTGTCAAAGACCAGTATTCGCATTTGGTGTATCTCAACAAATGAATCAAATAACAAACCTGTGAAAATTTGGACTCAATTGGTCATCGAAGTTTCAAGAGAATTATGAACGAAAAAACACCCTTGTTGATTAAACGGCAGTGAATATCCCAGGGACTGTGGGAACAACGTCACATGGTGTTGCCGAACAGCCATGGCTTGCCCAGGATGTGTAGGGCTTTATCAGGTTTCATCTTTTATCATTTTGATATACGATAGCGAATAATAAATGCTAAAATTTGATCCAGATTTAAAGGGAGGACTCTTGTCTTAAAGGGTCTATGTATATTTTGTAGGACACAAAACACAATGTCTACAGATTTACATTAAACTTACACAGTTTGGAGATAGCTTCTCTGAAAATATTACTTGCTGAGGTGCTGTAGTTTTTAAAAAAAATGAGTAAAACATGTCATGAAAATAATTTTCGTCTCAGTGATTATAAAACGAAAATTATTTTAGCATGTAAAAACGTGATTTCATGACATTGTTTTACTCATTTCTCAAAAACTGCAGCACCTCAGCAACTTATATTTTTAGGTACGCTTTCTACAATCATTATCTTCAAACAGTGTAAGATGTAAATCTGTGGACATTCTGTTTTAAAAAATAAAAAAGTATTAAAGCAGCTTGCAACCGTGCGATAATTTTATAGAATTTAAAAAAATCAAACAATTAGTTCACTTCAATTTTATGTAGTTATATGGAAAAATATAACAGTTTTTATCCCCCCAAAAGTCCCCCTGAGACGCGTTACGGTCAGAAAAGTTTCTCAACGCTCCAGATTTTCGGCAATAATCTCACAAACGCGACCACATTTTGAAGTTGAATGTTCACAGGTTAGTTTCACGGGTTTGTATCTACATTTATATAGGATTAAAGCCATTGGACACTTTCTGAACAGAAACAAAAAGTTCACAGATTTAAAAATAACTTACAGGGTTTACAGAAGGTAATGTTGAAAGACTTCACGTTAAACATTATTCTATGAAATGCTTTACTTTTGTGAGAAAACATTAAACAATTATCAATTCTCGCCATCGAGAATAACGGATTTATTTTAAACACTTATGTCATGACAAGGCGAAACGTGCGGAAACAAGGGTGGGTTTTCCCGTTATTTTCTCCTGACTCCGATGACCGATTGAGCCTTAATTTTCACAGGTTTGTTATTTTATATATAAGTTGTGATACACGAAGTGTGGGCCTTTGGACAATACTGTTTACCGATGTTGTGCGATTGCTTTAAAACAATCGAATTGTTCCAAAGGCCAAATGGTGTACGTTGCCATTGAGCGTCGTACGATTTAGATAGACAAGCATACTTTTTAGTTGACAAACACGTCAACACTGTAAGACAATTATTTGACCGATTAGAGTTGAGAACACATCGAAGGGGGTAAACAAAACTATTCGAACTAAACTTGACGTATTTTAAAATGTGTTTTTGCAAACTATAGATTCTTGAATAAAAAATGAAAACGAACCGACGCATTTGACCAAAAGACGACAACCCTATCTTTCTGAGGCGGTACTCGTTAAAGCAACAATAATAACACAAAATACATCAATTTATAAAGTACACCAAGTGAGGATAATCTACAATTGGTGTTCGCCTCTTAAAGGCAGTGGACACTATTGGTAATCACTCAAAATAATTATCAGCATAAAACCTCACTTGGTAACGAGTAATGGGGAGAGGTTAATAGTATAAAACATTGCGAGAAACGGCTCCCTCTGAAGTGCCATAGTTTTCACATATTTGTTATTTTATGCATACGTTGAGATACACCAACTGTGAAGGCTAGTCTTTGACAATTACCAATAGTGTCCACTGCCTTTAAGTATACTCGAGAATAGTACAACAAAACAAAATAACAATTAAACACGATAACTAAAAGGCATCCATAAGAGCAAAACCCGTCGCAAATCAGACTGTTGGAAATCAACTTCCAAACGCATTTTCATCGGCTACAATTTTAAATAATTCATATGAATATTTGATCCCCATTCTCACTTTTTATATGTTAGATGACCTACTTTAGAACGTGCCAGTTGATTGTACATTATTATTTGTTCTTTGCCACTAAATAGGAAAAAATGGTATAACATGTCCGTATCCTGCTTCACTTTTTCATTTGTTATGAATATAGTTGTTTCTAACTTATTCAAATGAGTGAAAAAGTAGTGGGCAGGATACGGAACTTTTTCAAGCGTAGTAGTAAACCCCCCATAACCTATACCTGTCGTACTGCACACCGTGCCACGCTCACAACAAACCGGCTAACGCAAAACAATAACTATTTATTCAAGTCCATGGTAGTCGATATAAACAAAATCCTACCTGACAGTGTCGATTATCAGAAACCCGGATCGATACTCAGCTAAAGTTGTCTGGATCAATGGATCAATACACAAATCCCGCTAGCAAATCGGTTCCTTTGTTCAAACAACAGTCCAATGAACCTGAAGGTAGCTCACTGTTCACACACCTGAGCGGCCGGTGAAAATCTCGACTCTCCACAGCTTAAAAAATTTCCAGCGTATCTCTCTTTTATAGGATTGGCAACCCGAAGAAGAAGCAGCGGCAGCAGCAACGATATATTGGCGGTTCAAATTGACTGTTTGCCGGCCGTGTACAAATGACTGCATCATTGTTATAGGCTCGTCCGTGACCCACGTTTTTAACCCGGTATCGCCTTCTCGTCAAGGTGACATTGATTGCTCAATATTATGATAAATGACTTCGCACCATCTGCCTGGCTGTCAGTGTACAGCAGCACGAAAAACAGCTGCTTCGTTTCCTTATACCGCTCCTGAGCGAATTGCGTACTTTACCTTCTCTGATTGGACAGAGGGCGACCACGTGGTTTACTCCCCTCTAATCTGGAGGCCAGCGCTTGTATGGTCTTTTTGGAAAGGCAAGTAAGTATTGTTTACGTGTGTATCTTTTGTGTTGAGCTGTGTGAACATGCAGCTCCCGTTACGGAGAGCTCACTGTTAAAACTACGAGGGGCTTTGACATGAAAAGTATTGCCCAAGTTCAACATAGGACAAGAGTGTAAGGTCACACGGAGGACAAGTACAACTACCCTATACATGTGATATATACCAAGCCTATAGGGGGAGAAGCGAGTATTAACCAAAGGTGTAGTCACTCTCTTTGTAAATTAAGTTGACAACGCCCAGAAGTGACATCAATGATTAGTGACTTATAATTTCAGCCACCGTCAACCTTCAAGGCACAACAGTACTGGGTTTGATTTTTAAAGACGGTACCCATTGGTACCTTGATGGGATCTTGTTTATTGCGTGTGAGTAGCGTCTTCTATGACCCTGAAGTGACGTTGCTTATATCCGAAATTGAGGAGAGAATAAACTATTTCGAATACTCCCATTTATTAAGAAGAAACGTCTTATCATCATTGATTCTTATATATCGTGTGTGTAATGCTTTTCTTTGCCATCTTTTGTTTAAATTTTCACTACAATTTTAGATTTCTGTGTTATGTATATTATATAAATGTTTACCCTTTTTACGAGCAAGGTCTGCGAGGGCACATCTTTTTTTATGACATTTTTTTTTTTTTTTCTTTTTTTCGTTTTGCCTTTTTACGCCTCTGCTTGTTTTTATAATATCTGTATTGTCCTAAGAATTGAAATAAAATAAGGAGAGGGATTTTTTGTTCCAGTTTCTAATGTACTCGACTAAAGTTTGAAGTGCACTATTCAGTCATTTCCTCCTACAGATGAAATTATTATTTCACGAATAGCTATTAGTCAATGAATGATAATTTAATGATGTTGATCATGATTGGGGTTTTATTAGGAGTAAAACATAACTTTGGTCATACTGTTTGCTGATAACAAAGTTAAAGTTGTACATGATTTGAATATATAGTTGGTTTGCGGTGTGTATCTACTTGCCAAATAGAGTTTGTTCTTGAAGAACTGTCTTTCTTTATTCTACTACCGCGGAGTAGTTATCGGATGTTCGGGAGACTTCTCATCAGTTCTGAAAAGAACTGCCCTGCTTTTTAACTACTACCCAGGCGGAAGGTATAGAAATTGGCTGGGACTAGCTTAAAGGATCGTAATTAACTGTACTACTGCGAAGTCAGTTCTTGAGTTGGTCTCAACGTTACGACTAGCTTACTCTAGTCATCGTCAGGAGACTTAAAGTTAAAGTTCGTTTTAGTGTATTTTAACAGTGTTACAGCGCAAACCTAGTTAACCTTGGCACCATAGGTTAAAAAGCACCGCAAATTTACCCTTACCGAATCACGTTGAAGTTGCCTTAGCTAAGCAACCTTTAAAAGCAGGTTTAGTTTAAGGCATTGCTGCTATTAAATATAGCCTTCACCAACAAGCTAAAGTTCATATTTCAATAAGGATTCCATGTGGAAGCTAAAACTTCTTTAGCCGTAATAAAGCATCTCTGAAATGGACACAGCTTGGCTGTAGCCTAAGCTAAGCCCAAAGCAAAGAAGCTGGAGAAAAGCAATGACTAACTATTTTGTTTGGCTTTGAGCGGTCGTTTCAGATTCTTCTATAGAGATTTTTCGGTAAAAATTTCATTCGATATAATAAAAAGCATCATGCAATCCAAGATGCGACTAAAAACTCGCATTGACGTCACAAATTTAAACAGCGCCCTCACCGAGGTCAAAGGAAGGCCTATCCGATTGGCTGAGAGTTGTGCTTGGCGCGTAAACACACGTGAATGTTTATAATTGTTTGATAGTAATTGTTTATAATTGTTTGCTTGGCCTCGTCAGAAAGGGCGACCCATGCAATGGAGCTCTCTTTTAGTGCCATATCACAAGTCCATGGAAAAGCAGACGTCTGTCAATTAGAAAGTTGCGGCAGTAAACTTTAAAAAATAAGTAAAGCCAGGTTCATACTTCCTTGTTCTTCATAAGTTTCTTGCGTCACATTTTACGAGGAAAAACGACGTTAGTTTCGCATCACATTCGCATTGGGTAGTACGAAACGTGCTTAAGAAGGAAAGGTATGAGGTGGGTTCCACCCTCTCTGTCCCATATAAAGGACTAGCTGCCGTAAATAAGACTGCATTACCGTGCAAGATGATCAGGTCATTGTATTTTATAAAAGAGTACACCTTCTTTTCCTTGCTTTGACGAAGTACATTCATGCGTGCGCACACGCACCTTTTTATTATTATTATAACGAAAGCCCAGCAGGTGTTTCGCACTTGATACGTATTCCAAGCTCGAACAGCCGAGAAACTCAAAACCCTCTCTCAATTGTCTGTGAAACCAATTCAATAAATTAAATTCAGCGTAAATATTGTGTGCAGCTAGTTTTGAAAGTTAGAGTGTTTTGAGGTTCGTCGCATGGGTCGATGTGACCCAGCTCTTGACCCCGGCTGACCCAGATCCGATGAACCGATTTCAACCCCCCCCCCCCCGTAAAAAAAATCTATAAAAAAAATCAAAGAATTGATTCTTGTAGATATTCATACAGAGCAGTGATTGTGTGAGATATTTAAAGGGATGACACACTACTTGGTTTTGGGAGGTAGTAAATCCGTTCATTTTTGTTTTTCTTCATTTTTCTTTATCATAGTTCGCCCCAAGCCAGTCTTGGTGTAGACCTTTAACACGCTGCCTCATCTTGGTCGTGTTCTTGGTATCGAATAACAATAATGCTTGTTAATAATCATCTTGCAATTAGGAACCAGACTAATTTGTTCTTCCAGCCTCGGTTTGGTGACATTGATATCATTGGGAGGACTTTGATAAGGCTGCACCTCTATGGGGGTGGGGGGTGGGCTACAAGAAGAACAGTTATTTTTAAGTTGAAAGAACCCAGGGGAGCTGAAGGTATGAACTGATATTCCTCTTAAAGGCAGTAGCCACTATTGGTAATTGTCAAAGACTAGCCTTCACAGTTGGTGTATCTTAACATATGCATAAAATAACAAACCTGTGAAAGTTTGAGCTCAATCGGGCATCGAACTTGCGAGATAATAATGAAAGAAAAAACACCCTTGTCACACGAAGTTGGGTGCGTTTAGATGGTTGATTTCGAGACCTCAAGTTCTAAACCTGAGGTCTCGAAATCAAATTCGTGGAAATTACTTCTTTCTCGAAAACTATGGCACTTCAGAGTGAGCCGTTTCTCACAATGTTTTTTACCATCAACCTCTCCCCATTACTCGTCACCAAAAAAGGATTTATGCTAATAAATGTTTTGAGTAATTACCAATAGTGTCCACTGCCTTTAAAACAATCTAGATTCTATGGTGGAGGAAAACATGCACCGCGCCAGGAGTTCCAAAGAGAGAGAATGCTAGTCTACTCCATACAAACCAACCAGTAAGTCTTAATTAATTTAGTCACGTTTTGACGCTGTCAAATATTAATTGTGTGTACGTGTTAATTTACGCGCCTTCACTTGCTGCAGTCTATGTGCCCAATTTACTAAAGCTGCCATGGTGAACTCGCAAGTGAAATACGTCAACGCTTCAGCAAATTTGCACGAAAAATTGCTATAATAGTAGCCACTGCAAGCAATGGTAATATGGGTTGTTCTTCAATATTGTACTCTTGCATCGGGGATAAAGAATATTGTACGCCTTGTCTCTGATATTTAAAGTTGACATCCTTCCGGCGGGGGGGGGGGGGGGGTCCTGCATTTTAGAATTGCCTTCCTCAACAATATTTTTTTTTTTTTAGTTTCCCTTTTCTGAATCGATTTAGGAGGGGGAAAACATTGAAAAGCACGACGACAGTGGCACTTTCGTAGTCCACGGGAAAATGCTCGAATCCTAAACGCAAGCTCCCAGAGTAAAATTAATACAAAATTGTTTCATACGATGATCCTGAATCACGCAGTTTGTCTTAATTCAAATGTCGAGGTATGGGAACTTAAAGGCAGTGGACACTATTGGTAATTGTCAGAGACCAGTTTTCTCACTTATCTCAACATATAATAATAAACCTGTGAAAATTTGAGCTCAGTTGGTCGTCGAGGTTGCGATATAATCATGAAAGAAAAAACACCTTGTCACACGAAGTTTTGTGCTTTCAGATGATTGATTTCGAGACCTCAAATTCTAAACTTGAGGTCTCGAAATCAAATTCGTGGAAAATTACTTCTTTCTCGAAAACTACGTCACTTCAGAGGGAGCCGTTGCTAACAATGTTTTTATACTATCAACCTTTCCCCGTTACTCGTTACCAAGTAAAGTTTTCTGGTAATAATTATTTTGAGTAATTACCAATAGTGTCCACTGCCTTTAACACCCCAGCTCAATCAAAAAGTTCGTTCAAAGGTTTTTGGAGTATCAATTTCTGTACATCGGTGTGTTCCCGGGGTGCATGTTTATGCAGGGTGAACCGAAACATGTTTTTCATGAAAACAATATTTTTCCCACGAGAAAAAAACAAGGCATTGTATTTCTTACACCCCGCAGAAATCACCCACGATATATATATATGGAAGATCACAGAGTCAAGGTCTAAACTATGAAAAGAAGAAGGCGTGGTTACGTGTTATTAATAGGGGGAAAGCGTCAGAAAAGATGTTATACTTTCTTTTCTTTTGTTTGTTTTCGGCATTGGACAATATTGCTGTATGTTTTCAATCAAGATCATATTTTCCAAAATGTGAAAGGTTAACTTAGAGTTATGCGGAGTGAACTTTATTCGACCGCATGTAATAATTAGAGTGCAGGTGAGTTGGAATGATTTGTTTACAGGGTCCGATTTCATAGAGCTGCTTAAAAAAAAATCTACAAAAAAAATCACAACAAAATTGACCTGTCAAAATACCATGTCATGCGTGCTGGTATCCAGCTCGTTTTCTCTTAGCAGAAAACTGTTCAGTCATACTTTTATGCTTTAATATGCAGCTGAATCCGCACGTAATAGTTAGAGTGCATGTGAAATGGTATGGTTTGTTTACAGGGTCCGATTTCATAGCTTATAACAAAATCTAAGCACGACAAAATTATGCTGAACAATATCAAGTTAACCTGCCAAAATACCATGTCATGCGTGCTATTTGTGACTGGTATCCTGCTTGTTTTTGCTTAGCAGAAGACTGTTAAAGACACTGGACACTATTGGTAATTGTCAAAGACCAGTTCTCATTTGGTGTATCTCAACATATGCATAAAATAACAGGCCTGTGAAAATTTGAACTCAATTGGTCGTCGAAGTTGCGAGATAATATTGGAAGAAAAAACACCCTTGTCACACGGAGTTGTGTGCTTTTCGATGCTTGATTCCAGAACCTCAACATCTTATTCTGAGGTCTCGCAATCAAATTCAAATATTTTGGTGGTGTGGAAAATAACTTCTTTCTCGAAAACTATACGTTACTTCAGAGTGAGCCGTTTTGCACAACGATTTATACTATCAACCTCTCCCCATTGCTCGTTACCAAGTAAGGTTTTATGCTAACAATTATTTTGAGTAATTACCAATAGTGTCCACTGCCTTTAAAGCATCTGTATACGTTTAGTAATGACTCTGAAAATTACCGGCCAAAAAAAAACCTTATGTGGTAAGAAGGACATCAGCTTTGGATAATGCATATTGAGAAACATTTCACTTCGATGTATTATACGGTTATGGAAAGAAGATATGACTTTTTATCCAATAACATTTGAATAAATAATAATAATAATAATAATAATAATAATAATAATAATAATAATAATAATAATAATAATAATAATAATAATAATAATAATAATAATAATAATAATAATAATAATAATAATAATAACGAGGTCTTATAGAGCGCACAAACCCACAAAAGTGCTCAGGGCGCTATTGCAGAGAAAATTCAAACAAAAATAACAAAGAACATATTAAATACAAACGAATGGATCTACTGACATGAGGTGTGTTTTGAGGGATGTTTTGAAAGAGCGAATGGGAGTGAATGGAAGTGGATGTTTTGAATAAAAGAAGCGTTACCGCGGTAACGTTTCTCATATTGTCTATTCCTATATTGGGAAACTTCTTCCTGTGGGGCCATTTGCTCAGGAGTTCCGGCGATACCTCAAAAACGCGACCACCTTTTAGGGTTTAGGCCTATTTGGTGGTTTATTACCTGATAATATATTTTTGTTTTAAAAAAAAATTGACTTTCGAATTTTGCTGTTGAAACATTTACTAATATGAGTAGCTTTATAGCCATGCATCTTAATGATGATAACAACGTCCCAATAGACCCTTCCCATGAAATATGTAAATTGCACATAGCGCGTGCGCACTAACGTTTTGGTTGGCAAAATGAGGGAACATAGCGCTGTTTTGTACACGGCTAATGGGTGCGTGACGCAGACGCGATTGCGCGTCTGCTTAGTGCACATCTCTATGGTGTTTGCCAACCAACAGGGTCTGTACGCATGCGTGAATGTAATTAGCATATTTCATGGGAAGGGTCCATTGCTGTTTCCAACTTTTCAGTTGAACTCTTAAACCCCAATGTAAAGTGCGTTGTGCGACAGAAGTACACAGCACAAAGCCCCGTAAATAGTTCATGACAAAGCGGCCAAGGTACGTACCACGAACCCACGACGTCAACAAGATCATGGACAGTTTGAAAACATTAACCCAGAAAAAATAATCGATTTTGCCATCTCTGTAAATACGGTTATTACTGATTATTTATTAGACCACAATAAACTAAATGGTTTGTCGGAAAAGATAAAAAATAATGATAAGGCATGGACTTAGAATGCACTTTGTTGCGAAAGAGCATAAAGGGAGACTGTATTTTGTTTAGGTGAAAAGTAAAATTACACCCTTCCATCTTGGCCAAGTTTCATAAAGCTGTTTTAAGCAGAAATAGGATGCCTCCATAGTTTATTTACGTGTTCTCTGCCTTGTAAAAGAGCCCTGTTTTGGGGTTACTTCTATATAAATAATATAAGTAAATTATAAAAAATAAATTCTAGTTGGTATGACACTGCTCTAGAACTGCAATGGTCGTGGGTTCGAATCCCACCCAAGTAATATGCATATGATTATTTTGTTCACATAACGCGGGAAAGTACCGAGTATACAGTGCTAACACACATCAGTGTATATTGGTAAAACCAAATGGAATATTTTTTATCCCCGATGCAAATTTAAAGAAACGTGCAGAATTGGTACGAAACAAAAATCGTGAAGATCGCAGATTTATATAAAACTTACACGGTCTAACGATGATGGTAGTAGAAAACATCCCTTGAAATTTTCTGTCTGAAATGTCAAATTTGGTGAGGAATAAATAATCAAACTTCGCGTTTGGAGTTTACCTTCCAGTGAGCGTTTTATTGATTTTTGTTTTATCGATGGAATGCACAATTTGTAATCGGTTTTTCACTATTCTCTCGTGACCCAAAATGGCCGATCGATCTCAAACTTCTACAGGTTTGTCAGTTTATGTATATGGTGGATCACATAAAGTGCTTACACTGCCAGCAACTTTTTTTTTACTAGCAAAACCAATTCGGTAATGTTCTTTTAACATCTTTTATAAATATTATGGCTTTGTGTGTTTCATGAAGCATGGAAATACAATGCGAGTATGAATTGAATTGAAAGAGCCTTGTGACAAGGCTAGGAAACATGTGACTACGGCACCTCCCATGGAAGAGAAAAATGCAGGTAAAGAGAAACAGAAACTGAAAGGGGGTGAATATGTCGAGTTGGGGTTCACCCAGAGGTGACGTTGTGTTACGAAACGTTCAACTACTACGAACCTCAGATTGACTATATTTAAAGTGTATAATTGACATGGTTTACCGAAAGGTCGATTTGAAAGTAGGTCTGATGTGTACTGCTGAGTTTCTATCTGCAGGAGGGAGGCGTGAATCTCTCTTTTTTTTCTTCTTCTTCTTCTTGGCAAGACCAAGCTGCTGTTCCGAGACCTATTTCGTGGTTGGTTGATTCTGGGAATGACGTAGGCAGAAAGAAACTACCATGTGTGAACCTCTCAAAAGCCAAGGCTTTACCCAATTCTAAGTTTTGCCCTTCTGATTTGTTAATAATTTTGGTCACTGTTAACAACTGTCACTGTATGATCCACCAATTATGTATTTTATTATGTGATGGTAATAACGAAATAAATGTTTTATCTTTTGTGGGAGTGGTGGCTCTGAAAAAAAGCCGGGCGTGGTCTCGACGTTTCGAACAGTATACTCCGCTCGTATCGGGCATTCTATACTTCATTCTCCTATAATGTAGATATATGTGAGCTACGTGATATGAGAACTCTTAGGTAGGGGGCGACACAGGTGTTGAATGTTCGAAATGTTAACTGAGATAAAGCATAAACAACAAGAACGGGTAATACATTATTTGTTTTGCTTTCTCTGCCCATTTCTTGTTGTGTCTCAGTTTACCCCGCTACATGTCCCCACTGTTTTGCCCACTGTGTCGTACGCCCACACATATACGTTACGTGACATACGTGATATGGGGATTGTTTGGTTGAAGAGCACACAAAGGTTGAATATTCCGAACTGAGATAAAAACCTATAACTTACACAATTAGGTAATACATATTTGTTTTGCTTTCTCTGTCCACATTTTGTTTCTTCTCACTGTACTATAGTCCCCACTGTTTGGCTCATGTCCCCTGCAGCTGATTTCACTGAACGCTAGGATTAATCCTATATCGAGTTGAGACGAGTTACCTCGTCCTACTTTAAGGCCCGGTCACACAGGCCCCGATAACGATAACGAACACGAAAACGAGTACGAGTACGATAACAATGCATGCCCTCCCGATTGGTTGAATTGCTCCACGCAGAATACGCCCACGCTTATTCAACCAATCGATGGCGTGTATGTTTATCGTTCTCTTTATCGTTTTCGTTCTCGTTTTCGTTTTTGTAATCGGGGCCTGTGTGACCGGGCCTTTAGAATGTTTACTCGCGTCCTCAGATCAATCGTAAGTAAGGAAGAGTTTGGTGAAATTGACGGCAGGTCTAGTACGCCTATTCCCATTCACGTTTGTGGTTTGTGTAACTCGTGAGGTGTTGAATCGTTGAAATAACAAGCAATTATAGATTCGTGTTTCTGCTGACGATTCCCGAAAATAAAAAATTAAATAACCTCACACTTCTTGGAAGCTCGAAAACATGAAATTCAAGGAAAGGTAACAAAGATTAGGTTTACTGACTCCCGTCTAACTCGACACCTGTGTAGTTCATTTTTGTTTGACACCGTAATATGAACACTAAGGAAGCCCCCCCCCCCATCCCCCTCCTCCTAACGAAACTGCCCGTGTTATATTGTTAATTGGCAATAAAAACAACTTCACTTCTTGTGACGTCAATTTCTGGAAAGTTTGTGGGTAGCAAAGTGTACGATGGCCAAACCGCACTTATGTATGCAGCGTCTCCGGGTTGTGTGGTTTGACATTCTACTGTTATGTATTGTTTATGGTTACTATATTTTAAAGTCACCTGGAAATAGAATTTGTACTTTTTCAAACATAAAAGAGTACATGTTTAGTAATAATAAAACAATTTTTTTTAGTAATTGTTTTTCACGATTTATATGTTTAAAAAATAGTTAAAGTTGTTTGGGGGTTGACTCCGCCTGTCCCTTTTGTGACGTCAATCGAGGCAGACTTTGCCTTGATGCGTAGAGTAAACACACGTGCACAGTACATGCAAATACAAGTCATTGAGTTTGTACGTTTCGATAAAGTTGTTTTCTTGCATTTGTATTGCTGCTGGATGCAGCAAAAGATGGGGTCAGTCTGCATGGCTGGTCAGACTCACAAGAGCAATAGTGCTATTGGTCCGGTCCGACGTCTTTTTCAGCACTGTGCAGCATTTTCTCTTCAAATATCGCGCCTCGATTGACGTCGTCACGAACAACGCCCTCTCGGTCGGGGTGTACTCTTAAATTTGTAAATAAGATAATAACTAATTTTTTAGAACCTTACTTAACTGTTTAATCACATTCCACTCAACAAAACACATATATCAGTGACAAAAGCTTTATTTTGACAAAATACCACTTCCAGGTGACTTTAGAGTGCAGGAAGGCACTGGACACTAGTGGCAATTACTCAAAATAATTATTAGCATAAAACATTACTTGGTAACAAGCAATGGAGAGCTGCTGATTGTATAAAACATTGTGAGAAACGGCTTCCTCTGAAGTAACGTAGTAACGTTGAGAAGGAGGTAATTTTTCTTTTAATCTATGAAGCCTTTTTAAGGCACTTAAAATCACGCACTTACTGTGCAACAAGGGTGCCTCCGTTTTTCTTTCGGTGATCCATTGAGCCAACATTTTCACTGGTATGTTATTTTATGCATATGGGGTCAAAATTTTGACTCCCATAAATGGCCGACCATGTTAGTTCGCACAGTAGAAGGAAAACCACGCAATTTCGAGGCAAACTTGTGTGGATCATTGTATTCTACTTTTAAAACATCTTTCCAACCATATGCATTTTATAAAAAAACGGTTACAAACGCTTTTGTTTTGACCAACTCGTCCGATCCAAGGCAACGTGTTCCTTTAAGTTGAATAGGACGAGTATCTCGTCCTTATACCTAAACTCGAGATAAGATCAGTCTTAAAGACAGTGGACACTATTGGTAATTACTCAAAATATTTATTAGCATAAAACCTTACTTGGTAACAAGTAATGGAGAGAGGTTGGTAGTATAAAACATTGTGAGAAACGGCTCCCTCTGAAGTGGAGTAGTTTTCGAGTAAGAAGTAGTTTTCCACGAATTTGATTTCGAGACCTCAAGTTTAGAACTTGAGGTCTCGAAATCAAGCATATGAAAGCACACAACTTCGTGTGACAATGGTGTTTTTTTCTTTCATTATTATCTCCCAACTTCGATGACCGATCGAGCTCACATTTTCACAGGTTTGTTATTTTATGCATATGTTGAGATACACCAACTGTGAAGGCTAATCTTTGACAATTACCAATTGTGTCCACTGCCTTTAACTCTTTGTGAAATACACCTCTGGACATGTAAACAACACACTTGAGTAAAAACAGATCGTTGAAAAGAAGCCACCACAAAAACATACCCTCTTAACCTATGGAAAAAAAACCTTGCCAGCATGTGCTCTCAAAGTACCACAGGGGCATTGCAACCAAACATACATGTCACTGCAGGGTTTTAAACGCCTATTTACTGAGTATACATTGTCCATTTACCCATCGGTACAAGGGTAAGAGTTAAACTTATCAGTTACCCGTTGTTTTTCACTTAAATGTGACCAGTGATTTCACAGATTGGTTGAACATGCTTGCCGTGCAATGTGTCAGTTTTACTCAAGCTTGCCGTGCAATGTGTCAGTTTTACTCATCTGTTTTAAATGAACTTTTGAACTTTTGAACTTTTGAAAAGAACAGTAGAATTTCATTTCTGAATGGCCATTACCCACGCAAAATTTGATAATAAAGTTTCCCATTATAATCCCCGTTGTTTTTCACTGACTACTGATTTCACAGGTTCGTTGATAAAGCTTGTTATAGGCAATGTGGCAGTTTTACTCATCTGTTTTTAATGAACTATTGAACTTTTGAACTCTTGAACTCTTGAAAAGAACAGTAGAATTTTCCAGGTTTTTTTTCCCACTTAAATGTGACTAGTGGTTTCATCGGTTGGTTGATGAAGCTTGCTGTGCATTGTGTCAGTTTTTCACTTCTGTTTTAAATAACTACTAGTGAACTTTTGAACTTTTGAAAATAACAGTAAAATTTCATTTCTGAATGGCCATTACTTCCCTAGCATTACCCACGCAAAATTTGATAACAAAGCCGTAAAGCAACCAGCGTGAAAAGAACCCAGGCAGATAAAGGAGTTAGGTGGCAAAAGAATATTGTTCAGGATTACTGAGTCTTTGTTGTTGGTGTTGTTGTCTGCTGTAAAACGTGGGGAAATGCACAAAGAATGTGGATTTAGGCGTTTTTTCATTCGGGACTTCCAGGTAAATCTGGGGATTGTTTACACACAATGGGTGCTATGCTAAAAATGTAAATGGCTGAAAAGTTCTATTGTGTTCAGCATAATATATAAATTATGAAATATTATTTTAAAATTCATCTCGGGAATTCAATTGCTCCTGGGGTTTTTTCGCTGAGAAAGTATTAGAATGATACGAAACCTACATTAAGGCTCACACAGCACAATTTCTCCTGATGTGCTTCAAAAAAAGGCAGTGAAACCACTCAAAATAATTATTAGCATAAAACCTCACTTGGTAACGAGTAATGGGGAGAGATTGATAGTATCAAACATTGTGAGAAAGGCTCCCCCTGAAGTGACGTACTTTTCGAGAAAGAAGTCATTTTCCACGAATTTGATTTCGAGACCTCAGATTTAGAACTTGACGTCTCGAAATCAACCTTTTAAACGCATACAATTTCGTGTGACAATGGTGTTTTTTCTTTCATTATTATCTCACAACTTCAATGACCGATTGAGCTCAAATTTTCACAGGTTTGTTATTTTATGCATATGTTGAGATACACCAACTGTGAAGGCTAGTCTTTGACAAATACCAATAGCGTCCAGTGTCTTTAAATGTTTTTTAAAGTGGAGCCCCAAGGTTAAGATTCAGTTTTGGAATCCACTCATTTTCTAATAAATAAAAGTCATTATGATAGTAGTAACACATAACAAGTATCTTCCTTGCATTAAAATGATGTAAAATGCCACTTTATCTCAAACCCTTCAAGTAAACTTTTTCACGCAAAAACAACATTGTTCGACGACGCCACATGTATAAATATGATATGTACATGTTTTGTAAAGAGAATTGTCAGTTCTGTCCTGAATTTTGATGATGTATTGAACCAAAACGGCATTGAATTTGACCTTTTGAGTGGTGCAGATACTATTATTTGAAATGGATACAGACCCATTCGTTTTTTATGCCAAATGACGTCATGATCCAAATGTCGCTCTACTAAGAGTATCAAATATGACATTTTAAACATTAAGATTAGAAACAATTTTTCTCAATTTCCTAATGATACTATATACTGGAAAATGAATGGATTACAAAACTGAATTTGACCTCGGGCACAAGTCTTTAAAGGACTAATATACATGCTCAGTCGCAGTCATTCCATTGAGAAACGTTAGAATTGTGTGAAACTGATATTATTGAGTCTATGGTTATCAAACTTGCCAATTGGGGCCAATTTCATAGATCTGCTTAAGCAAAAAAATTTGTTTAAGCACGAAAATAGCTGGCTTTTTTTTATACATGTTACTGGCCAAAATTTCATGCCATGTACATTGCTTGAGACTGGTATTTAGCTATTGTTTACTTATAGGCCATGGGCCGAAGGGCAAAAAGTCCTCTAGAAATAGGAAAATGCTGCAGCCCCAGGGGTGAAGGGGAGATCTATACATCAAAATGTAGGGAATGGTGTCCTCTTTAAGAAAAACAATGTTCTCAAAAAAATACTGGTTCGCAAGCGAGAAATCCAAGATGGCGGCTAAAACTCAAGATGGCGGCTATTTATTTGTAGAAATGTGTAAGAAACACCCTAAAGTGAACAGCCTTTATACAAAAAGTTGTCCTGTTGCATAGAAATTATGATTTGGAAGGATTTCACAAAACATGAAAAGTTCCCGTTTACAAAATGGGTGCCATTTTTTTGTTAAATAGCGCATTTTTAGCAAAAAGTCATTAATTTACTATAAATACAGTCATTACATGCACAACTTTTGCATGCTGTGAAGAAACTTTGTTGAGCCGAGTATAAAGTCATTAGTTTTCCCTAACTGGCATACATGAACTAGTTTTATATGCTTTGAAAAACCAGAAATGGGGGGGGGGGGGTGGATAATGTGCCCCCTTTAGTCTGGGTTAGCCACGCCCACCAAAAATTTCAAACATCACAATTACAAATGTACACGTCTCCTGCAATATTATGAAGGGGTAAATATTTTGTGAATTGCATAATTATTTTTTACAGTATGTACAGGTAAATGTAGATCATGGAAGTTACTCCAGTGTCTGTGCCCCCCCTTCCCTGACAGAGACTTTTTTAGAAGGAACCGCTGGCATAAATATGGAACATTTTAATAATATGGCGTTTTTTCACTTTAATGATTTAGCTATTATAAGGGAAGGTCGAATAGAAGTCATGGCTGACAAGAAAGAAAACCTGAACTAGCGCCCTGACTAGCCCAGCACAATTTTAAAGGGCAAGTTTATTCTCTAAGCCATCTACGTGTTTGGAAAAGAAGAGTGAAATCATAATTTGAATTATACATGTAGGAATGACAGTGAAGCCACATAGACAGTTCTATTTGTAATTTTCACAAGACACAGGTGCGTCAAACAACTTTGTTAGTGTATGTAAAGGCCTAAAGACAAATATAAAAAGTAAAACCGGTACATACTCCGGTGTTTCAGATATCTGTAATAGTTAAGACGTAATCATTGTAAAACAAAGAGCACTTTTATGGAACAGGCTATTCTAAAACAATTGGAGGCTTATTTTTGTTGTAAACAAACATTTGGACTGGAGAGAGGGAAGGGCGTTGGATAATTGGTCGGGGGGGGGGGGAGAAAGGTGTGGTGAGGAACAGCATGCATCTTCCATGAAGTTTCCCATATGTATGGTTTGCCTAGAAGCATTCCAAGTGAGATGCTGTAGTTTCTCATAACGTGTGAAATGTCATATCTGTGTTAAATCATAATTATTATTACGTACAATTTAATGCCGGCATGTTATATGTTTGTGCAAGGCATTAGTTATTACACAACGCCTCATTTATATGACTTGGAAGGGGCAGATGGTTGAGTTTAATGGAGGGGGTGGGGGTTGAGGGGGGGGGGAAGACACAGGTTTGCTCAAACAGTCTCCAGTCAATTAACGTTGTGTAGACTTGTGTGCAGGAAATTTGAAAGTTTTCAATTCTTCCGTATGTGTTGGACTCTAGGTGAAAGGTGATGGACATTCGTGTTTATATGTTGGGTTAATGTCTCACCCCTTTCACTTGAGTCTTGTTTCTCTATGTGTTTATTCAGCCAAGTATTGCTAGTATCTTGAGCCAGTCTTTTTCTATAGGGTCTGGCAATCTAGATCGTATAATTTGTTCATGTCAACCGTGGGCCAGAAGTGGTGGGGCTGGGAAGAGTTTTTTGAGATTCATAAGCATTTCCTTCCAAGAGGTGCCAGTGTTTAAGGAGAGACCGTTTTAGAGTGCAATGATGGATCTGTGCAAAGTATGACAGGATGAAGACGAGTGGGGGATTAGATATAGTCTGTTGTTTTAAATAAGGTGAGGCAGCCAACATTGAGTTCCGGTGGTCTTCGTTTACTTTAAGTGTGAAGCGGGTTAATTCTCCGTATTGTAGCCAGTTCCGACAGTTTGGTCTTGAAGAAATTAGCCTTCTCCTCAAAGTCTTTTGAGTGTGTACATATAACGTTTGTATCTTGTTGGTTCACCCTTAATAACGCTGCCAAATACTGATTTAGGGTGTGCTGAATCTCGAGCAAGATATTGGAATGTGTTTGCTTCTTGTGTAGCTACTCGAGTATCCAGTTTCCCTTCTTTTTGAAAACGTTCTCCTTTGTAAAGGACGAAGTTTAAAAAGGTAGTTTGTTGTTCAGATATCTTCAAGACGAATATCAATGTTGGATGCAAGTGGTTGAGCGTCCTAATGAAATCCTCCGCCCTGCTTCGGTTGCCATTGCAAATGATTAGAACATCATCTCTATTATCTCATATAGGACACTATTTCGGGGTTGTTCGGGAGAATTGTTTCTTTTCTCTTCTTCAGCAGTGGGGGTTGAGAAACTTGAATATTTCCTTGGATATTATCCATTCTTTTAACAGATTAGTTACGGCCTGGTAGACCGCAGCTGTGATTTCACTTGTTAAATCGTCGTCAACCAACTTATAGTGCGGCCCAGATAGTTGCCTAGTCCCCTCGTGTATATAGTCTGATTTATTGATAATGCAAATACCCCATGCTTTGTCAAATGGTTTTATGGAAATTGTTGTTTTGTTTGACTTTGACGTCTGCTTTAGTCAATTTGTCACACATTTTTAATTTTTGCTTTGGACATCTCCTTCAGTGTACCTTCAATGTACGATTCTAGGTATGTGTTAAAGATGACTTGAATTGAAGATTCCGTATTGATGACGAAGGGTTATATTAGGCTCTGCCTTTGTTTCCCCGCCATTAAAACGCTTAGTCTCAGTCATTTTTCTGAATAGCAGTTTCGAATGGCGTCGGATGGTAGACCGTTTGGGAATGAAGTTCAAACCACGCAAAAATACGATTAGCTCAATATCTGTAAAATGTGTGTCTGACAGATTTTCTACAAATTGCTGACTTTTTGCTTTTTGCTTAAGAATATCTAACCTCTCCATTCTCTTGTTGGTTTTGGATATAAATGTTTCTGGAGAGGATAGATATAACATCTTCCTTCAACTGAAACCCATAACCAATTTGCCTCCAGTAAAACGTTGGTAGACCTATATGTAATAAACACATGATGTATGTACGTCTTACCCGTACAAATGTTTCTTTTCTAGGTCAATTCCATGGCAGCTTTCTTCTCTAAACCATCTAACTTTTTCCATGTACTTACACATTCAATAACTTTATCCCAAGAAGTCTTTAAATGCAATAACAGGTTCAAATTCTTCTTTTGTAACACGACAAACACCCACTGCATTAATTCCCTCCATTGCATGCACTGTCTGACATCTGTGTTGTTACACAAACAAACTAACAATCTCACACTCGTTCCCATGGGTAGTGAGTTTATGTGTACTAAAGTCCCATAGCACCATTTTCGTGATATTTGGGAACAAGGTTGTAACTCCAATAATTTTGCCTCCAAAGGGGGCTTAGAAAATCGCCTTTTTTGAGGAACCAAACCAAACTTTGAACTTGAACATTGTAAATTATTTATTATGAATACCTTCTCTATGATATTATGAACTCAAACCTTCTTCACCCCTGACCCTGCAGCATTTTGACAGAATAAATGGCTTGGGCCCATGGCCTATTAGCATAACAATTCAGTGGAGTCTTGGCCGATAATCTGATTTTACTAAGCAAGGAATTTTTTGCTTAAGCAGCTCTATGAAATTGGGCCCAGGTGTTACCATTCGAATTTGTTTGTCTCAATCTAATTAGATGATTTGGTTTTAGAGATCAATACCTACGTAAGCCCGAGAAGCGAATTATTAAATGAAAAGCACTCAGTAACGACGTAAAAGTAACAGAAAACAGTGACGAGATGTGGAGCGAAAAGTTAAAAATATTATTATAATAATAATATCGAAGTCTTATATAGCGCACGCATCTACCAAACAAGGTACTCAAGGCGCTGAGTATATACAAACTTTCAGAAAGATAGGTTATTGCAGTGATGAATTCTGAGACCCAATTATTTAGCACCTTATTAGGGTTTACAAGGAGCTACGGCGCATTAAGCAGCCACAACCAGGAACACCGGGGCGAACCCCTTCTCTTTTCGATAAGTGCACTGGGTTCTTTTACATGCGTTACACAACACATGGGACCAACGGCTTTACGTCCCATCCGAAGGACGAAGCAATGGTTAAGTGTCTTGCTCAAGGACACAAGTGTCACAGCTAGGGTTAATAGTTAGAAACTTGAACCCAGGCTTAAAACATTATTTTTGAGATATGGAAACATTCAATGGGAGAGATTCTGTGTACTGCTTGGTGCTTTAAAGGGAAGGTACACGTTTGGTAACTGTCAAAGACCAGTCTTCTCACTTGAAGTATCCCAACATATGCATAAAATAACAAAACTGTGAAAATTTGAGCTAAGTTGGTCATCGAAGTTGGGAGAAAATGATGAGAGAAAATAAAAACTTGTTAGACGAATTTGTGTGCTTTCAGATAGGAATAAAAGACTTCCGGCTAGAAGTATTATTTGAGTGAGAAATTACCTCTTTCTCAAAATCTTTGCTACTTCAGAGGGAGCCGTTTCTCAAAATGTTTTAAACTATCAACGGCTTTTCAATGCTCGTTACCAAGTCAGTTTTTAAGTTAATATTAGTTGTTTTGAGTAAGTACCAAACGTGTACATTCCCTTTAATTACAGAGATTTTCTTGTCATTTATCGAGGGGCTGGTTCGATTGTAGATTACTCCTAGCTCGCTTGGCAATCAGCCAATAGGTCGATATATACATGAACGTGTGTTGTGTAAACTACCAGCTGTTTATATTATTCACATGGACGGTAAACAAATACATTATACATCATGAATCAAGTATCAAGAACCCACAGCTTGACATACACGTTTGAAAAACAATTTCCGTCCCACAAACCCATTGCCATTAATCGTTTTTTTTTTCTTTTTTTTCTTCAGTGGTGAGGTCCTCCTGCGGCCTGATTGCGTTTATCGGGACGGGGGTAGCTCCAGCCCCCATGCACTGTTTGAGCAGTACTTACAGATTTGCAACCCCCTAAGTAGATGACATCAACAGTGTTGTATCCTAATGAGTTTTGACAGGTCAAACGAGTCGACATAAAAGGGTAGCCGGGTGTGCTTAGATTGATATCAGCAGATACACGCGACTTGATTGTGAAGGGCCCCCTTCGAGAGATCGCACTGAACTTCTGCTGAACCCTGGAGTTCGAGTACTAACTATTATGACAGGCCTGGTGCATCCAGCCTGGTTACCCGATATCGTTACGTATAACGTAGATATGAACTATTAAAGGCAGTGGACACTATTGGTAATTACTCAAAATAATTATTGGCACAGAACCTTTCTTGGTGACGAGTGATGGGGAGAGGTTGATGGTATAAAACATTGTGAGAGACGGCTCCCTATGAAGTGCCATAGTTTAAAGAAGTATTTTTCCACGAATTTGATCTCGAGACCTCAGATTTAGAACCTGAGGTCTCGAAATTAACCATATAAACGCACACAACTTTGTGTGACAATGGTGTTTTTTCATTCATTATTATCTCGCAAATTCGATGACCGATTGAGCTCAAATTTTCACAGGTTGGTTATTTTATGCATACTTTGATATACACCAACTGTGAAGGCTAGTCTTTGACAATTACCAATAGTGTCCACTACCTTTAAACCATTCAAGTCAAATTGTCCTGCTAAAAATGTGATCAATTAGTGAAAGATTTGTATACGCTAAATCCTGCTCTACGGGTACAGTTCAATTTATTTTATCCCACTCACGTAAGCTCGTTTACGCCTGCGACCGTGAACTTTCTATTGTCCTTGTTTTGTTTATACGCTTACTTTTTTGCAACAGCTTTCTGCGGTTTTGTACACGTTTTCCAACTGTGGAGTGTGAACCTTTCCCGAACCGTGGACCTTCTGTTGTCCTCTTTTGTGATAGTTCCCCGGTTTGAATGTGTATACATACTTACAGTCACATGAATTTACATATCTGAACATTTGATTTCTTGAAGACAGCTAGCAGCGATGCCGAATTGTAACAATATTTAACTATAATCGAGGACACCACAACATGCTGATAGAGTCACGGTAAAAAAGCCCTCCGTGAAGATAAAAGACACTTTAAACAAATATTGTCAGAAAGAAAGACACCACTTTCTCCTCGAAGTAAACTTATTTGTTTTAAACTTCCAAGTGATTTGCACTGTGCTACAGCTTATTTGAGTGCACAAAGGATATTTGGCAGAGTGTTGTCCTGCCCCCTTCTAAACCAAACCATTTCCCCCTGTTAATTGATAGCCCCCTCTTAGTTGGTGGTATGGTCCAGCTTAGGACATCATGGCATATGAGCTGACTGGTGTGTGCAATGCAATCAAATTTTGCATACCAAATAATGAACTTAATTTGGGCCTTTAAAGGACAGGCATATACGTTTGGTGCTCACCCATTATTAAAGGCAATGAAACTTTTCGCTAGCCTACAGTTTTGAAATGGAATGATCTCATGTTAATTTTTATTCGTAATTGTCAAAGACCATTCTCACTTGGTGTATCTCAACATATAAAAATTTTAGCTCAATTGGTCGTCCAAGTTGCGAGGTAATAATGAAAGAAGTTAAAAACCCCACCCTTGTCGCACGAAGTTTTGTGCTTTCAGATGCTTGATTTCGAGACCTCAAATTCTAAATCTTGTCAAGAAAAAAAATGAGACAAATTTCTCCCAAATTTGTTTTGGTCATTCTTAGTAGGTTCGACGTTGAATGCGCACTGTTCTTTACAGGGTCCAATTTCACAGAGCTGCTTAAGCAGAAAATACTGCTTAAGAAATCCCTGTTTAGCATTAATGAGCAGGGCACCAGTCACAAATTGTACATGTGACATGGTTTTATTGCTGGTAACCTTGTTCTGGTTAGCATAAGTTTGTTTGGCTTAGCCTATATTTGTGCTTAAGCAGCTCTATGAAATTGGGTCCAGGCCTGTGTGGCAATATACGTACAACTCAACCAGAATGAAATATGACATTATGGTAAGCGGGGTTGACAGATCGTCATTTTGAGATGTAACATGACGTTGTTAAAATCTGCATACAGGATGGATTATCTACCACACAATCGCCGACGGAGGGCCCGCGGGGTACGAAAACGATACACGCTGTCAACTGAACAAACTGTAAACAGAGATTTGACGACCTGCGTTGTATTACATCGCTCTTGTATTTATATATATGAAACACCCATACTGAGATGACCTATGACCCAGCTCGGGATCACTACCTGTCTATCAACTCAACTTCAGAACCTGTCATTTTCTCATGAGATGTTTTTTTTTTTTTTTACAAGAAATTATTTTACGGAGTTTGGACAGCAGCCGACTATCAGTATCAACCCTTCTTGGCCCAAGCTGCTTAACGGTAAGCAGATTTTCGTGCTTACTGTAGCAGAGCAATTTGGTAAGGTGTATAACTTATTTCACGGGTTACAAAGCAAATTAGGTTGCCATCTTGCGCGTTCACAATTGATTTGTATTGCTACGTTATTAATTTTCGTGCAGATATTAAGCACTAAAAGGTTAGCATGCCTTTTCGTGTGCTTACGGTGAGCAGTGCTATAAAATTGAAAATCGCGCAGTAAGCACAACTTCGATTAAGCAGGTCTTTGAACATTGGGCCCTGATGTTTTTTCTCACAGAGCCTTTCTAACTGGAAATAGGCGTATACCAATGACAGTGAATGCCACACCTAGCCACACCTTTTACGATCCACAGCCCATGACTTGAGGAGCAATGTTGCCTTGAAGACCTGACGGCAGCTAACAAGAAGACTATGAGATGCGCCCAATCCTGTGGCCAAACTCAAAGAGTAGAGAATGGACTCAAAAGTAGAGATTAGAAACCTTTGAGTGACGAAGTTGTGCCGCCTGCCAGAATACCTCCCACAATACCTCCTCGTCTATTAATGTAAAAATAAACAGATATGCAACTTTCTAATTGAAAAAAAACAAGGAAGTGGCCGATCACACTTAACTTTTGTATATAGTATTTTTCAGTTTTCTATGGCACTGTTGTGAAAAGAAAAAGAGGGAAATCAGCCGATTAGCTGAAAAGTTGTATACCTGGAATAAAGAATCCAGGCCTCAGCATTAAGGTATTCTAACTCCGTGATTTACGGTTGGGTTCATCATCTCGTCTCTTGTGGAAATAAAACAAATCTGGTTGATTGATTGGTTGGACACCCCCTCCCCTGGAGGACAAAATGTAGTGCTTTCCTTAGCCCTCTGTTGGATCAACACCCCCTTCCTAACAGTACAGCTTCGGCATCTGGCCCCCATTGACTAAAATATACACTTCCTGCATCTAGGGGGAACTTGGGAGGGGCGCAGTCCTCCCCCTTCCCCCTCGGGTACACACTTTCCGATCATAAATTTAGATATGGAGGACGGGTCTACAACCGCTTGCTTGTCAACCTCCTTCTCGTTCGCTGTAGATCTTCATTAACGTGAGGAATTGAGAAAGATTCAGGTAGCCCTCCCCCTTCCTCCCCACAGCCACACACAGCACTATGTACAATACAAAACAAAAAAGGGAAAACAAAAGGACTCAACAATAGGGACATTCTACAGACCGGGGGTGCTCCACGAGGAATTTAGTGTACAAAGTCTATGGGAAAATCTTTAATACAGGGACAATGGAAAGAACAAAAGATGAGGGGTGCATGTTTGGCAGTCACTATTTTGGACATTCCTTTTATGTCATATTCACTACCGTATGATGACCGATTACAAAACAGAGAAAGGAGGGTCTCCATAGGAGAATTATATAAAGACTGAGGTACTAGGCAAGGAAGTTTGTGTCTACATGTATGTGAGGTGCTTAACTATACAGCCGTCGATTTCACCAAACTCTTCCTAACTTAGGATTAATCTTAGGACTTAGGACAAGTTGAGTCCCGCATCCAAATACGTAGGAAGCATTGAACCCGTCCTAACTCGAGTTAAGATTAATCCTAGAGTTTCGTGAAATCGGCTGCAGGGACACTATTGAAAGAACAAAATGTGTCTCCACAGGTACGCAACCAAAATTGAATGTGTGTTCTGTACACTCTTAAGGAAAATCACCTTCTTCAACACTGTTAAAAACACTGTGTGGACGTGTGTAAGTCCACATAGTGTTTCGAATCCCTGTGATACATGCAGCTCCTTTGATGTCAGTTTCACACTACGTATTTAGCGTTGAAACATGTTAGAGTGCGCTGACCTTCAATGTAGGCCCTCCTTTGTTCAACTCTGTGTCCGGATAAACGTGAAACCGTTTGGTTTTAAGAGGGGCGCCCTCGGCTTCAGGTCAAAAGGGGGTCAGACTGGTCCCTTGTCTTAAGACAGGTATCTGCTTTGCAGAACCAGTGATTTCATTGGACACAATTATTTCATTGGATAAATATCTAGTGACGTAAGCTTTCAATTTTGTGTTTTGATTGGTCAGAGATGACATTTTGCAGCTGTGTACTTTCGGTTGTCTGCACATGAATGTAGGTGAAAGGTTATTATGGACGGGGATTGGCATAGGGGGTCACTCTCTGGCGTAATTCACGAGCCTCGAAGTGACGTCAGAAGTTCAGGTCAAAAGGAGGCTACTCATTGGTCATCCCTTGTGACGCCCATCGCCGTTTTGCCCGCCCTTTTCTTTTCAGAACCACCCCCAACTCATTAGAGATAGTCATTACATGGTGTTACCGCAAACCTTTCTATATCGTAATTCCGCCATGCAAAGTTTCAAATCCTACTTAAAAGAAATCTTATCAAATTTGCCCCCTGTCAAGTCAATTTAAACATTTTTGTCCTTTCACACGAGCTGCATTTTGTAAAATTTCGCAACCGTGCTAAAGTTCAAGCCAGGTACCGTTGATAAATTGAAGTTGTGTGAACAGGGAAAACCTCAATCGGAACCAAGGCATGCGGTGTGTGGCAAACCGGACGGGTTTCTTAAAGGGCCCGTCGATTTCACAAAACTCTTCCTAACTTGAGACAAATCTTAGGACTTAGGACGAGTCCCAACTCTGCACTGTAGCATGCAGACCCTAAGATTAATCCTAAGTTAGGACGAGTTACTCGTCCTAACTCGAGATAAGACGAGTCCCAACTCTTTGTGAAATCGACAGGTTTGGTAGTTGTCAGAGACCAGTATTCTCACTTTGTGTATCTCAACATGTGCACAAAATAACAAACCTGTGAAATTTTGGCTCAATTGGTCATTGAATTTGCAAGAGAACAATGAGCACCCTTGTTGCATTATGTTGTGTGCTTTCAGATGCATAATAAAAGTCTTCAGGTTTGAAGTCTTTTATTATTATTTGAGTGAGAACTACGTTACCGCCAGGAAGCCATTTCTCACAAACCGTTTCACACAACAGCTCTCCAGGACTCGTTACCAAGTCAGTTTGTACGCTAACAATTGTTTTGAGTAATTAATTAAAGTCACCTGGAAGTGGTATTTGTTTTAAATAAAGCTTTTGTCACTAAAATATGTGTTTTTATGAGAGGAATGTGAATAAAAAATTAACTAAGGTTTAAAAATCTTAGTTTTGATTGTATTTACAAATTTACGAGTAGGCCCCGACCCGAGAGGGCGCTGTTCGTGACGTATTTCAAGGCGCGATATTTGGAGAGAAAATTTGTAGTCGGGCCCCCGTACATTACGTCTGGGAACATGGCACATCAAAACAAACTTAGACATGATTTTACACACATACGTACATTGAAACTTAAACATGTTGAACGCCTAGTGGTTTTTACAAAAGCTATTGCTGCTATTTTTATTTAACTATGCGACTTTTTAGTGAAAAAATGGGTTGTAAGATGAGGGTCTGCCTACGTATTATTATAGAAATACGGCCACGGAGCAGACTGCACGCACGCACTATGGCTGCTGTATAATGGGCGGACGGTCACATAGGACCCGCACGCACGGTGAATCGCATGCGGTACCAACAAAAAATCGTGTCACTTGGCAAAAGCTAAAAACATACCCTCAAAGTTCAAACTTACCCGAATTTTTTCACGTTTAGCAAATGCTCCTCTGAGTTCGTCACGTCTTTCAGATACCTTCTTCGACTTCCCACTAGCTAGAAAAATTGTTGGGACGGCGTCGTGTTTAAGAATGGCTCTTCTCGTCATGTCAAATGAGTTGTGTTTTCAGGATTCGAAGCACGACGGCTCTAAGTGTTCGCTGCAGCGCTGAAAAAGACGTCGGACCGGACCACTTTGCTCTAGTTAATCTGACTTTCGAAGCCCACAACCGCCTATACCTGGGATCTGCAGGAAACAGATGAAGACTGACCCCATCTTTAGTTGTTTTGCTGCATCCAGCAGCAATACACCTGGTCGGCATTGCCGGAAAAATGCCAGAAAAAAAACCTTTTTCGCAGCGTACAAACTCACGTCTTAGAATTACATGTACTTTTGCACGTGTGTTTATCTACGCATCGAGGGGGGTCTATGTTTGATCGAGGCAAAGTCTTCCTTTTCCTACGTCACAAAAGGGGTAGGCGGAGTCAACCCCCAGTCACTTAATTAATTTTTTTAACATATAAATCGTGACAAACAATTACTCAAAAAATTGTTTTATTGTTAAAAAACATACACTCTTATGTTTAAAAGAAAAAAAAAAAATCCTATTTCCAGGTGCCTTTAAGTAGTGTCCAGCAGCCGATGCGCAAGGATTGATCCTGTATCGTGTTAGGGACGAGTAATCCGTCCTAACTTACGGTGAGTTCAATGCATCCTAACGTCTATGGATACGGAATTTAACTCGTCTTAAGTCCTAAGATTAATCCTAAGTTAGGAAGAGTTTGGTGAAATCGGCTACAGTGCCTTTAAAACAGCTGAGTGTCAACGTGTCAGGACTAGATGTCAACATGATGGAGGTATGTGTTGCTTCTAAGTACCTATTTGTACTGCACCGATCCGTGCCCACCTCCCATCATACATCAGATGAACACACGTGTTACCAATAAACTTGAAGGGGCCCTTTAATGGATGGAGGAAATACCGTATGACAGGTATTATGCCAATGTTGACCAACTTTAAGCAAATCCACAAGGCTATTATTTCCCCCCAGACAGAAACAAATGATTTTACGTGCATCAGGGAAGGATAGAATGACTGACAGAAAATGAGGAAGACAAAAGTTCAGTTAAAAAAAAAAAATAAATAAGAAGTTATCAGTTTAGTTCCAACAAAGAAAAGGAAATACAAAGTTCAGTTCCAACAAAGAATAAGAGATTCGAAGTTCAGTTTAAAAAAAACATGGTTCAGTTCCAACAAAGAAAAGGAAATCCATAGTTCAGTTCCAACAAAGAAAAGGAAAAATTTAGTTCAGTTCCAACAAAGAAGAGGAAAAATATAGTTCAGTTCCAACGAATAATAAGAAAAACATAGTTCAGTTCCAACAAAGAATACAAATTTCTTAGTTCAGTTCTAATAAAGAATATAAAAACCACAGTTCAGTTCCAACAAAGAATAAGAAATATTTATCAGTTCCAACAAAGAACAAGAACTTATCAGTTCAATTCCATCAAAGTATAAAAAATAGACCACTCAGTTCCTACAAAGAACAATACAGAAAGATAAATAGTTCAGTTCTAACGCAGAATAAGAAAAACTTCGTTCAGATGAAGCAAAGAATAATAAATCCGTGACTTCGAATCTAACAAAGAATAAAGAAACATATATAGTTCAGTTCTTACGAAGAATCAGAAAAACTTCGTTATAGATTTAGCAAAGAATAATAAACCCGCGACTTCGAATCTAACAAAGAACAAAGAAAGATATATAGTTCAGTTCTGACGAAGAGTCAGAAAAACTTCGTTATAGATTTAGCAAAGAATAATAAACCCGCGACTTCGAATCTAACAAAGAATAAAGAAAGATATATAGTTCAGTTTCGACGAAGAATATAAAGAAAACATTCGTTCAGATGAAGCAAAGAATAATAAATCAGTGACTTCGAATCTAACAAAGAATAAAGAAAGATATATAGTTCAGTTCTGACGAAGAATAAGAAAAACTTCGTTCGGATGAATCAGAGAATAATAAATACGCGACTTCGAATCTAACAAAGAATAAAGAAAGATATATAGTTCAGTTTCAGCAGAGAATATGAAATCCATATTTCAGTTTAAACAAAGAATAATAGTATTCATAGCTCAGTTCCAAAACTCGGTGCAAGTACGAACTTATCTGTGTCACATTCCTACAAAGTGTCAACATGTCCAAAGGTAGTCTAGAGTTGAGCAAATAGAGAGAAAGATAGAAGATGGGGGGGGGGGGGGGGGTATATACCGCAGTACTGGCTATCGCAGTACACATATCCACAGATACCATTTCTACCTCCATGTAGATACCAACTTCCCATCGAAGTACATTTTCAACAGTGTCCTGATTGCCAACGTTTGAGGGATATCCCTTTCTCGATTAGTCTAGATCTAAATAAACAAACAAAATGTACAAACAGACTACCAACTAAACAAATAAACAACATCTAGATATAAGCAAAAATAAAAACCAGACAAAGCCCAATGCAAACAAAAACAACACTTATCTTATCTGTCTAGACGATCGAAACTTCATTAAAAGTCAACCTAATCGAATAACCAAAGTTCTTAATTTCACACCAAACGACCCCATACCCCCCTGCCAAGCCACGAGTAGTTATGCTCTTTGTCCCTTGGTAGAATATGAGGGGGGGGGGGGGGGTGTACACCGCAGTACTGGCTATCGCAGTAAACCCATGGCGCTGTCAACCTTTGTTTTTGGCCTCAGGCATATTTTGAAAACTACAGGTGCCAAACCACACAGCCTATATACCAACAAAAAAAATATAACGTTTACAAGAAGTATTTACAGTTTTTTAATCTGTTGGGTAAATGGGCTCTCAGTATTGCACTCACACCCCAAATTATGCCTACACCATGGGGCCATCTTCATAAAGCCTATAAGCACATCAACTTGCTAAGCACGGATAAATATTGCTTACTACTGGTTACCATCCAACATTACAGTAAGTTTACATTGTTGTAACTGGTGTCCCACTAATTTGTTTGCTTAGCAAAGACATTTTGTCAAGCAGTACTTTCTGCTGAACAGCTTTATGAAATTGGGCCCTGGTACTTTGGTTCTTGGCTTTAGGATGTCCTAAACATAAATGAACCACAAGTTAAAGGACTCGCCTTTGCATCCAAAAACTGACAATAAATATTTGCCTAGCAAAGAAATTTGTCAAGCAATAATTTCTATGAAATTAGGTCCTGGTATGGTTCTTGGCTTTAGGCTGTCCTAAACAAAACTAGACATCGAACAACAAGTTAAGGGAGCTTTTGCATCCCAAAAATGACATAATAACTTGTTTTCGTGTTGAGAATAGCCTAGAGCCCAGGTGTGGTCATAATTTAGGGTGTGTGGTGAACATGAAAGGTCTTTTACCCCCGAACAGCCATTACTTCTTTGGAACGGTTATAGTTTTGTTGATTACTTATAGGCAAAGTTTGGTTTGTCACCTGTAGTTGGCAAAATATGCCAAGGGCGAAGCATAGGTTGAACTAGGGACCAAATAAATATCTATTACGCTTATAACTATGGGGGCCAACGAACTAAATACTCACACATTTTTATTTATTTATTTATTTTATTGATCTATACAAAACCTCGCCATAAAAAAAATCAGCTCAAAACATTTACAATGCAAAATGGAACCTTGGAAATTAATATCGAGGTCTATAAAAAAAAACTGATGTCAGAAGGAGCCATGATGTCTGAAATGCAGGCACATTAATCACATTTGAACTGAAGTGTAGCGACGTCCCTTGTGAATGCTAGTGGAAGGAAGTTTTATTACATGTGACCACGCCTCCATAACCACACAGCATATTCCGTCCTGTTGAGCAGATCAAAATGACAGCCAGTGGCCAATTTCATCAAGCTGTTTTTAGCAGATTTGCTTCACAAAATGTCTTTTGCTAAGCAAAAATTGAGTTGGGTGGAAAGAAGTTTAATATACGTGACCACGCCCCCATAATTTACCAATACAGTGAATAACCCCGTCCTGTCGAGCAAAAAAAGACAGCGAGTGCCAAAGTTTCATAAAGCTGTTTTACAGAAAAATACTTCGACAGTTTCTTTCAGGAGAAGTCTCCCGAATTCCGAAAATCTACTCCGCGGTGGTAGAATATAATGCACGACAAGTTCTCAAAAGAACAAAATCTACCTGACAAGTATATAGATAAACACACGTGTTACCGCAAACCAAATGTTTGGTGCAATGCCTTGAATCCCATACAGACGCAAAGTTGGCTAAATGTAATCTGGGCTGGTAAGCTGTTTCTGCTTAGCAACAATATTCTGTGTTTAGAAAGGTTTCGTGCTTTGCTTTTAACACCTTGGGTACTGTGAGCAGACATTTCTAGTTACGGCTGCAGCCGGTTGAATAGTTCAGGGATGGGTTTTTATCAATGTGGAAATGTATGAGTTGTAAATGGGCTTGGGTTGCCCCTTTAAATCTAGACCCGGATCCTCCCAAATGTCTCAATACAAACGTTTTGCATTGCTAGAAAAAAAACTACAGGTTCAGAACCAATGTCGATCATTTCTTTCTCCCTTTGAACACGTCGGTTGCACAACAGAAATATTTTTAAAGCATCGTTTAAAGGAACACGTTGCCTTGGATCGGTCGAGTTTGTCTTCGAAAAGCGTTTGTAACCGTTTGTTATAAAATGCATATGGGTAGAAAGATGTTTTAAAAGTAGAATACAATTATCCACACAAACATGCCTCGAAATAGCACGGTTTTCCTTTTACCTCGTCGACTAACACGGTCGGCCATTAATGGGAGTCAAATTTTTGACCCCATAAATGGCCGACCATGTTAGTTCGCACAGTAAAAGGAAAACCACGCAATTTTGAGGCAAACTTGTGTGGATCATTGTATTCTACTTTTAAAACATCATTCCAACCATATGCATTTTATAAAAAAAAACGGTTACAAACGCTTTTTATAGACCAACTCGTCCGATCCAAGGCAAACGTGTTCCTTTAACTATCCTAATTTTAGCTGAAAAGCTGAAATGTGAACATTTTCAACTTTAAGATTTCCCAGAAACTGTTTAACAAAACGCCTCGTGGCTCTTAAAGGGTCATTGTAGGGTTGGAGTTTCATCCTTGATAGTGCAGGGTCATTTTCATTGGAGGGCCACCAAGACATAGGTCAATAGAGGTCATTGCCCCGGTCAAATACTGATTCCCAGCAACAAAAAAGCTTTCAAGCTATTACGTAAATGACAACATAAGCCAGATATACCATACCCCCATAACACCCACCCAATGTTCACATACTTAATGCACTCTTGTATACAGAAAAACGCCCTCCTCTATAAAACAAATCTCAAGATTTCTTATGATTTCCAGAACACAATGAGGACACAATAGAAGGGGTTACACCAAAATGGCGCCGGGAAATTAGGAAACGGAGGAAATGTTTTGCAATATTTCCTTGTTGTCGTCACCATCATAATAATAGGAAAGGTGAAAACACATAATGATAAATAATAACTCATCTCAACCGTCATTAGAAATTTGCAAACAGGAACACAACACCCATAATTTTGAAACAATTCAATGATAAATGCACACATGCGAAACAAGTTATTATGCTCGACAATGAAATTGAAATAAAATGCGTTTGAATTCTGCGTTCAATTTTGTTTTTCGGTATCATTTTATTTGCACTTTTCAACAAATATTTCCAACCCGTTTGGACACTATAGATAAACGCAACGAAGACCGGCAGGTACGCACGTCTTTAACCTATAGGCGTAACATTTCCCCGTGACAAGTGGTGCTCAATTCCTTTTATAATTCTTTTCTTCTTCTTCAATCAAAGGAATGCAAAAAAAAAAGGGCATCAATATCATAAGGTCACACCACACTGCAAATCGCCTAATACCGCAAACAACTTTTTGAGTCAAGTACAACAACACAACACAACAAAAAAAGTCCAGTAGCGCACTCTATACTCTCATACCTTACAGCCCCTCGAGTTGACAGCCGCGAAGCTATTACTGAATAACCATACACAATCTTTTTTTATGATCACACTGAAAGATTTACTTGACATTTTTGCGGTTTAAGCACGTACGAGATAATTCGGCTTGTTCCCCCCTCGCACGACCTCCGAGCGAACCCGGGAGCCATAAGAGCATAAAACACGCACAGCCGAGAGAGAACACTCTAGAACATTTGACCGCGAAGTGAACTTTGCGTTAAAAATGTGAGTCAGGAAAACTTTTTTTTTAAGGTGGCTGCTGCCGACAGTGGTAGTGGAACGAAGTTGGGAACAAATTGGCGATATTGTGACAAGGAAATCCCCTTTGGGGCCTCTCAATAAAATAATCGAGAGTGTGAGGAAAGTTACTCCAGAACGTTGGCTCTCTGTGCAAGTTATTGAAAAAGGTCGATGACGTTTCGCTGCTCTGATGGTGGTGTTGTTGTTTTGAAGAGAGACGTACAAAAACAAAACAAAAATAGAATCCCCGAATAACAACACGTGTTTATTACCAGGCCTGTATAAATAACCATTAAAGTTATTGAGTACCATACACGATCAGACATTATTAATAACAAACAGTTTTTGATTTATAAGCTTCTGTTTTAAACCCTCGATATCAGCATTTAGTGTCAAAAGACCGGTTTGAAAAACTCCTACGACATGCACATCGAGGACTTCTCTTTGTTCTCTCAATGTTTGGACTTAGTTTTTTTAGCGACGTCCCCGTTGGTTTTGTACACGAAAGCGAAGCGAGGCCCCGTTGGTTTTGAATACGAAAGCGAAGCGAGGACGTCCTCGCTTTGTCATACACTCTGGTCCTCGGTTGCAACGGGTAGACCACGCTCACATACACAGAGTGGTAATGTTTTATAAACAAAATAATACATGATCGATCCCACAAAAACGGTCTAAAAAGTTCCTATCCCAAATCCACACGTCCAACAAAAACATACAACAAACAGAAATGATACTAAGGAAAGTACAACTATAATGATCCCACGAACCTTTATTTCTAAACAATCATTTTTACTCTTCAACATAGATCAATTAATAACACCACTACAATATTATTACCAACAAGATGCCCTGCCATTTTAAAAATAATGTGCTGCTGTTTCCCCATCCAACCCATTGCAAAAAAACAAATCATTCAGTTTTCAATGTACACTACTCATAACACTTCTGTATGGTTTTGACACAATAGAATGTTACCAACAATCTTACCATCATGCTGCAATACTTATTCAAATTGGTAAAAAAAAAAAAAGGAAAACCTTCCGGAAAACTTCCCAAATATACTCCTGATGCCCGTTCACTACAAGTGCCTGATATACCTGCTGGCTATAAAATAATGGCTTATTTTACATACAAGTGTTATATCACACAATTTAAAGGTAAAGACTAGTAACTATAAACCTGTCTGCCAAGGCGAACCCATTCAAAAGGACCCTGATCAATGCCAGGCAAGCAAACAGTACTTTAAATTGGGATTTGGGGACATAATGGTTTTTTTTGGCACATCTTCATCATCCTGTAATTTTATGGTTCTTATAGAAATTATCACAAATACGTTCACCATGTTGGGTGTGTTTACAAACAGACTTGCATAAACCGAAAAGGTTCATCTTGAATTGCATGCTAATAATGTCTTCATGACAATCTAAAGATGTACGTGATACACCGATTGGGATAGTAGTTCATGCCCTTTGAGGAACTATTAAAACACCACACCCTTGCTAAAGGGTGTGGGGCTCCACTCTGCCTGTATTTAGTTTTAATGAAAAAGCGTCTGAAATGATGCTGACAAATAAACCCCGTTGTAAACCTTAATCATATAATTATTTGTTAAAGCATGGATTTTTTTTTTTACAAGCATTTGACAAAAGGTTTCGTAACTTTTAAATCTTAATAAAGTTGTGTTTGTTTCAAAATCGCAAAATTTTTTCAAATTCTTGTTCGGCAAATGAATAGGCGGTCTTTAAAACCAGAAATCTTTAATTCTTTCAGGAAATGATGTCACACACCAAAATTGTCAGCATATGACAAGACAATTATTTAAATAACTACTTAAAGAAATCACTCTGTTAATTCATAACAATTATAATCATTCATTTTAGACTACTTAAACACATAATATACGTCGGACTTCAACTCACTCCTCTGCACTCACAAGGCACACCTGCTGTTTGCATAACAATTAATACAAAAATAATCTGACTCTAAAAATAGTGCTATTATTATACCCACTTTTACCTTGAAGCTACACTGAAAATAAAGCTATTATACCCATTTATACCCAGAAGCTACACTGAAAATAAAGCTATTATACCCATTTATACCCATAAGCTACACTGAAAATAAAGCTATTATACCCATTTATACCCAGAAGCTACACTGAAAATAATGCTATTATACCCATTTATACCCAGAAGCTACACTGAAAATAAAGCTATTGTACCTAGATGTTACAACTACCCCCCCCCCAAAAAAAAAAAAAAAAAAAAAAAAACACCCCAAATTAAAACAATACGAATATGAGGAAGACAATTCAATTTCTGTATGATATAGTGAAACCTTGTTTGAACTCACAACAAGTTCATATTGAAGTGACCTTGTGCTTTTTACCTGAACATGATCAGAGCATACTGATCGAAACGTCGAGTTACACCACAAGTTCTTTTTTAGAAACGACACTCAAGAGAGATTTCATGTACATGGTGTTACTGCAAACCTTACTAGGTTGTTTCCCAACCATGCAAAGTTTCAAATCCTACTCATGTACATGGTGTTACTGCAAACCTTACTAGATTGTATCACCACCATGCAAAGTTTCAAATCCTACTCATGTACATGGTGTTACTGCAAACCTTACTAGGTTGTTTCCCAACCATGCAAAGTTTCAAATCCTACCCATGTATACGGTGTTACCCCAAACCCTGACTTCATTTTATCTCTACCTTGCAAAGTTTCAAAACCTATACCGACCCTGTGCTAGTTAGCTAACAAAATGATAAACACCATAAACTATTACCATGATGTGTGGTAACATATAGAAATATATTGAGAAATTTTAACATTGAGACAATTTTATGAACATGAGAAATTTGTGGCTGCCGTCGATTTAGGATTAATCTGATGACTAAGGACGAGTCCCAACCCTGCACTGTAGCATGCAGACCTTAAGATTAATCCTAAGTTAGGAAGAGTTACTCGTCCTAACTCGAGATAAGACTGTCATAACTCTTTGTGAAATCACCAGCAGGGGGCCTTACATGATTTGGACAAAAACTCTTTCCTTTGTTAAGAAAGTTTTTACATTTTACTTGATGAAAAATAAAAGTTTATAGAGTCACTGATTAGAGGTAAATAATGTATCTACTCAACATATTATTGCCTTATACACTGTTTCATATTATAATAATTAAATAAAAAATAAAAAAATAAATAAAAAAAAGTGTTACTTTGAGTTACAATAATTCAAGACTAAATATCTTCTGGTTTTGTTTAGGCTGATATATCTCTGTTTGTAATTTTATAATTTCTTGCCGACACTCAATTCATTGGTATTGTTTTCATAAACATCAAGGACTTATTCAAATTAATTATCAACACCGAATAATCATATAAATTTTGATATTTTTCAAAACAACTCTATAAAGAATATATCCTAAACCTATTATTATCTTAAAGTAGTTACCGAAAGACTTTATAAAACTACTTGGCTTCGTTATTTTTTTGTAAACTACACACTTCTTACCTCACTTGGATAATGAATATTCTTAATCTAGTAACATAATCCTCTATAACCTTAACTATAACCATAATATATCAAAAGTATATAATGTTATATGAGTATATCACTTTCTGTTTGAACAATTCCGTAACTACATGATTAGACAACAATTCCACCAACTTATAAATAATTAAATTTTGTTATCAAAGTGAGTTCATAACTCCTGTAAATAAACACTTTAACTTCAGAATTGATCATTTTATGTTTTATTTTAACTTCATTTCATTGCTTGAAATGTCAATTTTAAAGTTACTTTTCAAACACGTCCAGAAAATGGAACAGTTCAGTCAAGCAGTGAACATTCATGTGCGGATATGAAACAAGAATTAACCATCAAATTTGACAACTATATAATTTGACAACTATATAAATTGTAATAGTTCCATATTTTTACAATTGGACACACGGATGATTTCTTGTGATTGTCTGTCATCCTCTTCCTTCTAGGACTTAAGCCCTTCCTTTTATAACCTCAGCCCCTTCTTTTTAGGACTTTAGCTCAGCTCCTTCAACTTAGGACTTCAGCCCCTACCTCTTAGGACTCCAGCCCTTTCCTTTTGGGGCTTCAGCCCCTTCATTTTTAGGACTTCAACCTACCTGGTCCCAAATATCTTCTGGACTGTGACTCCTGGCACACTGTAGATGAAGAGTATGACAAAGGCGATAATGATGAGGGCCAGGAAGAACCCGATGATGTACCACTTGTAGTTGTTCCAGATGATAAATTTGAGAGTCTTCCACGGGGATGTGAACCACAAGAATGAAGTCTCTGGACGACTGAAGGGAGTCAACAAAAGACAAATAAATCGTAAGATTGTGACAAACTAGTTGTTATTCATGTTAATGGTCATGCAGAGTTTTGGTTGAATGAGAGTAAACACTTTTCTTAGGAATAAAAGTCAAGTACATTACATTTCATGTGAGTACAAGTACCATTTTCACAGCAAATAATAACTCCTTAGCATAAATCCCAAAGTGCATATTATTAAGGGAGAAAATATAGATAGGTTAAACAAGTATAAGTTAAACGAATATAAGTACCATTGTATAAGTACAAGTACCATTTATGAGTACAAATACAATTTTATGTACAATTCTCATTTTATAAGTACAAGTACTATTTAATGAGTACAAGTACCAATTGGTGAGTACAAGTACCATTTTATAAGTACAAGTTGGTACTTTTTTGTGAGTACAAGTACCTTTTTATAGGTACAAGTACCATGTTTTATGTACAAGTACCATGTTTTATGTACAAGTACCATTTTATGGGTACAAGTACCATTGTATAAGTACAAGTACTGTTTTATAAGTTTAAACACCATTGTATTAGTACAAATACCCTTTCATAAGTACCATTGCATAAGTCTAAGTACCATTTTAATAAGTTCAAGTACCATTTTATCAGTCTAAGTACCAATATAAGCACAGGTACCATTGTTAAGTCTAAGCACCAGTTTATTAGCACCAGTACCATTTTATTGGTACAAGTATAAGAATGAGTACAGACTGCATACACCATGAGTGTTGTCACATATTGACTCCTTGCACGCACGTCACACACGGCGACTCTGCCGCGCTCACCATTTTGGTGGGCATTAGGTTTACATGTAAATGCCGCAACGCCTAAAATGCGCACTTCACTGAATAACGCACAGTGACATTGCCCATCTGTATGGCGCAGCCAAGATAATTCTGACGATGACGTCAGGTGAATTGGGTCAATAGACACACACACAAAATTATCAAAATTGACATATATGGCGAAAATTTATGCTATAAATTGTGGCGCTGATGTCAACTTTAACAACCAGAATTTGTCAATGTAGAACAAAAGTACTTGTAGAGTCTTGTTAACATTGTTTGAACAATGGATTCAGTCAATCATGGTACTATGACTGAACTTTACAGACACGGCAATCGTTTTCTTATCATAAAACAACCCAAAGGACCCCTTCACTGTTGGTTACTTTATCAGGACCTCCCTTTATATGTAAAGGCACTGGACACCTTGGGTAATTGTCAAACACTTGTCTTCTCACTTGGTGAATCTCAACATATGCATAAAATAACAAACCTGTGAAAATTTGAATTCAATTGGTCGTCGAAGTTGCTAGAGACTTATAAAAAATATTTTAAAAACCTTGTCGTACAAGTTATGTGCTTTCAGATGCCTTAAAATCGAGACCTCAGCTGAGGTCACGAATTCAATTCAAATAATTTAGTAAGACATTACTACTTTCTCAAAAACTATGCAACTTCAGAGGGAGCCATTTCTCACAATGTGTTATACTATCGACAGCCCTCCATTTGTTATTACCAAGTAAGTTTTTATGCTAACAATTATTTTGAGAAAATTACCAATAGTGTCCAGTGCCTTTAAATAAAGCCTTTGCTCCAGACAAAAACTATTAACCCCCCAATACATTCCTTTGTTATGTGCACAAACATCAAACAGCGATAACATAAACATGTGAAATCTCTCCAGTAGATTCTCCCGTTAAAGGGTCTGCAGCCGATTTCACGAAACGCTGGGATTAATCCTAACTCGAATTAGGACGAGTAACCCATCCTAACTTAGGATGGGTTCAATTAGGATGAGTAACCCGTCCTATCTTAGGACGAGTTCAATGCGTACTACGTATTTGGATACGGAACCGAACCCGTCCCAAGTCCTAATATAATCCTAAATTATAAGTTAGGAAGAGTTTGGTGAAATCGACGGCTGTATAGCTTTGGTAATCACTCTGAAAATAAATAGCATTGGCAATAAAAACTTTCTTTGTAAAAAGTAACATTTTTATTCCCCCCCCCCAAATTTGAATCTAAGAAGCGTTACTGAAAGCATGCAAAGTGGTGCAACAAGGGTGTTTTTTTTTTCTCTCATTAGTTTCTTGCAACTTCGATTATCAATTGTGTTCTTTGTTTGGTGCTGTTGCCCTGGTTTACTACAGTCTTCACCAGGACACCAGCCCCATGCGCTTAGAAACGTAGTATTAAGCGTGATATAAATTTGTACTGTAATTATTATTATTATTATTCAATTTTTCACAGCTGTTGTGAGAAACGGCTCCCTCTGGAAGTTACATAGTTTTGGAGAAAGAGGTAATTTCTCACTCAAATATTGAAATACTAAAAGCCTTCAGGCCTAAAGCCTTTTATTAGGCATCTGAAAGCACACAAATTTGTGCAACAAGGCTGTTTTCTCTTGCAACTTTGATGACCAGATCAAGTCAAAATTTTCACAGATTTGTTATTTTATGTGTATAATGTTGGACGGTGGTGTCTCACGTGCGACGAGGTCTTAGAGCGGAAGGCGAAATGGTGCGCTCATGTGATGAGACAGGGAGGCCTACCCGGCGCAGCTATAGATGGTCACAATTTGAGGCAGAGGCCGCCCTAAGCTGCGCTGATAGATGACGTCACAAAGTGGAGTGGAAGAAGCGTCAAAGAACTGAGACGAGCAACGATTGAACGACACCAGGTGATGGCGCCCCCATTACAATCTGAGGATGAGGCGGCCATGGACGCAAGTCTATGCCGAATGATGATGAATGTTGGGAAACACCAAGTGAGAATACTGGTCTTTGAAAATTACCATTTTCTATAGACGATGTGATCTATGCTTACATTCAAACCGCCCTCTGTTGACAAACCACTGTATACGTCATGTTTCGCCGGGCAAAAAGACGTGTAGTCATGGTAAGATTGCATACACTTTCTAGCTGGCTGCCAAAACACAGGTATGCGCGTGAATCATGTAATGGTTTTCTAATGACGTCAGAGGTCACATCGTCTATACCATCCGCCCGGGTAATAGTTAAAAAGCAGGACAGTTCTTTTCAGAACTGAGAAGTCTCAGGACTGAGAAGTCTTCCGAATCTACTCCGCGGTAGTAGAGTAAAGAAAGACAGTTCTTCAAGAACAAACTCTACCTGGCAAGTAGATACACACATGGTGTTACCGAAAACCAAATATGTATGTATACAATCCCTTTAAGGCGGGAAAACGTGCAGATATTAGGATGTTAGAGGGCTCAGCATGAGGTCCCCCCTGCACAATCACAAGTGCACGTTTTTGTTCTCAACAACATCCGGCAAATGTCGCCTGGGAAAAAAACAATGACAGACAATTTGTGACCCAGTAAACATGACACCTGTCACTTCTACTTTAAGAGTCAGTTAGAACCACAGAGTAAGACCATCATCTTGAAATTAAGAGTCTGAACGGGGTGTCAGCTAGGGGTTGACATAGAGCAGAGTGTTGCACTCTGTCTTACCCCTAGCCTGATACTTCATGAAGGCAACAAAGGCAATTTCCTCCATGCCCCTGGTCATTGCCTTGGTGCCGTTGAAATGCTCTGTAGGAAGTAAGTCTTCAATGTGTGTCTTGTGGTTATATTTCAGGCCTGATACTTTACGGAGGCAACGAAAGTGATTTCCTCCATGCCCCTGGTCATTGCCTTGGTGCCCTTGAAATGCTCTGTAGGAATATAGAATTTCCTCATAGGGTGCCCTTTACCAAGAAGAAAATGCCTTGGTGCCCTTGCCATTTCAAAAATGTAGCAAACAGGTTGACACAGAGCAGAGTGTTGCACTCTGTCTTACCCCGAGCATGATACTTCATGAAGGCAACAAAGACAATATCATCCATGCCCCTGGTCATTGCCTTTGTGCCGTTGAAATGCTCTCTAGGAATATAGAATTTCCTCATAGGGTGCCCTTTACCAAGGAAAAAAAATGCCTTGGTGCCCTTGCCATTTCAAAAATGTAGCAAACAGGTTGACATAGAGCAGAGTGTTGTACTCTGTCTTACCCCGAGCATGATACTTCATGAAGGCAACAAAGACAATATCCTCCATGCCCCTGGTCATTGCCTTTGTGCCCTTGAAATGCTCTGTAGGAAGTAAGTCTTCAATGTGTGTCTTATGGTTATATTTCAGGCCTTACGGAGGCAACGAAAGTGATTTCTTCCATGAACCCGGTCATTGCCTGGGTGCCCTTGAAATGCTCTGTAGGAATATAGAATTTCCTCATAGGGTGCCCTTTACCAAGAAGAAAATGCCTTGGTGCCCTTGCCATTTCAAAAATGAAGCGAACAGTCCTGTTATCCTAAATCAACCATAAACAGAACTTGATGAGAGCTTTTAGAGCAAGGCACAATGATGGGTCTATAAATACTGTGCAATCATTTATTTTAATTTTATGGCCATTGGCCCAAGTAAATACACTTTTAATTTGTAACTTTATTTTGTATTTCTAAATGGGTTTCTGTAATTTATTTTAATCTATTTTTATACATTACTGTATTTCAATGTTTTTAATAAAACAATAATCATTTAACAATACTTGCGGTACTAAGTGGGTTTGTGTTTGCACTTGGAGACACAGTCAAACTTATTACCACGGTGAAACTGAGCAACTGCGTTTTAGGTGTCGTTTTCTTGTGTAACTCTAGAGGAATGGAACTGGTATAATCTTTATATTCAATAATTGAGCTTTCAGGTTAAAGCCATTGGACCCTTTCGGTACAAAAAAAAAACAAAAAAACTTCACAGATTTACAAATAACTTACAGGGTTTACAGAAGGTAGTGGTGAAAGACTTCTCTTGAAAAATTATTCCATGAAATGCTTTACTTTTTGAGAAAACATAAAAAAAAATCAATTCTCGATATCGAGAATTACGGATTTATTTTAAACACATGTAATGACACGCCGAAACGTGCGGATACAAGGGTGGGTTTTCCCGTTATGTTCTCCCAAACTCCAACGTCCGATTGAGCCTAAATGTTCACAGGTGTGTTATTTTATATAGAAGTTGTAATACACGAAGTGTGGGCCTTGGACAATACTGTTTACCGAAAGGGTCCAATGGCTTTAAAACAAAGCACCTTTTTAATATAGTTTACCGACCCTGTACTCTGCATAACTTGTGTATAATAATAATGAACCATTTTTGTAGAGCGCATATCACAATCACAGAGAAGTCCCTATGCGCTTTGAGATGAAAACCAAAGAGAAGTAAAAGTTAATAGAGATGTGAAGTAAATACAAAAGCAAAAATTAGTTGTGTATAAGTGTTCACTGTCTCTTATATAACTACGAAAAATGCTTGCCCCAAATCATGTGACATAGAAACTGTCTGGATAGTCTGAGGAATTCAAGTGGTAACTTGTGATCAAGCACGTCATTGTTCCAGACAATATTCAAATCTGACATGCAAATGGCTTATTGATACCAAGGGAGGAATTGATGGGGGAAAAAACACTATACATGAATATTGAAAAAGAAAGTAAAAGTTTTTTACTTCATTCCTGTGATCATAGAGCTGCTAAGCATGAAAATTTGCTTAGCATGAAATTTTTTCCACGTGATTTTCTGGATAAGCAAACAACAGCTGAATACAAGTACCAATCAAAATTCAACAAATGGCAATTTGGTTGGTAATCCTGTTTTTATCAAGGGAGAAATTTCATGCTAAGCAAATGTTTAAAAAACTTATTTTTAAATGGTAGTAATTGTTGTTTGATAAGGCGACAGGTGCCGATGAAGTCTTCATGCCTTCTGCTCCACTCCGTCATACTAAGACACACACACACACATTAAGTGTAATTAGCCTCAACCCAGCTTGGTACATTCATTCTGTCAACTCTAGTCAATGTGATGCCAACATGTTGTGTTTTACCGTCACTCCCGATCACAACGGGAATGAAGGAAAAAACACAAACTCCACTCACTTCTTCCCTCTCCACGGTCTCCTAAATTAGCCGTTTGTTTCTGTTTTGGAACTTAAAGACAGTGGACAGTGGACACTATTGGTAATTGTCAAACACTAGTCTTCACAGTTGGTGTATCTCAACATATGCATAAAATAACAAACCTGTGAAAATTTGAACTCAATCGGTCGTCGAAGTTGCGAGATAATAATGAATGAAAAAACACCCTTCGTCACACGAATTTGTGTGCTTTCTGATGTTTGATTTCGAGACCTCAAGTTCTAAACTTGTGGTCTCGAAATCAAATTCGTGGAAAATTACTTCTTTCTCGAAAACTACGTCACTTCAGAGAGAGCTGTTTCTCACAATGTTTTATACTATCAACCTCTCCCCATTAATCGTAATCAAGAAAGGTTTTATGATGATAATTATTTTGAGTAATTACCAATAGTGTCCACTGCCTTTAACTATATATAAGTAAGGGCCCAATTTCACCATGGCTTTGCTTACTGTAAGCAACTTTAGCAAAGAAGCGGCGCCTATGGAAGCAGGGAACTACGTGCTTACATGTACGTCAAGCGTTGACAGAAAATTTGTTATTGGAAGGCAGAAATATTTGTGCTTGTGCATATGCGTACTCCATGTTTCTACGCATTCTTCTCTTGCAAAGCAGCACAGCAAAATCAGCACTAGTGCAGGGACTTGTAAGCAGGGACTTGTAAGCAGGGACTTGTAAGCAGGGACTTGTAAGCAGGGACTTGTAAGCAGGGACTTGTAAGCAGGGACTTGTAAGCAGGGACTTGTAAGCAGGGACTTGTAAGCAGGGACTTGTAAGCAGGGACTTGTAAGCAGGGACTTGTAAGCAGGGACTTGTAAGCAGGGACTTGTAAGCAGGGACTTGTAAGCAGGGACTTGGGGACTTGTAAGCAGGGACTTGTAAGCAGGGACTTGTAAGCAGGGACTTGTAAGCAGGGACTTGTAAGCAGGGACTTGTAAGCAGGGACTTGTTAGCAGGGACTTGTTAGCAGGGACTTGTAAGCAGGGACTTGTAAGCAGGGACTTGTAAGCAGGGACTTGTAAGCAGGGACTTGTAAGCAGGGACTTGTAAGCAGGGACTTGTAAGCAGGCACTTGTAAGCAGGCACTTGTAAGCAGGCACTTGTAAGCAGGCACTTGTAAGCAGGCACTTGTAAGCAGGCACTTGTAAGCAGGCACAAAAAAGAGTAAGCAGGCACTTGAACCCACACTCTGCTGGTATGAACCACCAGAGCTTGCCATGTTTTCATTTTTTTTAAACTAGCATTTTGCCAGCGGACTACTGTAAAGGAAGAACGCTGACTTTGAGCTCTCAATTCTGTAGAAACTGACACCCTTAAGCCTGTCGAATATCGCCGCGATTTTCACCAGTGAGTTGAGCAGAGCTGAACTGCTGCAAATATTCGTTTCAAATTTTGTGAGATCAAAATTTGCTTCGCATTCACTTTCACATGAAAACTGAACCGTGCTTTACTCACTGTAACTAAAAGTCAACTAATAGCACTCCAACATATGGTTATGCTCGGGGGGGGGGGGGGGGGGGGGGGGGGGGATAAATACAAAGCCTGCCTTCTAATAACAACTTATTGAAAGTGTTTTCATCTATCAATTTCTACACTTTTCTACAATCGTACCTTTGTTGTTGGCAATGACCAATGTAACCATGACAGTGCATCAATGTAAACACCAAACAAACAACTATTTGATAACGGAAAATCCAGATTGGACTGGACTTGTTTACACCCACACATTTCGTTCAGTTTTATTTCACACGAGGGAAAAAAAAAGTTACTTTACAAGCCATACAATGTTGTTTTGTATTTTAGTTGTTAAAAATGGCCATTGAGGTTAAAGGGAAGGTACACGTTTGGTAATTACTCAAAACAATTATTAACTTAAAAACTGACTTGGTAACGAGCATTGGGGAGCTGTTGGTAGTATAAAACATTGTGGGAAACGACTCCCTCTGAAGTAACGTAGTTTTTGAGAAAGAGGTAATTTCTCACTAGAATAATAAAAGACTTCTAGCTAGAAGTCTTTTATTCCTATCTGAAAGCACACAAATTCGTCCAACAAGGGGTTTTTCTTTCATCATTTTCTCCTAACTCCGATTCAGCTCAAATTTTCACAGGCTTGTTATTTTATGCTTTTTTTTTTTCATTCAAACTGATATTTATTTCCATACTTCATGAAAACAGAGTACAAACAATGTTTTTAAGGAATAACCAATAAACAAAGCTATTTATTGAGGGTGAGAAAAAATAAATACATAGAGTATGGGGGCATCATCTGGAAGCCGAGGCTTATGTAGGGATGCCTGGGGACAGACAATAAACGGGAACAAGAACGAACGGACTGACAAAACGAACAAAGACAGACATGATGAAGACAACAATGATGAGAACACTAATTGCACAATAATAATAACAATGATAATAATAATAATACTACCAATAATAACAATAAGAATAAGAAATCGAGAAATAATAAAAAAGCGTTTGCTGACGACTTAGGCAAAAGTAAAATGAGAGCGAGAAGGCAAACTATGTCAAATACTGGGAGAGGAGAGCTCTTTTATAGGCGCGTTTAAATCGACCCACAGATGATTGTGATCTAATCGACTGGCTTAAACCATTCCAAAGACGCGGCCCAAAGAAACGAAGTGTTTTTAAGTGGAATGATGAGCGGGTGAATGGCACATAAAGGTGTGATTTGTTATGTGTTCTGGTAGAGTACCCATGAGTGTCACGGACAAAGGTAAAGAATGAACGAAAGGAGGTGGGTAAAAGGTTGTGGGTGAATTTGTACATGAAGATACCCGTATGAAGTTTATTAATGTATGCAAGTGCTAGTGAGCGTAACTGTGCGAAAAGAGGTGCGGTGTGCTCTCGGGGATGCGATAAGGTGCATATCCTGATGGCCCTTTTTTGAGTGGTTAATAATGAATGGAGTTTGTTTTTAGAAACTTGTGCCCAGATGATATTACAATAGTTAAGATATGGAAGAATGAGGGTATTATAAAGTAATACCAAAGATTTGGGAGGAAGAAAAGCACGAAGTCTAGACATAACACCAGTGTTGCGGGAAATGGTTTTAGTAATGGAAGAGATGTGTTCAGACCAGGAGAGTTGATCATCAATAATGACACCTAGAAAATTAGTGGAGTGAACTTGAAGGATAGGATTATTGTCGATACGAAGAATAGGAATATCTTCTGAGAGATGAGAGGATTTACTGAAGAGCATGAACTTAGTTTTGTGTTCATTGAGGGAAAGTTTGTTGGCTTTAAACCAGGAAGAGACTTTAAGAAGTTCGGCATTCATAATATTTAAGGATTTAGCCGGATTGGAGTCAGAGAAAGCAATAGTTGTGTCATCTGCAAAGAGCGTAAAAGACAGAAGGGGAGAAGAAGAATGCAGATCATTAATATAGAGCAGAAAGAGGAGTGGGCCAAGAATAGAACCCTGTGGAACGCCATGATGAATTTCTTGCCAAGGAGAGTTGTGATTTTTAAAAGAAGTGAACTGCTGTCTATTGTCAAGATACGAAGAAAGCCATTTGAGAGCAACACCTCTTATGCCGTAGAAATTAAGTTTGTCAAGGAGAATGGAGTGATCAATGGTGTCAAATGCTTTCGAAAGATCAACAAAGACACCGACAGTGCTCAATTTATTATTTAGAGCAGTGGACACTTTATCAACAAATTGAATAAGCGCCATGTCTGTAGAGTGTTTAGCTCGAAACCCGTACTGAGAGTCAGAAAGAAGATGGAAGCGAGAAAAAAAAGTATTGAGTCTGTTGTAGAAAAGTCTCTCAAGAATTTTAGAAAAGCAAGGAAGAATGGAGATAGGTCTGTAATTGCTGATGTTATGTTTATCACCGTTTTTGAAGACGGGAATGACTTTAGCAACCTTTAGATTAGAAGGAAAGGAACCAGTAGTAAAAGTAAGATTGAATATGTAAGCAAGAGGGCGAGATATAAAGGAAATGAATTGTGTATCACAATTTATATATAAAACAAAAAACCTGTGAAAATTTAGGCTCAATCAGTCATCGGAGTATGGAGAAAAAAAACGGGAAAACCCACTCTTGTTTCCGCGCGTTTCGCGTGTCATGACATGTGTTTAAAATAAATCCGTAATTCTCGCTAACGAGAATTTATATTGTTTTACCGTTTTCTCAAAAAGTAAAGCATTTCATTGACTAATATTTCAAGAGAAGTCTTTCACCATTACCTTCTGTAAACCCTGTAAATTATTTGTAAATCTGTGAACTTTTTTTGTTTTTTCTGTACCGAAAGGGTCCAATGGCTTCAAGTTGAGTGTTTGTGAAAAGTACAATACATACATGCATCAGGTACAAATCCAAAAAGATGTTTTATTTATTTGGACGTGACTTGTTTACACCCACACATTTCGTTCAGTTTTAATTGACATGGGAAAAAAAAATCACTTACAAACCTTACAATTTTGTTGTATACATTTTTTGGAAGTTGCGTTCTTTGACTTTTGCATACTCGAGTTAAAATTGTGTATTTGTTAATAGCACAATACATGGATAAGATACAATGGCAAGTGGAATTTTTATTTATTTTATTCTTTACTTTTCTGGGGGGGGGGTTCAAATCACACCCTTTTTTTAACTGTACATGTATGTTTTAATATTTGAGTGATAAATAACCTCTTCCTCAAAAACAACATTACTTCACAGGGAGTCGTTTCCTACAATGTTTTATCCCTATCAACTTCCCTTCGTTACCAAGTAAATATTTATGCTAATCATTATTTTGAGTCGTTATACCAATAGTGCCCAGTGCCTTCAAGACAAAACCTTAATCTGAAAGTTAAATCTTTGTTGTGAAGACCCTAAGCAGCCCTGGGTGGATATGTTGCATGTATACAATTTATGTTTTGATGATTTTACATCATAGGGTGTCATCCGCTTTTGTTTATGCTGTTAATCATATTATATATGTTAAAGACTCTGGACACTATTGGTAATTGTCAAAGAACAGTCTTCTCACTTGGTGTATCTCAACATATTCATAAAATAACAAACCTGTGAAAATTTGAGCTCAATTGGTCGTCGAAGTTGCAAGATAATAATGAAAGAAAAAACCCCCTTGTCACACGATGCTTGATTTCGAGACCTCAAATTCTTGCGCGACGGTCGTGTGTACGCGCGCGCGTTTAAAAATAGGTTACGTGCGCGCGTTTAGAAGTAGATTACGCGCTGTTATAATAGCTATGGATTGCGTTCCGCGTAATAATCTTGCGCGCCTGACACACGGAAGCCAGCCGGTTATAAACACTGGTCACTATCAACCGTTTAAACACCCCCACGTGACGCGCTCTCCACCAATAGGAGTAGAGAAACTGTCTGGGGTATTTATGAATACACAGTGAAGTACTAACTATTCAAATTAAGACCACCTGGCCTGTTCAGTCCTCGGTTTACTGGCCTGTCACTGGCCACAGGCCTGCAGTCAAGTTTTAATTTGGATCCCTGCGGTCATTTCGGGAGTCTATCGAGTCCAAGGGCTAACCTTGTGCAAATGGTGTAGGCTCTATTCAGGATTTGTTAACAAACAATTCTCTGATTTTCCACTGGCAAAAAAACAAACAAAATCGGATAACAGACTAAAGTAGGGAGAATACAATGTCTTCAAATGTGCATGCACATTTCCTGTAATCTAGAAATACAGGTCAACTGCAGTCTAGAAATACAGTTCAACTGCAGTTGACTGCCCACTAGGTCGATTCCAAACTGTCCATAGCAACCATTCAACCCCCCCCCCCACTCTGAAACTTGAACCTATCCTCCCCAATGAATAATATTCAAGGAGAGAGCTTTGACTTGCAAGTTATTTGTTGCATTTGTACTCTGATATGATACCTTTGGACCTCAACAATGGATCACAACTTAAAGACGGCGTACATCGTCAGGAAATACGTATTAGAGGTCTAAAGCTGAAACTGTGTATCAATTACTAAGATTTTACCAGAATTGATCCCTCCAGAGATACAATTTTGTATGGAATACTGTCACACTTGTCGAAATCGAGGGCGCTTTTTACATTTCGAGGGTCAAAGGCATACTATATATGGATGTAAATATACCCTTTTTTTTTTTAACACTTTAGTTCCGTTTTTATGGCAAAACAACGTATTTCTGTTCTTGCTTTTCTCAAAATGTCAAGTTTGCCACGGAAAGCTAAATTGAGGGCTGTTTCCTTTTTGTCACTGCAAAATTTAAAAGGTATTGGATTTGAATGTATAACATGTTCTATTTACATCTCTTTTTGCAATTTCATCCTGTTTTATTTTTATGGCAAAACAGCTCATCTCTGTTCTGGCTTTTCTCAAAATAAAACAGCTGATCTCTGTTCTCGCTGTTTTTCAAAAATCAATTTTTTTTTTTAGTAAGGGCGTTTTGCCATTGAAGGGCCGACCCGCTCTTTCCTGAAAAGAACCCAAAACAAAACCGATGTCGGCGGACTTCCACTTTAACCATGGAGGGTGAGTCCCCTGAGAACGGTTTCAACCCAGGTTTCACGGTCATATCTTATTAGTCACACATCCTCCGCTTCAACTTTTCCTGGAAAGTAGGCCTGTGTCAGCAGTATTGTTTTTACTTTAAGACAAGATCAACAGTTCAAAAATGCACAGTTGCCAAATATTTGGAACAAACATTTTCTCTATTATGACAGGCAAGGAGATATCCAGTTTGCACACACATGGAGGAAGCGATGACGGTTTGTAATCGAGTGGGCTGGAGCATTTCTTGAAAGGGGTTGATACTAGTTAATTTTAGAGAGTATGTAGTTCAGGAGCATCAAGAGTTCAACAACTGAGGGAAGAATGGACGAATGTAAAATATCAGAACTGGAAATTAAAAAACAGAACAATCGGTAAGGAAAAACATTCCGATCGCATGACGCCATTATAAGTCTCGTTTCTAAGAATGCGAAAAAAATGTGGGCGTTGAAAAATAAGTCCATTCTCCGCTAAAAGGAAACACTTTTGTGGAAACTTTTCGAATCAATAATAAGTGTTTTGGTTACCGATCCCAAAACAGGCTCAGGAATGACAGGCGAAAGCACTTCTGCATCAACAAAAGCATCGTGTTGATTTAGCCCGTAAACACCCTAACCCAGTACTCAACCCACCAGAATGTGGCCTAATTGTACCCTGTCCTCTCGGTGAACCCATGTTTACTGGACGTCCCTGTTTTTTTAAAGTTATTTTTTTCTTCGATCGCTGGAAATCAACATCTCCATCAGTTCGTGTAATCAATCGCCACTTACGGTACTTTACAAATGATTCATACCGCTGTGAAATTCAAATACACACAATCTTGTTGATGGATACGATACTACATCAAACTCAACAACACTATCAATCTATTTATAAGACAATCAAACTCGATACGACTTTATGGAATGTAGATTGTATCATCGAAGAGTTGGTACAGGTCTCCCGGACAGCGAGTAAAACAAAGGAGTCTACTAGGGCCGTGTTTTGAGACAATGAGTTCCAGGTAACCTCCAGGAAGAAAAAAAGGCATTCACAATTTTCGCATAATTTTCTTGGGGTGATTGTCAGATATGAGATAGTGTTAGAATAACAATTTCTGTGCTACAACAATGAGGGACTTTGGAACACTAGGTGGCAGCAGACTTCCCAGGTAAATGTCCAATGTTTACATCGTTCGGAGCACACGCACATTACCGAGTCTGCTGCCACCTAGAGTCCCAAAAGTCACCCATTAGATTGCATGGGAGTGTCAAGAGCATCTTTAAATCAAGTATTATACATGTAATTCCCATCACATGCCATCTTTACGAGTAAATAGACTGGGCAAGTTTTGCACGCATTTGAGCAACGGGACAAGTTAAAGTTTACGAGTTTGTTTCCTTCAAGCATTACAGTAATGTAGGATAAAAGTGGTCCCAAAAAATCTTTGAAAACGTGCAACACAGTGTATTGGTTGCCTCTCGAACAAGTTGTCTTGAGTGACAGGCCCTATGGGTCTTGTCACACGGGGCAATGTTTATGGACAACTGGGGGAGGGGCGACCTACACAAGAAACAATTCAACCGCACTAAGTGACCTTTTTTTCACAATTGTTTCCTCCTGGTACCTATCAAAAGTAGGCGGATATTATGGGTATTTGTAAAAGGTTTTAGGGGCTCTTAATAGTTATTAATTGCCCGGAAAATACTTGGTGTCAAGTGGCACTCTTCTAAGATCAGATCAAAAGATAGTGAGACAACTAATAGTGCTAAAAAAATTAAATTACCAGAACATGACATCAATTTTAAGAAAGATGAAGTGAAATACGTTTGAGTGAAATGGCTAGGTCAACTACATCACAGCAGCGCAGGGGGTAAATCCCGAATTGGGGGAAAGGATTTGTACCTGCCTTGGGCTAGAATTAACTTATTTTTTTTAGTACACTTTCACGACAATGTTTAGGGTTTACTTGCTCATTTTGCTGGTGTTATTGATGTTCCTAGTGTGTTTAGTTGTTGTTTAGGGAGTGTCTGTTGGTGGGGATTACTAGTGACTCACGGGGCTTTGTCAGTTTTGTTTCTTCGCAGTTTCGTATGTATTGCCAGCTTCAGAGCATCAAGGTTCATGCATATTACCATGGATGTAAATCTCAGATTATCTGACCACTCATTCCCCTCCTGCCCCCACTCTTTCGTTAGTCCGAAGATTCTTTTGTCAGGCCTGTTGTCGATTTCACAAAGAGTTAGGACTCATCTAATCTCGAGTTTAGACGAGTAACTCATCCTAACTTAGGATTAATCTTAAGGTCTGCATGCTACAGTGCAGGGTTGGGACTCGTCCTAAGTCCTAAGATTAGCCCTAAGTTAGGAAGAGTTTTGTGAAATTGACCGCAGCACCCTTAAAAAAGAGCTGAACAACCTGATGTAAGAAGGGTCTTGTAAAGTCAAGTGAGGTAGCATCATCCATTTACGCTGGTCAAATCAGGGCACCCCATTAATCCAGTTACTAGGCTTATCTCACAGTACAGTAATAATATCAATTTAATAATGATATCCAAGTCTTATATAGCGCACGTATCTACCAAACAAGGTACTCAAGGTGCTGAGTATATACAAACTTTCAGAAAGATAGGTTATGGCAGTGATGAATTTTGAGACCCAATTATTTAGCACCTTATAAGGGTGTACAAGGTGCTAGTTGTACGTATTATTGTTGCCAAGCTTAAAGAAGGCATGTCAAGCTTATACAAGGGGGAATAATATACAAATACTACGAAAATTATGAGGAAGAAAAGAAAGAAAAAAAGAAAATAAAAAAACGCTCTGATTTCACAGGCCTGTTATGTAGTGCCAGCTTCAGAACATCAAGGTCCGTGCATATGGATGTAAATCTCAGATTATCTGCCCCCTCACCCCCCTTCCGCCCCCACTCTTTTGCCAACTCTGATATATTATCTGTTATCCAATACATGTTAAATTGAGCATAAACATCAGGTGACTACAGTGGCTCTCTTTACCAAGAACTACAACAATGAAATGAGCAGAACAGGTTTACTGCTAAATCATTTTTTTTTTTTTTTTGGCCCTTACACTAACTTGTACTATAAGCACTGTGTACCCAATGGGGCATACCACCCGAGTGAGATTCCAACCCACAACCTTTGCATTGCTAGAGCAGATGCCTCACCAGTAATAGGATCTTTTGTTATGTTTTATAATGCAAGTTGCCAGACACACAAGGCCTGAAGGCCACTTCAAGGTGTGGGCTACAACCAACTACTTTTCCAGAGGCCGTTGCCACCTACTCCTGGGCTCAGTCCATACAGATGTAGGCTTGGGTATCTTCCATCAGAAGCCTGGCTGGTAGAGCAGAAAGCACTACCCCTCCCCCCCAACTTTTACGAAGACGAAAATTACCTTAATCATTTACAAACGTATTTTCATGACATTGTTTTTACTAATTTCTCAAAAACTACAGCACCTCAGTACGTAATATTTGAAGGGAAGCTTTCCACTATAATTATCTTCAAACCCTGTGAGTTAAATGTAAATCTATGAACATTTTGTAAAAGTACATGTACCCAAATCCTTTAACACAAGTGTCATGACCGGGACTTGAACCCACACTCTGCTGATCAAACACCATTAGCTTGAATCCGCGTGCTCTAAACCGTTAGACCATGACACACCATAAAATACACAAGGGGTGTCGGAACATTAGCAACTCCACTTTGGCAGTCTGTCAAATGGAGACAACAGAATGGATCACTGACACAACAACTTCTCAGAAGACGACAGACACTGGTTTGAACTTTATATGGCACCCTCTCAGACTCAAAGTAATCACTTTTTTTTGGTCTTTATTACGACAAACCCTGTACTCTGTTAAAAGAGGAAATCCGACTTGCAACAACGATCATCAATAAAGATCAAAACACAGGAAGCATATCTACAAACCTAAAGTGGCTGCAGTATCCTGGGTTCAATGAAGTGTCAGAAGATATGAGAGTGCCCCTGTTTCAGCCCCACGAGTAAATGGCAACATGCCATAGTTTCAGCCCCAGGAGTATGTGGCAACATGGCAATGTTTCAGCCACACGAGTATGTGGCAACATGGCAATGTTTCAGCCCCAGGAGTACATTATGTGGCAACATGCCCCTGTTTCATCCCAAGGAGTACATGTATGTGGCAACATGCCCCTGTTTCAGCCTCAGGAGTAGGTGGCAACATGCCCTGTTTCACCCCCAGCAGTATGTGACAACATGCCCCCGTTTCAGCCCCAAGAGTACAGGTGGCAACATGCCCCTGTTTCAGCCCCACGAGTAAATGGCAACATGCCATAGTTTCAGCCCCAGGAGTATGTGGCAACATGGCAATGTTTCAGCCACACGAGTATGTGGCAACATGGCAATGTTTCAGCCCCAGGAGTACATTATGTGGCAACATGCCCCTGTTTCATCCCAAGGAGTACATGTATGTGGCAACATGCCCTGTTTCACCCCCAGCAGTATGTGACAACATGCCCCCGTTTCAGCCCCAAGAGTACAGGTGGCAACATGCCCCTGTTTCAGCCATAGGAGTACAGGTGGCAACATCCCCCTGTTTCAGCCCAAGGAGTACATGTAGGTGGCAAAATGCCCCTGTTTCAGCCCAAGGAGTACATGTAGGTGGCAATATGCCCCTGTTTCAGCCCTAGTTGGGTGGCAACATGCCCCTGTTTCAGCCCAAGGAGAACAGGTGGCAACATGCAGGCTGTTTCAGCCCCAGTTAGGTGGCAACATGCAGGCTGTTTCAGCCCCAGTTAGGTGGCAACATGCCCCTGTTTGAGCCCCAGGAGTAGGTGGCAACATGCCAAAGTTTCAGCTCCAGGAGTAGGTGGCAACATGCCCCTGTTTCAACTCCAGGAGTAGGTGGCAACAGGCCCCTGGTTACCATTAATTGGGGCCACAGCCCAAATCAGTAGAGAGTAACTCTCAGCTTGAAGGATCCAAGTGGTTCGACAGACTGAGGACAACCTTCGTTTCATTTTGTGTCCAAAACAAACAAAGATAATCACTAGAACTGAAAACAAAAATTACTAACTCCAGGCAATGGTAGAAAAAAACAAACTTGAACGTTACTTATACATATTGTTCTTATACAGCACATTTTACAATAACCATATCAATGCGCTTGGCATTAGTTCCCTGGTCAATAGGCCAATAGCATCCTTTTTATCTTTCTCAGCTCCCTGGGGAGTAAACAGCCCCGGGCAACCGTAGTCCCCGAAAGGCTTTTCCATACACAATATCATACACTAACTAAAAACAAAAATACTAAGTCCACGCAATAGAAGAATATCAGAGAACTGCTCTGTTGACCTGGCTGACAAACAGAAATATATGTAGGTTATATAACCATGGGAAAGACACATATGCAGTTTCATAGTACCACCAAGGGGAAACAAGATAAACATCAATAACGTACCCCTGACAATCAAATAAAAATTTAAAAAACTGTCGTCACGCAATCAAACCACTATGTTTATTTACGCTTGTATCATTAAAGTATTAAAGACACTGGACACTATTGGTAATTGTCAAAGACTAGTCTTCTCAGTTGGTGTATCTCAACATATGCACAACATAACAAACATGTGGAAATTTGAACTCAATTGGTCATCGAAGTTGCAAGATAATAATGGAAGAAAAAACACCCTTGTCACACCAAGTTGTGTGCTTTCAGATGCTTGATTTCGGTACTTTAAAATCTAATTCTGAGGTCTTGATATCAAATTCGTGGAAAATTGCTTCTTTCTGGAAAACTACATTACTTCAGAGGGAGCCGTTTCTTACAATGTTTAATGCTATCAACAGCTCCCCATTGCTTGTTACCAAGTAGGTTTTTATGCGAACAACTATTTTGAGTAATAACCAATAGTGTCCACTGCCTTTAAGTCTGTTAAAAATTAGCCCAAAATGAAAGGTGAGGGTCTTCTCCTTCAAGCAAATACATCAAGCTGTCACACACAGGATGACCCCGGAGTAAATCGATTGCTGACTTGTAAACAGATACATTATAAGGTTAACTAAAGTTCATTCAATCAATTAAAGCAGGAACACCCGCTCTGTCAAGAAGATAACTAGAGGAAAGAGCCAGGCACGGCAAGACTTGAAAGGGCACTGGACACGTTTGGTAATTACTCACAATATATATTAGCATACAAACTTACTTGGCAACGAGCAACGGAGAGCTGTTGATAGTATAAAACAATGTGAATAACAGCTCTCTCTGAAGTAATGTAGTTTTTGAGGAAGATGTAATTTATCACAAGAGAAAGACTTCATGCCCGAAGCCTTTCTTGTGCCTCTGAAAGCACACAAATTTGTGCAACAAGGGTGTTGTTTCTTTTATAATTTTCTTGCAACTTTGATGACCAATTGAGCCTAAGTTCTCACAGATTTGTTGTTTTATGCATAAATGTTGAGATACACCAAGTGAGAAGACTGGTGGTTGACAATGACCAAACGTATCAAGTGCAAGTTGCTGTTTTTTTAAAACTTAAATGGCACCAGCCAGAAACCCCCAAATGAGATCAGGTGAACTATCTGCAGGCATGCTGACTTTGGACTATAGAAGATTACACTAAGTGAACGCCAGTTAAAACACCCCAAGGACCAGTACAAGTTTAGGACAAGTGGTACGGCTGCCGGCTGGGTAGTTCATTGTCTCCAACAGCTATGAGTTAACCGCAGTTTGCAAAGAATGTTCATACAGCCCTTAATTGAAGTACCTTCCCTGCCCCCCCCCAAAAAAAAAAGAAATAAATAAAAATGTATTGACTTGAGATAGGAAGATGGACCAGAGAAAATCTAATGCTAGTCAATGAAAAAAATAAAGGCAAATTGTTGCAGAAAACCAAAACTCAACCCAAAAAAGAGGACATCATGAATAAAATTATTGGATTCAGATAAAAGTCTGGAAATTTGCAACCAGTATAATACACAAATGCAACATTGTATTTCATCACAAGAAAATAGAACTAGCTGTTGTGTACTTTACGAGAGGTCGGCACTGGTCTGTTCTTTTTAACTTTTCTTGCATTATACTTAAACAATAAATGGCTTCACTTTGCGTTCACTTGTACATGAACATGTTAATATGACTATTCACCGTTTCAGGAGTGAGATTACACAAGTGTGAAGACTCTTGCAGACTCTTGAAGACTCTTGTATGTCACACGGGTCTGGGTTTTATCATTCAAGAACTACAATCCAGACCAAAATGCTTGGGCTACGTGACAATGAACATACCCTCCCCCGTTCCCCGGTCCTTGCTCAATGTTGTTCACCCCAGCTGGAGTGAAGACCGCACCATGAGAGCCAACATTGAACAGGAGGCCAGGGGTCGATTTCACAAACAGTTAGGACTAGTCCTAACTTAGGACTAGTCCTAGGAGATATCAAAAACGTGCAGCTAGTCCTAAGTTAGGACTAGTAACTCGTCCTAAGACGAGATAAGACTAGTCCTAACTCTTTGTGAAATCCACCCCAGGGCCCATTGTACAACCTTCTAGAAGCGTTGAGACCAATATTAAGAAATCACTCCGCGGTAGTGCAGTTAACAACGATCCTATAAGCTAATGAAGTAGTCCCCGCCAATTTTCTATAGACCCCTTGCAATACGCGCAGGGTACTCACATGTGCCTATCCTGGGTGTCATTTTGGGTGTCAAAATCATCAAATACAAACATGCACAAAAGAGAGTTGACACCCAAAATACGCGCATTGTTCAGAGGCGCATTCTGTATTGTGTAAGAAATCAATAGCTCCCCCTTGCATAATGCGAAACGCTACAGGAACGCTGAAGTCACGCGCACGTTTTTACGCACAGAGTACAGCTATTGTCCAATGATCTGCCTCCTTTTTGAGAGTGTGGCGTCATACATGTATGCAATGGGTCTATACCTTCCGCCCAGTTGTAGTTAATAAGCAGACCAGTTTTTTTCAGAACTGAGAAGTCTCCCGAAAACACGATAAATCTTCTAGTAGTAGAATATATAGACAGTTCCCTAAGGAACAAACTTTACCTGGCAAGTAGAAACACACACATGGTGTAACCACAAACCAATATTTTGATGTTGTCCACGTTTGTTTTTAGTGCTTAAAGTTAAGGAAGTAATTTCCTTATTTTGATTCTGATCTTGTAAAAAAAAACATTCTTTCCAAGTATTTTGCCCAAAAAGCCCCCCAGTCTTTTGGATTTCCTCCTTAAATAATCTGAGCCCTGAGATAGTAATGTATATGTGACCCACTCTGTGAAAATGAGTCAGATGTCGCCCAAAGTTATGGACAGTTTAACGTGGGGGATAAAAAAATATATATATATAAATGTTTTTGTTTTTACTTGTTAAGATCTTTATTTGCATGTATACCTTAGAGTAATTTGTTTTAAAAAATAACTTAAAGGAACATTACAGAATTGGTAAGAAACAAAAATCGTTAAGATCACAGATTTACATCAAACTTACAGAGTCTAATTGATGATCAGTAAAGAAAACATTCCTTAAAATATTTCTATCTGAAATTTCATATTTGATGAGAAATAAATAATCTAATTTCGCGTTTGGAGTTTATCGCTCAGAGAGCATTTTATTCATTTTTGTTTTGGCGTCGATGCAATGCAAAATTTGTAATCTGTTTTTAACTATTCTCTCGTGACCCAGATGGCCGATCAAATTTGACTTTCTACAGGTTTGTCAGTTTATGTATATGGTGGATTACATAAAGTGCTAACACTGCCAGCAACTGTTTTGTTAGCAAAACCAATTCTGTAATGTTCCTTTAAATGAGAAAAAAAAAAATGACATTCTCTATTCCACCACTTCCCTGGGAGTAATTTGGTGTTCATTTACACCTCAACCACTTGTGGGTTTATGGATATCAGCACAATAATAATAATAGTAATAATAATACGACTATGTGGGAGAGGAACATTCCATGCAGGGTTTGAAGCAAACCCACTGACTGATTGAAGGTGTTAATGTGACGAGAGAGATCACTAACTGCCACACAAACCACCAAACCAGAGCAACGAACACACAGACACAGGCCCCCAAAACAAAACATGTGTACGTCGCTGTCGACTTTCTTTTAAGAGTCTCAGGCTGCTTCCTTTTTTTTTCCTTTTTTTTTTTTTTTTTTTTTTTTCGAAAAAAGAAAAAGAAAAAAAAGGGGGGTAATTTTAACGATCTCAAACGGGAAAAAAAATAATTTTGTGTTTTTAAATTGAATATTGCAAAGACTTAGGCTCGCTTCCTTTTTACAGGGCGCCTCCTTTTTATTGTTTTTTATATGAATAATACATGTACATGTAGTAAGACAAACAAAATTAATTTTGTGTTTATCATACGAATAATACATGTAGTAGCTCAGCCAGTTGTCTTTAAAATGTGGCGGTTGGCCATTTTAAATAAAAAAAAGAAAAGAAAAGGCCCACCTTTTTTCAAAAAGGCAGGACGCTAAACAAGTTTTTTCCCCAATATTTGGACATACAGGGGGCCCTCATGTTTGTTATCACCCTCTCTGTTACCACACCACCACCACCACCACCACATGGCATTTCCACTCGCTGCTGCTGGCGTTGAGGGGTTTGGATGTAACATTCTTTGCTACTTAATAGGGTAGGTTGTGCTTCACTCAGTCCCCTGAGTAGAGCTCATAAAGCGCCCCGTCAAACCAGGAAAATTGTTTTACAGGCAACCACTTGCAAAAGGAACACTTTGACAGTGCAAGAGAAATTCTTCATAAAAGTTTTGGAGTATGTTACCAAAGGTATACACATTGGACACTTTCTGTACAGAACAAAAATAAAAATTTCACAGATTTACAAATAACTTACAGGGTTTACAGAAGGTAATGGTGAAAGACTTCCCTTGAAATGTTATTCCATGAAATGCTTTACTTTTTGAGAAAACATTAAAACAATTATCAATTCTCGATATCGAGAATAACAGATTTATTTTAAACATATGTCATGACACAACGTGTGGAAACAAGGGTGGGTTTTCCCGTTATTTTCTCCCGACTCCGATGACCAGTTGAGCCTAAATTTTCACAGGTTTGTTATTAAGTTGTGATACACGAATAACAAATAATAATAATAATAATAACCGTATTTACAACGCGCCTTTTGCCAAAGGATACAAAGCGCTAGGTATTATTACTGCAAGGAGCGGGGCGAATTTTGAGATATACATGTAAGACCTAATCCTTAAGCACCATGTAATGGTTTACAAGGTGCTATGGCGCAATATGCTGCCAATCCAGCCAGGAACACCGGGGGGAACCCCTTCTCTTAAGTGCACTGGGTTCTGTTACATGCGATTACACAACACATGGGACCAATGGCTTTTTCCGTCCCATCCGAAGGACGAAGCAATGGTTATGTGTCTTGCTTTTAAGGACACAAGTGTCACGGCTGGGGATTCGAACCCACACTCTGCTGATCAGAAACACCAGTTTGAATTCGGTGCTCTTAACCGCTCGGCCACGACACTTCCACGAAGTGTGGGCCTTTGGACAATACTGTTTACCGATGTTGTGCGATTGCTTTAACAGCACAATATACATTCTTCATATAAGTTTTGGAGTAATTACCAATGCATACCCTCCATTTATAGACACAAAGCTGCCATGGCTGTGGGCATGTATTGCTTTCTACCTACTGCAAGTGATGCAGTCTGGCTTACCTCCATTGTGTTACATGACTAAATTTTCACTATGCATTAAAATTAATCTTTAAGATGGGTTATCAGAATTACCGTGGTGATTTGTACTGTGACATCACACTTTGCTTAGCAATTAAGATTGATTCATACTTGACACCAATCTTATTTTAGCTCTTTGTCCACGTAGTTGTGTGCTTTCAGACGCTTTATTTTGAGACCTCAAATTCTGTGGTCACAAAATCAGATTCAAATATTTAAGTGGAAAATATTACTTCTTTCTCGAAAATTAAGTTACTTCAGAGGGAGCAGTTTCTCACATTAATTTATACTATCCACAGCTCTCCATTGATCGTTAACAAGTAAGTTTTTATGCTAACAGTGATTACCAATAGTGTCCAGTGCATTTAAAAAAAAACATTTACCCAGTCTGTTTCCCTTGTGGTTAACATTTTAAACAAAACGTTAACATCCCTTCACAGTGATCCCTCTGCTGCCAATTCCCAAGTTGCACCTAGTCTTGAAGTCAAGACGTTAATTGTTTAGCGCGGTGTGTAGTTACAGCGCGGTGTAGCTACGGGGACGATACACACACCCTCGACCCCAGTATGTGTGTATGAGTCAGTCGCATATACCTAGAGCTACCTCGCGCTACCTACAACTGTTGCATGTGTAACATCGCACTGTGAGTGTGACTGTTGCATGAACGGCAGACAAATAGGCAGCGCCTAAGGACTTGTCATCAAGTCTAGGTTGTACCGTGAACTTGGCTGCGAACCCTGGCAGTTACAGGTTGCATGGCTCCTTGACTGGCACCGCCCGAACAAAGATATTGACAAAATAGGGAGACTGCCAACAGTAGGGCCAGCTATAGATAGCTCAGTTGGCAGAGTGCCGACACGATAATCCAGAGGTCACAAGTTTAACTCAAACTTTACTCAATTTTTCTTTGTACAACCAAATTTGGTGTATAAAAATTTGATTATTGATCACACTCACTTGGATTAGTGTTCTAAACTATTCATATCTCATTTCAAAACTGAGAAGTCTCCCGAATTCAGAAAAAAAATCTAAAAACAGCAGAATATAAAGCAATACAAGTTTCCAAAAGAACATAATCTACCAGGCAAGTACATGTACTAAAATGTAGGTACATGTACACATATAGTGTTACTACATCTTAACCGTTTTGTTGCTTTAACTAGTCAATTGGGCAACCTGTGAAGTAAGTCTGGCTGGCATGCTGCACGCAGCATTCATACAACGATTATTTGCACGCCCAGTTGTGACTAAACTTAGGTCTGTTTTGTTCACAAAAATAACATATAAAATGAGATTTGCCAAGTGTGAAAAATCCTGAAAATAGCTTATTACAATACAATACTTATTATTATCAGGGGTGAGAGTCATTACTAACGAAACAGTCTGAAAACTGGATACAACTTCAAAGGTATGTTGAAATGATGCCATTTCCACCTTTTGGTAACCCCTGGTGTTATAGATTCCAAGGAGCTTTTGGAAACAGTATCCAAAGCACTAGAGAAGTAGACCAATGAGCAGGATTTCTTTATTTGTGGAAAACGATTTTCTTCACCTGGCCGTCATAAAAAGTCTGAATTCTGCCAAAAGTCTGAACAATCTCATCCCTGTATTATACAACCTCTTTCTCCTTTTGGTGACTGCGTTACTTCTTCCAAGACGATTTGGATTCTCAAGGAGAGTTTGAGAAAAACCTACGAAATCACATGCTTGGATATAGACAATAGCTGCCGCAATCACCCACAGCCGGAACAAATAACAGCAAGATTTTACCTTCATTCATAAAAGGTCAAAATAAAGGTCATATTCTGACACATTATTTCTAAAACAAAACATTCTCTGTTCTGTTTCATTCTCTTACAACTGAGATATTAGTCCCTGCAAAAACTGAGACAAAAAATCCACAACAAATTTCACAACATTGGCCATAACTGGGCAAAGATTAAAGACTCAACTGAATTGAACAATAATACTTACTTGGGTGGATCCAGAGTTGGGTTAGCATTTGGCTCATCTCTGGCCTTTCCAGCGGGTCTCTCATCAGCCTCCTGCTCGCTGACAATCTCCAATTCCATCTCAAGCTTTCCCTATGTAAGACAAAAAAATGGCTAGTTGGTAAGACACCGCTCTAGAGTTGCAAAGGTTATGGGTTCGTATCCCACCCGAGTAATATGCCTGTGATTTATCTGATACAATGACATGCTTGATCACAAGTTACCAATTACATTTGAATTCCTTATATGACTAGGGGCAAGCTTTTCGGTAGTTATATAAGAGACGGTGAACACCATACACAATTCTGAATGGATATGTGTACGGCACAATGGTACCAGGGTGTGCTCATCTAGAGGTTGCTATACAAAAGCTTGCCCCGAACAATTTGACATAGCAACTGTCTCTATATAATATTAACAATATCGAAGTCTTATATAGCGCACGTATCTACCAAACAAGGTACTCAAGGCGCTGAGTATATACAAACTTTCAGAAAGAGACCCAATTATTTAGCACCTTATACGGGTTTACATGGTGCTCTGGCGCATTAAGCAGCCACAACCAGGAACACCAGGGCGAACCCCTTCTCTTTTCGACAAGTGCACTGGGTTCTTTTACATGCATTACACAACACATGGGACCAGCGGCTTTACGTCCCATCCAAAGGACAAAGCAATGGTTAAGTGTCTTGCTCAAGGACACAGTGTCACAGCTGGGGATTCGAACCCACACTCTGCTGATCAGAAACACCAGAGTTTGAATTCAGTGCTCTTAACCGCTCGGCCACGACACTTCCATATAGACATAGTTTAGTTCAATTATAGTTCAGTTACAGTCTTAGGAATTCAACAATAACAAGTAGTTTGTGACTAAGCAAGTCATTATTAACGAAGAGTGTGAGGGGACCTCATCGAAACCTTCAAGATTCTTACGGTATCGTGGATATAGATGCCAGTAGTCTTTTCACACTCTCACAAACTAGTAACACAAGCCGCCATGACACGAAGCTCTTCAAAAATAAGGCTAAAAAAAGAGCTCAATCTCAGAAAATACTTCTTCACACAGCGAGTTGATAAAAACTGGTAGAGACTCCCAGCCAAAGTGGTCAACGCCAAGACAACCAATCAGTTCAAAAACAGCTTTGACAAATACTCAAATGAACATTGATATGGGGTGTTAAAAGGCATAAGCCTACAATACTAAAAATCCCATCAAACCTTACGTGCAAGTGTAAAAATCTAACTCGCAAATGGCTTGGTGCACAATCATTGTTGATATAAAATAAAATTAAAATAAAATGTTTTATTTGTTCTAAAATACGTACGGTTAGTTCTCGCTCCCCAGTCTCCTCACTAAAGCAAGGCCACCATCCATTGACGCGTTTCTGTTCAAACAATGACACCATCTCCACCTCCTTGCCTTCTTTGTTGTCAGGCAACTGTTTCAGACCACACTGCCGGGACTTCTTTCTTGGAGCCGGCATGTTGTTCAGATCCAGCTCCAGCGTACCTGAGGATCATCAAGATAATAATAATGTATTAATGAACCGTTTTTATATAGCGAACCCAGCGACCGGTACTCGAAGATGTAAAAAAATAAAGCCGGATGCTGTGCGCACGTGTATAAGATTGCAAGTAACTGTTTGCCTAGATGATTACCGGACACTTCGGCACCTCGCAAACTGGGCACTTGCAAACTCGGCACCTTGCAAACTCGGCACCTTGCAAACTCGGCACCTTGCAAACTCGGCACCTGCAAACTCGGCACCTTGCAAACTCGGCACCTTGCAAACTCGGCACCTGCAAACTCGGCACCTTGCAAACTCGGCACCTTGCAAACTCGGCACCTGCAAACTCGGCACCTTGCAAACTCGGCTACTTGCAAACTTGGCACCTTGCAAACTCGGCACCTTGCAAACTCGGCACCTTGCAAACTCGGCACCTGCAAACTCGGCTACTTGCAAACTCGGCACCCACTCGGCACCAAGAATGTCGGCACCATACAAACTCGGCACCGGCGTTTTATTGACTAACAAACTCGGCACCAAGGAATATTACCTCGAAGAGTGAAGTGTTTAAAAAACAACGTACATGTACTTACACAATAAAAAATGGTTTGATAGTTAGTAGTAGCTTAGTAAACGCTGTTAATGGCAAAATCACTAGTTATAATATGGGAGTTGATAAGAAATCCCCAACTCTGGAGAAAATTTGGGCCCCTATCAGGAAATTGACCGTGGCGCCCGCGCCGTCTATTTCTTCCTCCATGATTCAGTCAACAAGTGAAAATCGAACTTTTTCAACTGGGTGCCGAGTTTGTATTTGTACATGTGCCGAGTTTGTGGGTGTCGAGTTTGCAAGGTGCCGAGGTTGTGGGTGCCGAGTTTGCAAGGTGCCGAGGTTGTGGGTGCCGAGTTTGAGAGGTGCCGAGTTTGCTGGTGCCGAGTTTGCAGGTGCCGAGTTTGCAAGGTGCCGAAGTGACCAGTACCCGCCTAGACACCATATGGTTATGACTTACGAGAAATGTTGCTGCTGAAAAAAGCCTGTTAGTTAGAGCTGACAGTTTATTTCAAACAGAAAATATGAAATTCAAGTAACAATTTGATACTGTAGAGTAAAAACACAGTCAAGGGAGTTAACCAGTGCACAATAAAGGTAAAAATTAACAGTAGGCCGGATTAAGTTACTAAGACAGTATACAATTACAGATAACGATATAATAACATAAACATAGAATAGATGTTAAATTTGCATCGGAGATAAAGAATATTAATTTTGTTTTTTTACCCAGACATCGATGTGTGTTAGCACTGTATACTCAGTACTTTCCAGAGTCCTGTAAAAAAATATCACAGGCATATTACTCAGGTGGGATTCGAACCCACGACCCTTGCAATTCTAGATACCACTGCCTCTAGCTACCGGGCAATCTCGGTAGTCTAGTTGGTAAAACACTGCTCTAAAATTGCAAGGGTTGTGGGTTTAAATCCCACCCGAGTAATATGCCTGTGATATTTTTTCACAGGACTCAGGGAAGTACTGAGTAACATACATCGGTGTATGGGTAAAAAAAAAAAAAAATTAAAACCCAAATATAATCAGAAAAGAAGATCCAGCATAACAAAAAAATACACATTTCAAATGAACATAAATGTCGGCGACATTTGTGTTCCTAGGTCAAGGTTTTGACTATCCCTGGAGGCTGAACAATGATAAACAATCATGAAACGCAATGTGATTTATTGTCAACATTTCTTTTAAAAATAGTTTCACTATCGTTAGTACCTGTAAAAGAAATGTATTACAAAAAGCATGAATCATAATCAAAAGCTTTTGACACAAATCCATTGAAAAAGTTCACATCAACCCATTGAAAAAGTTATAGGTAAACTCAAAAACTGCACCAGTTCAAAATATGCAATAGTACACCAAAACATACCACTGCAAAAAATGGACAAACCATTTTTCTCAGAACGCTGCCATAAATTTTGCAATGGAAGGGTATCAAATGCCATGGCACCTTACACCACTTTAACAGGAGGTAAGAGACTTGTAACTTTTCCCTCGCTCACATGAGGACTTTATCTGTATTAGAAAATGGGTATTTGGACATTTTAAGGAATCTTGGCCTCTCACATACATTGGTGAAACATTTTATACTTGGCATTCATAAATACCTCAGACAGTTTCGCTATTCCTATTGGTGGAGAGCGCGTCACGTGGGTGTGTATAAACCTTTGTTTATGACCGGTAAAAAGTGTTAATTCATGGGTGTGACACGCGACCTTGCACCTGTTCTTTTAGAGACAGTTTCTTCATTCCTATTCGTCGAGAGCAACGGCTGAAACAGTTGTGCCACATCACGCGTTAAGCATTCCCTTATAAGGAGTTGTTTACCCGAGGGCGACAGAGTGCTTTACCATTTCATAGCTTGAGGGGTGTTGTGTTGAAAGAAATCATTTAACAATTATAATTTTTGCACGTATTTTACTTTTTGACCAAAAAGTGATGATGTTTTTGACCGAAAAGGTATTTATGAAAGGGAATCAAAGTGTGTTGAATCGGTTTTCGACTAGTGGTTTAAACCCCCCGAGGCCTGGTTCTTTATAATTTACCTCGACTTCGTCCCGGTAAAATTATCAAGAACCAGGCCTCGTTGGGATTAAACCACTAGTTGAAAACCTCTTCACCACACATTGATTCCCTTATTATTGTTCAGTCGGGATTACAACAAACATACATGTACAACAACACAAAACCCTAGCATCGTGTTCAAATTTCAAATCTTATGACAACTAGAATAATTGTAAACCAAAATACACAACTGATGATGGAATGAAACAGTAACATATCCAGGCACAAACAACTATTGCAATCAGTCAAAATGAGAGATGGCCAGGATTAATCAAAGTGAACCACACCACTTTTACTCGAAAGTCTGTTAATCCAATCTTTACATGTGAATTGACTTTTATTTTATATTTTATTTTACATTATGCAAGTTGCCAGACACACAAGGCCTGAAGGCCACTTCAAGGTGTGGGCTACAATTATTTTTGTCCAGAGGCCGTTGCCACCTACTCCTAGGGCTGAAACCCCTTTTAGTCCATACAGATGTAGGCTTGGGTATCATCAGTCCGAAGCCTGACCGATAGAGCAGAAAGCACTACCTCCCCAATAGACCCTTCCCATGAAATATTTAAATTGCACATAGCGCGTGCGCACTAACGTGTTTTGGTTGGCAAAATGAGGGAACATCGCACTGTTTTGTACACGACTAATGGCTGCGTGACGCAGACGCGATTGCACGTCTGCTCAGTGCACAACTCTACGGCAGTTGCCAACCAACAGGGTCTGTACGTATGCGTGAATGTAATTAGCATATTTCATGGGAAGGGTCCATTGTATGTGGCAAGTGTCACGACCGTGATTCGAACCCACACTCTGCTGATCAAAACAGCAGAGCTTGAGTCCGGTGCTCTTAACCGCTCGGCCATGACACGCCACATGATCACTAGCTGTACAAGCATGCACCTCATTCCAAGTATTTGAGATAATGTCTTTAGTACTCTGTGCTTTTGCTGTGGTGCCCTCTGCAAGGCTCCAATACAAACTTCCATTTTCCCGATACAAGTGCCCCTTACCAGAGGTCAATAATTAAGCTCCGCCCCTCCCCCCACCACTTGGGCAACCTAAAGTCAGACAAAAAAAGTCTGACATGAGTGCGCATATGCTTGGCGCCCGCGGCAGAGTTGTGCAGAATGGCATTGGAGAGGCTCACACGCTTTTGCTGACACGTGCGCCACGGGCGGAGCCTAATGGATCGGTCTATGGCTGTGCCCCTTCAGGAGCGAAGCTAAAGGCCTGGGTATGATCTATTGAGTAAATTTTTGAACTCACCAAGGAAGTCATCGGCTGAGAATTTGTCGTTGTCCCATATTTGAAGGGCTAGGATTGGTGGTACATGGGATTCAGTCTTGTCCAGACTCCAAAAGTGTTCCTGAAGATAAAAAAACATCATTATTAACTATCCTTACTTTGCTTGTTGATTTAACAAATGCAAAGTAAACATTCAAACAGTCATGAACAAAAATTATATATCGAGTATAAAGTTATAACAAAATAAATATAGACAACATAAAGTAAAACTAAACTAAAAGTAATTTAAACTTTACACTGGACCATTTACATGATATGATCTGAAGCGCATAATACATTGTAAACAACACCAGAATGGAAGAAGATATACAAAGAAAAGGACATAGATTGCAAGAGTTGTGGGCTTTATTCATAGAGCTATATCAGCGCCTTTGAATGTTCCACAGATTTAGTGCGCTTTATAAATGCTGTATTATTATTATTATTATTATTATATATATTGACTAGAGCGCTAACTTGCTCCATGCTTTGAAGCCACCCTGGGCGCAGACATGTTTGATGTGGTGCATGACTACGGACGATTTTAATTTTAAGAGAACACACATGGCCACGAATTAGTTTTGTTTAAAAACAAGGAGGACTTTGAATTTGATTCGCTTGTTAATGAGACGCCAGTTTGGGGAGAATCCTTGGAGGTTCGTGAAGTACTAACCTTCTGTCTGATGACCATTACTTTCTCTGGTGGAATGTACTCAAACGGGAAGACAAATCTCCAGTTGAAGTTCCCTTCCCCGTTGAGCGATCGGTAATGCACATCGGTCTCCTGTTTCTCGTCTTGGCCGGACATCCACCTAAGAGTCACACAAAATAAACCAGATTGACGTCATCAGTAAAACAGTGTTTCAATAGCCCTTTTCATACGACTCTATTCCTCAATCCCGGCCAAAATGCTTGGGCCACCCATTCCTAACATTCCATAAAACCATTCCAAGTACACTTTAGCAGAAATTACTGCTTAAACAATTCCTGCTTAGCAAAATTGAGCAGGATACCAGCCACAGCTAGTACATGTACATGTGACATGGTAGTTTGGCAGGTAACCTTATTCTAGTAATGGTAAATTTGTTGTGCTTTCCTACTTTTTCTTGTGCTTAAGCAGCTCTATGAAATTGGGTCCAGAGCTTGAGAGCCCGGTGAGCTAGACCCCTCGGCCAAGACACGCCACAAAGGTGAGAGGTCAAGAAAGGAAAGAGATGATTAGAGACCAACCCTTTGACGTAGATATCACTCATCTTCTCTCCAGTAATAGACGTCTCATCCAGGATGACATCTTTGGTATTCCAGACTACAAGACGCAAGGTATACCTGAATAGAAGAATAGTATAATATATTAATATATACTGGGTTATTTATTGAAAACAGGTATCCAGTATACCTGAATCAAACAATCGTAGAATATATTATCAATATTTTGTTGTGTATAAAGTTTGTATAGGCCTATTTATTGTATTGTATTTTTTGAATAACTATTTTTTGTATATGTTGTGAGTGCAATACTTCAAATTCATGTCATTGTTGTTAATCTTTGACTAATACTAAACCATTCTATTCTATTCTATTAACTGAACTGTAATTTCAAATCCAAACACAAGAAGGTGTACAAAATATACAGATAGAATAATGGTGTAAAAACAATGCATTATAATATTATAATACTTAACACTAGGCCTAATAAACTTTGAACTGAACTTTTGCTTTCCAATCCAAACTCAAGAAAGTGTTCAATTTGTACAGAGAGATTGAAGGCATAAATACATAATGCATTATAATAATTAGTAATAATAAAACTATTGACTGAACTTGTGTTTCCAAACCAAACACAAGAAAGTGTACGATATAATATACAGAGAGAATTGAGGTGTAAATTGAATTAATTATAATATTTAATACTAGGCCTAAAAAACTTTTTAACTGAACTTTTGTTTCCAAACCAAACACAAGAAAGTGTGCGATACAATACAGAGATAATTGAGATGTAAATATGATTCATTATTATGTTTAATACTAGGCCTAATAAACTTTTAACTGAACTGTTGTTTCCAAATCCAAACACAAGAAAGTGAATAGTATAATACAGGGAGAATAAAGGCGTAAATACAATGCATTATTGAATTGTAATAACTATTATTATTAGGCCTAATAAATTTTTTACTGAACTTTTGTTTCAAACTCCAAACACAAGAAAGTGTACAATATATATAGAGAGAATTAAGATGTAAATAAAATGCATTATTATAATGTAATAATTATTCTTAGGCCTAATAAACTTTTCACTGAACTTTGTTTCAAACTCCAAACACAAGAAAGTTTACAATAATATACAGAGAGAATAAAGATGTAAATACATAATGCAGAGGGAAAAACATATAAAAGCATAAAAATGCAGCTAGGGAGAAATAAACGCAACAAGCTTGGAAATGAAGAAGCACAGCTTGTCGAGTAAAGTCCCCCTGTAATATGATGATTGTGGACGGGGTACGACGTGGTAGCTAGGAATGAACCAAGCTACCAATCAACACAATACAGCAATAGAATTGAAACAAACAATGAATATTATCCCAAACAATGGCATGGTAATGGATCAATTTGAAATGAGTAAAAAACAAAAATATGAAAACAAGGTATTATAGGAGCAAATCAAGTGACTGTAAATCACTGCTTAATATCTGCTCAATATCACTGCTACATGCATAGCTCCATAATTTTGTTTTCCTTTTTCTTTTATAACTTTTTTTTATGCAAGTCGCCTGACACACAAGGCCTGAAGGCCACTTCAAGGCGTGGGCTACAATTATTTTTGCCAGGGGCCAGTGCCACCTACTCCTGGGGCTGAAACAGGGTTACCCCTTTCACAGTCCATACGAATGTAGGCTTGGGTATCATCAATTCGAAGCCTGGTCGGTAGAGCAGAAAGCACTACCTCCCCAATTTTACTGGGTTATGCATTGAAAACAGATATTGCTTTCAAGTAAATTTTCAATTCAGATATACAAAAAGAATGACAAATACATGTAATAATGCAGAAATTAATAGTCAATCGTCTGACATTTTCAACTCTGACAGAGTCTCTGTTAAAGGCTTATGCAAAAAACAACAGACGTAAACAGGAACATATTGGTTGAAGAAAAGCAGTTCAGTGGAAAGAAAAGAAAGGAGAGAGAGGGGCAGAAAGCACAAAGAAAATACATGTATTAATGGAGTAAAGCAAAAATACAAATGGAGCAACTCGCACAGATTAGCGGAGGACTGCATTGGATGGAGTACAGTCGTCAATAAGTCAGCTGTGGTGCCCCTACGACCTTCAACAGGATTATGGGATTAAGTATAAGTACATGTAGCACAAGTACAAGTATTAAAAGATGAATGCAATGCAAAGTTGAAAAAAAAAAAACGGCAGCCGTTTCCCTGAAACTTTTCGCAACTACATAAGTCCACTTGTGCAATGTTTATGGCGCAAGTTGCTCCATAAACATTGCGCAAGTGGACTTATGCAGTCCGCAAAGTTTTGTGGGACCCGCTGAAGATCATCCTGTAAAATATAACCATACTAAGACACACTTGAAAGACTTACTTCTTGGGTTTGCGTGGCAAGATGTCACAAGGCTCTCCGGGCGGACCGAGGTTCAGGGGGAAGATGTCGACCCACATCTGCAGTTTGCCCTGCTCAATGCCGGGGAGCAGTGGGCTGTACAGAGGTCTCGTCTCAAGGTGCTCCTTGACTAGTCCCTGCGCTCTTAAGACCTGCAAGGCCAAACGCTCATCGGCTGGCCCCTCGTGGTCAGTGTGGATCCGGTTCAGCTCTGTCAATTAAATTATATCGCACTTTACAATAAAGCCTGCATATGCGATGCAAAACTATTTAATATAATAATTATATATGATTTGAGGCATTGTTAGTGGTACATGTATCAATATACATGTTCCTTTGGTTTGCGGTAACACCATGTGTGTATCTACTTGCCAGGTAGAGCTTGTTCTTAGAAAACTGTCTTTCTTTATTCTACAACCACGGAGTAGATTTATCGGATGTTGGAAGACTGCTCAGTTCTGAAAACATTGCGCCCGGGTAGTAGTTCTACACCTTCAGCCTGGGTAGTAGTTAAAAAGCAGGACAGTTCTTTTCAGAACTGAGAAGTCTCCCGAACATCTGATAAATCTAATCCGAGGCAGTAGAATAAAGAAAGACAGTTCTCTGAGAACAAACTCTACCTGGCAAGCAGATACACACATAGTGTTACCGCAAACCAAATATATAATATAATAATAATACGGGCTATTCTTCCTATTGTGATAAAAGAAACTTTGCTTCCCACCAAACATTCACAGGAAGTATGAACCGAGCTTTAATGTATCAATGTGCTTTACATTACTGCCCTGGGTCTAATTTCATGGCTCTGCTTACCGTAAGCACAGAATCGGTGCTTACAGAAGCAGGGAATTCTGTGCTTACGTCGAGCGTACTTTCACGGGTTAGCGGCGAATGTTGGCTTCTGCGTGTGCGTACCCAACGTTACTATTGGCATTCTACGTTTACAAGGCTAGCGCAGAAATTCAACGCTTGCATGCAAGCGGGAAATTGTTATTGTTAGCGCAGAATTTGGCGGTAAGCAGAGCCATGAAATTTGTCCCTGGTCATTTGGCCGATAACATTCCTGGAATCTTTCTCAGCTTATGGGAAGTATAAAACCCTGAGGTGCCATGGTGCTCCAATGTCCAATGGCTTGAACACAATATCAACCCAGCTTGCTCAAGGACAAAAGTGTCATGACCAGGATTAGAACCCATACACCGAAGACCTAACTACCAAAACTTGAATTTGATGCTCCTAAACCACACAGCAATGATATAAAGGGTAATATATCAAATTTTTTCAACGTAATACTGATTTATAGTTAATATTATAAACGTTTGGTTTGATTTTTTAATTAGGATGCTTTGCTGACTTTGGATGCATTCGATATTAAAGCTTCCCTGGGTCTACCCCGAGGTGCTCACTCGGGTGAGCCCCTGACAAGAGGTAAACGAACGATCACTCACCGCTCTCGTAGTGACGCCATGCACCTAGGGCCAGCCCCCAAGTGACCCACTCCACAAGCAGGGCACTAGGGGCTGACCCAGGTGAGCCCCTGAAATGACGTCAAAGCTATTCGAACGCACCGGGGGCAGACCAGGGTCAACCAAGGAGGGAAGCTAAACGAACGCACCCTATACAATTCAGTTTTCAGATTTCAGACAATCTTACCTAAATCAGCAAGATTGTACATCTTGCCGTCGACAGTGACTTTGGTAGCTCCATAGTAGAAGGGTCCAGGTATGTTATTCTTCTTGCAGTAATCGTCAAGGATTTCTTTAGGTTTCTGGGTGTCACGCCATTTGTTGGGTCCAGTCCTGTCAACCAAAATATAATATACCAGTCATTGTAAAGTCATCTTGATATTTGGACTACCCCAACCATAATTGGTCACCAAACATACTGAGTATTACATGGGAGGGATTCTGTTTCTTCAATTACTTTAGAGTATCACAGTTTACGGCCATAAATAACATAAGTTGTAATTGGGAATGCAAAATTTTGTCTTGAAATAATTAAGGTAAAATAAATCGAACCATTCTAAAAGGAAAACAGATGTAAAAGGGATGACCTCAGTTTCCGATAACAATAAGCCACTTGTGAGTTAGATTTGAATAACGTCTGGTACAATGACTTGCTTAGTCACATTGTCCTGCTTAAATTTGAGTTCCTCAGACTATATAGACAGTTGATACTTCAAGTGGTGCGGGGAAAGCTTTTGTACTGAGTATGCAATGCTAACTCACATCGGTGTATGGGTAAAAACCAAAATTGATGTTCTTCATCCTCGATGCAAATTTAACGTCTATTATATACCAATCTCCAGATGAGCAGACCCTGGTACCATTGTGCCATACACATTCGTCTCTTACATAACTAAGCAAAAGCTTGCCCTAGCAACTGTCTCAATTTAAGCGGTAACTTGTTTTCCAGCAAGTCATGTACCAGACATTATTAAAATCCAACTCGCAAACGGCTTAGTAAGAATTTTGCACAAGCTTGTCCTAAGCTTATTCTTTTAGCCAACAACAAACAAAGAGGGAATCTTCTTACAGAGCGTATGTGTTTGGAAGTCCACAGCTGGCACGGTATTTGGTCAGGAACCGATTCTCCAGATCGATGACTGTCTCGCCGATAATGTCATCTTTGCTCAATAAGTCATGGTCCCAGACTGAGACAGTCAGATCCTTGTGGACTGGTAGAAACGTCTTGATTTCAAACATACTGAAAAACAAACAAAAACAGTTTTGTTATATTTTTTCCTCTTGATTTAAAGGAACTATTACTCAAAATAACTGTTAGCATTAAAACATTATTGGTAAAGAGCAAGGGGAACTGTTGATAGTATAAAGCATTGTGAGAAACAGGGTTTTTGAGAAAGTGGTAATTTCTCATATAGGTTTTGAACTGCCTCTAGCTCCCGGGCAATCTCGATAGTCGAATCACACCCGACTAAAATGCCTGTGATTTTTTTTCACAGAACTTGAGGAAAGTGCTGAGTATACTACAATGCTAACAAACATTGACGAATGGGTAAAATCACAGGCATTTTAGTCAGTACAGTGCAAACAAACATCGATGTACGAGTAAAACCACCTGGTGCAAAATGTGAATTGTTTGAAACAAAATATTCTTATTGTACATTTTCCCCGTTGGTTTAGTAAAATAACTTGCCAAAATTGGTACTTACCTAAGAACAGTATCCACACTTTATGTGACCCAACATTTTTTAGAATTTTTTTTTTTTTTAAGATATCCTCTAACTCACAACTAACTGATATTATTACCAGGGCCCGAATTCATAAAGCCTGTAAGCACAAAAATTTGCTTAGCATGAAATTTCTTCCTTAATAAAAACAGGATTACCAACCAAATTTCCACGTGATTTTCAGGATAAGCAAACAACAGCTGAATGCCAGTAACAAGCAAAATGCAAAAAATTAAAATTTTGTTGGTAATCTTGTTTTTATCAAGGAACAAATTTCATGCTAAGCATATTGTGCTCATAGGTTTAATGAAAATGGGCCCTGGTTTCAGGCTTACAAGATCAAAACATAAAACTATGGCATCTCTTTAAAAAATAATTCAAGGGAATTTTCCCGCCTTTTGAACTGACTCCATTGATAAGAACTTACCTTCCGAAGACAGGATTGAGTGTGTTGGGAATGTAATTGTCATCTTCGCTGATCTTCTTCCGGCCCAGCTGTACTTTCAGATACGGATCGGACTAAATAATAAACAAAATTTAAAAATGCAATAACATGATATAGGATTTGAGGCAATGCATTGTGAGGTATCAATGTATATTTGGTTTGCGTTAACACCATGTGTAATATATCTTCTTGCTGGGTGGATTATGGTTTATTAGAGATTTTGTCTTGCTGTATATTCTACTACCGTGGAGTAGATTTTTTGAAGAGATTTCTCAGTGCTGAAATAAAACTGTCCTGCTTTTTAACTACTAACTGGGCGTAAAGTAGAAAATCGGGCAGGACTTCCTACTTTTGCTTAGTGGATTGAGGGGACTTCTTTTTATTACTGTGGAGTGAGTTCTTAATAGAGTTATGCATAGACGTCATCCAGCCGCCATCTTTGAGGTCAAGCTGTGACGAAACAATCAAAACGCACATAGATTGTCCAATGAACAACCTCCTTTTGACCTCAATGCGGGGGCGCAGTACTGAAATAACGTCATGTGCATAAGGTCTATTGGTCCAATCGTTTCTACTAGCTTGCTCTAGTCATCGTCAGGAGACTGAATGGGTTCACGGGAGTTTCAGACTGACAACAAGTTTTTAAGGAGAGGGTAAATAACGGTCGGCTACTGAAATCAACAGAGGGGAATCACCGTGGACCAGTGATCAGACTGCAGGACTTGCAAACGGAAGATCATGGGTTCAAATCCCACCAAGCTAAGGGGCCATTCATCAAAGTCATTGTGACAATTTTTCGATCTTTTTTCCAAAGTTGTGGGTGGGTGGGTGTTTTTTTTTTTTTACATGATAAAATAGAGAAGGCTGCTCGATCTGCTTGATGATGGAGTCCTTTGACCTAATAAAATCTGCATAATTTGGGGCACTACTGTATTCTTTAGTTTATAGAGTATATATATATTGTGAAGTAAATCAATATTTAAAAATCGATGTCACAATGACTAGATTAAGTATTGTACTGAATTACAATTTCCTTATTTGTGTAAATTCATGATCACAAACACGTCCTATCCCAAGGACAAAAAGATCGGTTCTAATAGAGGATTTGGTTCTTACCAGTCCGTTGGGATCCTGTGGCTGTAGATCGATGCATTTGATGCAGTACACACGGACTACACACTCTACTGGGGCACTGGATGGTAGATGCTTGAAGACCTTTGGTGGGAGTGGGGATTTAGGATCACCCGGTAAGGGATAAATCCTGAACAGACCCTGTAAAAAAGACATAAAAAACACAGTGTTAAGTTAATACAATAAAACACCAACAGCAAGTTACAATGTTATTTTTATACGAATATTGGATACATACGACTGCATTATGCATTAACTTTTTTGAGAAACTTATTCAGGAGTTTTGAAACTCATCTGCAGCAGGTTCAGTTACGTAATGACACTAAAGAATTGACCAGCCACAAAAATAAACTAACACAGCTCAGAATAAAAATACGAATGGGAGATGCATACCTGCCTACATGAAACCTCAAAAATAGGAACATCCGTTTTTGAAAGTCAGCAGCGCAACAAGTCACGCGAGTACAGATTTGTTACGTATGGTATGTATACAAACAAATTCTTTATGTATCACTGTATCCCGTAAGAAAATCTCTACTGTCGCAAGCACCCTCTTTTACTGGAACCTTATTATCTTGTTCATTGCTGTCTTGTGTCAAAGAAAGGAATGATCAAATTTTCATGGATGTGAAAAGCTGAACTATGAGTGCAAAGCATGAAAGCTTGCGAGAATGCAAGGTTCCGAGTGTGAAACCTGCTTACATACAATAATCTTTGGTTTTAAGAGGACTCTCTGCATCTCTTGGATGTGCCATAAGGTTTTATCTTCATTGGCTTAGGAATTTTTTATTTTTTAAATTTTTTATTTATTTATTTACATATTTATTTTTGGTTTTGGGGTGTGAAAAATGGATTTCTGGTTAAAACACGGAGAAATCACTTCCCTAAATTTGTACTGCTTAAAAACTCCAAAATCTGGACCATTCAATATAAAATCTGAACAGTTGGCATGTATTAAGATGGGGTATGTTTCTTTTGGGGAAAGCAAACAAGATATCGTAGATAGCTTCATCCCTTTGATACCTTGAACTCCCCAACACCGCTTGATTCTTCATCGTCTGATTCACTGCACTTCCCCCGGCTGAGTTCATAGGTGTTGCAGAAGTCGTTGAATCCATTGTAGGGTTCAACCTTCTCCAGTGGGCCTTGGTACAGCTGTTAAAACAAAATTGATGAGGAGAATTTTGTTTTCAATATCATGAAGATGACATAATATAAGTCACTCTAGCTTTGTACATTGATTCGCTTTTGGCCTGTGGGCCACCTGTTTCAATTTAAAGTCATTATACACTTTCGGAACAGAAAAAATAAAAGTTCACAGATTTACAAATAACTTACAGGGTTTACAGAAGGTAATGGTAAAAGACTTCTCTTGAAATATTATTCCATGAAATGTTTTACTTTTTGAGAAAACATTAAAACAATTATCAATTCTCTACAGCGAGAATTACGAATTATAGTAAACACATGACACGGCGAAACGTGCGGAAACAAGGGTGGGTTTTCCCGTTATTTTCTCTTGCTTCCGATGACCGATTGAGCCTAAATTTTCACAGGTTTGTTATTTTATATATAAGTTGTGATATACGAAGTGTGGGCCTTTGGACAATACTGTTTACCGAAAGTGTCCAGTGGCTTTAAATGTGTTGATAATAAATATACCAGAAATATAGCTTGAAACCCAGTCCGAATTGGCGGCTACGGCTAGGAGTTGGACTGTTGCTACTAAGGGTATTGCTGAGGGATCTACTAAACTTTAAAGGGGCACACCTGGCTGAATTGGGCTACAAAATAGACTAAGATATGACTTCAACGGTCTTCCAGGAATGAAGTAGAATAGTCCATTAAAAAAATCATCAAATTTTGCAGTTTTTGAGTATTCTTAAGCAAAAACAAAAGTTGCGTGATAGTTAGAACCACAAAATGGTTTGAATAATCATGTGACCTTCCGGGTTAGTTTCACTTCCAGTCGTAGAAAAGCTAATTCGCTGTACCAAATTAAAATATTTTTCGCTAATTAAAATTAACATTTTGATGATTTTTTTTTTACAGCAACCATCTCAAATTTTTTATTTATGATTCTACACCACTAAATTGCGTAAACGGTGAGCCGGTGTGCCCCTTTAATGTATGATAGCCATAGCCATAGACATAGCTGCCATTCCGACAATCTTAACATTTCCACCCAAACAACCAGTAGCAGTTGTCGTAAAATGTTGCCAACACTCTTTAGATGCATATCCCCTCCCTCCCTTAAAGCCATTGGACACTTTCGGTAAACAGTTTGTCCAAAGGCCCACACTTTGTGTATCACAAACCTGTGAAAATTTAGGCTCAATCGGTTATCAGAGTCGGGAGAAAATAACGGGAAAACCCTACCTTGTTTTCGCACGTTTTGCAGTGTCATGACATGTGTTTACTAATACATAAATCCGTGATTCTCGTAGTCGAGAATTGATAATTGTTTGAATGTTAAGCATTTCATGGAATAATATTTTACGAGAAGTCTCTTACCATTACCTTCTGTAATTCCTGTAAGTTGTTTGTAAATCTGTTAACTTTTTTTTTTTTCCTGTTCTGAAAGTGTATAATGGCTTTAAAAAAAACCTGCAAATCCACTTCTCTCTGAAGAACAAAAGGTAAGGCTGAATCTGAATTGGCAGCATCCGGTACAAAACAAAATTCCTTTGAATGCTTCATGAACAACTGTTTGGACAAATTTGTCAAATCATGTCTCAAAATTAGTTGGAAGAGAATTGGGGTCGATGAAAAACTACAAATCCATAAATTTAACAATTCTCACCTGTAGAGTATCATATCCTCTCTGTAGATAGTCGCCGCATTTCTGTACTTCTCCGATGGAAGCGTAGTACTTGGACCACCAGTCAATCTCATCTTCATTTACTTCCTGTATCAAGAAAAATTAGGAATTGTACTTTAGTTCACTTGCAAATGTGCGTAATTCTAGCTTACTTTCATTGCAATTGCCTACTTGAGTTTAGTTGCAAGTTTATTTTAGTTTACTTGCAATTGCCTACTTGAGTTTAGTTGCAAGTTTATTTTAGTTTACTTGCAATTGCCTACTTGAGTTTAGTTGCAAGTTTATTTTAGTTTACTTGCAATTGCCTACTTGAGTTTAGTTGCAAGTTTATTTTAGTTTACTTGCAATTGCCTACTTGAGTTTAGTTGCAAGTTTATTTTAGTTTACTTGCAATTGCCTACTTGAGTTTAGTTGCAAGTTTATTTTAGTTTACTTGCAATTGCCTACTTGAGTTTAGTTGCAAGTTTATTTTAGTTTACTTGCAATTGCCTACTTGAGTTTAGTTGCAAGTTTATTTTAGTTTACTTGCAATTGCCTACTTGAGTTTAGTTGCAAGTTTATTTTAGTTTACTTGCAATTGCCTACTTGAGTTTAGTTGCAAGTTTATTTTAGTTTACTTGCAATTGCCTACTTGAGTTTAGTTGCAAGTTTATTTTAGTTTACTTGCAATTGCCTACTTGAGTTTAGTTGCAAGTTTATTTTAGTTTACTTGCAATTGCCTACTTGAGTTTAGTTGCAAGTTTATTTTAGTTTACTTGCAATTGCCTACTTGAGTTTAGTTGCAAGTTTATTTTAGTTTACTTGCAATTGCCAACTTGAGTTTAGTTGCAAGTTTATTTTAGTTTACTTGCAATTGCCTACTTGAGTTTAGTTGCAAGTTTATTTTAGTTTACTTGCAATTGCCTACTTGAGTTTAGTTGCAAGTTTATTTTAGTTTACTTGCAATTGCCTACTTGAGTTTAGTTGCAAATTTATTTTAGTTTACTTGCAATTGCCTACTTGAGTTTAGTTGCAAGTTTATTTTAGTTTACTTGCAATTGCCTACTTGAGTTTAGTTGCAAGTTTATTTTAGTTTACTTGCAATTGCCTACTTGAGTTTAGTTGCAAGTTTATTTTAGTTTACTTGCAATTGCCTACTTGAGTTTAGTTGCAAGTTTATTTTAGTTTACTTGCAATTGCCTACTTGAGTTTAGTTGCAAGTTTATTTTAGTTTACTTGCAATTGCCAACTTGAGTTTAGTTGCAAGTTTATTTTAGTTTACTTGCAATTGCCTACTTGAGTTTAGTTGCAAGTTTATTTTAGTTTACTTGCAATTGCCTACTTGAGTTTAGTTGCAAGTTTATTTTAGTTTACTTGCAATTGCCTACTTGAGTTTAGTTGCAAGTTTATTTTAGTTTACTTGCAATTGCCTACTTGAGTTTAGTTGCAAGTTTATTTTAGTTTACTTGCAATTGCCTACTTGAGTTTAGTTGCAAGTTTATTTTAGTTTACTTGCAATTGCCTACTTGAGTTTAGTTGCAAGTTTATTTTAGTTTACTTGCAATTGCCAACTTGAGTTTAGTTGCAAGTTTATTTTAGTTCACTTGCAATTGCCTACTTGAGTTTAGTTGCAAGTTTATTTTAGTTTACTTGCAATTGCCTACTTGAATTTAGTTGCAAGTTTATTTTAGTTTACTTGCAATTGCCTACTTGAGTTTAGTTGCAAGTTTATTTTAGTTTACTTGCAATTGCCTACTTGAGTTTAGTTGCAAGTTTATATTAGTTTACTTGCAATTGCCTACTTGAGTTTAGTTGCAAGTTTATTTTAGTTTACTTGCAATTGCCTACTTGAGTTTAGTTGCAAGTTTATTTTAGTTTACTTGCAATTGCCTACTTGAGTTTAGTTGCAAGTTTATTTTAGTTTACTTGCAATTGCCTACTTGAGTTTAGTTGCAAGTTTATTTTAGTTTACTTGCAATTGCCAACTTGAGTTTAGTTGCAAGTTTATTTTAGTTTACTTGCAATTGCCTACTTGAGTTTAGTTGCAAGTTTATTTTAGTTTACTTGCAATTGCCTACTTGAATTTAGTTGCAAGTTTATTTTAGTTTACTTGCAATTGCCTACTTGAGTTTAGTTGCAAGTTTATTTTAGTTTACTTGCAATTGCCTACTTGAGTTTAGTTGCAAGTTTATATTAGTTTACTTGCAATTGCCTACTTGAGTTTAGTTGCAAGTTTATTTTAGTTTACTTGCAATTGCCTACTTGAGTTTAGTTGCAAGTTTATTTTAGTTTACTTGCAATTGCCTACTTGAGTTTAGTTGCAAGTTTATATTAGTTTACTTGCAATTGCCTACTTGAGTTTAGTTGCAAGTTTATTTTAGTTTACTTGCAATTGCCTACTTGAGTTTAGTTGCAAGTTTATTTTAGTTTACTTGCAATTGCCTACTTGAGTTTAGTTGCAAGTTTATATTAGTTTACTTGCAATTGCCTACTTGAGTTTAGTTGCAAGTTTATTTTAGTTTACTTGCAATTGCCTACTTGAGTTTAGTTGCAAGTTTATTTTAGTTTACTTGCAATTGCCTACTTGAGTTTAGTTGCAAGTTTATTTTAGTTTACTTGCAATTGCCTACTTGAGTTTAGTTGCAAGTTTATTTTAGTTTACTTGCAATTGCCTACTTGAGTTTAGTTGCAAGTTTATTTTAGTTCACTTGCAATTGCCTACTTGAGTTTAGTTGCAAGTTTATTTTAGTTTACTTGCAATTGCCTACTTGAGTTTAGTTGCAAGTTTATTTTAGTTTACTTGCAATTGCCAACTTGAGTTTAGTTGCAAGTTTATTTTAGTTTACTTGCAATTGCCTACTTGAGTTTAGTTGCAAGTTTATTTTAGTTTACTTGCAATTGCCTACTTGAGTTTAGTTGCAAGTTTATTTTAGTTTACTTGCAATTGCCTACTTGAGTTTAGTTGCAAGTTTATTTTAGTTTACTTGCAATTGCCTACTTGAGTTTAGTTGCAAGTTTATTTTAGTTTACTTGCAATTGCCTACTTGAGTTTAGTTGCAAGTTTATTTTAGTTTACTTGCAATTGCCTACTTGAGTTTAGTTGCAAGTTTATTTTAGTTTACTTGCAATTGCCAACTTGAGTTTAGTTGCAAGTTTATTTTAGTTCACTTGCAATTGCCTACTTGAGTTTAGTTGCAAGTTTATTTTAGTTTACTTGCAATTGCCTACTTGAATTTAGTTGCAAGTTTATTTTAGTTTACTTGCAATTGCCTACTTGAGTTTAGTTGCAAGTTTATTTTAGTTTACTTGCAATTGCCTACTTGAGTTTAGTTGCAAGTTTATATTAGTTTACTTGCAATTGCCTACTTGAGTTTAGTTGCAAGTTTATTTTAGTTTACTTGCAATTGCCTACTTGAGTTTAGTTGCAAGTTTATTTTAGTTTACTTGCAATTGCCTACTTGAGTTTAGTTGCAAGTTTATATTAGTTTACTTGCAATTGCCTACTTGAGTTTAGTTGCAAGTTTATTTTAGTTTACTTGCAATTGCCTACTTGAGTTTAGTTGCAAGTTTATTTTAGTTTACTTGCAATTGCCTACTTGAGTTTAGTTGCAAGTTTATATTAGTTTACTTGCAATTGCCTACTTGAGTTTAGTTGCAAGTTTATTTTAGTTTACTTGCAATTGCCTACTTGAGTTTACTTGCAATTACATGTATGTAAGTCATACTTTACTTTACTTGTAAACAGGCGTACCTTAGTTTACTTAAATGAGCCAGTACGGACACAACACAATGAAGTAGACACAAGAGCCAGTCAACAACGACTCACCCTGAATGGGATTTTCTCAATAACTTTCAATATGTTTCTAAGGCCAGTACAAATATCAAGATATCAAAAGGGGGAAACTGACTGGATACATTTTAAAGAAGGTAACGATATTATGCCCAAAGATAAATAAAATCAAATTATTTAACCTACATGACAAGGGGGAGGATTTCACAAATAGCTAAGAGTGATGTCACAATGCAAATCACCATGGTGATACTGACAACTCATCTTCAAACATGAATCTTAGTGCTTTGTGAAATCGAGTCGAGACCTAATTATACCATACAAACTTGCCGACAAAAAGAAATAAACAAAAATAAACAACCATTGCAATTCTTAATTTTGTTGTGTACAGTTTTGAATTTTAAATTTTTAAATTAAAAAAGAAAAGGAAAAAAGAAAAGGGAAACAAATGCTTTTGCTGCAGGGCAATCGTTGCCTACGGTCATTGTGCTGCTTACCGTGGAATTCTGTGCTTACAGCTCACAGAATTCTGTGCTTACAGCTCACAGAATTCTGTGCTTACAGCTCACAGAATTCTGCGCTAACAGCTCACAGAATTCTGCGCTTACAGCTCACAGAATTCTGCGCTTACAGCTCACAGAATTCTGCGTTTACAGCTCACAGAATTCTGCGCTTACAAGCTCACAGAATTCTGCGCTTACAGCTCACAGAATTCTGCGCTTTTCTTTGGCAAAATAAGTGACTTTATAAAAACCCTTTCTTGAATACCTCACCAAGCTTCTATACTCTTATTTTTTTTTGCCAGCAGGAATATTTTGATGCCTTAAAAGAAAAGCGCAAATATATGGGGGTTTTTGCTGAAAAGAACAAAGCATGAACATTTTGCTTTTAAGCTGTCCACAAAGCATGTGAAGATGTGGTTTTACCAGCCAGCCATAGTCCCTACCAAAAATATTCACTAGGCTAGGGTTTTGGGTAAACAGTCGGTAATAGTTTATGCCCTACACCGCATTACCTGTGTACCCATACATGTACCTTTCACATTTTTAAAACAATTTTTTCCTTCAAATATTGAAAATATTTATGATAAATCAAGCAAAGGGTTAATACTACATTGTTATGCTACAAAACACTCTCCCCCGGTCCGAATTTCACAGAGCTGCTTTTTTTAAGCACAAAATATTGCTGAATAATTTGTTACTGCTAAGCAAAAATAAGCAAGATACCCGTCGCATATTGTACATGTAATATGTATTTTGGCTGGTCAACTTATTCTGGTTACAATATTTTGTTGTGCTTTTAGCCAGGCTCACCTAATTTGTTGTGCTTAAGGAGCTCTATAAAATTAAGCACTCGGCCAAATTTCATAGAGCTCCTAAAACAGAAAACTTTGAGAGAAAAAAACCAGCTTAGCAGAAATGAGCGTGGTAGCAGTTACAAATTGTCTGTGACATGGTAATTTGCTCATCTGGTAAGCATAATGTTGCTGTGCTTAGCTACTTTTTTCTGCTTAAGCAGCTCTATGAAATTGGGCATTGGTCACCAGATCCCTATCACTATCAGCCCTGAATTATAAAACACTCCATCAATGACATATAACACCAATTCTTGATAACTCAAAAATATGTAACAAAAGAAAACCTGAAAACAACTCTGAAAATGAAGATTATCAAAATGACATGGACTATATACAACAAAAACAGTTCATGAAACTACTGAACTCCATCAGTGAAACATAACACTGAATCTTGCCACATTGTTTGATGAACACAAAGTCAAACATAATATAACAAAAGAAAACCCCAAAGCATTTTTGAAAATGAAGATTATGAAAATGATACGGACGATCTTTAAAAAACAAAAACAAAACTCAGTTCCGGACATGGATATAAATGAGAATGAAATCGGACATTTACCGGAATGAATCGTACATCCGAGTCGGACGAATTAAGCTAGATGTTTCACACAGGAATCAAAGGTTGGAATGTTAGCATTAATAATACATGGTATGATTAAAGGGGACACGTTGCCTTGGATCGGTTGAGTTGGTCTATGAAAAGTGTTTGAAACAATTTGTTATAAAAATGCATATGGTTAGAAAGCAATTTTAAAATACAAATACCGATCCACAAGAAATATGCCTCAAAATTGTTCTTGTGAAAAAAACACAACACGCCATTGTGTGGAGTCAAGTAATAAGTATAAGAAAAACCATGTGATTTCAAGGCATGTTTGTTTGCATCATTATATTCCACTTTTAAAACATCTTTCTAATCATATGCATTTTATAACAAACAGTTTCAAACGCTTTTCAACGACCAACTCGACTGATCCAAGGCATCATGTCCCTTAATGTAAGAAATGGCTGTTGTTTACAATGAAACGTAAGCTGTAGGCCTACTATTTGGAAATGTCAATGATTTCCCCCACCCCCTTGACAAAATGACCGTACTTCTAAATGACCTGGGCGACTAGTGCGACTAGTATCATAGTTGTCACTGATAAATCAAAAGTAGAGTCGCGACTAACGCTTTTTAACTACTCAGTTAATTGTGCCACCACGACTACCAAACAAATAGTCACGACTACCTGTTTGGTGAACCAATTGTGGCCCTCATGAATATTCACGACAACATAATTTACTTACAAAACACAATCAGACATCAATGATGCAATCCTTCAATCCTTTAAAGGCAGTGGACACTATTGGTAATTGTCAAAGACTAGTCTTCTCACTTGGTGTGTCTCAACATATGCATAAAATAACAAACTTGTGAAAATTTGAGCTCAATCGGTCATCGAAGTTGCGAGATAATAATGAAAGAAAAATAACCCTTGCAACACGAAGTTGTGTGCATTTAGATGGTTGATTTCGAGACCTCAAATTCTAAACTTGAGGTCTCGAAATCAAATTCGTGGAAAATTACTTCTTTCTCAAAAACTACGTCACTTCAGAGGGAGCCGTTTCTGCCAATGTTTTATACTATCATCCTCTCCCCATTACTCGTAATCAAGACAGGTTTTGTGCTAATAATTATTTTAAGTAATTACTAATACATGTAGTGTCCACTGCCTTTAAGCTTGAACGATACTATATTGTGCTTGCAGCACACATTGCCACAATGTATCTTAAGAATTAAAAAGTAGTCGCCACTAGTGTCGTAGTCGCCACTATTTGAGGTGCGACTAGTCGAGTAGTAAATTTCACTTGTCGCCCAGGCCTACTTCCAAAGATAATCCATCAATTATAGATGTACCATTGTATTCCTTTGGTGAACTGAAATTACCAAATTTTGAACTTGGAACTGAAATGTTTCCGTGATCCCCAATGAAAATGGACAAAATATGACTTTGTCTTCTAAAATGTCAAGATAAAATGCCGATTCTAAAAAAAGGTGAAGCAATTGTTACAAAACGTTTTCAAAATACAAAGCTAAAAAGGGGATATTACATGCATTCTCTACAACCAAAAACTGACAAATACCAAAGATAAACTGCAACATGAACACAAACAAAAATCTTAATTTTGTATATCAACGATCTATCTCTCACACACGACAAATCATGTTCTCAACCATGCCAATGTGTACATTTGGCAATCTTCAAAGGTCTGTTCATAGACTGGTAAATCCCCCAAAAAATTAACGACCATAAAAAAACGCCTTTGTGAGAAAATGACAAGATGATCACAATTCATTCTGGCAACAGAGGCGTTCTCTTGAAAGCAACTTGAAACTGCTGCCTACAGTCTTTTAAGTGCGTGGGGAAAGTTTGGGAGCAGACAGCCACATGAAAAAGCAACGGCCAACTGTTTTACAACAAAGAACCCTATTTCAAGATGATCACAATTCAAGAAGGCAACAGAAAATACTTAAAGGAACATGTTGCCTTGGATCGGACGAGTTGGTCTATAAGAAGCGTTTGTAACCGTTTTTTTATAAAGTGCATACAGTTGGAAAGATGTTTTAAAAGTAGAATACAATGATCCACACAAGTTTGCCTCAAAATTGCGTGGTTTTCCTTTTACTGCGCGAACTAACACGCTCGGCCATTTATGTTATGGGAGTCAAAAATTTGACTCCCATAAATGGCCAGCCGTGTTAGTCGACGAGGGAAAAGGAAAACCGTGCAGTTAAGAGGCATGTTTGTGTGGATCATTGCATTCTACTTTTACAACATCTTTCTACCCATATGCATTTTATAAAAAACAGTTACAAACGCTTTTCAAAGACCAACTCGACCGATCCAAGGCAACGTGTTCCTTTAACAATTTACTGAAAGCCACTTGAATCTGCTTACATTCTTAAAACTGAGGGAACATTTCTTCTGCAGCAACCAAACATTGACAACTGGATTGGAACAGTAAAACTAGTCTTCCTAGGTTATCCCCGTAGAACATTCTGTCAGGCCTGTTGCTTTGTTTTTGAAATGGCAAGGGCGCCAAGGCATTTTTCTCCATGGCAAAGGGCACCCTATGAGGAAATTGTTAATTTCTACTGGAGCATTTCAAGGGCACCAAGGCAATGACCAGGGGGCATGGATGCAATCGCCTTTTTGAAGTATCAGGACTGTTCTGTAATCCTAAGGCAAAGCAGATTTCTCGTAGAACGTTCAAAGGACAACTCAAGGAAAGTAGTTTGACAGTTTCACAAACGACACGGATCACTCCCGGAGACTACATCTAACCATTTCACAAGCGGAAGGGATCACAAAGGGAGATGAAAGTCCTTTTCACACTAACAGCATTCGCTCCGTGTTGAAGTTTACACAGATCAGGTCACTCAAACAATTTCAACAGGCATAATCAGCTTTTGGGTTACACGTCTAATTTTCGATCAGTGCATTTTGTAAACTTTTCACACTGCCAGGGTACTCAAAACCCACCTTTTTGCCTCTTCGTAGCTGGTCGTCTTTATCTTTGTTCTGTCTTTTCCCTCTTCTTTCTTTCTCAGCGCCTTGTACCCTTTGGCAATTTGGCGCTTTATAAATACTGTTTTTATTATTATTACTGTAGGGATCGCAGTGGGATGCGTGATTAGTTCTACAATTGTACAACCAATATATCTCTGCAAATGATGATGTGATGTTATGTGATGCACTTTTAACCAGTCACAACGCATTGCTATAAAAACATCATCGCTACAATGGACAGCACGCCGTATCAATGCCTCTCATAACTAAACCTGGTAAGAGATGTGCTGAATAACAGTGCTGATTGGCACCCAAAAGTGACTGCTTTTTAGAAACTTTTCATAATAAAAATGCAACGTATCTTGACACCAATGAAAAAAAAAACAAGTTCTTCAGTCACCCTAAACTGCATACAATTAGACATGTCACAATATCAAAAACTTTTGAGCACCTGTAGGACACAAAGGTGCGTGTCAGAATAAAAATTCAAATTATTTTTTGACACAACTAAAAATAAAACCCACATTTTACAGTTGACCTAAAACTGCATACAATTAGACATTTACAAGATCAAAGAAGAATGAAAGGGGACCAGTTGCTCAGTGACTACGCCTTTTTTGCAGGCTACCATACTTGAGCGAGTGCAAGGACTCCATTAGCCTCAGGCTTAATTTAAAATGTGCCTGATGCGTCCACACTTAATTAACCGACTCCAGGGGGAATCAGCACTTCCTGTAAAGAAAAGCCTCTGCAGTGTGCACAACGTCTTCAAACAACTTTCACAATACAACAAAAATACATGTATAGACAAAACTTTACAAAATGACAGCATAACTTGACTTCTTGACTGGGTGAACACCTGTAAAACACATGCAAGGTACACCCTTACCCAGGCTAGCCCTTACCTCATACCATCTGCTAAGATCTAATCACCAAGAGAATAAGTATAAAACATTAAGATTAAACCACCCGAATCATTTGAAAAAAAAATCCTTTTTCACCAGTACCAATAATCAAAGTAGGAGACTTTTGATCGCTTTATGTAGGTGGCAGCAGACTTACGGCCAAGTCACACCGCAGCGAAGAAACGCAATCTATTGGTTGAACTGCTCCACGCAGAATACACCCACGCTCATTCAACCAATCAAGGGCGTGCACTTTTAACATTCTCGTTTTCGTTCTCATTATCGAGGCCTGTGTGACCGGGTCTTTAAGCCCGATTTATACTTTTGAATTTTGAGGTCACATTTTCGCAATGAACATTTGGAAGAATTTGAACTCCTGCTAAACATTCACAGCTAAAACAGAGCTGTGAACTAGAAATTTGCATCGGGGAAGGGGGGGGGCCATAATAATGCTGGAAGCTGGATTTAAACTTTTAAATTTCTTAATCCGCATGCTTAAAATCCATTAAACACCTCCCTCAACCAAACCAAGATTAAATACACACAATTTAAATATGACATTCCCCCCCGACATCTCACATTTTTTGGACAGTTTCACAACTTGTTCACATATAAATCAGGCTTGATACTTCAGTGAGGCCATAGATGCAATTGCCTGATGCCCCTGAATGTTCAAGAGAAATCTAATCTTTCCCAACAGTGGTGCCCTTTAAAGGCTTTGCAAGTACATCCCTGTATGTAAAAACAGAGCACTATTCTTTTCTGAATGTCATCAGATGTTTTGGATGTTGCTGAATTTTGCATTAGAAGAGTATCGGATACATAGCAATTTCTACCATTTTAACGTGAGGCTAGAAACTTCTAAAAGAAATTCCCCACTCACTTGAGAACAAATTGAATTTGACATTTTCCTTGTTCTTTTAAAGACCCTGGACACTATTGGAAATTGTCAAAGACCAGTCTTCTCACTTGGTGTTTCTCATAATGCACAAAATAACAAACCGGTGAAAATTTGAGCTCAATTGGTCGTCAAAGTTGCGAGATAATAATGAAAGAAAAAACTGCCCCTGTCACATGAAGTTGTGTGCGGTTAGATGCTTGATTTCAAGACATCAAAATCTAATTCGGAGGTCTCAAAATCAAATTTGTGGAAAATTACTTCTTTACCGAAAACTATGTTACTTCAGAGGGAGCCGTTTCACACAATGTTATACTATCAACCTCTCCCCATTACTCGTTACCAAGAAAGGTTTTATGCTAATAATTATTTTGAGTAACTACCAATAGTGTCCAATGCCTTGAACGTGAGGCTAGAAACTTCTACAAAAAGATCACCTCACTCACATGAGAACAAATTCAATTTGACATTTTCCTTGTTTCTTTAAGGTAAAACTACCTCGTCCATAAAAAGACTGAAGTGTCAAGCCTGCAACCAGTGTACATATTTCATCAACTTTTTCGAAAATCTGAATAAAACCAGGACTATTTCACTATAACTAATGATGACCAAAACAACCCACATTTTTTTAGCGGCATGGTAAACCCAAAATGTTAGTACGAGACCAAAAGTAATACAAACCTGTACATATTTGATTTGCTTTTTACCAAAAGCCACCATTCGTTTGAACTTCTGAGTATTGTGTTTGGCATTGTCGAGAAAAGGACCGTGTGTACAATATTAAATTTACTCATTATATTAAGCAAGCATCAATACAAGTGAATGTGAACACCAGTATAAGAATGGTCGTGTCTGAAATGCCGACTACGACTACAGCTATGGCTAGATTGCGCATGCCTATTCTTTAACACTGGCAGCATGCTGATCTATCGACTGTAGCCTAAGTCGCCGTTTCAGACACGGCATATGACTGAATTTTCCGTCGTAGTCACAATGTCATTCCCTAGGGCCCAATTTCATAGAGCTGCTAAGCACCAAAAATTTGCCTAGCATGAAAGTTCTTCCTTGATAATAACAGGATTACCAGCCAAATTTCCACGTGATTTTCAGGATAAGAAAACAACAGCTGAATACCAGAAATATGCAACAAATGGAAATTTTGTTGGTAATCCTGTTATTATCAAAGAAGAAATTTCATGCTAAGCAAATTTTTGTGCTAAGCAGCTCTATGAAATTGGGCCCTGGTCACCAAACCCCAACCAGAGTAACTGTGGCCTTTCTCAAACCTCAGCTTAGGCTCCAGCTCAGTTTGTTGATGTTCGTCCACCTTTGTGCACAATACACACTGCTCCTAAAATGTATGTAGGCCTGAAAGCCGAGCAGCCTTTCCACTGCGTTCACAGTGCGCAGAGACAGAGCCCGAACCCACGCTTGAGAAAGACCCCTGGTTCACGCTGTCCAATACCCACATTTTTTTCTTCTGAAGTATAGCATTGCCATCCTCAACAAAAATTTCTGATTTTTTCTTTCAAGGATTCCCTGTTTTGAATCGATTTAGAAAAAAAACCTGTCCCCAATGAAAAGCACCTACCACTGTGGCAATTTTGTAAAAACAAAAAAATTGCATCCAGTACGCACAAACAGCAACATATTGCAAGCAGTAACTTTCAGGAATTGAAAATAACTGCACATGACTTTCACTGGTATGATAATAATCTGCTGTAGAGCAGCTCACTTTGAAACTATCATTACGTTAACAAGTTTGCAGTCTCTGTTGAGTGTGCGATCGATTCCATTGTTTAGACGTGGCGTGAACCAGTGTCAAGAATGTGAGCATAACCTCGGGAAGAAATTACCCCCGACTACGGCGGCAAATAACCAGTGTAAATCTTTATATAAGTCAAGAAAGTGTGCATACTTAGAAGTATTTCAGGTGTTAAAGTGTAAGTGTGATACAAAATCAGGCAGGTCTTTGGAATAGTTAAATTGCATTCAAAGTAAAATATATTGCCATGCTGAGGTGGTGTCTTAAGCATTCTTCATATTCAGATATCCTTACCTTTTAGGCCCTAGTTGGTTAAGTGTTATTTCTTCATCCATTTGAGGAGCACCTTAACACATTTTGAGTTTGGGGCACAAAGGGCCTGGTTTTGTGGCTACTGTCTGCCACACTCGCCATTTTGGGAGTCAAATAGCACGTAGTTAAACGTGTTGGCGCTCTACCACTGAGCTGTCTTGCCTTATGTTGGTGGTCCCCCTACGGTCAACATTGGTGGTCTCCCTAAGGCCAATGTGTGTTAATCACTGCTTTGCCTAAAATGCACCTTCACTGTGTCATCCCACAGGGGCATCAACTTCCAAAATGGCGCAACCAAGATGGTCTTGATGATGTTTAGGTATAGGCCCAAATTTATGGAGTTGCTTGAGAACAAAAGGTTACTAAGCACAATAAAGTTATGCTCACCAGAATAAGGTTAACAGCCAAGCTACCATGTTGCATGTACATTTTGTGAATGGTTTCCTGCTCATTTCTGCTTAGCAGACAATTGCTAACAAACATCCTTTGGTCTAGCAGCTTCATGAAATTGGGCCTAGCTAAACTGGGTCAATAAATTCAAAGTCATGCAAAACTGGGGTGGATTTCACAAAGAGTTACGACTAGTCTTATCTCGAGTAAGGAAGAGTTACTCGTCCTAACTTAAGACTAGCCTTAAGTTTTTAATATCTCCTAAGACTAGTTCTAAGTTCTTTGTTTAATGGTCACTATGTCGCTAAATGTAAAATCTAGAAAAACTTGTAATATTACCTTAAAATGAAATAAAATAACAAAGCAGCTCAAACGATTTGACTAACCTTCTTGACTTTCTTGATGGGGGCAATCTCACCGGGCGCACCCTCGACGACCGGCTCTTCCTCCGGCATGATGACCACATGATCGGTCTCTACGGCACCGGTGCTACTCGCTGTGCTGCCGCCGGGGGTACCTGCTGTACCTGGTGACTTACGACCAGGGGGTACTTCTTCTGAAGATGGAATCAAATATTTATGTAGAGGTTAGTAAAGTGTATCGCGGTCAGGAGGACTGATACACAGACACATGCAACTTTTTAATTGCAAAAAGAATAAAGGAAATGGGCGATCACAATAAAGTTTTGTACAGCGTTTTTCAGTTTTCTATGGCACTATTTTTCTGAAAAGTTGCATGCCTGGATAAAGCAACTAGTTTTAAAGTAGACTTGATTGGCAACTTTTGTTTTGTCAACGTAGTCGCCGATATCGCAACAGAAATTACTGGATTACAGACATCCGTATCATATAAACATTGGGATCCAGATTTGTAGACTTGTCCAGTCCGCAATTTTTATTTCTGTACATCAACATTGTAACTGTCACAGTGCTTTTCAATAGGGAATTTTCTTTCTTTCTAAAATCGATTTCAAAAAAGGGAAACCTTAACAGAAAAATTAGGAAAATTTTGGTGGATGGCAATTTATACTACAGAAGAAAACAAAAGTTAAGTCCATCCGAGGAAAGTCGATGTTGCGACTTCAACCGATGACTAATAACTAAAAAAAAAACCAGAGTCGTCAATCAAGAGGAACACATCAAAAAATTAATAGTTTCAGGTCAGTGGGTTGTCATTCAAAGCTTATTGTTGATATTTGGACCAAGTCATGAAAATGCAGATTTGTTTCCCCAAAAATGTTTTTCAATGCTGACTCCGTGGGTGGGGTGGTTGGTCGGGGAAAATTCCTGTTTAAATTTGTATAGTAAATATAATTTTGTGAGTTTAAAGCCCTATTCCCGCTAAAACCATACTGGTTGTTTAATTTTACCATCTGCTAACTGCTTCTACACCCCCCTCCCCCAAAAAAACAAACCCACTTGCAACTCTATCTAAATGGAAAGCTTCAAACAAGATGAAATAGTTTTGTGATGATTGAAACGATGACATGATTGTACAGAGGTGCATCTAGAGATGACATTGTTAAGATAGAGATAGAACCCATGATAAACCCAGCCCAGGGCACAAATTAATAGACCTGCTTAAAAGAAGCAAAAAGTAGCTAAGCGGAACATAACCATTTTTGCTTAAAGTTTTTAATTCCTCAGCTACAGGAAAATGTCCCACAGAGCAGATCAACATTATTCCAGCAGCAATAAAACCAGAGATATGAGATAACACCATGCATGATGATTAACAAGTCCCAATTTCTTTAAGCTGTTAAGCAGAAAATGGTAGTGCTTAGCACATTTTTCCTGCTTAGCCAAAATTAGCAGGGAACCAGTCACAACCTGTAAACAAAACATGGTATTTTGGTTGGTAACCTTTTTTTGCTCAGCAAAGTTTTTTCTGCGCTAAGCACATTTCTGTACTCAGCAGCTTTATGACATTGGTCCCAGATGATGCTACAATGAAGGTGAATATGAGCAGGGCCTGATTGTCATACAGAAGAAAAGTATTTTTCGCTTAGCAAATATTACCAGGGTACCAGTTACAAACAATATCCATTACATAATATTTTGGCTGGCAAATTCTGTTTCTGCTTAGCATTTTTTTGTATGCTAACCACAAACTGTTCTCTAAGAAAATATTCTTTGCTTCGTAAATATTACTGGGGTACCATTAACAAACAATATCCATTACATAATATTTTGGCTGGCAACCTAACTCAGCTTGCGGCAACTTTTTGTAAGCTGTCCACAAATTGTTCTCTAAAGTATTCGGTCCCTGATAAGAAAGAGATCAAGTAACAAAAAAAACCACATGTAGTAACAAGATTGGTGCTGATCTTTGTGGATACCAAACTGAAAAACAGCAACATGTTATTCATTGTTAGTTATGATGAAACGATGCTGTAGAAACCAATGACTAGACGCTAGACTCTAATAGACAACCAGTAGGCGCGACCTGGCTTGACCTTTCCAATGAGGATTACGCATACATTGAATGTCAACGAGGTCAAGCGAGGTCAACTTGTTCCCTTCACACTCTACAGATTTAATAATTGTCAAAGAGTACTCTAGAGTTTCTCACTTAAAGGGCATGGCGGCATTGTGTTTAAGCTCAAAGATGGGTTAGTTTGCAATAATGCACGATTGGATGCTTTGAACAAAAAACATGCAAGTCTATGACAATTAAGTATGAGTTGTCATTAACAGAGAGAAAGAGAGGCATACATGTAGTTACACCACATAATAAATTCTCGGTTGGTTGTGCACAAGCAGCTCTACAAAATTGAGCACAAGTTACAGAAGGTTTTACGTTGCTAGCTAATATGAGGTCATCGGGAACACTAGATGGCAGCACACTTATCAGGTGAACCAATTGCTTATAATAAAGGAACACTTTGCCTAGGATCAGTCGAGTTGGTCTATAAAAAGCGTTTGTAACCATTTGTTATAAAATGCATGATTGGAAAGATGATCCACACAAATTTGCCTCGAAATTGTGTGGTTTCCTTTTACTTTGCGAAACAACACGGTCGGTCATTTATGGGAGTCAAAAATTTGACTCCCATAAATGGCCGAGGTAAAAGGAAAACCGTGAAATTTCGAGGAGTGTTTGTGTGGATTATTGTACTCTACTTTTACAACATCTTTACAACCATATACATTTTCAAAGACCAACTCGACCGATCCAAGGCAACTTGTTCCTTAATGTAGTCACACAAAATCAGAATGTCAACAATGAAAAATTATCCGTCGCGCATGCTTAACCAGTAATCATTGTTAACAATCATTATTAACAACTTGCTCAAACCAATCTGACATCTTGGATTTCAAAGTCACACACACACGCACACCAAATACACACAGAAACAGAGCAACAACAACACTGTATGAAGTTTACTCATTGCCAACCCACTAATGACTAAAGTCATTTTCATCCTGTGGTTTTATGCATCCCCGGGAGGTATTTTACATTATGTGGACAACCCAAGTCTTTCCAAAGTATTAACCACTGACATGACTTGTGCAGCATGCAATTAGAACCATTCATAACTGTAGTTTGGATTTAACTGCCAGAGCTGTGACACAAACTTTTGAAGAATTTCCATTGTAAATGAGCATTCACCACATGATAGCATAACGTAGGCTAAGAATACATGTACATGTAGTGATCCGTGCGTTTATCATTCAACACCATTTGGATGATCAATATTTCTATACCTCTTAAAGATAGTGGACACTATTGGTAATTATTGTCAAAGACCAGTCTTCTCACTTGGTGTAGCTCAACATATGCATAAAAATAACAAACCTGTGAAAATTTGAGCTCAATCGGCATGATCGGTAATCGAAGTTGCGAGTTACTAATGAAAGAAAAAACACCCTTCTCACACAAAGTCGTGTGCTTTCAGATGCTTGATTTCGAGACCTCAAATTCTAAATCTGAGGTCTCGAAATCTAATTCGAGGAAAATTACTGCTTTCTCGAAAACTACTCCACTTCAGAAGGAGCCGTTTCTCACAGTGTTTTATACTACCAACAACCTCTCCCCATTACTCGTTACCAAGTAAGGTTTTATGCTAATAATTATTTTGAGTATTTACCAATAGTGTCCACTGCCTTTAAAACCAAGGACTTTAACAAAAAGGGACCCCCCCCCCAAAAAAAAAAGAAAAAAAAAAAAACCGCAAGAAAAAAAAAGGAAGAGAATCTTCGGTTTACAGAATCAGCATTATTTGAACTTGTGGGTGTAAGTTACGATGTGGTTAGTTTTTTAAAGTTTTTGTTTGCAAGGAATCTAAGAGCCAATGCTAACCTCTGTGACGTGCGCTCACAGCTATTTTCTCGACGCTTTGGCTTAATAGGTCACCCATCATTGCAGCCACAACATCGGGCGACATTTCATCACTCTCTCCAAAAGGTGGGTCTGGAGAAAATGAAATGAAAAGCCTGGCAATATTTAGCAGTGGGCCGTCTTTATATTTTTGGTGCGCTTTGGTGAAAAATCCTTCTTATGTACATGAAATAATGGGCGAGTACTTTCTGACTCTCTCACTCTCTCTTTATATATTCATGTATTTACACTGACTGCTTAATACACCTATATCTACATTTTATGCTGGGTCAAAGGTCAAGCAGGTGTTTTAATTAATTTTATCTAAATACATATTTACTTTTTATACATCCAAACTCTAAAATGGGGTAAAACTCACTCGATCACCAGGTAGTGACCGGTAACCCAATCAACACGGATGGGTGTACAATACTAAACAATCAAACACCACTACCAGCAGCCGATTTCACAAAACTTTACGCAACTGCGTAAGTCCACTTGAGCAATGTTTAAAGCGCAACTTACGCCATAAACGTTGCGCAAGTGGACTTACGCAGTTGCGTGAAGTTTCGTTAAATCGGCTGCAGAAGAAGTTTAAGGCAAAAGATAACTACAAAAGACCCATACAAGATTCATCAGCATGTCAGCACTACAAAGGAAACCAACAACAAAATATCCCAAAATGGTGGTGATGACACGCAACATAATGATTACATGAACTGCATGCTTAAAATTACCACTTTCAGTGAACTTACATAAAAGCCAAATTCATTCCACAAAAAAAAAGGCGTCAATGAAGGACCAAATTTAAGTTGAAACGGGACAACATCAAGGGTTGAATACATACATCCTATTATTGCTGATTCACAATCTACACAGCCCCACACCCCGAAGAAGACCTTTTTTTTTATATGAGATAGTAACCAACTTTTAAAATTAGCTTTTTCATCAAAATTATTTTGGTACATTACATGTGGAGTCACAAACTTTCAAGTTTCCACAGGCCAACATATAGAGTCCATCTTCAAAACAATTCGTCGAAAAGAGCACCTCTCCTTCCCGGAAAATGGCTTAAATATCAAAATTTTCAAAGAAAATTACTTCAATTTTTTACCAAAACTGGGGTGAATTTCACAAAGGTAGTCCTAACTTAGGACTAGTCCTATAGGCAATGCTAAGAGATAGGACTGGTCCTAAGTTAGGACCAGTAACTCATCCTAACTTAGGACTGGTCCTATCTCTTAGCATTGCCTAGGACTAGTCCTAAGTTAGGACTACCTTTGTGAAATCCACCCCAGGGCTGCCCAGCCAAACATGGTTGGGACATGGGACAATAAATCTTCCTTCCCCACCCTCGCCCAACAGGGTCATTATCTCTAGGGGGAGAACAGACTGCCCAGGAGAGCCTTTATCGACTGCGGGCCAAGGAGGATGCAGGCCCAGCCGGATTCAGCCATGATTCTAATAATTCAGGATGTAGTCGTGTGGTCATACTAAAGTGGACCCATCACCTAATCAGACGAGTTCAGACATTCTCAAAGAGGAAGACTGGGCGCTGTCAACTTCAACCTAAACGAACCACGTACAACCTAAACGAACCACGTAAATCCTAAACGAACCATGTCATTCCTAAATGAACCATTTCATTCCAAAATTCACAAAAAACTGTGCATTAACTAATTCCAACGGTCGGTCTGCTCATAGAGTGGTCTGCTCAACAGGGTAAGATGTGACCTCCCATGACCTCATTCATACTGATGAGGTCAAGTTAGGTTGCATGTAACAGTTACCATTTTACAGTCTATTACTCCAGCCCTGGGCCAAATTTCATGGAGCTGATTTAAAGCAGAAAATGTTGCTTAAAATTTTTTTCTGCTGAGCACAACTAAGTTGGATACCAGTTATATTTTGTACAAGTATAATGGTATTTTAGCTGGTAAGCATAATTTTGTGGTGTTTAGCAACTTGTTACGCTTAAGCAGCGTTTTGAAATTGGGCCCTTTCAACTGAAATCAACATGTCAGCAAACATGCCCAAATACAGGAGTCCTTTTCCTGGATTGCTACATGTATATAAGCAGTTTGTCATGGGTACAATCTTTATACAGGCCTTTTTCAAAATCGCAACCATCAGTTGTTTTGATTATGTACTTTTTTCCCTGTCCACTTCACCTGACAATAAACAATTTATGTCCCCCGCCCCCCGCTCAATGTTGACTGTAAAGCACAGAAGACCGTGCAATCAGAACCAACATTGAAATGGGGCAAGGGGGCCCAACGAGTTATACATGTATTGACCCCTTGCACGCGCGTCACAGGCGGCGACTGATCCGCGCTCACCATGTTGGTGGGCAAGTTAGGTTTACGTGTATTAATGCCGCGTCGCCTACAACGTGCACTTTCACTACATAGCGCACATCATAGAGTTATAAAAAAAAAACGTACAGTGAAATTGCCCACCAGTATGGCGCATTCAAGATTTTTTTTATGATGACGTCAGGTGAAATGGGTCAATATGGCCGGGATTGTAGGACACTATAGGTTGGCAAATGACATAAAGTTGTGCACTACATGTAGGCATACGCATTTAGTCATTCCACCATCAGCCCTATACAAAAAGGTGCAATGTTCCATTATTTTGCCAACCAGTCGTGTTAGTGCGCACGAGCAAATTGAAATTGGCGTTTATGCAGTATAGGTTGTTAGAAGGTTCTACCGTCTAGATTTAGAAAGAGAGGTACAAGTCAGAAGTGTTAGTTTTTCCATGCATTTCGAACTATCATGCAAATACAGTGGCTTTAGACTGCACAAAATAATAGTTCTGCACAAATTAATATTTCTCAGCAACTGTAGTGTGAGGCTCATATGTTTAACACTGAGCGGTTTGCATGCATCGAGCAACAACATACGGTCAGGTCAAAGGTTAAGAAGAAGATGCTCATGCCAAGATCCGTTACAAGTTAATGTCTTTGAATTTGGTTAGTACGCAGTGATGTAATGAAAGTTACAGTCCAGTGTATTGGTATATATGTACATGTAAGTCAGTACACAGATATGAATGGTAATTAATGATTAGTTTGAAGCGTGGTACTGTACATGTAACTCGCAGCCCCGGCTGTATACTCCCCAGGGAGCTGATATGGTTTAAGGATTGAAATACATGGCCCAGTGACATGGGGTAATAATGTCAGAAGTGCTTTGATTTGCACTTCGAGCTGTGATAAAGCGCTATATAAAAATTTATTATTATTATTATTGTTAAGATGAGTGAGAAATGTTTTAAATCTTTTGTCCTTTTGAAGGATGATATCATGTAGAAGATGTTGTGCACTGGGAATGTCACAGCTAGTTAGTGTGAAGAAGAGTTTTTATGTTCTAATGTTGCAGTAATAAAGAGTATTCCCATACACTCCACTCATTTGATCATGTATTTGTACTTGTGGGCGTAAATTCGGGGGGAGGCTTAATTTTATACCCTCTACACTAAGACTAATACTCAAGTTTCTTTGAGTCACACAAATACTAATACTCAAGTATTTTTGAATCATACTCTAGTCTCCTTGAAACCAATTTTTCTGAGCCCGCATTAAAGGCACTGGACACCTTTGGTAATATTGAAAGACCAGTGTTCTCACTTTGTGTATCCCAACATAATATGCATAAAATAAAAAATCTGTGAAAATTGTTTACTCAATTGGTTATCGAAGTTGCAAGAAAATTTTTAAGAAAAAAAACACCCTTGTTTCACAAATTTGTGTGCTTTCAGACATGTCAGATGCATAATAAAAGGCTTCAGCTGATGTCTTTTATTATTTAAGAGTGAGAAATAACCTCTTTCTCAAAAACTAAATTACTTCAGAGGGAGCCGTTTCTCACAATGTTTTGTACTATCAACAGCTCTCCATTGCTTGTTACCATGTAAGGTTTTATGCTGACAATTATTTTGAGTAACAACCAATAGTGTCCACTGCCTTTAACACCATTATCTCCTGTGGATTCAGTGTCAATGCCATCAGGTTGTTTGAATTTACACCCTGTTTCAAAACTCTCAAAAGTTGCAGACTCAAAATCGCCCAGAATCATCCCCCAGATTTACGCCACTGAGTACACTTATTAAACTGCTCTTGAAACAAAACATCAGGTTACCTGTCATTCACTGGTGCTGATTTATAAGACAACAGCATTTAGAACCCTTTTAAAAAAGAACTGTGCAAAAAAGACAAAAACTTTGGCCGTCTTCATTCAATAAAAAAAAATCGCCAAAATCACTGAATAAATCCCGCAGACATCATGCATAAATGTAATCAATATCTACTAGTTTAAATCATCGGCAACCTTTTCCATCCAGAAGCTTGGTGTCCTCCTGGGGGCTATCAGCAGCTGTTGATAAATCCTGTGACCCCTCATCTGAAACTAAAATATAAATGTTTTTGCACTCTAACCACTCAATTCTAGTCCGTTTAGCATTTTTTGTTCTCTTTATATTTCCTGCATTTAACAAAGTAAAAAACCAGTGCAGCGTCTCAAAATAAACTCATTGAACCCATAGCAGTTATTGTGGTGCCCTGTGCTTTTGCCTTGGTGCCCTTTGCAAAGTTTAACAATATGCTTGGTTGTCCCTCGCTCCTATAAAAAGGCTGGAGACAATCTATTTTTCAATGCAGCTCCTAAGCTTTGGAACCAACTGCCCTGTGACGTCAGGGAAACAGAGACTACTTCGATCTTCAAGCAGTCTCTCAAAACGTTTTTGTTTCCCCACTGAGAGCCTCTTGTAATTTTTCTCTTTGTTTTGTTTTCTACTTATGTTATTTTGTTTTTCTTGTGAGGCGCTGTGTTAATTGTAGAGCGCCATAGAAATGTTTATTATAATTATTATTATTATCATTAAGTAAAATCCGGTTCAGGCGTAGAAACAACCAACGACACCAACAGCAATTGTTGTGGTGCCCTGTGCATCTGCTGTGATACCCATTGCTAAGTTGAACAATATAAGTAAAAACAAGTGCAGGTCTTGAAATAACCCACGGCACCCACAGCAATTGCCATGGTGCCCTGTGTATTTTTTTGCTGTGATGCCCTTTGCAAAGTTCTGATACAAATTTACATTTTCCTCATAGAAGTACCCCTTACTAGAGGGAAATTGCTGTGCCCCTTCAAGGTCTGCTAGTTTGTATATAGCGCTCTCATCAAAGCTCTTATTATTTATTTCTAAACAGGGTTTTGAAAGTTTTGAATTGCAAGTATGAAACCATAATTAAGTAGCACCTCGTCAGGGTTTACAGGGTGCTGCGGCATATTCAGCAGCCACAGCCAGGAACACCGCGCCAAACCCCTTCTTCTACAATTTGTCAAAGTCATTCTGAATTTTGTTTATTTATTTTTGTACATTTATTATAAGTTTTTCTTCCATAATTACCGCATTTGTCAGCCATTGACCACTTGAGCGTAATGTGACTTCTTAAAAAATCATACAGACATTTTAGCGGACATAAAAACTATGGTAGTTTTACAAATATGAGATGGATCACAGTGGGGAAGTCAAGGTGTTAATATTTCTCATGAAACCCGGATAAGTGAAAATCAATGTTATTATGCCTAAGTAGGATTTCAACCTTTGCGTGGTGGAAGTAAAACAGAGAGACGTTTGCGATATTACCATGTACATATCTCTTTTGAGAAGTGGTGGTTCTGAAAAGAACCAGTGGTTATTAACGACTCAACGATTCGATCAGTACCCTCTGATCATCGTTTTATGAGAATAAGACGTGTGCGACTTTTAAGATGCATTATTTTGTCTTGCTTGCCACGTATACATGGTCTTCGTGCAAGTGTGTCGCTTTGTGTGGTAACACCAGGTGAATATCTCTTTGTGAGTAGTGGTGGTTCTGAAAAGAACCAGTGGTTAATTACGTCTCAACATTTCGATCAGTATGCTCCGATCGTCTTATAGTTAAAAATTATGCTGCCTGCAAACCAGTCACTTCCTGCCAGATGTCAACAGCTGTGTACAAACGTAGTCTGTACATGTAGTTTTGCATTGCTAATTTTGTTATCGGTCTTTATTGTGTAACTGATTCCTCTCTGCATTTGTAATTTTGTGATACTTTTTCATTGCTAAGTTTCAGAGCGTTATGTCATAATTAGTTTTTGGGTTTTTTCTTACACCAGGAAAAGGAGAATTGAATCTAATTTTTCCCACTGCTAATAAGACATTGACTTGAATTTAAGATGATTTAAAATTTCCATGAGATCTTATCAAAAGTGACAAAAAAGAAAAATAGGTCTTGACTGATCACAAGGCCATAAAGCCAGTCAGTCCATTCCTGAGGTCACATCATTCTCAATTTGTGATTCCACAGCAACAAGAGTGTGAAAATAACCTAGCGTGGTCAAAATCAAAACCTGTTCTATTGCGTTATTTTAAGTCTTATCAACACTATTAGTTATTACACTATTTTGAGCTATACTTCACATCACGTTTGCTTGAAGATAAATTTGTTATCACATGCATGCTTGTGGAGTATTAAAAAATATAGCGCATCTGCATCTATATTGTCCATATTCCACTTGCATTTTTGTAATAACTAATAATATTTGAATACAGACAATCCGGCTAGAATTTGCACTTTATAAAAAAAACCTTATTTCATGAAAACTATCATATCCGCAGAAGTATGACTAAAGTTATCATATTATTAATAGTATCGGCGACAACTGAGCAATCTGTAAATGGGAAGGAATCAGTAAACGGGCATCACCAAAGATCATGCACAGAGTGCTTGGTGTTTAGTTTTAGTCTCAGCCATTCACAATCCAGTGTGCAGGTGGTTCCCTGATGTACACCTGCCATAGTTTGTGTGTGGTGTGCATGTATAGGTACATGTAGCATTAATGTTAAAGTGCAAGAAGTTAGATTAGTAGCAACCTCAGCCAGGCCCACCAGTTGTATAACGACACGATCCGGGAAACATTATTGTCTGGAGCTGTCTCCTCACCTTAATAGTCAGGTGAGGTTTGCGATAGCACCATGTTTAAATCTGTTTTAAGTAGTGTTGGTTCTAAAAAGAACTGGTGGTTGGACAACTCAACGCTCTGATCGGTACGCTCTGATCATCTCCTGCAAGTCTAAAACGTTATAAATTTTAAAACTAACTAGGACTAGCTGGGAAATAGCAAGATTGTTTTCTGCGGAATTGTGGTATAACTTGTGCAGTTTTTACATTTTTAATATTTTATATGTTGCTGTACAACGGATTTTAAATTTCATGTATTTTTATATACTTGACGATTACACCATTCAATTCCAGATTTTCGACACTATTTTAGTTGCCGCAGCTACTTCTACTTCCACGTTACTACTCGGCAAAGTCCCATGATGGGATATCACGCCAAGATTACAGACGGGATTGACCGATGAAGCAACTAGGGTAGATTAAGAGTGGATTTGAACTGGGAGAACAGGGCAGTGACAACAGGCAGTGGAAGATTGTTCCATGCAGGGGTAATTCTTGGGAAAAAAAGAAGAGTTTTTGTAGATGTTGGTGCGGGGTGAAAAGAGATAAAAATTTCAGTGGATGGTAACTGCGTGTTGATATACCCGGGGGAACAAGAGTCAGAAAGTTGAGTGGATTTATGGATGGTAGTTGGTTGTGAGAGATCAGATACATCATTGTAAGACTGGCATTTCAGCTGGGTCGGTATCCCATATATATTACGGACCAATCAGTCATGGATTATCACTTGGTACAGGTTCCTTGCTGGCTAAAAAAGTCTCAATTTGACAAACACATGTAATAATACTAGCTGGGACATCTCAGCAGACACCCAGATGTTGTTTGCAACACAGCATCAGGTGGACACCCACCAGTTTCCGCCTTACTGAATAGTATCATTTTACAATCCAGGGACCAAACACCATGAATCATCAACTCAGCGAAGCTTCTCTATTCAAAATAATCAACGTTTGTTCCTCTAAAACAAACTATTTTGTTTACCCTTACGCCGATGTGTATGAAATTGTTGCATTAAGTCCGGTTCATACTTCCTGCGAATGCGACTGCGATACGAATGTTGACGTCACAAATTCGCAACGAAATTCGCACTGAGTTGAGTTGTGCACAACTCTCTTGCGAATATCGCAGGGAAAGAAGAGTTGTAACGTCAAATTCACATCAAATTCGCATCGCATTTGCATTCGCAGGAAGTATGAACCGGGCTTTACCCTCTCCCAGGGATTTGAACTGTGTCTATAGCCATCGGGCTACCTTGGTGGTCTAGTACCGGGAAAGTACTAAATATACAATGCTTATAATACACATCGGTGAAAGGGTAAAAAACTTTCGCTTTAGATTCGTTTATTTTGAATAGCCATGTCCACATCAAAAAACCTCACCTACGGCTATTTGCTGTTAGCCAAGGTGGCAACGTTGAGGAAGATACTTCTAGGCAATCTGAGCCCACCGTCAGCGCACTGCTTCACAAAATTCCACGATTACCCGGTAAAGTACATTCTTTGTGACTCTATAAACCCTATGTGCAGAATGCCACAGTATAAGCAGTGCTATAAAAGTAAACCTTGGCCAACGGCCAAAAACCAGCAATTCAGAGAAGGGCCAAAGATTTGGTCAAACATTTAAAATATGTAAGGCATCAGAAGATAAAAGCTGCAGGATGAATGCAAAATTTTAAAATAAGCAAGCACATAAAATAAAAATACCATGAATGGAAAGTATTAGCTGAAGCGTATACCCTGGATGATGAACTTTATAGCAAAGGTTACAAGCTCAGTCATCTTTTTAGCTGGGATAACAACAAAAAAGAGTGATACAGCGAAGAAAGATGACAAATCAAAGTGTGGTGTACAGCAATCCTTACCGATCTTGAACTCTTGGTGGCAGCAGACACTGCGGTAGTACCTGGGGTCATGCTGCACTGCCTAGCGTTGGGTTTTAGGGTGGGGCTACACAGCGATCATCTGATCATCAGTCACAGGTTATTGGGACTTTTACTTTGCAAATCAGTTATACAAAAGAATGCTGGGGTCTTTCTAAAAGCTCGGTTTAGGCTCCGGCTCCAGGCTCCAGGCTCCATGTGTTGGTGTTTGTGCGATACGCGCTTCTCTAAAATGCAGGTTAATGGCCAAGCTGCGTACACAGCGCGCAGAGCCTGAGCCCAAGGTTTGAGAAAGGCCTCTTGGTCAACTCGTTAGGAAAATTTTCCAGGTAACACCGCAGTTTTTGCTGCCACCAAGAGTTCAAGATCGGTGATGGATTTTTGTATACGGATGGATGAATCGAGACGTAGAACAAGGATAGAGACAAACCTCCGTTCTCAGTGGGTTGGTCAGTCAATGCTGCGCCGTTGGTAAGGGCCGGAATGACTCGGTACTCTGCCAGCTTCTTGATGACTGCCACGCCGACAATGGGTTTACGTCCAAAGGCACGATGGTCACGTACTTTGACGTTGATCGGAGGAGTGTACAACTCTTCCTTGGGCAGGTCCTAGTGTTTTCAACCAAATCAAAATATTATGCAACGGTAAATAAACCACAACCGCCCAGCCGCCGATTTCACAAAACTTTACGCAACTGCGTAAGTCCACTTGCGCAACGCTTATGGTGTAAGTTGCGCCATAAACGTTGCTCAAGTGGGCTTACGCAGTTGCGTAAAGTTTTGTGAAATTGGCTGCTGGAATTACATGCAGGCCAGGAGGCCATGACCTTTGTTGCCCCTGGTCTTGGCCTTGGTGCCCTTCAAAAGTTTCCCAGATTTTCCAATGGAAGTGCCCTTTGCAAAATGAAAATGGCCTTGCCCTTTCAACATGTTCAAATATGAAAGTCAAGGCCTGCCACAACATGGATTTTTCTTTTGAATAAAAAAGACTTCTGTTTTGGCTGTTGAAATAATTTGTCACCGATGCCATGATCGACACACATCTACAGTACTAGTGAAAAAAAAGGAATATTAATTACTGAAAATTTATACGGCGCACAGTATTTGGAGGACCATTCAAAGTTGCCCAAACCACTGTGGTTTAAACAAAAGATTAACAAGATGTGTCTTAAGATGGTGTTTGAATGATGACAGATCAGTTGTGTCCCTTTAAACTCGATTGATTGATGAGAAGTTGACAGCTTACCACTTGCATGAAGAGCAGCGGAGAATCAAAGTTGGGGTTCTTTTTGGTGTTCTTGATGACCTTGGATGAGATGATCTTGCCGCCAATTTCAAACTCGATGCATGGTGACGTCACCGCCGAGAGCTGGAACTTCTTCATGTTGCGTACACCCCAGCAAAGAAACTTAACAAAAAAGAATATAGAAATAAAGACTCTCGTTAAGCATCATTTATTAGTGGGACATTCAAAGGCAGTGTATACCTTCGGTTATTACTAACAAAATGATGACCATAAAAATTTATTTTCTAAAGCGCAATGGAGAGTTGTTAGTGTAAGAAACGACACCCTTTGAAGTAATGTAGCTTCAGAGAAAGAGGTAATTTGTTCACCCCAAAAATGAATATGAAAAAGGCTTCAGGCATGAAGCTTTTCTCAGGCATTGTAAAACATCCAATTCTATACAACAAGTGTTTTTTTTTTTTCTTGATAGATTTTCTTGCAACTTCAATGACCAATTGAACCCAAATTATCTCAAAATATGCAACATAGAGTTGAGTATCTTGCTGAAGCACACAAGTGTTGTGACCGGGATTAGAACCCCCACTCTGATGACTCAGCCAACAGAACATGAGTCTGACACACTAAACTGCTCAGCCCAAGATTTCATTGCATATACACTGTACAGTACATATAGATGTACATGTACTCACCTCCACACCAGTCTTCTGCATAACAGGACGGATGCCATTAGGAACCAGGAACAGATCTCCTCTAGATGGTGGCATGAACGGCAAATCAGACGTCTCCGACTAGAACAAAAACAGTCAAAAATCAATTAGAAAATCAGTTCCGAGGGATTAAGCTCATAGCCTAGTCTTTGCCTTTCACCACTGTGGACTCGGGTGTCAACCTGAAGTGGTCAAAGAATGCCAAGTGACGACTTAAAGCCCCTTTCACAATATACATCTTATCCCAGTGAAAATAGCGCTGGGGACGCCTCTGGACTTGTTTGACACCCACGGTTACCCCAACACACTTTTAAACTGAGTCACTATTCCACAGAGTTCCGGTTGAACATTGCCCGCTCTGGTACTATTCCCACAAAACACGCGCGCGAGATCACTAGCCTATATTAGTTCATCCCACGTGACCGTGTTTCAGCCAACCAGAATACAGAACGAGCAATAGGTGTGTTATAAATAATAATGATGATAGCATTTTACCATGAGGAAAAGTTCAAGGGAGGCCAGTAGTTCACCAGCAGTGCCTTCTCCTTTACATAGAGTATACCAAGCCAGTCTTTAACCAATCGAACGACAAGAGTCTACTTGGGCATTATGAAATAATAATGATGATAATATTTTACCATGAGGAAGAGTTCGAAGGAGGCCAGTAGTTCACCAGCAGTGCCTTCTCCTTTACATAGAGTATACCAAGCCAGTCTAGCTACACGTTGGTCAGCGCTGTCCAGTTTCACCATCGGTTTCATCACCACACGACCCATGAACTCATCACTGCCCTGTTGTAGTCAAAACATCAACAAGATCGGATGGTGAAAAAACAATCAATCAAGGTTTGCGGATACACCATTTAAAGGATTTGGGTACTTTTTCAAAATGTCCATAGATTTACATTAAACTTACAGGGTTTGAAGATAATGATAGTGGAAAGCTTCCCTTCAAATCTTACTTACTGAGGTGCTGTAGTTTTTGAGAAATGAGTAAAACAATGTCATGAAAATACATTTGTAAATTATTAAAATAATTTTTGTCTCATGAGACAAATTTTTTTTTCATGACATTGTTTTACTCATTTCCCAAAAACTACAGCACCTCAGCACGTAGTATTTTCAAGGAAGCTTTCTGCTATCATTATCTTCAAACTGTGTAAGTTTAGTGTAAACCTGTGGACATTGTGTTTTTTGTCCAACAAAAGTTACATAGACCCTTTAAGACGAGGTTACACAAATTAAATGTTTAGCATCCCTGTCCGATTCCTTTTTTAGGGGTTGCACAAACTATAACATTATTTTACCAATTCAAAAAGAGATAAAAAAAACCATGAAATGTCAACCTTATCTATCAGAAAATGTAATACTTGTCAGTCAGAACTTAGCTTGTGCTGATTACATGGTTACACATTTACATTTATTCTTGTGAAAGTAAGCTAAATTAAGGGCCTACTGAACTCAATAAAATCACAGTAAACATGTTCAATACTTGTCTAACATCTTTCTTTTATTATTGTGTGTTAAACAGTGGAAAAACCAATGGTGGTTTGAAATGTTTAAAGAATGGCAGCCATTTTGCAAATAAAAAAAAATAAAAGGCCCCTTGGCTTCATTACCCGAAATGTACAATAACAAAGATTAGTAAGTATATTCTCGTTTCTCCAGTACTGCTCATCAAAAAAGAAGAATTGTCTGAAATAAGATATAGAAAGGTTTGCAGTAACACCATTTAATGACTATCTCTAATGAGTTGGGGTGGTTCTGAAAAGAACCGTTGGTTTCAACTCGATGTTTCGATCAGTATGCAACCACCCACAACTCATTACAGAAAGTCATTACATGGTGTTACCGCAAACCTTTCTATATCGTATTTCCACAAAGTTTCAAATCCTACTTGTCTGAAATAACAACATAATGACTTACGAATGTATCTTCATCGAAGACTTCTACAACAATATCTGGTGGATCGGCAGCCAGGATTTTGGGATCTCCAGGTATATCGATCTCATCAAAGATCAACGTCTGATCCCAATGAGGGCACAGTGTCTTCTTGATCATTTCTGTCTTTTGACTTCGGTTGAGGAAGCTGACAAAGGCAAAGGGATCTACAGAGAGAGAAAGAGAGATTCCATGTATGATAAGATTATCCATGATTCATAAATACCTCAGACAGTTTTGCTATTCCTATTGGTGGAGAGCGCCTCACGTGTGTATAAGTTTATGACCAGTAAAAAGTGTTGAAACATGGGCGTGACACGCGAGCTTGCACCTGTGCTTATAAGACAGTTTCTTCATTCCTATTGGTCGAGAGCAACGGCCGGGACAGTTGTGCCGCATCACGCGATACGCGCGACGCGCACAGCATTCCCTTAATAGGAGTTGTTTACCCGAAGGCGGTGGAGGGCCTTACCATTTCATAGCTGGAGGGGTGTTGTGTTGAAAGAAATCATTAAACAATTAAACTTTTTCGCATTTATTTTACTTTTTGACCAAAAGTGTCAAACAAGATTAGCAATATCTGGGCAATGTCTGGGCATACAGAAATGAATGGTTATCTGAAGGATTAATAACAGGATTCAAACCAGTCTCTAGTCACTGATCCCAACATTCCAGTATGGGCAGAGATGAAAGACCAAGTAGAATCTCTGTGACTTCAGTGAATCTTGGTGGTCTAGTTGGTAAGACACTGCTCTATAATTGCAAAGGTCGTGGGTTCGAATCCTACCCAAGTAGTATGCCTGTGATTTTTATTCCACAGAGCTTGGGGAAAGTAGTGAGTGTACAGTGCTAACACACATTGATGTACGGGTAAAACCAACACTAATAGACCTTATGAATTGACGTCATCCAGCGGCCATCTGAGTGGAAAAACGGTGACATAATGTAACAATCGAAATGCACAGATTTGTCTGCGCGGCGCACAGGATTGGCCAATGCACAACCTCCTTTTGACCTCTAGGTGAGGGCGCCCTACTGAAATGACGTCATGTGCATAAGGTCTATTAAAATGTTGTTATTCGGTACTAGAATAAACACACATACCAGAGAAGCTGTCAGAGTCTGCTGCAGTCAGGTCCCTGGCTTGGTAGATGTACGCACGCAGTTGATACTTGTTGGTTTCTATTACAATAATAAACACAACAGAATATTAGATCCCTATTAATAAAAATGGGCCCTGGGCCTAATTTCATAGAGCCGTTTACCGTTAAAGGGAAGGTACACGTTTGGTAATTGTCAAAGACCAGTCTTCTCACTTGGTGTATCCCATCATAAGCATAAAATAACAAGCCTGTGAAAATTTGGGCTCAATCGGTCACCGAAGTTGCGAGAAAATGATGAAAGAAAAAACACCCTTGTTGGATGAATTTGTGTGCTTTCAGATAGGAATAAAAGACTTCTCGCTAGAAGTCTTTTATTATTTTAGTGAGAAATTACCTCTTCTCAAAAAATATGTTACTTCAGAGGGAGTTGTTTCCCACAGTGTTTTATATTAATTTATCATCCTCGTACAGGCAACGGACGTCTGGATATCTGAAGGGTTAAATACTGTTATTTAACCATTTCGGATTGCACAACACTACATGCAACACAGTAAGAAAAAGTGTTTGCAATCTGTATTCGCGTCGTCCGTGGATTGTAGCATTCAGGTCTGTAACTTAATAATAATAATACAGTATTTAGAAATGTTTGGGGTGTTATAAAACAAATATTGACTGCTTTTACTCGTGCAATGGTTAAAAACTATGACTCCCTCGGTGATCCCCGGAGCGTTCTATTTTCCCTCGGCTTCGCCTCGGGGAAAATAGAACGCTCCGGGGATCACCTCGGGAGTCATAGTTTTAACCATAGCACTCGAAGCAGTCAATATTTGAATACTATCAACAGCTCTCCAATGCTCGTTACCAAGTTAGTCTTTAAGTTAATATTTAATTTGAGTAACTAACAAACGTGTACCTTCCCTTTAAGCAAATTTTTGTGCTTACTGTAGCAGAAAAATATGTGCAGGCATAAATGTATTTCATCATGATATCTCAAGTTGCAAAAAATAGTTAATGGTCTGACGTTTCGACCCTAGCAGAGTCTCTCTCGAAGGCTAAATGAGAACACGACAAACATGAACAGGTAACTAAGTGAAGGGTTAGAAAGCATACAGAAAAAGGCAAGGGGTAAACAATGAATAGGGAGACAAAAGGGGGGGGAAGGGTTGTAGGGAAGGGACTACCTTCGTGAAGACTCTGCTAGGGTCGAACGTCAGGCCATTAACTATTTTTTGCATTTATACCATATCGGTCCATTCGCTTGATAAGTTGTTTGCAACAGCTAACTTTATCTTCTCTTTGATATCTCAAGCTAGCAGAAAAATTCTCAAAGCGCATCGTGAGAATGTTCACCAGGGATATGCATTGTTACATCACTCGTGTGCTTATCGTGGGTAAGCGAGCATTTATCTTTGCTTATGGTCAACAGCTTTATGAAACAGAAACTCTGCTAAGGGATGCTCTGTAAGCACAAAACGGCTGCTTACATGTTTTATGAAATTGGCTCCAGTTGGCTTGTACGCCGATGTATTAATAATGAAGTCAACCGGATATGACGTAGATTGGTCGAGGAAAATAATGGAAATTAATAATTTGTGTAACTTACGGTTGAAGTTGACGAACATTCTAGGAGCAGACAAGCTGGCCTTACTCTCTTCACTATCGCTTTCATCATCCTGCATTCAAACAATCAAATGTATTCAAATTAACTACAACTTTGAACACCTACATTTTACAAAATAATATTATAAATTGTGTTCGATTCACTATTGACCCCCTTGAATCAATGTTTTACTCGCAAAATATTGCTTAAAAAAAATTCTGCTCAGCAAATGTTAGCAGGATACCAGTCACAGATTGTACATGACAAATGGCACTTTGGATGGTCACCATGTTTTTGTAAGCATAGTTTTGTTGTGCTTAGCTACTTTTTGTACTTAAACAGCTCTATGTGATTGGGCCCATGCTCGAGAAAATTCTGGGTCGTGGGCTTATATAACATACCTATCCCATGTCGAATACAGCCTTTGCTCTGGTGTCTCCTCGTACAAAAATGTGCTTAGCACAACAAATCATGCTAAACAGAAATTGGAAACCAGCCAAAACTTCATAAATTTTCATTGTGACAACTGGTGCCCAACTCATTTTTGCTCAACATACCTGTCCCATGTCGAATACAGCCTTTGCTCCTGGTGTCTCTGCCACCATTTTACGATGCCATCGCTTGCGACGTACCAAGTCCATTTTGCGCTCCGTGGCGTGGAACTTCATGTTGAAGAGTGGAGCAAACTCCCATGCTCCTACATCCTTCTTCTTTTTCTGCGTTAGCGAAAAATGTCATTTGTGATACGTGTTATTTAAAGGCAATGGACACTATTGGTAAATACTCAAAACAATTTTCCGCATAAAACCTCACTTGGTAACGAGTAATGGGGAGAGGTTGATAGTCTAAAACAGTGTGAGAAATGACTCCCTCTGAAGTGATGTAGTTTTTCAGAAAGAAGTAATTTTTTAAGAATTTGATTTCGAGTCCTCAGATTTAGAATTTGAGGTCTCGAAATCGAGCATCTGAAAGCACACAACTTCGTGTGACAAGGGTATTTTTTCTTCCATAGTTATCTCGCAACTTCGACGACCAATTGAGCTCAAATTATCACAGGTTTGTTATTTTATGCATATGTTGAGATACACCAAGTGAGCAGACTGGTCTTTGACAATTACCAATAGTGTCCAGTGTCTTTAAAAATAATTGATTGAAATGAATCAACTCTTCCATAAACCAGTGACTGAATCATTTTCAATGTCAACGATGTGACTTACTTGGAGTGATTTGGGATCCACTACGAGGACTCTTGATCGGACCCAGCGCCGACGTCGACAGAGATGGTATGTCTTCTCTACAGCTCCCCAGCTTGCCATGGTGGCCTCAACGCAGTACTCAAAACCTGCACAAAACAATACAATTCAGAAATGTTTTGTATAATGCCATTTTAGCGGAATGTGATTATTTACATGTCAATATGTCATCTTCATTGTTTCTTTTATATATTTTTTTTTAATCTATTTTTTTATGCAAGTCGCCAGACACACAAGGCCGGAAGGCCACTTCAAGGTGTGGGCTACAATTATTTTTGTCAAGAGGCCGTTGCCACCTACTCCTAGCGCTGAAACAGGGTTACCCCTTTTACAGTCCTAGGCTTGGGTGTCATCAGTCCGAAGCCTGGCCGGTAGAGCAGAAAGCACTACCTCCCCAATTTTGGTCTCACATGGGGCTCAAATTTTGGTGGAAACTCCACAAGGCCGCAGGACTTGTAGCTCAGAATCTTTACTGGATCGGGGGTCAGTTTTATCGTCTAAACTGTTTTATATGAACACACACAGGGGTCTCGTTGCATGTTTCTAGAATTCCCCAGTGTTACTGCTTCCCCCTACTCCAGAGCAATGTCGCTATTCTCCGGGGCATGCCAATTTGCCGGTGTACATCTAGGCTCAATTTCATAGAGCTGCTTTTATAAGCAGATATCTTTGCTCAACATTGTGTTTTAGCTGGTAACCTAAATTCTGATAAGTATAATTTTGTTGTGCTTAGCAACTTTTTTGCTTAAGCAATCTAAGTGTCTAGCTACCGGGCAATCTCAGTGGTCTAGTTGGTAAGACATTGCTCTAGAATTGCAAGGGTCGTGGGTTCCAATCCCACCAGAGTAAATGCCTGTGATATTTTTTCACAGGACTCGGGGAAAGTACTGAGTATACAGTGCTAACACACATCGGTGAATGGGTAAAAAACCAAAATTAATATTCTTTATCCCCGATGCAAATTTAACATCTATTACAATCCAAGTGTGAAAGGACCGGATGCCCCAGGGGACTAGACTAGTGTGAAAGGGGGCTGAACACAATCTTACCTTCCTCGTCCACTGCTCTGTTGATGTCCAGTGCCCAAGCATCCTCCCAATCCCAGCCCTCTGGTGGTTTAATCTCCTCACGGGCTCCGCAAGCGTCTCCTTTCTGTTAAGAGTATCACAAGAATCATAGTTTAGGTCGGGTCATTGCCGGCATGAAATAATAATAATTTGGGGGGGCTAATCATCCTTACTTGCAGCTAAGAGCTGAATTGCGAAGGACGCGGCTACGGCTATCAGCCTTTGGCTGCCAGCCAAATCAACCCATTATGGACCACAGAGCACAGCCAAAATCGAAAATGTTTGATTTCCCGAGGGAGGAAAACCGGATGGTCTAAAAAAAAAACCTCCTGGCAGAGCAGAGAACCAACGCACAACTCAACTCAAATAGGGCCCTGGCCGGGAATCGAACTGGGGTCACCTTGGTGAGAGGCGAGCGCTTTTTGCACAAGCCAACCATGCCACCTGATGACATACATGTACATGTATACATGTAGGGCTTGGGCTGTGATGACAATAAACTCTCACCCGTCGACAGGAATTCTGATATCAGTGATCAATGCACCAGGAGTAACAGTGAAATTGCCTCAGAGTTTATCTAAAAAACATTTGGACATCAGCGGTCAATGTAATATGATGAACAGTGGAATTGCCAATACTACCTATCTACATCTACATGTACGGGAATCCTTATTTCAGTGGCCACTGTAATGCGAGTGACAACCCTGTCTACAACAACTCGGATATCTGTGATCAGGGTTATGTGAGTAACAATAAAATCAACCCCATTTCAACTAGCTACAAGAATCCTGATATCAGTGGGAGTAACGGTGGAATTGCTCTGATTATCTATCTACAAGAAGTCTGATATCAGTGATAAATGTAACATGAGTGACAGGTTTTTTTTTTAATTGTTATATATATATATATAAATATCTTTTATGCACGTCACCAGACACACAAGGCTTGAAGGCCACTTCAAGGTGTGGGCTACAACTTTTTTTTTCTCCAGAGGCCGTTGCCACCTACTCCTAGGGCTGAAACAGGGTTACCCCTTTTACAGTCCATATGGATGCAGGCTTGGGTATCATCAATCCAAAGTCTAGCTGGTAGAGCAGAAAGCACTACCTCCCAAATTTTACGTAGCAATTTTCACGACAGGGATCGGAACCCACACTCTGCTGATCGAACACAAGAGCTTGAATCCGGTGCCCTTAACTGCTCGGCCATGACACGCCACAAATGTGAAATCGGCCCCATCATCTCTGCATGAGAATTCTGACGACAGGGAGAGGCCAATGTAACACGAGTAACAGCAAATGTTGCCCTATCTACAAGAAGAAGTATAAATGTTGACTTTACCACATTGGTGAATGGAACGGAGGATTGTCCCCAGTAGCCACCGGGAATGTTTCTGGATTCATGTTCGTACACATCCTCCAAGAACTTGGACATCCCAGCGTCGGCGTCATACAACAGACTGATAAAAAAAAAAAAAAAAAAAATTTAAATTTCATAATTATATTGTTTTTGCCCTTATTACACTGATGTGTATTAAGACCTGTATACTGGGTACTGAGTTCTGTGAAAAAAAAAACACAGGAAAAAACAACATACATGTAGACAGAGCAGTCAGGTGGGATTTGGACCAACAACCTTTGCATTGCTAGAGCAGATGTCTTACCACTAGAACACAGAGCTTGCATGATGGCTAAAGAAAGTTTGAATCCCTAGCAGCAGGGCCCAGTTTCATAGAGCTGCTAAGCACACAAATTTGCTTAGCATGAAATTTCATCCTTGATAAAAACAGGATTACCACCAAAATTTCCATTTGTTTCATGTTGCTAGTGAATAGTCTGAAGCTGATGTGTGCTAAGCAAATTTTTGTGCTTAGCAGCTCTATGAAATAAGGCCCTGGTACTGCAACGATTTCATAGATTTCATTATGATACAAATAAGGCAGACACAAATACATGTAGTGCGGTAGTTTTGTTTTCTGTAGCATGCTGGGAAAAAAGGAGGCTTGGTAGGTAGGGAGACTTTTTTTTCACTTCACATTTGAACATGTGCTAAGATTAATTAATAAAATGTCACATGACCTGCTAAGATTAATTAATAAAATGTCACATAACCTACAATTAACCAAATAAAATGACTGGGAGCTACATGGGTGTGATATTTATAAACAAGAGTTATTCTACACTTTACTTGCGTAGAGTAAATAGCTATCAGAAATCTGGAAACTACCAAAAGAAATAAAGCATTTAATTAACCAATTTTACCTGAGTTCTGGGCTCTCAAACCAGTCTCCCTCCCAGCGCCATCCTTCTGGTACTTTGAAGCTTTCCTTCTTCAACTTGATCTATATACATCAGAAAACAATACACATTATTCATGGCTCAAATCTCCAAGCTATTACTAGGCGAAAGATTGCTAAGCGAACGCAACCTATGGTCTAAAAACCTTTAAGAGGGCTGAACACTATTAGAGAGCTGGGGATAAACTGTATCTGAACTTAATCTGATGGTCTTAAAAATCTCATCCTACCTTGCCGGTTACATCAGAGAACTTTGGTCTCGGTAAGGCTTTGCTTGTCCAGTTGCCAAGGATGCTCATCTGATTCTCATACTGTGATAGAACAAACAAAAACACAGATATTTTGTATTTCTTAGAAAGCCCACAGTTCTCGCAATCTACGTTCTTCTTCTACGTGTCCCCTGCACCCTACACCTACACGGGGTACGGCAAATGAGCATTTACAGTCAGCGCACCTACATTTTGGAACAATCTACCTCTTCACATCTATCAGGCATCATCTCTTGAATCCTTCAAAGCCATTTCAAAAACTCATTTGATTTTAAATGCTAAGTTATTATAACTTTTGATTATTCGTAGATGCCTTGGTACAGCTTTGAAACTATTAAGAGGCGCTTTTTTAAGAGGCGCTTTGTAAATATTATTATTAGTAGTAGTATCAGGGGTCAATCACAATAGTCAATGTTAAACAATTTCAACTCTCTTTCAAGATTGTGGGTGGGCGGGTCAAAAGAAATAACTAAAAATCAAAATTCAATTTTTTGTGATGATGGAGTAATCAAGCATTTGTGTAAACTCTACGTTTGTGCCCTTATTGTAAAGAGAAAGGGTTGGCCCAGTTGTTTCTGGTTTGATCAACAGCAAATTGCTACAGCACCTTGTAAACCATTACATGCTTTTATATTTCTATGGAAGGAATATCTTATACTTCAGAACGTAGCTCCACATACCTTGCAGAAAAAAAAAGAAAAAAACGCGTTGATACACCCTAGGGGTGTAACAAAGCACTATTTAAGAACCCAGCATTATTATTTTTATTTTTATTCATTTTTCTTAATCTCACGGTTTCAGCGAAGACGGCGATGGAAGCGTCGGTCATTCCCAGCTGGAATTGTTCAGAGTCTCCCTCCAGTCCCAGCCAAAGTTTCATACGTAACATGGCCGGAATCTTCTTGGCTCCAATGTTCATGGAACTCTTACCAGCAAACTGAAAATATCAAAGAAGAGAGGTTGGGGGTAAGTTTACGCAATCTGAAATATCAAAGAAGAGACGTTGGCGGTAAGTTTTAGAAATCATCAACTAGGAATCCCAAGTTTATGGACATTAAAACTTCACCGAATGTGAACATTTTTAAGAAGCGACTGAAAACCCATTTGTACTCAAGAGCATGTTCTATGTTATAGATTTTTTGTCAAAAGCGTTTTTGAACATATGTATGGATACTGGGGCCATATAAATTACTTTGATTGAATGATTGATTGATTTCCCAAAATTACTTCCTAACTTTCATTCTTTCTAAAATTCTAATTGGAATACTCATTCTCAAATGCTGCTTTTTTTTATATGGATGCCCATGGAGATACACTGATTTTCTTGGGTTTTATGCTGGGATGAACTATTAAGGCAATGTATGAACTTGTGTTTTATTTGGGTACTGTGTGTTGTAATTTTGTCTTTTTTATCCGACAAAATTTATCAATCAACAAGACTCAATTCTGTAAGATTAAAGCTTCATTTGATCCTCATGCGAAAAAAAAAAAAGGATTTGATTGAGTAAAAGGAGCGACTAAATATTGCATAGCCTTTGTATAAATTATCAAATTATCTCATTGACTTTCTGAGAACATCTTAAATCCGATGAAAGTTAATAGTATGCCTGCATTTGTATAAATGTCTAGCTCTATTCTGCCTAGTTAGGGAGTACCCTACGCCACTGCATTAACACACCTACACGCGTTCACAAACTGCACTATTTTCTTTTCTAGAAAACCTCAAGCACATGTATACTGCAGCATGTAAGTTTTATTTCTTTTTGTGTTTCGGGGGGGGGGGGGGTATCAGATACCACACTAAATTCAGTGTCTATGACAAACACAATGTGTGTAAGCCCAGGAGTTTTTTTTAGCCCTCAGAAAGATTTCACGTAACTTTAAGGACTAAGTGCTGATGAGAAGTTGGAGGTGTTGAATAAGTTTGTGTCCAAATCGAGTAGCGACAGCTCCGGCTATGACCATTGGCTGAAACAACATCGTTGCTGATTAAATGCCTCTTCAATGATTCAATGTCATAGAGCTGCTTGTACATGTAAGCACTGAATATTGCTTCATATTTTTCCGCTAAGCAGAAAGAAGCAGGGAACCAGTCACAGATGATACTACATGTCAAATGGTATTTTGGCTGGTAACCTTATTCTGGTAAGCATTTAGTGTTTGTGCTTGAGCACAAAAAGCAGCTAAGCACATCACCATTATGCTTATCAGATTACGGTTACCAGCAAAAATACCATGTCATATGGAAAGTGTAGGGTATCCTGCTCATTTCTGCTAAGTAGGAAATTGTTCAGCGTAATTTTCTACTTAAGCAGCTCTATGCATTTGGGCGCTGGTCAAAGCCACTGTCAAAGCCGTCAATGTGGACACAGCCTGAGGCCGTTTCTGAATTGGTGGCTTCAGTTTTGTCTATTGGCTATGGCTATGACAGCTAAGGATGTTCTATACATAAACTTCAATGCATGATGACATGAAAAGCTAGCCGTAGCCGAAGCTGTAACCGCCAATACGGACACAGCCCAATATGTTGGTGGTTGAAGACTGAAAAGAATCAAGTCTGTAAGTGTGCATGAGTTGGAAGGAAAGAATCAAACTTTCTTTGTGTTTACAGGAATGATGCAAAAATCATAGAAATCTATTCACTTATAAAATATATATTATTTAAACATTCCTTGCATTAATACAGGCCTGGAGTTCATCTTCAAGAGGGCAAGGCCATTTTCATTGAAAATTCTAATGTCTCTTAAGAAAATTTTGAAAGGGCACAAAGGCCAAGACTGGGGGCAATGAAGCCATGGCCCTTCATGTAATTCCAGGCCCGTTAGTAATGAGTGATATAATTCATTAAATTAAAAACCCTTATTATAAAGAACAGAATATATATTAGAAAGTTACTTTATTTAGTAAGTGGAAAGTTCATTCCTATGGTTCGATATTTCCATGTTGATTACTATTCTAATGCAGTTTAGGGTTCATAGAAATATTATATTTTAAAAAGATTGCGGGTTAATTTTGAGTGTTATGAATACACATACATGTAAAATTTATGTTTATTGTCACATGTCCAGCAAAAGAACGCGAAGCAAATGTTACTGGCAGAAAGTTCCAAACCATTTCAGAAAGACCGAGTTGAAATGAGAGGACCTTGCGACTTTTTTGCGCTTATACCACAGGTCCTTTTGGTGGTACGCAGTTTGCAAAGAGTTGATTTTGTATTTTTTTCCAAAAAACTGATCCATTGATCTAATGCGAGTTTCAAGGAAAACTCCATTGGAGATCCTATCACGTCAATGCAGTCCATTTTGGTTCAACATAGGAATGACAAATACATAACTCAAACATTTGAGCGTTAGGATACTGACTGACTGTAGTCATTTTATTGCTTAAAACTTTCTGCTGGTAAGTGTAGGTGCAGGACCTTCACGTTTTGATATGTCACAAAATTTCCCTGCAAGAGGGCGCTGTCATCCAAGAGCTGCTCCAAAACACAACAACCACCCACTCGAGAAGATCTTGGGAACTTATTCGTCGCAAGGCAATCCATGTTGTGACAGCAGTTCGTGAATGATAGCGCCCTCTCGCTGAGAAAATCATGCCAAATCAAAACGAGAAGGTCTGGCACCCAGACCATCTGCTGGTTCATATATTGCATAAAGCCTAACTCAGCGTAAGGGCTTAAAGTCCTTCCACCAGGCACTGAATGTTATTATAGCAAACACAATTAGAATACCTGTCATCCACAATATGTTAATGGGAAAAATGAATATTCATAATGAACATCATAATCCAAAATATGTTAATATCAAAATTAATATCCATGACTGCTCCACAAACGTCTTAGATGCAGGTTCCTGTCACACAAGAATGGTTAAAAGTAAATAAATAAATCACGAGCCACCGAGGTTAATAAGCATGACAACAAAATCTCAATTAAAGGCATGCCAAAGGGTCCCACAAATCATGTCATTAATTCTACTCAACCGAACCCATCAAAATCCAACTGCATGTTTTGTTTGGTGCTGTTGGACTGAGGACTGCACTAGTATAGTAAACTGGTCATGCTTCACATGGGATCATTCGAACACCATATAATAAGAGTCCGACAGTTTGGGTGTTGAGTTACTGAATGGTGTTGGACTGAGGACTGTACTAGTATACTGATTGCTTTACATGGGATCATGCATACCACCATAATCAGAGTCCAACAATTTGGGTTTTGAGTTACTGAATGGTGTTGGACTGAGGACTGTACTAATAAACTAATCATGCTTTACATGGGATCAGGCATACCACCATAATGATAATCAGAGTCCAACAGTTTGGGTTTTCAGAGCTGCCAACATTTGCATCTTGCAATCAGGAAGACAATTAGGGAATTATTTAGGGGAAATTTTCAGATTTTCCTGGAAAGATTGGTTTATTTTTCTATATTTTTTTTTTACCCATACACCGATGTGTGTTAGCACTGTATTCTCAGTATTTTCCCCCCGAGTCCTGTGAATTGCAAGGGTCGTGGGTTCGAATCCCACCCGAGTATAATGCCTGTGATAGCTTTTCACAGGACTCGGGAAAGTACCGAGTATACAGTGCTAATACACATCGGTGTAACCAAAATTAATATTATTTATCCCTGATACAAAATAAACATCTCTTATAGAATATTGGAGAGTTGGCAGCTCTCGGATTGTGTAAGAGTGGGGGAAGGATCCTAGTAAACTACTCAGGGGGAGTTGGGGTTAGTATGAATCGGCATAGATAAGTAATTCTCAAACAAATCAACCTGTATTATGACATGGAACCTTTTACTTATCATTCCTTCAACTTGAGAAAGATAATTCAAGGAAATCAAGTTTGTTTGATGGTGAAACAGTTTGTGACATTATTCTACTCATTTCTCGAAAAAACTACAGCACCTCGGCAAGTAATATTTTAAGGGAAGCTTTCTACTATCATTATCTTCAAACTGTGTTAGTTTAATGTAAATCTGTGGCCATTGTGTAAAAAGTACCCAGACCCTTTAAAGATGCCAACCATCTGACCATAGGAAAATCACTGTGTGTGTAATCTGAATTACATGTAATAGCTTTTAACACCGACTAGAGCACTAACTTGCCTTGTGTAGTAAGCAACATGGGTGCATTCATGTCCATGTACAAACTCTACAATATATAGATGATGTGACCTCTGACGTCACTCGAAAATCATAACATGATTCGCGCGCATACCGTCGGGCAAAACCTTTGTGTTTTTGGCAGCCAGCTAGAAAGTACACGCAATCTTACCATGACTAAGCGTCTTTTTTGCCTGGCGAAACATAACGTGTACAGTGTTTTGTCAACAGAGGGCGGTCTGAATGTAAATATAGGTCACATCGTCTATATGCAGAGCTGCCAAAACTTGCATTTTGCAATCAGGGAGATTCGTCCAAGAATCAGATGTCGCATCTATTCTAGGCCCTCAATTCACATCTATTCTAGGCCCAATTTTATAGACCACCTTACGTCTCTATTCTTCGCATTTTAAAACCTATGAATCTACTGACATAATTGTCATAAACCATATGAGCAAAGTGACTGGATAAATGTAATCAAATTTGGGGGTGAAAAAAAACAAAAAACAAACAATTTGGCAAGAACTGGATTTGAAACCACAACCTTAGATTAGTGTTCTGACACTCTACCAGTTGGCGGTCTCCCTATTTTGTTAATTTCTGTGTTTGGGGGCGACAGTCATAAGCCATTCAACTTGTGTAACCACATTCAAGATACAACCTGGGAAGCGGACTAGGGATGCACATTTTTATTTTTTGAACGCACAATCAGTTAATGTACGAGCTTTCACTGATGAGGGTATAATGCAAAGCCTTCACATTTCTATACGTTTTGAATCAAGCTCTAGCGCTCTAGTCAATATGTATCTAGCTCTTCGATAGAATTACAAATTAAAAACCAAGTGCAGGCCTGGAAATAACCCACAGCACTTGCCGTGGTGCCCTGTGCTTTTGCTGTAGTAGTGCCCTGTGCAAGTTTCCTATACAAATTTATCTTTTCCTCATAGAGGTGCCCCTTACTAGTGGGAAATTGCTGTGCCCCGAAGTTCAAGAGCCAAGTTCAAGTCCTGAAAGTGTGCTTGAAGATAGTGTTTGAATGAAGAAAAGGTTCTTCGTGTTCCTTGACGCTTTCGTCACTCAATTACTTCAGATGCTGAAGGGAGACCAACATGCAAGTGATGCACGCCGCAACTCCTCATGGCTGAGAGATGCTGTCAGCGCAAGGTTTTGTACACATAGGTATAGGGAATTGTCTTTAGAACTTTTCATGCAATAAATGTTTTTGTACCCACAGGTATAGGGAATAAGGTTTTGTACACCTCATAGGGAGCTGTCTTTAGAACTTTTCATGCAATAAATGATAAATACCTGTTCTTTTGGGTGTTTAAAAAAAAAATTAATTCAAACCTTTCTCAGAGGGAGTGAAACTTTTTTGAAGCAACACAACAAATACACAGTTTGTAAAACCATTTGGTAGTTTTTTGAAAAAATTAGCATTTCCAATCACTCAAACGCCCTAAGACTGAGTGAGGTTTAGCATTAATTTAACAAACCCATTTAAACAGTCACTGCTATTATGGAGAACTGAGTCTGGATTCTTGGCGCTGCTTACCGTGAAACTCTGCGCTAACTACCAAAAGAATTGCGCTTTAAGGTAGCCATACGCGCAGAATTCCGCGGTAAGCATGGCCATGATATTGGGTCAAAGGCTCAATTTCACAAAGCCTGTAAGCAAACAAATGTGCTAAGCTTGGCAAAAATCTTGCTTAGCAGAAACTGGGTACCAGCCAAAACTCCATAAAAATGTCATTGTTGCAACTGGTGCCCACTCATTTTTGCTTAGCAGTATTGCCTGCTTAACAGCTTTATGAAATTGGGCCCTGGGCTCTTAGGATTACTAGTAGGATTACTAGCCTGTCAATGAGACCAGGAGCAGGAATTAAACTGACCAAAAAGTACCAGCACAGATCAGGGAAAAAAGTCATGGTGCAATAGATCTTTATCATAAGGGCGGCCATCTTGTTTGATTCCCTCGTTCAACACAGTATAAGGCTGTGTCAGAAACATTGACATCGGCTATATCTACAGCTAGCTCGGCGCGCTGCTGGTGTTGAAGAATAGGCAGGCGCGCCTGATCTAGCCGTAGCTGAAGCCGAAGTCGCCGCTTTGAACATGGCCTAACCCAAACACAGGCTTGAAAGGAAACTATAGTCTGGTTCCTTTATGTGAAACGCGAATAAGAACTGTCATAGCCACTGTGTGTACGGGGGAACCTGACAACAACGATGGCCGCACCATGATAAGGGTCTATACAAGGGGGAATTAGAAGACATGTTATTGGCATACATAATAAAAAAGGGCGGTTCATGAAATGTGCAGTGCATGGGTGCAATATGATTGTGGTCACTAGACTGGCGTTAGTCTCGGACCACGTTCTTCCTACCATTGCTGGCAGCTGCTCTGGCGCCCTCGGTGGTGCTTCTGGTGTTTCTGGTTCCTGTTTTGTTAGTAGGTGGGGGAAACTGGTTAATAAATGATACGTTCATGTCCCCCTCTACACGACCCCTACATGTATCTTCCAACAGTGTTAGCGATGGAAAATTGTTGTATCGCACCACCACTTTTTCAAATTATAGGGACTTTTCGTTTTCAACGACGGATGGTTCTGCGACAGTAAAGATGACATTTGGCGTCATCTGCGCATGCGTCGGCTTTGAGGACGGTCGTCCCTCAATTTCTACGACAGTACTTGGGATGAATCTTCGTTGTGCTGAAAACGACAACGTTTAGCTGAACAACCGTCGCAGAACCATCCGTCGTCGAAAACGAAAAGTCCCTAAAATCAGCTGGTTCATCCTTCCTGCGATTTTTTGACATCACTGGGCTGTTTTTGTAGCGAATGGTACACTCGGGGGTTGAACACAGTTCAACAGAATTATTTGTTGCCAATTTGTGACGTCAACATTTTGTATCGCATTCGCATGTACCCAGGAAGTGTAAACTGGGCTTTAGTATCTAATTTACTCGAATGATATATTCCTTTTAGTAAAAAGTAGTGAAAAAATGCTGGCAGGATACACAAATCTTTCCTTAACCTTATCTACAGTATGATGTACTACATGTACTAATCCACTGAACTACACGAACCCGTACATGTTTCCCTCATATGCCACAATGGACCCTTCCCATGAAATATGCTAATTACATTCACGCATGCGTACAGACCCTGTTGGTTGGCAAACGCCATAGAGTTGAGCACTAAGCAGACACGCAATCGCGTCTGCGTCACGCACCCATTAGCCGTGTACAAAACAGCGCGATGTTCCCTCATTTTGCCAACCAAAACGTTAGTGCGCACGCACTACGTGCAATTTACATATTTCATGGGAAGGGTCTATTTACAGACACCCCTTTTCCAGGCAATCACAAAGAAGGAAAGTGTGCTCTACATGCTGACCTTGCTTGTGAAACAAATGCAAACTAAATTTTAACAGCCAAAACAAATTTGGGTAGAACAATTACTGACTTGAGTGGAATGTGAACCTGCGAACTCCGGATTGAAGTGCCGGGGCTCTACAAATTGAGCTATTCGGTGTGGCAGGAGATTCTGTTCCCCTCGGAGATTCTGTCCCCCAACATGGCAAACTGTGTACAAACTTCTTCTGGTAGGTTTCCTGGGGACACCAGCCCTAATATTGGCGGTCTTACTATTTTGTAAATGTCTTTGTTCAGCGGTGCAGCAGAGGGATCATCTTATGAAGGGTATGCACATTTTATTTTGTATCTTAGTCATTAATAATACACCACAAGGGAAACTGATTGCTTGGTTCAAGTTCACAATTGTTTCAAGTTTACCCAGTCGGTTTCCCTTGTGGTTTATTAAAAACCATTGTAGATGATTGGTGCAGAATACCAAATATTTGTGAATATCTACATGTATCTGTGGACAAACCCATGCGTGTCAGTCGCAGTAACGCCTAAAAAAACAATGGGAGACTTTTCTTGGCCTCTAGGTGGCAGCAGACTACCGGGTCAATCATTTGCTCTATAAAAAAAAATATATAAGCATGTCCAGACGTCGATTTCACCAAACTCTTCCTGACTTAGGATTAATCTTAAGACTGAAATCAAGTTCATTTCCGTATCCATAGACGCACTGAACCCATCCTAAGTTAGGACGAGTTACTCGTACTTAATCCTAGCGCTTTGTGAAATCGGCTGCAGAACTACGGACATTTATATAAGTCACCAATAGATCCTTGTCATTTGATTAGTGGAACACAGGTCATGTGTCATCTTTTATTTTATCTTTACTGCCACAATGTTGGACCGTCGTATATGGATATAAATATAGGACGGTGTGGACTGTTTTCCAATAGATACTTTTCAGTGTCAATTGTCATTCCCAAAACAATTGTTTCTGCTCGATCCTCCAAAAGAGCCAAAGTTTCGTCACAGCAAATAAGATTTGGTCTGCATGGTGTCCTTCAAGTATATAAAGACTGGTTTCATTTTTTTCATAGAGTTTTCTCAGAGTGTAGGATGGACTTGTAGTTTCCAAGTCTACTTTGTGTCTATTGTGAACAACTTTCAAGTGAAGGATCTTTGTGAGTGATATAAAACCATAGAGTTATATAGAAGAACTAGAGGGTGCACTGGTGATGCTTCTTGCACAAACGCGACGGGACCGCAAGGAGACACGCGCGCCATTCTGTATGCGCGTTGAATATGAAATACACGTTTGAGTTTTTTTTTATTGAACGCTCACACGATGCTGCTTGTTCAACTTACAAAATGGCCGCACAAACACACGCTGTGAGATGGCCGTTTTGTCAACTTAGAAAATGGCCGCCTGCGCGCATGCCGGGGCTCGTATATAGGCCAGTGCGCCCTCTAGTTCTTATATGCAACTCTATGTATAAAACCAAAATTTGAAAGCATTTCGGTCATTCATTTCCACAGAACAAAATCACTCCATGAAATCTGGCTTTTCTATTTCACTCTGCTTCACCTCGAAAAATGGAACAGTCTGGATTCCACCTTGCGATTATATTATTCTGTGACAATGTGCAAATGAATTGTACTCAATATTTATATATTATTTGGTAAAACCCGCTGCTGCCCAAAGTTTCAAAGTCTCCCATTGCAATGTACTTTAACATGCGATGGTGGATAACACTAAAGGTGTGTGCTTTAAAAAGACATGTAGTCCCCGCTGACTTCCACAACTGATACACCGTGTACACAATCAAAAATTGTAAGCATTCAAAAGGTGAAATGTAACTTGTACAAATAGACATAAGAGGGTGATATCCAAGAAGAAAAACACCCGTTTCAGACAGGCGTTCCTGAGTTGCGCCGAACCAAATTCTGAATTAATTACATGAACAGTTTGACATCTGAAACAGAAGCGACTGTATGCGCTAGAAGTTGAAAGATCGACTATTGCAGTCTTTCAGACAATGTCAGAACAACTCTGGAGCGCCTTGGTTTCAGACGACGATCTTATCATGAGCCGAGCCAATCTAAAAGTTTGCCTGTCTGAAACCAAAATTTATTTGGGTTGACCTAGAGTTGCCTCTTATCTATTTGGTTTGGCGCGCTTCTGGCGCGCCAATCTGAACTGGGAGTTATACATAAAGACATACATTTTATAAGAAAATGTTTATTAGTCTCCAAGAAGAAAAATAAATAACATTGCGTGCATATAGAAACATAAAAATTTATTAAGTTACTAAAAAAACGTTCCAATTGTGTACAACTCTTACCTTGAGGAAGATGCTGTTGAGTTTTCCGCAGAGTTTACCACAGGCATCAGGGTGACTGGCGGAATACAACAAGTCGTAGGCTGGTATACGATGGAAAGCAATACGCTTACTGCCACTGATCATCCATACTATCACATCGGGCATGCTGTTTTGAGGCTGAAATAAATCACAAAGCGTGTTGACAATTAGTATAATTATTAACTTTCATCTCATCTCTGCATCATCCATACACTGCAGGAAGTAGCCCTCTGTCAGACTCTTCCGTGTAGCCATTTTCTGAGACGCTCTGGTCCAGATCTTCCCTCCAATCTTCACAATGCCATCCCTCCTTCTTTTCTGTGGTCTGGATCTTTCCCCTATACTACATGTATGGGCGGCCATTCTGTGGTTTTTATTGTCCATCTATTGTTTCTGGTCCGGGTTTTCCTTGCAATCTTCACTTTTATCATCCCTCCATCTTTTTCTTTGGTCTACCTCTGGATCTTTTCCCAACTCCGGGTTTGCCATTCTTGCCATTTTTGCCATTCTTAAAGGCTGTGGACACTATTGGTAATTGTCAAAGACTAGCCTTCACAGTTGGTGTGTCTCATATGCATAAAATAACAAACCTGTGAAAATTTGAGCTAAATCAATCATCGAACTTGCGAGATAATAATGAAAGAGAAGTTGTGTGCGTTTAGATGGTTGATTATGAGACTTCAAGTTCTAAATCTGAGGTCTTGAAATCAAATTCGTGGAAAATTACTTCTTTCTCGAAAACTATGGCACTTCAGACTGTCAGAGGGAGCCGTTTCTCGCAATGTTTCATACCATCAACCTTCCCTTTACTCGTCACTAAGAAAGGTTTTATGCTAACAATTATTTTGAGTAATTACCAATAGTGTCCACTGCCTTTAATCTTATTAACTTTTATTGAAGGTGCAGGGAGATCAGTGAAAAATCCTGATATCAGGACAAATTCTGACAAATCACATGCCTGATAAAATTGGGACCTGGGCCCAAATTTCATAGAGCCTGTAAGCACAACAGCTTACTGTACACAGAAAACATCTTGCTACTAAAATTCAAAAACTGATTCCCAGCCAAAATTCCATCAAGTTTACTTTGTTGCAACAGGTACCCCATCAAATTGTTGCTTAGCAAAGAAACTTACAATTGGGTCCAGGGGTCAATTTCACAAAGAGTTACATGTAGGAGGACTAGTCCTAGGAGATATTAAAAACTTAAGGCTAGTCCTAAGTTAGGACGAGAAGTAACTCGTTCTAACTCGGGATAAGACTAGTCTCTACTCTGTGTGAAATCCACCCCTGGTTGCGTAAAATATAATTACCTCCACAGCTAAATCCTGTAGAATGTGAAGATAGCCTTGAATTTCTTCCAGGGCCTCGTTAACATCGGTAGCATTCTCTCTCAGTTTAGTTGCTTCCTCCACGATGGTGTTCATGCAAGCCACGCGGGTGTCGTACCGACGCTGGTCAAGGATGTTGGTCTTGTCTTTGGTCGCGTCCATAGCTGGTAGTGGAGTCCTGGTACATACATAGGTTAAAATCATTTAAAGTAACTTTTAAAAATCATACCATCCAGCAATAGACTGTGCAAGTCTTGCGCAAATCCAAAACGAGAAAACAACTCGAACGAAGACTTTATTTTTCTATGAATAGCAATAGGCAGCAAATCAATAGAGCAAAACTGGGTTCTTTTACGTGCATTGCACAACACACGGGACCTACTGCTTTATGTCCCACCCAAAGGACGCAGCAATAATGGTTAAGTGTCTTGCTTAAGGACACAAGCAACATGACCGTGACTCGAACCCACACTCTCGAACCCAAAGAATCTGCGCTTACGGAAGCAGGGAATTCCACGCTTACGGCAAGCGTATTTCAAGGGTTAGTGGGGAATTTTGGCATGTGTGCATGCATCAATAGCCATTTTACACTTACACAGCTAACGCAGAAAATTGCGCAAAATTCGGCGGTAAGCAGAGCCATGAAATTGGGCCCTGAGCGTGAGTCTGGTGCTCTTATCCGCTTGGCCACAACATATCCATAGGACTTTTTTTCACAGGGCTTTGAAAGCACCGACTATACAGAGCTCATCACACATCCTATAAGCAAAAACAATTTTTTTGTATCCCTGATGCATATTTGTAAAGCTAGTATAAAACACTAACCTGCAGTCAGCGACCAACGCGTCTATCATACCAATCCCTGATGCATATTTGTAAACAGGTAAAGCTAGTATAAAACACTAACCTGCAGTCAGCGACCAACGCGTCTATCATACCAATCCCTGATGCATATTTGTAAACAGGTAAAGCTAGTATAAAACACTAACCTGCAGTCAGCGACCAACGCGTCTATCATACCAATCCCTGATGCATATTTGTAAAGCTAGTATAAAACACTAACCTGCAGTCAGCGACCAACGCGTCTATCATACCAATCCCTGATGCATATTTGTAAAGCTAGTATAAAACACTAACCTGCAGTCAGCGACCAACGCGTCTATCATACCAATCCCTGATGCATATTTGTAAAGCTAGTATAAAACACTAACCTGCAGTCAGCGACCAACGCGTCTATCATACCAATCCCTGATGCATATTTGTAAAGCTAGTATAAAACACTAACCTGCAGTCAGCGACCAACGCGTCTATCATACCAATCCCTGATGCATATTTGTAAAGCTAGTATAAAACACTAACCTGCAGTCAGCGACCAACGCGTCTATCATACCAATCCCTGATGCATATTTGTAAAGCTAGTATAAAACACTAACCTGCAGTCAGCGACCAACGCGTCTATCATACCAATCCCTGATGCATATTTGTAAACAGGTAAAGCTAGTATAAAACACTAACCTGCAGTCAGCGACCAACGCGTCTATCATACCAATCCCTGATGCATATTTGTAAACAGGTAAAGCTAGTATAAAACACTAACCTGCAGTCAGCGACCACCGCGTCTATCATACCAATCCCTGATGCATATTTGTAAACAGGTAAAGCTAGTATAAAACACTAACCTGCAGTCAGCGACCAACGCGTCTATCATACCAATCCCTGATGCATATTTGTAAAGCTAGTATAAAACACTAACCTGCAGTCAGCGACCAACGCGTCTATCATACCAATCCCTGATGCATATTTGTAAAGCTAGTATAAAACACTAACCTGCAGTCAGCGACCAACGCGTCTATCATACCAATCCCTGATGCATATTTGTAAAGCTAGTATAAAACACTAACCTGCAGTCAGCGACCAACGCGTCTATCATACCAATCCCTGATGCATATTTGTAAACAGGTAAAGCTAGTATAAAACACTAACCTGCAGTCAGCGACCAACGCGTCTATCATACCAATCCCTGATGCATATTTAAAAAGCTAGTATAAAACACTAACCTGCAGTCAGCGACCAACGCGTCTATCATACCAATGAGCTGGGCAGCGATCTCAGCTGGTGGGGCTCCTGCCTTGATACTAGTCTTTACCTTGTTCAGGCTCGCCGTCTGTAAGAAACCATCACAATTTATGCTAATTAATAAATATGTGATTAGTCACATACTGTGTTAAATACACTGGACACCTTTGGTAATTGTCAAAGACCAGCCTTCTCACTTAGTGTATCCCAACGTATGCATCAAATAACAAACATAAGAAAATTTTGACTCAATTGGTTATCAAAGTTGCAAGAGAATAATGAAAGAAAAAACAAAAATTGTATGCTTTCAGAAGCGTAATACATTGGTGTGAAAGGCTTCAGGCCTGAAATCTTTTAATATTTCAGTGAGAAAATACCTCTCTCTCAAACACTATGTTACTTCAGAGGAAGCTGTTTCTCACAACATTTTACACTATCAACAGCCCTCCATTGCTCGTTACCAAGTTAGTTTTTATGCTAACAATTATTTTGAGTAATTACCAATAGTGTGCAGTGCTTTTAACAAGGATCCTTCCCCACTCAGAAGAAAACCATCACTGAATGGCACCTCATAATTGTTTCTAAACACCCAATAAAGGATGATCTCAAATATATAGCTATTACAGTTTTCTAATAGCTGGAGTCCATATGAAACATAAAAAAAATGTAACGAGTCTCTTACCTCAGGTTAAAACATTGGTAAAAACGCTTCTAGCCAAATGTCTGAAAAACGCGGGTCAAACAAACCTGCGCGACAAAGGAATCGTGACGTCAGTGGCGGCTATTTGGTGTGAAAAATAGCGCCCTCGGTTTGCCAAAGCCAATTAGGGGAATATCGTCACTGGCATCAAGAGGTCATTATAATAGATAAGCCGTTTTTGACTCTCGGCTGAAAAAGCCGCACGGCCGGGTGCATTTTTGACTCGAGTTATTCGTTACTAAATGCAAATTTTGAAATTAAAATGGTTATTAACCTGTATCTACGATGTCCATTTGGCCATAAAAAGGTAATAGTTGAAATATTGAGATCATCCTTTATTGGCTCTTTAATTTATAAAAAACTTCTTCTGGACAGCCCCTGCTCATAACACTACACTGTCCAAAAAAATAAATAAAAATAAAAATAATAAGTGATAGAGGCTTCCGAATAAAACAACTTCAGCTAGATGAAAGAATACGTTTTTCAGCGATCCGGCCGGAGCCAAATCCAAAGTTGTCAATTCAAACATGCCAGTAATACTTTTTTAAAAATGATAGACGCGTCAAAATTAAATGACTTCAGCTACGGCTATGACTGATGGCTGCAGTGATAACATGGAAAATACAGTGATTTCAGTGATCCAGCCAAAGCCAAAGACAAAGCCATCAATTCAAACATGCCAATACCATGTGATAGGCTGTTGAAGAAAAAAAAAACCTGAACTTTGCATGAGCGCAAAGCATGAAAGCTTGTGGGTGCAAACAAAAAACCCTTGCGATTAGTGATGAAGCCTTCTTATACATGTATACATTTATCTTTGGTTTTTAAAGCCATACGATGCAATCTGGGATGGGTTGTTCACTATAGACCTTATGCACATGACGTCATTTCAGTACGGCGCCCTCACCTAGAGGTCAAAAAGAGGTTGTTCATTGGCCAATACTGTGCGCCGCAATATACAAATCTATGCGTCACGATGGTTTCGTAACCGTTTTTCCCTGTAAGATGGCGGCTGGATGACGTCAATGCATATTGTCTATTGTTTCATCCTCTTTTTGTTATGAATTTGATCCCAGTTGTATAATCTTAAAAACAAAAAATTTAATTTTGTTGTTGAATTTTTTGTATCACTTCCCTGTACACACTTACCAGACGTTCCACTTTGCGTAGTACGATGTTGAGTGTGTCCAACCTGAAGCTGATATCTTCCCAATCAGAGTTGATAACCACCAACGGCTTGTTCTCAACCCACGGCAGGAAGTAGAACTGGCAACCGTCGTACACGGCATTGGTCGGCTGCGTGGTCGACGCCTGCGGGGCACAGTTCTCGTCCAGCTTGTTGCCGTAGTTACCGATGCTGACCTCAAACTCCACGGGGTCGTCGCTCTCGCTGACCATGGTGGCGTCGATGAAGCTGGCGTAGAGGCGGTACTTGCGACGGCGTAGATACTTCTGGACGCGCAGGACGTCTTGATGCGGTATTTCTTGTACTTGTTCCTCGGGATGCTCGCCTAGTTTGGTGTCGATGCTGACCAGGACACGCCCACGGTAAGCAACTCCTTCACCCTGAATGTGCATGAAAAAATAGAGCCATCACTAATATTAATATTTGTATATACATTTTTACAAATTGACACATATCCTCAGCACAATATAGCTGTTTTTCTGATTGGCAATGCCTGATAAATCACACAAAAAAAGTACTGGAGATCAATGCCTCCATGCTCACTGGTTATTGCCTTAATGCCCTTTGCAGGCATTATACATGTACTTCAATAGAGACAACTGCCTTTACGTCCCTGCAGCCGATTTCACGAAACCCTAGGATTAATCCTATCTTAACTTGTCCTAAGTCCCAAGATTAATCCTAAGTTAGGAGGAGTTGGGTGAAATCGACAGGTGGCCATTGCCTTGATGCGTTGTAGGCCTGATACATCACAGAGGTAATGAAGACAGTCGCCTCCATGCCCCCTGGTCTTTGCCTTGGTGCCCCATGACGGCTCGACACATCACAGAGGCAATATACATACTACATACATACATGTAGCCAATTGCGTTCATGCCCCCTGGTCATGCCTTGGTGCCTCTTTCAAAGTCCCAGTTTCCCTTATACATGTGCCCATCACTGAAGAAATACTGTCTCGCCTTTGAAGAATGAAGTATCATTCCCACTGGGTGCTGTCCAAAATATTGGATTTTTAAGGAGCACAATTAAATTTGTTGCAAGTTGAAGCATTTCCATTGCTTTTTACTTACCTTTCCCATATTGAGATCCTCATACTGGTCTGGAAGCTCAGAGAACTCACGAGTCGATCCGTAGAAGTTGACAAAACACGGTCCAAATGTTGGCAGGAAACCTGTTAAACAACAAACCACACAAAACATTCAATGGTGCATAGTGTATAACCTATGATAAACAGAAACTCAGACACAAATGGATTAAACTTAGTCAATGTAGCTTGTTTTGTTATTTTAAGAGAAGGGGGTGAACTAAAAAATTGCTGTATCTAGCACCTTCAGACTTACTGAGTACAAAAAACTGCACCAGTTTTTGTAGCAACGTCTGCTTTTATCTGATGAAGTAGTTGTAGCTCTGAAAGCTCATGCAGACTTTGGGGGATATTTACAGATAGTTTGTCTAAAAGCGCTTACCACTGACCCTTATTTCATGTACTTGTTTTATCTATCAGACAATTACGGCTACCTTTAGGTGAACATACTTAACAAAATTAGATGTGAAATTGGGTTAAATATAAATTTTCCTAAAATCAAGTAGAAATTGGCTCTACACTTATCAATGTCTGTCATAAAAAACTAGACAATTTACGTAGATACGATTCGTCTTTATTTTTAACGCAAAGAGAAACCAAAAATTGTTAGCTGTACTTTTAAAATGTTAGCTGAACTTTTACATTGAGTTTATTAAAAGTGTAACACAAACCGATAACTGATTTGAATTGGTGTGTAATGATTTAAATCTGTCTTGGAATTTACTTTAAAAAAATATTTATTTATGAAAATGTACATCATATGAAGATGTACAGTAGGCCTGAAAGTTCAAATTGAAGGGAGAGACAACTTCTAATACAGTCAAAAATCTTTAAGGGGTTGCGCAGACCACGCAATGAGAGCCAATATTGAACGGGTACCAAACTCTTAACTTGGGATTAATCTTAGGACTTAAGACGAGTACAGTTCCGTAATCATAGACGTTAGGGCGCATTGAAGCCATCCTTAGTTAGGGCGAGTTACTCGTCTTTACTCGAGATAGGATAAATCCTAGTGCTTCGTAAAATCAGCTGCAGGGGTCCAATGTGGTATATGGCAGGTGTTCCTAGCATTCCCACAAGTCTCTTATTCCATCCTGACACTGGGTTATTATGACAAAACCATAACTCAGACCAAACACACAATGTATCCGATATAATCTACAGACATGAATAAAATTACTAAAAAAAATTAATTTTAATATGTGATTTTTTTTCATAGAACTCAGGAAAGTACCCTGCCGTTGATTTCACAACTCTTCCTAACTTAAGACTAATCTTAGGAAAGTACCCTGCCGTTGATTTCACAACTCTTCCTAACTTAAGACTAATCTTAAGACGAGTCCCATACCCTGCACTGTAGCATGCAGACCTTAAGATTAATCCTAAGTTAGAAAGAGTTACTCGTCCTAACTCGAGATAAGATGAGTCCTAACTCTTTGTGAAATCGACGGCAGTACTTACACACATAAGGGCAAAATCCAAATAGTATTCTTTATCCACAATGCTAATTTAACATCTGTAATATTAAAAGTTTACTTTATTTTCAGATAAAGCACAAACTCCTATAAAAAAAAATGGATACAGGAAAATGTCTCACCTCTTTGGGCTATAAAGCAGTGAATTTAAGACAAAAAGAAGAAAGAGACAATTCAGGTTAAAATCCACATCGTTCTCAATGACCCCTGGATACATTTGTCATATCATGTGATACAATCAAGCAGATAGAGTCGTTTTTAATGTGTTGTGTTAATTTGAATAGAGTATTCATTGTAATATATATGCTTTAATGCTGTTCACAAATCTGATACCTTCTTTTATGTCTTTCAAAAGTTGTGCAAGGAGAAACACCAAGATATACAAAAGAATGAAACTAAGAAAAGGCGTTTAAAGTCATTAGTTGTTTAATTTGAACAAACATTGGCGCATTTTCTTTCAATGCTAATTTTAACCCCTTTTGATATTATTCATCAGGAAGTGAGTTGCCAATGTAAAATATATTTTGGCTTTAAACTTTACTCACAAAAACATGTGAAAATTCACCCCTACTGGCCTATTTGGGCTTGTCTCTCCGTATTAAAATTTCGGACAAACGACTCATTTAGCTTGATCACATCATATACATGAGTCAATGGCCTAGTGACCTGTGACCTTTATCTATCCACAGAGGAAGTCCAAACTAGATTCTTGGGCTTTCATTAAATCGTTAAATTCATCAGGAAACTGGTGCGGAAGAATCCGTGTGTAGGTGTTTAGGAAATGTCAAAGTTAAAGGCAAAGTGTACCTTTTTTGGAACTGTTCGATTGTTTTAATCCTGTATGAATGTAGACTTAATATACAACAAAACTAACATGTGAAAACTTCTTTTAAAAAGGAGGTCACAATTTTTATATATTATCGTTGAAATCTTGAGCGATTGTGTCCATGCAGGAAGAATAATCTGTAATAAGAATACAAAATCTGAGAACCGTTTCTGATCTGACAGTAACACTTCTCAGATTAAACTTTTGGGGCATACAAATTGATATCTTTTTTAAATACATGAATCATGTTTCTCGAAACACTTCATACTATTGAAAGCTGCTGTAGGGTTCAATTCAATCTGTAAATTCATCAGGGTATTGCTAGCGACAAAAAAACAACCGTAGGCGTTTAGGAAATGTCAAAGTTGAAGCTAAAAACAGCAGAATGCAAGTTGTTTCAAAGTCTCCACCCATAAATACCACAGCTTGAATTTCAAGAAAATCTCAACCAGGCTAAAGGGCCTGCTTAAGCAGAAAACATTGCTGAAACATATTCTGCTAAGCAACAATGAGCAGGATACCAGTCAAAGTTGGTACATGGTGATATGGTATTTTGGTTGGCAACCTTATTCTATGGCGAGCAGAATGTTAATGTACTTGTTTGTGCTTAAGCAGCATTATGAAATATGGTCGAATTTTGGAAGCTCAGAAATTCTGCTTGACAATGATTTTTTTTAAGAAGACCATTTAGATTCTTTCTTTTTTATTGTCTGCTGAGTGTGTTTTAAAGTATGCCTTTTAGTAAATTTTCAAAAATATGTTTTTGGAAAAAACACTGGATTGCAGGATGTGCTATGTTGTGGTGTTCCTGGCCAAGTGCTCCTAAAATAAGAAGAATTTGGTCTATGGGTCCAGTCAGTACTTCCTGCCCTGGTCAATGTTCAATATATTGTTTTCATTCTCAGATGTGAATTAAAGAAATGTTTTAAATTTTCTTTTGCATGTGGCTGGACTCTACTTTTTTTCTGACCAAACACCCAGCTCTGATCACCACCCTTTAATAATAATAGTACACCAGAAAGTTCACATTACAACAATACATATATCAAATAATAAACCACAAGGGAAACTGACTGGGTACATTTTAAAATGATTTGGGGTTGAACAAAGAAAAATTGACTAGAGCGGGATTTGAACCAACGACCTCCGGTTTAACGTGCCGGCGCTTACCAACTGAGCTATCTAGCCCTATGTTGGTGGTCTCCCAATTTTGTCAATATCTTTGTTCGGGGGTTGCCTGTCAGTAACAAGATTTTGACAAAATTGGGAGACCACCAACATAGGGCTAGATAGCTCAGTTGGTAGAGCGCCGGCACGTTAAACCGGAGGTCGTTGGTTCAAATCCCGCTCTAGTAAATTTTTCTTTTTTCAACCAAAAATCATTTAAAACATTACATGTTAAAAAAATCTGGGCAACTTGAACTTCCAGTGGGAAAGTAAATAGAACAGTTTCCTTGCCCCGTGGGTAATATTTTTATTTTTTTGGGGGGGCTGAACAAAGAACAGTTTCCCTTGTGGTTTATGGTAATATTTTTTATAAAAAAGCTGAAGCGCCAGACGCAATACAGATTACCGGGAAACGGTTCAATGGGGAAACCACATTACCAGCAAAATATAAATACTTGGGTATAACAACAAAAACAAAACATCAGGATCCAGTAAGCAGTGGTTTAACAATAGCCGGAACCATTCACAAACAGGGACCATAAAAGGTAGCCTACCAACAACGACATTACAAGACGGGAAGGGGGGTGGGTGAACTGACTCAGTACCAACTATCACAGTTGTTGGTACATTTTGAGGCCAAGACACTGAAAAACATCTGTCCCGCTAATAATTCCTTCAGAACTCCTCTTAAGCTTATCCTAAGAAAGGTTTCCAATCCATAGGGCAGGGGAAAAGGCATAACCATGTACATGTACATAGACAGGGAAACCAATCGGGATTGGAGTAAGACGCAGTCAGCAGACAGGACCAATCACAAAAGGGAAACACATCAAAACACAATGGAGCCCGACAAAAAAGACAAATGCAAGAGGGGAGGGGCGGGGAGTGCCACTGAAAGAGTTAAGATTCTTTTCAAATGTTTAACACTTGACAGTAATTTTTACTTCTTAAACAGTTTGCCATTTATGCAAAGCGCCACCACAGACAACAGCAGCATAAAGCCTAGCACTGCTAGTAAAGCTCAAAGTTTACTGAGATAAGGCCGAGAAATCCATAAATCCGTCATGCGTTGTGCGTAATGTGCAGTAAGCAATGCAACCTCAAGTTTACTTTATATACTAGCTATGCCAACATTGAAGTTGTAATTTAGTTGTAATAGTGTTTTCATAATGTTGTTTTCATAATGTTGTATTGTTCTTTGTTTTGTTTATTGTATGAGTGGGATCTCTACTCAACAAGCTGATGCTTCTTGGAGACCTCTATCCTCACACAAATTCCTATTGTACTTATGTCTTCCTTATAATCATTATAATATAATGTAATGTAAATGATATCACTGTTCCTGTGTGCGGTACAAAAATAAAAGAAATATGCAATGAAAATACACACCGAGCAATGCACTGCATTATTCATTAAACTATGTACAGTTTAATGAATAATGCAACATGCAATAGAGATACATGGAATTATGTACATTGCTCATATTGCTTGACACATACTTTTATTTTTACGCATTGCGCACTACATATACATACAACACATGACAGGCAATTGGATATCAAGCTTAAAAACCTCCAGACACCGTAACTAATCTCTGAGAAGAAGTCTACCTGGTGTGGTGCGTTCTTCTTCTAATACATCCTCCACTGATGATAGTCATCATTTTATTTCAGCATGTAACAATACCACAATCACACATGAATAAACTTGATCTTAACAAGTATAAACCCAATACACATGGCTTCATTGGCTCCACAGTAAATACTGGTTGTGCCGCAGTAGTGCGTGCATAAACACGCTCACCATTATCTCAACATGGTAATTTGACTCCCAACTATGGTGGACTGTGGGGGTGGGGGGGGGGGGGTGTTGAATATCAATACAAAAGTCACATATTACTTGATCTATTTCATTGAAACCCAAACTCAATGGGCTGTATTTGTTACCGTGTGAGGGCACTCTCATTTTTATCACTTACGGGTATACAAGATTCGTCCTGCATAGTTTTAATCAGCGTTCTGTCACTTTTGTTGTGCCGCAGTTTTAAGTTGCTGTAGAGGTCGATTATATCGACTCCTTTAAAAGTCTTTTTATCTGTGATGGATCTGATGTCTGTGGTGGTAATGTGTTCCTGTCTTTAATAACTGTTTTCTGTATGAATGATTATGCCCCCGGAAGTGATACAAATATGTTTGAGAGTGCCCTCACGTGGTCAAATATATGGCACATTGCGTCTTTGGTGAGACAACATCATCCAAATCAATCTACAACAGGCAACACCTTTGGACCTCAGATAACACTGGACTGTATGGGTGTACAGCGTCACAAGGTGCCTGTATCAGGGGAACAGGTTGGCTCTTTGGTTTCTCCCATTGCCTTTCACCTCTGTGGACCCCGGGTTCGAATCACACCTCAGACCAGTGCCCAATTTCATAGAGCTGCTTAAGCAGACAATATTGCTTATTAATTGTTTGCTTAGCAGGATACCAGTCACAAATTGTACATGTGACATGGAATTGTGGCTGGCAACCTTATTCTAGTAAGCATAATTTTGTTGTGCTGAGCTACTTTTTGTGCTTGAGCAGCTCTATGAAATTGGACCCAGAACCTTGGATGTGGATTGGGTTTTCAGTCCCCACCTGGGCCCAGTTTCATGGCTCTGCTTACTGCTTAATTCTGCGCTTACGACCACGATTCCCCGCTTACGTGCAAGCGCCGAATTTCTGCGCTAGCCCAGAAAGCGTAGAATGCCTAGTAACGTGGAGTACGCACGCCCAGAAGCCCAAATTCGCCGCTAACCCGTGAAATACGCTTGCCGTAAGCACAGAATTCCCTGCTTCCGTAAGCGCCGATTCTGTGCTTACGGTAAGCAGAGCCATGAAATTGGGCCCTGACTGCGTGGGTTTTCCCACTATGAGGTTTTCCTCCCACATCTCAAACTTAACATTTCTTCTCATTTCCTATTCAACGTATTCTCGGCGCTAATTGTGCTATAGGCAGTTGCCATGCGGGCAGCCATCTTGTATTACATGTGATTCCTGAGAGTTAGAGAACATGACCCAATGATACTACAACAGAAATGTGTCCTTGTCTCTATTTATAAACTATAAATAACAGATGTATAATCAAATCAAATAAAAAAATTAAAACCTAATTATGAATAACCATGGGGGTGGGGGACGATAGACGGTTAGAGTTTTATCCTTCAAGTATGAAATATTACCTTCTTCTCCTGGGGATGAAATAGCTCCAATATCAAGGAAGGTTGTTCCTATGTAGTCATCAGCGGAAACTCGATCCCTGTAAACAACAACAACAATAATAATAACAACGAGTTGTTATATAATGCATTTTACATTAACGTATCAATGCATTTTACATTAGTGCCCTGGTCATTATGTCAATGTCACAGGTTTGCAAAGGCTAATTTTGTTGTGTCTGTTTTCTTTCATTGTGTTTTTGGTTTTACAGCGCCTTGAACACCCAGCAGGGTAGATACGTGTGCATTACAAGTCTTTATTAGTATTAATAATAATTATAATATTCCCTTCAACGTTCTCAGTTCCCTGGGGAGTATACAGCCAGAGCTGTCGAGGCGCTTCAAAGGAATTTTCATAAACAATATCAACCTCTACCCTCCGCAGGCACTCACTTATACTTCGGAGTGAATAGAAGCAATTATAGAGAAGTGTCTTGCTCAAGGACACAAGTGTCTTGACCGGTCGCTTCAAATCCATACCCCGACGCCTTAAAGGAACACGTTGCCTTGGCTCGGACGAGTTGGTCTATTAAAAGCGTTTGAAACCGTTTGTTATGAAATGCATATGGTTAGAAAGATGTTGTAAAAGTATTATATAATGATCCACACAAGTATCACTCAAAATTGCACGGTTTTCCTTTTACGTTGCGAACTATCACGGTCGGCCATTTATGGGAGTCAAAATTTTGACTCCCATAAATGGCCGACCGTGTTAGTCGACAGGGTAAAAAGAAAACCACGCAATTTCGAGGCATATTTCTGTAGATCATTGTATTCTACTTTTACAACATCTTTCTAACCATATACATTTTACAACAAACGGTTACAGAACGCTTTTCAAAGACCAACTCGACCGATCCAAGGCAACGTGTTCCTTTAAAGGAACAGGTTGCCTTGGATCGGTCGAGTTGGTCTTTGAAAAGTGTTTGTAACCGTTTGTTATAAAATGCATGATTAGAAAGATATTTTAAAAGTATAATATAATGATCTACACAAATATGCCTCGAAATTGCGTGGTTTTCTTTTTACCCTGTCGACTAACACGGTCGGCCATTTATGGGAGTCAAAATTTTGACTCCCATAAATGGCCGACCGTGATAGTTCGCGACGTAAAAGGAAAACCGTGCAATTTCTAATACTTCCAATAATTCCAATTTTTTTTTCTACCAACATCTTTCATATTTCCTCGTTTTCAAAAAGAATTCCTCTGGGCAAGAAAACATTCTTGATGGAAATTTCGATTGAAATCTCAATTTAAAGAAACCCCATCAGATACACAAAGACAAACTTACCAATCTCTCATTTGAAACTTCACACGTTCACACATTGACGGGAACTGTGACAAACAAAACAAAAAATGTCAAATTAGTAAAATAATTGTACACCCTACAAAGGCGTTGTTTTTCCCTATGCTGATGTTTGGACTGCCTGCAAGGTATAAAGTTGCCCACTGTCTATTTGTAATCTCCTTTTTTAAAAGTTGTATGCCGGTAAACAAATTTGTGAATACAGAAAACAGAATCTGGACACAGAATCTGTTCCATCATTGTATTCCATCATTGCATCATTTCGGCCCCATTTCTTAAGGACACTGGACACTATTGGTAATTGTCAAAGACCAGTCTTCTCACTTGGTGTATCTCAACATATGCTTAAAATAATAAACCTGTAAAAATTTGAGCTCGATCGGTCATCGATAATAATGAAAGAAAAAACACCCTTGTTACACGAAGTTGTGTGCTTTCAGATGCTTGATATTCGTGAAAAAAATACTGCACGTACTTTCTCGAAAATTGTGGTAACTTCACACCTAAAATTGCAACTCCCACAAAAGTTGGATAACTTCCTGCATATAATTTTGGAGGATTTGGGACTTTTGGTAAAATGGATCATTGACTTACCCTGATTGGTACTTTGAGCTCCTGGTTCCAATCTGGATGGTCATTGGTGTACTTCACGTCAGTCTTCACCTGTAAACACATCATCAAAAAGACACATTCATACATCAGCACAATGACAAATCAATCACCAACTTCTCAATGCACAAACACATCCACGTATCAGTACATGAACACATTGAACAAATGAACAAACGGACACATCAACACAACAATACATCAATACATCCACGTATCAGTACATGAACAAATCAATGTACCATCAACACACTAATGCATCAACACATAAGCACATCAGTGCATCAACATATCAGCGCATCAACACAGCATCAACAATCAGCCATTCAACAATCAGCCATTCAACAATCAGTGCATCAACACACTAATGCATCAACACATAAGCACATCAGTGCATCAACATATCAGCGCATCAACACAGCATCAACAATCAGCCATTCAACAATCAGCCATTCAACAATCAGTGCATCAACACATAAGCACATCAGTGCATCAACATATCAGCGCATCAACACAGCATCAACAATCAGCCATTCAACAATCAGTGCATCAACACACTAATGCATCAACACATAAGCACATCAGTGCATCAACATATCAGCGCATCAACACAGCATCAACAATCAGCCATTCAACAATCAGTGCATCAACACAGCAATGCATCAACACGTCAATGCACCAACCACTCATTGCACAAACACATCAGCATATCACTAAATGACACACTGATTCTTCTTTGCTTAATTTCACTTTCAAAGATAGACAAGAATGAACTGCAATTTCTTGTAAACTGTTCTAACCTTCTTGCCAGCAAAGGAAGCGATCAGGTATGGATCCACCAGCTCCTTCTTCTCAGATCCCGAGCCAAGGATATTCTTGATCCCCTCGAAGAAGCCAGCGTCCACTAGAGAGAAAACAAATAGATCAATCAATTAATAAATAAATCATATTAACAGTAAAATCTTAATAGATTACGGCCAATACCAGCTCCAGAACAATGTTCCCCTTTTCCTCAAGAAATGGGGTCTCTGCAACATGTTCAAGATCACTGATAACAACATTGAATGGATTCTGTAATTCTGTTTTACTTCCTTGAATTGTCTTCAATGCCGTACTATAAAATTTGCCAAGTGTTAATCTGAATGTAATTTCAATCCCAGCTACCGATCTGTTATTTGTAACAAATATTTGTTGTGCATTAATGTAAATTTTGATGTTTTTCTAGGTTTTTGTAAATTCTGTATTGTATATTGAGAGAATAAAGTTGTTGTGTAAAGTAAAATTAAAAAATTAAAAAAATTAAAAACAATCTTTGCTTGTGCGAGTGATACTCCACGTTACTAGGCATTCAGGGGTGGATTTCACAAAGAGTTAGGACTAGTCTTATCTCGAGTTAGGACCAGTTACTCGTCCTAACTTAGGACTATCCATGCAATTTGTATATCTCCTAACTCTTTGTGAAATCGACCCCTGGACTTACAAAGCTAGCACAGAAATTAAGTGCTTGCCCAAAAAGCAGATAATGGTGGTCACAAGTGCAGATTTTGGTGGTAAGCAGAGCCATGATATTTTGTCTTTGTTCTACCCAAAATTAATTCAAAATTTATTCAGTCAGTTGTTTATTATTTAAAGACAGTGGACACTATTGGTAATTGTCAAAGACCAGTCTTCACAGTTGGCGTATCTCAACATATGCATAAAATAACAAACCTGTGAAAATTTGAGCTCAATCGGTCGTCGAAGTTGCGAGATATTAATGAAAGAATAAAACACCCTTGTTGCACCATGGTCTTACGAAGTTATGCGCTTTCAGATGCTTGATTTCGAGACCTCAAATTCTAAATCTGAGGTCTTGAAATCAAATTCATGGAAAATTACTTCTTTCACAAAAACTATGTCACTTCAGAGGGAGCTGTTTCTCACAATGTTTTATACTATCAACCTCTTCCAAGTACTCGTAATCAAGAGAGGTTTTATGATAACATTGTTTTGAGTTATTATCAATAACTGCCTTACACTCAAAACTAGATGTTGCAGCTTATATCCACTTAAAAAAATTAAATAAAACTTACATCAATCCGCTAGACATGATAAATGACCCTTGAAATGATGATGGAATTGTATTTTTAGCACAAGGATCAAGACAAACATATGGTATATGCTTTCATGTGCTTTTCAGGGTATTTAAAGGCACTGAACACCTTTGGTAATTGTCAAAGACCAGTCTTTGGTGTATCTCAACATATGCAAACAATAACACACCTATAATGAAAATTTGAGTGCAATTGGTCCTCTCAGTTGCAAGAGAATGACAACAAAAACACCCTTGTTACTTTCTGTGTTTTTAGAATCAAAGGCTTCAAGCTCATGTGTTTTATTAATTGAGTGAGGAATTACCTCTTTTGTCAAAAACAGGTGTAGCGCACACGGCAACTGTTGCGAATCGTTCTGTGCAAATTTGTGTCATTAAAGTTTGCATCACATTTGCATTTGTAGGATTTGAGGCTTTGTATGGTGGAAATACGATATACGGTAACACCATGTAATGACTATCTCTAATGAGTTGGGGTGGTTCTGGAAAAAAACGTTGGTTGGAACTCCTTGAAATCAACTCCTTGAAACCAACGGTTCTTTTCAGAACCACCCCAACTCATTAGAGATGGTCATACCATGGTGTTACCGCAAAACCTTTCTATATAACATTTGCATTTGCAGCAAGTATGAACCGGGCTTTAGTGTGCTAATATCGTTCCAAGTAAAATATTTTTGGTCCAGTGAGTATTTTGAGCACCAAGCCTTGCTGTCTTGTTGTTTCTTTCCCCAAATTTAATAATTAATTCATAAATACCTTAGACAGTTTCGCTATTCCTATTGGTGGAGAGCGCGTCACGTGGGTGTGTATAAACCTTTGTTTATGACCGGTAAAAAGTGTTAATTCATGGGCGTGACACGCGACCTTGCACCTGTTCTTATAAGACAGTTTCTTCATTCCTATTGGTCGAGAGCAACAGCTGGAACAGTTGTGCCACATCACGCGATACGCGCGACGCGCACAGCATTCCCTTATAAGGAGTTGTTTACCCGAGGGCGGCGGAGGGCATTACCATTTCATAGCTGGAGGGGTGTTGTGTTGAAAGAAATCATTTAACAATTATAATTTTTGCATTTATTTTACTTTTTGACCAAAAAGTGATGATGTTTTTGACCGAAAAGGTATTTATGACTGGGAATCAAAGTGTGTTGAATCGGTTTTCAACTAGTGGTTTAAACCCGCCGAGGCCTGGTTCATTATAATTTACCTCGACTTCGTCTCTGTAAAATTATCAAGAACCAGGCCTCGTTGGGACTAAACCACTAGTTGAAAACCTCTTCACCACACATTGATTCCCTTTATTTATAGATATTTAAATGATTCCACTTACTCTGTGGTATATCTTCTGCATGGTAGATTTTTACGTTGAACATTCCCTTCCTCAACTGCATGCCGGCTGGTCGAAGCAAATTGCTGGAAATAAAAAAACTCAAATGTTAACTACTTGCATAATCAAAAATGACAAAAAAATCATGTTAACGAAAAATAACCTTTAAAGGGTAGGTAAACATGTACGTCTGGTAATCACTCTTCATATTAATGGCAATAAAAACCGTTGGTTAGAAGCTATTAAGCTTGGGCATTGTTGTTTTTTTTTTGTTTTTTTAAATATATCAGGTTTTTCGATGATATCGCGTATCATTTTTGAAGTCATCATAATTCAACATCTCACAGAGCAAGTGTTGAAAATAATAACCTGCAAATTCAATCGAATTGTATATTTTTCAGGTTTACTGTCTACCCATGGTGTGAAAACCTAGGCTTATTACATGTACATAAGCCTACAGCAGCTTTCGATAATGTAAAGCATTTTTGAGAAATATTTCACTTCAACAAGTAATCAGTTTTTATGCTAACAAATTTTGAATCTGAGAAAGCTTCTCAGATTGTGTAAGGCCGAGTAAAAAAAGAAACATGTTTAGCGTCCGGGTTTCTCAAAAAAGGAAGGAGGGGCTTTTTATTTTTTATTTCAAGATGGCCGCCATTCTTTTTAAAATGTCAAATATCCATTGTTTTTTTCTACTGCTCAAACACACAATAAATACTTGAAACATTTTGGTCAAGACATTCAGACAAGACATTCAGATTTTTTTAATTGAGATCGTTTAAAAAAAACTTTTTCATTAAAAAAAAAAATTAATTAAAACATTTATTTTTATTTTTTATGTGTGCATAAAAAAAAATTTAAAAAAGAAAGGAGGTGGCCTCTAAAAAGGAAGCGGGCAGGGACACTAAACATGTTTCTTTTTTTACTTGGCCTAATCCTATTAGGAATTAATTATTCTTCCTGCATGGATAAATTCATTCAGGATTTTCTGCGGTGTCTCAAAAACGAGACCACCCTTTTGAAGTAAAATTGTATATCTACATTTTATTTATAAAGAAATAAAACAATCGAACGATTCCAACACCCAAGATATACTTTGCCTTTAAAGGCAGTGGACACTATTGGTAATTACTCAAAATAATTATTATCATAAAACCTTACTTGGTGTTGAGTAAAACATTGTGAGAAACTGCTCTCTATGAAGTGATGTTGTTTTCGAAAAAGTAGTAACTTTCCACGAATTTGATTTTGAGACCTCCGATTTCGAATTTGAGGTCTCGAAATCAAACATCGAAAAGCATACAACTTCGTGTGACAAGGGTGTTTTTCACAGGTTTGATATTTTGTGCATATGTTGAGATACACCAAGAGAGAAGACTGGTCTTTGACAATTACCAATAGTGTCCACTGCCTTTAAAAAATTCAATAAAGTCGAAAAATTTAAGAAATACTCACGTCTCTATGTCATCAGAATCATCACATTTCTTGAAAACCTGAAAGAAAAAAGAAAAAAATTAAGTATTGATTTCAAGAGGAAAACTTTCCTTTTACTAAACTATCAAACACATCCACAAAAGAACAGTAATATTTGAAGAAAATATATGATATAAATCGTAGTTAAAGACGTAACATGCAGAGTTTGACTTTATGTTGGAAAAAGCCTTCGGAGTGCCACTTTAAGTCAATACTCCCCAGGTAGAAAGATTAAAGGAATTTCATTGGCCCAGATACCAGGCCACTAATATTATAAAGCGTATAAATACGTTATTGTACAAAATGCATAAGAAAAAAAATTGTATAAGAAATATAGGATTTGAGGCATTGCATGGTGAGGTATCAATATATATTTGGTTTGCGGTATCACCATGTGTGTATCTACTTGCCAGTGCCAGGTAGAGTTTGTTCTTAGAGAAATAGTTGTAATTATGCAATAAGTATTATGTTCAAACAGTCTGTCCATACTTTCTTCTTCCTGTTTACTTTCTGTTTGTCTGTTCATCAGTCATCTCACAACAACAAGCCTAACTTCTAGATGATGCCTCCATACTTGATTTGTGGTAAATACTTAAATTTATTTTGGCTACATGTTATTTACAAACTTTCGTTAAAGGCAGTGGACACTATTGGTAATTACTCAAAATAATTATTAGCATAAAACCTTACTTGGTAACGAGTAATGGGGAGAGGTTGATAGTATAAAACATTGTGAGAAACAGCTCCCTCTGAAGTTTTTGATAAAGAAGTAATTTTTCACAAATTTGATTTCGAGACCTCAGATTTAGAATTTGAGGTCTCGAAATCAAGCATCTGAAAGCACACAACTTCATGTGACCATGATGGTGCGACAAGGGTGTTTTTTTCTTTCATTAATATCTCGCAACTTCGACGACCCATTTAGCTCAAATTTTCACAGGTTTGTTATTTTATGGCTATGTTGAGATTCACCAACTCTGAAAAATAGTCTTTGACAGTTACCAATAGTGTCCAGTGTTTTTAATGTAAGTTCGGAAATAAATGTGAGTTTGAATTGAAATGTAATAGGTAACACAACCCAAAATTCCATACAAATAACCATGTTTCAGAAATAAATACCCTGTGAATGTGTGCACAACAGGGAGGTCGTATAAAGTTACAATTTGTCTACCATCTGCAGTAAAAGCTGGCAACAACAGCTGTGTTTTTCTGGGTATTAATGTTTACTGTCTGAAACATAAATGCATGAATTTGTGCGCAGACCATCAGACTGAATATGAAATCAGCTGATTCGGGGAAAAGTTGCATGCCTGAATATTGGTAAATTGGTAGTAATAATAACAACTAGACATAGAATTTTTGTTAGTTACAAAAAAACGGTGTTTGGTTGGACGTTACGTGATGACATTGAAACATAAAGATGACTTTTTCTACAACGTGTCGTTTATTTTTGTAGTTAAACTTGTATCACAGTTTTTAACAACTCCTTTTTTCTTCACAAATGCAATATGTTTGTGACCTAATGCTTTTATACTGCACAATTAATCTTGCAACCGTTTGTGGCTGCTTGGGGCATTTTGAAAGTCGTTTGTGGCTGACCGCTTTAGCACGCTATGGTCTGTTAGGGGGTAAATACAATTTAAAGGGAAGGTACACGTTTGGTAATTACTCAAAACAAATATTAACTTAAAAACTGACTTGGTAACGAGCATTGGAGAGCTGTTGATAGTATAAAACATTGAGAGAGACGGCTCCCTCTGAAGTAATATAGTTTTTGAGAAAGAGGTAATTTCTCACTAAAATAATAAAAGACTTCTAGCTAATAAATTTTAAATATTATTATTAGCTAGAAGTCTTTTACTCCTATCTGAAAGCACACAAATTCGTCCAACAAGGGTTTTTTTTTCTTTCATCATTTTCTCGCAACTTCGATGATCGATTGAGCCCAAATTTTCACAGGCTTGTTATTTTATGCTTATGGTGGGATATACCAAGTGAGAAGACTGGTCTTTGACAATTACCAACATGTACCTTCCCTTTAAGAAGGCATAAGGAACCAGTGAAGAGACTGTTTTACCAGTGTGATGTGGCTTATGTGAGTTGTGGTGGCTTTAACTGGGGTTTGCCCTTAACTTTTGTCTGTGACTTGCGTCTTTCCAATAGGACTTTTAGCTTGTCATGTCACTAGTCTGCCAGTTTTTTCACTGGTCCATATTAATTTAAAGGGAAGGTACACGTTTGGTAATTGTCGAAGACCAGTCTTCTCACTTGGTGTATCCCAACATAAGCATAAAATAACAAGGCTGTGAAAATTTGAGCTAAATTGGTCATCGAAGTTGTGAGAAAATGATGAGAGAGAAAACACCCTTGTTGGACGAGTTTGTGTGCTTTCAGATATAGGAATAAAATACTTCTGGCTAGAAGTCTTTTATTATTTTAGTGAGAAATTACCTCTTTCTCAAAATATATGCTACTTCAGAGGGAGTCGTTTCTCACAATGTTTTATACTATCAACAGCTCTCCAATGCTTGTTACAAAGTCAGTTTTTAAGTTAAAGACACTGGACACTATTGGTAATTGTCAAAGACTAGTCTTCACGGTTGGTGTATCTCAACATATGCATAAAATAACAAACCTGTACAAATTTGAGCTCAATCGGTCGTCGAAGTTGCGAGATGTTAATAAAAGAAAAAAACACCCTTGTCGCATTATGGTCACACGAAGTTGTGTGCTTTCTGATGCTTGATTTCGAGACCTCAAATTCTAAATCTGAGGTCTCGAAATCAAATTCTCCGAAAATTACTTCTCTCCTCGAGAACTATGTTACTTCAGAGGGAGCCATTTCTCAAAGTGTTTTATACTATCAACAGCTCCCCATTACTCGCTACCAAATAAGGTATTATGCTAATAATTATTTTAAGTAATTACCAATAGTGTTCACTGCCTTTAACTTTTGTCTGTGACTAGCGTCTTGCCAACAGGACCGTTAGCTTGTCATGTCACTAGTCTGCCAGTTTTTTCGCTGGTCCATATTTAAAGGTTGCACTTGTTGTCAACATTGTCAATATCATGGTGGTTGTGATTTGAATTCAATTGCATTTAATATGAAGTGGATTTGGAGTAATCTTTTTGCCAGGACCGAGTGCGCTAACCCAAATACACACACCATTTGTTTTGGTTCTGCGGCTTTGGTTGACATTTTAGGGCTATACCATGTTAGAAAAGTTTGAGAGCAGCCAATATCAGTATTACACGCAATTTAAGCAGTTAGTACAGTCGCGGACTGGATGACCATACATGTTGGTGTGAACGTATTGGCATACTGCATTCACAGGTTAATACAACTCAGCAGATAACCTGGTAGATATTATTTATAGTGTGTCAAATTTGAAACATCTGTAACTTCTGCAGGGACCAGGGAACAGTCCACATGAATAAATGACCCTCGTTTCCAAGACACAACATCTCTTCACTGTTACGACAGGTACTCATAAAAAGTGGATGGAGAAAATAACAAGTCCTTAACCTTACGATAAAATGGGGTCAAAAAAAAAAAAGTTTTATTTTAAACTCTTTCGCAGTGAAATTTGAAACATGACGTCATCAGAGAGCAACATGAATTAGGTCTGTACATTTCAAAGATGAATTTCTGAGCCCCTTAAAAGCTCTAATTCAAGGACTTTTTGATGGAATATAATCAGAATTCAGGAATGAACTGAACATTATTTGTCAAAAAAAATTTTAGACCACTGAGTAAATTTATATATTATTTGGGGTTGGAAAAAGACAAATTGACTACATGTAGAACGGGATTTGACACAACAGACAGTAGCTTCTAAATATTTAACATAAAAAAGGAAGGGGTCATACATGTAGGTATTTGTTTTGTGAATACATTGCTTATTTTTAGGCAAAATTATCAAGAAAAATACAAATAAAGTCACTGTGAAACTTTCAGCTGAGAACAGTGTCTGCAACAAACTTTCACAGTATCTTCACAAGAACATCAAATCTTAGATTCAAGATTCAAGATTCAATAAAGCGTTTATTCCATACTCTTGTTGAAAAAGAAAAAAAAAAGGTGAGATTTAAACAGTACATAGAAATTTAACCTATCCATCGTTTAGTGACGTTATTTATTACCATATTATATCCTCTTTTTACACCCCTTTTTATCCCTTTTGGCGTTTAGTATTTTTTGTCTTTGTATTCATGTCACTTAATTTATGGATAATGTCAGGTATTGTTAGTGTATTTTTTTTACCAAATATATGTTTGTTTGCCTTATACTCGCCTATTTCACCTAAACTTTATATTGTGCCTTACTTGTTGTTTTACTGTAGTGTTAAAGGAACACGTTGCCTTGGATCGGACAACTTGGTATTTAAAAAGCATAGAATATAATGATCCACACAAGTATTCACTCAAACATGCACGGTTTTCCTTTAACGTCGCAAACTAACACGGTCGGCCATTTATAAAATTTGACTCCCATAAATGGCTGACCTTATTAGTCGACGAGGTAAAAAGAAAACCACACAATTTCAAGGCATATTTGTGTAGATCATTGTATTATACTTTTACAACATCTTTCTACCCATGCATTTTATAACAAACGGTTACAGAACACTTTTCAAAGACCAACTTGACCGATCCAAGGCAACGTGTTCCATTAATTAAACTCTTTGAGGCTTGCATAGGATGCTCTATAAATCCATTTATTGTTATTATTAACTGCATATAAAGCCAAAACATTCACAAATGGAAACCGACCCTCAGAAATCTAAGAAATATATCATGCATGATTCATTTCTCTCAATGTTTTTTTTTAGTGCTTTTCACAATGTTTTAATGGTCATTGATTTTTGGAGTAGACCCAACATTTATAAAAACATGAACATTTTAAGGATTAGTTTGCTTCTTTAGTTTGTTTGTTTGTTGTTGTTTTTTTGTGTTTTGTTTTGTTTTTGTTTTTTTTGGGGGGAGGTAGTTTTAATCAGAGGATAGACTATGCAAATTTGTGCGTAGAATGACCCGCCTCCCTTCTATGCAGAATTCTACCCTTAAACGCCCAATTTCCTTCACATACATGTAATTGCCGTCAGTCAGTTTTTGATGCTTACGGACTTTGAACAATTGATTCAACTCTTTTTGCTGGTAGTGAAAATCAACATTGACAAGGTAGGCAGATCTTATGCACACTTGGCTAGGTTTAAAGGCACTGGACTTGTTTGGTATTTACTCAAAAAATAAATCAGCATACAAACTTAATTGTTAACGGGCAACAAAGAGCTGTTGATAGTATAAAACATTATGAGAAACGGCTCCCTCCGAAGTAACATAGTTTTAGGGAAAGAGGTTATTTCTCACTAAAATATTTGAATCTGAGAACGACTTCAGGCCTTAAGCCTTTCTCAAGCGTCTGAAAGCACACACATTCATGCAACAAGGTTGTTTTACTTTTATTATTTTCTTGCAACTTCAATTACCAATAAAGCCCCAATTTTCACTTCTTTTTTTTTTTTTTTTTTTTTTTTCCAATTCAAATTCAAAAACACATAATACGTCGTACTGAGTAGAGCAAAACAATCATTTTAAAAGTAACAGAAACAATAAATTCATGTTGGCTACGCCTAGTGAGAATACTGGTCTTAGACAATTACCAAACATATCCAGTGCCTTTAAAAAACCTCACACCTCGATTGATGATATTAGTCAGATGTGTGTGTTTACTTTGGGTCAGTTGGTGTGAACTTGTTTGTTTTCATTTTGCTCAAAGTGTTATTTTGTATACTGTATGATGAATTTGATTTGCTTTACAACATCGCATTTGAGTATATTTTTATGAGGACAATTCTGTCTATTTGGTTTAGTGGTTTGTTGGTGTGTTTAAAGGGTCTATGTAACTTTTGTAGGACAAAAAACACAATGTCCACAGATTTACACTAAACTTAATAATGATAGTAGAAAAGCTTCCCTGAAAATACTACGTGCTGAGGTGCTGTATTTTTGGGGAAATGAGTAAAACAGTGTCACGAAAATAATTTTTCGTCTCATGAGACGAAAATTATTTTAATCATTGACAAACGTACTTTCATGACATTGTTTTACTCATTTCTCAAAAACTACAGCACCTCAGTAAGTAAGATTTGAAGGGAAGCTTTCCACTATCATTATCTTCAAACCCTGTAAGTTTAATGTAAATTTATGGACATTTTGAAAAAGTACCCAAATCCTTTACAACAGGTATGATATTTAGTACTGAAGTAGGGATATTTTATCAAGTAGACAGTAGAAGTGTTGACCTGCATGTAACATGATTACAGCTTAAATAGACTTTTCAGGCTATAGTCGATTCTTGTTATTACAAGATCGATTGTACATTTTTACGAGGACAGCTGTGTATATTTGGTTTTTGTGGTTTGTTGGTGTGTTTAACACAGGTATGATATTTGGTTCTAAAGCTGAGACACAAGTGCTGATCTGCAACTCACATGGTGTCAGCTTTAATAGTCTTTTCATCAGGCTAAAGTCAACTCTTGTCGGTTCAAGTACAAGATCGCTCGGACCGGACAAATGACCTCTCTACAACAGAAACGTTGTTTTTTATAAGTAGGATAGCAAAACAAAGAAACAAGAGGCAGAAAGGAGACTTGGGACTCGAGAATATACTCATGATGCACAGGGCATCACAGCAATTGTTGTGGGTTTTTTTTTCGAGGCCCGAGTACAAAAATTAAGTATCGACCCCTTGCACCAATGTCACACACTACTGCGACGCCTGCCACAGAGGGAATCAACTTGTGTAAAAAAAACATCCAGTGAGCAAGAAAAACTGGTAAACACGACGATGACTAGAGCAAGCTAGTAGAAACGTTGAGACCAATTTAGGAAAAATCCTATGAGCTAAAGTAGTAGTCCCAGCCAATTTTCTATACCTTCCGCCTATCAAGTAGTTAAAAAGCAGGACAGTTCTTTACAGAAGTTTCTCCCAAACAATCCGATAAATCCGCGGTAGTAGAATATTTTGCGAGACAGTTCTCTAAAGAACAAACTCTACCTGGGATGTAGATACACACATGGTGTTACCGCAAAACAAAAACATATATTGATACCTCACCATGCAATGCCTCAAATCCTACATAAGAAAAAGTAAAAATATAAATGCATGATAAACTTACAGTTGCTTCATCACCCTGTGCCAGTACACTCATACAGGCGAGTATGTATCCTTTAGCACCAGCATTAGCATCCTCGGCATTGGACAGGAGCAGCCACTTGTTGAGTATACAGTGATTATCCGCCTCGTACACCGTACCGATGTCCAACTCGAAGTTACCGATCAGGGCATCGCTACGAAGCTTGCGGGAATTGTACACCTACAATGGGAACCCAAGGAATGGATATTTATAAATAAATAAAAGAATAGGATTTTCCTTAAACAGCAAATAATAGCTGGAGTCCATAGGAAACATAAAGAAAATATAACAAGTCTCTTACCTCACGTTAAAACATGGTAAAAATGGGTTTTTCTACAGAACGCTTCTAGCCAAATTTCTGAAAATTCCGGGGTCAAACAAACCTGTGCGACAAAGGAACTGTGTTCACACCCAATTAGGGGAATATCGTCACTGGCGTAAAGAGGTCATTATAATGAGGTCACTTTAAGTGTAAAGAAAATAGGAATGTTCACTAGGCCTGGGCGACTAGTGCGTGTAGTGTCGTAGTCACGACTATTTATCAAACAGCAGGCTGGTATAATTGATTTATCATTTCAAAACCACAGTATGTACTATTAAATGGTCAGACAGTAGGAGGGTAAGTCCATAACCTCCTGATCCCAAATCCATCAAAATCGGGTCAAAACATCGGGATGAGATGTGGAGAATGTAGATAGGATCAATGGAATCAAGGATAGAGTGTCATGGCCGAGTGGTTAAGAGCATCGAATTCAAGTTCTGGTGCAGTCACCGGAGTGTGGGTTCGAATCCCGCTCGTGACACTTGTGTCCTTGAGCAAGATACTTTACTATTATTGCTTCTCTTCACCGAGGTGTATAAATGGATACCTGCGAGGGTAGAGGTTGATATTGTGTATGAAAAAGCTACAAGCGCCTTACAGGCAGCTCAGGGCTGTATACTCCCCAAGGAGCTGGGAAACGTCACATCATTGGCCCAATGACCAGGGCACTAATGTAAAGCGCATTGATACAGTTATTGTGAAATGCGCTATATAAGAAGTTGGTATTATTAAGTTATTATTAATTTAAAATACAATCTTAAAATTATTAAATATCATGAGCAAATTACCTGGCTCAACTTTGATAATATCTTACAATTGTTCAGGCCTGAAATTTCATTTTTGAGAGATCAAGTCCTCCCATAGGAAAGTCGATAAGTCTAGATAGAAAACTTTTAAAGGGGCACCAAGGCAAACACCAGGGGCAAGAGAGGCCATGGCCTGCGTGTAATATCAGGCCTGATTGTTGCAGCCTGTGATGGGTCCACAGTGTTTTGTACAACCGAGGGTAAAATGGCACCCATAGCCAAGGGTCAAATGGCAACCGAGGCAAGGCAATAGACCGATCCATTAAGCCCCGCCCCATTGCATATTGACCAATCACAACGCAACGAAGGTAGGCAAATAAGGTCCGACATGCGTGCGTGTATTCTTGACGTGCGCGGCAGATTGTGCAGAAAGGCATTTGAGAGGCTCACATGTTCCTGCTCACACGAGCGTCGTGGGCGGAGCCTAATGGATCGGTCTATGTCCCCCTGCCCCCACAACCATCGTTGGGCACAATCAAGGTAATGTATCCCATGGGGTACATCACTCATATCCCTCTGAGCCATGTACATGAGCCTTCGCCACACACCATGTGGCGCGTTTTTGACCAATACAATTCATAATCTATTACCATGGTATAACATTGTTTCTTGTACTACAGGGGGCCCTTCGTTTTAAGGTTTGATGTTATACAAAGTAATCTTTATACAATAATTCAATTGGGAAAAAAATACGTATTTTTTTAATGATTTATTTTCTTAATTTATTAACGCCCACATTAAAAGGTCACTTGCTAACATATGGCTGGATTCCCTACGTTATGTCACATGCGCTACATAATATATAATCATGAGTGAATTTGACAATAGAAGGAACACATATTTGTCATTCCTTTAGCAGACCCTGTCCCGTAACAATTGTTCTCTGAAATAGCTCATGAATGTATTCAGTAATGACGTCACGTAGGGAATCCAGCCATATGTCAGCAAGTGACCTAGTTATGTGGGCGTTCTTGAAGACTATTAAATGTATTTTTAAAGAAAATAAATCATTTAAAAATACACAGGAATGTACAAAATTATCTTTTCCAATTGAACTATTATATAAAGATGACAAGGTTTCACTTAAAAGCATCATTACTTTGTATTTAACAGCAAACCTTTAATCTCTGTAGTTTGTGTGGGCGGATGAGTGTAGTGGTATCTTCCTCTCGCCTTCCACCTCAGGGACCCTGGTTGGAACCACCCCGGTGACACTACACGTGGATTGGGTTTCAGTCCCTACAAAACCCTACCTGACTGCGTGGGTTTTCAGTCCCTACCTAACTGCGTGGGTTTTCAATTCCCTCAATTAATTTTCTAGGGTTTTCCCTGGAATAGTTCTCCAGGGTTTTCCCTGGATTTCCTCCCACATCTAAAATTGAAACTTCCTTCTTTGTCTTATCTCTTTGAGGATTCTTGGCTAGTGTAGTGATTAAGTTTTTTTTTCTTTCTTACAGAGTCATTGACTCCACAACGAAAGTACATTAAACGTAATGAAATGGAAAGAAAATGAAAAAATGAAGTGTGTGCATATAAGACTGTTTTAACAAGATATGTTTTTGTCTCAAACAGGTACATGTTTATCAATTTTGTTTTTTTACCCATATACATGTACACCGATGTGTGTAAGCACTGTATACTCGGTACTTTCCCGAGTCCTGTGAAAAAATATCACAGGCATGTTACTCGGGTGGGATTCGAACCCACGACCCTTGCAATTCTAGAGCAGTGTCTTACCAACTAGACTACCGAGGTTGCCCGGTAGCTAGAGGTAGTTCGAATCCTATGTTTTGGCAGCGGGTACCGCAACGATATAATAGATGTTAAATTTGCATCGGGGATACATGTTTGTTATGTAAGCCCTTGTTGTTGATAGGGTGTTTTCCCAAAACAAGATAAACAAGCCTGACAGATCCTAAAAAATTCACAGCCATGGTTTCATCAACTTATTACAAAGAAATTTACCTGAAAGTCGATCACATCATCAAATAGTTCAGCTGGACTTGCATGGAAGTTGTAGAAGAATACCTGTAATATACACACACAAAAACAGTGGATGATATGGAATAGTCAAACAGCAGGAGGTTTTAATTAAGTCAGCTAGTCAGCTCAAGATCAACCTTAACAGTAGCCTTTAGTAAAGGCGCACGCAGCACCCCCAGACATCAAGCATGACCCCCAGATATCATGCACGAAAAAAGACCAGCGCGAGCGGCGCAACGCAAGCACTTTTACCAACTCGTTTTGGGGCCTTATGTTTTTCTCTACTTTTTTGCCACATATTTGGGTGGAAGAAATGTAATGCTCATGCATGAGCGTGATGAGTTGTTGGCCAATAAGAAGACGCAATTACCATAGATCACACGCCACGTGAACGCCCCATTAACCACACATACATAATGGTGCACTAAAAAGTCACGTGCTAAGGGCAACACACAGAAGGTGCATATATGAATAATTAATTAGATAAACGAGTTAGTAAAGGCGCTTCGCGGCTTCGCTGATCGCGCTGGTCTTTTTTCTTGATATCTGGGGTTGCCGCCGAGCGTGCGCCTTGATTAAAGGCTACCTAAACAACAGCACAACATGTAGAGTAGAGACATAGAGTTATGTATAAGAACGAGAGGGTGCACTGGTGATGCTGCATGCACAAACGCGACGGGACCGCAAGGAGACACGCATGCCATTCTGTATGAAGTACACGTTGAAGGTTGTGTTAATTGTACGCTACGCGATGCTGTTTTGTCAACTTACAAAATGGCTGCACAAACACACGCTGTGCGATGCTGTTTTGTCAACTTACAAAATGACGTGCATGCCAGGCCGCAATAGCCCAGTGCGCCCTCTAGTTCTTATATAACTCTATGAGTGGAGATGAAGAAGTCGGGGTACTAGTACTACCTACCTCATCCCAATATGGTCTGTTAGTAGACTTCTTAACTCTGCTCATCTTAGTCTGGTTAGAGACGGTGACTTTACAAACAGGATGGATGTTGCCCCCAGCCAGTTGCCGAGCTTCCCACACCTTGATACGAACTTGGAAGTCTTGAGGCTTCTTGGAGAGCTTGCCTCGACGTTTCTTTTTCTTACGTATTCCAGCACTGAATAAACATAATAATAATGATGAAGACATTTGTAAACCCACTAAAGCAATAGCGCACAAAGAGAACAATAAAATGCATACGTAAACAATAAGTTGTACAAGTAAACCGTGCGATAAAGGTCCTCAGCTCCGGCTCCGGCCTTGATCGCACACCCACAACCCTGCCGGTTTTAACAGGCCGATTAAGAACTCATCGCTACCCTTTTATTTCCTTTTATTCCCAATTTGAGATTATAAAGAATATTTTTTAGATCCGTAAACTGATAATACTACTTACATCCCTCCTCCACCGCCTCCTCCTCCTCCTCCTCCGCCTCCATCATCATCACCACCATCACCACCATCACCACCACCACCGTCATCACCGCCACCATCTTCATCCTCATCCTCGTCTCCTTCATCTGCATCACCGTCTGCTGCAGCTACAGTAAGCAATCACAGCAACCAAAACAGTTGTTAACTAATAGCAGTATTAAAGCAAAAACTACTAAACCCTCCACTGCCCCACTGGGCCCAATTTCATAGAGCTGCTTGAGCACTATAAATTTGCTTAGCATGAAATTTCTTCCTTGATAATAACAGGATTTACAACAAAATGTCCATTTGTTGCATATTGCTTGTTACTGGTATTCCGCCGTTGTTTGCTTATCCTGACATCGCGTGGAAATTTGGTTGGTAATCCTGTTTGGTTAGCAACTCTACGAAATTGGGCCCTGGTCTCCAGCCAGTGGACCGTAAAACATATTTTGGTTAATAACTGGTTAATTTCTTTCTCCAAAAACAGGTAAAACCATTCAAGTTCTATCCTCAGACAGGGCCGATCAATACACTTACTTTATAGCAACCAACCAAAGTTTCAACCAAAGATCATATTAGCGCAGCAAGATGGGCAACTGGAGCTCACTCTGATGTTAGAATGTGAAGTACAGCCAGTTATGGCGGTCATTTTGGTTAGCATTGATAGCAATGGTAATTGTCAGGTGACATTGCGTAAAGCTGCTTTCTAAAATGGCTTCCGCTACATATTTCAGCCAATCTATCACTATTATGATACAATATTTGATTACTAACACACCTGTCGTTTCGAGGCTATTGATCGGATGTAGGCACAAGTTTTGTGCAATAATTTACACATTATAGAATTCAGGTAAAAGTAAACACCTGCTGTCACCTAACAATTTTACATTACACACCTGGGCCCAATATCAAGGTTCTGCTTACCGTAAGCAAAGAATCAGCGCTTACCGAAAGCAGGGATTTCTGCGCTTACATCCAAGCATATTTCACAGGATAGCAGGGGATTTTTGCTTGTGCGCATGCTTAAGAATTCCTTGCTTACATGTACACAGCTAGAGCAGAAATTTGGCACTTGCCAATAAAGCAAAGGAATGGTGATTGCAGAATTTGGTCTAAGCAGAGCCATGAAATTGGGCCCAGATTAAAACTACACGTCCATTTCATTCACATATTTATACATACTTTGTACAAACAACATTTAAGCCATACAGCAACACTGATAAGAATAACCACAACACTGTTTACAAAGATGATTACTTGTTCAGTGTAACATGTAGTCATTTGAAATTTGAATTGTCAAAGATGTTCAAAATAACTTTAAAGGCACTGGACACTATTGGTAATCACTCAAAATAATTGTTAGCATAAAAACTTACTTGTTAACGACCAATGGAGAGCTGTTTATAGTATAAAACATTGTGAGATTCGGCTCCCTCTAAAGTAACGTAACTTTTGAGAAAAAAATTATTTTCCACTTAAAATATTTAAATTGATTTCGAGACTTCGCGCGTGAGGTCTCAAAATCAAGCATCTGAAAGCACATAACTTGTTCGACAACAGTGTTTTTTCTTCCATTACTACCTCTCAACTTTGACGACCAATGAGTTCAAATAGCTAAATGTAACTGGCCTCCCCCCTCCCCCCTTAAGAAAAAATTAACAAACTTTACGACCATTAACCATGTTATACATGTACTTTTAAGTATTTGAAGAAACAAAATTGCGCATGTAAAACTCTACGTAGTTGGGATATACTTGGTTATACTATGCGTAGTACTTGCGCACAGTCTGCTGTTCGACACAAAGTGTATGGCATACTCTCATAAGTAATACTGGAAAAGTTGGGGGGGGGGGCTATAAGTCTAAGCTAATTATTTTGTAACTGTGTACAGCCAAAAGTAAACACATTGCTAAGCCTCTATAGCAGCACAGGACATAACTCATAATGAAAGATCAAAAGATTCAATCAACTTCCTGTTTTCAGTAATCATTTTTGTTAACCATGGCTACCTTGGACTGGTCTACACGTAGTATGTAAACTTGGATCATGGATAACCTTGGCCCAATTCCATGGCACTGCTGACCCTAAGCAAAACAGCTTGACGTTAAGTCAGCGCTCACCTTGTGTTTTAGCAGCAAATTTAGGGCTTGCGTAAATGCATTTCACAGGATAGAAAGGAATTTTGGTTTGTGCACTGGCGTACTTCGCATTACTATTGCATTGATCACTGCTCACACAGCTTACAGCATGGACATTTTGCACCGAGCAAAACGGAAAATGGTGATTAGCCTATAGAGGCTAACAAACGCGGAAGGTTGGCCATTCAATTTTGAAAGGGCAAGGGCACCAAGGCATTTTCTCCTCGATAAATGGCACCCTAAAGGGCACTTCAAGGGCACCAAGGCATTTACTTCTTGGTAAATAAAGGGCACCCTACGAGGATATTGTCAACTTCTACTAGAGTGTTTCAAGGGCACCAAGGCAATGACCAGTGGGCATGGAGACAATCGCCTTTGTTGCCTTCGTGCAGTATCAGGTCTGCTGGCGTGTTAAGCATGGGATGCATTTTGTAGTGCAATACAGTGTTGCTTCTCGCAGCACATGTTCAAGCAGTTCAAGTTACATGTGTGCATGAGACGCGCAAAGTACTCAATGCAATTGGGTGTCAGTTTTCCCTACACAGTCCATAAAGGTCAAACTGAATTTAAGGCCTTTTATTTCATTTGTTTAATCACTATACTAGCAAAAAACCCAAAGGGGAGAAGACAAGAAAGGAAGTTTCAGTTTCAGATGTGGGGGGGAAAACCCCAGAGAATAGACCCTTCCCATGAAATATGTAAATTGCACATAGCGCGTGCGCACGAACGTTTTGGTTGGCAAAATGAGGGAACATAGCGCTGTTTTGTACACGGCTAATGGCTGCGTGGCGCACACGCGATTGCGCGTCTGCTTAGTGCACAACTCTATGGCGTTTGCCAACCAACAGGGTCTGTACGCATGCGTGAATAGTATTAGCATATATTTCATGGGAAGGGTCCATTATTCTGGAGGAACACCCGCACAAAAGCAGGGACTGAAAACCTAATCCACATACAGTAGTGCCCTCAGTGGGGTTTGATCCGGGGTCCAAGAGGTAAAAGGCAAGGCTATATACATGTACCACTACGTCAATCTGATGTACTATAGCGATCACAACCGGTTTATTGGTCAAATGAGTTGACATTCACACACTCAAATAAACAAATTAACACATTTTTATAAAACATTATTTGCATCAGTAAATAGGAAGTAATATTGAGCATTATAAACAAGTCGGTTGCACAAGTTTTAGTAGCCCACAGGGCAAGTTGAGAAGTGCTGTCTACTAGCCAATAGCGTTCGTTATCATACAAATACAACATGGTTTGAGGGTGACTAGTCAATATTGGCTCCCCAACGTATTGGAAGTTGACAAACTAGTTCCTGAGGCAAAGCCGTGGGAACTAGTTTGTCAACTTCCAATACCGAGGGGAGCTCATACATATCGACTAGTCACCCTCAAACCATGATACATTTAGTTTACTACTTCATACATATTCAGTTGTTTGGAGCAAGAGAAAATTACTGTGAAATAAAATGCACAAGTTTGTTTAAGTGTCGGATGTTGCTAGAGCGATGATCGTGCGTGTGTACAAAACAGTACCACAACAGTAAAGCGCATGACAAGTAAAATAGCACCCGGGCTGACCGGTCGCACAATGAAAAAAGCCCGGGCGCTGTTCTACTTGTCATGCGCATTTACCATGTGTGTGAATAAACTCTCGGTCATGAATTTGTATGAGGTATAGAGACAGACAACATACACTGGGTTTTCTTTTAGGGTGAGCCCCGATTTAAATAGAGTCTTACCAGCACTGGCTCCTCCTCCTCCTCCTCCGCCTCCTTTAGCAGGTCCTTCAGCCCCCGGGGGTGGGGTATATTTGATTTGTAGTGCAATTTCTCCCTGTGAAAAAAAAATAAGAACATTTCGTAAAGAAATGACAAAGTGAATTCAGTGTAATAATTGAGGGTTTCTAATCCCAACGAGTTGGTTCTCCACTGTGCCACGAGGGTTTTCCAGACCATCCGGTTTTCCTCCCTCCGAAAAAAATCAAACACTTTCGATCTCTAGCTGTGCTCCCTGGTCATAATGGGTTGATGCGGCTGCCAGCCAAAGGCGCCCTTGCATGCCTGCTTCTCAAACACGTTGTAGCCGCGTCCTTCGCAATTCAGCTCTTAGCTGCGAGTAAGGATGATTAGCCCCCCAAATTATTATTATAATTATTATTAATATGCTTGTGATTTTGTTCTCCACAGGACTCGGGAAAGTACTGTGTATACAGTGCTAACACACATTGGTGTAAGGGTAAAACCAAAGTTAAAAGTGTATACAAGTTTCAGGTAATGTTTCAGGTAATCAGGTAATGTAAAAGTTGTGGGTTTCTTTATTTATTATTTATTATTTATTTATTATTTCCATGGTAATGCAACATTTATTGTAACAAGATTTTGCGTGATCAACCATAAACATGAAAAAACAAACCTGTGAAAATGTGAAAATTTAGGGTTAAATCTAATGTGGAGTATTATCAATGTGAGGGCTACACTTAACCGATTTGGGCTGTCGACCCAAATGAACTGTCACCAAGGGGCACATTGCTGCCTAATCCTGGGGCTGAATTAGGGTTACTCCCTTTAACAGTCCATCAGGATGTACGTATGAAAGCATGGGTATCCTCCATTGAAAGTCTCAGTAATTCAGCAGTTGCAGGCGTTCATTGTTTTGTTTTTTTATATGAGGAGAGCTGTACACCACTCTCCTTAAATCAAGAAAGTGAATTAAAGACACCGGACACTATTGGTAATTGTCAAAGACTAGTCTTCACAGTTGGTGTATCTCAACATACGTATGCATAAAATAACAAACCTGTGAAAATTTGAGCTCAATCGGTCGTCAAAGTTGCGAGATATTAATGAAAGAAAAAAATACCCTTGTCGCACCATGGTCACATGAAGTTGTGTGCTTTCAGATGCTTGATTTCGAGACCTCAAATTCTAAATCTGAGGTCTCAAAATCAAATTCTTTGAAAATTCCTTCTTTCTCGAAAACTTCATCACTTCAGAGGGAGCTGTTTCTCACAATGTTTTATACTATCAAACTCTCCCCATTACTCGTAATCAAGAAAGGTATTATGCTAATAATTACTTTAAGGAGAGTGATTTGCTCTTGCTAACAAAACCCAAGTTTAATGAACACATACTCAAGAAAGTGAGCACAAAAGTTCAACTTTTTCTTATTCAATTCAATGAGTGAGTTAACTTCAATCATGATTACTATTTGTCTTGCATTGATTGTGGTTCGTTTGTTTAGTTGTAACATAGTTGTGATTCTGTCATTACTTTGGTTTAGTTCTATCGTCGTGGCCTTCTTGTGGTGTTTGTATTGTTTGTTTGTTTGTTTGTTTGTTTGTTTGTTTGTTTGTTTGTTTGTTGGGGTGTTGTTTGGTTTTGTTTGAGGTGTTAGTTTGAGGTGTTAGTTTGAGGTGTTTGTTTGTCTTGTTGAGTATTTGTTTTTGCGTTTTGTTTATCCGTCTCGTTTTGATGTTATTAATGTTACTATACGCATTGTTTTATAATTTAAATGATCTTATTACCTTCCTTTTGTTTTATAAAGGCATCCCAGCTTACAAGCTTTGCTTTAATGAGCCATGCCTCCATACAGTTTTCAGTCTTGTTAAATCCTATTGTTTGTATTTGTATATTGTGTTTGTATGGAAATAAATGTTGATTGATTTGATTTGATTTGTTGTTTTGGGGTGTTTTTGTGTGAATGCTGTATAACTGAATTACAAAAGGGATCATGTCAAGCGATACAGTTTACAGGCAATCAGTTCCAAGCAAATTTACAAGAAGAAAAAAGGCATCCTGCATTTCAATTTTTTTAAATCTTGGAGATTATTATGACAATTAGAAATAAGATCTCCTGCTGCTACCGAAAAAGTTACTTTCACATGCAGTGCAGTCGGTTTGCCTTGTAATGAAAGTTGCCTGTTAAAGATTGCCCCAGTATGACCAAAGCCCTAGGGATCCCTGATAGTTACCGTTGTCGGTCGTTTGTTGCCGTCTAAGAGTTTCCAGGTGCTATTTAAGGAGCCACTCTTTGACTGGAGCAGGTCACGGAGGGGAATGGTTGTCGTTCCAAGCAATCTGCAGGATAAAGAGTAGGAAAGATTTGACCTTCAGCTCATAATTACTGTACGTGGGCACGATATTAACATCCATCCTGGATACTGAGTCAAAACAAACCATTGCGGTTGTAAACGAAAAAGAGTTGGGTTTTTTTTTTCTTCATCAGAATGACATGTACCCAAATGTAAACGGGCATGATACTTCACTTATTGTAAGGTGTTTTTTTCTCACTGGACACCTTTGGTAATTGTCACTGACCAGTATTCTCATTTGGTGTTTTCCCGACATGTGCATTGAAATAAAAAAAATCTGAAAAAATTTGGGCTCAATTGGTCGTCAAAGTTGACATTATTTTTGTGCTCTCAGATGCCTGAAGTCTTCCCGAACTCAAATATTTAAGTGGAAATTACCTCTTTCTCAAAACGTACCTACGTTTCAGTCATTTTTTACAATGTCTTATATTTTCAACAGCTCTTAGTTGCTCATAAACAAGTAAGTTTTTATGCTAATATAAATTTTGAGTAATTACCAAACGAGTCTAGTGTTAATAAGGGGGAAATAACTTAACTTAACTCAACTTAAATGCATTTATAAAGCGCTTTAACACTGTTTCAAAGCGTTGTACAGTCAAGAAAAACATTAAAATGCAGGATTAAAAAACATGAGCAAAAATAGCAATATGGTTTTGTAAAAATACACAACAGTTAAAAAAAGTAGCAAGAATTTAGTAAAAACATTGCATAACAAACAATCATATCACACAGAATAAAAGAAGTGGGAAAAAAACATTGTAACAAATTAGACTTACAAACAGGTTGAGAGCAATACAAATTACAAGTATTTTCAGGTGAAGTGTTCATTTGACAACAAGTTAAGGTTCATGATGATTGTTCTGACCTTTAAAAGTGACCCTGACACTGGACAGCAAAAAGTACAATTTTTTCAGCTACAAAAAGTACATTTTTTTTCCAGCTACCCGTACATAAATGTGTCATCATGAATGCTACACATCATAGTACACTTGTACACGTCTAAATGTGCAATTTGATCACTCAATTTAATGAGTTCAATGATTAATGGAAGTTGAATGAAGTTTCATTCGTTATTTTCCCAAGGCTGTACCGAGGACACCACCAGGAACAGGATGCTAGAACGATGAGTCCATGACCTGAGAAGTCCGTTCTCAGTAAATCCCTCAATGAAATTTAACAAATCGTGACTCAGTTTTAAAGAGAGTCGAGTTTGTGAGTTCATGATAATGAAATGCCAACATATTTAAAAAAGACTTGACTGAAAGTCAAATGGGAGTCAAAGTTACCTTTGTTTATTTAATTACAGTGTAGACAGGTCTACATGTACCATATTTTCAATTAGCCTTCAATGAAATTTAACAATCGTGACTCAGTGTTAAAGAGAGTCAGAGACTGTGAGTACATGATCATGAAATGCCAGCATAATAAAAAGGACTTGACCAAAAAGTCAAATGGGAGAAAAAAGACTTGACCAAAAGTCAAATGGGAGTCAAAGTTTAGCTTTTGTTTATTTACAGTAGACAGGTCTATGTACAATGTTTTCAATAAGCCTTCCTTGAAATTTAACAATCGTAAACAGTTTTAAAGAGAGACTGTGAGTCTACTCAAGTCTACTCTATTCATGATCATGAAATGCCAACATAATAAAAAGACATGACAAAAAGTCAAATGGGAGTCAAAGTTTAGCTTTTGTTTATTTATAGGCCTAGTATACATGTACATGCAGGCCTACATGAACATGTCCGTTATGTACAATACACAATGTCTGCAATACAGAGTTCTGTATGCAATGTAGGGCCTAAATGAAAGGTATGCTTGAATACTTTGGTAATGACCCGAACGAAATTATGTATTTTTTTATCCGAAAACCTATCTTGTTATTAGCTCCTCTGTGTACTTAAAATGTTTTATATCATAAAAAGTAGGTAAGCACAAAAAAAGCTCAGCACAACAAAATCATGCTACCAGAATAAGGTTACCAGACAAAACACTATGTAACGTGTACTATTTACAACTGGTAACGGGTATCCTGCATATTTTTGCTTAGCGTTACAATTTTAAGCAGTATTTGCTACTTGAGTGTCTCTATGAAATTCAGCCTTGAACGTGTTGCATTTTCATAAAAATTGTTTTACATTTCACAACCATTTTTTTAATCCTGGAGTTGACTGCAATGCAAAATTTGAAAGTCTTGACTATATCAACTTCAATTATTACAGTCTGACATTATTTACATAAATTATTCTTGCAGGCCTGATACTTCACGGAGGCAACGGAGGCGATTGCCTCCGTTGCCCCTTGCCATTGCCTTGGTGCCCTTGAAATGCTCCAGTAGAAATTTACCATTTCATCATAGGGTGCCCTTTGCCAAAGTGAAAATGCCTTGGTCATGTTGGTACCCTTGCCTTTTCAAAAATGAAGCATACAGGCCTGTTCTTGGCTCTTCACAGACCAAGTTGTTTCATGCAGTAACATACTACTTTTATCATTAAAGGAACACGTTGCCTTGGATCGGTCGAGTTGGTCTTTGAAAAGCGTTTGTAACCGTTTTTTATAAAATGCATATGGGTAGAAAGATGTTGTAAAAGTAGAATACAATGATCCACACAAACATGCCTCGAAATTGCGTGGTTTTCCTTTTACCTCGTTGACTAACACGTCGGCCATTTATGGGGGTCAAAATTTTGACTCCCATAAATGGCCGACCGTGTTAGTTCGCACAGTAGTAGGAAAACCACGCAATTTCGAGGCAAACTTGTGTGGATCATTGTATTCTACTTTTAAAACATCTTTCCAACCATATGCATTAAATACAAAACGGTTACAAACGCTTTTGTTTTGACCAACTCGTCCGATCCAAGGCAACGTGTTCCTTTAACTCTGTGTGAAATTGTTATTTAATTAGATCAACTGGTCAACAAAATTATCACCGGCTGTACATGACAGATTCTGACCTGAAGAGCTCGGACCATGTTTGTGTTTACATAAATTTCCATGCATAATTCATGTAAACAATACACAAACCGCAAACGCAATATGGAGGCTAATAATAAAAATGCGAAATGAAATGAAGCATCAAAAGACAATGCACCTGTGTGCTTTTAATTATTATACACAGAGCTACCACTTGATGACACTGCAACAACAACACGGAAATAATCAATATATGCATATCTGTTATTTATTGTATTTAGATTCTAATCTAAAATCAATAGCGATTGTCAATGAGGGGTTTATGCATACATGAACGTGTAATATTTTGTACATTGCATGGGACAACTCCTGCAAACATGTTATTTTGAGGGCCCCCCCCCCCCACCCCCAAAAAAAAAAAAAAAAATCTACTGAAATGAAGACCAACTTTCTGTCACATATCAAGACCTGAATTTACACAAGGATAAGGCCACTGCTGCCCTGGTCTTAGCCTTGGTGCCCTATCAAAAATTACCGAAAGATTTTTAAGATTTTAAAATTGAAGTGCCCTTAGCAAAAAAGAAAATGGCGTCATAAACAAGATGAAAGTCCAATTTTATGGAGCTGCTTTTGAAGTGCAGAAAAGGCAGCCAAGCACAACAAATTATGGTTTAATACCAGAATAAGGTTATCACTACCAGCCAAAATATCATGTCGTGGCATGCTGCATATTTATTTGACTGGTAATTCTGCTTACTTCTGCTTAGCATATAATCTGTAAGCAATATTTCTTGTTTTTTTAAGAAGCTTTATGACAAGGTGCTGCTTTTTAAACACTAAGAAAATTTGCTGAAGCGTAAACGTATTGAGTGTATACGTACACAGGTAATACCCTGTTCGCACAGCACTACGACCTTACGACGATTGTGCCAATCGTGGACCAATTCAGGGTATGATCGCCGTCAAAATCCAGCAATTTGGCAAATTGAAGACCCAGCCCAACTTAACTGCTTCTACGTAAAAAGTGTTTCTGACTCGCTGCCACTACAATTACACCACGACCAATGCCGACCAAGGGGTTTTATACTTCAAAATGGTTGCTGACGAAGCTGCATTTTTATTTCGACTACAAAGATCTCACCACGATGCTACCATGCTGCTTGTGCAATAGTGGTGTTCCCACTATGACTTTGCCCCGCCTATTGTTGGCAACAACCCGACTACGCTTATTTTAAACATGTTCAAAATAAATGTGGGGAGAGCATGCAGCTTCCTGAGCTAGGAGATCCCAACCCGAACTAACCACGCATGGAGCTCCTCCCACAATTGGTCCACGATTGGCCAAGCTCTTGGCCATTTTTCCATCAGAGTAGAAGCGGCATCCATGTGTGAACAGGGTATAGCAAGAAATAAGCAGCCAGCTTGCGCCATTCAACATCCATGGATTTTGCATTATTAAGTCATTCATTTTCATTTGGTAAGCACCCGAAGGTTAGCAACCTTTTCGTGTGCTTACTGTTACAATAGCAGCACTAGCGGAAACTAGTGCAGTAATAAAAAAATCAGTCGATAAGCAGCCTCTATGAAAATGGGCCCTAATGATTCTTAAAGACAGCATGAGTAATAATTTAACAAGAGTGTGTATCATCCTCATAGAGGAAGGAAATCATCCGTTGTATTAGCAACCAGACTTGGTGTGAACTTTCAGTCTTCCAATTATAAAGCCATAAAAAGATACCACTGCCATGACTGAAAGTTAAAGGCACTGGACACTATAGGTAATTACTCAAAATAATGGTTAGCATGAAAACTTACTAATACTTGGTAACGAGCAACGGAGAGCTGTATGATAGCATAAAACATTGTGAGACACGGCTCCCTCAAAAAGTAATGTAGTTTTTGAGAATGAAGTAATTTTCAACTAAAATATTTGAATTTGATTTCGAGACCTCAGAATTATATTTTGAGGTCCCGATATCAAGCATCTGAAAGCACACAACTTAGTGTGACAAGGGTGTTTTTTCTTCCATTATTCTCTTGCAACTTCGAAGACCATTTGAGCTAAAATTTTCACAGGTTTGTTCTTTTATGCATTATATGTTGAGATACACCAAGTGAGAAGACTGGTCTTTTAGTATTTACAATTACCAAAGGTGTACAGTGCCTTTAAAGTACCTGTTTATGGCTAACTGCAACTCGTTTAAACTATTGAATGCATTGCATCAATGAGCCAGACGTGCATGAAGGACCAACCCTCTCTTTTTTTCAGGGATCCTTCAATGAATTTCATGGAACAACCAAAGAACATGTTACTAACTGTTGCATTCACAATCAGTGCACATAATACAGAGATTGCAGATTGTGGTTGTGCTAGCATTCCATGGCGTTGAAGGTCATACATATAGTGTACAGTGTAATTGCTAAGAGTGAATGTATTGTACTGTGTATTTCCTTTTGTAAACATGTTGTTATATATCAAGGGTATGATATTTTTCACAGTGGGTGTGTTCTAAGGACAGTGGGTGTTGTTGAAGGACACACACAGTTTTAGTGTGGATGGTACCAGCTAAGTGTGCAATACACCTTGCTACATGAATACAAAGTCCAACAGAGCACTGACTTGGACTTAAGGTTGTAGGCCTAAGTTTAAAAAAGGCAATCAGTGTGTGGTGAAGAGGTTTTCAACTAGTGGTTTAAACCCAACGAGGCCTGGTTCTTGATAATTTTACCGAGACGAAATTCAGATTTGCCCCAGGCTACACAAGTTTGGTCATAATATAGTGATCATAACCTCAAAAAAAGTAAGGACTCAAATGCCCATTACCAAGTCAGTTTATTGAGTTAATATTTGTTTTGAGTAATTACCAAATGTGTACCTTCCCTTTAAACAGCTTTTAATCAATAAGGAAATTGAGTTCACATGAGATTAAACAGATCTTAATAGCATACAATAATTAATTTTGAATGACCTTCTCCAGTGATTCCAAGAAAAGCCCTGTTACATCATCATTGTTACATCATAAGTCGTAGTCGGACTCGGAACTCCTGTTTTGTATGCCACTTTGTTGCAGATGGAGGTACACAAAGAACAACAAAGCAACATTCAATACGAGATTTCAATGTATTGACATTTTGAGGCACACCATCAACGGAAGTGTAGTTAGTATTTCAAAACTTTGAGGTTGCTGTGGGGCCTCATTTGTAGTCTAGATATAGCGGTGTTGTGAACAAAACTCGGCAGTGTTAACAAATAGGCAACATGTATCAAAATAACATTAAAATGCTGAACAATTGCATTCTTTAAACAAGTCTAAATTATAGCATTCCCGGTAAAGAAATTGGCTCAAGAAGCTGTTTTAACATATCAACTGTCTTTTAAAAAGCAATTACAAAAGATTAGGCCTAATGTAGTTCATTTGTCTGACATGTATGGCTGTACTTCAATACCCAACAGAATTAAAACATATTTATCAGAATCTTAGTGAATTTTTATGACCAATTTTTGTTTTTATTAAGTCATGTTAGTACAATGTTAGGCCTATTTTATTAATTTTTTATTTGAAGATACATTGTTCCAGACTGTGTGGTGTTTATTCAAAAGACCTTAAACATGCTGCCTCCATCTTGGTAATGTTCCTTGTATCAAACATCAATAATGACCGTTAATAATCATTTTGCAAATAGGAACCAGACTATTTTGTTCTCCCAGCCTCGGTTTGGTTACACTGATGTTAATTGGAAACATTCAAGATGGCTGCACCGTGATGAAGGTCTAGTGAAAGACAAGACTGCCAGACTTGCCTAGTTCTGTGTTTACTGGCCCAGCCCAAAAATGACCTCTGGCCCTCGCAGCCCAGGTTAAATTCCAATCTACCCACAAAAAAAAAACCTAAAGAAAAAAAGATTGATTATGCAATATCAAACTTTCATACCGGTACTGGCACGTAGTATTTTATGACCAGAGACTAATTGCATCAAGCAATAATTATTCAAGCTAATTAATATTCTTACAAGAATTAGGTTACCAGCCACAGTGCCATCGTACACCATTTGTGACTGGTATCCTGCTCATTGTTGCTTAGCAAAAGTTTGTGAAGTGATAATTTCCGCCTCAGCTGTTCTATGAAACTCGGCCCATAAAAATGTAAAAAGTACCAGGACAAACCTACAATTAGGCAATAAAACTATGAGGACCCTTCTTCAATGCATAGTAAATGACTAAAGCCTTGTTCATGCATACTTCCTGCTCATGCGATACAAATTCTTTTGACATCACAAATTCGCAACAAATAATACACAAACGACTGCCCTGTGCTGAACTTCTGCAAAACATTCACTGCAAAATCAGCCCTGAGTGACGTCAAAATTCGCATTCGCAGGTAGTACATGTATGAACCAGGCTTTAGGTTGGTGGTCGACTGTTGGAGTGGGCACTTTGGGCTAACTTTGTTCCCAAATGAATGGTTGGAAAGATGCCATTTTGTCGAATCAAATGTTTACTCCACAAAATACCAGATTTGAAGGCAACGGATCAAAAGACCTGCCTTTAATATCACCAAACCCTTCCTAACTTAGGATTAATCTTAGGACTTAGGACGAGTCTTATAGCCTTAGATTAAGATTAATCCTACATGTAAGTTAGGACTAGCTAACTAGCTAACTAGTATTAATCCTAGCGTTTCGTTAGTCGGCTGCAGGTCTTCTCTTTGTAGTAATGACCAGATTGGCGGCCATGCGTGACTCAGACTATTAACACCAGCCTTCAAGTCATTACCACCCACTTAATCCAGCAATAAATACCTTCCATGGAAATAACCCGCAAAAATAATCAGACTGTGTGATTTTTCTCACAGAGTTATTTTTTAGACATGTCCTATTTACGGCCTCGGGCAACTCTGCAGGTTTTCTGGTTTCCTTATTTGGACAGACAAGATTATAAGTCCAGCCTTCAATATTACCAAACTCTTTCTAACTTTTAGGATCAGTCTTAGGACTTTAAGGCAGTGGACACTATTGGTAATTACTCAAAATAATTATTAGCATAAAACCTTACTTGGTAATGAGTAATGGGGAGAGGTTGGTAGTATTAAACATTGTGAGAAAGGACTCCCTCTGAAGTGGAGTAGTTTTCGATAAAGAAGTAATTTTCCACGAATCTGATTTCGAGACCTTAAGTTTAGAATTTGAGGTCCCGAAATCAAGCATCTGAAAGCACAAGTGTGACAAGGGTGTTTTTCTTTCATTAATATCTCGCAACTCCAACGACCAATCGAGCTCAAGTTTTCACAGGTTTGTTATTTTATGCATATGTTGAGATACAGCAAGTGAGAAAACTGGTCTTTGACAATTACCAATAGTGTCCACTGGCTTTAATACAAGTAAGATGAGTAAAGTTTCATATCCATAGGAGACAGGGCACATGAACTCATCTTAAGTTTTTTTTCGAGATAAGATCAATCTATCAATCAGAAGGAATTTATATAGCACCAAAATCAACCAAAGTTGTTCAAAGGCGCTCAAGACAGTTTGAGATTAATCCTAGCACTTTATAAAATAGGCTGCAGGGCTCGATTGCACAAGGCACTAAGATTCATCTTTGCAAAGATAAGCTGTCAGTATCAGCATCTTCATTTGTATTGTGAGATCTCACTTTTTGATTAACTTTAGCTCTTTATGAAATCGGCCGCTGTACAGTAAGTATAGTATTGTAACATGCAATGAGTGCCCTACTCACCGGTTGCGTCCAATCTTTTCATGGTCTTTGACTTCTACTTCAAGAGAGTCTGCTGATGTGAGCGGTTTGCCTTTAAGATCCCATGTGAACGTCTGTCAAATAATCATTAGAATCGTTATAATAATAAACAGATAATACTATTGGTGTTATTTACAGTGTAACTGTCAAAAGCAAACTTATTATATTTATAGTGCACAGCAGGGCCCAATTTCATCGAGCTGCTTTTAAAAGCACAAAAAGTAGCCAAGCTCAACAAAATTATGCTTTCAAGAATAAGGTTACCAGCCAAATTATCATATCACATGTACAATTTGTGACTGGTGTCCTGCTTATTTCTGCTTAGCGGAAAAATGTTCAGCAACATTTTTTGCTTAAGCAGCTCTTTGAAATTGGCACAAGTTAACTAGAAGTCACATGTTAAGGACTGGTTTATAGTCGGTCGCGCGATGGTTGCGCGATGGAAATCTTGCTTGCGATCCTAAGACTGAGGGCTAAAAACTGTCTTTTTATGATTGCGCGTCAAGATTTCCATCGCGCGACCAAAGCGCGACCGTCGCGTGACTGACTAAAGGCCCTAAACCGGCCTTAATAATACCAGTAAATTTGTACATTGTATTAAAGGCATACACTCAACTGAAGTACACCACTTAATGCGTTAATTTACAGATCTTTTTTTTTTCCTTTTCTCCTTGTTTCCATATTCATTTTTGCAATGCACAAAGTGTACTTCATAATTATCAACCCTTGATATGAACCATTTGTTTGTTCTTACCTCGTTCCATGTTGGATTCAGCTCATCACTGATTTTCTTGGTCTCATTCTTTGATCCTGAATTGTACAACATGATAAACAAAAGTTGCTTTTATTAAACTGCTTACAAAGCAAGTCACAAGAAAGATTTCAGTGATTTTTGTCTTAAGTCTCATATTACCTTGGGGACCAATTCACCAAATTCTTCCTAAACTTAGAAGTGATCTTAGGACTTAGGACGAGTCCCATCCTTACGCTATTATAACAGGTAAATCTTAAGATTAATTCTAAGTCAGGGCAATCACTCGTCCCAACTCGAGATACAGCTAGGATTAATCCAAGCGTTTTGTGAAATCGGTGCAATTACTTGAAAGTAAGTAACAAATATGCATCAAACAATTTTTTTAAGATTTAAACTTGACATAGTTGTGACTTGTGACTTATAAGTTGTACTCACAAAAAAAACCCATTAATTTATGTGAGTTTCATACTTTTAAGTTTTTGCTGGAAAATTTTCAGTATCCTGCCACACCTTTTTTTATTTGTTATGAAATAAAATAAATAGCCTCTAATTTACTCAAATGAGATATTCCTTTTTTTTATAAAAATGGGTAAAAAGGTGGTGGCAGGATACAGAAAGTTTTCTATCAGCTCTATGAAATTAACAGGGCCAACATCACATGGAACCAACATGGAGGAATGGATTTTAATACAAAAGTCCATGCACTTTTTATATCAACCAAGAGCAAGACTAAAACTCTATAAAATATAACTTATAAGAAGTCCTGAGGAGTCGACACAACATGGCGGGGTGCATCTTGCCTTCTTGTACTTAGTGGATGTGTTCCGTACACCATTACGAAATGGCATGACTTTTTAGAGCCAGTTTGTTTAGATATTTACATTATGATCATCACGGCCCCGACTTTTCACAAAAAGCCGTGCATAATAAAATGAACCAACGACCTACAGTCAACATAGACACGACACCACACACCCGACACAGTATCGATTCGATACAATTATGGAACGCATTCCACTGCGCTGAGAAATGAAGGTCGAATAGTTTAGCACTAACCTGCAAATTTGACAATGGCAAGTGGGTCTATCTTCCCAAACTTCTCGATGTTCGGCAGGTTCGTGGCATTGGAAACAACCACAGTCAGCGACATCTTGCTGTTGGAGTTTTAAGCCTCGCACGTTTGCCGTGCTCTTGGCTTCTTCAACTTCGCAAAGAAAGAGCTAACCAGAAGTTTTCACCACCAGAGTCCGGTCCGAAACAACTTCCAATCCACAGAAAGGACGACCCCCACCTACAAGAACAGTCCTCGCCGTCGAACCTGGAAGAATGTCAAACGAATCCACTGTCGCCTGTGGCAAGTTAGAACTAAAGGAGAAAAGGAAAAGAAGCAACAAATCCCCCGAAGTTTGCAACAAGCCAACCCACACCTTCAACTTGCTGGCCGTGCTACCCCGAAGCACATACGGCGTGAAGTGATGATGGTGGTCAGCACACTGTGGAATATGGGGGCGGTGTATGAAAAGTGAACAGCGCATCGGATCCCATGCATAACAATATATTAATGCACACCATGCATGGGTTCCATACAATGTACACTTATATCGGCCCACGCACCAAAGTAATAGCCCCACCCATTCTTTAGTCAAACTACGGTTTGTGCACAAGAGGGCGTAGTTTCACAACTTTGTGATGGTGGTGCCGAAAACTTTAAGAGTTTGTTATGTTTATTTTGCAGGGGATAAAAAATAGTCATTTTTGTTTGCACATGCCAACTTCTAATGATCGTTTATACCATGACGAGTTTCTAGCTTCATACGCGACAAGGTTAGTTTACCGATTATTCGACGATTCTGTAAAAGAGGGAAAGATTAGCTATAGTTGTGGGATAAAATTGCGACTTTTAAATTCAATTTTGACTAAAATATAAAAAGACATTAAAAAAGGGGTCAACTTTCAAAAGATTTTGTTAATTTTGTTTTAAGGCTAGTTAATATTCATTCTGGTAAACAATATTAAAGCAAGATGGAGAGTGGAACTCGAAATTTTCATGGATAACATTACAAAAAGATACGTGCAAAGTGGTACGAATACGTAATTTGCAGCATGAACCATGTGCCAGTTTTGTATTTTAACAAAATACCGATAAATAAACTCAAACCAAAGTGAAAGTTTTGGAAAAGAATGAGTTTTACGATGACTTTGCGGGGTCAACTAATTTTCGTTCTAAAAGTTTGCTTATCTTTCCTTAAAAAATATTGAGGTGAAAGGGTGTTTACTAGATTTGCAGGTTGCCAACATAAATCTTGCTCTGATGATTCGCGCATGAAATTTAAACCAGCACCCGGGAGAGGTGCCCGCAAAAAAAATGATCGCCGAAAGTCGGCGCTTCGGGATGGGTCAAAAATTGCAAAATAACACGGGCCGGTAAGTTGTCGCCATTTTGGATTTATGGTTCAAAATCTTTGAATGTGGTTTGACGATGCAGGATGATAGAGTATGGTCTCCTAAACAACATTTCTGTGTGGAACATGCTTAATTCGGAATAAATTGGAAATAACAATATTTTCACCATGTTTTGTGTGGGGACATGCTTAATTCGGAATAATTTGGAAATAACAATATTTTCACCATGTTTTGTGTGGGGACATGCTTAATTCGGAATAATTTGGAAATAACAATATTTTCACCATGTTATGACGTCGTGAGTTTTTGCCATAACACATCGATATTACAAAAACAGTTGCGGAGTGCAAATTTGAACCCGCACACTCGGGGTGCCCGCATCAATAATGCCGAAAATTGGCACTTCCGGAAGAATCCTTCAGAACTGTAAAATGTCGCCATTTTGGTTTTCTGGGTAAAATGTTAAAGTGAGATTTATGGGTTTAGGATGTTTAGGAAGGGATCTTTGAGCAACATTTTTGTGTTCATCTCGCAATGCTTTGGGAATAACAATAAACAAGATATGATTTAATAACTGTTTCTAAGCACATCGATTTTACCGAGAATAAAAAGTTGAGGAGTTTAAATTGAACCAGCACCCTCGAGGAAGGTGCCCGCAACGAGTGACTGCCGAAAATCGGCACTTCGGTACTCGAAATTTAAAAAAAATACTCACACAGGCCTGTAAAATGTCGCCATTTTGGATTTCGGCGTCAGAATTTTGAGTGTGATTTCACGATACAGGACGATATAGGCCTAGTGGTTTCATGAGCAACATTCCCGTGTAGACATGTTCAATATTCACAATTTCTTTAGGAATAATAATATTTTTTTAACAAATTCATTAATGACTTCAACATCCCTGCGGAAAAGTTTCCGTATTCTGCCATCACTTTTTCATCCGTTACCACATAAGTGCTCTTTCAGTTGAGTGTTCTCCGAGCGTGCACAAAATTCAGATTCAATATTATGTAGTTTTGGGGTAGGCCTATCATTAGGCCTAATTTGTTTAAAATCATGGCCTACTTCAAAGCTGCACTAACTTGTCACCGCTGGAAAGGACAAAATTGACCAAGGGAAAATCTTCAAAAAGCCAATTAACAAAACTGAGATCAAATCCGAGTGACGCTTTTTTTCTGTCATAACAAAAAGTGGTGGCAGGGTACGGAAAACTTTCCGGCAAGTTTCCGTATGGCGCCACCACTTTTTCATTCGAAATAAAATAATATTATAGTATCTTATACCTGATTGGGATATCCCTTTTTGTAAAAATGAGTGAAAAAGTGGTGGCGCCATACGTAAAGTTATCCAAAACCTTTTTTGTTTGTTGCCATATTGTTATACAGCCATAGGCTCTGCTCAAATGTTTATTTTCTGTGAAACAAATCTTACTAAAGTAGTTTTCATCTCTTGAGTTTGGTTGTTTTAAAGACAATGGACACTATTGGTAATGGTAAAAGACTACTAGTCTTCACAGTTTGTGTATCTCAACATTATGCATAAAACAACAATCTGTGAAAATTTGAGCTCAATCTGTAGTCGAAGTTGCGATATATTAATGAAAGAAAAAACATACTTGTCGCACCATGGTCATACAAAGTTGTGTGCTTTCAAATGCTTGACTTCGAGACCTCATCATTCAAATCAGAGGTCTCGAAATCAAATTCGTGGAAAATTACTTCTTTCTCGAAAGCTACGTCACTTCAGAGGGAGCTGTTTCTCACAATGTTTTATACTACCAACCTCTCCCAATTTATAAAGAAAGTTTTTATGAGTTTAATTATTTTGAGTAATTACCAATAGTGTCCAATGCCTATAAGCAGAGCCCAATTTCATTGAGCTGCTTAAGCAAAAAATTTGCTTAAGCACAAAAATAGCTCGCTTATTTTACACATGTTACTGGCAAAAATTTCATACCATTTATACATTGCTTGTGACTGGTATTTAGCTGTTGTTTACATAGCATAACAATTAAGTGGATTCTTGGCCGGTAATCTGATTTTACTAAGCAAGGATTGTTTTTGCTTAAGCAAAATGTTGCGCTTAAGCTTGAACAACAGCTAAATACCAGTCACAGTCAATGTATGGCATGACATGTTGGCCAGTAACATGTGTAAAATAAGCGAGCTGTTTTCGTGCTTAAGCCAAATTTTTGCTTAAGCAGCTCTATGAAATTGGCCCCTGATTTCTCTTATAATACTCAGAAAAAGATATCTATAGTAGGGGGTTCTAAACCAACATGCAGTCACTGAGACATGGGTCGACGCTTTCCGTCAACATGCAAGCATGCAAGGCATTAAAAATACATCGTTTATTACCACAGTTACAACTTTACAAACTGAGGGTCAATGCTGCTAACATGAAGTTTTCATAATGACCTTTAAAATCGAAGATTTGATAACGATTCTTACCTCTCAAAAACAAAATTGTAAACGCCATTAGAAGGAATCCGGTGCCATTGGTATGCACGTAATATGCAGAAATTTCAATACACACTTCAGTTTCGTCACGGTGACTCTCTTAACACAAAAGCTACAATTGTCACAGATTCTATTCCTCCAACACAAAACCACGATTTGAATAACTGTAAAAGGAGATTATGGATTCAAAGTAGGACGTTGGTTCCCGCGCTTCTTTACTGGTACCCCGGTGAAGAAGGGACGTTAACCGCGATGAAGGCGAGTGTATATTGGAAGGCGGTTTGGTTTTGTTTGTTGATTAATCTTAGGACTGGGGACGAGTAAAATTCCGTATCCAAATACGTAGGACGCATCGAACTCATCTTAAGTTAGGACGGTTTATACTCGTCCTAACTCGAGTTAGGATTGATCCTAGCGTTTCGTGAAATCGGCTCCAGTGCCTTTATTTTAGAATTACGAAGTTTATTAGTTCAGGTCTACCCAAGCCACTTTCAAATGCAGCATCCAGTATTTAGTTCACTCTGAGACTAACAATAATCACAAGTTGTAAAATAAAGTTGTTAAAATCTAAATTTGTAAAGGAGTCTACACATTTCATGTAAGAATATTGCAAAGTAAGAACATTGTAGGCTTAATTGTGAAAATGCATTTTCTACTTTTCTGTCCAGAAAAGCAGGTTTTACTTTATCTCCTTATTGTCACCATGCAGTAGGTCTATAAAGGACAGCCTCTGTCCTCACTCTATGGTGACGGGTAACCATGGTGACACCCGTTTAATTTGTAGTCAATGCTTCCGCTAGCATAGGGAGATCAAGTAAAACCTGAGTGCTTTCCTGGTAACAGAAAAGTAGAAAATATATTTTCATAAAACTTTCAATCTGATTTTCACGTAGCAGAGAAGTACAAAAACTCATATAAACAAAACTAAAATGATTAAATCTGCTTTCTTTATACCCAAAAATCAGATATGGCCACTTTTCGTCCCCCATATAACAGTACCAGTGTCGCATGCAATTATGTCCTCTATGCAATACTATCCGGCGGCCATTGTTGCATATGCAATAATGTCCGCCGGACACATTTGCATGTGCAGTTGTGTCCGCCTTCGTGCAAAACTGTCCTTGTAAACTTTAATAACGCCCTTGGTCGATGTTCGACGGAACACGTCCCGTTTTTTTACAAGCTAAACAAATTCATGTCATGTTCGGCCGTTGGGTATTCCCTGCAATCATAAAACACGTGAATATTCATGCTGCATATACGCTATTAAAGTAAGTAACTGTACATGTATGTGCGCGCTAACGCGCGCACATAAACATACATGTACAGTTATGTACACCGGACGGTTTTTGCATAGCCCCGGACACGATTGCATAATATGCAAAAGTGTCCGGAGCGGACACTATTTCATGGCAGTCATAATTACATCCGACACCGTCCTGCACTCAACGCTACTTATGTTGCGACTATATCACCGATGAAGGGCATTCTATCTAAAAAAGAGTAAAGGAGAGGACCACTTTCGGACGCCAGTAATACTGCTTGCACTCAACGCTAAACACGTTGCGACTATTCCACCGATGGAGGGCGTTCTTTCAAAATCGAGAAAAAAATATTAAGTTCACGTGTACATAATGTTTATACACAATCCAATGATGAAATAAGTTGACGTGTTGAATAATCGAAAAAAAGTTGACGTGTACATTTGCAATCAAATAAAGTGTTCAATCTCTGTTTATTTCATTTCCAAATGAAACGTGCTAGCTCAAGAAGTACAGATAAACAGATTGTCTGTTTTATAGGTAAGTTTGTAGAGAAACGCTTCGAAAAGTAGCACTTTTGTTCAAATTAGGTTCAGAGTAGACCCAGTGACTGGGGCGCTGTACTCCTTTTAAACAATTTTTGACTTAATCTGTCGTACTAGCTAGTACGACAGATGAAGTCAAAAATTGTTTAAAAGGAGTACAGTGCCCCAGTCACTGGGTCTAGGTTCAGAGAAGTAAATTCTTCATTGTTAATGTCATGGTTGTTAATGTCAAATATGTATTTTTGTATTTCTGTCAAGTTTAATAATACTATAGGGTATTAAATGTTATTTTTAGGGTCAGATGTTAATAGATAATCCCTTTTTGTCAATCAAACTATGTTATTGGCTGTATATTTGGACTGCAGTAATGTGTTATTTGTAATTTGAGAAGATGAAAAAATGAGAAAAAAAGAAAAGACAAAAAAGGAGCATGGGCTGGCGCCCCAGTTACTCCATGCAGGATCTATAAATGGAACAGGAAATTGCCAGTAATCATGGTAAAGGTAATTTAAGGTGTATGGGATTCCTTAAATAAATAGTCAAATACATTGTAATCTAACTGTTTCACTTTCTGCAGCCCGGTAAAAACTATCCTTTTAGTTTTAAGTGCAAAGCATTCCTAGAACTCTCAGGTTCGTTCCGCTATCGTCTCCACATGGAGACTCGTCTCCACATGGAGACGATAGCGGAACGAACTTCATAGTTATAGGGGTACAAAGTATGTTACAAACACACTGCTGTACTCTTTTTAACTTCAAAATACAAGAATAGCAGTTCTACTTGTTACAGTACAGGACTTAAGTTCAGTTCACTGTTTGAAATTGTTGTTTTCAAAGACAAATTTACTAAAATTGGTTATTGTCAATCTGTGTCCTCTTAAGTTATGAATATGTATATAATTGTGTTTTCAAACATTTTTCTATCTTCTATTCATGGCCAGGAACATTTCTAAACTAAATCCAGTGATTTTAACGATAACATGTTTTATGTTTTCAGGAGTACTTTCGGGGACTTAAAAGTTAACGGTCAACACATCAAAGATTCAAGAATGACAAGATTGGGTCACCTACGCGTCTTCAACTTTATCACCCTCGTCCTTTTCCTCTTGTCCTGTTACTTCTGTGTCCAAGGAGACAGTGGTGACGACAAGCGTAGAACGGCAGTGGTTGCTGTGGCAAGTGATGACTTCGATGACGGAGAAAGGAAAGGGGATGAGGAGGATGCATCTGTTGAGGAAGAATTTGATCCGGAAGATCATGAGGTCTTCATGCCAACAGATAAATGGCAGACAATAAAAGCAGGTTGGTTGGGTGGTCAGTCACCCCCGCCTCTCCCTTTCCCTCTTTCTTTCTTGGTTGTTGGCCCATGGTTTGAACTACGAAATAGGGAGACTGCAGTGTAACTAATGTTTAATGTTCGAGCTCGGTAGCTCAGTTCGAGCGCCGGCACGTTAATTCAGAGCTCAAAGTTTCAAATCCTACTTTCTGTATCTTAAAATTTTAAAATCCTACTCTCCGTTTTTCTTTCTTGGTTATGAGCCCATGGTTTGAGTATTGAAGTTTTAACTGCAAAGAAATTAGCTTTCACAAAAAAAGGAAGACCACTACGGTGGGGCTAAATAGCTCAGTTACATGTAGAGCGCCGGCACGTTAAGCCAGAGCTAACAAGTTTCAAATCCTACTTTTCGTTTTGCTTTCTTGGTTGTGAGTCCATGACTTGAAAATGGAAGTTTGAACTGCAAAGAAATTAGCTTTTACAAAAGGGGAGACCACTAACATTGGGGCTAAATAGCTCAGTGAGAGCACTGGCACGTTTGTCCAGAAGTCACAGGTTCAGTTCCCACTCTTGTCAATTTGTCTTTGTTCAACCTAAATAGAACCATAGAGTTATATATAAGAACTAGAGGGCGCACGGGTGATGCTTCATGCACAAACGCGACGGGACCACAAAGATACGCGCGCGCGCGCGCTATTCGGTACGCATGATGAATATGAAACACACGTTGGAGTTTGTGTTTAATGAATACCACGCGAAGCTGTTTTGTTCAACTTACAAAGTGGCCGCACAAACACACGCTGTGGGATGCCAGTTTTGTCAACTTAGAAAATGGCCGCCTGCGGGCATGCCGGGGTGCATATAAAGGCCAGTGCGCCCTCTAGTTCTTATATATAACTCTATGAATAGAACCCAAATTTGTTCAACCCAAATAGTATTGTGTGCTTTCAGATTCTCAGATTCAAATTTCTTTGTGAATAATCTCCTTTTTCTCTTAAACAGCATTAGTTCAAAGAGTGTCTTCTCTAAAAATGTATATTTGGAGGGAATAACCAAAAGTGTACACTCCCTTTTTAAATCTCCTTAGGTCAAGCAATACCGGCCGGACTGCATGTTCAGATGAACCTCCAAACTGGTGAGAAAATGGCAAAATTAATGGAAGGAGACGATGGTCGGAAATACGTGAAGAAGACAGCCGCCGCTGATGAGGACAGGAAAGCTGAAGATGAATCGGATCAGTTTTCGCACCAAGAGTTGAAGAAAGCTCTCAAGAACTTCAAAGCCAATCAGGATGATGTGAAAAGTCCGGAGGAGGTAATGAAGTAAAAGTAAATAAATATTATTAATTTTGGTTTTTACCCATATACACCGATGTGTGTTAGCACTTTATACTCAGTACTTACCCAAGTTCTGTGAAAAAAATCACAGGCATATTACTTGGGTGGGATTCGAACCAACGACCTTGCAATTCTAAAGCAGTGTCATACCAACTAGACCACCGAGATTGCCCGGTAGCTAGAGGCAGTTCGAATCCTATGTTTAGCAGCGGGTACTGCAAACGATGTTCATGGGTAAAACCAAAATTAATGGTCTTTATTCCCCGATGCAAATTTAACATCTATTCAAATAAATATTGTTAAATTATTGAAGCACGTAAAGCATAGATCTACTTTTGCTTCTGGCATCATCATCTCAGAAATGAATAACTACTGACTGCAATAGTTAATTTTAATGGCACTGGACACCTTTGGTAAGTGTCAACGACCAGCATTCTCACTTGGTGTATCCACAGTGATTTAAATTGTGACATCACACACTTTGCTTAGCAATTAAGACTTGCCCGTAAGCGGAGAATGGTAATTGTAAGCGCAGAATTAAACGGTAAGCAGAGGCGAGAAGCATTATTCATTTCTTGATCCTGTTGGGGCCCCAAGGATCAGGAACAGTCTACCTTATATCAGACAATCACATACAATACAGACTTTCAAGACGTCACTCAAAATTTATCTGTTTACCAGAAATTACCGTACTAAATTGTACTGATTTCTGAGGGCAAAACAAGTTGGAAATATTTTGACAGGTTACTAAAGAAAGGTTTTACATTTTATTTCCTCAGATGGACAAAATCAGAGAGAAATTTCGTTCTGCGGAGGAGCTGAAGAAAGATTTGGATGAGATGGAGCTGAACATTGAGACGGATACTCAGATCATGAAGAGACTTATCGATCAGTATCAACGCGACGACGCCAGCATGGATGAACGAACGTCAGCCCTGTACGATCTGGAGTTTTACGTGCATCAGGTGATAATGATGGATGCCTCGGGTCAGATTACAGCAATATTTCCCCCCCCTCCTTTTCTGCAATCCGATTAAAATAAGCATATCTCTGGAACACCTTTATCAAACACTCTCATTCTTTTATTACTGTAAAGATTTTGTTGTGTCTGTTTTTCTTTGTTTTTGTTTTGTCTTGTTTTGTTTGTTGTTGGTTTTACTGCGCCTTGAACACCCAGCAGGGTGGATACTAGCGCATTACAAGTCTTATTATTATTAAGCTTGGGCGATATCTCGATATAATCGAAAATCGCGATACCATTTCTTTAACGATTACCATATCGTCTTGATTTTTTGTTAATCGAATTATCGGCATATCGTGGTTTTGATGAAGTATCGCGATGTCTTCCCTAATTGAGACGTCTTGCAACCACAACTGGTTGTTTAAAAAAAAAATTCAAGTCCCAGAAACAACCCCAAGATCCCCCAATTGAAAAAAAAATAACATCAAACACTTTAGCGCTCAGGCGGTCTCCCACAGACACTTTAGAAGTAACACAATGTATCAATTACCTCCCCTGTGTGGGAGCCTTGTGCGCCGCCTCGCCTGCCGAACTGCAGACCACAATGGGATCATTACAGAAACCACAACCCATCCACAACCATTTTATGAATGAGAGGTCACTCCATGTGCATTATGGATGCTTATTGGTTGAAATGGGCAGGATATACACACACATGTAAGAACAGCCATGCGCAGTAGACACTTTAAAAGACACTATGTGTGTAACTCATAGAGCTACAACACCATGGGTAGACAGTACACCTCACAGATCCATACTTCGATTTGTTTGAACTTTTGATGTATGGGAATTGGGCATAGTATTATTCTTCAGATACACATCGTGATTTAATCAAATATCGCGATACTTTTTTGACGATATATCGTGGGATAACAAAAGCAATATCGCCCAAGCTTAAATTATTATTAGATAAATTGACATTATTTGTTCAAGATTTTTCTTGTTTTTAAAACAAAAGCTGCCATCCAAGGATTGCGTTTTTGTATAACTCACCCCGTACATACAGCAGGTACGGAGAGTAAGGTTGAACAAGGTGCTGAGGTGCAACCTTCAGCCAACAATGCCAGAAACACTTGGGGGAACCACATAACCACATTCTCTTAAAGTTAAAGAGTACTAGTTTCTTTTGCAAAGATTACACAACAAAAGGGACCGACCAAAGGACTGAAAAAAAAACCTGATTATTTTTTAATGCTGGATGATTTGATTCTCTTCAGATTGATAACGCTCGAGATTTGATAAGCATTGGAGGTTTTGACCTCATCATTAAAGCATTGAATGACAGCAAGGCCATCATTAGGAAGGAGGCAGCCTTCGTTTTAGGCTCTGCAGTTCAGAGGTAAGATTTGGACTTGTCAGTGCATCAATAGACGATGTGACCTACGTTTACATTCAAACCGCCCTCTGTTGACAAAACACTATATACGTCATGTTTCGCCGGCACCGAGTTGCGTAGTAGTAAGATTGCGTACACTTTCTAGCTGGCTGCCAAAACACAAAGGTTTTGCCCGGCAGTATGCGCGCAAATCATGTTATGGTTTTCATGTGACGTCAGAGGTCACATCGTCTATACTTCAGTCAGTCATTTCGTTAAAGGGTCTATGTACTTATTGTAGGACAAAAAACACAATGTCCACTAAACTTACACAGTTTGAAGATAATGATAGAAGAAAGCTTCCCTGAAAATATTACGTGCTGAGGTGCTGTAGTTTTTGGGAAATGAGTAAAACAATGTCATGAAAATTATTTTAATCATTTACAAACATATTTTCATGACATTGTTTTACTCATTTCTCAAAAACTACTGCACCTCAGTAAGGAATATTTGAAGGGAAGCTTTCCACTATCATTGTCTTCAAACCCTGTAAGTTTAATGTAAATCTATGGACATTTTGAAAAAGTACCCAAATCCTTATAAGTAGAAAACTGGCAAAAGTAAGCAAAGTTGCCATGGTTATACATACAAAACGATTCATCTGATCTAAAGTGACACAAGCATCATGACCGGTAAATGAACCCACACTCTGCTAAACACAAACATGGAGCTTGAGTTTGGTGCTCTTATCGTTGTGCCACGACACCATACAGTCACTGACAGTATGTAGTATGTGATTTCGATTTTCGACCTTTGAAATAAACTTTGAACTATATTTATAGGTCATTCTTATACTTGAAACCCCATGCAAAGCTACACACATCACTTATGCTCTCACCTTGTGTACAGCCTCAGGATACACGGCGCCATAAAAAACCGTTACGTTTTGTTATAACAAACATACTGTTCTTTTCCAGCAACCCAAAGGTCCAAGTCGAGGCAATCGAACGCGGAGCCATTTAGAGGCTTCTTCATCCAAGTCCTCATCTGTTGTACAGTCTGTGGATACAGGGCGCCATTTTAACAAGCGTATTATTCTTTTCCAGCAACCCAAAGGTCCAAGTCGAGGCGATCGAACGCGGAGCCATTCAGAGGCTTCTCCATCTCATGTCCTCATCTGTTGTACAGTCTCTGGATACAGGGCGCTATTTTAACAAGCGTATTATTCTTTTCCAGCAACCCAAAGGTCCAAGTCGAGGCGATCGAACGTGGAGCCATCCAGAAGCTTCTCCATCTGATGTCCTCATCTCAACCCGTCGACGTCCGAAAGAAAGCCATGTATGGCATCTCTTCTCTCATCAGACACTTTCCCTTCGCTCAGCAGAAGTTTCTTCATCTTGGTGGCCTGGACAGCTTCTTGGGGTTGTTTAAAGAGTCAGAGACGAACATCGTCCCACTGCAAGTGAAGGCCGTCACACTACTACATGATCTGATTGTGGAACAGGTAACGATGGATGTTGAGGTTATATCGTTAAAGGCAGTGGACACTATTGGTTATTACTCAAAATAATTATCAGCATAAAACCTTACTTGGTAACGAGTAATGGGGAGAGGTTGATGGTATAAAACATTGTGAGCAATGGGTCCCTCTGAAATAATAATATTTATTCGGGCAATCACATTAACAAGCACATGTACATACATTAAACATATTTAAGAAAACAAAGTAAAACAACAGTGGGGTGCCCAGGAGAGCATAAAAGTTTAAAAAAATAACTATCGCCAAAAGGCGTATGTCTCCTGAAGTGATGTAGTTTTCGAGAAAGATGTAATTTTCCACGAATTTGATTTCGAGACCTCAGATTTAGAATTTGAGGTTTCGAAATCAAGCATCTGAAAGCACACATCTTCGTGTGACAAAGGTGTTTTTTCTTTCATTATTATCTCGCAACTCCGACGACCAATCAAGCTAAAATTTTCACAGATTTGTTATTTTATGTCGAGATACATCAAGTGAGAAGACTGGTCTTTGACAATAGTGTCCAGTGTCTTTAAGCATGATTTATACTTTTGATGTTCATTGTACTTTGTGTGTACATATTGTATTTTCGTATAACTTCTTTTGCTAGTGTTTTACTGTGCGTTGTACTTTGTGCCTACATATTGTGAAATAAATATGTTTTTTTTTATACCCGTTTGCACTTTCAAAAATAATGTGATAAATGCTTTCTAATCTAATCTAATCTACTTAAGGGGAAAACGAGTGCTAAGCGCAAACTATCTGTTACTAGCTGATATCTAATTGTGACACAAGGAACTTCGCTCGCTTTCTCAATTCGTATGAAGTATGAAGTGGGCTTTACGTCTTGGTCATCCCCTTCAATCTCTCATTCTGTCTATTTTTTCTAAGCAAGTCATTATATTTATTTGTTTATTTTAACTGTTTCTATATGAGTATATTTTTAATTACCTTTTTTTATTTATATTTCAGAAACTGATTGCTGAAGAGTCGGTCGCCACAGATGAAAACACAAAACAGCAAATCATACAATATCAACAGTAAGTTTGAATTCTCCGGCTCCGTCCTTGTGATGTTAGGCGATATCTAACAATTAAAAAGAAGAAAAAATATTTAGCTGTTTCTGATCAACCAAAAGGACCTGTGGTATAAACGCAAAAAATATTAAATGTTTGACGTTTCGACCCCTAGCAGAGTCTTTCTCAAAGATTAAGAGAAAGGCTCCGTTAGGTTCAAAACATCAGGCCATTAACTATTTTTTTGTAATTAAAAAGAATTAAATAAAAACCACTGTCATCAAATTTGTTCTTCACAGGGTCAAACTTATTCCCGAGATGATGAAGCAAGGATGGTGTGAAATCATACCGTCACTCCTTCAAGTCCCGGAGCATGATGTCCGAGAGAAGGTCCTCCTAGCAATGCAGCTTCTACTCAATGAATGCCAGATGAATTACCACAAAGATAAACAGCTTATCGGCAGGTAAGTTGCTTTTTCACCTCTACCTCCCGAGTGAAATTGTGGAGTGCCGTGCCGGAGCAGTCTCAGGAAATAGACTCAAAGTTCAGGGAGCATTTCAAAGAGCTGCTCAAGCGCAACATTCAGCCAAGCACAACAAAAAATACACTTACACCCGAGTATTAAGGTTACCAGGCAAAGTAGCACAATTTCCGACTGTTTCCTGCTGGTTTTCGCTTTGATCATTGACACACACTATCGTCTGTTTTAATCAACTCCAGAAATTTGGCCCTGGTGTTGATACAGGCCCCAGTTGTACAATGTAGCACTTGTGTTCTTGAGCAAGACACTTTACTACAACTGCTGTCCTTCCAAAAATACATACAGAAGTAGGTACCATGTGTTCCCAGTACAATAATCCAGGATTGGGGTTTGCCGCAGTATGGTTGGCTGTATAAAGCGCTGCAGCACCTTGTGGTCCTCGGGAGGCGCTTTTCAAATAAGCTCAATGCGCACTCTGAAGCCCCAATTTAATGATGCAAACCATCCTGAAAAACTTTACATAGTTCCAACATAATTCAAGATGCATACCTTACTCCAGACCTTGTTCTTTTTTTGCAGACTGTCGATCTTGAAGTCCGAGTATGACCAACATGCCCAGGAGGAGCTCCTTGAGGGCCAAGGTGTGGAGGACTACTTCTCTCATCTCTCTCGTCTGGTCAGGGACATCATGAGTCAGCTAACGCTATCACCATGAGTGTGTGCAGTGAATGACGGGATGAATGGCGCAGTGATTCGACAGGTTGATGCAGTGAACAACCCAGTGAATAACCCAGTGAATAACCCAATTGAATAACCCAGTGAAATGACCCACTGTTAGGGACATCATGAGTCAGTTAACACTGTCACCTTGAGTGTGTGCATGAATGGTGCAGTGAATGATGCAGTGAATGACACGGTGAATGACGCAGTGATTGAACATGTGAATGATGCAGTGAAAGATGGGACGATGAAGTGAATGGTGCAGTGAAACCAGTGAATTAACCACTGTCAGGGACATAATGAGTCAGCTAACACCGCCACCTTGAGGAACGACGCAGTGAATGATGGGATGAATGACCCAGTGAACATGGTGAAAAGACCCGTGATTGAACCAGTGAATGATGGGATGAATGGCACAGTGAAAGACCAAGTGATTACCCAGTGAATGATGCAGTGAAGTATGCAGTGATTGACCCAGTGAATATCGCAGTGAATGACGGGACGAGCGACAGGAAGATGAAGTGAATGACGCACTGAATGATTCAGTGAAGGACCCAGTGAATGACTTGGTGAATGACTCAGTGAATAACGCAGTGAATGACGCAGTGAATGACGCAGTGGATGTCTGATCAGCTAGGAGTTTGGAGAGTTGCCCTTTCAAGAGTTCAACAAACTATCTAATAGTGCTGGGCGAATAGTGAAATTTTGTTATTCGGATACTGCTGGCCACCTATCCGAAATTAACCGGATATTCGAATAGTTTTTTTCGCCACTAGAGGGCGCTGTTTAAAAAAAAAAATTAAAAAAATTTTTAATTTTTTTTTTTTGCCGCTAGAGGGCGCTGTTCGTTTGTGAATGAGATCTTTTGGGCGGATTGATATTAGTTTTAGACAGTGTCACTCGGTTCATTCATAAAAATGACCGGATCTAATTTAAAGATGGCGATTTGCTTTTTCTTTTGATCGTGATTGACTCTACGTGAAGGAAAACTATTGTAATCTTTGAACAAATTACGTCAGAAATGTCATTGTTTTAACTCTTCACGGAGGTGAGCATAGTTAAATACTTAATATATGCTGTTTTATGCTGTCTTAATAGAAGTTTCATAAGGATTCAGACAAAACATTCATATCAGTTGTCGCCCGACGTCCGCGGATATTCGGATATTAAAGAATATCCGGTTACTCGGTTGTAATTACAGAATTATCCGGTTTGTAAATAGGTATTCGCGCCCTATGCGGATATCCGGTTAAGAAGAAAAAGGCATTCGCGGTTACGGATAGGAAAACCTATTCGCCATTAACCGGATATTCGAATAATTCGCCCAGGCCTACTATCTAATAGCAAAGGGCCAGAGTTATTTACCAGAGCTGCCAACATTTGCATCGTACAATCAGGGCGTTTTTGTACAACAATCAGGAAGATATTTTAGAACTGTACATTCTACATAATAGAAAAAAGTAGAAAGAAAAAAAAAGTGCCCATAATCGGGAGATTTTCAAACTTGTTCATCAGAACATAAAAGAATTGTGTATCTTCTCAATCGTAGAGCGCCACTACATGTACGTAGAATGCCAAAATAACAAACGTTTAGCTAAGTCAATCACAAGCTTTGGCTCCCAATTTGTGTAGGGAACATTGCTGCTAACCAAGGGTGTCGGTTGATAAAATGCTGTTGATATGATGTTGATAAACAGTCATTGTTCTTTGATCCTACTTTAAAATCAGAGTATACATGTATAGTGCTTAACAATCATCTGTGTATGGGTAAAACACATCTAATAATTCTTTATCCAGTATGAGATTTTAAAATCTGTTAAAAAACCCTTGCGGTGGTAAGACTACTCTAGAATGGCAAAGGACATTTTTTTTTTTCACAGGGCGTGGGAAAGTACAGAGTATACAGTAAAACACAAATAATATTTACAATTTGATCATCATGTCAAACAAACATTGGTGTTAAGAACTTTCATTTTGTCAAACTTCAAGTTTGTTTAAAAATAAATGGTGTTCAATGTATACCCAATGCTTCTTGGTCTTTGTAATTAAAAAAGGTTATGAATGGGCAAATATCATTATACTTACTTGGTAAATAAAATTAAAAAAAATGCACAAGAATACAGTGTCTGACAGTTAAATAATTTAGTATTTATTTACATTATTTGTAGAATTCATGAATTGTAATATTTTAATAAACCAGTTGTAGTACTCATAGTACGATGTATAATTAGATTTCAACACAACTTTCTTGAAAGTGACAGCATTTTTGACATTTCTTAAAATGGTTCGTACCACGACTAGCACCAAATAAAATTGTGAAAAAGATCCACTACATGTATAGGGCTTACACTTAACACTATCCTGGCGTTCACTGTGCTGTTGGCCAATAACACCAAGGCCCAATTTCATAGTGCTGCTGAAAGTAAGCAAATTTGTGTGCTAACCAACAGAAAGTGTTGCTATTTCACAGGTTAGCAAACAAGTAGGCAGTCAATGTGCGTTTTCACCATGATTTGCATCATTACTCCATTCATTTTTAAACAGTAAGCACGGAAGGTCAGCATGCCTTTTTGTGTGCTATTGGCATGAAATGTACGATTAGCAGTACTATGAAATGGAAACGTTTGCAGTACAAATTGAATTTGGGCCCAATTCTCAACTTACACCCTCTCAAATTGAAAAACTTGTAATCCTGTTTTTTTACTTTCCCTCACGAAACAAAACTTCAAGACAGTACTCGGTTTAGATCCCCTAAATTGGAGCTCTGACATGTAATAATAATAATAATAATAATAATAATAATAATAATAATAATAATAATAATAATAATAATAACTTTGGGGGCTAATCATCCGTACTCGCAGCTAAGAGCTGAATTGCGAAGGACGCGGCTACAACTTGTTCTAGAAGCAGGCATACAAGGGCGCTTTTGGCTGCGAGCCACATTAACCCTTTATGACCACGGAGCACAGCCAGAGATCGAAAGTGTGATTTTTCCAGAGGGAGGAAAACCGGATGGTCTGAAAAAGCCCCGTGGCACAGCAGAGAACCAACGCACAACTCGACTCGCATTTTATATGGCCCTGACCAGGAATTGTACCGGGTTCACCTTGATGAGAGGCAATGACTTCCGTTCTTAAGTGTCAGACAAAAAGGCCCAAAAGTCAAGAAGCATATTAATTTGAAAATATTGTGTTCACTTGAAATCATGTTTTCACTTTCCCTAAACAAAACAAAACTTTTTCAGTGTTTTTGACATGGCAGTAACGTCTCTTTGGTTTGGTCTCGCTGAAAATGGCTTCCTCTTTGGTTTTCGTGCAAAAAAGAAAACAAAGTTAAGAATCATGTCAAATTGAAAAATTTCCATGAAATAACATTTTCACCGCTTCCCCCTTACACAACAAAACTTTTTCAAGATCTCTGACATGGCAGTAAAGTCATCTCGGTTTGGTCTCGCAGAAATTGGCTTCCTCTTTGGTTTCGTGCAAACAATCCAAAAAATAAAGAATCATGTCAAATTGATAAAACTTTTCACTGCCCCGCACGAAACAAAACTTTTTCGATGTCTCTAACATGACGGTAAAGTCTTATCGGTACGGTCTTGCAGAAAATGGCTTCCTCTTTAGTGTGGTTAAGCAAAAAGTCAAATTGAAAACTTCTGTGAAATATTGTTTTCACTGTCCTTCATGAAACAAAACTTTTTCAATGTCTCTGACATGGCAGTAAAGTCTCCTCGTTTTGGTCTCGCAGATTTGACTACAGTGACTCAACAACCAGTCCATGGATAAATGAAAGCAATCCATCCGATGTTCCAGACTCAGCGACCTGTCTTTCCGTTTGCTGAGATAGGGATAGGTCATATACTTCCTATTCCAGTTATCGACGTAGAGTGGTTTCAACTGCTCTCCAGTTTTCTTATCTGAACGATCTTCATCACTTGTAACCTCTGATGTCGTACAAATCTGCTGCAAACCTCCTTCCTGTGCCTCTTGGCTCGACGGAATCTGCTCCCGGCCGCCATTTATATTTGTGTGCCTCTTTCTTTTGCCACCCCTGGAACTTTTTCCTGAGGAACTTTCTTCGTCGGAAGATGTCTCGTCAGAAATCCTCGAATTATCCTCCGATGCGGAAGCTTTCTTATTAGAGTCCTTATTATTGGACTCGCTTTCAGTTATCGCATCTAGCACCCTTCTCACTGATTCTGGAGAGATGATGTGCTGCTCACACAGATCCTGTAGATTAGTCAGGTGCCTGAGTGTGTGCTTGGAGAAGTCTTCCTGCAGCAGGTAGTTTCTAGACAGCCACTTTAGGTCAGTGGAGGCGGAATTTTTTACATCTTCACCGTTCTCACTTGTAACTTCATCGTCTTCATGACCATCTTCGTAGGAATCTTGCTGCTGTTGTGACTGGGAGAAGGCTTGTGAGGAATGAAAGCTGGGCTCCTGCGAGTTGCTTGATTTCTCATGTAAGGCACGAAACGGTCGCTGAAACTCCTTCAAAATATCTTGTCCTGGAAAGGATAAGTGTTGGTTTTATTTTGGGGTTGACCCAAATAACTTATGCGAGTATTATGTATTTACTTTATTACATATCCAATAGCGCAAGTAGCACCAACAACAGGAAGACTAGGAATTGATTATGAAGTCATCGGAGTGTGGGTTCGAATTCAATACAGAACAATACAAAAATGTTTTATATACTGCCATTTCATCAAGATCACAGCGGTTCGTGATGATACAAAAAAGAAACATGGCAAACGATGATACAAATGTTGATATTGAGTTGGGAAAAGCCTTCATAGTGCCACCACAGCTGTATACAGCTCAGGGATGTATACTCCCCAGGGAGCTGAGAAAGATTACAGGAATGTTTTGGCCCAATGTCCAGGGCACTAATGTAAAGCACGTTGACATGTTATTGAAAAATGCGTTATTTAAGAACTAGTTATTATAATTTATTATGTATTGATCCTATCATGATTAAAATGCATGATTTTGGTTCCTTCACAAGTTAAATCAATCTACCCGTGAATTTTACAGAGACTTGCACGGTCTTTTGATAAGATGAATCCATCAAACCCTTTAAATATTCCATAGCGTCTTTACTCACTTCCGAGAAGTTTGTGGCGACTTTGGTGGAAGTGTTTGTGGACTTGTTCGACCTGATAGAAACTTTTGAAGTGGCGTAGAAATCCATCCATGTTGCGTACTTTGTTGATATCACTAGCAGAAAAAATAAGATCGGTCTATTTTATAGTGTTTATGCAAAACTATGGGGAAAGAACAAAACAAAACTAAATTGTGAAAAAACAAGGTCTTCGTCTAGTGACCTGTCAGAGATTTGCGGGGAGTTCGTTCCACAGTGATGGGCCAGAGTATGAGAAGGATCAGGTTCCCCATGAGTGGAGTGTACGTAGAATGTGAAGAAGTTTGGTGTCAGACGATCTTTATCAACCCGACTGGTAATGTTTAATGGTGGCAAAACTGTGCCCGAACAAACTGTGTTTTAAGGCTACATAAAAAGTGTTGACCTGAGAGCAAAAGAAGTCAACATATTGTAGGACTTGAAACACTACGTGGACTAACACACGTCCACACAGAGTTATTGACAGAGTTGAAGAATAGGATTTTCCTAAAAAGCCGTTATACACTTTCGGAACAGAAAGAAAAAAGGTAACAAATTTAAAAATAACTTACAGGGTTTACAGAAGGTAATGGTAAAAGACTTCTCTTGACATGTTATTCCATGAAATGCTTTACTTTTTGAGAAAACATAAAAAAAATTATCAATTCTCCACTACCAGAATTATGGATTTTATAGTAAACATATGTCATGACACGGCGAAACGAAAACAAAGTAGGGTTTTCCCGTTTTTTTCTCCCGACTCCGATAACCAATTGAGCCTAAATTTTCACAGGTTTGTTATCTTATATATCAGTTGTGATACACAAAGTGTGGGCCTTGGATAATACTGTTTACCGAAAGTGTCCAATGGCTTTAAGTGTAAAGAAAAAAGGAATGTCCACTAGGCCTGGGCGACTAGTGCGACTAGTGCGTAGTTGCGACTATTTATCAAATAGCAGGCTGGTATAATTGATTTATCATTTCAAACCCACAGTATGTACTATTAAAGGAACATGTTGCCTTGGATTGGACGAGTTGGTCTATAAAAAGCGTCTGTAACCGTTTTTTTAATAAAATGCATATGGTTGAAAAGCTGTTTTAAAAGTAGAATACAATGATCCACACAAGTTTGGCTTGAAATTGCATGGTTTTCCTTTTATAAATGGACCATGACTCCAATAAATGGCCGACCGTGTTAGTTCGCACAGTAAAAGGAAAACCGTGCAATTTCGAGGCATGTTTGTGTGGATCATTGTATTCTATTTTTTACAACATCTTTCTACCCATATGCATTTTATAAAAAAAACCTGTTACAAACGCTTTTCAAGACCAACTCGACCGATCCAAGGCAACGTGTTCCTTTAACTGGTCAGACAGTAAGAGGGTAAGTCCATAACCTCCTGATCCCAAATCCATCAAAATCAGGTCAAAACATCGCGATGAGATGTGGAGAATGTGGGGAATCAAGGATAGAGTGTCATGGCCGAGTGGTTAAGAGCATCGAATTCAAGTTCTGGTGCTAATTCACCAGAGTGTGGGTTCGAATCCCGGTCATGACACTTGTGTCCTTGAGCAAGATACTTTACTATAATTGCTTCTCTTCACCGAGGTGTATAAATGGGTACCTGCGAGGGTAGAGGTTGATATTGTGTATGAAAAAGCCACAAGCGCCTTACAGGCAGCTCAGGGCTGTATACTCCCCAGGGAGCTGGGAAACATTAAATGAATATTATTGGCCCTATGACCAGGGCACTAATGTAGAGCGCATTGATACAGTTATTGTGAAATGCGCTATATAAGAATTTGTTATTATTTTAACAGGGGTGTAGCAGGGCACACAGCTTTGATAACGTTTTAAACAAAACGTTTGTCTTACCCTGAGACGGCCCCTGCCAATAAAGAGTTTTAGATTAAAATAAATAAACTAGCCTTACCTTGCAGACGTCACTGTTCCATCACGACCAATGCGATCACCAACCCGTAACTTCTGAGCAGCCACCCAGCCGTCCCAATTGAACAATTTAACATCTAAGTATGTAAACACAAGGATTAAAACAATTGTAATTTTTGGGTATTCAAAGAGTATTTCCAGCAGAGAAAATAAAAGAAATAGTACAAAACTTAAAACTAAAAAAAGTCTTATGACCAAACAAGGAAGATTTTTTCAAAAGAATTCAAGCAGGCACATACAAACTTTTGGCAGATAGAATTAAATGGGTATGAGGTTTTTGGGGGTAGAGGTTCATCTTGGAATGAAACTACAAAGAGACTTTTACCAGTCGGGAACAGCGACTGTAAGCCGGACGTTCTGAGGGAGAGGTTATGCTCCGAGTGATCATCCAAGATCAACATCAACTTGAGAGCGATGATGATGTACGCTAGAGCTTGGCACTCCACTGCTGGTGCTTCTAAGATCTTGTTCCCTTTGGTAGATTTGTGTCTTGGGTCTTTGGTGGGCGTCGTTGAGAAGGTTTCAACCTGAAGATGTAACTGGTGGGTGAAGCCGCAGAGCTCAACTATAGTATAGAAGCACACATCATTAAAAAAAAAAAATCCTAAAAATTCAAATCAATTCAGTTCAATATTTTCTTAAAGGCAGTGGACACTATTCGTAATTACTCAAAACAATTAATAGCATATAAACCTTAGTTGGTAATGTGTAATGGGGAGAGGTTGATAGTATAAAACTTTGTGAGAAATGGCTCCCTCTGAAGTAACGTAGTTTTCGGGAAAGAAGTAATTTTCCACGAATTTGATTTTGAGACCTCAGATTTAGAATTTGAGGTCTCGAAATCAAGAATCTAAAAGCACACAACTTCGTGTGGCACAGGAGTTTTTTCTTTCATTTATTATCTCACAACTTCGACGGCCGATTGAGCTCAAATTTTCACAGGTTTGTTATTTTATGCATACATGTATGTTGATATACATCAAGTGAGAAGACTGGTCGTTGACAATGACCAATAGTGTCCAGTGTCTTTAAACTGGGTACCACAACCCTTTATAAATAAGTAAAATAAGCAAATGAATTAAGGTTCTAACAATTGGAAAGACAGTGCGTAAAATGCACGATCCCCAGCAACAGAATGCACCTTCGGAACCACCAAGTATGTATTGTCTGAACCAGAGCAAAGGCCAGTGCTCAATTTCATAGAGCTGCTAAGCACAAAAATTTGCTTAGCATGAAATTTCTTCCTTGATAAAACAAAGATTACCCACAAAATGTCCACATGATTTCAGGATAAGCAAAACAGCTGAATACCAGTAACAAGCAGTACGTAACAATTGGAAATTTAGTTAGTAAATCCTTTTATAATCAAGATAGAAATTTCATGCTGAGCAAATTTTTGTGCTTAGCAATAGTATCAAGATAGAAATTTCATGCTGAGCAAATTTTTGTGCTTAGCAGCTCTATGAAATTGGGCCCAGGTCGTCCGGGATGGTAAACCTTGATGAGACTGGTGACATATGCAGGGCAGTTTTGTGGAAACATTAACCCCCCTTGAAAATCCAAGGGCACAACGCTAAGCTTGGGCGATATCACAATATTATAGAGCAGGGCTGTATGCTTCGTTTTTGAAAGGGCAAGGGCACCAAGGCATTTTCTCTTTGGCAAAGGGCACCCTATGAGGAAATTTTAAATTTCTACTGGAGCATTTCAAGGGCACCAAGGCAATGGCAAGGGGCAACGGAGGCAATCGCCTCCGTTGCCTCCGTGAAGTATCAGGCCTGATAGAATATCATGATACTATTGCGATATATCGCGATATCGATTAAATATCGCAATATCGGGATGTATTTCCTAGCTGAGACATATTGCACCCCATAGGTTTGGAGAAAAATTAGAAGAATAGGTCATTAGAACACCTCTCTTATGCTATGACTGTCTCTTCTACAACTTTCACTTGGAGTTTGAATACTAATGATGTTAAAATTTAATTAATCGCGATTATATCGAATATCGCGATATATTGTTGGCGATATATCGTGAATAAAATAAATCGATATCGCCCAAGCTTACACACCGCTACATGATGCGTATGAACCACCACCACGCACACTGACCTAAAACCGTCCATGAGCTAGTTTAAGTCATGTTCCAGATGGCGCCCTCAAGTGGTCATTGTGTAAAAAATCGCACATGTAAAAATCGCGTATGTAAACGTACCTGGTAGATTCAATACATGTACCATCCTTGCGACAGTGAAGCTCAAGTCAAGTTGGAGTGAGTGGAACGGGATGAACTCTAACTTCTCAGTAAGCTTGGTGATGAGTTGGACGATTAAAGTGATATCAGGAATGTGCTGAAAAAGAAAGAAAATATTTTCACATGTGAACATTTTTGTAAAACACTAATCATAACCAACAACAACATTTGTTGTGTGTGTGTCAGAGTGTGCTAAATAATTGGGTCTCAGCATTCATCACTGCAATAACCTACATATCTTTCTGAAAGTTTGTATATACTCAGTACCTCAGTTTGGAAAATACATGCGCTATTATAAGACTTCGATATTATTATTATTACTTACTGATATAAAGACAAAATGTAACTCTTCACAAAATATTTCACTATGCAAAGTACTGAAGCAAAAAAAATGCAAGTGTGAGTTGAATATGGAGAAATATAGCACATTATGTGTCCAATAACCAATGAGGCACGGCTTAACTAACAGCCTCATGCTCTCGCTCCTGTATTGTACATAGTTAATTCCTAGTTATTAATTTATTATTTGCTTTTAGTTTATATTGTTTTTCTGTATAATTTAATACACTTTAGATTTGTTAAATTTCTATGTACTGTCTAATTCTCACAATTGTTTTGTTTTCTCAACAAGAGTACGAAATAAACGTGTATTGAATGAATGAAAAATGCACCCTATATTTGTCCCTATCCCACAAATGTGCAGCTTTAATTAGTGCTTTACACATAGTTAGAACAGTGCAATAAACTGGGCATGAAATGAACCATGCAAGATGGTTTAAAGGCACTGGACACTATTGGTAATTACCCAAAATAATTGTTAGCATAAAAACTTACTTTATAACCAGCAATGCAGAGCAATGCAGAGCTACATTATTGATAGTATAACACATTGTGAGAAAGGGATCTGTTATGTTGTTTTTGAGAAAGACGTAATCTTGCACTAAAATGATTGAATAAGAGGCCTTAGCTGAGGTCTCGAATTCAAGGATAAAGCACACAACTTATGTGACAAGGGTGTTTTTCTTCCACCATTCTCTCGCAACTTTGAGTCAAAATTTTCAAAGGTTTGTTATTTTATGCATATGTTGAGATACAACAACTAAGAAGACTGGTCTTTGAAAATTACCAAAGGTGTCCGGTGCTTTTAATATCCCACTGTTGTTGCCATGGATCGACCACTCAGAATGAAGGATTCAAATTTGCTTGAAGATATTTACATAATATCATACCATTTGAGGATTGCAAAATCTATTGATGTCTTTGGGGCCCATGTTCTTGGCGATGTGGTCGGAGATGACATCAGCTGTCGACCTCAAGGGAAGGCGGGCCTCACGAACAAATCTAGTCAATAAACAAAAACAAATCACTTCATTGAAACCAAATTTATTTAATGTACATTCAAAAGATAGTTGGAGAGAGATTCACGATGACTCTCGAACCAAACTGACAAAAATGTCTGGTCAAAGACCAGTCTTCTGACTTGGTGTATCCCATCATAAGCATAAAATAACAAGCCTGTGAAAATTTGGGCTCAATCGGTCATCGAAGTTGCCAGAAAATGATGAAAGAAAAAACACCGCTGTTGGACATTTGTGTGCTTTCAGATAGGAACAAAAGACTTCTAGCTAAAAGTCTTTTATTATTTGAGTGAGAAATTACCTCTTTCTCAAAAACTACATTACTTCAGAGGGCGTTGTTTCCCACAATGTTTTATACTATCAACAGCTCTCCAATGCTCGTTACCAAGTCAGTTTTTAAGTTAATATTTGTTTTGAGTAACTACCAAACGTGTACCTTCCCTTTAAGTAGAAGGGTGCCCTTTACCTTGGTGCTCTTGCCCTTTCAAAAACGAAGCATGCAGGTCTGGAAAACGTTTCTTACCTTAGCAAGTCTGAGATAAGGACTGGCTCCTTCAAGAACCTCAGCCCTAGGTACATAAAGCACACGCTGTCCCAGAGTACAAGCCTTGTTCTTCCCGATGACGTGTGGCGGGCGTAGCGGGCGTTCCTGCCCGCCGACTCTCCTTTATCAGTCTCATGAAGCCAGTTATCCTTTGCAATGCTCTTACGGCGCACTTTGCCTGTATTGAAGTTCATGATCAAAATTGAGTTGAAGACACTGGACACTATTGGTAGTTGTCAAAGACCAGTCTTTTCACCTCGTGTATCTCAACATATGCATAAAATAACATTTTTGCATCGAGGATAAAGATATGAAAAAGTTTGCGGTAACACCATGAAATGACTATCGCTATATGAGTTGGGCTGGTTCTGAAAAGAACCGTTGGTTTCAACTCGACGTTTCAATCAGTATGCTTCGATCGTCTTCTGGAGAAAGCTGGACTCTGATGCTACATGCAGAGATGTTTTTACCATTCATGTGACTGGTAAAAGAGTAGAGGCATCACAAACCTTTCTTGCGGGATCTTGGCCCATTTGAAGACACCCTCGACTCCGCCATGGTGTTTGGATCCTGCTCCTTTTTTTCCTCCAGGTCATCGTCAGCGTCTTCCAACGCTTCGACCGCACCCTCAGATTGAGGACTATTGCAGAAGGCCAGCTTGGACTGACTGACAAAGCGGAACCACAGTTGCATCACAACCTCCTGTTGAGACGGGAAAATAAACTTAGTAATCGTAATTTGGGTGTGATCCCTGGCTACAGGGCAGTTAACGATTATATGGCTTCTGACTGGCAACCTTGAACAAAGATATTGACAAAATAGGGACAGCGCCAACCAAGGGCTAGATAGCTCAGTTGGTAGAGTGTCGGCATGTTAATCCGGAGGTCGCTGGTTCAAATCCCACTCTAGTCAATTCTTTGTTCAACCCAAAAATCATTTAAAAATTTACCCGCTCAGTTTCCCTTGTAGTTTATATTGATTAAATAAACTTAAATGAACAAAAAGTTCTTTCAGGCAAGTTATTCATATAACAGGGCACTCAGGTTGGTGTATAGTGGTTTCTTTCACCACCTTCCACCTCCTGGACCCGAGGTTTGAATCCCACCGGGGGGCACTTTGTGGATTAGGTTTTCAGTCCCCAACAAATGGCGGGACCACAGTTGCATCGCAACTAGGCCTGGGCGAATAATTTGAATATCCGGTTAATGGCGAATAGGCTTTCCTATCCGTAACCACGAATGAAAGAAACTTCTATTAAGCCAGCATAAGACAGCATAAATTAAGTATTTAACTATGCTAACCTCCGTGAATAGTTAAAATACCATTTCTGACATAGTTTGTTCAAAGATTACGAAAAGTTTTCCTTCGCGTGGAGTCAATCACGATCAAAAGCATTAGCAAATCGCCATCTTTAAATAAGATCCGGTTATTTTTATGAATGAACCGAGTGACACTGTCTAAAACTAATATCAATCTGCCCATAAGATCTCATTCACAAACGAACAGCGCCCTCTAGCGAAAAAAAAAACCAAAAAAAAAACCGAATACCAAAATTTCACTATTGGCCCAGCACTAATCACAACCTCTTGATGAGGCGGGTAAATAAACTGAGATGAACAAAAAGTTCACTCAGGCAAGTCATTCATATAACAGGGCACCCAGGTTGGTGTAGTGGTTTCTTTACCCACCTTTCACATCTAGGAACCTAGTACAGTGATTAAGTTTGCGTTTCTAAGATTAACCCTTTGGGCCATATCCGAATTGGTGGCTACGGCTATTATGGCTAGGATTGTTGCTAAGGACATACTATACTTAGGTTTAGCCGTAGCCAAAGATATAGCCACAGCCCTATACATGTACTCACATCAAGTCTAGCCGGGTATCCCAATCCAACCAGTGCCTTGACTTGAGCTTTCAGGATACCTTGGAAAAGCTCACAAGAAAACCAGGATCTTTCTTCCTCGACTTCTGATGGAAAAAAAAAAAAATTAGAAAGAAGAATTACATGTAGCTGTTGTGAACAGGGCCCAACTTCATAGAGCTGCTTAAAGGCATTGGACACTATTGGTATTTACTCGAAATAATTATTAGCATAAAACCTTTCTTGGTGACGAGTAATGGGGAGAGGTTGATAGTATAAATCATTGTGAGAAACGGCTCCCTCTGAAGTGCCATAGTTTTCGAGAAAGAAGTAATTTTCCACAAATTTGATTTCGAGACCTCAGATTTAGAACTTGAGGTCTCGAAATCAACCATCTAAACGCACACAACTTCGTGCGACAAGAGTGTTTTTTCTTTCATTATTATCTCGCAAGTTCAATGACCGATTGAGCTCAAATTTTCACAGGTTTGTTATTTTATGCATATGTTGAGATACACCTGAGCAGGACACCAGTCACAAATTGTACTTGTGGCATGGTCTTTTGGCTGGTAAACTTATTCTGGGGAGTATAATGTGTTTATGACATTGTTTTACTCATTTCTCAAAAACTACAGCACCTCAGTACGTAATAATTGAAGGGAGGCTTTCCACTATCATTATCTTCAAACCCTGTAAGTTGAATGTAAGGTGATCCTAACATCACCCAAGGTCTTCCATCTGACCATTATGCCTTGGGCTGTTACCTTGACCTTCAACGCCCAGCTCCTCTTCTGAGAATACTGCGGTATAAGCTGCGGGAAATTGACCTTGATAATTTCAAGAGTGACATTGAGTCATCTGTACTACTCTCTCAACCTGCTGTCGATCTCGTCAAATTAACCGACCAGTTTGATACAGTTCTGCGAGAACTCTTAGATAAGCACGCGCCACAGGTGAGCAAATCTATCATCATCAGACCCAACTGTCCCTGGTACTCTGACGAGCTTCGCGCCCTGAAACAATTGAAACGGCCTAGAGGTTGCCTGACAGATTTATGCTGAGCGGTGCAAGGAATACAGACGGTGCCTCGAGACATCTAAACGCGACTATCATAACTCCCGTATTGTAAACAGCAGCACGAAGGAGCTTTTTCGGATCGTTACCTCATTGAGTGCTCATGTCGAAAGGATGAAGTTACCTTCTCACCGTTCCACAAATGCTCTTGCCAACGGTTTTGCTGACTACTTTGTGGAAAAAGTTTGCACACTCAGAAGTGAACTGGACTCCACAAGTCTCCCAGGTCTGCAATTACATTCACAACAGCAATGCGCATCCTCGTTCTCCACATTTGATGAAGTGTCTGCCGATACAGTTCATAAAATGATAATGAACTCGCCCTCAAAGAGCTGTCCACTCGATCCTATCCCTACCACACTCCTCAAAAAGTGCATGGACGGTTTGCTGCCAGTTATGGTTCAGATAATCAACTCATCACTTTCGACTGGGGTTGTTCCACTGAGCTTCAAATCTGCGAGGGTCATTCCTCTGATCAAAAACACGAAGCTCGACCAAAACTTGTTGAAAAACTACCGGCCAATCTCACTTCTTAGTTTGATATCTAAGCTTCTTGAGAGGTGTTGCACGCATCAAATTAACGATTACTTCGCCTGTAACAGTTTACATGCAATCTCATAATCTGCTTATCGTCCTCATCACTCCACCGAAACGGCCTTACTGCGAGTTCAGAACGATCTTCTTCTTGCTATTGATCAGCACAGTGAGGCACTCCTCATCTTACTTGATTTTAGCTCGGTGTTTGACACCATAGACCACGCCATTTTGCTTGGACGCCTTGAGAGTCGGTATGGCATAACTGGAACAGCTTTACAATTGTTCACATCTTACCTGAGTGACCGTTCCCAAACTGTGACCATTGGTGAGGCTGCATCCTCAGTGCATCACATACCCTGGGGTGTTCCTCAAGGTTCAGTTTGCGGTGCTTCACTGTTTACCTTCTACACAGCTCCAATCAGTGATATAACGACAAAACATTGCATCAATCATGTCATGTATGCTGATGATACTCAGCTCTACTTACTCTTCAAGCCATCCGAGGGCACTGCAGCAGTTCATTGTCTGGAGGACTGCGTGAAGGACATTAAGGAGTGGGCTGTCTACAACAAACTCCAGCTTAATAACAGTAAAACAGAGATTCTTCATTTTAGCTCTCGCTTCCGCAGCTCAACAAATCTTCCACCAGCCATGATCGGTGACTCAGTTGTCGATTATTGCACCGAAGCTCGAAGCCTAGTAGTTGTTTTCGATAGTGAGCTTCGCATGAAGGTCCATGTCAGTAACATCTGCAGAGCCGGATGGTCCTTTATTTACAGGATAGGCAAAATCCGAAGCTATCTAGACGAACCAGTGACACTGAAGCTAATACACGCCTTCGTGACATCTCGTATTGACAGCTGTAACAGCCTTCTTATTGGCCTTCCAACCAATGAACTAAACAGACTCCAGCGCCTACAGAATGCTGCCGCCAGATTGGTCTGTCGAGTTAAACATCACCAGCATATAACCCCAATCCTCCAATCACTCCATTGGCTACCAGTTTCACAACGGATAATCTACAAGACTCTCATTCTTACCTTCAAAGCTCTCCACAACCTTGCCGCTTTGTACATACAGGACCTCGTTCATTGTCATCAACTCACACGCACCCTTCGTTCCGCATCCCTTAACCTCTTGCAACTACCCTCACCTCCTCGGACATCTACCTATGGTGGCAGAGCCTTCAGTATCGCTGCCCCCCCCCCTATGGAATAAGCTTCCTTCACATCTTAAGGACTGTCATCTGAAGACTGTCATCTGAAGACATACCTTTTTTAGGCAATATTATTTTAGATAATTGTTTTTGTAGAGTTGTTTCTACTTTTTCACTGGCTAGTCCAGATTTGCCTAGTAGCATTTTTTTTTGTAATTGTCTTTTTAAACTGTTTTCTTCAGAAACCCTCTGTATTGTAATGTTGTATTTTGTAAAAAATTTGTACCTTTGTATCTAGTGCTTTGGGGCCTTATTTGGCAATTTAGCGCTTTATAAATATTATATTATTATTATTATGTAAATCTATGGACATTTTGAAAAAGTACCCAAATCCTTTAAAGGCAGTGGACACTATTGGTAATTGGCAAAGACTAGCCTTCACAGTTGGTGTATCTCAAAATATGCATAAAATAACAAAGCTGTGAAAATTTGAGCTCAATCGGTCATTGAAGTTGCGAGATAATAATGAATGAACACCAAGTTGTGTGCGTTTAGATGGTTGATTTCGAGACCTCAAGTTCTAAACTGGAGGTCTCGAAATCAAATTTGTGGAAAATTACTTCTTTCTCGAAAACGTTGGCACTTCAGAGGGAGCCGTTTCTCACAACGTTTTATATCACAAACCTCTTCCCATTACTCGTCACCAAGAAAGGTTTTATGCCAATAATTATTTTGAGTAATTACCAATAGTGTCCACTGCCTTTAAAGTGTGATGTCACAATACAAATCACTATGGCGATACTGACAACTCATCTTACGATGAATCTTATTGTGCTTTGTGAGATCGAGCCCTGAACACACAATTAAAAGAAAAAAAACGTAGACAGTTTCCAGGACTTGAATTTTAAGAAAATCACCACCAAGTAAGCAGGGCTTGTGGTATAAAAAACACTACACTGCAGACATGTCCATTGCATGATGTGGAAGAAAGGGTTAACCCATGTTCACATACATTACATGTAGCAAGCACCCTTGTATAAGGCTTTCGGGGGTGAAAAAGCGCTATAGAAAAACTTAATATTATTATTATTAGAAAACAAACAACCCTAGAGGCCTTTGTCACACACCAGTTTCATCTGCAGAGTTTTCTCTCTTCCTCCCCTTCTTAGTAGACGTCTTGTAGGAGCGAGAATAGTCCAGTTTGGTATCATAATCATCGTCCATCTCAAGCACACGCATCCCCTGTAAAAAATAACACAGTGGTAAATAAAATGAAAAAATCATTCTAGGTGAATTACCAAGGATCATGGATAACTTTTTGTATGGCGCCACCACTTTTTCACTCATTTTTACAAAAAGGGATATCTCATTGAGGTAAATTAGATACTACTGTATATTATTTGATATCAAATGAAAAAGTGGTGGCGCCATACCGGAAACTTTTCCAGAATTATTAAGTGCAGGGATGAAGCGATCAAACTGTATGAAAATGAAATAATCTAAAAATAAACCACAAGGGAAACTGGCTGGGTGAATTACGCAAACATTTTACTAGAGCAGAATTTAAACATGCGACCTCCCCACTTTTATATTATAATTTACGTAGTTGCGATAACGTAACCCACCTCCCGACCGCCGCCAGGAGGAGGGTTACATTATCGCAACTAATTATACTGTTGCTCTACTGCTCTACCACCTGAGCTAATATATCCCTAATGTTGGTAGTCTCCCAATTTTGTAAACATCGTTGTTCAGGAATCTAGAACTATGATGAGAGGTTTGTTTCTTTACCGTGCGTGGAGACGATAGCAATAATAGCAGCTCAGTTTGTAAATGTATTTGTGTAATCAATATACTATGGGGTTTTTGCCATAATTTTTTATTTTGACTGAAAAGAAAATACAGTGAATTGAATAACAAATCATTTTATAAAATATTATAGATAACAATACAAAATGTTTTGATTTACGATTTTACTTTAAATAAAAATGATAAATAAATTACCTGTGACTGCGTTTCACATTCTGGGCAATAGAACAGGCCGCCATGTTCATAGAATTCTACTTCTTGTCGGCAGTTCCCACATGCAGGCATGATTAATCACTCAAACTGCAAACAAACCCCAACCCCAAAAAGTAAAATTGTTTTGAAGTTAAACCCTGGACAGTCTGGTGACTTGCCTGTCGCACTGCCACATGTTACGCCTTCAAAGAAGTTCAGTTACCAGACTTCAAATACAATCTCAAATTGCAACACTTTTCCAGCTCCTTTTTGAGCTAAATAAAGGATTGACAGCAACAATTAGGAAACCAATCTCCCTTAAAAAAAGTCCACCATTGAAGTAGATCCAATTCTTCATTGTCATTTGGGTGGCTTGCAAGTTTTAGCAATGATTATGTCCTTTATCCCAGATCCAGAGCAAACGATCTCTCCAGGCATAACAGTAACACGTGCATTGATTTCACTGAACGGAGGCATAAAACGTACACAAAGAAATTTAACAACAGAACAACATAAATACCTACAAAAAGTTACAATAAACTATCATTAAGAGATTCTATTACTTTGATTTATGCATAAACAATGTTAATTTATACTAATAGGTAATTATTAGTTTATACTAAATTGCTAACTTCAAATTGGTTGGAAAACTTTGTGTATGTCATCTCAGCATCCCCGTATACAAGGCTTCGGAGTGACCTTTAACCCATGACCTATATTTGGCAGACGTGCAGAGATTTATCCTACCGGCAAAAGTGTCAATCAAGTCTCGGCTCGGGAAGATCTGGACGTCTTTTCTTGTTCTTTTGTTGCATTTATAAGCAGTTAACAGCTGAGGTATTTCCTCAAGGTTTGTAAAGATGAATGTCTGCCTTATTGTCATCGATGGATGGGGGATGTCAGATGAAAAACATGGTAAGTTGCCGGCCGCGGCCGTTCAGTAGTTCTGTTGTTTGGATTTTACCGCAACCCCCATCGACTGCACCAGGCTGAAGTGAGCACCGTGTTTGGGCCCAACACTAAATCGGGCCCAGCACCGAAATTCTCCTCAGCACCGAATTTAAAAAAATCCGCAAACGACCGTCAATACACGTCGACACCATCAGGGATGCTTTATCAGCATACCTAACTTTAACGAAATTTGTGTCACCTTTAAATTATGAAATTTCAAGATTTTCTTTCAGGGATATGTTTGTTACATCCCTGATCATATCTCCTGGGCGGAAAAATAATCTCAGATTACTAATTAGCTCAGCCCAACTAATTAAAGATTGTCTCAAATTAGCATGTGTATAAATAATGTACTAAGTGCGGCAGACATACCTAACTTTGACGAAATTTGTGTCACTTTTAATTTATGATATTTTAATTTTTTCTTTCATAGATATGTTTGTTACATCCCTGACCACATCTCCTAGGCGGAAAAACAATCTCAGATTACTAATTAGCTCAGCCCAACTAATTAAACATTGTCTCAAATTAGGGTGTGTATAGACTATATATGTAAAAAGTGCGGGTAACATAACTAACTTTGACGAAATTTGTGTCACCTTTAGTTTATGAAATTTTAATATTTTCTTTCATTGATATGTTTGTTACATCCCTGACCACATCTCCTAGGCGGAAAAATAATCTCAGATCACTAATTAGCTCAGCCCAACTAACTAAACATTGTCTCAAATTAGCGCTTACGTATATAGCAACATAGTGTATACAAGGTACGTGTATAGACATACCAAACTTTAACGAAATTTGTGTCACCTTTAATTTATGAAATTTTAATATTTTCTTTCAGGGATATGTTTGTTACATCCCTGATCATATCTCCTGGGCGGAAAAATAATCTCAGATTACTAATTAGCTCAGCCCAACTAATTAAAGATTGTCTCAAATTAGCATGTGTATAAATAATGTACTAAGTGCGGCAGACATACCTAACTTTGACGAAATTTGTGTCACTTTTAATTTATGATATTTTAATTTTTTCTTTCATAGATATGTTTGTTACATCCCTGACCACATCTCCTAGGCGGAAAAACAATCTCAGATTACTAATTAGCTCAGCCCAACTAATTAAACATTGTCTCAAATTAGCGCTTACGTATATAGCAACATAGTGTATACAAAGTGCGTGTATAGACATACCAAACTTTAACGAAATTTGTGTCACCTTTAATTTATGAAATTTTAATATTTTCTTTCAGGGATATGTTTGTTACATCCCTGATCATATCTCCTAGGCGGAAAAATAATCTCAGATTACTAATTAGCTCAGCCCAACTAATTAAACATTGTCTCAAATTAGGGTGTGTATAGACTATATATGTAAAAAGTGCGGGTAACATAACTAACTTTGACGAAATTTGTGTCACCTTTAATTTATGATATTTTAATTTTTTCTTTCATAGATATGTTTGTTACATCCCTGACCACATCTCCTAGGCGGAAAAACAATCTCAGATTACTAATTAGCTCAGCCCAACTAATTAAACATTGTCTCAAATTAGCGGTTACGTATATAGCAACATAGTGTATACAAAGTGCGTGTATAGACATACCAAACTTTAACGAAATTTGTGTCACCTTTAATTTATGAAATTTTAATTTTTGATTTCATAAATATGTTTGTTACATCTCTGACAACATCTCCTAGGCGGAAAAATAATCTCAGATCACTAATTAGCTCAGCCCAACTAATTAAAGATTGTCTCCAATTAGCGCTTGATATATAATAGCCACATAGTTCAACAAAGTGCCGGTAACATACCTAACTTTAAGGAAATTTGTGTCACCTTTAATTTATGAAATTTTAATATTTTCTTTCATAGATATGTTTGTTACATCCCTGACCACATCTCCTAGGCGGAAAAATAATTTCAGATCACTGATTAGCTCAGCCCAACTAATTAAACATTGTCTCAAATTAGCGCTTGATATATAATAGCCACATAGTGTATACAAAGTGTGTGTATAGACATACCTAACTTTAACGAAATTTGTGTCACCTTTAATCTATGAAATTTTAATATTTTCTTTCATTGATATGTTTGTTACATCCCTGACCACATCTCCTAGGCGGAAAAATAATTTCAGATCACTAATTAGCTCAGCCCAACTAATTAAACATTGTCTCAAATTAGCGCTTGATATATAATAGCCACATAGTGTATACAAAGTGTGTGTATAGACATACCTAACTTTAACGAAATTTGTGTCACCTTTAATCTATGAAATTTTAATATTTTCTTTCATACATATGTTTGTTACATCCCTGACCACATCTCCTAGGCGGAAAAATAATCTCAGATCACTAATTAGCTCAGCCCAACTAATTAAAGATTGTTTCAAATTAGCGCTTGTATATAGCCTATAATGTACAAAGTGCGGATACATACCTAACTTTGACGAAATTTGTGTCACTTTTAATTTATGAAATTTAAACATTTTCTTTCATTGATATATTTGTTACATCCCTGACCACATCTCCTGGGCGGAAAAATAATCTCAGATCACTAATTAGCTCAGACCAACTAATTAAACATTGTCTCCAATTAGCGCTTACGTATAAAGCCACATAGTGTATACAAAGTGCGTGTATAGACATACCTAACTTTAACGACATTTGTGTCACTTTTAATTTATGAAATTTTAATATTTTCTTTCATAGATATGTTTGTTACATCCCTGACCATATCTCCTAGGCGGAAAAACAATCTCAGATTACTAATTAGCTCAGCCCAACTAATTAAACATTGTCTCAAATTAGGGTGTGTATAGACTATATATGTAAAAAGTGCGGGTAACATAACTAACTTTGACGAAATTTGTGTCACCTTTAATTTATGAAATTTTAATATTTTCTTTCATTGATATGTTTGTTACATCCCTGACCACATCTCCTAGGCGGAAAAATAATCTCAGATCACTAATTAGCTCAGCCCAACTAATTAAACATTGTCTCAAATTAGCGCTTGATATCTAATAGCCACATAGCGTATACAAAGTGTGTGTGTAGACATGCCTAACTTTGACGAAATTTGTGTCACTTTTAATTTATGAAATTTTAATATTTTCTTTCATAGATATGTTTGTTACATCCCTGACCACATCTCCTAGGCGGAAAAATAATCTCAGAACACTAATTAGCTCAGCCCAACTAATTAAACATTGTCTCAAATTAGCGCTTGATATATAATAGCCACATAGTGTATACAAAGTGTGTGTATAGACATGCCTAACTTTGACGAAATTTGTGTCACTTTTAATTTATGAAATTTTAATATTTTCTTTCATAGATATGTTTGTTACATCCCTGACCACATCTCCTAGGCGGAAAAATAATCTCAGAACACTAATTAGCTCAGCCCAACTAATTAAAGATTGTCTCAAATTAGCGCTTGATATATAATAGCCACATACAAAGTGCGTGTATAGACATACCTAACTTTAACGAAATTTGTGTCACCTTTAATTTATGAAATTGTAATATTTTCTTTTATAGATATCTTTGTTACATCCCTGACCACATCTCCTAGGCGGAAAAATAATTTCAGATCACTAATTAGCTCAGCCCAACTAATTAAACATTGTCTCAAATTAGCGCTTGATATATAATAGCCACATACAAAGTGCGTGTATAGACATACCTAACTTTAACGAAATTTGTGTCACCTTTAATTTATGAAATTTTAAAAAATTCTTTCATAGATATGTTTGTTACATCCCTGACCACATCTCCTAGGCGGAAAAATAATCTCAGAACACTAATTAGCTCAGCCCAACTAATTAAACATTGTCTCAAATTAGCGCTTGATATATAATAGCCACATACAAAGTGCGTGTATAGACATACCTAACTTTAACGAAATTTGTGTCACCTTTAATTTATGAAATTTTAAAAAATTCTTTCATAGATATGTTTGTTACATCCCTGACCACATCTCCTAGGCGGAAAAATAATCTCAGATCACTAATTAGCTCAGCCCAACTAATTAAACATTGTTTCAAATTAGCGCTTACGTATATAGCAACATAGTGTATACAAAGTGCGTGTATAGACATACCAAACTTTAACGAAATTTGTGTCACCTTTAATTTATGAAATTTTAATATTTTCTTTCATTTATATGTTTGTTACATCCCTGACCACATCTCCTAGGCGGAAAAACAATCTCAGATTACTAATTAGCTCAGCCCAACTAATTAAACATTGTCTCAAATTAGCGCTTACGTATATAGCAACATAGTGTATACAAAGTGCGTGTATAGACATACCAAACTTTAACGAAATTTGTGTCACCTTTAATTTATGAAATTTTAATATTTTCTTTAATAGTTATGTTTCTTACATCCCTGACCACATCTCCTAGGCGGAAAAATAATCTCAGATCACTAATTAGCTCAGCCCAACTAATTAAAGATTGTCTCCAATTAGCGCGTGATAGCCTAAATAGGTACAAAGTGCGGGTAACATACCTAACTTTTACGAAATTTGTGTCACCTTTAATTTATGAAATTTTAATATTTTCTTTCATAGATATGTTTGTTACATCCTTGACCATATCTCCTGGGCGGAAAAATAATCTCAGATCACTAATTAGCTCAGCCCAACTAATTAAAGATTGTTTCAAATTAGCGCGTGATAGCCTAAATAGGTACAAATTGCGGATACATACCTAACTTTGACTAAATTTGTGTCACCTTTAATTTATGAAATTTTAATTTTTTCTTTCATAGATATGTTTGTTACATCCCTGACCACATCTCCTAGGCGGAAAAATAATCTCAGATCACTAGTTAGCTCAGCCCAACTAATGTAAGATTGTCTCAAATTACCATGTGTATAGCCACATAATGTATTACAACGTGAAATTTGTGTCACCTTTAATTTATGAAATTTTAATATTTTCTTTCATATATATGTTTGTTACATCCCTGACAACATGTCCTGGGCGGAAAAATAATGTCACATCGCTAGTTAGCTCAGCCCAACTATAAGATTGTCTCAAATTAGCATGATTGTGTATAGCCACATAATGTATCACAACGTGCGGGTAACATACCTACTTTGACGAAGTTTGTGTCACGTTTAATTTTCGAAATTCTAATATTTTCTTTCATACATATGTTTGATACATCCCTAAACACATCGCCTGAGCGGAAAAACATTCCATGACCACTAGGTAGCTCAGCCCATCTTATTAAAGATTGTCTCTAATAAGCGCGTGGTTCTTGATAATTTTATCAAGAACCAGACCTCGGCGGGTTTAAACCACTAGTTGAAAACCGATTCAACACACTTTGATTCCCATTCATAAATACTTTTTTGGTTAAAAAGCGTAATAATGTATGAAACTCTGTAAAACTTATCGTTTCCGAGTGCTTGAGCTCTGTATGTTTCCACCTCCATGGTGTACCGTTCAGTAGTACATGTTACATGCACATGTACGATGTCCGTACGCGTGTGTTTTCCAGTTCCGTTCGTGCGCATGCGCGTATAGTCTTGGTGCATATTCGCTGGTTTTCCTTTCACACACAGCGCGGCCAACTCATCGACAGCGCCTGCATCGCCCGTAACCAGAAACGTCTTGCATCAAGACTAGCGCGGAGTCTCCGGTTATAAACACTGGTCATTATCAACGGTTTAAACACCCCACGTGACGCGATTCCACCAATATGACTAGCGAAACTGTCTGAGGTATTTATGAATTAAAGTTTAACCTCCGGTTTGAACAAGAAGCTAAGATTAAACTTATGACTCAACTATTGCGATTTTCTGTTATTCCCAGCAGCGCCCTCCTTCGTTGGACCAAAGAGAGCGCTGTTTGGATTTCCCCCAAAAGTTCGCGCCACATGATTTTTACAAATTAATTTAATTTGATTCCCGATGACGTCATTATAACGAAATGAGGTTTGTGGTGTCTTGATACTAAAGTTCAACTACCTGTTGTGTTTCGTTGTTAAAATCAATCTCAATCGTTAGTTATTCTGAAGATAAGCTCGAGAAAAAAACCAGAAGGCAAACTTTGACCCAGGGTTAATACGGCCCGGAAGTTAAGGTCATACGATTTTCTTTACAAAAGTTATATCTATCTATACTGGGTGCGTTCGTTTAGCTTCTCTGGGTCGACCCGGTCTGCTCCGATACGTTCCCGGGTCAGCCCAAGTGCTTGTGGAGTGGGTCACTTGGGGTGACCTGAGGTGCATGCCGTCACCACGAGAGGGCGAGTGTGATCGTTCGGTTAGGTATTATCATCCCAAGGGGCCCACCCGAGTGAGCACTACGGGGTCGACCCATGGAAGCTTATCGAACGCACCCACTATTGGGTGCGTTCGTTTAGCTTCCCTGAGTCGACCCCGGTCTGCCCCGGTGCGTTCGAATAGCTTTGACGTCATTCCAGGGGGTTCAGGTGGTCAGCCCCCAGTGCCCTGCTTGTGGAGTGGGTCACTTGGGGACTGGCCCCAGGTGCATGACGTCACTACGAGAGCGGTGAGTGATCGTTCGTTTAGCTCTTGTCGGGGCTCACCTGAGTGAGCACCGCGGGGTAGACCCAGGGAAGCTATCCGATCGCACCCATTAATTCCCTAACCTGCGCCATCTTTGATTAATAATACAACCGTTTTTGTAGAGCGCATTTTCCAAAGGATACAAAGCGCTAGGGATAATGCACCCAAAAACCCACAAGAGAAAAAAGAATAGCAAGCAAAAATACAAAAAGTGACAGAATCAAAAACACATTAGATGGAACGATTAAACAAAATGTGTTTTTAAAAGTCGTTTAAACTGTTCTACAATAGAAGCGTTCTGGATATTTGTTGGGAGTGAGTTCCAGTTAATGCGGGGACCAGCGATGGAGAATGCACGGTTTCAAAACTTCTTTGAGGATCGAGGTACCACCAGATTTTAGTTTGCTGAGATCTAATGTGTCTGAAATGTAGGACGGGAAAGTATTGGATACAGTTTTGAACATGTTCAGTGCCGTCTTAAAATTGATCCGCTGGTCGACTTGAAGCCAATGTAGATCCGTGAGCAGAGGTCTGGCATGGGAATATTTTGGCTTCTTATGGATCAGTCGAGCGGCCTTGTTTTGGAGTCTTTGTAAGCGGTTGAGATCATGTTGCTTCACTCCAGTGATATGTTCACTCATTGACATGGAGTTGTCAAAAGTTACTCCCAGGTTCCAAACGGATGAGACAGGATTGATGGTTGTGTTACCTTTGGTGAGTCTTAGTAGCTCAAGACGTTTGTATTGATATGGTGCTGATGCTATGAAAAACTCTGTTTTGTTTTCATTCAGCATGAGTTTGTTTGCAAGCATCCAGGTTTGGACATCCTGGATACAGTTAGATAGCCTGAACAAGCAGCACTCAGCATCACACGGGATGGAAGGATCAAAATCTAGGTAGCTTTGAATGTCATCAGCGTACATGTGGTAGTTGACTCCATGCCGATGCACTTGCAGCATGGACCCAATGTGTTCTTCTTGTAAAGTAGGACGAGAACCACTGAAGAGGAGTTCCAGCGATCCCGAATTGATTACGAAAGCGTTGCAGTAGGATATCGTGGTCAAGGGTATCGAAAGCAGCAGAGAGGTCGATCATTACCAAGAAAACGGCTCTGCTGCTGACTATTATGCGAAGGATGTCGTTGTGTACCCCGAACAGAGCTGTCTCGGTGCTGTGACCAACTCTGTATGCTGACTGCAATGGGTCGAGTAGCTTGTGGTCGTCCAGGTATTGGGTGATTCGGGAGCAGACTACCGTTTCAATGACTTTGGACAGGTAGCGGATGTTAGAAACTGGGCCAGAATTCTTGAGATCTTCTTTGTCCATTGAAGGCTTTTTCAAGATTGGTGTTACTATTGCACCCCCAGACTCTCAGGAAAGACACCTGACTGTAAGGATGCATCTTTTGGTAGATCGCTGAACAATCTTCAAAAAATTTCAGAAGTGACATAATGGTTGGCCAGCGCAGTTGGTGATATTGAAACGGTAGGTTGTTGTGGGATGCTGCCAATTAATTCATTGATGGTACGGGAAATACTCAATGCAGTCATCATCATCATCATCATCATCATCATCATCATCATCATCGTCATCATCATCATCAACATCTTCATCAACATCATCATCATCATCATCATCATCATCATCATCATCATCATCATCCTCCTCTTGATCCATCAGGTGGAACGTAGAGCCACCCAACCACTGCGCTCTGCTGCTGATTGCCACAGCTGGCCGGCGCGGAACTCAAAGTCTGCTTCCTCTAGGAGCCGTCTGACATGGCCAAAGAGGGAATGACGTTTCCGGGAGATAGTCACACGGAGGTGCTCGATGCCGGCGGTCTCCGAGATTGTTGCGGTAGAGATTAAATCAGACCACCGGACACCGAGAATGCGTCGTTGATACCTGAGGCTAAAGCCTTCGTGTGTTATCAGCTCGGAGTGTCCATGGTGGATGAGGCAAGCCCCAGGCGTCAGAGAATGTCGGGAGGAGTAGCCTGAGGAATGGATGTCACAGCCGAGATACTTGAACTTCTGTGTGATTTGGACAGAGTTACCATCAACGGTGACTTAGGCGGGATGTGGGCCGAGGCTGGTGCAGTTCTGGATCTTGGTTTTGGCCCATGACGTGTGCATCCCCATCATCCCAGCTTCTTCCTCAAATCTTTGGAGTGAGACAGGCCACTGGGCAGGCTCTCCTATGAACAGAGCAGCGTCGTCAGAATAGTCCAGATCTGTGAAGGATGTGTCCCCGACCATTATTCCGAAGTCTGACTCACAGCGGTTTAGGATCCAGTCGTTGGCGCAGCAGAATAAAGTTGGGGCAAGGATGCAGCCCTGACTGACACCCGGGGTGGTAGAGAAGGGGTTGGAAACGTCACTTCCAATACGTACAGTGGATGCACAGCCCATGTGCAGGTCCTGAATCAACGAAAGCAGTATTGGTGGGACATCGGTTGCTTTCAGGGCCTTCCAAAGAGCATCGCGATCCAAGGAGTCGAAAGCTGCCTTGATGTCAACGTAGGCAACGTAGAGAGGCCTCTCAAATTCACGGTGGAGTTCTGGAAGAAGTCGGAGAGCAAGCACGGCATACAGAGTAGGCCGGCCTTTTGTAGACCAGACTGGTTGGGTCGTCGGTGACGGGCGAGTATGGGTTCTAAGCAGGAGAGCAGAACATGGCTGAACACCTTTTCAGGGACAGACAGTAGAGTTATAAGTCTGTAGCTGCTGCACTGGTTTCGATACCCCTTTCCTTTGTACAGGGAGATGATAATGCCATCCCTCCATTCAGTAGGAACCCTACCAGAGGACTATTTTATGTTTTGAAAGAGCTTGTGGAGGGCAGCACTGATTGGGGTTTCTGCACATTTGAGCAGCTCAGGAAAAATGCCGTCAGGTCCTGCAGCACGCCCATTATTTAACTTCCTGATAGCTCAACGTACTTCAGGTGCTGTAGTGCTCACGCCAGCGGGCAAGAGTCTCCTCGACCGACTTGCAGGGACTGCCATCAGTTTTTGTAATTGGGGAGGTGCTTTGTCCCTGTTGTGGGGGGACGCGCATGCACTTGATGGCCTGGAAGGTAGGACGGGGGTTTGTTTTTGCAGTCCTTCTTCGGCATTGTCGGCGAGGTCGTTATAAAACTCCTCAAGGTCGCTCTTGGCCTTAGCTTTAATAGCACCCTTAAGTCTGCGAGCTTCATCAGGTCAAGTACGTCCAGAGTACTTGGAGTCAGCCAGGGACGTCGCTGTGGTCTGCTGCTGCCGATGGATTCTGAAGCAGCAGAAAGTTGCGTGTTAGTGAGCTAATACATAGAACCGTCTGGCGGTTGGTTTTGTGGTTTGCGGTAGACCTGGATTTTGATCACGCCAACAAATTATCGGTGGTGTGTGTTAGCTGGAGCCTCTGCCCCTCTGTAGACCCTGTAGGAGCTGAAGAGAGAGGAATCTCTTGTTATGGTCAATCTCCTTCCTGGTGCAACCGTCATTGGATAGCCACGTCAGATTGTGAATTTCTTTCCGTCTGAAGAAGGAGCCGACAATTGACAGGTTGGCGAGGGAACACGTGTTGAGGAGGCGTGCCGAGGTATCATTAATTGGCTGTCCGGAACCGAAGTTTCCCACAACACGCTAGTAACCTGCACGTACTTTTCCGCTTACAGCATTCAGATCTCCAATGACAAGTTGTTGGTCATGGGGTGGAGTAGATTGAATGAGTGGTCCAGTTGGTTGATGGAGCCGGGCATGAAGGATCCGGTTTGAGACTGGTGTCCATTGCGTTAGGGATTAACTGACCTTGTTATTAAGGAGCAAGGCAACTCCCTCCGTGCGGCCTGAATTGCCCGAATGGTACATTGTATACTGATCGATACGGCGTTCTCCAGTTCCTGGGATACGAGCTTCGGTAAGACCAGCGATGCTTATTCGGTAGCGTGTCAGTTAATGAGACATGGCTTCCGTGTATACAGCGTTGGAGAGTGTCAGTACGTTCCATATAGCGACACGGAGACACGATATTAGATCGAGTTTTAGTCCCAGTTTGGAGCCCACTATCGGTCTGGCACCGTCCTATGTGGAACTTGAGGTGTCAGACGCACGATATTAAAATTTCATAAATTAAAGGTGACACAAATTTCGTCAAAGTTAGGTATGTTTGCCGCAATTAGTACATTATTTGTACGTAAGAGCTAATTTGAGACAATCTTTAATTAGTTGGGCTGAGCTAATTATTGATCTGAGATTCTTTTTCCGCCTAGGAGATGTGGTAAGTGATGTGACAAACATATTTAGAAAGAAAAAATTAAAATTTCATAAGTTAAAGGTGACACAAATTTCGTCAAAGTTAGGTATGTATCCGCAATTTGTACCTATTTAGGCTATCAAGCGCTAATTTGAGACAATGTTTAATTAGTTGGGCTGAGCTAATTAGTGATCTGAGATTATTTTTCCGCCTAGTAGATGTGGTCAGTGATGTAACAAACATATCTATGAAAGAAAATATTGAAATTTCATAAATTAAAGGTGACACAAATTTCATCAAAGTTAGGTAAGTTTGCCACAATTAGTACATTATTTGTACGTAAGAGCTAATTTGAGACAATGTTTAAATAGTTGGGCTGAGCTAATTATTGATCTGAGATTATTTTTCCGCCTAGTAGATGTGGTCAGTGATGTAACAAACATATCTATGAAAGAAAATATTAAAATTTCATAAATTAAAGGTGACACAAATTTCGTCAAAGTTAGGTATGTCTATACACGCACCTTGTATACACTATATGGCTATATACAAACACTAATTTGATACAATCTTTAATTAGTTGGGCTGAGCTAATTAGTAATCTGAGATTATTTTTCCGCCTAGGAGATGTGGTCAGTGATCTAACAAACATATCAATGAAAAAAAATATTGAAATTTCATAAATTAAAGGTGACACAAATTTCGTCAAAGTTGGGTATGTTTGCCGCAATTAGTACATTATTTGTACGTAAAAAAAAAGCTAATTGGAGACAATCTTTAATTAGTTGGGCTGAGCTAATTATTGATCTGAGATTCTTTTTCCGCCTAGGAGATGTGGTCAGTGATGTGACAAACATATCTATGAAAGAAAAAATTAAAATTTCATAAATTAAAGGTGACACAAATTTCGTCAAAGTTAGGTATGTCTATACACGCACCTTGTATACACTATATGGCTATATACAAACACTAATTTGATACAATCTTTAATTAGTTGGGCTGAGCTAATTAGTAATCTGAGATTATTTTTCCGCCTAGGAGATGTGGTCAGTGATCTAACAAACATATCAATGAAAAAAAATATTGAAATTTCATAAATTAAAGGTGACACAAATTTCGTCAAAGTTAGGTATGTTTGCCGCAATTAGTACATTATTTGTACGTAAAAAAAAAGCTAATTGGAGACAATCTTTAATTAGTTGGGCTGAGCTAATTATTGATCTGAGATTCTTTTTCCGCCTAGGAGATGTGGTCAGTGATGTGACAAACATATCTATGAAAGAAAAAATTAAAATTTCATAAATTAAAGGTGACACAAATTTCGTCAAAGTTAGTTATGTTACCCGCACTTTTTACATATATAGTCTACACACACCCTAATTTGAGACAATGTTTAATTAGTTGGGCTGAGCTAATTAGTGATCTGAGATTATTTTTCCGCCCAGGAGATATGGTCAGGGATCTAACAAACATATCTATGAAAGAAAATATTAAAATTTCGAAAATTAAAGGTGACACAAATTTCGTTAAAGTTAGGTATGTCTATACACGCACTTTGTATACACTATGTGGCTATTATACATCAAGCGCTAATTTGCGACGATCTTTAATTAGTTGGGCTGAGCTAATTAGTGATCTGAGATTATTTTTCCGCCCAGGAGATGTGGTCAGGGATGTAACAAATATATCAATGAAAGAAAATATTGAAATTTCATAAATTAAAGGTGACACAAATTTCGTCAAAGTTAGGTATGTCTATACACGCAATTAGTACATTATTTGTACGTAAAAAAAGAGCTAATTTGAGACAATCTTTAATTAGTTGGGCTGAGCTAATTATTGATCTGAGATTCTTTTTCCGCCTAGAAGATGTGGTCAGGGATGTAAGAAACATATCTATAAAAGAAAATATTGAAATTTCATAAATTAAAGGTGACACAAATTTCGTCAAAGTTAGGTATGTATCCGCAATTTGTACCTATTTAGGCTATCAAGCGCTAATTTGAGACAATGTTTATTTAGTTGGGCTGAGCTAATTAGTAATCTGAGATTATTTTTCCGCCTAGGAGATGTGGTCAGGGATCTAACAAACATATCTATGAAAGAAAATATTGAAATTTCATAAATTAAAGGTGACACAAATTTCGTCAAAGTTAGGTAAGTTTGCCACAATTAGTACATTATTTGTACGTAAGAGCTAATTTGAGACAATGTTTAAATAGTTGGGCTGAGCTAATTAGTAATCTGAGATTATTTTTCCGCCTAGGAGATGTGGTCAGGGATCTAACAAACATATCAATGAAAAAAAATATTGAAATTTCATAAATTAAAGGTGACACAAATTTCGTCAAAGTTAGGTATGTTTGCCGCAATTAGTACATTATTTGTACGTAAAAAAAGAGCTAATTGGAGACAATCTTTAATTAGTTGGGCTGAGCTAACTATTGATCTGAGATTCTTTTTCCGCCTAGGAGATGTGGTCAGGGATGTAAGAAACATATCTATAAAAGAAAAAATTAAAATTTCATAAATTAAAGGTGACACAAATTTCGTCAAAGTTAGGTATGTATCCGCAATTTGTACCTATTTAGGCTATCAAGCGCTAATTGGAGACAATCTTTAATTAGTTGGGCTGAGCTAATTATTGATCTGAGATTATTTTTCCGCCTAGGAGATGTGGTCAGGGATCTAACAAACATATCTATGAAAGAAAATATTGAAATTTCATAAATTAAAGGTGACACAAATTTCGTCAAAGTTAGGTAAGTTTGCCACAATTAGTACATTATTTGTACGTAAGAGCTAATTTGAGACAATGTTTAAATAGTTGGGCTGAGCTAATTAGTAATCTGAGATTATTTTTCCGCCTAGGAGATGTGGTCAGGGATCTAACAAACATATCAATGAAAAAAAATATTGAAATTTCATAAATTAAAGGTGACACAAATTTCGTCAAAGTTAGGTATGTTTGCCGCAATTAGTACATTATTTGTACGTAAAAAAAGAGCTAATTGGAGACAATCTTTAATTAGTTGGGCTGAGCTAACTATTGATCTGAGATTCTTTTTCCGCCTAGGAGATGTGGTCAGGGATGTAAGAAACATATCTATAAAAGAAAAAATTAAAATTTCATAAATTAAAGGTGACACAAATTTCGTCAAAGTTAGGTATGTATCCGCAATTTGTACCTATTTAGGCTATCAAGCGCTAATTGGAGACAATCTTTAATTAGTTGGGCTGAGCTAATTATTGATCTGAGATTCTTTTTCCGCCTAGGAGATGTGGTCAGGGATGTAAGAAACATATCTATGAAACAAAATATTGAAATTTCATAAATTAAAGGTGACACAAATTTCGTCAAAGTTAGGTATGTATCCGCAATTTGTACCTATTTAGGCTATCAAGCGCTAATTTGAGACAATGTTTAATTAGTTGGGCTGAGCTAATTAGTAATTTGAGATTATTTTTCCGCCTAGGAGATGTGGTCAGGGATCTAACAAACATATCTATGAAAGAAAATATTGAAATTTCATAAATTAAAGGTGACACAAATTTCGTCAAAGTTAGGTAAGTTTGCCACAATTAGTACATTATTTGTACGTAAGAGCTAATTTGAGACAATGTTTAAATAGTTGGGCTGAGCTAATTAGTAATCTGAGATTATTTTTCCGCCTAGGAGATGTGGTCAGGGATCTAACAAACATATCAATGAAAAAAAATATTGAAATTTCATAAATTAAAGGTGACACAAATTTCGTCAAAGTTAGGTATGTTTGCCGCAATTAGTACATTATTTGTACGTAAAAAAAGAGCTAATTGGAGACAATCTTTAATTAGTTGGGCTGAGCTAACTATTGATCTGAGATTCTTTTTCCGCCTAGGAGATGTGGTCAGGGATGTAAGAAACATATCTATAAAAGAAAAAATTAAAATTTCATAAATTAAAGGTGACACAAATTTCGTCAAAGTTAGGTATGTATCCGCAATTTGTACCTATTTAGGCTATCAAGCGCTAATTGGAGACAATCTTTAATTAGTTGGGCTGAGCTAATTATTGATCTGAGATTCTTTTTCCGCCTAGGAGATGTGGTCAGGGATGTAAGAAACATATCTATGAAACAAAATATTGAAATTTCATAAATTAAAGGTGACACAAATTTCGTCAAAGTTAGGTATGTATCCGCAATTTGTACCTATTTAGGCTATCAAGCGCTAATTTGAGACAATGTTTAATTAGTTGGGCTGAGCTAATTAGTAATTTGAGATTATTTTTCCGCCTAGGAGATGTGGTCAGGGATCTAACAAACATATCTATGAAAGAAAATATTGAAATTTCATAAATTAAAGGTGACACAAATTTCGTCAAAGTTAGGTAAGTTTGCCACAATTAGTACATTATTTGTACGTAAGAGCTAATTTGAGACAATGTTTAAATAGTTGGGCTGAGCTAATTATTGATCTGAGATTATTTTTTCCGCCTAGTAGATGTGGTCAGTGATGTAACAAACATATCTATGAAAGAAAATATTAAAATTTCATAAATTAAAGGTGACACAAATTTCGTTAAAGTTAGGTATGTCTATACACGCACCTTGTATACACTATATGGCTATATACAAACACTAATTTGATACAATCTTTAATTAGTTGGGCTGAGCTAATTAGTAATATGAGATTATTTTTCCGCCTAGGAGATATGGTCAGGGATGTTACAAACATATCAATGAAAGAAAATATTAAAATTTCATAAATTAAAGGTGACACAAATTTCGTCAAAGTTAGGTATGTCTATACACGCACCTTGTATACACTATATGGCTATTATATATCAAGCGCTAATTTGAGACAATGTTTAATTAGTTGGGCTGAGCTAATTAGTGATCTGAGATTATTTTTCCGCCTAGGAGATGTTGTCAGGGATGCATCAAACATGTTTATGTAAGAAAAAACTAAAATTTCATAAATTAAAAGTGACACAAATTTCGTCAAAGTTAGGCATGTCTATACACACACTTTGTATACACTATGTGGCTATTATATATCAAGCGCTAATTTGAGACAATGTTTAATTAGTTGGGCTGAGCTAATTAGTGTTCTGAGATTATTTTTCCGCCTAGGAGATGTGGTCAGGGATGTAACAAACATATCTATGAAAGAAAATATTAAAATTTCATAAATTAAAAGTGACACAAATTTCGTCAAAGTTAGGCATGTCTACACACACACTTTGTATACGCTATGTGGCTATTATATATCAAGCGCTAATTTGAGACAATGTTTAATTAGTTGGGCTGAGCTAATTAGTAATCTGAGATTATTTTTCCGCCTAGGAGATGTGGTCAGTGATCTAACAAACATATCAATGAATAAAAATATTGAAATTTCATAAATTAAAGGTGACACAAATTTCGTCAAAGTTAGGTATGTTTGCCGCAATTAGTACATTATTTGTACGTAAAAAAAGAGCTAATTGGAGACAATCTTTAATTAGTTGGGCTGAGCTAATTATTGATCTGAGATTCTTTTTCCGCCTAGGAGATGTGGTCAGTGATGTGACAAACATATCTATGAAAGAAAATATTACAATTTCATAAATTAAAAGTGACACAAATTTCGTCAAAGTTAGGTATGTCTATACACGCACTTTGTATACACTATGTTGCTATATACGTAAGCGCTAATTGGAGACAATCTTTAATTAGTTGGGCTGAGCTAATTAGTGATCTGAGATTATTTTTCCGCCTAGGAGATGTTGTCAGGGATGTAACAAACATATCTATGAAAGAAAATATTAAAATTTCATAAATTAAAAGTGACACAAATGTCGTTAAAGTTAGGTATGTCTATACACGCACTTTGTATACACTATGTGGCTCGTAAGCGCTAACTTGTGACAATCTTTAATTAGTTGGGCTGAGCTAATTAGTGATCTGAGATTATTTTTCCGCCTAGGAGATGTGGTCAGGGATGTAACAAACATATTTCTGAAAGAAAATATTAAAGTTTCATAAATTAAAAGTGACACAAATTTCGTCAAAGTTAGGTATGTTTGCCGCAATTAGTACATTATTTATACGTAAGAGCTAATTTGAGACAATGTTTAATTAGTTGGGCTGAGCGTATTATTGATCTGAGATTATTTTTCCGCCCAGGAGATGTGGTCAGGGATGTAAGAAACATATCTATGAAAGAAAATATTAAAATTTCGAAAATTAAAGGTGACACAAATTTCGTCAAAGTTAGGTATGTATCCGCAATTTGTACATTATAGGCTATACACGCGCTAATTTGAGACAATCTTTAATTAGTTGGGCTGAGGTAATTAGTGTTCTGAGATTATTTTTCCGCCCAGGAGATGTGGTCAGGGATGTAAGAAACATATCTTTGAAAGAAAATATTACAATTTTATAAATTAAAGGTGACACAAATTTCGTCGAAGTTAGGTATGTCTATATACACGCACTTTGTATACACATGTGGCTATACAAGCGCTAATTGGAGACAATCTTTAATTAGTTGGGCTGAGCTAATTAGTGATCTGAGATTATTTTTCCGCCTAGGAGATGTGGTCAGGGATGTAAGAAACATATCTATGAAAGAAAATATTAAAATTTCGAAAATTAAAGGTGACACAAATTTCGTCAAAGTTAGGTATGTATCCGCAATTTGTACATTATAGGCTATACACGCGCTAATTTGAGACAATCTTTAATTAGTTGGGCTGAGGTAATTGGTGTTCTGAGATTATTTTTCCGCCCAGGAGATGTGGTCAGGGATGTAAGAAACATATCTTTGAAAGAAAATATTACAATTTTATAAATTAAAGGTGACACAAATTTCGTCGAAGTTAGGTATGTCTATATACACGCACTTTGTATACACATGTGGCTATACAAGCGCTAATTGGAGACAATCTTTAATTAGTTGGGCTGAGCTAATTAGTGATCTGAGATTATTTTTCCGCCTAGGAGATGTTGTCAGAGATGTAACAAACATATTTATGAAAGAAAAAATTAAAATTTCATAAATTAAAGGTGACACAAATTTCGTCAAAGTTAGTTATGTTACCCGCACTTTTTACATATATAGTCTACACACACCCTAATTTGAGACAATGTTTAATTAGTTGGGCTGAGCTTATTAGTGATCTGAGATTATTTTTCCGCCTAGGAGATGTGGTCAGGGATGTAAGAAACATATCAATGAAAGAAAATATTAAAATTTCATGAATTAAAAGTGACACAAATTTCGTCAAATTTAGTTATGTTACCCGCACTTTTTACATATAGTCTATACACACTCTAGTTTGAGACAATGTTTAATTAGTTGGGCTGAGCTAATTAGTAATCTGTGATTATTTTTCCGCCTAGGAGATGTGGTCAGGGATGTAACAAACATATCAATGAAAGAAAATATTAAAATTTCATGAATTAAAAGTGACACAAATTTCGTCAAATTTAGTTATGTTACCCGCACTTTTTACATATTGTCTATACACACTCTAGTTTGAGACAATGTTTAATTAGTTGGGCTGAGCTAATTAGTGATCTGAGATTATTTTTCCGCCTAGGAGATGTGGTCACGGATGTAAGAAACATATCTATGAAAGAAAATATTACAATTTTATAAATTAAAGGTGACACAAATTTCGTTAAAGTTAGGTATGTCTATACACGCACTTTGTATACACTATGTGGCTATTATACATCAAGCGCTAATTTGAGACAATCTTTCAATTAGTTGGGCTGAGCTAATTAGTGATCTGAGATTATTTTTCCGCCTAGAAGATGTTGTCAGAGATGTAACAAACATATTTATGAAAGAAAAAATTTAAATTTAATAAATTAAAGGTGACACAAATTTCGTCAAAGTTAGTTATGTTACCCGCACTTTTTACATATATAGTCTATACACACCCTAATTTGAGACAATGTTTAATTAGTTGGGCTGAGCTAATTAGTATTCTGAGATTATTTTTCCGCCTAGGAGATGTGGTCAGGGATGTAACAAACATATTTCTGAAAGAAAATATTAAAACTTCATGAATTAAAAGTGACACAAATTTCGTCAAATTTAGTTATGTTACCCGCACTTTTTACATATAGTCTATACACACTCTAGTTTGAGACAATGTTTAATTAGTTGGGCTGAGCTAATTAGTAATCTGAGATTATCTTTCCGCCTAGGAGATATGGTCAGGGATGTAAGAAACACATCTATGAAAGAAAATATTAAAATTTCATAAATTAAAAGTGACACAAATGTCGTTAAAGTTAGTATGTCTATACACGCACTTTGTATACACTATGTGGCTTTATACGTAAGCGCTAACTTGTGACAATCTTTAATTAGTTGGGCTGAGCTTATTAGTAATCTGAGTTTATTTTTCCGCCTAGGAGATGTGGTCAGGGATGTAACAAACATATCAATGAAAGAAAATATTAAAATTTCATAAATTAAAAGTGACACAAATTTCGTCAAATTTAGTTATGTTACCCGCACTTTTTACATATATAGTCTATACACACGCTAATTTGAGACAATGTTTAATTAGTTGGGCTGAGCTAATTAGTAATCTGAGATTATTTTTCCGCCTATGAGATGTGGTCAGGGATGTAAGAAACATATCTATGAAAGAAAATATTAAAATTTCATAAATTAAAGGTGACACAAATTTCGTTAAAGTTGGGTATGTCTATACACGCACTTTGTATACACTATGTTGCTACATACGTAAGCGCTAATTTGAGACAATGTTTAATTAGTTGGGCTGAGCTAATTAGAAATCTGAGATTATTTTTCCGCCTAGGAGATGTGGTCAGGGATGTAACAAACATATCCCTGAAAGAAAATCTTGAAATTTCATAATTTAAAGGTGACACAAATTTCGTTAAAGTTAGGTATGCTGATAAAGCATCCCTGGTGGTGTCGACGTGTATTGACGGTCGTTTGCGGATTTTTTAAAATTCGGTGCTGAGGAGAATTTCGGTGCTGGGCCCGATTTAGTGTTGGGCCCAAACACGGTGCTCACTTCAGCCTGGTTCGACTGCTTGATGAATGATGGGCTGCTATTCAGGCCAACAATTTCAACTTGTGCCATGCCCCACCACAGAATACTAAAAATGTACCGTTCCATGTTGGATTTGTTTATAATTATAGATCTAGGTCTAAGATAAGAAGAAGTGATCATGATCATCACTTCACATTCAATCACAGCTTGAATTGAGTGTCCACTTGGCTAGTTTACACATAATTCCTAGAATCCTAGCTTCCACTTGCTAGGTCCCTAGGATTCTATGAGTCAACTCGGTCCCAAGTCAACTCGGTCCCAGTCAACTCGGTCCCAAGTCAACTCGGTCCCAGTCAACTCGGTCCCAAGTCAACTCGGTCCCAAGTCAACTCGGTCCCAGTCAACTCGGTCCCAAGTCAACTCGGTCCCAGTCAACTCGGTCCCAAGTCAACTCGGTCCCAAGTCAACTCGGTCCCAGTCAACTCGGTCCCAAGTCAACTCGGTCCCAGTCAACTCGGTCCCAAGTCAACTCGGTCCCAAGTCAACTCGGTCCCAGTCAACTCGGTCCCAAGTCAACTCGGTCCCAAGTCAACTCGGTCCCAAGTCAACTCGGTCCCAAGTCAACTCGGTCCCAGTCAACTCGGTCCCAAGTCAACTCGGTCCCAGTCAACTCGTTCCCAAGTCAACTCGGTCCCAGTCAACTCGGTCCCAAGTCAACTCGGTCCCAAGTCAACTCGGTCCCTATGGTTGACGGGAAGTATGTTTTTTTTTAATTGGAAAAAAAAACAACTCATGTTTTTTGACTTTGTACATAAAAAGGGATAAGTGTGCACATGTTCGGGGTACAATATTTGATGCCTCAAATAGCGACCCATTTGTGTCTATATTCAACATTTTGAAAATTACCAATTGGTGTGTTGGCCCCAAAAAAATGTCTTCAAATGTCTCTTTGCTTTCGACCAGAGTATTGTTTTCTGTATGCTCCCAACAATTCATTAATTGACAAACATTAATAATTGAATCCTCTTTGATTTCTTTTCAAGTAACTTACATTTAAATTTGAATAATATAAAAACAGTTCTATAAAAAATTTCAAGTTAACAGATTACCAAGTTAACTTAAGAATAATAAATATCCAAAATCTACTAATTAATAATAATAATAATAAACAAGACTTTTAAAGCGCATTTTACAAGATACAATTAAAAAACTATTAGAAAATTAATGTTTGGTCGAAAATAAATCACAAAATATATTATTGTTCAAATAAACTTGGGTTAATTTAGGTCCGAGTTGACTTGGGACCGAGTTGACTTGGGACCGAGTTGACTTGGGACCGAGTTGACCAGTACCCTAGGATTCTAGGAATTATGTGTAAACTGGTCTGGATAATTTAATATGATGACAATAAAAAATAAAAAAATAATTTTTAATATCAACATTATGATCATGTTTTTAAAAACTAAATACTATGTGACAATATCAACTTAATTATTGAAGGAAAGTTTAATGTTAAAAAATAAAAAATTAAAACCGCCCAAATAAATACATCAATTTCTTCCGGGTCTGGAACAATTGTTTAAAAACATGATTACGGCCCTTTTCGAAACCATGGCCTCTGCTTTGGATTCTGCTCAGGCTAGCTTGGCCCTGCGGTTGTTTTTACAATTATTGCGCATGCTTTGCATACGAGCTCAGGGCTTCAGACGAGCAACGGACGAGGCGTGAAGCCGAATCCAAAGCCGAAGCCGTGGGTTCGAAAAGGGCCTTAAATTTCCTCCCTACAGGCTAAAAAATTGTCTTTGTCTCTGAATTAAATAAGACTGTTAGCGTAGAGAGAATTAAAAAAATCAGGCCTGGAGTTTTATCTTTAAAAGGGCAAGACCATTTTCTTTTTGCAAAGGGCACTTCCAATCCACTTGAAATATTTATTATCATTTATTTAAAGTCTATGTGAATTTTGAAGGGGCACCAAGGTCAAGACTAGGGTAACGACGAAGGTCATGGCCTCTTACAGGCCTCTGTGTAATTCCAGGCCTGAAAAATACTTTGTAATATCATTTTTTGTAGAAACCAAACACATACATGTACATACATACAGTATATAAAGCATATATTTTTAAAGAGCCACTGCGTCAAGAATGCAGCACATTAGGTTGGGTATAGAAAATGTTTGATACACTTTTTGAATGTTCGTAGACAGTCAGTCAGTCAGATTCCCTGATTGAGGTGGTGAGTATATTCCAGGAGTGTGGAGCAAAATGAGACAATGTGCGACTTGAAGCAGACTTAAGAAATAATAAAAGAACAACACTATCTCTTTTTAGGAAATGCCATTGCTAACGCTGACACCCCTATCATGGATGACCTGTGTAAGGAATCCAGCTGTGTCACCCTTGATGCGTCCGGACTCTCCGTCGGTTTACCCAAAGGGCTGATGGGTAACAGTGAAGTGGGTCACTTGAGTATCGGTGCTGGGAGGGTCTTATACCAGGTAGGTAACATACAAGCGTTACCCTAGACCCACTACTGTTGGGGGGGTTGGTAGTTGGGTAGCAGTGTTGCAGGGCCTGTGAGTGTGTGGAAGAGATGACAACAAGTTTGTTGCAGTAACTACACTGCAGCAATAATGATCGTGGGAGAACGATAACGATCACGACGCAAGAGAACGCGTTTGATTGGTTGAATTGCTCCACGCAGAATACGCATACACTCATACACTCTCTTGGCATCGTTATCGTTATCGTTCTCGTTATCGCTGCAGTGGGAACGGGCCTTTAGTCGGTTTACACTACAGTGGTCTGCTGGCCAAATGCTTGTTAAAGCAAAGTTTGGTTTCAGCGTGCACACGAAACCCAAAGTTTGAATTCAGTTATTTAGAAATCAAAAGTTTTTATTCAACTCGTGGGAGACCCAATGTTTGAATTTGGGCAAAAAATCTCAAAAGTTTGATTTTAGCCAAGAGGAAATTTGAACCCAAATTAAAATTAGGCTTACAGGAAATCTTACACCCAAGTTTGGATCCTAGAAGTTTGAGTTCAGCTGCGAGAAAATTTAAATCCAAAGTTTGAAATTCAACTTTTTTAATCAAATGAATTAATGCCCTAAACATATTGTTGTATCTTTTTCTATTTCTTTATACAGAGTATTGTTGAGATTGACTTGGCAATGGAAGATGGGTCCATTGCTGACAAGCCTGCATTTGTGGAAGCGTACACGAGGGCCAATAAAGGCAATGGGAGAGTGCACCTCTTGGGTTTGGTAAGATCACTGCTTGGACTTTATCCCTTTAAGAAATATTCGAGTCGCCAGACACACAAGGCCGGAAGGCCACTTCAAGGTGTGGGCTATAATTATTTTATTCCAGAGGCCGTTGCCACCTACTCCCAGGGCTGAAACAGGGTTACCCCTTTTACAGTCCATACGGATCTAGGCTTGGGTATCATCAGTCCGAAGCCTGGCTGGTAGAGCAGAAAGCACTACCTCCCCAATTTTACATAGCAAGTGTCACGACCGGGACTCTGCTGGTCAACCACCAGGGATTGAATCCCGTGCTCTTAACCGCTCGGCCATGATACACCATGATCTGATGGCATCCACATTTTTCTTTGTCGGAACTGAAATAACGCTTTGCATGAGTTAAAGATTATTTTGGATATATCAGGCATGCAACTCTTCTGCGTTTCCGCGTTTTGTTGTTTTTTTTTACGTGTTTTTTATTTTTATTTTTATTTGGATTTATTTTTATTTTTAGCCTAATATATGCCTGGCAACAACAGTGTACAACTACAATCATGTAAAATAAGCCTAGAACATGCTAACAATTAGGCCTGGGCGAATTATTCGAATATCCGGTTAATGGCAAATAGGTTTTCCTATCCGTAACCGCGAATGCTTTTTTTTTCTTAACCGGATATCCGCATAGGGCGCAAATACCTGTGTACAAACCGGATAATTCTGTAATAACAACCGAGTAACCGGATATTCTTTAACTATCCGAATATCCGCGGACGTCGGGCGACAACGGATATAAATGTTTCGTCTGAATCCTTATGAAACTTCTGTTAAGACAGCATAAAACAGTATAAATTAAGTATTTTACTATGCTCACCTCCGTGAAGAGTTAAAACAATGACATTTCTGACGTAATTTGTCCAAAGATTACACAAGTTTTCCTTCACGTAGAGTCAATCATGATCAAAAGAAAAAGCAAATCGCCATCTTTAAATTAGATCCGGTCATTTTTATGAATGAACCGAGTGACACTGTCTTAAACTAATATCAATCCGTCCATAAGATCTCATTCACAAACGAACAGCGCCCTCTCGTGGCAAAAAAAAATTATTCGAGTATCCGGTTAATTTCGGATAGTTGGCCAGCGGTATCCAAATAACCAAATTTCACTATTCGCCCAGCACTACTAACAATGCAGGTTAAGAGCATAATAAACCTCAACATATTCTATGGTACCATTGCGCGCTTTCGTTGTGCCTTTGAAAATTAACCTCTTTTTTTCAACGGGCAGTTGCATGCCTGATATATGTCGTTGCAACGTTTCCGTGCTGCTTTTCTCAATCAGCAGACACTCAATTCAACTGAAACTTTCACAAGGTAATCTGATCTTTGTTGTATTTTGTTTTCAGGAGAATTTTGCTTATAAACCAGCATGACATTATCATACGATGACCCTACCTTTACTAACAACTTTTATGGTCGGATTTAAAATTGTAACTCATGGTCAACTTTGCTGGTAACAAAGGGCCCCATCTTGCGTATGTGTTTAAATGGAAGGTATTAATTGGTATCTCGTCTTAAAATTAAAAGCAATGAAAACCTTCAGTAAGAAGCATACAGCAGCTTTCTATATTATAAAGCAATTTGAGAAACATTTCACAAATGGTGTCGGATTGTATGCCCCAAAATTTGAATCTGACAGAAGCGTTGCTGTCAGTACCACTTCTCAGATTACGTATTCTAATTACGGATTATTCTTCCTGCGTGGACACTAAACCGGTCCTGATTTTTGGCACCATCTCAAAGAACGCGAACACCTCTTTTGACATTTTCAAATAGCAGTTTGTATCATACATTTTTTAAGGAATATAATAAACGAATGGTTTCATAAAACAACTTTGCCTTTAAAACGAAATGCAAGTTTAAAGGGGAAGGTACACGTTTGGTAATTACTCAAAACAAATAGTAACTTAAAAAATGACTTGGTAACAAGCATTGGAGAGCTGTTGATAGTATAAAACATTGTGGGAAACGACTCCCTCTGAAGTAACATTGTTTTTGAGAAAGAGGTAATTTCTAACTAAAATATTAAAAGACTTATAGCTAGAAGTCTTTTATTCCTATCTGAAGGCACTCAAATTCGTCCAACAAGGGTGTTTTTTCTTTCATCATTTTCTCGATGACCGATTGAGCCCAAATTTTCACAGACTTGTTATTTCATGCTTATGATGGGATACACCAAGTGAGAACACTGGTCTTTGCCAATTACCAAATGTGTCACTGCCTTTAACCAAAGGTCTACTTTGCTCTCAACAAAGGCCACCACCTTGTGACCGTGTTTAATATTATTTTTTCTCTCTGCAGGTTAGCGATGGGGGTGTACACTCACATATCTCACACATGAAAGCTCTACTAGAAAGGCTCAAGGAGAAAGGCGTGAAAAAGACGTTCATTCAATTCTTCGCCGACGGCCGTGACACAAGTCCAGTAAGTGGTGGTAAGTTACTTACTTAGTATTATGTTTCTGTCAAAAGTGTCACACATAAGGGGAAGCAAGAAAGGAAATATAAAGAAGTGTTAAGTTTTAAAACTTTAAAGACCTGTTGAATTGTTCTTCTCAGCTAAAAAATATTTACACCCTTTTTTTAATGAAATTATGACAGATTGTTGCATGTTTCTTGTTATTGGTACTCAGCTGTTGTTTGCTTATCCTGAAAATCATGTGGAAATTTGGTTGGTAATCATGTTTTTATCAAGGAAAACATTTCGTGCTAAGCAAATTTTTGTGCTTAGCAGCTCTATGAAATTGGGCCCAGGACTCAACCCATTCTCTGCTAATCAGAACATCAGGGTTTTAGTCTGGCGCTCTTAGCCACTCGGCCGTAACACGCATATTGAAAACTAGCTGGTTGGAATCGCTGTACTCGTTCCATAAACCTGTGTCCTTAATTTTTTTTAAACCACAGTGAAGTACATCCAGCAAGTACTTGACCACACCAAGGACATCAAGTACGGGTCTCTGGCCACCGTCGTTGGTCGGTACTACGCCATGGACAGGGACAAGAGATTTGAACGAATCCAGATTGCTTACGAAGGTCTGGTTCAGGGCATCGGTGAGAAGGCAACCCCGGAAAATATTGTGCAGGTAAACTCCATTGAGATCTCAACAAAGACATCTTCGTTCGTCAACCTATAGACCGTATCGAATAACCACTTTGTGGCTATGAAAGTGGCCATATTGTTGGGCAGGCCGTATGCGTGTCTAAACATACAGTGAAGCATGCAGTACGCAGCGTTCCCGGTTTGATTTTTATGGCACGCGCACGCACATGTACATGCACATGCTCACAGACCCCATGTTGTGGCAAGGTTTTTGAATGGTAAAGTCATCTTCGTTACGGTCTATTGCTCCCTTGTTGTTGTGCCAAGGATTCACTATACAACTTTTGCTGAGAGATCATTCTCCGAATATGGCCCCAAAATGTGGAATAAGCTTTCTGTACAAATTCAAAATGCCAGCTCACTCACCTCATTCAAGAGGGAAGACTGTCCTTAAAGCTAATCTGTTCCAGCAGACTAACCATTCAATGTGCCTCAGCACCTTGGACCAAACTTTTGATTTTGGCGCTTTATAAAAGACTTTTGATTGATTGAATGATTAATTGATTGTTAGCCCTCCTACTGTATGACCATTCAATATATTTTTGAAGGACAGATGCATTATGACAGCCAGCATTATGACAACATGTTGTAAATGCATCTTCACATGCATACACAGTTTATAGTTCATAAAAACAAACTGCTTGCAGAAATTTCTTAGCGCTCAAGAAAGACTCTGCTAGGGTAAAAACGTCAGTCCATTAGCTATTTCTTGCACTCAGAAAAATGCCAAAAATTGTTTTTCTTTTTTTGTCCAGGTTGTCCAGAATCATTACGCTGGAGAAGGCGATCAAAAACAGACGGACGAGTTCCTGAAACCCATCATCGTTGATCCCGAGGGCAGACTCCAAGATGGAGACACGTTGATCTTCTTTGACTTCCGAGCCGATAGGATGAGGGAGATCACTGAGACCATCGGCCTCAAACCGCCGTTCGAGACCGCCAAGATACCCAAAGACTTGGTAGGAATAATGACAATATTAGTTTTATGAAATTTTAAATTTGCATCGGGGATAAAGAGTTCTAATTTTGGTTTTTACCCATACACCAATGTGTGTTTGCACTGTATAGTCATTACTTATCCGAGTCCTGAGAAAAAAATATCACAGGCATGTTACCACCACCCTTGCAATCCTAAAGCAGCGTCTTACCAACTAGACTACCAACGTTGCCCGGTAGCTAGAGGCAGTTTGAATCCTTTGTTTTGGCAGCGGGTACGCCAGACCTTAAGTCCACCAGACCTCGAGTCCACCAGACCTCGAGTCCACCAGACCTCGAGTCCACCAGACCTCGAGTCCACCAGACCTCGAGTCCACCAGACCTCGAGTCCAGCAGACCTCGAGTCCACCAGACCTCGAGTCCGACAGACCTCGAGTCCACCAGACCTCGAGTCCACCAGACCTCGAGTCCACCAGACCTCGAGTCCACCAGACCATGAGTCCACCAGACCATGAGTCCACCAGACCATGAGTCCACCAGACCATGAGTCCACCAGACCTTGAGTCCACCAGACCTTGAGTCCACCAGACCTTGAGTCCACCAGACCTTGAGTCCACCAGAACCTGAGTCTTGTCTGCTAGACTGCTTGGACAGAATGCGTTAATAAGTTTCAAATATAAATCTTGTTCCGTTTATTTTTCTCAGTTACTTTGGTTTGTACAGTGCCATGATTGAATTGATTCTAAATAACAGGAACATCAACGGTATTGCACTAGATGCAATAAATTATAACCTTTTTTCTTATTTGGTTTTACAAACCCAGACACCATTTGTAATTCACTGTATACTCAGTACTTGCCTATATCCTGCGAGAAAAAAACATCTGCAGACATATTACTCAGGTGGGATTCGAACCCACGACCTCTGTCATTCTAAAGTTTTGCCCAATTTCATAACGCTGTTAAAGCCATTAACACTTTTGGTACAGAAAAAAAAGGTTCACAGATTTACAAATAATTTATAGGGTTTTACAGAAGGTAATGGTGAAAGACTTCTCTTGAATTATTGTTCCATGAAATGCTTTAATTTTTGAGAAAACATTATAACAGTATAAATTTTCGATAGCGAGAATTACGGATTTATTTTGTCACATGTCATGACACGGCGAAACGCGCAGAAACAAGAGTGGGTTTTCCCGTTATTTTCTCCCGACTCCGATGACCGATTGAGCCTATATTTTCACAGGTTGTGATACACGAAGTGTGGGACTTGGACAATACTGTTTACCGAAAGTGTATAATGGCTTTAAGCAGAAAATACTGCTTGACAAATTCCTTTGCCAAGCAAAAAAAGAGTGGGCACCAGCCACAACATTGCAAACTTTGTGTAATTTTTGGCGGGCAACCTGTTTCTGCTAAGCAATACTATTCTGTGCTTAGCAAGTTTTTGTATGAAGTTGGGCCCAGATGTCTTACCACAAGACCACTTTATTCTTCTTTGTTCTCCCCCCAGGGTGTGTTCTGCATGACAGAGTACAAAGGGGATTTCCCGTTCCCAGTCATCTTCCCACCTCAGGTACCCACCAACGTTCTGGCTGAGTGGCTGGCACATTGTAAATTACCTCAATTCCACTGTGCAGGTCAGTAATTATTAGTAGTACCAGGGATGGGATTTCTCCGGTTTGAAGCGGAAATCCAGATTTGTCATTTTGCTTTTTAAGGGCGGAAGGTATAGAAAATTGGCGGCACTACTACTTAAGCTTATAGGATCATAATGAACTGCACTACCACGGAGTCAGTTCTGAATTGGTCTCAATGTCTCGACTAGCTTGCTCTGGTCATCATCAGGAGACAGTGTTAGTTTTATTATGTACAAATGCAGTGTTTTTAAGTGCATAGAAAATGTAGGCACCAATGAGTAGATGGGAGCTGTCATAGATGGCTGGGACATGAAGGATGTAAGGCTGCTAAAAGTTATCCTGTATAGAAGCTGGCCACTGGTTTTAGTTTCTATTTGTGCCACTTGTAGGGCTTGTTTGACCTCAAGCACCACCCATTCACCGTTCATTGCTTCTCTCTATCCAGGTGTATAAAATGTGAACCTTTTGTAGTGTTTGTAAAGATAAAGAAGAAGAGCAAGAACTTTATTAAAACACAACTCAAGAAATCATGGTGCAAGGCTCAGGTGTATATCAAGCATGGAGAGTAGCTAGCACATCGCCGAAAGGAAACACATGCATACATGTGTTTCGCAAACACAAGAAATGTGAGGGCTGAGACGATGTTGTTTCTGAAATTACTTTTACATTGCTTTACTATCAAACATTAGAAAGTGCGATTCTTTCCTAATTTAACAGAAACTGAGAAGTACGCCCACGTGACGTTCTTCTTCAACGGAGGCCGAGAGTTGCAATTCGAAGGGGAGGACAGGTTCTTGGTACCCTCACCAAAAGTTGCGACCTATGACCTGAAACCTGAGATGAGCTGCCAGGGGGTTGCTGACAAGGTATGAATCGAACGAGCCCCTTTGAAACTCAGTGAAAGATATGATATAATAAGTTTGACCTTGTACATGTACATTCCTTAAGTATTCTGGCAGGCACTGTACTACACTGGTCCTATGGCAAAGTTGACATTTTGTGTCATAATTTCCACATAAAACCAAGAGTTATGAAAGTAAAAAGCTGGACAAGTTTTGAGATGTGCCCCTTTCATCATATCAAAAGTTGATAAGGATTAGGCCATGCAATCTCCATAAAATATAAGATTTTAGGATTTCTTCCATTGGGCTGTGTACAAATCCTGCCTGCAGGAAGTCCAGGCTCTGTGGCTCTTTTGTAAACATGTGACGTCAAAGGTCACATCGTCTATATAAGAGCCACTTTTACTGTTATCATTATATGAAATAAAACTTGATGACTGACATTTGTTTCAGATGGTAGAAATGATCCAGACTAAGAAGTACCCGTTCCTGATGTGCAACTTTGCACCGCCAGACATGGTCGGACATACAGGTGTCTATGACAAAGCAGTTTTAGCATGTACAGCAACTGGTAAGGACTTTAAAATGAAAACAATAATAGTAGAATGTTGTAAAGCACACGTACAACCATAATTGTGACCCGCTACGTGAAAACGAGTCAGATGTTGACAATTTCAAGGATTGAGTTATATACATGGCTGTAAAGAACACACCAACAGCAGTAATTTGGTATCTGTCTAAGTTTTGGGGTGTATCGCGTTGCTGAGTTACTTCTGTTTGAAATTAGCCAATATATCATTTTTTCTGAAAAACGAATTGCAAGTAAAGTAATGTTTTAAACTACCTGTTCGCGCAAAAAGGATACAAATTAGACATAAGTATGATCACAAAATTGTTGTGTTCATAGCTTTTTTGCCTAAAAGTAAGTGTTCTAAAGGTTAGCATGCAAATATAGATCTTAAAAAGTAAAAAACTTTTTTTTTTCTTTTTTCTTCTTTTTTCTTTTCCACATTAAACTGTCCATAACTTAATAATGCATTGGGCGACATCTGACTCAATTTCACAGAGTGGGTCACAATTATTATCCTTGTCTGGGTTTGAATTTGGCGAGGGGGGGAGATATCCACAAGCCTGCAGAGCCTGTAGCTCAATATTTTTACTGGACCAATATTTGCAGGACAAGATCCAAATTAATTGAACAAGCCCAAAGTGAAGATCTATCTAACTTGTCATGCTACTTCGATACTCAACAGAACTTAAAGACATCAAATTCATCATCAAAAATTTTCACAAAGATTCAACAGAATAGGGGATTAGTGTTGTTAGTCATTTGAATAACAAGACCAACAGGGTTAAATTTTATAAAAACTGACTGAAAATTTCACTGAGAAGTATTTGTTGTATGAAATTCTCATTGTTTCGAAATTTTAGTGATATATTTCTTACTTTGTTTGATTTATTCCGATCAGACAAAGCCATTGGTGATCTGAAGAAGGCGTGTGAGGACAACGGATATGTTTTGCTGGTCACTGCGGACCATGGAAATGCCGAGATTATGATTGACAGCGAGGGAAATCCAGTCACTAAGCATACTACTAAGAGAGGTAATTTTGCGCAGTTCTAGAGTGCGTTTTGGCGACCCCAACCAGAAATATGTTTGAATGTTCGCTTGTTTGGTTGAACTGTGGTGACAGGGATGAGCCCTGAACAGCCGGCTTTTGGTTGGAACAGCCGGTTGTTCCGACCAAACAGTTACCATCTTGTTGGCTTGGTTAGGCTTGGTTTAAAAATGGCAGACTCTAAAATTGTTTCTCGTTTTTGCGTAGCTCTCGGAAATTGTTTTGGTCAGTGAACTTGTTTCCAATCATGGTCGCCAAAACACACCCTTTATGTAGCATTTTATTCATGCCCGATGGGTGTCTCATTCATTGTTCCTGCAGCATGTTTGCTGAGCTTTGTTGGAATTGTGAGAACCATTTTATGTACTTATGGAACTTCATTGGCTACTGATTAGAGAACGAAATACTTTTAAGAATTCTCTTCTTGTTTTTTAAATGCTTGAACAAAACCACTCCTTGATATTATTTCCACTTTACTGTCATACTACACTCCTCCATGATTTCTTTAGTCCAAACTCGACATCACTTTGGTAATTGTCAAAGACCAGTCCTCTCACTTGGTGTATCTTAACATACGCACAAAATAACAAACCTGTGGAAATTTGAACTTAATTGGTCGTCGAAGTTGCGAAACAATAATGGAAGAAAAAACACCCTTGTATACACGAAGTTGTGTGCTTTTACATGCTTGATTTCGGGATCTTGAAATGAAATTCAAATATTTTAGTGGATTATTACTTCTTTCTCGAAAACTATGTTACTTCAGAGGGAGCCATTTCTCACAATGTTTAAAACTTTCAACAGCTCTCCATTGCTTGTTACAAAGTAAGTTATTATGCTAGCAATTATTTTGAGTAATTACCAATAGTGTCCAGTGCCTTTAATAATGTTCCCTGAGCAAACAAACAATGTTCTACATGTTCTAGGTCAAAACGCTTTCAGTGTAGCCGCGTCATTGATTTGGAATAATCTTCACTTTGCTCAAGGACACAAGTGTTATGACCGGGTTTCGAACCCAAACTCTGATGACTTTAAATTAACCACTGCAGCCATGACACCTCATGGTAGAACTCTTAAAGCCATTATACACTTTCGGTACAGAAAAAGAAAAAAAAGTTCACAGATTTACAAATAATTTACAGGGTTTACAGAAGGTAATGGTGAAAGACTTCTCTTGAAACATTATTCCATGAAATGCTTTACTTTGTGAGAAAACATTAAAACAATATCAATTCTCGATAGCGAAAATTACGGATTTATAGTAAACACATGTCATAACACGGCGAAACGCGCGGAAACAAGGGTGGGTTTTCCCCGTTATTTTCTCCCGACTCCGTTGACTGATTGAGCCTAAATTTTCACAGGTTTGTTATTTTATATTTAAGTTGTGATACACGAAGTGTGGGACTTGGACAATACTGTTTACCGAAAGTGTATAATGGCTTTAACACAACGTTATAAATGCAACGACTTGTCTTTTGCAACTACTCTTATCACTCACGTTTTTGCCCCCGTATTCTCTCACTGTCCAGTTCCCTTCTGCTTGCACGGCGGGAATCGCAAGTTCAAGAAGAACATCTCCCACAATGCAGCACTGCCGGATGTGGCACCAACAGTACTTGACCTCATGGGTCATCCAATCCCGAAGGAAATGACGGGAAAATCTCTAGTGGAATAACGGACGGAGATATCACATCTACAGGTGAAGCTGCCAAGCTACAGTAACAACAATGTTGCATGGCTGTAAAGAATAAGGAGCATGGATGATTTGTTGTGGGCAAAATAGTCACTATCCTGGGCCCAATTTCATGGCGCTGCTTAACGGTAAGCAAATTTTTTGTGCTTGCTGTCACAGAAAAAATTGCGTTAGGTGCAAGCGTATATCACAGGTTAGCAGAAAAATTGGGTGGCCATAATTGTGCGTTCACCATGGATTTGCATTGTGACGTCATTTATTTTTCATGCAGTATTTAGCAAGACTTTTCGAAGCACAAAATCGGCCGCTAAGCAGCTCTATGATATTGGGGCCTGTAGGTAAGGGGCCCTTCAGAATAGTCAATGTTTTTTTTTATTTGTCCCACACACCCATCATTCATATTGAATGGCTTCAAACTGTAACCTATACACAAAGAACAAATTTATGCCTCAAATGAACCAGACATTTTAGATCAAAGGTATCAAGTATCAGTAGTTTTCAATGGCTTTTCCTGTCTGAAACAAACAACTTTCAGGCTAACAAACAACTTTGTAGTTAAGTTATTATTTAAATTGATGATCTTGGCCAGCTGGAAATTTCTTCTTTTTTTGTTTGTTAATATATTTACACATGTTTTAAACAAATCTGAATATCAATTTTCAAATCTAAAATTTTAAACATTGACTATTCTGAATGGACCCTAGGTGATCACGAGCTGGAAGTGCAGATGGTATGTACACACATGTGTATTGAAGGGTTTGGGTACTTTTTGCAACACAAAACAGGTGTCCACAGATTTACATCAAACTTACACAGTTTTGAAGATAATGATGGTAGAAAGCTTCCCTGAAAATATTACTAGCTGAGGTGCTATAGTTTTTGAGTAATTAGTAAAACAATGTCACAAAAATAGTTGTTGACATTGTGTTTTGTGGTTTTCTTACAAAAAGTACCCAAAACCTTTTACATTACGCTGCACTTCCATAGTCATAAGGGATTTTTGTCCTGGGATTTTGTTTGAGAGAAAAAAAAACCCTTAGAATTTCCTTATCAGTATGACAGAGAGTCCAATACCAGTCTCCGTGCTGCTGTCACTTTCTTAAAAAGTCTTCAATCAATGAGTGAAAAGATGCAGTGAGAGTTGTAGTGTATTTCGAAGATAGTGTTGAGGCAGTAGTAAATATTTTAAATAATACTTTTTAGAAAATTTTCCAGAAAAATATGCGCTTTCCTTAGGCTGCCCTGGGGCGATTTCAAAAAGAACTCGGGACTAGTCCTAACTTAGGACTAGTCCTAGTCCTAACTTAGGACTAGTCCTAGCTTAGGACTAGTCCTAGCTTAGGACTAGTCCTAGGAGATATTTAAAACTTACGGCTAGTCCTACAGTAAGTTAGGACGAGTAACTTGTCCTAACTCGAGATAAGATTAGTCTTAACTCTTTGTGAAATCCATCCCTTTAACTTGTATTTATACATGAGTTTCAACCAAGTATTGAATTACTTTGGGATGCCCATTTGCTTGTGTGCGATTTTTTTTGTATCGAGTGTGATACAAATGATCAAATAAATAAATAAAATATAATTAATATGTATTTATTATTAAAAAGGTACTTTGTCAAGCCATAAAGACATCTCTAAGCCTCACACTTTTTCTCCTAGTTTATGTGCCAACTCTTAAAGAAAACTGAAGACTGACTGTGCAAATTGTGGGACCTTGAAAATATTGTATAAATATATTATTCATTTGGGTTTTACCCCAAAACACCGTTGTGTGTTACCAGTTGGGTTGACACTGCTCTAGAATTGCAAGGGTCGTTGGTTCGATTTTTTTATTTTTTTCACATCGGTGTATATGGGTAAAAACCAAAATGAATATTCTTCATCCCTGATGCAAATTTAAAAACTGTACTCTTCCCAAAACGTCTGATGTACATGTATCGTAGCCAAAAAGATGTACATGTAGTACACGATTTGTATAATCTATTTTATCTACCTATCTGTTAAAGGAATACGTTGCCTTGGATCAGTCGAGTTGGTCTTTGAAAAGCGTTTGTAACCGTTGGTTATAAGTTTTCTTTTTACCTCGTCGACTAACACGGTCGGCCATTTATGGGAGTCAAATTTTTGACTCCCATAAATGGCCGACCGTGTTAGTTCGCACAGTAAAAGGAAAACCACGCAATTTCGAGGCAAATGTGTGTGGATCATTGTATTCTACTTTTAAAACATCTTTCCAACCATATGCATTTTATAAAAAACGGTTACCAACGCTTTTTATAGACTAACGTGTTCCTTTAAGAATAACAAACTATTAAAACAATTTGTTATTCTTAACATAACAAATTAGGAATTTCATATTACCTCCACTGACTAACTGTGAAATAAATTGAACTAAATAATTGGTTGCAATACTTAAAGTTTATTGGAGAAAAAAAAGAGAAATAGTTGAAGTGAAATATTTTATGCTTGTCTATGAGTTTTTAGTATGAATTGTACAAGTTCCTAGAAGCTTGTTCTCTTGTACCTCCCATAGTAAAATAAATTATGAAATGATTGTAAGTTGTGTCTTGTTAAGTCTGTGGTTTTGTGTTTGCCATCTGGTGGTGCTTTGTAGGTTTGTTTTAGCCTGCATTCTAAGAAAATGTGTAGTCAGATATCAGCTTTAAGTGTAAAACTAGCTACATGTAGGCCGTTCAAAGTGCACACTTGCAACTTTTTTACATCAAAACAATAATAGATCTGATTTTCCAAAATAAAAACAGGTTATTTTCATAAAACATCGAACTGTGCAAGCTAATGAAAAAATTAATAGGATGATGAGGAAATGTTTGATTTTAGATAATGGAGGAAAATCCTCCCTGGGGAAAACCCCAATCCACTTGCAAGGCTCTCGTCCGAGGTTCGAAGCAGGGTCCACAGAGGTGAAAAGCAGGGAAGGAACGCACTTAACCAACCTGCTAAAAGACTACCCCATGTATTTTAGAGTGTTTTTTTATGGGGGGGGGGGGGTATTTGTCTTGATGATCTTTCCAATAAGGGAACTTGGCCACAGCTCCCACAAGGGGGGATATGAACCCCACCTGGCATTAGCCAATCTCTCTCAAACAAACATTCATTTAATGTCTTTTATTATGAATCACACAAAAACAAATAAATTGTAATTCAGTAACTACATGTAGAAGACAATTTACTTATTATAGGCATGTGTGAAAATCAGCAGTCATCTTGGCCGGATTTAAACCCAAAACTTGTGACTGAGAGTCCTGCAGTCTATCTACTTGACCAAGGGGACACTGTGCATGTGTACATATGTCAGCTCAGTGTTAAAGGGTCGTTAATTGCAATTTGATACTCGTAATAATCAAAAGGTTGTTAAGTTAAAAATGCTTGATGGAAAAATAAATATCAAAATACACACGTAAATGTTTTTTTTCTTGAAAAATTAATCTATCTTTTTGCCAACAATTACCTTGGAGACCACTCTTGATCATTAAACTCCATTTACCAGGAGCTCCAAAATATGCAATTTGCGCAATTTTATGAAATACATACATGTACAAACTGCCAACAACCTTAAAGTATTGAGCAGACCTATTTACACTTTTGGGTTCTTCTGAAGTGCCTTTTCCAGGGGTTACAAAGTTTTCTTAAACACAAGGACCGATTTGCAAGAAAAACCAGGGCGATCGCCTCATGATACTGGGTTCTTTAAAGTGGGGGGCTCCAAGGTCAAATTCAGTTTTTTTTATTATCCCAATTGACCCCTTGCACGCGCGTCACACGCGGCAACTGATCCACGCTCACCATGTTGGTGGGCAATTAAGTTAGGTTTACGTGTATTAAAGGCAGTGGACACTATTGGTTATTGTCAAGGACTAGTCTTCACAGTTGGTGTATCTCAACATGTGCATAAAATAATAAACCTGTGAAAATTTGAGTTCAATCGGTCATCGAAGTTGTGAGATATTAATGAAAGACAAAAACACCCTTGTCACACAAAGTTGTGTGCGTTTAGATGGTTGATTTCGAGACCTCAAGTTCTAAATCTGAGGTCTCGAAATCAAATTAGTGGAAAGTTACTTCTTTCTCGAAAACTACGGCACTTCAGAGGGAGCCGTTTCTCACAAAGTTTTATACCATCAACCTCTCCCCATTACTAGTCACCAAGAAAGGTTTTATGCTAATAATTATTTTGAGCAATTACCAATAGTGTCCACTGCCTTTAATGCCGCGTCGCCTAAAACGTGCACTTTCACTGCATAACGCACATCATAGATATATATGAAAACGTGCAGTGAAATTGCCCACCAGTATGGCGCATTCAAGATTTTTTTGATGATGACGTCAGGTGAAATGGGTCAATAGGCAGATTCCTTATAAAAAATAAAAAAAAAATTCAAACCTTTCGTAAAACCATGGTAAAACAGTGTAAAATGTCACTGTGTTTGATGCCCTGTAAGTGCAATGTCAAAATCCAAAAACGTGCAATAATGTCACATTTCAAATATATGGTCTGTTAATTTTTGTACAGCAAATGTTCAGTTCATTCCTGAATTCTACTGCTAATGTAGCACAGTTGGGGAGCATAAATTTTAATCAAAACAATGAACCAAGATTTCACTTCTAGCCAAAATAAACAACTATCAAAAATAAACTACAAAAATACCTAATTACAGGTGGAGGAAAGACCCATATGAACAAAACAATGGTGGCCGATACTAAATGGTTGATTAATGTAAAGAGGCAAACCTATTTGTAGAGTCCTTATGTGGCTGGTGCAGACTAAAATGTAGGCAAAATAACTGGGTATGAAATAACAACTTGAGAAGCAAAATCTCTCAAAATAGTTCAGAGTAACTTACTCTGTTTTGGCACCAGCATGCAAGAATGACTCCCATCCAACTAATGTGTTGAGCCTAGCTTCAGCCCTGCACACACATGTTGTTACCTGGCCACACCCCAAAAGCCAACTCACCCAAATAGCCAAGCTTTCTCTGGACTGTAAAACTAAGGAACTCAAGAAATGTTGCTGAATAAAGAGACTTTGTTCACAACTGGGCCAAGCACCAAGTGAATGATGTAACTTAACAAAGGGGATTACACCCAGTCAGTGGGACTGTTACCAGAAGAATGTAGCTTGCATGAGATGGTTCAATGTGCATTGGCATTAAGTTTGATTATCAATCAAAGAAATAAATTTGTTCTCATGACATCTCCACATGTCACTGACCTGGACCCAATTTCAAAGAGTTGCTTAAAGGATTTGGGTACTTTTTGTAACACAAAACACAATGTCCACAGATTTACATAAAACTTACACCATTTGAAGATAATGGCAGTAGAAAGCGCACCTTAAAATGTTAGTTGCTGAGGTGCTGTAGTTTTTTAGAAATGAGTAAAACAATGTCATGAAAATACGTTTTTATACATTAAAATTATTTTCATGACATTGTTTTACTCCTTTCTCAAGCACTAAAGGAGCTAAGCAAGTAATATTTTCAGGGAAGCTTTCTACTACCAGTATCTTCAAAGTTTAGTGTAAATCTGTGGACATTGTGTTTTTTGTCATACAAAAAGTGCACAACAATTAGCTAAGCACAAAACAAGTGTTGGTTAGCAGAAATAAATCACCAGCAAAATACAATTTTGTATACTCTGTGACTGGTTTCCTGCTAAATGATGCCTAGCAGAAATGTGTTAGGCAATATAAATTGCTTAAAAGATTAGTGCTAAGCAAAAATAAACAGAATACTAGTTAAAAATGGAACATGTGAAATGCTATTTTGGCTATCATTGGTAACCTTATTCTGGTAGGCATAATTTTGTTGTGTTTAGATAGTACTTTTTGCACTTAAGCAGCACTAGACCCTGGGCCCAATTTCATAGAGATGCAAACATTGCTTAGAAATGTTCTGCTAAGCAAAAGTAAGCAGGATACCAGTTACAGTGGTAAATATGGAATGCTATTTTGGCTGGTAACCTTATTCTGGCAGCATATTTTTATTGTGCTTATTTACTTTTTGTGTTTAAGGCAGCTCTATGAAATTGGGCCATGGATTAAAGTCCACGTCACAGGGCAGGAGGCTAAACTCATGCCCAATTTAATGTAGCTGCCTTAGCACAAAAAGTAACTAAGCATAACAAAATAATGCTTACCAGAAATAGGTTACCAGCTAAACTACCATATGTACAATTTGTGACTGATATCTTTCATTTCCGTTTAGCTGACAACTGTTAAGCAATATTTTCTGTGTAAGCAGCTGTATAAAATTGGGCCATGGTTAAAGGGGGATTTCATAACAATATTCATTCAAACCAAGGGTGTCCAGACTAAAGTTCAGTCATTAAAAAAGAGTTTTCATTTTGTTTCATATTTTATTGTTTTTGTCATCAGTCTGCTCAAAACACATGAATCTTGTAAACAAAAAACCACTACACAAAATGGGAGATTGTCTTAAAGACATAGTTAACCTCAAATCACTGTACTGCAAGCGTTAACTGCTTTACACCCGTTAACACCTGTTACATAAACAGGCAATTTCAAAACCTATGCAGTTGGGTGGTTTTGGCTGATGGTCAACTCTCTGTCAAATGTTACGGAGTAGTGGGAGGGTTAACATTGAGACAAATTTGGCATTAGAGTTCAGGGGTTTGTAAACACCTCTTGCACATTGTTTGTAAAATGCATACATAAGTAAGTAAGGTTTGCGGTGACACCACGTCAAAAAGAGAAACAGTGGCTCTGAGAAAACCCGATTTATACTGCTCGACTCTGAGAAGAGCCGATTAATACTGCTCAATGTTTTGGTCAGTGTGCTGTGACTGTCTTCTGGAGAATGTGGGAAATACTTAGTAAGTATGTTTTCGGTGAAACATGTCCAAAAATCTCTTCCATAAAGGGTCTATGTACTTTTTGTAGGACAAACAACACAATGTGCACAGATTTACACTAAACTTACACAGTTTGAAGTCGATGATAGTAGAAAGCTTCCCTGAAAATATTACGTGCTGAGGTGCTGTAGTTTGTGAGAAATGAGAAAAACAATGTCATGAAAATAATTTTCGTCTCAGTGATCATGAGACAACAAAATTTTTAGTATGTAAAAACGTATTTTCATGACATTGTTTTATTCATTTCTCAAAAACTACAGCACCTCAACAACTAATATTTTAAGGTACGCTTTCTACTAACATTATCTTCAAAAGGTTTAAGTTTAATGTAAACCTGTGGACATTGTGTTTTGTGTTATAAAAAGTACCCAAATCCTTTGAGAGTAGTGGTGGCTCTGAAAAGAGTCGATCAGTGTGCTCTGACCATCTTCATACAGCATAATCATCATACAGCAAAGCAGAATTCAAATTGTGAACATTTCCATGATGAAATGGATCATCCCAAAATCAAGAGCCATTTTTTTTTAAAGACAACCATCAACAATCAATTCGAACATAAATGTTGGCAACTTAAAATGTACAAACTTTTAAAGCCTCTTGTATCAATGAAAGTTGGGTGACACACAAGCACCCTATGAAAATATTGCTTGACAATTGTCTGCTTAGCAGAAATTAGCAGGATAAAAGTCACAATTTGTACATGTGTCATGGTAGTTTGGTTGGTGACCTTACTCTGGTAAGCATAATTGTTTTGTGCCAAGCTACTTTTTGTGTTTTTGCAGCTCTTTTGAAATTGGGCACATGGCGCTATATTTAATAAAACAAAGACATTTTCCATAAGAATCTTTTCTTAAAAACAAAAAACTAACTTGTTTAAAATATTATCTGATAAAACATATCAAAGAGACATTATCACTTTTTTGAGGTGGGGGATGTCCATCGGTACTTTATAGGTAGCACAAGATTTCATATTTATTTGCAACTCTCACTCCCATGCATAAGCCTTTTTGAGATATGGCGGACACAATACTACAACACTATAAGGTTTGAGAAATAGAACGTGTGTAATTCATTGAAGTGTGCATTTTAGGTGACGCGTCGTTTACACGTTGACCACCAACATGGTGAGCGTGGCATCAGTTGCCACTTGTGACGCACGTGCAAGGAGTCAGTCAGCCATACCCCAAAAAGGCTTATTGAGAGACTTGAACTCAAGTCCAAGTTTGAGGAGTTGATTAAGCAGTTTATATTGTTTAACTGTTTTCTGCTTAGCATAAACTTATTAGAATAAGTAATAATGGCTGGTGACCTTATTCTGGTAAGCATTTTTCCATTGCAGCTCTACTTTTTGTGCTTAAAAAGCAGCTCTATGAAAATGGGCCCTTGTCATTGGAACACATGTACCTACCAACATTTATTCCTACTTCCATTTCAGTCTTCATTACATGAAATATAATCAACAGTTTGAAAGATGATCTCCCAGTTCTATAATATAAACAGTTAGAAATCCGAGGCAACCCCTAAGCTTCCACAACATGCCATTTTTTCAAACTTAATTCCATCAAAGCATGATAGTGAACAGCAAATCTCTGCAAAAATACTCAAAACCAAAAACCAAAGACCAAAAGGGATTCAGAAGTAAATCAAGAGGAAAAACAAAAAACAAAATGGCTCATGTTTATGAGCGAAGTAAAAATTAACACCTTAAAGGCAGTGGACACTATTGGTAATTACTCAAAATAATTATTAGCATGAAACGTTTCTTGGTGACGAGAAATGGGGAGAAGTGGATGGTAAAAAAACAATGTGAGAAACGGCTCCCTCTGAAGTGCCATAGTTTTCGAGAAAGAAGTACTTTTCCATGCATTTGATTTTGAGACCTCAAGATTTTGAACTTGAGATCTCGAAATTAACTATCTAAACGCACACAACTTCATGTCACAAGGGTGTTTTTTTTTTTCATTACTATCTCGCAAGTTCGATGACCGATTGAGCTCAAATTTTCACAGGTTGGTTATTTTATGCATATGTTGAGATACACCAACTGTGAAGGCTAGTCTTTGGCAATTACCAATAGTGTCCAGTGTCTTTAAAGGCAGACACATAAAGAGAGCATCTCTTAATAGCCCCTCCTTTCAAAATAGTACAATTACTCTACCAAAGTTATATTTAAAGAGAGTACACATATAAAGTCGGGTTCATACTTTCTGCAAGTGCGAAATGAATTTTGACGCCACAAATTCACAATGAGTTATTCACAACAGTTGACTTGTGCTCAACTCCTGAAGTACATTTGCTGCAAAAAGCCCTGTAACGTTAAATTTCGCTTCGTATTTGCATTTGCAAAGTACGAACGGGGCCTAAGCATACCAGTGGCAGCAGCTTGTCAACATTACAAAATTTTAAGTTTGGTTTTACCCATAAAAACCGATGTGTGTTAGCACTGTATATCTCAGTACTTTCCAGAGCTCTGTGAATTTTTTGTTTACAGGCATATTATTCGGAAGGGATTCGAACCCAGGACCCATGTAATTCTAGAGCAGTGTCTTACCAAGTAGACCACTGGGATTGTTCGGTAGCTAGAGGCAGTTCCATCTATTAAAATTACAAAAGCTGCACTTGATACAAAAGCAGAAATAGATTTCAGTCACAAAAAAAATATGACAAAGGCAGTTTACTACCCACTGAAAAAAAAAAATACATCGCATCCTGACCACATAATTTGTTAATATTTACAAAATGTTTTTCTTTGCACTTAAGTATGATCCTAAAAAAACACAATTAATTATATTATAGAAAAACTCTGCTGGAAATTTGATAAATTAAAATCATAATTTATTTTACAAGTACCGTTTCACAGATTCACATTTTATCATGCGTAGCATCAATCAAGAAAAACTATTTTATTTTGTTGATTTTAATACAAAAAGAAAAGACTCTTTGCTCACAAAAGTCGGCAGTCTCATTTTAAGATAAACGCTTTTCTTTTCTTAAACTTTCATGATCAAGCAAGGATTTTTTGTTTGTGTTTTTTTTTTGTCCTGTCATGGATCAAACACTTAATGATTAAACAGCAAAGGTACTAAACTTGATACTTAACACTGGTATACATGTATATTCTGATATAAAGTATATTTGATCATGGAGGAAGGAAGAGAAGGAGCTTGAATGACCCGCAAAACCGCAGAGTAACAAAAGAATACCCTGACAATTCCCCTGTTTGACCAGTGGAAAAAGATCGGAGACCTCCAGCTGGACGGCCGATTAACGAGCAGGATAAGATCTCTTTGTACAGAAGGTGTGGTACCGCCAGACTGCGCCGTTGCCTTCGTGTAAAGTTGAATCATTGGAGACAAGAATTGTGAATATACACGTTTTCATTTGCCGTTTGTGGTGTTTCATGGAAACATCATGGCATATTTTTACATTTTTTGTGACTTTCCGGTCACTAGCGGCGATTCAAAATTTTTGTATTAGCACACAAGAGTGGTTGTATTCAATTGTGTTTTTCGAATTGGTGGGCACAAGTGTACACAATTTTTATCAGGTCTCAAAAAAGTTGTTTTTTCTGTATTATATCCATACGACATATGACACCATAGTTGAGTGATGAACCTAGTGCGCACGCGCAAACTCACATACGCCAGGTTGCCCATTGTCTGTATAAGGTATGTGGGTGATTACGAGGTGTCGTTAAACGACCGCGGTACCGCAGGTTCGACTTTTGAAGTCCCTTTGTTCGAGCTCCTTCTCTACATTCCTCCATGATTTGATGTGATATACACTATATACTAAGGACCCCGAGTCCTGCAGGTATACAATGTACAATGTATATCCACTGCAAAACGGGCAGCGCACTCGCCTGCGCCTTCTGCTGTCCTCCATTTGGGTCTCAAAAACGTGCACAAAAGGATGGTACACGGGTTAACGCACCTAAGAACATTGCGCATCTACCATTTCTGCCTTTTTGAGGGAGTCCAATCCTTTTGTGCACGTTTTGACAACCGAAATGGCGGACAGGAGACATGCCTGCTGCGCGTTGCGCAAAGGGTCTCTACTACTCAGGTGGGGTTTGAACCCCTGACCCCTGCACTTTTTAGCAGATGTCTTAACCAACGGGTCAGTCAATTTCAGTTTACAGAGGAAAACACAGAAAGAATAATATTTCTAATTATCAAAATTTGGCATGAAAAATTATTTCAAGTACGAACAATCTTCTTGGAAGTTTATTTTTTCAAATATCTTTCCAAATATCTACTCAGTCATTCAGTAGTTCTTGAGGACGGTCATGAGTATTGCTTGATTGCATAATGAAGCCTACCACGTCAGTACATCCCCTGTCCTATCAAACGCATGGCATCGCACCTCGCTTCTTTTTGCCAATATCACCATCACCAAGGCAAGGGAACAACAAGGAGGCAATTGCCAACCTGTGCCTCCATCATGAACCTTCCTTAAAATTTCACTTTGATGTTTGGACTTTATGACCAGTAATAATAAGGACACCAATAAAGTATCGTACAATTTAGTTCTTAGAGACAATTGTAAAATTTACTTTTAGGAGACAAGTTTTACTCTTTGGATTAAAATCATCTTTAAAAAAAAACCACTGACCTTTCTTTTGATGTAAAAAGAAATTGATCTGCATGGACAGCTGACAGTAAAAAATCTTGGTCCTTTAAAAAAAACTTTGTCTGAGAAATTTCTGTCTTTACAGTATTTTGTGTTAGAACGTTACTGTTAGTGATATGGGATTTGAGGCATTACATGGTGAGGTATCAATGTAAATTTGGTTTTTGGTAACACCATGTACATCTACTTGCTGGGTAGATTATGATCTATTGAGAACTTGTCTTGCTTTTATACTCTACCACAGAGTAGATTTATTAGAATTCTAGTAGCCTTGCTCAAGGCAGTCGCATTATTCGCTCCGAAAAGACGCCGCTGTAAACCCACCCGTATACCCTGTGCATGGTGCGTGCAATCACACCGCATGACCCACCCATATACACGTACACACTGTCACATCGTACGACTACTGTGCACACAAGTCATCTGCACTCGTACCACTAACCGCATGCGGAGGCCGCCAGGCTGACAGCCTTGTCGGGTCTGTAACTCCCGGGTTTAATGTGTTTCATGAAAAAAAATTCCACTAGTGGAAAAAAATGGGGGGGCTCTCGAATATGCTAGTATGCAGCCCATGAATATGTATATCTTTCGTCAGACCTATCAGACAACACAGGATGTGAGGCAAATGAATTATTCATTTTGACGTCCAATTACGCACTTCCCTTATCACGACCTTTGGACTCTATCATGCTCGCTGAACGTCCGTGGTGGTGGTGTGTGATGTAAACATGTATCGTCTTTCGCAGGCATTATGGTAATGAGCTGACCGTGGGAACTCTTCGCTTATTATAGTAATGAGGTCAGTGGCTTCAACACAGACCCTACAAGGCTGTCGGCCTCACGGCCGACGCATGCCGATAGTGTATGGGAGCATCGTGTCGTGCGATGTTCGCACAGTGAATACGGGTGGGTTTTTATACAGCGGCGGCCTTTTTTCGGAGTGAACAATTCGACTGCCTTGAGCAAGGGTAGAATTCTAGAGACTTCTCTACTACCGCAGAGTATATTTTCAAAATTCGGGAAACTTCTGTTCTAAAAAGAACTGTCCTGCTTTTTAACTACCTAGGCGGAAGGTAGAAAATTGGCCGGGACTACTACTTTGGTTTATTGCATCGATGGGACTTCTCATTATTGATTTCACAGCCGATATAGCACGCCCTAATTATTATTATTATGATTATTTTTGTTATTAATTTCACGGAGTGAGCTCTTTCAAATTAGTCTCAACGTTTCGACTAGCTTGTTCTAGCAAGCGTCAGGAGACTTTGCAGTAGTAGGAAAGTCTCCGGATTCCAAAAAATCTACACCGTGATAGTAGAATATAAAGGAAGACGATTTCTAAAAAAAACACGATCTACCTAACAAGTAGATACACACGTGGCATTACTGCAAACCAAATATATACTGTTAGTGACTTACAAGTTATTTTCGTATACATTTTCATGACCAATGGCTGTCCATACAGTTCCAATAATCACTAAAACTGGACCCAATTTCATAAAGTTACTTCACACAAAAAAAAACATGTTGGCAAGTTGCTGTTGACTGAGTTCATCGCTAAGCAAGAAACTTTGTGCCAAGCAAAAAAACAAAAACAAAACCCTTGATGAAATTGGGTCCCGATGTTGCAAAAGAAAGGTCCCTGTGTCTTAGACGATGCGATTGCTACACAGTGTATACCTGTCGATCTCAGACAGCGTCCTCTTCCGATCGGGCGCATTTTTCGCGGCGCTGCCCTTACTCAGCGACTGACTCGTTTCCATCGGGGAGAGCGGACCAACATCAGGACCACTGGCAAGGAGATTGACACTGCTATCCGACACCAGCAGAGTCTGCGAGTTGATCGGCGAGGGAACCTTAGGAGCCTTATGAGAGGGCTCAGCTGCCGCTGTTGACGATGATGTCGCAGGTGATTCCTGTTGAGGTGGTGGTGAAGATGGCGGAGGTTGCTGCTGCTGCTGCTGCTGCTGCTGCGGTTGTTGTCGTGGCGGTGGGGTTTGAGGTTTCTTTGGTTGTGGTAAGATGTCAGCCATGTTGGCTTCGTTGACGTACTGGCGGGCTTTACCCAGCAATAGAATACTGTTCAGGACTTTGAAGGCTGTTAAACTATACCAAAAGAAAACCAAAAAGAAAGCAGTTACTTCAATTGCCCTACATCAACAAGAGTAGCGACCTAAGAGTAGTGTCATGGACGAGCAGTTAAGAGCACCAAATTCAAACTCTGGTATTACTGATCAGCAGAGTGTGGGTTCGAATCCCCAGCCGTGACACTTGTGTCCTTAAGCAAGACACTTAACCATTGCTTTGTCCTTCGGTTGAGACAAAAAGCCATTGGTCCCATGTGTTGTGTAATACATGTAAAAGAACCCAGTGCACTTATCGAAATGAGAAGGGGTTCTCCCCGGTGTTCCTGGCTGTGGCTGCTGTATGCGCCGTAGCACCTTGTAAACCCGTATAAGGTGCTACATATTTGGGTCTCAGAATTCATCACTGCAATAACCTATCTTTCTAAATGTTTGTATATATTCAGCGCCTTGAGTACCTTGTTTGGTAGATACGTGCGCTATATAAGACTTTGATACTATTATTATTATTATTAAACTACGGTAAGCTGAAGTACAAAACTAATTTGACAAGAATGAACTCACTGTTGAAGATGTTGGTTGCTAGGTACTTACCAAAGATAGAGAAGGAAGATGAGGACCATTCCAGTAGTACCATGAATCTTGAAGGACTGGCCGACGATGCGATACACTAGGCAGGCTAGAGGCAATGGAATAAACCCCATTCTACGAGAAACCACATCGGAGTGGTCGGAGAAAGCCTGAAGCAAATAATAATAACAAGAGGGACATGTTAACGAGTCGTCTTCATCGTGTTCTTTCGCGTTCCTTTATAACCTTCCTCAGAGCGTCTTGTTTTCGTGATTGTTTGTTTGTTTGTTTAGATGATATTTCCATCAAAGCAACTCAGAGGATTAATACCTGTGAAGTGGCACCAAAGGGGATCACCTTGAGGGAATGTGACTTTTTAATATTAAACATCAAGAAATAAACCAGGAAATAATATACACACTGATTAGAAAAGCCAGTCTTGAATGGGGGCAGAACCAATACAATTTTTTCTGAAGTTTAGGTAAGCCTTGTGGTTTATAACCAGGAGATATACTCACAGTTTTATAGTTAAGAACTAGAGGGCGCAATGGCCCATATACGCGACCCGGCATGCGCGCAGGCGGCCATTTTCTAAGTTGACAAAACAGGCATCGCACAGCGTGTGTTTGTGCGGCCATTTTGTAAGTTGACAAAAAAACAGCATCGCGTCAGCGTTCTTTAAACACAAATGCCAACGTGTACTTCATATTCAACGCGTGTACAGAATGGCGCCCGTGTCTCTTTGCGGTCCCGTCGCGTTTGTGCAAGCAGCATCACCAGTGCGCCCTCTAGTTCTTATACATTTATAACTCTATGAGATATACTCACAGTTTTCATTCTGCTTGTCACCATGTCATAAGCCAAGCTTGCTCTGTATTCTGTGTACACCTTAGGAATATAAACATAAGAGATAAAGACAAAGTCAGACATGACACCAATTTGCAAAAGAATACACCACAGTTTAAAGACCAACTGAGCCACTCTCCAGAGTCCTATAAATCTAAAAATTATGCCGTAACACTGCAACTAAGCAAGTCCATAGTGTACGGGGACATCGTGTCGTGCGATGTTACGCACAGTGAATACGGGTGGGTTTTTATACAGCGGCGTTTTTTTTTCGGAGTGAATAATTCGACTGCCTTGAGCAAGGCTAGGGGGGGTGCAAGTTTATTTTTTGTAAACAGTCCTGATCTTAACAATAAAAAAGAGCAACAGTTGCAAAAGTTTACCTCTGCTGGGATGGAATTGAACTTTGTGATGAAAGCGTGCTTGACCCAGTCCACGAGGATCTCTGCTACGAGCACCGAAAAAAGGTCAGGAATCAACTCCCAAAAATGATCTATCGACAAGCAAAATAAAATCAACAAACAAAATCAAGAACTATTAAATCAAAGTCAAGTTTCATCACTGGGCCTATTGATTGATTAAAGGCAGTGGACACTATTGGTAATTGCTCAAAATAATTATTAGCATAAAATCCTATTACTTGGTGACGAGTAATGGGGAGAGGTTGATAGTATAAAACATTGTGAGAAGCGGCTCCCTCTGAAGTAACGTAGTTTTCAAGAAAAAAGTAATTTTCCACGAATCTGATTTCAAGACCTCAGAATTGGATTTTGAGGTCTCGAATTTAAGCGTCTGAAAGCACACAACTTCATGTGAACAGGGTATTTTTTCTTTCATTATTATCTCGCAACTTTGACGAACAATTGAGTTCAAATTTTAACAGGTTTGTTATTTTTGCATATGCTGAGATACACCAACTGAGAAGACTAGTCTTTGACAATTACCAATAGTGTGCAGTGTCTTTAAAAGTAGAGAAAGAGTTTTGTTGAACTGAAACAGGTTATCAGTGAAAATAACACAGGGTGTATTGAGCCCTTACACTGATGTCACACATATTTGGGTTTTTTTGTTTTTTTTTCAAGGTGCAGGCTACAATAAACTGATTTAATAATAATAATAATATCGAAGTCTTATATAGCGCACGTATCTACCAAACAAGGTACTCAAGGCGCTGAGTATATACAAACTTTCAGAAAGATAGGTACAATTGCAGTGATGAATTCTGAGACCCAATTATTTAGCACCTTGTAAGGGTTTACAAGGTGCTACGGCGCATTACGCAGCCACAACCAGGAACACCGGGGCTATTGATTCAAATCAACGGTCACTAGGGGCACATTGCCAGCTATGGGTGGGGCTGAAAAAGGGCTACCCCCTTAATAGTACAGTCCATAAGGATGTAGGCATGGGTATTATCCACTAGGGGAGCCTGGTTGGTAGAGCAGAGTGCACTACCTTCCCAACTTTTTATGAAGCAATTACGGTTTGGTGCCTTGCTCAAGGGCATAAGTGTCATGACTGGACTGAGTAATTCACGAAACGTTTGGGGAAAAAATAACAGGTTTTGGACTCACCAATATTCCAGTTGAACTCTGTCATGTTACGAAGCACCACACAAAACAGAAGCACCATGTAGTGATACCTCTCCCTTATGTCTAGGTAGGAGTTCAAGAAAAATGCAGGATGATAATTCAGTGTGGTACAGATAGAATCATACTTTGGTAAGTACCGCTACTCCAAAGTTCATGACAAATAATAATAATAATATTTAAAATTTATACTGCGCCCCTTACATACAAAATGATCAAAGGCGCAGAACACATGTTAAAAAGCACAGAGAGGAAGAAAAAGACAAAGAAAAAAAGACAGGTCACCAGGCCAGTGCCCAAATAAAAGTATGGGGATAAGTCTATCCCGCCAAAGGCCTATCCCTGCTGGCATCGGGGAACCAACTCGGTGAGAAGCACCGCAGCTGTTACTAAGATAAACCATTTTGAGAAAGGATTTGCTTCAAAGTAGTTAAATGTCTGTCGCTGTGATAGCGCTCCGACTCTCTCCGTGACACTGGCGATATTCTCGCTGGACTGCTGGCCCCCTCGAGTCTCATTTGGAGAAGCAGGTATTGTGAGTAGTCGGCAGCCAGCAGCTTAGCGCGAGAGCAGTGATCTCGCGAGAGCAGTATTCGGTCGCGGAAACCTGAACCATTACGACACCACCATGACTTGACCATCTCACCGCGACAGACCATCAACGACATGTCCACAAGTCTACCCTCAAAGTATGGTTTGGTTAACTTGTCACCCAAAAACTTTGAAAGACGACCTCTCATTTAATCGTCAATGATTTTTATTTAACTAAATGAGAAAGATAACTTAATGCACTTACCACTGCAAGACATCTGGTACAAGTTGTACTTCTCAAACTTCTTGAAGACACTTCCCTTGAGCTCAACAAACTGTCCCAAAGAAAGATAAAAAAATGTTCATAAGGGAATATATACTGTTCATACAGTGAAGAGGTTTTAAAATACTTGTTTAAATATGCTGAGGCCGGGTTCTTTATAGTTGTACCGAGACGAAGTCGAGGTAAAATCATTTTAAACATCCTCCTAAGCGAATTACTTTTCCCAGGAATGCTATTTAAAGTTGTTTATAATGTGTTTATAATTTAAATGTAAATTTGATATTTGAGACTTTTTGTAATCATCAACAAAAAAATTAAGCAAAAAACCCAACCTTGAAAAACTAGAAACGGTAACACTAATGCAGTTGACAGCGTGCACCAATAATTTGACGTAATGTGTAGGAATTCGCTTTGTTATACCTTCATGCTGCAACAAAGTGGCTATACAAAACGGAGCTCCCACATATGACGTAACATGAGTAATGACATATCATGAGTGATGACGTAACAGGTTTCAAAAATGGTTGTTTTTTTTACACAATTAAAATCTGTTTTATTTCATGTAAAGTCAATTTCCTTATTAATTGAAAACATTTTCAAATGAATTTCAGCAACAATCACTTGTTGCTGTTTTTGTTCCAGTGGGTCTTTAAAGACACTGGACACTATTGGTAATTGTCAAAGACCAGTCTTCTCATTTGCTGTATCTCAACATATGCAGAAAATAACAAACCTGTGAATATTTGAGCTCAATTGGTCGTTGAAGTTGCGAGATAATAATGAAAGAAAAAACACCCTGGTCACACAAAGTTGTGTGCTTTCAGATGCTTGATTTCGAGACCTCAAAATCTAATTCTGAGGTCTCGAAATCAAATTCTTGGAAAATTACTTCCCTTGAAAACTACGTTACTTCAGAGGGAGCCGTTTCTCACAACGTTTTATACTATCAACCTCTCCCCATTACCGTTACTAAGTAAGGTTTTATGCTAATAATTGTTTTTGAGTAATTACCAATAGTGTCCACTGCCTTTAAAACCGATTCATACATGCTTGGTGTACTTGAAATATTAAATGAAAGTTAGGTATTCACTTACATTATTAGACATCATGATGGTGAGTAGCGCCTTGCTGTGTGAATTGAACGCTACGTTGAGCGTTGTGGCTTGGAAGAGAACTAGTATAGCATGTAAGACTAACGGCATTAAGGAAGACAAAAAACAATCACTGAGGTAGCAAGTTTGTTAGAAGACTATTGCAGTCATCACTCCAACAGAATCAAACAGAAGACGCAGTTAGATTTAGAAGGACTGAACTCAGCACAAAACCATTTTAACCCCTAAAAGTACTTGTATGAGATCATGGTGCCCATGGTTAGAAAAAGATAAGCATGTCCTGGACAAAGTTCAAAAGAGGGCCACCAAGTTGGTCAAAGCCTTAAGCTTTCTTATGGAGAAAGACTGCAAGCTCTAAGATTCGTATTCCCTGGAGAAGAGAAGAGAAAGAGGAGACCTTATAGAGACCTTCAAAATATTTAAAGGCCGCATAAGGTGGACAGCAGACACAACCACCGGGGAGCTGAGATGGTTTAATGAGTGATTTAAGGCCTCCGGGTGTGAAAAGCGATATATAAAAAATAGGTTATTATTGTTATTATTAACCACGACAAGAGGTCACTCTCTTCAACTCTTCAAGCCATCCCTGAAGAAAAACATACGATGCAGAAAGAACTTCTTCACTTAAAGAGTAGTAACCGTCTGAGCCAAGATTCATAGAGCTGCTAAAGCACAAAAATAGCTAAGCACATTAATGCTTACCAGATGCAGGTTACCAGGCAAAATACCATGTTTCATGTACAATTTGTGACTGGTTTCCCACTCATTTTTGCTAAGCTTGGCATTTCTAAGCAACACTTCCTGCTAAAGCAGCCCTATAAAATTAGGCCCTGCTGGAATTTCTTTCCACAAGCAGTAGTAGTGATGCCGAAACTGTAGCAACATTTAAGAAAAGACCGGATTCTGGAAGAAAGGAGGAAAACATCGGATATGGGGTCACAAAGGCTATGCCTAATTAATATACCCTCTAAACCATACATGTATTGTAAGTAGTATGAAGGATACAGACATAGATGACTGCCATGAGTAGATGAGGTAAGATGCCAAGATGTTCTCGTTTCTTGTCCCTCGGCTCCGTGGCCGTCCAAAAGAGTGTGTCTAGGATGTCTTGACCAAATGAGGAAAACAAACGATCCGCAACCTAAAAACAAAAAAACAAAAAGTCAAAAAAGTTGTCCTGCTACTCGCTGATTAACGTTGAATTAACGAATGAACGTTTGTAGTTACTGGGCACCTCTGAAAAAAAGATGTTTGCATTTAAGAGGTCTCCCCAGGGAAACGAAGCAATAAATAAATAAAAAAACAAAAATTCTGACAAAAAAGGGAGGCCGACAATATTATGGCTACAAAGTTTTGTTAATAGTAGAGTTCCAACACACTCATCTGGAGCTCAAAGGTTCATGTCCTGCTCTGGCAGTTAGTCTTTGCCAAACTAACTTAATTCATGATATTTAAGTAAGAAGTTACCTTTTTCTAAAAAACCACGTTACTTTAGAGGGAGCCGTTTCTCACCACAATGGGCTCGCTACCCAAAAAAATTTTATGCTCACAATTATTTTGAGTAATATTACCAATAGTGTCCAGTGCCATTAAGAGATCCAACCCATCCCTTCTTCAACTGCTTTTTTTGAAAACCGTTCTGGCATCAGGTTCCATGTACCACAAACAAACCACGCCCGGTTTAGGCAATCTTTTGTTCCGTAGTTGTTTTACATACTAAATTTTTCAGCTTAACAATAATCTGTACATTTTATCTAACCTTAGTTATGCCAACTCCACATTGTTTTTTTTTTATGGTGCCAGTTGTGTCTTTTGATTGTTTAGTAAATGTAATTGTATCCATTGCAAATATTAGTGTATTCTTTCTCTACCTAGTTTGTACTTGTTATATTATTGCCAATAGCCAAATTTCTGTATCATTATTATAGTAATTTGTTCAGCCATTTCAACTACACAAGACAATACAAAAAATCATTCCAGATGTGCTGGTTGTAAAACAAGTAATAAAATGAGTAATAAAATATATACAACCATTTTAATTTTAAATACGAAAATGTACTCTTAACTAAAAACATGTATATCAAAGGCTAACAATATTGACAAAAGCCCAAATATGTTGTTCAAGTTATCATTGGATTGAAAATTACAATTAATAAACTTCTTATAGACCACTTGAATCTTGTATTTTGATTTGACTACGTACATGTAACTGTTTATTAAAGGTCCAGTCTCTTTAGTTTGCAGAACGCGATTTCACGAAGCGCTGCGACGCGTCGCAAGTGCAAGTTGCGACCAGTTACACGTCGTAAGTTGCGAACTCATTGCAGCCGCGACGTGTCTTATAGGTCTGCGACGCATCGCAAACCCTACGATGCGTCGCTTCTTGCGATGAGTTTCGTGAAATCGGGGGCAGGCGGGTCAGTTGTAACCATACATGTATTTCTTTTAGAAGCGGAAAAATAAAATTACTATCATGGATTCAAAACTAGTATGCTAAAAGTACCTCTAACATATTGTAGATGATGTACAGCTTGATGACAGCCTGGCCTCTGACTATATGGTACAGCATAGACACGTCCACAAACTGCAGAAGCCAGGTACAGGCTATGAGTATGACCGCCTTGAGAATATCACAGATCTGCGCTGGCTCCAACCTCCTCCCTCTGTAGGGTTCAAAGGTCAGGGTTCATGTGTTAATTGTTTTAAGAATTAATCAGGCAGTACATTGTAAAAACAAACTGTAGAATCTTTAATACACATAATTTAAAGGCACTGGACACATTGGTAATTGTCAAAGACCAGTCCTCTCACTTGGTACATCTCAACATATGCATACAAAACAAACCTGTGAAAATTTGGGCTCAATTGGTCGTTGAAGTTGCGAGTTAATAATGAAAGAAAAAAACACCCTTGTCACACAAAGTTGTGTGCTTTCAGATGCTTGATTTCGAGACCTCAAATTCTAAAGCTGAGGTCTCAAAATTAATTTCGTGGAAAATTACTTCTTTCTCGAAAACTATGGCACTTCAGAGGGAGCCGTTTCTCACAATGTTTTATACCATTCTATAATGCTCTAAAATGGAAAGGTTGTGGGTTCAAATCTCACCAGGGAAGTATGCCTGGTGGATTTTTTACTATAGGACTCAGTCGGCACAGAGTATAGAGTGCTTACCGCACAATACGCCTCTCTTAATAGTTATGCATGAGATACGTCACAATGCTTACTCAAAACGAGGCGATGGGCGCAGCCACTGCAAGTGATGGGGAACAGGCGCATATAGCCTCATTTTGGGTAGGAATTATGACGTCATGCATAAGTATTAAGAGAGGCGTATGGTGTCGAGTGAAAACCCAAAATTTCTAAAGATTGGGCCTAATTTCATTACACTGCTTAACGGTAAGCTAAGTTTCGTGCTTACATAGCAGAAAAATTTGCTAAGGTGTAAGCATATGTCACAGGTTAGCAAGAAAATTCAGCGGCCAGCCACCATGGATTTTACATTGTGATGTAATTCATTTGCGTGCAGTAATCTACATTGTAAGCACTGGAAGGTTAGCATGCCAAAGTTACGTGTGCTTACGGTAAGCAGCGCTATGAAATGGACATCATATAGTTAGCATAAAACCGGTTGTTGAGCAACTGGTGTAAGATAAAAATGACCTCTGACCTTTGTATGATGCAAGGATGTGTGATGAGGCGGAATAAGGCAATGATGACCCTCAACGGGAGGAAGGTGAAGACAAATAAGAATGCATCCATGCACAGGAAGAAGCCATACGTCATCATCTGTATAGAGTACAAACAAATCAGTTTAAATGCATCTAGATTTGTATAAGAACTAGGGGGAGCACTGGCCTAGTAAACGCCAGAGCTGTGTATTTAGAGAGTTGCGACATGGAGAGACCAGTGTTCTTTGGTCACATGGTTGCTGGATGCCATGTTGTCTTCAAATGTAGCACAACCATATAGTTATATAATATAAGAACTAGGTGCCGCACGAGTGATGCTTCGTGCACAAACGCCATGGGACCGCAAGGATACACGCGCGCCATTCCACAAGGAGCCATTCTGTACGGGCGTTGAATATGAAACACAAGTTGGAGTTTGTGTTTAATGAATGCTACGTGATGCTGTTTTGTTCAACTAACAAAATGGCCGCACAAACACACGCTGTGTGATGCCTGTTTTGTCAACTTAGAAAATGGCTGCCTGCCCGCATGCCGGAGCGCGTATTTAGCCCAGTGCGCCCACTAGTTCTTATATATAACTCTATGAGCACAACCCAATGGGCAGACTAGTCGGGCAGACTAGTCTGGCACCCCGTGTTCGCCCATACGTTTCAGGGGAACAAAATGGCTTCTAATCGCAAGTTGTCGTAACTCTCCCAATATACGACTCTGGTCTACGCGGCCTGGCATACGCCCATGTGGCCATTTTGTAAGGCCTGTAGGCCTACTTCATATTCAACGTTCATCTTACACACAATGGCGCGCGTGTCTCCTCGCGATCTCGACCCTTTGCATTTGTTGCCGCAGCATCACCAGTACGCCATCTTTTAAAACAGATATAATAATATAGGGGGCCTATAGCCTAAGCTGTCGTGAAATAAGAAACTGGTTTATTTCTAATAACAAGAGGTACTCGATTGTAAACAGCTAGGCCTACATTTTGAAACATGTTTTTTTTTTACCTTCTCCAGTTCTTTAGGAATGCGTATGAAAGTGTAGACTCGTTCTCTCTTGAGTGCGTAGCGTGCTTCATCATGTTCAAGCAGGTAGCCTCTCGTCAACTCGGCACCAAAATAACTCCACAAGTGAAGCTCTAGATAGAGTGTCATAAGAAGAAAAAAATACCTCAAAATTAATGGGGACAACAAAGATTTCTTGATGGAGTAGTGGATGTTACAGACCAGGGCTGAATTTCATAGAGCTGTTAAGCACAACAATTTGATTACCATGAAATTTCTTCCTTGATAAAAATATGATTACCAACCAAATTTTCACATGATTTTCAGGATAAGCAAACAACAGCTGACTACCAGTAGAAAGCAATACAATGCAACACATGGAAATATGGTTGGTAATTCTGTTTTTATCAAGGAAAACCTTTCATGCTAAGAAAATTGTTGTGCTTAGCAGCTCTTTGAAATTGGGCCCAGTATCTGCACTTTGTACTATGACCCAATGTATTAAATAACAAGAGTCACAAGAACAACAAACCTCAACAAATCTTTTGGTGTTCAACGACAACACATGTAAATTAAAGGCAGTGGACACCTTAGGTAATTACTCAAAATAAGTATCATCATAAAACTTTTCTTGATAACCAGTAATGGGGAGAGGTTGATAGTATAAAACATTGTGAGAAACAGCTCCCTCTGAAGTGATGTAGTTTTCGAGAAATCAGTAATTTTCCACGAATTTGATTTCGAGAACGAAATCAAGCATCAGAAAGCACACATATTTGTGTGACGGAGGGTGTTTTTCTTTCATTATTATCGCACAACTTCGACGACCGATTGAGCTTAAATTTTCACAGGTTTGTTATTTTATGCTTTCACAGGTTTGTTATTTTATGCTTGTTTGTCTTTGACAATTACCAATAGTGTCCACTGTCTTTAAAGTAAATCAATGCTTATTGATTGATTCAAAGTCAAACCTGACTGGTCAATAAAGATTTACATATATGAATGAGCAATTTGCATTCATACAGTTAGGCCTCAAGGTCAGCTGTGTATCAGGAAGGAGGTGTCTAGCCTTTTTGGCTTTCGCCCAATTACATGGAATTACTTTAACCAAGGATTTTGCCACGGCTACGTAGTCTAACCAACAACATTGCCATAACCCGGCGGCAGAGGGAGATAGAAAGAAAAAAGGTTGAGCAGTGTATTTTAAAAGCATTATGGCTTGCAGCTGATTTCAAGTTTCTATGCTGAGTAATGAATTATCAACTTTTTTAGAGTTTTGTACTAAGCTTGGGCGATATCGATTTATTTTATTCACGATATATCGCCAACAATATATCGCGATATTCGATATAATTGCGATTAATTAAATTTGACATCATCAGTCTTAAAACTCCCAGTGAAAGTTGTAGAAGAGACAGTCCTAGCATAAGAGAGGTGTTGTAATGACCTATTCTTCTGGTTTTACTCCAAACCTATGGGGTGCAAGATGTCTCAGCTAGCAAATATATCGCGATATATCGATATTTCGGTTAAAACCAAATCCATCCGATATCGAAATCGTGTCCAAATTAATATCGCGATATTCGATAATATCGTGATATCGCCCAAGCTTAGTTTGTACTTTGATAATTACCAAACATTACTTCACAAGCCCAGTGGCTGTGCTGGTCGAAGTCAAGACAAAATTGATAGGATTGAACATTTCTTACCGATTCTTGAGTATACATGAACATATGGGCCCCCTGCAATCTAATGGACCCTTACAATGAAATAAGCTAACATTTACGCATGCGTACAGACCTTGTTGGTTAGCAAACGCCATAGAGTTGTGCACTAAGCAGACGCGAAATCGCGTCTGCCTCACGAACCCATTAGCTGTGTACAAAACAGCGCGATGTTCCCTCATTTTGCCAACCAAAATATTAGTGCGCACGCGCTATGTGCAGTTTACATATTTCATGGGAAGGGTCTATTCACGGATCACACATTACAACCTAGCCTTGCTAGCCTTTTGTCAAGGCCTTCTTGGCTTGTTGGAGAGTCGCTATCCTAAGCGACTGGAACAGGAGACCAGCCACGCGACCAAGTGGCCAAGCCACGAGCGAGGGCCTTTTCCAACTTGTTTGCAGTTTAAAATGTTTTTCTTTAATATAATCTTGATTTTTGCTACCCAACAAGGGTAGCAAAATTCCAAACCAATCAGAACCAACAGGGGGTCAGTGGGTCAGCATACAATCCATTCATTAACAAATTATATTTCTCCAGAAGACGATCAGTGCCTACTGATCGAAACGTCGAGTTGAAACCAACAGGTTTTTTTTCAGAACCACCCCAACTCATTAGAGATAGTCATTACATGGTATTACCGCAAACCTTTCTATATCGCATTTCCACCTAGGCCATGCAAAGTTTCAAATCCTACTTATAAAATATATATATGCAAATTAACAAATAGGCCTGAACAAAATGATTGCTTTGGAATTTTGCGACCCTTGGCTTTGGGCTTTTGTTTGGTAGCAAATATTGAGATTTAGAAAATCACCCCAACCCAACCGCAAACAAGTTGGAAAAGGCCCTCATTGCTTCGCCACTCACGTGCGTGGTCTCCCATTTCAGTCGCTTGGGATTGCAGCTCTCCACGAAGGCCTTGACAAAAGGCTAAAATCACTATAAATCAGGTATTCCCAGCCATAGCCAGCTGAGCTATTTACTATTTTTGTATAGAGTTATTATTTATAATAATCGGTTTGGCCACCCTTAACTGTTTAAAATTATCTTAAGGTTGGACTAGCAATTTTATCATCATTCAAACATTGTCATAAAACGGCCCAATCATGACGAATATGGTTCATTGCAAAAAAAAAAACAATTAATTGAATCGTAAATAGTAGGTTGTTTATAATAAAATAAAAATTAATATGTGGAATGCCATCAAACAACTGCCCGTTGAACTTGAAACTGCTTTCTTGCAAACAAACAAAGCAAACAAATGTATGGGGATTATTCAGTTGGAATGGATGGCGTGACTCTACCTTTCTCTTCCACAGTACTGGACGCATCCCCGGACTCCGAGATCGGGCCGACAGACTCCGGGCCAGAGGGGGGCTTGTCCCGTTTCACCTCAGCAGCCTGCCCGGTCATTTCTCCGGATCTCTCGGGCAGCCGTTCAGCCTTAACTGCATCTCCAGCATTCGACGGTTCACTTTGCTCGCTGATTGCTGCCATATTGGAGTTGTATATTTTTACAGTAAGTCCCGGAGCCTTATCAGCATGCAGACTTTGTACTCCTTCTCGAACATTTTCCATATTTTGTACTTTTCAACTTTGTTTGCGAATAAATAATTGAGAATTTACATCGTAAACATTGCAAATTCCACTCACACAATCTGGACAGAAAACACAGCGCCTCTTACGACGGATAAGCGACAGCTTTCAAACGACCGTTATTAACTGTCAACTACTGACGCAAGTAGATACACATACGACACGCCTCCAAAGTCCACACAGTGGCGATGCTGAGTGACGGTCATGTGCGCTAACTTCAAACTCTAAGTAAGCGCTCCTTGACATTGTTATTGCTTTTATGTGTTTATTTGTTGATTTTATTCACTGTCTCAAACAAGACAATCAAATCCGAACAAAGTACTAGGGTTTGCCCAAAAGCAAACCAAATCAACACACTAACAACAACAAAAGAGCTTCATTCCCTTATAAAAAAGACAATTGATAAATATATACCAGCAAAAAAAGAGAGAACTCCGGTGAAAAAATATAATATAGGAGTGCAATAAAAAAAAAAAACACATGACAGAGCATGTGGTACCGTAATCAAACTCTTGTACCTAAAAGAATCAATGTTCGAAAATATTTACCATCAGAAAAACGTTTTTAGCACAAAGCTCTTGAACAAAAATAAGAAAGAAAAAACTACCCTAAGAAAAAAGATAATTAAGAATAGTTAAATATACAAAAGAAACACTGAAAGTAAAACAATCTATTTCCATAGTAAACAAGAACTGCAAAAGGATAAAAAAAAACTCTTTGAAATGCTTGCTTACAAAAATGCTTTGGCCCAAGATGCGCTGGTTGGATGTAAGAAACTAGAAATAATCTCCTGTATTAGAGATCTTGTGCATTAATGCCATTAAGGCCATTTCTTAATGATATTCTTCAGGATGACGGGTGTTGACGGAGCTGCAATTGCATTACAATTATTTATAAGTCAGTGGGTAAGGGTTTATGCTTTTATCATGTTTTTTCGCACCAATATTATTATAAGGCATTCTCAATAATAAAAATACAATAATTAAAGTGGAAACAATAAAACAATATCATCATTATCATGTGTTTTAAATTAGAAACAAGGTTTATTTACATACATTCACACTTTATAATAACAGAACAGGTACTGTGATATTTGCATATGTATAAATAATATCAAAAATTCAGTCACCCAAAAGCACACCTCAAATTATCATATCAAATTTCCCTACGAACACTTTTTTTTATGAAAAGCATCCTATTACTATATTATTACATGTAAAAAAAATACTTTTAATACTGACAGGGTTATTTTGGCTACCAGTAAAACATTTTAAAATGCAGAAATTTTAAATAAATATAAACAATACTGAAAGAAAACTCCACTCAGTTTATACTCCATTCTTGGCACAAAAAGCCCTTGTTTGGACGCAACGTAATCAAAATGTCTCGCCTAGTTTACTTCAACCTTAAACATTCTAACACATTTGAGTGTATTTTCACTGACAAAACAATTTAACTTATTGAAAAACTCTATATTTACATGCAACGCTTTAAACACTGGACACCTTTGGTAATTGTCAAAGACCAGTCTTCTAACTTGGTTTCTCTCAACATACACACACAAAAACAAACCTGAATTTGAACTAAATTGGTCGTCATAGTTGCGAGAGAATAATAAAAAGATTTGGGGGGTTGAACAATGAATTGACTAGAGTGGGATTCGAACCAACGAACAATAAAAAAACCACCCTCAGCTCTCGAAATCAAAACAAATATTTCACTGAGAAATTACTAACTTTCTCAAAACGTTGCTCGTTTTATGCTAATAGTGTCATAGTGTCTTTAGGTATATTTTAAGAGGATAACTATGGCAATTACCTTATTGCAAAACTCTATGTACATGTATATGGTTTACACTTAATTATTTACATTGATTTCATAAATAGCAAAAAAAACTATTTAAATTTAACGATCTGGCGACGATTTCACGAAGAGCTAAGATTGATCTTAACTGCAAATTAATCGTAGTTGCTAAGTAAAGTGTGATGTTAAAATACAAATAGAAGACGATCAGAGCAAACGTTGAGTGGAAACCTACGGTTCTTTTCGGAACCATCCCAACTCATTTAGAGATATTCATTAGATGGTGTTACCGCAAACCTTTCCATATGATGGTAATACTGACAATAATATCGTACAATGAATTTTAGTGCATTGTAAAATCTGCACAAGAACTCAAAAATTATAAATGAGAATTTGAAATGTTCAGTTTATAAAATAAAAACACAAGGGAAACTAAATAATTCATTTTGGGTTGAACATACAAAAATAATTTAAAAAATGATTATAAGACCTCAGATTTAGAATTTGAGGTCTCAAAATCAAGCATCAGAAAGCACATAACTTCGTGTGACAAGGGTGTTTTTGTCTTTCATTATTATCTTGCAACATCGACGACCAATTGAGCTCAAATTCTCACAGGTTTGTAATTTTATGCGTATGTTGAGAAACATATGTGAGAAGACTGGTCTTTGACAATTACCAATAGTGTCCAGTGTCTCTAAGTACCGAAAAAAAAAAAAGGCTAAGCATTACAACATGAAAGCAAGGTTACCAGACAAAATAATAATAAAATACCATGTCACAAGTACAATTTGTGACTTGTATCCTGCTCATTTCTGTCTGCTTTAGCAGCTCTATGAAATTATGCCCAGGTGGTATCGTCAGCTTGGGTATGATACCTGTGGGTATATTACAGTTACAGACTGAATGGCTTCTGACTGGCACCCCCCACCACAGTAAAAAAATATATATATATAAAAAAAAAATACATAAATAAATTAATGATTTTTGGGGTTGAACAAAGAATTGACTAGAGTAAGATTCAAACCAACGACCTCCGCATTAATGTGCTGGCGCTCTACCAACTGAGCTATCTAGCCCTATATTGGCGGTGTCCCTATTTTGTCAATATCTTTGTTCGGGGGTGCCAGTCAGAAGCCATTCAACCGTTAACTGCCGTGTAGCCAGGGATCACACCCAAATTACGATACAACCTGGGAAGCCCCGAACAAAGATATTGACAAAATAGGGACACCGCCAATATAGGGCTAGATAGCTCAGTTGGTAGAGGCGCCGGCACGTTAATCCGGAGGTTGTTGGTTCGAATCCCACTCTAGTCAATTCTTTGTTCAACCCCAAAAATCATTTACAAATTTACCCAGTCAGTTTCCCTTGTGGTTTATATTGCTAAATAAATTAAAACATCAATGGAGAGACATGGTTCGTCAGTTGGTAAAGTGCTGCCTATTAAACCACATGTTACTGGTTAAGTCCCGCATTAATCAAAGTTTGTTATAGTTCAACCAAACATTTTTTTTGAAAAATACTGGAGATAAAAAAAACTTTTAAGAGAAGTTTCATTGAGAATAAGACATAATTCATTAATGATCTTACATAATAGCACAGAAAAAAAACCAGGAAAAATATTTCAAAAAAAAAACAGTCCAGATGGAAATGTGAAATAAAATCTGACTTAATAGCACAGAATGAACATGGCAAATATCATTTAACAAAAAATAAGTCCAGATATAAAAATACAAAAACACAAAAATTCCACCGAAAAGAAAAATAAAGCAATTAATATTCAAAAATACAAAAAGTTTAGAAGAAAATAAAATCTCAATTCTTTAAAGTCAGAAAAGAAATCATGGATGATCTGTACACAAATGGAAATAAAACAAAGCTTAGGAGGGCAAAAACCATTCAGTACAATTATTTTGATATATTGCATAATTGCGTTGTAAAAAACAGGAATCTGTTATTTCTTATCATTTCTGATTGCATAGAAGAACTACAAAATCTGTACCCTTGGCAAATTCCTTTGATGGCAACGCTTAGACGAAAGAAACAACCAGCTGTGATACAAAAAATAAATAAAAAATAGAAACATAACAATTTATACTTGCATATTGCAACAATCCATCTAAAAAGACCACCCAAAGAGTTATTAAAGAATTTTTTTAGGGTAGGAGCCAAATTAATGTTTATGTAACAGTCTTTTAAAATAATAATACAAATCTGGTAAACATAAGCTACTACTTTTTCAGATTATTATGACCAAAAGGAGAATCATATTTACCCCCAGCTAAAATTGTGGTTGTCATAAAAAAAGAGGTAAAAATGCCAGTCAGAATCAGCATTTCGGGGACTCTAAGTATAAAATCCTTAATTTAAAAACAATTCATTATAAAATTCATTCTTGTAAAATTGTAGTTGTTATCGAATTCTCTTGAAACAACAATAATTGCAAGCACTGGAAAAAGGAAAAACAAAATATATAAAAAGTTTCTTGTATGAATGGAACAACTTGAAATACTGCATCACATTTGTAAAAATATAAAACTATTTTTTTAACACACACATTGTTAAAATACCTGAGAAACAAACAAAAACTAGATTTTACTTGGAAATCACATTTTTGTTTAAATTAAACTAAGATCCTACACACATTACTGTGTTTTTGGTGTTTTCAAACCCCTCCTCATACCCCCCCCCCCTAGTTCTGAAGGAGAAAAATATAGGTGGGATTCGAACCCATTACCCCTGTCATTCTAGCACTGGGCCAAAAATATAAAAAAAGCTCTTTAAGCAGAAACAAAATTGTTTAACAATTTGCTGCTAAGTGTAAACGAGCAGGATACCAGTCACAAATTTTACATATGGCATGTTATTTTTGCTGTTAACCTTCGTCTAGTAAGCATAATTTTGTTGTAATCAGCTCCTTGTTTGTTGTAATAAGCAGTTATGTGAGCCCAGGGGCCAATTTCATAGAGCTGCTCAGAAGCGAAAAAATTGCTTAAGCACAAAAACAGCTCGCTTATTTTTCACATGTTACTGGCAAAAATTTCATGCCATAATATACATTGCTTGTGACTGGTTTTTAGCTGTTGTTTACTTTGCATAACAATTGAGTGGAGTCTTGGCCGGTAATCTGATTTTACTAAGCAAGGATTGTTTTTGCTTAAGCAAAATGTTGAGCTTAAGCAGCTCTATGACATTGGGCCCAGATCTTACGTTAATCCCAAGTAAAAACAGATAGAAACAGATATCAGAAGCTACATAGAGATTTTCATAATCCCATCACCATGATTTGTTTTTTCAGATATCAAATATTGTACAAATTGTTTTTCTTTGTCATGATAGTTTTTATGGAATTGTTACACACTTGCATTAAAAAAGTCTTTTTACAAATATTACACACACATTGTTTACAAAAATTACCTTCGTCATGATGATTTTTGTGGAATTGTCACTGACATTAAAGCCATTATACACTTTCGGTAAACAGTATTGTCCAAGTCCCACACTTCGTGTATCACAATTTATATATATAACAACAAACCTGTGAAAATCTAGGCTCAATCGGTCATCGGAGTCAGGAGAAATGACAGGAAAACCCACTCTTGTTTCCACGCATTTCGCCGTGTCATGACATGTGTTTAAAATAAATCCGTAATTCTCGCTAACGAGAATTTATATTGTTTTACTGTTTTCTCAAAAAGTAAAGCATTTCATGAACTATTATTTCAAAAGAAGTCTTTCACCATTACCTTCTGTAAACCCTGTAAATTATTTGTAAATCTGTGAACTTTTTTTTTTTTTCTGTACCGAAAGGGTCCAATGGCTTTAAAAAAAGAAATATTACACATTATATATCATTGCGTCAGTGCAGAAATGTTATATCTCTATTTTGCAAAAATGTATCTCGCCTGGTAGTCCTCAGTGCAAAAATGTTGTATCTTAGGGTGTACTTACATGTATTTCGAGTGTACATCTGGGCTATAAATTAACGCGAGTTCCTTTTTTTTTTTTACAATATCAAACTGGCGCATATCATAAGTGCTATTTTAGGAGATAAAAGTTTTTTGCACTGACTTTGATTCAAGTTTGCATAGACAAGTTCAGTAATACTGCTTTGACACAAATATTCACAAGTGGATAAAATTATGCGACAATAATTCGCCCTGCCGTTAGTTTTCGCTGCCAAAAAAAAAAGATTGAGTCTGTTAAACTTTTAGGAGTTCTTTTTATCGCACTCCTTAGACAAGGTTAAAGATTGCAGAGAAGTTGGCCTTCTGTAATGTTCCTCAACTTGAGGGTGTGGCCGAAACGCTGGAAGACTCTGATGACGACCACAGGGACAAGAAGGAGAACAACCCAATCCACACAGTGCCCCCAGTGGGATTCAAACCGGGGTCCAATACCACTACACCAACCTGACAATCCGAATCTCTGGGCCCAATTTCACAGAGTTGCTTAAGCAGACAAAATTGCTACAAAATTTTCTGCGAAGCAAAAATGAGCTGCCGTCGATTTCACAAAACTCTTCCTAACTTAAGACTAATCTTAGGACTTAGGACGAGTCCCAACCTTGCACTGTAGCATGCAGACCTTAAAATTAATCCTAAGTTAGGACGAGTTACTCGTCCTAACTCGAGATAAGACGAGTCCTAACTCTTTGTGAAATCGACGGCAGGATACCAGTCAGAAATTGTACAAATTAGTTTGGCTGGTAACCATTTTCAAGTAAGCACAATTTTGTTGCGCTTAGCTACTTTTTTCACTTAAACATCTATGAAATTGGGCCCTGGTTTGTATGACCTTTGACCTAAAACATGACCTCTTTCCCAGAGGTTTCCAGATTGTCTTTAGGATGTACACTCGACTGCTCCTTTTGATGCCTTTTTTCTTCTTACTGTGCCCAGAGCTTATACTTCTCCTATCACTACTGGTCTCCGAGATCAGGCAAGTGTTGTCCTGAATTCATGTAAGTTTATTTTCCCATCTCATCAGGAGGTTGTGATGCAACTGTGGTTCCCCCATTAGGAAGGGACTGAAAACCCAATCCACATAGTGGATGACAGAAACCCTTACCCGGCAACCCGAAGCTCTGGTTTGTATGACCTTCGACCTAAATCAAAACCTCTTTCCCAGAGGCTTCCAGTTTTTCTTTAGGGTGTACACTTGCTTGCTTCTTGGATGATTTCTTCTTCTTACTGTGTCCAGAGATTATACTACTCCTCTCACTACCAGACTCCGAGATCAGGCAGCCTTGTGTTGTTCTGAATGAACCGGGGTCCAAGAGGTAGACACCAACCTGACAACCAGAAGCTCTGGTTTGTAAGACCTTCAACCTAAATCAACACCTCTTTCCCAGAGGCTTCCAGTTTGTCTTTAGGGTGTACACTGGCTTGCTTCTTGGATGATTTCTTCTTCTTACTACTGTGCCCGGAGCTTATACTACTCCTATCACTACCGGACTCCAAGATCATCAGACAGTTAGGTGACGTCTGTACCATCTCCTCATTCAGTTGGCATAGCAATGATGCCTCCCGTTGCTTGGCATTCACAGCAGAGGCGGTGTGAAGGGAAAGCTTACTCCTCCGCCGCTCTAGGGACTGCAGACGCTGTCGGGCACCAGAGTAATCTTTGTCCCCGCTGGTCTCAGCTGGAGAAAGAAGCAATATCATTAAGTCCTAATTATAGTTATGTTTATTACAATAATAATAGACAATAATAATAGAAATAACAGAGTCTTGTAAAGCGCTGATATCTGCCAAAAAGAGGTGCTCTTGGCGCTCGCTCATGAGACAAAACAAAACGGTTCAAATAAAGGGACAAAAAATGTGTATGTTGAATATCACTGGTCAACATTTCCACAGTTGAGTCTTAAGAAGAGTCTCCAAATGACGGCGTTGTTTCAGAAAAAAACACATGGGGAGCACGTTCGATCATTCTTAGTTGCTGCAAGGAAAGTGCACTAGATGCTGGTTTGATTGGTAGTTTTTACTGGTACACACAAGCCCTCTACTTTACGGAGTTACTGATGAATTCTTGAACAGGATTTTTAAAGGCAGTGGAAACTATTGGTAAATACTCAAAATAATTATTAGCATAAAACCTTACTTGGTAACGAGTAATGGAGAGATGTTGATATTATAAAACATTGTGAGAAACGGCTCCTTCTGAAGTAACGTAGTTTTCGAGAAAGAAGTAATTTCCCACAAATTTTATTTCAAGACCACAAAATTAGAATTTGAGGTCCCGAAATCAAGCATCTGAAAGCACACAACTTTGTGTGACAAGGGTGTTTTGCTTTCATTATTATCTTGCAACTTCGACGACCAATTGAGCTCAAACTCTCACAGGTTTATAATTTTATGCATATGTTGAGATACAGCAAGTGAGAAGACTGGTCTTTGACAACTACCAAAAGTGTCCAGTGTCTTTAAGGAACATACCTATCATTGAGAGGTTAGAAGTGCGTGGAGATGGAGAAACTTTAGGATGTGAGGACGAGTGCAGAATGTCTTTAAGAGAATTCTGAATCTTTTGGAGTTTCACCTGAAGCTGGTCGTTAGTTTTCTCCGTTAGCTTGTCTAACTCCTTCAAGCTGGAAGCCAAGTCAAAAACAATCGGTATTAAACAAGTTATATGGAATGTGAGACATTGCATGGTGAGGTATCAAAATATTGTTTGTAACACCAGTGTTGGCATTTTTCTCCATCATTATAACCAAGTTGATGAAATCGCAATTTGAGAATTACTCTAATAAACTTCTTACCTATTAAATGGCGTTTGAAGCTTTGCATGGTGTGAAGAATAAGAGTAAAGCCCGGTTCATCTTTCATGCGAATGCGAAGCGAATTTGACGTGAGTTTGACGTCACAACTATCCTTTCGCAGCGATATTTGCAAGTGAGTTGAACGGAGCTGAACTGCTGCGAATGTTCGTTACGATTTTTGTGCCGTCAACATTCGCTTCGCATTCGCAATCGCAGGAAGTATGAACCGGGATTAACTCTATATAAATATAAGTAGTGCCCTTGCGGGTCCTACCAGGTGTAATATCTCATTTGAGGAAGTGTTGGCTTTGAAAAGAGCCAGTGTGGTCTCGACAAATCGAACGGTAGTTGTTTGTTTGTTGGTTTGTTTGTTTGAATGATCTTCCCATCAAGAGAACTCGGTAAACTCCCACAAAGGGATGTAAACACTTTGTTAGCTGGGATCCATGGGAGATCAGTGAGTTTCTTACTGAATGGATTTGATTTGTGACTTTGCCTCATTGTTATGCATGTAGCCAAGTTCAGCAACATGTTATCATTGCAAATGTGGTATCATTTTAAAGAGGAACAGTTCAGCTTTGCAATGATATACACCATATACAAAGAGAGTATTAAATAATAACAAATATAGTGGATTGAAAAAAGTTTCCTTACTTTTTGTGAGCAGTTTAGAAGTACAGCGTAGTGGCACACAAAGTGTGGGCCTTGGACAACACTGTTTACCGAAAGGGTCCAATGGCTTTAACAATAATAACAACCATATTTCTGTAGCGCCTAACACCTCCAAAAGAAAGTCTCTAAGCGCTCAGAGGAAAACAAAAGAATAATTAAGTATATGAAGATTTGAATAGATATGTTTTGAGAAGAGTCTTGAAACTTGAGATCGTGGTGGCTTGTTTGATGTGTAGAGGGAGATTGTTCCATAAGTGAGGAGCAGCAAACCGATAACTACAATCTTGTGATTGCAAGTCCTGCAGTCTAACCACTTGACACAGTATACTCACCTATTCTCAAGTTGAGTGAGGCGTTCAGGTACCTCCATGCTCTTCTTGTCTGTTTTCTGCCTTCGGTAGTTGGCGGCGCAGTCCTTCTCAAAGTTTCTCAGTGTGTTTGTCATCTTCTTGCTGAGGTACAGCACTAGTAGATTATAAAAATAATAATAATAATAGTAAGCTTCTCACACCTGAAGGGCGTCCCAAAGCGCTTCTTACATTATTACCCCCCTCATCACTGGGCCTTAAAGACAGTGGACACTATTGGTAATTGTCAAAGGCAAAGACCAGTCTTCTCACTTTGTGTATCTCAATATATGCATAAACTAACAAACCTGTGAAAATTTGAGCTCAATCGGTCGCCGAAGTTGCGAGATAACTATGAAAGAAAAATCACCGTTGTCAGACGGTGTTGTGTGCTTTCAGATGCTTGATTTCGAGACCTCAAATTCTTAATCTGAGGTCTCGAAATCAAATTCGTGGAAAATTACTTCTTTCTCGAAAACTATGTCACTTCAGAGGGAGCCGTTTCTCATAATGTGTTATACTATCAACCTCTCCCCATTACTTGTTACCAAGTGAGGTTTTATGCTAACAACTATTTTGAGTGATTACCAACAGTGTCCACTGCCTTTAAATCATTCCTTAAACCATTTCAGCTCCCTGGGGAAGTATACAGCCTTGTGTAACAAATGAGCTACTAAGCTAAATAAATCACGAGAACCATGTCTGCCCACTCAGGTACCCATTTACACCTGGGTGGAGAGAAGCTTATGGTTAAGTGTCTTGCTCAAGGACACAAGTGTCACGACCGGGATTCGAACCCATACTCTGCTGATCAAACAACAGAGTTTGAATATGGTATAAGAAGAAATATTGAGTATACATGTACAGTGCTTACACACACATCGGTGTATGGGTATAAAACCAAATAATATTCTTTATCCTCGATGCAAATTCTACATCCATTATTTGGGCACTTTTTGTAACACAAAACACAATGTCCACAGATAAGCAATATAACTTACACCGTTTGAAGATAATGATAGGCGAAAGCTTACCTTAAAATATTACTAGCTGAAAAAACTCTGAAATACGTTTTAAATGCTAAAATAATTTTCGTCTTTAAAGAGGAATTTTTTGTTGTGACTTGTTTTACTTATTTTTAAAAAACTACAGCACTTCAGCAAAGTGATATTTTAAAGACAGCGGACACTATTGGTACATGTAATTGTCAAAGACTAGCCTTCACAGTTGGTGTATCTCGAAGTTTGCATAAAATAACAAACCTGTGAAAATTTGAGCTCAATCGGTCATCGAACTTGCAAGATAATAATGAAAGAAAAAATACCCTTGCCACGCGAAGTTGTGTGCGTTTAGATGGTTGATTACGAGACCTCAAGTTCTAAACTTGAGGTCCAAAATGAAATGCGTGGAAAATTACTTCTTTCTAAAAACTAATGCACTTCAGAGGGAGCCGTATCTCACAATGTTTTATACCATTAACCTCTCCCCATTACTCGTCACCAAGAAAGGTTTTATGCTAATAATTATTTTCAGTAATTACCATTAGTGTCCACCACGTGAGAAGTCTGGTCTTTGACAATTACTAATAGTGTCCAGTGTCTTTAAAAACACCCCAAATCCTTTCAAAAGTTGAGAACAAAATCTCCCTCACCATCTTTGCCACTTTTCATGCAGACATTGGCGCAGACTTTCCTCCACGCCCACCTGAGGGAGTAGAAGGCGTGTTCCAGTATGGTAAAGGGCGGCGGTAGTGTGGGCCGATCCTCAAACTCGATCACCAGAAAGTACAGCTCAAATTTCCAGACTTCAAGAGAGTTTGTTTGTACCTCATCATAGACGGAGCTAAATCATATCATACCAATAAAGTCATTTAGTAACATTACTGGGTAATTATACTGTGCGTCTAAAAAAACACTTTTGAAATGACTGTCGAATATTTATAATTAATAAGAACTTACTCTGTGCTTTAATTCTGTTCAAACCCCATGCTGATACAGCCTTTGGTTCAAACGTTGTGAGAGAGTAGAAACACCAAGAAATGCAACAGAATGAAACTGAGAATAAGGCGTCTTATGTTGAGTTGCTTATGAAATATACATTGGCACACTTTAACCCCTTTCTGATGTAATTTATCAGGAAGGAAGTTGCCAAAAAAGAATTCTCAAAACCAGTATGGTTTGAACGTGTCACGCCTATTGGGCCCGTTTCTTCATACTGACAAACAACTCATAGTAGCATGACCCCACCACAATAAGGGTATCAATTGCTACACAAACTGGTAACAAAACCAGCGTACAGCATGGGGCAAACTCAGGGCCCAGTTTCACAGAGCTGCTAAGCACAAAAACTTGGACTACCAACCAAATTTTCAATTTGTTGCATATTGCTAGTTACTGGTATTTAGCTGTTGTTCGCAGATCCTGAAAATACTGTGAAAACTTGGTTGGTAATCCTGTTTTTATCAAGGAAAACACTTGCGACGAGTTCATAGAGTTGCTAAGCACAGAGTCGCTAACAGCAAATTTGTGTGCTTGGCAACTCTATGAACTCGCTCAGCTGAACTTGCTCATGGCATCCCCCCAGGTTTTGCCATGACATCATACCTAAATATAGCAATGAGCAGGTTGAGGAGCAGGACGTTGCCTAGCAACAGGTAAGCACCGAGCATGAAGGGGAGGAGAACGTGCTGCTGGATGCAGCTGGGTTGTGAGGGATCACAGTCTGGGGGTGGTTCGCCTGAATGATGGATGGGAAGCATGAGATGAAAACACAAAATGATCAAATACTAGACGCCCTGTTTGATATGTACAGTGTACTTGCTATGTGATAACACCATGAAATACTATACAAACATAACATGGTTTGAGGGTGACTAGTCGATATTAGCTCCCTGAGGTATTGGAAGTTGACAAACTAGTTCCCGAGGTGAAGCCGAGGGAAATACTTTTTGTCAACTTCCAAGACTGAGGGGAGCTTATCGACTAGTCACCCGAAATAAACCATGTTATATTTGTTTTACTATACTTCATACATATTCAGTTACCGGAACATGAGTTTTGAGCAAGAGAAAATGATTACTGTGAAACAAAATGCACATGATAAGTTTGTTCATGTGTTGGATGTCGCTTAGAGATTGCTGTTCGTGCGTGTATACAAAACGATGCCACGATCAATAGCGCCCGGGGATGACGTCGTACAATGGTAATGCGCATGACAAGTAGAATAGCTCCTGGGGAACTATTACTTGTCATACATGTACGCATTTACCACTTACGTGAATATTCACGTGCGCGCTTGGTAGTTAGCAAAATTAACACCTGGCACGTGATGATGAATGGACCAATGAGAACTCGACTCTCTGTCATGAATATGTATGAGGTATAGTAATACTTAATAGTGACCCTTTACGCACTTATGCTAAACATAGAAGCTAAAGTACCCAGCTGTCAATTTCACAAAACTCTTCCTAACTTAGGATTAATCTTAAGACATAGGACGAGTCCCAGCCTTGCACTGTAGCATAGACCTTAAGATTAATCCTAAGTTAGGACGAGTTACTCATCCTACATGTAACTCGAGATACTGTAAGAGGAGTCCTAACTCTTTGTGAAATCGACGGCAGGTCTCAGAAAAACATGTTAGGTTGAAGGGGAGGAGATTGTGGTGCTTGATGCAGCTGGTTTGTGATCACAGTCTGGGGTCGGTTCGCCTGAATGACGGAAAGCATGAGATGAAAACAAGGTTTATGTTTACTTTTGAGAACTGAGTAAACTACTAATGCAGTTTGGCGTGCCGTTGATGAAGTTATATACCTTTATCATGCTGTCTCCATCTTGGTCATGTTCCTTGTATCAACTAACAATAATGAATACTAATAATCATTTTGCAATTAGGAACCAGACTATTTTGTTCTTCCAGCCTCGGTTTGGTTACACTGATATCATTGGGAAAAGATCAAGATGGCTGCACCATGATAGAGGTCTATTGCATAAGGCATACAAAAAGAAAATGCTATGTTGGCGTAACCCAACCTACCCTAAAAATGCGGCCGACCCTAGATATTTTTATTTTTTTATGGGAAGAAATTTAATGATTAAAACCTATTAAAGACATGAAAATAAAATGAATGTCATCAAGAGTTTAAAAATATACTATTTGTAGTGTGTAGCCTTGTTTTCTTTTGTTATCGTGTATACTACCGGCTTATACAATTAGAAAACATGTAATTTTCGTTGCTGGGAGGGAAACAAAATAAATACCTACCTACCTACATGTACCCTATTTTGGGGGGCCCGTTACGCCAACATTATTATTATTTTTTTAAAGCATAAGTGTCCGACAGCCAGGTATGAATGTAGACAATAGTCTTAAAGGCAGTGGACACTATTGGTAATTGTCAAAGACCGGTCTTCACAGTTGGTGTATCTCAACATAGGCATAAAATAACAAACCCCATCAAAATTTGAGCTCAATCAGTCATCGAAGTTGCGAGATAATAATGAAAGAAAAATAACCCTTGCAACACGAAGTTGTGTGCGTTTAGATGGTTGATTTCGAGACCTCAAGTTCTAAACTTGAGGTCTCAAAATCAAATTCGTGGAAAATTACTTGTTTCTCGAAAACTATGGCACTTCAAAGGGAGCTGTTTCTCACAATGTTTTATACCATCAACCTCTCCCCATTACTCGTCACCAAGAAAGGTTTTATAATAATAATTATTTTGAGTAATTACCAATAGTGTCCACTGCCTTTAAAGGATGTTTATTTCAACACATGTATGATTTGGAGACTGAATCATGTTTGGATGAAGAAGAAAGAAAAAAACCAGGATGGACAAACTACAGACGATGAGAACTCTTTACCATCGCTGATGAGAACCTCCAGGAAGAGGTTGCCATAGATCTGGAAATAAGGCATGAAGAAGATGTTCTTGATGGAGTCAATGCCAAAACCTAGATGTGGGTAGATCAACACGTTACTGGCCACGCCGTATCCCATCAGAAACACAAGCAGAATACACAGGAACAAGATCATCTCAAACACCTGCAATCAAAAAAGATCAACACATCTAAGAGGTATCCATCTTAAACAGCTACTTGAGTGGAATGTTTTTAACAGAAATGCTATTTTACCTTGTTCATAATGCGTTTGGTCACCTTTAAAATGTAATTCGTAAATACCTCAGACAGTTTCGCTATTCCTATTGGTGGAGAGCGCGTCACGTGGGGGTGTTTAAGCGGCTGTGTGCTTTCATATGCCTAAATGCTTCAAGTAATTACCAATAGTTTCTATACCTATATTCTTATTGTAGTTTTTGCTTACTTTGTCATTGTCATTTTCTCCAGTAGTTCGTATGTATGTCTGTCCGTCTGTCTGTCTGTTTGACGGTCTGTCTGTCTGTCTGTTTCGTCTGTGTTTTGTCCTAAGCATTTACCTTTAGTTTATCTATTTTGTTATGTAAAGGCAAGCCGCTACAAGCTACCTGGCTTATTTTGGGCCTTGCCTCCACGCGTTTTCCGCCAGTTTATTCTTCTTTTATTTCTATCATTCATATATACCTGTATGTATTACTATAATATTGTGGAAATGTTTTGTGGAAATAAATGTATATTGAATTGAATTGAATTGAATTGAATAGTGTCCAGTGCCTTTAAGATGCTCATAGCACAGCTACACATTAGAAGAAGGAAATGTATACAATAAGGTAATAATAATATTTGTTTTTTTATAAAGTGCTTTATACACCATGTCTCAAAGCGCTTCCACATTATTACCCTGATCACTGGGCCTTAAATCATTTCTTTAACCATCTCAGCTCCTTGGGGAGTATACAGCCTGTGCTGCCCAATATGTAGCGTACTAAGCTAAACCAACCACAAGAACCATCTCTGCCCTCACAGGTACCCAATTACCCCTGGGTGGAGAGAAGCAATTATAGTAAAGTGTCTTGCTCAGGGACACAAGTGTCAAGACCGAGATTCGTAAACACACTCTGCTGAACAAAAACACCAGAGCTTGAGTTTGGTGCTCTTATCCGCTCGGCCATGACACCCGAGTCCTAATAAGATGTGTCTTAAAGGAACACGTTGCCTTGGATCGGTCGTTACAAAATGCATATGGTTAGAAAGATGTTGTAAAAGTTGAATACAATGATCTCCACAACAATGCCACGAAATTGCATGGTTTTCTTTTTACCTCGTCGACTAACACGGTCGGCCGTTTATGGGAGCCAAATTTTTGACTCCTATAAATGGCCGACTGTGTTAGTTCGCAACGTATTGAGTGATACTTGTGTGGATCATTATATTCTACTTGTAAAACATACATGTATGTCTAACCATATGCATTTTATTTTCATAACAAATGGTTTCAAGCGCTTTTTATAGTTCAACTCATCCGATCAAAGGCAACGCGTTCCTTTAAGGGAAGTTTGAACAACGCTAGTGATGGAGACAGTTTAATTTGATCCGGTCGCTCCATAATGAAGGGGCTGACAGCATGCAGAACCAAGTTTTTGAGCCTGTTATTACAGTTTGATGTCTTACCATCTTTCTGATCATGACCATTATTGGGCCGAGCTTCTCACTAAACGAGAACAGTCTCAGGACTCTAGTGTAGTACAAGAAACAGTTGAGGGCGTAGAAGGCCTGCGACCATTTGTAGGCTGCCGGGAACCAGTGAAGGATGAACGCCGCCAGTCCGTTGACCGCCGTGATCAGGTCCATGATGTTCCATTCGCTGGAGTGCCACTCTCGGAAGCGTTGCTTCATGGTTTGGTTACTGTTGGGTATCAATGACTGGAACACCAAATCAAAATGAATAATTTGAAATGAGTATTATAAACCACAAGGAAACTGACTGGGTAAATATTTAATATTATGTTGGGCTGAAGAGTAATTGCTTCATGGTTTGAATTATGTTGGGTATTAAAGCAATCGCACAACATCGATAAACAGTATTGTCCAAAGGCCCACACTTAGTGTATCACAACTTTTATATAAAATAACAAACCTGTGAAAATTTAGGCTCAATCGGTCATCAGAGTCCGGAGAAAATAACAAGAAAACCCACCCTTGGTTCTGCACGTTTCGCCATGCCATGACATGTGTTTAAAATAAATCTGTTATTATCGATATCGAGAATTGATAAGTGTTTTAATGTTTTCTCAAAAAGTAGAGCATTTCATGGAATAATGTTTCAAGGGAAGTCTTTCACCATTACCTTCTGTAAACCCTGTAAGTTATTTGTAAATCTGTGAACTTTTAATTTTTGTTCTGTTCAGAAAGTGTCCAATGGCTTTAAAGACTCGAACACAAAAACAAATCGGAATGGACATTTTGAAATCAAGTCATAAACCATAAAGGAAACTAACTGGGTAAACATTTAATATAAGGTTGGGCTGAGCACAGTAAATATGACTACAGCAGGATTTGAACCTGCAACCTGCGGATTAACCTGCTGGTGCTCTACCAACTGAACTATCCAGCCCTATGGTTTGTGGTTTCCCTATTTTGTCAATGTCTTTGTTTGGGTGGCAGTCAGAAGCCTTACAAGCTGTTTAAACTGCTTTATGGCCAGGGATCACACCCAAGTTAATGATACAACCAGGGAAGCAGCCATAGAGGGATCATGTACATAGTACAAACCACAAGGAAAACTGACTGGTAGGCCTGGGCGAATTATTCGAATATCCGGTTAATGGCGAATAGGTTTTCCTATCCGTAACCGGATATCCGCATAGGGCGTGGATACCTATTTACAAACCGGATAATTCTGTAATTACAACCGAGTAACCGAATAATTCGCCCAGGCCTACCAGTCAGTTTTCCTTGTGGTTTATACTATGTACATGATCCCTCTATGGCTGCTTCCCTGGTTGTATCATAAAGGCTTCCGAGAGTGGCACTCCAGCGAATGGAACATCATTGGAAGTTTCATAAGGATTCAGACAAAACATTCCTATCAGTTGTGGCCCGACGTCCGCGGATATTCGGATATTAAAAGAATATCTGGTTACTTGGTTGTAATTACAGAACTATCCGGTTTATAAATAGCTATTCGCGCCCTATGCGGATATCCGGTTAAGAAAAAAAAGGCATTCGCGGTTACGGATAGGAAAACCTATTCGCCATTAACCGGATATTCGAATAATTCGCCCAGGCCTAGTTGATAGTATAAAATATTGTGAGAAACTTCTCCCCCTGAAGTAATGTAGTTTTCGAGAAAGAAGTAATTTTCCACTTAAATATTTAAACTTGATTTTGAGACCTCATAATTAGTTTTTGAGGTCTCGAAATCAAGCATCTGAAAGCACACAACTTTGTGTGACAAAATATTTTTTTCTTTCATAATTATCTCTGAGGGATCCCACCCAAGTTTACGATACAACCTTGGAAGCAGCAGGGGGATGCAACTTTTGTATATTAAATAACTAGTAATAAACCAAAAGGGAAACTGAATGGAAATAAATATGAAAACGCTATTAGAAACAGACCCTTGAGAACAGTATGATGTGCGTAGATTACAAAGGGTTTCACTGAAGGTTTATAAGATTTGGAAATGTTTGAATTAGTACCTGTCGTATTTCCTCAAGGATCATGGTAAGGATCCATCCGAAGAGAACCATCTCTGGTACAGACGGCTCTGGACCGAAGGTTTCTAACATCACATAGCTGTACAGCAGTAGAAACGCAACGTAGGATAACTGCAATGTCGAAGGAAATACAAAATGAAGTCGGATCTAAGGATTGGTGTACATGTATGTTCTGAAATAATAATAATAATAATAGTCGGTTTTTATTTAGCGCTTTATACACCATGTCTCAAAGCGCTTGCACATTATTACCCCTGGTCACTGGGCCTTAAATCATTCCTTAAACCACCTCATCTCCCTGGGAGTAGTACCGCCAAATATGTACCACAAGAACCATCTCTGCCCTCACAGGTACCCATTTACCCCTGGGTGGAGAGAAGCAATTATAGTTAAGTGTCTTGCTCAAGGACACAAGTGTCATGACCGGGATTTGAACCACCACTCAGCTGAACAGAAACACTAGAGTTTGAGTTTGGTGTTCTTATACACTCGGCCATGATACCCCACTACACCCCACGACACCCACCCCACTGAAAGTGAGAGAGAACTAGTTTGCTGGAGAGAACCATGTAGTAATCTCATCATGAAAGACGCAGGTGGTGGTTCTGAGGTGAACCAGACATTCTCCTGGTGATAAGCATAGCGCACTGTTCAAAACAATGAGACTTGTCACACCTCTGATTCTTCTTAAGAACCAGAGGTGGTTCTTTAAGAACTCTATTAAGAACCCGAGATGATCTTAAGTTCTGATAGTCTCCTAAAGATGAAGAGAGTGTAAGTAGCAATGAGACTTTCTCACTAGAACCAGAAGAGAGCTTAGTTTTGACAGTCTCCTGAAGATGAACAGAGTGTACTGTTTGAAACAACGAGACTTACGTCATCTCTGTTTCTTCTAAGAATCAGTTCTAACATACATGTACACAGATTGCAAGAACGCAAGTTATTTCAACACCGGTTCTGCTAAGAACAGTTCTGCTAAGAGCCGGAGGTGAGATCTGTTCTAACGTTCTCCTGAAGGTGAACAGAGCGTACTGTTTGAAACAACGAGACCTACTTCACCACTGGTTCTTCTAACAACCAGAGGTGCGGTCAGTCCTGACTGTCTCCTGAAGATGTATATGTAACATACTGTTTGAATCAATGAGACTTATCTCATCTATGGTTCATCTAAGCACCAGAGGTGAGTTAAATTCTGAAATACACAGCGTACGGATTGCTACAACAAGACTTATTGCACCACTGGTTCTTCTAAGAAAAGTTCTTTTAAGAGCCAAAGTTGAGGTACATTTTAAAGTTCTCCTGAAGATGAACAGATCAACAGTGTAATGTTTGAACCTCCGGTTATTCTAAGAACCAGAAGAGAGCTAAGTTTTGACTGTCTCCTGAAAATAAACAGGGCGTACTGTTTGAAACAACGAGACTTTCATCATCTCTGTTTCTTCTAAGAACTAGAGGTGAGGTAAGTTACATACATACACAGCGCACAGTTTGCAACAATGAGCCTTATCTTACCTCCAGTTCTTCTAAGAGCTGGAGGTGAGGTAAGTTTTGACAGTCCCTGAAAATGAACAACGCATACTGTTTTAAACAACGAGACTTTCATCATCTGGGTTTTTCAAGAAGCAGAGGTTAGGCAAGTGCTGACATACAGAGCATACAGTTTGCAAGAACGAGACTTATTTCACCACCGGAGGTGGGGTACATTCTGACATTCTCCTGAAGATGAGCGCAGAGCGTACTGTTTGAAACAATGAGATTTTCATCATCTTTGATTCTTCGAAGAACCAGATGTGAGGTAAGTTCTGACACAAAGAGCATACACTTTGCAACAACGAGATTTATCTCACCACTAAGAATCGGAGGTGAGGAAAGTTCAGGCGTTCTCCTGAAGATCAACAGAGCATATTGTTTGAAACAATGAGGCTCATCTTACATTCAGTTCTTCTAAGAACCAGATGTGAGGAAAGTTCAGATGTTCTCCTGACGTTGAACAGAGCATACTGTTTGAAACAACAAGGCTCATCTCACCACAAGTTCTTCAAAGATATACTCACCACAAACGACCAGAATTTGGTGGCTGGCGACATGAAGAACAGCTGGAGTTTCTTTAGTCTGCTGGGTCTCTTCTCGCCCGGGACGTTGAACTTTAACCTGAAGATGAAGAGAGGACATAAGATGCCCAGTATGATGAAAAGATTGCTGGCCTTCACGCCGGCCAACCACGTCTTGGCGACGACACTCTGGGCACAAGGATGAGCTATGAATTGCTGAAGAGATAAAAAAAAACAATGTGTTTATTTCTTTAACCCTACACGGCAGCTAACGGTTGTATGGCTTCTGACTGGCACCCTGGAACAAAGTTATTGACAAAATAGGGAAACCGCCAACAAAGGGCTAGATAGCTCAGTTGGTAGAGTGGCTGCAAGTTAATTTGGAGGTCGTTGGTTCGAGGCCCACTCTAGTAATTTTTTCTTTGTTCAATCCCAACTTATTTAATTAAACCTTCAGATTTTATTTAAAGGGGTGGTCGGGTTGACAGTTGATTTCGAGACCTCAAATTCTAAATCTGAGGTCTAGAAATCAACTTCGTGGAAAATAACTTCTTTCTCGAAAACTACATTACTTCAGAGGGAGCTGTTTCTCACAATGTTTTATACTTTCAACCTCTCCCCATTACTCGTTACCAAGTAAGGTTTTACACTAATAATTATTTTGAGTAATTACCAATAGTGTCCACTGCCTTTAAGTGGAGAAAAGGTTACAAGTCTCTAACCTCACATTAAAGGCACTTGACACCTTTGGTAATTGTCAAAGACCAGTCGTCTCACTTGGTGTATCCCAACATAAGCATAAAATAACGAACCTGTGAAAGTTTTGAGCTCGATTGGTCATCGAAGTTGCGAGATAATAATGAAAGAAAAAAACACCCTTTTCACACGAAGTTGTGTGCTTTCAGATGCTTGATTTCGAGACCTCAAATTCTAAATCTGAGGTCTCGAAATCAAACTCGTGGAAAATTACTTCTTTCTCGAAAACTACATTACCTCAGAAAGAGCCGTTTCTCACAATGTTTTATACTTTCAACCTCTCCCCATTACTCGTTACCAAGAAAGGTTTTACACTAATAATTATTTTGAGTAATTACCAATAGTGTCCACTGCCTTTAAGTGGAGAAAAGGTTACAAGTCTCTAACCTCGCATTAAAGGCACTGTACACGTTTGGTAATTGTCAAAGACCAGTCTTCTCACTTGGTGTATCTCAACATATGCATCAAATCACAAACCTGTGAAAACTTGAGCTCAGTTGGTCATTGAAGTTGTGAGATAATGATGAAAGAAAAAACAACCTTGTTGGACGAATTTGTGTGCTTTCAGATAGGAATAAAAGTCTTCTGGCTAGTATTTTATTATTTCAGTGAGAAATTACCTCTTTCTCAAAATCTATGCTACTTCAGAGGGAGCCATTTCTCACAATGTGTTATACTATCAACAGCTCTCCAATGCTCGTTAATTACCAAGTCAGTTTTTAAGTTAATATTTGTTTTGAATATTACCAAACGTGTACCTTCCCTTTAAATCAGTTTCTTGAATATGATGACCTTGATACTCTCGGTCAGCTACTCAGATCGTTTTGACAATCCTTTTGTTTCTTCCTTTTTCAAGGAAGTGTCGTGGCCGAGCGGTTAAGAACACCGAATTCAAACTCTGGTGCTTCTGATCAGCAGAATGTGGAATCAAATCCCCAGCCGTGACACTTGTGTCCTTAAGCAAGACACTTCACCATTGCTTCGTCCTTCGAATGGGACGTTAAGCCGTTGGTCCCATGTGTCATGTAATGCATGTAAAAGAATCCAGTGCACTTATCAAAAAGAGAAGGGGTTCACCGATCGGCAGCAAATTGCGCCACAGCACCTTGTAAAGCATTACATGGTGCTATCAGAATTAGGTCTCATAATTCAAACGTAGTACCACATCTCGCAGGAAATACTATGTTAGAGCGCCAGGAACGTCACTGGGTGACGGACATGTGCACTATATAAGAAGCCACAATTATTATTATTATTATTATTATTATTATTATTAATATTAATTTGGTCTGGGGGTCGTCTGAGAGTGTCAGGGTTATACTGTGTCTTTATTTTCGGGTTTATGTCCCTTGTACTGTATATTTGATAAAATTTTTATAAATACTTTATCTTCTCCATTTTTGGATGTTTTGAGGAAATAAACAAAATAAAATAAATTAAAACTTTGCCTTTCCACTCACCCTGTTGTCTGCCTCCGAGGCCATCGTCAGGACACTCTTACCAGACATAGTTTTGATTGGGCACATTATCAGCTTCTCAGTGAACGTCTCGTCCGTTTTGAAACACTCGTCCATCACATTGATGGCCAGCTGCTCAAATGTTCTGCAGGAATCCAAAGGGTGACAATGTTTACATACTGGGGCCAATTTCATAGAGCTGCTTAAGCAACAAATTTGCTTAAGCACGAAAATAGCTCGCTTATTTTACACATGTTACTGGCCAAAATTTCATGCCATTTATATTGCTTATGACTAGTATTTAGCTGTTGTTTACTTAGCATAACAATTGAGTGGAGTATTGGCCGGTAATCTGATTTTACTAAGCAATGAATTTTTTGCTTAAGCAAATTTTTGTGCTTAAGCAGCTCTATGAAATTGGGCCCTGGTTGCATAAGTAATGATAGTAATAATAATTCTGTACATAGTGCGCCGTCATGAACGACCCTCTTGGTGACGAATTAAAACAAATTTGGTGGAGACTTTTAACAATGAATTCAAGAGACCCAAGCGTGGTTTTATTTTTGCAATTTTGCAAAACTGTTCTTGACACATTAAAACCATAACTTCAAATAGGAAAGACAACGACCATTCTCAGAATGAGCATTGGGACATACAATTTGGCAGACAACTTGTCATCTGCAATGAAGTGGTTTAGAATCAAATAAAAGTTTTTAACACCTTTGTGTGATACAGAAAAAAACTCAGGGAAAAAGTTTGAACCCTCTGCATCAAAAAAAGAATACAAAGAGTGAGACCACTCTTTTCTTCACTTTTCCACTTTCAAAAAATATTTAGCAGCAAAGCAAAAATCTGAAAACACAAAAACCCCAATTCTGGGAAACGAAATTAAACTGATTGATGTTAAACTTGCATCGGGATACAGAATATTCAGTTTGTTTTTTACCCATATACATCAATGCGTGTTAGCACTGTATACTCGGTACTTACCCGAGGTCTGTGAAGAAAAATCCCAGGCACAACTCGGGTGGGATTCGAACCCACGACCTTTGCAATTTTAGAGCAGTGTCTTACCAACTAGACCACCGAGAGTGCCCGGTAGAAATTAACCTGACAAACCATTGCCCTGGTCCAAGTGTTTGTGAAACAAACAGAAGAGAACAAATAATAACAGATATTTACCCGGCATCTCTTTGTGCTCTTAGGATGTCATCAGAGTCAGTGGATATTGCAGCGATTCCTTTGAGCATTGTACTGGCAGCTATTCCTGCACTGATTGAGTCATCAAGACGTTCCCAAAAGAACTCGGCCATTTCCATTCTACGATTAACACAATAAATCAATGTTAACTTTGGTTTTTACCCATACACCGATGCGTGTTAGTACTGTATACTCGGTACTTTTCCCCGAGTCCTGTGAAAAAATATCACGGGCATGTTACTCGGGTGGGATTCGAACCCACGACCCTTGCAATTCTAGAGCAGTGTCTTACCAACTAGACTACTGAGGTTTCCCGGTAGCTAGAGGCAGTTCGAATCCTATGTTTTGGCAGCGGGTACCGCAACGATATAAGAGATGTTAAATTTGCATCGGGGATAAAGAATATTAATTTTGGTTTTTAACGATGTGTGTAAGCACAGTATACTGTGTACGTTCCCGAGTCCTGTGAAAAAATATCACAGGCATGCTACTCGGGTAATCAAATTTAATTTATGGAGGGAGGATAGGGCCAAAGAAGGGCCATCCACATGATGACCACAGTCAGTGGGCTTAAAGCCATTGGACCCTTTTGGTAAACAGTATTGTCCAAGGCCCACACTTCGTGTATCACAACTTCTATATCAAATAACAAACCTGTGAAAATTTGGGCTTAATCGGTCATCGGAGTCGGGAGAAAATAACGGGAAAACCCACCCTTGTATCCGCCCGTTTCGCCGTGTCATGACACGTGTTTAAAATAAATCCATATTGATATATAAATTGATATTGTCTTACTGTTTTCTCAAAAAGTAAAGCATTTCATGGAACAATATTTCAAGAGAAGTATTTCACCACTACCTTCTGTAAACCCTGTAAGTTATTTTTAAATCTGTGAACTTTTTTTTTTTTTCTGTACCGAAAGGGTCCAACGGCTTTAAAGGCACTGAACACCTTTGGTAATTGTAAAAGACTGGTATTCTCATTTGGTGTAACCCAACATAATATGCACAAAATAACAAATCTGTGAAAATGTTTAATTGGTCATTGAAGTTGCAAGAGAATAATGAAAGAAAAAACATCCTTGTTGCTCAATTATGTGTGCTTTCAGATGCCTAAAAAAAGACTACAGGCTTGAAGTTATTTAATATTTGAGTGAGAAATTACTTTGTTACTTCAGAGGGGGCCATTTCTCACAATGTTTTATACTATCGACAGCTCTCCATTGTCCGTTACAAACAAAGTTTATGCAAACAATTATTTTGAACAATTACCAATAGTGTCCAGTGCCTTTAAAGTAACATACCCCATACTAGCCCCCCACAAACATGCCATTAGGGGACTTTTGGGATGCTTGGTGGCAGCAGGTAAAATTCATTGTTCTTGGTAATGTGCGCATGCTCAGAACTATGTAAACAATGGACATTTACCTGGTAAGTCTGCTGCCACCTAGCGTTCAAAAGTCTCCTATTAAATGCAAGAAATGGACTTCCACAGTCAATGGTTTGCATCTCTAAAAACAAAACAAAAACCTAACCATGGCACTTCCATTGAGCATTGAGCCACCACAACTCTATACACCAATCTGGGCGCGCACCAGGGGCGCAAGAGTTGAGCACCGCGCGCCAGTGTCTTCAGTGCCTAGATTATGCACAAAGACACCGCAGTAGTTATTTCTTTTTTTCAACAGAGGGCGCTTCCAATTTTGTTTCGTCTAAATGGTCTATACTGTTCCCGATATTTGGCACAGACGTCGTCATCCCTCCCCGCCCCCCAAGTGTTCCCACTTTAACGCACTCTTTCCCCTAAAATTGTCTAAAGAATTCCTGAGATTCCCAGAACCAAATGAAGACACAAATTGAGGAGGGGGGGGGGGGGGACAACAAGCCACATAATAGCTAGGTTTAGCTGCACGTTAAGCGAGCAAGTACGTGAACATGGACGTCAGAAAATTGTGTTGTTTCTGGGTGAAGTTGCATGCTCAAGCATGCTCATGCATGCCCATGCATGCTCAGGCATGACAACTGCACGCATGACGTAAATAACGTGAAAAATGGTAACTTCACGTATTCTAAAAACAGGAGATTTAAACAACACAGTTTTCCGACGTTCAAGTTCACGCGGAACGTACTGCTAAACCTCCATAATATAGATCACACCGAATGCACCACTCACCTGCCCATCAGCACAGCGCATAAAAACAGCTCCTTAAACGGGTGCTTGAAGTGCATGCCAGAGTTAGCCATGAGGCACATGGTAGAGGAGGTTGTGTCTAAATAGCCATTTTCCGATCGGATGTACTCCTCTTGGGATTGTTGTAACAAGTGACTTCCTATTCAGAACAAAAGATCAGAGAGAGACGTGTATTAAAGGCAGTGCACACTATTGGTAATTACTCAAAATAATTGTTTGCATAAAAACTTACTTGTAATATAAGTATATACTAGTATAAAACATTGTGAGAAACGGCTCCCTCTGCAGTAACATAGTTTTTGAGGAAGAGGTAATTTCTCACTCAACAAAGACTTCATGCCTGAAGCCTTTTATCAGCTATCTCAAAACACACAAAGGTGTGCAAAATGGGTGTGTTTTTTTCTGTCATTATTCTCTTGCAACTTTGATGACTAATTGAGCCCAAGTTTTCACAGGTTTGTAATATTTTATGCATATGTTGGGATACACCAAGTGAGAAGACTGGTCTGAGACCAATTCCATAGAGCTGCTTAACAATTTTGCTTGACAATTTTCTGCTTAGCAGAAACGAGCAGGATACCAGTCACAAATTGTACATGACACAACAGTTTGGCTGGTAACCTTATTCTGGTAAGCAGCTCTATGAAAATTGATCCCTGATGATATAGACTCACCTGCCATGAAGCTAGACAAAGACCAGAGTGCCAAGCATGCCCCTTGGTTGCTGGTAAAGGGTTTGTCGTTAGAGTACAGCTCGTTGCTATGGAAACCTAACAGGTGCCTTACAAGACGACTGATGTGATATAGGAAGATCGGCTGACTGGCCTGGAACGTATACAAGGAAGTGTTCAATCAATTTGTTGTTTGTTTTTTATTTTTTTATTTTTTACGGGAGAGGGAGGGGTTTATTTTATTGCGTTTGTTTAGATGATCTTCCTGTCTAGGGAACTTAGCAAAATCCCACGAGGGAATTCAAACACCAGGCTGCCAACAGCTAATATCTCTCTTACAACCATTGGTATAACTATATATTTATTTCGAACTGGGCCCAATTTCATACAGCCTGTAAGCACAAAAATGGGCCCCGCACAAATCAAGAAATTGTGATTCAGTAACTAGACCAAAAATAATGTGAAAAATCAGCATTAAGATTGGTGGGATTTGAACCCACAACCTTTTGATTGCAAGTCCTTCTGTCTAGCCACTGGACCACGGTGACCAAGTTGTGTTCTTTCAGCTTCCCCTGAGCCATGACATGCATCACATGACTGGATCTCGACTAACAAATTCACAATCTATGACCATGCTATATCAAGATGAATCAATTTTTTTCCACAAGCCAGTGTTGTGGCCGAGCGGTTAAAGACACTAGACACTATTGGTAATTGTCAAAGACCAGTCTTCTCACTTGGTGTATCTCAACATATACATAAAGTAACCGACGTGTGAAAATTTGAGCTCAATCGGTCGTCAAAGTTGCGAGATAATTATGAAAGAAAAAACACCCTTGTCACACGAAGTTGTGTGCTTTCAGATGCTTGATTTCGAGACCTCAATCTCTAAATCCAAGGTCTCGAAATCAAATTCGTGGAAAATGACTTCTTTCTCGAAAAACTACGTTACTTCAGAGGGAGCCATTTCTCACAATGTTTTATACTACCAACCTCTCCCCATTACTTGTTACCAAGTAAGGTTTTATGCTAATGATTATTTTGAGTAATTACCAATAGTATCCACTGCCTTTAAGAGCACCGAACTCAAACTCTGGTGTTTCTGATCAGTAGAGTGTGGATTCGAATACCCAGCCGTGACACTTGTGTCCTTCAGCAAGATACTTGACCATTACATGGGACATAAAGCCGTTGGTCCCATGTGTTGTGTAACGCACGCAAAAGAACCCAGTGCACTTATTGAAAAGAGAAGGGGTTCGCCCCGGTGTTCTTGGCTGTGGCTGCTGTATACGCGTAGCACCTTACACATGTAAACCCTTATACGGTGCTAAATAATTGGGTCTCAGAATTCATCAATGCAATAACATATCTTTCTGAAAGTTTGTATATACTCAGCGCCTCGAGTACCTTGTTTGGTAGATACGTGCGCTATATAAGACTTCAATATTCGATCTTATTATTTTCTTGAGTAATGCCATTTGTAAAAATGATAAAGATCAACCAAATTCCAGGACAGTATAATAACATGAAGGCAACAGCGGCCATGGCCTCATATTAAGCAAATGTACATGTATAAGATAACTAACGGCTAAATCAACTAGAAAATACACATTACTTTGAGAATTTAGTACAAATATTATTAGTTTGTATTTAAAGGCAGTGGACACTATCGGTAATTGCCAAAGACTAGCTTTCACAGTTGGCGTATCTCAACACATGCATAAAATAACAAACCTGTGAAAATTTGAGCTCAATCGGTCATCGAACTTGCGAGATAATAATGAATGAAAAAACACCCTTGTCACACGAAGTTGTGTGCGTTTAGATGGTTAATTTCGAGACCTCAAGTTCTAAACCTGAGGTCTCGAAATCAAATTCGTGGAAAATTACTTCTTTCTCGAAAACTATGGCACTTCAGAGGGAGCCGTTTCTCACAATGTTTTATACCATCAACCTCTCCCCATTACTTGTCACCAAGAAAGGTTTTATGCTAATAATTATTTTGAGCAATTACCAATAGTGTCCACTGCCTCTAAATGCATTACTTTCGTAAGTAAGTACAGGACCTCTTACCTTGGTGTTGTTAATCATTGACACATAGCTCCTCAGGGAATGGTGCCCACTCACCTGCAATACAACAAAACAGAAAATAAAGAATGCTCGTAATATGGGGACGATGAAATTGAAAGGTTAGTGTCACTGGTTCCCTTAGCTGCACTTCACACAGGTTCACCAGCTTCGAAGGGGGGGGGGCTAAGGGGTTTGAGCCACCTTCAAGAGGGTCAACCCCCCCCCCCCCCCCCCCAAAAAAAAAAAAAAAAAAAAAAAAAAAACACATACAAAAACACCCCAAAAAAAAAAAAAAACGAAACTGGAGGAGAGAGAGTAGGGAAGGAGACAAGAATGTGTGTTTATTTCCTTCTAACAATAACTTCGCGGTGAGTAAAAGCCTAAATTAGGGATATGATCTTTTAAGTAAAAGACAAGATAAGTCTTGATATTTGTAGAGTCTCAACCATACTTTTTACTGCTACTGCATACAGGGCACTGAACAAACATGGCCAGAGAGAGAGAAGGGGAAATTCTTACTGAATTGTAGAGTCTACGTAGTCTGGATACAGTCAGGAAGTCCTTCATAATGACACCTTGCTCTAGGAACAGCCTCAAGAAATCCACCTGGTTTTGCATCAGAGCTTGCATGATGAATGGATCTAAACTGCCAGGCTGAAAATAAACAAACCCATCAATGACATTGGGTAAAGAAAAACGTCATTCCAGTGTGACTCGCGTGACGAAGCCACTCATTTTTCAACTTTGTACCACCCTCTACTCCAAGATGTGACACCTAGATCTCAATTAAAGACACTGGACACTATTGGTAATTGTCAAAGATCAGTCTTCTCACTTGGTGTATCTCAACATAATGCACAAAATAACAAACCTGTTAAAATTTGAGCTCAATTGGTCATCGAAGTTTTGAGATAACTATGAAAGAAAGAACACCCTTGTCACACGAAATTGTGTGCTTTCAGATGCTTGATTCCGAGACCTCAAAATCTAATTCTGAGGTCTCCAAATCAAATTCGTGGAAAATTACTTCTTTCTCGGAAACTACGTCACTTCTGAGGGAGCCGTTTCTCACAATGTTTTATACTATCAACCTCTCCCCATTACTCGTTACCAAGTAAGGTTTTATAATAATAATTATTTTGAGTATTTACCAATAGTGTCCACTGCCTTTAACTCGATTTTTTTATAAACTATGAGAAGGGGCTTATAATGTAACTCATTAAACTCAACCCTTTTGGTGCATTTTTATTTATTCACAATGAACTGGTAAACACTACACACCATTCTATTTCATAACATTCGTACAAGTCTTCAGAGGGATTGCATTCCTTCCTAAGTGATGGCATGCAGATCACACAATACATTCAAAGGTTGTATTGTTATTCAAATAAGTTCATGGGGCGATGCCCGTATATAAAGGCCCGGACACAAGTCCTGAGCCATCTTTTCTGAGGTCATTTTCTTTTGGACCAAACAGTATTGGGAGGGTTCAAAACCCAGCAGCGGGCGGGACCCTCTTCGACTTGTACTTCATTATTATTCATAGAATTACAATTATATTTCAATCATTCATATAATTTTTAAATTATAAAGCTTACATCCAGGGCTACATTTCCAGCTAATTTTGACACCAAGGGAGTTTTTGGGAAAAAAAGGTCGTTGCCACATAGATTATTTATTGTATTGGGCACCAGCGATAATAATAATAATACTAATATTTAAAATTTACATTGCGCCCCTTACATACAAAATGATCAGAGGCGCAGAACACATGTTAAAAAGCACAGAGTGGAAGAAAAAGACAAGGAAAAAAGACTGGTCACCAGGCCAGTGCCCAAACAAAAGTATGGGGATACGTCTGTCCTGCCAACAGAGAACATTTCATTGGCCCAAGTTGAAAGGGATAACAAATCATCAAAAAGAAAAAATTTGCATCATCTTATTACATGAATCCCACCCGAGGTGATTTGCCTGTGGAATTTCTTCAGAGTATTTGGGAATGTTCTGAGGTTAAATTGTAGGATTTGAAACTTTGCTTGGTGCAAATACGTTATAGAAAGGTATGCAGTAACACCATGTAATGACTATCTCTAATGAGTTGGGGTGGTTCTGAAAAGAACTGTTGGTTTCAACTCGACGTCTGGAGAAAGACGATCGCTTTCTCCAGAAGACGATCAGAGCATACTGATCGAAACGTCGAGTTGAAACCAGCGGTTCTTTTCAGAACCACCCCAACTCATTAGAGATAGTCATTACATAGTGTTACCGCAAACCTTTCTATAGAGAAAAAATTGCTTAATACACATCGGTGTAAGGGTAAAAAAATATTTAATTTGCTCACCGCCCAATACTGATCATCTACAAAGATCTTCCTCTCTGCCATGTCAACCCGATTCCATGACAACGCCAACGCTAACTTGTAGTTGGGAGTGGCAGCTTGGGCTATCATTAAGAAACAAGGGTTAAATGATTAGATATAAAATTACAATAGTCCTGAAAGACAAAACCTTACAAATCTGAGCCAGGGGCCCAATTTCATAGAGCCGCTTAAGCACACAAAGTAGCTACATGTATGCTTACCAGAATAAGGTTACCAGCCAAACTACCATGTCGCATGTACAATTTGTGACTGGTATCCTGCTTATTTTTGCTTAGCAGAAACATGTTTAGCAAAATTCTCTGCTTAAGCAGCTCTATGAAACTGGGCCCTCAACTGAGATTGGCCCTTCTATGGCAGAACAGCCAAACTCGAAAAAGGTGACATTTTGAGAAAGGCAAGTACAAAGATAAGCTGTTTAAAAACAGGATAAAGTGTAAAAAGAGGCTGAGATATTATATTCACATCCATATATAGTTTGCCTTTCAAACTTTGAAACGGGAAATTCCCTCAATTTACCCAGAAATGTTCAAGTTTTTGGCAAGTCTTTGGCATGGAAGGGTCGAGGTGTGCCTACTACAATCCTGGCCATATCTCGTTAGGCCCCTGCCCCCTTTCAATGTTGGTTCTAATTGACAGTCTTCTGCATTACAGGTCAACAATGAGCGGGGGGACGGGGGACAGGAGAGAGAATGATTATTGTCAGTTGAAAGTGTACAGGGAATGGTCTTATGTAACGTTAGGAAAGGGTAGCCCAAGCATTTTGGCCGGGATTGTAGCATTTGGGCAGTGTACCACTGCTAAAAGTGAGCGCCGATTGTGAAGGTGAGAACAGGAGCTTGAGCAAATTTGTTGAGTTGTAGGGGCAACCATTGAAAACTCATCTTCGGACAGTCTTCTTAAAGGGACACATTGCCTTGGATCGGTTGAGTTGGCCTATCCGAGAGTCCGAGAGTGTCAGGGTTATCCTGTTTCTTTAGTTTTGTGTTTATGTCCTGTGTTCTGTATATTTAATGTAATATTTATAAATCTTTTTATTTTCTCAATTTTTGAGGAAATAAATAAATAAACAAACTTGGCGTACCTTTTAATAAAGCAATCAAGATGGCAAGATCCAAGTCGGCGTTCTCTCCTTTGTCCATTTGAAACACAGTCAGCTAAAAAGACAACATTTTACAAACATGGTTTTAAAATTCATTCTCCTGAAGACGAGCAGAGTTTGTTTGAAATGTCGAGAACACCTGTTCTTTTCATAGCCAACACTCACTCAAAAGAGATCTTATACATGGATGTACCTGCAAATTACTATTTTAGCATTTATAGGTACTTCTTATGGTTTGGTTTATAGACATCCAGCGGCCATCTTAGTGGAAAAACGGTGACGAAACAATCGAAACGCACAGATTTGTTCGCGCGATGCACAGTATTGGCCAATGAACAACCTCTTTTTAACCTCTAGGTGAGGGCGCCCTACTGAAATGACGTCATGTGCATAAGGTCTATTGTAAAATTAGCAAAAATAATCTCACTTTTGAAAAATGTGAAATAAAACAAATGATAAACTTGGGGCCTTGTCACACACGAGGAAACTTTTAAAGGCAGTGGACACTATTGGTAATTACTCCACAAAGTAATTTTCCACGAATTTGATTTCGAGACCTCAGATTTAGAATTTAAGGTCTCAACCATCTAAACGCACACAACTCCGTGTGACAAGGGTGTTTTTTCTTTCATTATTATCTCGCAACTTCGACGACCAATTGAGCTCAAATTTTCACAGGTTTGTTATTTTATGCATATGTTGAGATACACCAAGTGAGAATACTGGTCTTTGACAATTGCCAATAGTGTCCACTGCCTTTAACTTAAGTTCAAACAAGAAAAAATGATCAATTGAGTTCAAATTTTCACAGTTTTCTTTTTTTAATGCATATGTTGAGATACACCCAGTGAGAATACTGGTCTTTGACAATTACCAATAGTGTCCACTGCCTTTAACTTAAGTTCAAACAAGAAAAAATGATCAATTGAGTTCAAATTTTCACATTTTTTTATTTTTTATGCATATGTTGAGATACACCAAGTGAGAAGACTGGTCTTTGACAATTACCATTAGTGTCCACTGCCTTTAACTTAAGTTCAAACAAGAAGATCTCGCTCTTACCATTTTCTTGACCTTGATGCATTCGATGACATCCGCAATCAGATGGGTCATGTTGTCACAGTAAAGATTGACGTTGAAGGAATTGCTGAGTTTCTCACGAAGTATCTCAGTGTTTTCCTCATTCAGTGTTCTGGATTCTCTGAAAAAAAAAAAAAATCACCACTTTAAATATGAAACTTAAAGATCGACTTAAAGACACTGGACACTATTGGTAATTGTCAAAGACCATTCTTCACACTTGGTGTATCTCAACATATGCATAAATTTTTTTTTTTAAACTGAAAATTTGAGCTCAATTGGTTGTCAAAGTTGCGAGATAACATTGGAAATAATTATTAGCATAAAACCTTTCTTGGTAACCAGTAATGGGTAGAGGTTGATAGTATAAAACATTGTGAGAAACGGCTCCCTCTGAAGTAATGTAGTTTTTGAGAAAGAAGTAATTTTTCACAAATTTGATTGAAATCAAATTCGTTGAGACCTCAAGTTTAGAATTTGAGGTCTCGAAATCAAGCATCTGAAAGCACACAACTTCGTGTGACAAGGGTGTTTTTTCTTTCGCTATTATCTCACAACTTCGACGACCGATTGAGCTCAAATTTTCACAGGTTTGTTATTTTATGCATATGTTGAGATACACCAACTGTGAAGGCTAGTCTTTGACAATTACCAATAGTGTCCAGTGTCTTTAAAGGAACACGTTGCCTTGGATCGGACGAGTTGGTCTATTAAAAGCGTTTGAAACCGTTTGTTATGAAATGCATATGGTTAGAAAGATGTTTTAAAAGTAGAATATAATGATCCACACAAGTATCACTCGAAATTGCACGGTTTTCCTTTTACGTCGCGAACTATCACGATCGGCCATTTATGGGAGTCAGGGAGTCAAACCATAAATGGCCGACCGTGTTAGTCGACAGGGTAAAAAGAAAACCACGCAATTTCGAGGCATATTTGTGTAGATCATTGTATTCTACTTTTACAATATCTTTCTAACCATATACATTTTACAACAAACGGTTACAGAACGCTTTTCAAAGACCAACTCGACCGATCCAAGGCAGTGTGTTCCTTTAAGTGAAATTAACATTATTGTGATTTGTGCTTTTGCTATAAAAGGTAAACAATATCAAATGATAAACCAAAGGGAAACTGAATCAGTAAATTTTACTGCCATGTAGCCAGGGATCACAGCCAAAATTTACAATAAAAAAATTAGGGAGACTGCTAACATAGATAGATTGCTCATTCGGTAAATCACCGGCATGTTAATCCATAGGTCGTTGATTCAAATCCCGTTATAGTCGTTGTCTTTGTTCAACCCCATGTAAAAATGAAGTTATAATTGAACAAAAGTCAATAGAAATGGGGTCGGGGTGGGCCAGACTGGGGGTAAATCTATTGCACTTACGGATCTCCTTCAGCTCGGTTATGTGCGAATGCCAGGATGTCTGCTGCTCTCCCACTACCATCACACAGCACTGTAGGAATCTCACGCAAGACGGCATTCTTTACGTTGAGTAATGTGTCCACACCGCCCTCGAGCACCACGAGAACCACCGGTAGGCCCAGACCATTCTCTGTGTGAGATTCAAAGATTCATAATAATAATAATAATAATAATAATAATAATAATAATAATAATAATAATAATAATAATAATAATAATAATAATAATAATAATAATAATAATAATAATAATAATAATAATAATAATAATAATAATAATAATAATAATAATAATAATAATAATAATAATAATAATAATAATAATAATAATAATAATAATAATAATAATAATAATAATAATAATAATAATAATAATAATAATAATAATAATAATAATAATAATAATAATAATAATAATAATAATAATAATAATAATAATAATAATAATAATAATAATAATAATAATAATAATAATAATAATAATAATAATAATAATAATAATAATAATAATAATAATAATAATAATAATAATAATAATAATAATAATAATAATAATAATAATAATAATAATAATAATAATAATAATAATAATAATAATAATAATAATAATAATAATAATAATAATAATAATAATAATAATAATAATAATAATAATAATAATAATAATAATAATAATAATAATAATAATAATAATAATAATAATAATAATAATAATAATAATAATAATAATAATAATAATAATAATAATAATAATAATAATAATAATAATAATAATAATAATAATAATAATAATAATAATAATAATAATAATAATAATAATAATAATAATAATAATAATAATAATAATAATAATAATAATAATAATAATAATAATAATAATAATAATAATAATAATAATAATAATAATATCGAAGTCTTATATAGCGCACGTATCTACCAAACAAGGTACTCAAGGCGCCGAGTATACATGTATACAAACTTTCAGAAAGATAGGTTATTGAAGTGATGAATTCTGAGACCCAACTATTTAGCACCTTTACAAGGGTTTACAAGGTGCTACGGCGCATACAGCAGCCACAGCCAGGAACACCGGGGCGGACCCCTTCTCTTTTCGATAAGTGCACTGGGATCTTTTACAAGCGTTACGCAACACATGGGGCCAATGGCTTTACATCTCATCAGAAGTACGAAGCAATGGTTAAGTGTCTTGCTTAAGGACACAAGTGTCGCGGCTGGGGATTCCAACCCACACTCTGCTGATCAGAAACACCAGAGTTTGAATTCGGTGCTCTTAACCGCTCGGCCACGACACTCCCAAGATGGTACATCTGCAGTCGGGTTGGCAAAGTGAGATCTTTCCTCGCCTTCCGCCTCCAGGACTCTAGCTAGAATTTAGGACCTTGGTTCGAATGCCATCCGGGCACTTTTCACGAAAGTTTACTCAAAACAGGTCACCAGAACCACACGAATGTCACCAGGTAGAAATTGTGTTTGGCTGGATATCGGCTGGTTTTATCTAAGCCCCCACAATTGCAACATGGCTGATGGATGTGAGATAATGTTGAGAAAAAAGTTATTTTGTAATTTTTCTCTGGCAATGCAAAGGGCAAAGGTCGTGGGTTTCGAATCCCACCAAAGTGATTTCCCCAGTTTTTTTTTCTTCTTCATAGAACTCGGGAAAGTATAGTGCTTAATACACGTCGGTTTAAAGGTAAAAACAAACTGCATAATTAACGACCACTAATCATAAACTACAATACCTTAAATTAAAGTTTCTAACTTTTTATGAATTTTCAAAAAATAGCTATTTAAAAACTAAATCAAAACTTTGGGGTCAAACTTCCGCAAAATCAGACCTAGCATCAGTTCTAGCAGCTCTATAAAATTGGGTCCTGTCCTGCTTTTGACTGACTATTCTGACTAAAAGCCGGTTTATAGTCGGTCGTGCGATGGTTGCGCGATGGAAATCTTGGTGCGCAATCCTTAAAAAAACCCAGGTTTATAGTCATTGCTGAGGCTTATAAACTGTGTTTTTTACGATCGCGCATAAAGATTTCCATCACGCGACCATCGCACGACCGACATTAAACCAACCCTTACTCTCCCTTACCCTCTTTTGGTGCTGCTAGTGCCTCTTCAATCATCGCTCTCATCTCAATCTCACCACCGTAGGCCGGCTCTCCCATTAGCCCGTTATCTATTAGGATAAAGTGGGTGTGGTCTGGGTTTAGGGGCACACGACGCCCTTTCGTCACGACTGGGTTGACCTTGTATTCTGCTGGATACGAGCCCTGTGTATATATACAAACAAAAGTATATGGAAGTGCTTTCTGCTCTACCGGCCAGGCTTACATCCGTATGGACTGTAAAAGGGGTAACCCTGTTTGCCCAAGGAATAGGTGGCAACGGCCTCTTGACAAAAATAATTGTAGCCCACACCTTGAAGTGGCCTTCAGGCCTTGTGTGTCTGGCGACGTGCATACAAAATAAATAAAATTAAATTAAAAAATGCGTAAAGTATTAATTCCACGCAATCGCTGTGATTTGTTTTCCCTTTTCTAATCTAGATATAATGTTTTAACATGATGATTGTGAAGTGTCAACCATAAACTGTTTAATTCCCAGGATTAGAACCCAAATGAATTTTAATCCCAATTTTTCATAGATGTCAAATTTGCACCAGGGATAAAGAATTTTAGTTTTGGTTTTTACCCATATACACCGATGTGTGTTAGCAGTGTATACTCAGTACTTACCCTAATATTACATGGTTGGGATTCGAACCAACGACCCTTGCAATTCTAGAGCAGTGTCATACCAACTAGACCACCGAGATTTCCCGGTAGGTATAGAGGCAGTTCGAATCTTATGTTTAGCAGCGAGTACTGCAAACGATTTAATAGATGGTAAATTTGCATCGGGGATAAAGAATATTAATCCCACTTTTCTTACCGTGCCCCTCCTGGTAAGAAGCTGATGACTGCCATCGACGTATCCCCAGGGGGCGAGCCCTAGGCAGACCAGTTTGGGTCTCTCCGCCCCTTTCTTGACATTTTTATTATCGGATATCCAGTTCCTGATGTAAGTGGACTGAACGGCACTTCCGACGATCTTTGGCACGCCCGCGTTGAAGCCACTGGTGATGATCCAAGCTTTGGTTGTAAATGCAGCCTAAAGACGAAAAATGTTTCAGAAGATTTGTTTTCAACAAATTGAACTCTTTCAAAAAGTTTGACTCTTTCAAGCACTGACAGGTCGCTAGTGGTTTAAATCCAATCAAAGAAACAGTTGTAACACACAAAAAAACAGATTGCCTGGCCACACAGTTTTCAGAATATCAAGGAGGACTTTTAAGGATGCTGTTATGACCTGGTATGACCAATCCATCACTATTTTAAATTATTTATGTAACATTGTTACAAAATGTAGCTACCTGTTTTTACTTGGCATTTATGGCTTCCCTAGTTTTCAAACCTTGGCTGGGAAAAACTTGGGCTGCGACGTAAAGGCAGGGGACCAGTCTAGATAGGCTTGACCTTGAAAAGTATTGACTGGTCAACAGCAGGGGGCAGTATTGGCTAGACCCTGAAAAGTATTGACTGGTCATTAGCAGGGGGCGATTATGGCTTGACCATGAAATAGTACTGACAGGTCAACAGCAGGGGGCAGTAGTGGATTGACCCTGAACAAATATTGACTGGTCATTAGCAGGGGGGGAGGGGGGGCGATAATGGCTTGACCATGACAAAAAATATTGACCGGTCAACTGCAGGGGGCAGTACAGAACAATAATATACTTAAGATCTGTGACCATCAGAGAGTAGGAACACACAGATAGTAGCATCTAAAAGGTAACACTGGTATTTTTATATTTTAGTGTTTTTTTTTCTCACCTTAATTACTCCTCTGCTGAATGTTTCCTTGTCTTGCTCGTTAAGTTTGAAGCTCCGCCCCCCACCGGTCAGGGAGATAACGAGCTGGGGCGTGTGCAGTGACCAGTACTTCGTCATAAGCTTCAGCACCATTGACATATCAGTGCAATCTGACAGACGGACAAACTGATGACAGGGAAAAACAAAAGAGAATCATAGATGAAAACCTGCGATTCGTTTACCCCTTGCTTTTTTTCTTTGTGCTTTCTGACTCTCCACTTCACTGCTTATGTTACACTTAGTTGTAAACCTGTTCATATTTGAAAAAGACTCTGCTAGGTGGTTTACCTTTCAATTGAAAAAAAAAAACTACCAGATGCACCCATAAGCCAGTATGGCAGACACCTTGTTTGTATACACCTAAACTAAACAGTGCACTCCTTTATCTTGTCCACCATATAATCTAAAAAAGGCTAGTGCCTTAAAATGTAGCCAATTTGGTTTATGAGTATTTAAGTAAGTTTTGAAACTTTGTATGGTGAAAATATGGTAGTAAGGTTTGCACTAACACCATGTTATGATAACTCTTTTATTGAGTTGGGGTGGTTCGGTAAAAGAAAAGAACTGTAAGTTCCAACTCGGCATTTCGATCAGTATGCTCTGATCGTCTTCTGGCGAATACTGGTCAAAACGTCGAGTTGAAACCTTTGCTTCTTTTCAGAACCACCCCCTAACTCGATTTACATTGTCTTACCGCAAACCTTACTGTATTTTTGAGTAAAGTCTAACTCACTTTAGATGTACTAAGTCGGTTGACTGCCTCCTTAAAATGGATTTCTCCGTAAGCGTCTGTTGGCGTCTCTACAAGATGCTCCTCCTCATTCCAATGCGTGACCTCCTCACTCTCAAGATCAACCCTGCTACTTAAGATGTTAGCTTGTGAGACAAGGAGATTCTTACTTCCGGAGTTTCTGTCTAGGGTTTGAGGCTGGGGATGTCTGATGTGCAGACCTCGTGGTCGGCCGCAGAAACATCTGCATTATGATTTTTTTAAATAACAATAATAATGGAAACTTGTTAAGCAACAGTATCCTCTGCAAGCGGCGCTGCTCTACAAAAAACAACCAACAAGCAATGAAAGTAGCATAAACTAATAAAAAAAATAACATGCCTGTGATATTTTTTCACAGGACTCAGGAAAGTACACAGTGCTTACACACATCGGTGTATGGGTAAAAACCAAAATTAATATTCTTTATCCCGATGCAAATTAACATCTCTCATAATCGTTGCGGTACCTGCTGCCAAAACATAGGATTCAAACTGCCTCTAGCTACCGGTCAAGAAAAAAAACTTAACAAAATGCTTCTCATACTTTTACTGTGGACTAATATACACAGAGACACCACGATAGAAGGGTGATGTAGACAGCGATACAAACCACACAGACAGTGTGGGGAAAACTCATACACTCACTGTAGACTAATATACACAGAGACGCCAAGATAGAAGGGTGACATAGACAGAGATACAAACCACACAGACAGTGTGGGGAAAACTCACTCACTGTGGACTAATATACACAGAGACATCAAGACAGAAGGGTGATATAGACAGCGATACAAACCACACAGACAGTGTGGGGAAAACTCATACACTCACTGTGGACTAATATACACAGAGACATCAAGATAGAAGTATGATATAAACAGCGATACGAACCCACACAGACAGTGTGGGGAAAAATCGTTCACTCACTGTGGACTAATATACACAGAGACATAAAGATAGAAGGGTGATATAGACAGCGATACAAACCCACACAGAGAGTGTTGGGGAAAACTCATACTTTTGCTGTGGACTAATATATAAGAAACTTGCATGGCCTATAACAAAAGTCAATCAATCAATCAATCAATCAATCAATCAATCAATCAATCAATCAATCAATCAATCAATCAATACTAAGGCGCCTAAATCAAAGGTTTGCTCAAAGGCGCTGAGGCACAGAAGAAATAAATAAGTCATTGATGGTAGGCCTCCTGAAACAAGTGGGCTTTCAGAAGTGTCTTATGTGTTGAAGGATGTTGTGTTACTGATGTGATTTGGAAGTTTATTTCAGAGTTTGGCTCTATAGACTGAGAAGTCTCTATAAGCGAAAAATGGCCAGATATGACGGAAATAAAAACAATTACATAGCAATGAAATATATCTTAAATATTACTCCTAGTCAAACAGGATGTCCCAGGATGTGGTTGAAGTGGTCCCTGAATATGAATAGGAATGGCAGGAAACAGATTGCCGATACTTCAGTAACATACCAAGGTTACAATTTACAAAGTCAGTTAAGGAAAAATATTACAGGAAACTGACTGGAGTCAATTTTAAATAATGTTGGTTTGAACAAAGAAAAATGGTGATCCCTAAGCACTCAACCAGTGCCTCTTTATAACCTCAGTACCTTGAAGTAGGAACTCTTTTCTAGTCAATGGACTAACAAAGTAGTTTTAATATTAATTTTTTTTTTTTTTTTACCATACACTGGTGTGTGTTAGCACTGTAGACTCTTTCCCCGAGTCCTGTGAAAAAATATCACAGGCATGTTACTCTATTAACATCTGTTATATTGTTGCGGTACCCGCTACCAAAACATAGGATTCGAACTGCCTCTAGCTGCTGGGCAACCTCGATAGTCTAGTTGGTAACACACTGCTCTAGATTGCAAGGGTCGTGGGTTCGAATCCCACCCGAGTAACATGCCTGTGATATTTTTTCATAGGACTCAGGAAAGAGCTGAGTATACAATGCTAACATACATCGGTGTATGGGTAAAAAAACAAAAAAACAAAAACAATTAATATTCTTTATCCCCGATGCAAATTTAACATCTATTATAAGTTAGTTTTATCAAATTATACACCCTTACACTTTCCGACATTAATAAATCTCAAACAGGCACCTTCATGTACAAATACATCGCCTTTTCACGTCGTACTTCACCTTTAATAAAGACGTCCATAACCACAACACTAGATCTAGTATAACATGTCCCATTCGCACGCACATCATGCACATCAAATACTCTCCGTCACTATGGTCCTCGTCTTTGGAGCTACTGTAGGTTGGCCAGACTATCCAAACCTCATCCTCTGTGGCTAGGTTCAAAATATCTTATTTTCCTTATTTTGTCTGACAGTCTGTCTGTCTGTCTGTTTCGTCTGTGTTTTGTCCTAAGCATGTACCTTTAGTTTATCTATTTTGTTATGTAAAGGCAAGCCGCTACAAGCTACCTGGCTTACTTTGGGCCTTGCCTCCACGCGTTTTCCAACAGTTTATTATTATTTTTCTATCATTTATATATACCTGTAAGTATTACTGTAATATTGTGGAAATGTTTTGTGGAAAAAAGGTATATGGTACATTGAATCATTGAATACTTGCGATAAAATTTTTGGGATCACAGGGCTGTTATTCATAGCAAAAGTTTTAGCAGGAATTGAGCAAAGGTCGACTTTCATGTGCGAATTATTCCTTGTGAAATTTGTGACGTCAAAGTTCGCACCGCATTCGCATTCGCAGGGAGTATTGATCCAGGCTTTAGTCGGTTTTGCTTTGTTCAAACTGGAAGTATTTAAAAACATAACCAGTTGGACTTCCCAGTGGTTTATTACTTGGTAATTAAACTTGCAACTTACGCTCTGACTGAACTCCCAGGATCTGCGACATATTGGATGCAGTGTTTCTTCTTGAAGGTTGTTGCGAGCCAAGTCCCTCTTTTCTTTCTCTGTAAAATACAATTGTACAATTACAATCAGTCAAGTACTCAGTATACAGTGCTAACACACATCCATGTATGGGTAAAAACCAAAATTAATATTCTTTATCCCGATGCAAATTTAACGACTATATCGTTGCGGTACCCGCTGCCAAAACATATGATTCAAACTTCATCTAGCTGCCGGGCAACCTCGGTAGTCTAGTTGGTAAGACACTGCTCTAGAATTGCAAGGGTCGTGGGTTTGAATCCCACCCGAGTAACATGCCTGTGATATTTTTTTACAGGACTCGGGGAAAGTACTGAGTATACCGTGCTAACACACATCTGTGTATGGGTAAAAACCAAAATGAATATACAATCAGTCACTTTTCTTTGGATGTATTTTACTGATTTTGTGGGTTGAAAAAAAAATTGACTAGAGTGGGATTCGAACCAACGACCTCCAGATTAGCATGTATTATAATAGGTTACAATATTTGATTTTGGACAAACAAACCCATTTTCATTCACTGGTTGTTGTCAATAAATACGGCCAACCTGGAAATATTTAACGATGCTATGTCAGATTTTTAAGCCCCAGACATTAAAAAATTTATTTTTTTGAGTGAATGGTATTTCAAAGAGTATCACCCGCTTTAACGAAAAAAAGTTTAACTTTTACTTTTAATAGTCAGGGAACCATGACAACAACAATTTAAAACGTTTCTTATACAACACATAAGAATTGGTCACGTGATATATTGTTGGGATCCCGACAAAGGCTATTTGACTGCTACTAATAATTAGCAGACTTTTTCGAGCAATGGCTCAAATGAAAGCTTGTAACTTTCTCGACCCCCATCAAAATACCTATTGAATTTTAAACTGTTTGGGTCAAATCGGCCACAAATCTGACATATAGCATCTTTAATCAAATTATTGGTTTTGTTTCAGTGCCAACAACAAAATACAGTTTATATTGTGTGTCATGTCCGAGTGGTTAAGTGCATCAGACTCGAGTTCTGGTAGCAATCTAATTATTTAGGGTGACACTTGTGTCCTTGAGCAAGACACTTAACTATAATTGCTTCTTTTCAACCAAGGTTAAAACTAATACCCCTATTTGCACCCCCCTTGAATTTGTCAATGATCATAATTAATTCAGTTTATCAATTTAAGGATCAAAAGCTTTTATACTCGGCATACCATATCACAATTCTCCTTTGTGCGTCGCAGACTCCGCTCAGCGGTCGCCGTACGTACATGATGGGAAAGGCTTATATCCGTGTAACGGCGCATTGTGTTGTCGTCTTAAACCGTTGGCTCGTTATGGCAATTTTGATGTGTGTTGCTCTATTTATACTGGTTTGCAGATCCAAAGGATTGAGCCATTAACCAATCAGCATAGAGTAGTGGGGAAAGTGACTTGATTGGTCGTAAGTGAGATATGTCACTGTCAGCAGGGTTGGCCACAGTTTTTTGATGTAGCAGGTGAAAACATATTAAGTAGCCAATTTTTATACGGGCTGAGTGAGCACGAAACACATAGCCCTTACGGCAAGAGATGCTCTATGGTGAGAATTGAGCAATCCTGGCTTAATTCAGTGAACAAATTTTTTTCTCGAAATCATCAGTTTGTTGGGGTACATATTTGTTTCCTGAACCTGCCAAAGCATGTTGCTCATACTTTTAAAAGTTTTTCCAGTCGTGTGTTTTGGTAGAATTACACTCAAATACATAAATGTTTGGCACAATTAGGCACTTTGAAGGCATTCTTCTGAACAGCAAAATTCAAGTTATTAATTACGTTATAAAACAGTCACAGGGTTTGCAATATTATGCATGTTTATTTTTTCATAAAATAGGGACGCTTTTCAACACTGAACTAGCCAGCTGGACCACAAGGATAGAATTGTGACATCGTTATCACTGTGATGTATTGGCCAGTGTGTTGAAGGCATAGTATAGATGATGTGACCTCTGACGTCACCCGAAAACCATAACATTATTCGCGCGCATATTCCAGGCAAAACCTTTGTGTTTTGGCAGCCAACTAGAACAGTAGAAAGTGTATGCAATCTTACCATGACTACGCGTCTTTTTGCCTGGCGAAACATGACGCATACAGTTTTTTGTCAATAGAGGGCGGTTTAAATGTAAACATAGGTCACATCGTCTATACCTTACAAGGCTTCGGTTTGTGGAACCATTTGATGGTAATAATCCTAACGTGTAAATAAAACATACAAATACATTTCAAAAGATGATCGCAATATAGATATATTTTCCGAAAATCTGGAGCGCTTATGTCCACGAAGGAAGAACAAACTGCAGTTGGATTACAGTATACACAATCTGAGAAACATAACTGTCAGTAACTCAGTAGCGCTTCTCAGATTCAAATTTTGGGGCCAAATATCTGACATTAGCATCTTAAATAGTGATGCTTTTCAACACTGAACTATTTAGCAGGACCACCACTCAGAGTGAATTGTGACTGGTCCTCGGATGTTTGGGCCAGCGGGCTATCTGTTTAAAGTCAGTGGACACTTTTGGTAATTACTCAAAACAACTATATAGACCCTTACTTGGTAGGCCTGATGAGTAATGGAGAGCTGTTGATAGTATAAAACATTGTGATAAACGCCTCCCTCTGATGTAACGCAGTTTTTGAGAAAGACACCAATAGATAGTTTCCACATGACGTAAATTGGCCATCTTTACACAATTTGGAACACATAGCCATGTGTTTTGCGCGAGAACGGCGTGCAGCACGCGCAGAATTCACAAAACTCGTTGCCTGATTGGTTAGTAAACAGCGTGGTTGCGTTAATAAACTGAGCGCTTGACGCACCTGCAAGCTTAAATGCAATTTGCCCATAAAGATGGCATCTATTGCAACTTAGTGTCCAGTGTCTTTAAAGCCATTATACACTTTCGGTAAACAGTATTGTCCAAGTCTCACACTTCGTGTATCACAACTTATAAATAAAATAACAATCCTGTGGACATTTAGGCTCAATCGGAGTATTGGAGTCGGGAGAAAATAACGGGAAAACCCACTCCTGTTTTCGCACGTTTTGCCGTGTCATGACACGTGTTTATAACAATTCCGTAATTCTCGCTAACGAGAATTTATATTGTTTTACCGTTTTCTCAAAAAGTAAAGCATTTCATGGACTAATATTTCAAGAGAAGTCTTACACGATTGCCTTCTGTAAACCCTGTAAGTTATTTGTAAATCTGTGAATTTTTATTTTTTTTCTGAACCGAAAGGGTCTTTAAGGGAGAACTTCAAGCATACCAACCTTTTTCCTGAAACCTTGTTCTTTTACGCTCTCGTTTCCCGAGTCTTCCGAGGCACACGATCCATCGTCGCTTTCTTTGTTGTTGTTTCCAGGTTTATAGATTTTGGATCGTTCAGGTAGCTGTGTCATTGGTATAGATGCCATTGTTGTCTTTTTCTCTGGCAGTTGCATATATTTATTCTGTAAATTGTCAAATTCAAAAGCACAGAGTTAAGGACTTTTTTGCTGAGCAAGAAATGAGTTGGGAATGTTGGGTCGCAAAAACCTGCTTAAATGCTAAGAATGATTTTTTTTAGCCCACCTTGTTTCAAAAGCTGTTAATGGCTCCCTTTTAACATCGATCCCATCACAGTCGTCATAATAAGGCTGATGTTAAAAGAGAGCCATTTTAAAGCTCAACAAGGTGGCCTAGATCTTTCTGTGCTTAGAAACATTTAACTGATTATATGAAAATGGGTCTTGATTGTTATTCTGGATATATTTAGTCCTACTTTACTCCCAGAGTAAAACAGCGCCCTGGCTGCCTGCAGTTACTGAGTTTATTACTTCCACCACGTACAAATCAATTGTTATTCTAGAAATTCAAACTGCAGAATAATGTTATTGTGGAATTTCTCGATTAAATTTTTTGATAACTTTCCATAACCTGCCACCAATTTTTCACCCATTTTGACAAAAAAGGATATCTCATTGAGGTCAATTAGATACTATCGTAGGGTCATATGTTACTGACCCTCATATGTTTTCGAACCAAAACTATGATCCCCGTTTACCGCGAAACTGTGCAAGCTCCACCAGTCATGCCAGTGACAGAAGCTCTGCTGTTTATTTACAGTCTGTATACAGTATTTTTGTCAGGCTTAATCATGCTGAGAATAAAGTTTCCTGTCAGAGGTTATGCTCAAACATAATTGAATTGAATTGAATTGAATTGAATGGTTTATTCGTCAAGTATATAAAAATACATTATTTACAATCCTATTGTACAGCAACATATAAAATATTAAAATGTAAAATTGCACAAGTAATACCACAATACTACATAAAACAATAACCTTAATGTATGTAAAAATCATTAAAGTTTGTATAAAAACAAACAAACAAACGAACAAACAAACAAACAAACAAACAAACAAACAAACAAACAAACAAACAAACAAACAAACAAACAAACAAACAAACAAACAAACAAACAAACAAACAAACAAACAAACAAACAAACAAACAAACAAACAAACAAACAGTCAAACGCTATCCTAATAGTCACTACATTGTAATATAGATCACGTGGTGTGGTTGCTATTTGGGATTCCATGGTGTGCCACTATGGGGGAAAAAAAATTAAATATTTTAAATGAAAATGATTTTTTAATTTTTTTTTATTAGGCCTTTAGAAAGGCAGACTAATAAATTCTGATAAATGTAATAAAGAATGTCTACATTAGAGAGAAAATATAACAGATTGGTTTCTTACTCCTGAAACCAAACATTGCTGGTCTGAAAGTGAAATGGGGAAAAACAGATTGTTTTGAAGTGTTTGTGCTTCAAGGGGGTTGGGGTGTTTTACTGTTATGCCTTGTGATATACTCCGGATTCAAGTAGCGATATGTCTTTGGACAAAAATGTAATTAAATTTGTTTATAGTTATCAAATGAGTTTTTTTATTTACTTTGCACGCCATACTAGCTACTGAATATTCAATAAAATACCAACCAATGAAAGGTTTGAAAACATATGACATTGTTCCAATGTCGTTCACGCATTTAGCAATGTAAATAGTGGATTATCTCTCGCAACAGAAAAACTAAACCTTTTAGATTTTCAACGCACGATGAAGTGTAAGTCAGTGTCATTGTAAAAAGGTTGGAACTTGGATAGATGATTTTTTTTTAATCATAATATAGTTTTTTAATTGTTCATATGAACAATTTTCCTGTTGTTATCCCACTGAAAACCCACTGACAACAGCATTAATTCATACATAAAGAATGAAAAAGTGGTGGCACGCAACGGAAAGCCGAAACTTTTCCAAATTTTTCAGTGATAAGATATAACGAGTGTAAAACATTCCTGCAAAATGACTGATGTCATGAGCCTGAATTTTCTCTAATTCTACCCAACCTCCATGATAAATTATTCCAATTACAATTCAGGCTCTTCTTTGACCTACTTCTAGAAACTATAAGGCTCCTCCTCACGGGAGAGCCTTCTAGAAGTACTTTGGACCATGGAGGAAGAAAATAAGATTAAGAATAAGATGCCGATCCATGCAAATTAAAAAAACATGTTACCATTTCACAAGCTTTGCTGCCATAGTCACTGCAGTGATGTCCAGCAGAACTTCCTTGCCTCCAATCCGCGTACGCAGTGCAACGTAAAAATCTCCCTCTGTTTTATTTGGAATTCGTCTTCATGTCCTTGTTTCTAATAAAACTCCATCTTGTCCACAGATCCAACCACACCAGGCACTCTGTCACTGTTTCACGGCTAGGCTCCCACGGCCAAAAAGGACTAGGAGCCTCATCACAATCATAAATATTCGACCAAACTTTGAAAGAAAATTCACGGAATTTACAAGGTTACAACGGTCACTCACCATCATAACCGGGAGCCCCGTAGCGTACACACTACTCTGTTTTGTTTTGTGTTTAACTGCTGCATGCTGTTATGTAATTATTGATCTTCTAATAATTCAACCCACACGCAAACTTTCTCCCTTCTCAGTCAATAAAAATTACGGGGCCTAGGGCGCCACCACTCGTTTAAGAAAAAACACTTTTTCAATTTATTTTTTACAGCATAACGAATGATTAATAGTGGTGGCAGGATACGGAAAATTTTCCTAAATTCACATCGATTGAAGATTTCGCAACAGGATTTCTTCCACAAAGTTTATTACAAGTTAGCACTTTTTTGAAACGTCTCACTGGATTTGAAACTTGCACGAGCAGTGTCCATTCAACCCGTTTTGATGACTGATGTCCTATAATAAAACGATTACAACCATTATCACTCAATCAACAGTCAATCAACCAATAATAACATTTATTTCCACATTCACATGACATGGATGCATCATCCTAAAAGCCGAGGCCCCTCAGTGTTGTGGATGTGCCCGTCTACAACAAACACTATAACATCACTAAATAGACGAATAAATAAATACTAACCGTTACAGTAGATAACTACATACAGGTTTTAACTCATGGTTAAACAAGGTCTAATAAAAGGATTATGATCCAATAAAACGTACGACACAATTACAGTATAACTCACAACAGTATTTGGGGCTCTTAGTTCATTAGACGGGCTTAATGCTGATGTATATGACCGTTGTTGTACAACCGAAAGAACACTTTGTTATTCTCTTTAATAGTTCTAATATTCACAAAACTTAAAACTGTGTTTATAGTTATTCTGGAATGTTTCTAAAAACAACTTTGAGGAACTCGGGTAGAGAGAAATTGAAAGCATTGATGAGACAAGATGGTCTTCACGTCCGTCTTAATAATGATTAATGACTTGAGCAGTGAAAGAAAACTCATTCCGAAACTCCACCAAACTTAAAGGTCCTGTACACCTTTAAGAATAGTCAAAGACCAGGGCCCAATTTCATGGCTCTGCTTACCGTAAGCACAGAATCGGTGCTTATACGGAAGCATGGAATTCTGTGCTTACGGCAAGCGTATTTCACGGGGTTAGCAGCGAATTTTGGCTTCTGCATGTGCGTACTTCATGTTACTATAGGCATTCTACGCTTACAAGGCTAGCAGAGAAGTTCGGCGCTTGCACGTAAGCGGGGAATCGCGATCATAAGCGCAGAACTCTGCGGTAAGCAGAGCCATTAAATTGGGCTCTGTGTTCTCACTTGATGTAGGCCTATATCCCGCCAACACATGCATAACAAAACTGTGAAATCGTTGACTCAATTGGTCATCAAAGTTATATGCTGTAATGATTTCCACACTTTAATTAAGCCAGAAAATGAAAGGCAGTTTCGAAAAGGCAACTAACACACAGCCAGTGCCTAATTATATACAGTTGTTTAAAGACACTAGACACTATTGGTAATTGTCAAAGACCAGTCTTCTCACTTGGTGTATCTCAAAATATGCATAAAATAACAAACCTTTGAAAATTTGAGCTCAATATTGGTCGTCGAAGTTGCGAGATAATAATGAAAGAAAAGAAAAACACCCTTGTCACACGAGTTTGTGTGCTTTCAGGTGCTTTATTCCGAGACCTCAAATTTTAAATCTGAGGTCTCGAAATCAAATTCGTTGCAAATTCCTTCTTTCTCGGAAAACTACGTCACTTCAGAAGGAGCCGTTTCTCACAATGTTTTATACTATCAACCTCTCCCCATTACTTGTTACCAAGTAAGGTTTTATGCTAATAATTATTTTGAGTAATTACCAATATAGTGTCCGATGCCTTAAACAGAAAATATTTAACATGTGAAAATTTCAAGGGCGTTTGTGAGATATCGCCGAAGATCTGGAGCGAACATTGCCCCTAAACGTATAGGAATATAAAACCTGAGCTGAGAGTCGTTACTGCAACAGCAGTAACGACTCTCAGATTCAAGTTAATTTGGGCCATACACTTGAATAATTTTGTCACATAACAACATCTTATACTTTGAAGTAAAATACATTTCTCAAATTGCTATAATTGTACTATCAAAACCTGCTGCAGAATTATAACCAAATTAATGTTTGTATTGCCATTAAGATTAATAACCTTCCCTTAAAAGACACTGGACACCTTTGGTAATTGTCAGAGACCAGTCTTCTCACTTGGTGTATCTCAACATTATATGCATAAAATAACAAACCTTTGACAATTTGAACTCAATATTGGTCGTCGAAGTTGCGAGAGAATAATGGCAGAAAACACCTTTGTCGCACAAGTTGTGTGCTTTCAGACGCCTTGAATTCGAGACCTTAAGCTGATGTCTCGAATTCAATTCAAATATTATTTTAGTGAGAAATGACTTCTTTCTCAAACTACGTTACTTCAGAATACGTTCCTCACAATACTATCAACAGCTCTCTATTCTTCGTTATACCAAGTACGTTTTCATGCTAACAATTATTTTGAGTAATTACAAATAGCGAGTTGTCGGTTCTACCATGTGATTTGTATTGTGACATATCACACTTTGTGGCAATTAAGGTTGATTTGTTACTACGATAAATCTTATGTCTTTATGAAATCGAGACTTGAGTTGCTGCCACCTTTGGGCATTTTTTGTTTGACAGTTTCTTAATTGTGACGTGTTAATAAAGTTTTAATTGCCGATTCAATCTGCCACCTTATTTATTTGCATCATGTGTCCATACTTATTGCAAATGGGGAATAAAGAAATAATTTATGAGTTTGCCCGGACAACAAAAGTTATTTTGAGGGAATGGATTTGATTATAGTTTTAAACATAGCTAAAAATTCATTATTGTAGGTATACCGAATTATTTCAAGCCCATCAGCAATGTACACCAATCTTCTGTGAATTGTCACGGTGGCATCCCATATTAGGCTAAAGTTTGAATTTGTTTTGAAACAGCATCATCTATTTAAAGTAGTTCAGCTAAACAGATATGTATCGTTTGCTTTAGCGGAACACATACAGATCATGAAATATTATAGGCGATGTAAGTCTTTGATACTACCTATGACTGTCAATAACTATGATTTATCAATGATATTTTTTTGAAATAGCTACTTAAATTTTTAATCTTAATTTTGTGGTAAAATAGGCAAAAACTGATATCATCTTTTAAAACCAAAGGGTGGACTTAGTTTACTCATCTAAACACACACAATGATGGCATTTCCACATGCAACAGATTGTTTCCTTGTTGTTTACTTTATAACAAAATAGTTTTGAAACAAAGGCTTGGACTTTTTCCTGGTCCAATGAAATAGCATCAGGTAGCGAACCATCTTCCGTGAGGCATTGCAACCTTCTTCTCAGGTGATAATGATGTGACGAAATCAAGTTCCTTATTTAGGGACGAGTTCAACCTTATAAAAGTCAAGATCTTTTGGGTGTTCAGCATTCATCCTTCAAACGCCCAGAGTATACAACCTTGAAGAACAACATACTTATAATTCTGCATAAAAACAAACTTAGAAAAATAAAACTTTTGAAAGAAAATTCAATTTTGAATTGAGAAAAGAACCAGAGTGCGCTAACGTTACATCTCGAAGAAACGAATAAACTCGTCTGAAAGGTAAAGTATGCAACTTTTCTTCTTCCAAATATCTAAATGAAATGTTCTAAAAAAAGTTATAGCGATCACTGTCAGGACATTATTTTTGTTAATCCTAAGACAAAAGAGAAAAGAGATAAATACAACAGCATGTGGCTCTCATACAGAAACATCAAAGAACCTGTCGCTCAGCTTATTACCTGGACCCAATTTCATAAAGCTGTTTAAAAGCAGAAAACACTGCTTGACAAATTTCTTTTCGAAGAAAAAAAAAATGATCGGGGCACCATGAAACTGGCACAATGAAACTGGGCACAGGTCACCAAAACATGGAAGGAGAAATAGGGAAGAAACATGTAGCAAGGGACACTGACTCGGGTGCTCCAAACTGATCTCCCAACTTAAAAGAGGGATAGAGAAGAACGGGAAAAGCTCACCATGATCATGATTCAAACCTCGGTCGATTAGGGAGAGTGAGAGAGACACATTTGAAACTTTTTGTTATCATTGATGTAACTTGTGTGTCATGATTGTATATTTAATTGTTTTAACACTTTTATAAAGATTGTCACTGATAACCAACCTTTATATCAGATAGGATTTGAAACTTTGCATGGTTGAAGTATAACTAAGAGAGGCTTGCGGTAACACCATTTAAATATATCTCTGTTAGGTAGGCTTGTCATGGTTCTGAAAAGAACAATTATTACGTCATTGTTAACAAGTGAAAATATTCAAAACTTAACATGATTTATATGTGAACTCCCCCCAAATAATTAACCAATATTTGGTATTTTGTACAGATCGATTCCTACAGAATGCACATCAATAGAAACAAATATCTCCCCAAGCAATTCGGTTGCCTGTTTGTTGGCATAATTCCGGCATGTCTTACCCTAGCAGTGCTGATTCTGACCGGGGCGAATGTGCTCGGGAACCCCGTCGGGCAAACGCCAAGCCCCGCTGCTGACGCACATTGCGTAATCGATGATAAATTGTACAGCGATTACGTCGTAGGTCTGGGTGATCTCGTCAACAAAATATACACGGAGTGTCAGGTAATAGTTAAGGCGATACTAAGATGGGGGATTGGTCAGACATTGCCCTTCAGGTTTTTATTCAGTAGTCAGGATAGTCAACTCTGTGATCTTGGCCCAAAAGGTTTGAGTAGCCTGAACTGTAAACATAATTTGTCATCAATGTATCTTGTGTGGAAGAATGAGACATCACAACCAGTTGGGTCGAATGAAGTTACATTATGCTCTCAAAAACAAATTAAAGGAACACGTTGCCTTGGATCGGTCGAGTTGGTCTTTGAAATGCGTTTGTAACCGTTTGTTATAGAATGCATATGGTTAGAAAAGATGTTTTAAAAGTAGAGTATAATGATCCACACAAACATGCCTCAAAATTGCACGGTTTTCCTTTTACCTCGTCGACAAACACGGTCGTTTTAGAAGTAGAATACAATGATCCACACAAATTTGCCTCAAAATGGCGTGGTTTTCCTTTTGCTTTGCGAACTAACACGGTCGGCCATTTTATCGAAGTCCAAATTCTGACTAGACCCTTCTCTCATGGCGAAGCCGTCTCAATTTCTCACATTAATTTCTCGCCCAGGATAAGAATGGTCCTACGTTAAGAATGATAATAACCGGTTTCCCTTTGCTGTTGGAAAGAGGGAACACGAACAACATTTTAAACGTTTCAGTGCCATCTCCTTTATATATTGTATTATTTTTTTAATCGTTGGCAGGGGTCTGGTTTTACACATCTTTTGATGACATTTTTTATACTTTTGTTTCAACCTTGACAGCCCCTGTACAACTTGTAACTATTGTGTATGTCTCAAGATTTAAAATAAATAAATAAATAAAATAAATAAATAACAAGATAGCAAGACCTGGACAGCTTAAGCCTATAGATAAATTCACCGGACAAAAAGTTAAATTGTGAGCATTGTTCCCATACTTTGATAGTCTTTAAAAAAATCTAAAAGATGTATTTTTGATATTGTTATAAATTGTTGATATTTAAAACACCTTGTTTTACCCTTTTAGGAAGTTTATGAATACAGTTACGAGTCCATCTCAGAATTTCAAGAAACTTTTCGATCTTCTGCTACCAATCTGATGGAATCCATTGGCGTAAGACCATTATTTTGTATAACTAATCAATAACTCAAACAAGCCGAAACCCTGTTCACGTTGAAAACCAATTTACCAAATTTACCAAAGTTTCCAAAGTGTTCTTTTATTGTACCAGTGTTGTTGCATGTTAATATTTTGTTGCATGTTAAAGAAATTGTGGGCTATACGTTAATCCGGAGGTCGTTGGTTTATGTCCCGCTCCGGTCAACTCCATATTGCTCAAACCCAAAACTACTTAAAACATATCAGTCAGTTTCCCATGTGATACATTACTTGATGTACGTTATATCGAGAAACCACTTTCTCTCTGTTTTAACAGGCGTTGGAACAACTGCGGAGTGCCGTGTGCGATGTGGAGACCCTTGGCCGTTGGTTGGAGCTTGCAGACGGCGTGAACGAGTTGGATGAGATAGCCGACGGTGGGTCGTTCCTCGTGCAACTAACAGATGCCTCAGTGACAGCCTTGCATAGCAAAGTACGAATGCTCAACATTTTCGCAAATACTTTCTGAATCTATACTGCCTTACTTTGAGTTGCAACAACCGAAATCGGCTGGCTGTTGCATATTTTGTGTAGGCCTTTCAGATACAGTTTGATCAAATGTGATTCCATCACAGAAGGAAATACTTCAAGGAAAAGAAAAAATGGTTCTCGTTATATGAACTTCGTAATCAGCAAGATTTCAGATCAAAAATATACAGTAATGTTTTTCATCCTTACCAATCCCGCCGTCGATTTCACAAAGAGTTAGGACTCGTCTTATCTCGAGTTAGGACGTCGAGTAACTCGTCCTAACTTAGGATTAATCTTAAGGTCTGCATGCTACAGTGCAGGGTTGGGACTCGTCCTAAGTCCTAAGATTAATCTTAAGTTAGGAAGAGTTTTGTGAAATCGACGGCTGCATCCTTGAAGAATGGGAGGAGTTCATACTAAGCTGTCGCGACAGCTCAAAATTTATAATCCAAACAATGAGCAAAGCAAATTTATATAAACGTGAACAACCAAAACATTATAATGTGGACTCAAAATCTTGTTAAAATTTTAGATAGCGGACCTCGAAACATGTGAAGCTTTCCAACCAACGACCAGCCCTGGCAGCCCTACCGAGGCACCGAGCACGGACTCACCATGCTCCTCGGTGAACCAAAAGGTAGGCCTATAAAACACCACCCTCTCGGAAACTTCTTCTAAGCCCACACTGGAAAACTGCGGTGTTTAAAATATATAGACAACATGGTGTTATCACATATTGATACTGAAGAGAGAATCATCAGACCCTGGACACTATTGGTAATTGTCAAAGAGCAGTCTTCCCACTTGGTGTATTTCAACATAAGCATAAAATAACAAACCTGTGAAAATTTGAGCTCAATTGGTCTTCGAAGTTGTAAGATATTAATGAAAGAAAACAACACCCTTGTCACACGAAGTTGTGAGCTTTCAGATGCTTGATTTTGGAACCTCAAACTCTAATTCTGAGGTCTCGAAATCAAATTCGTGGAAAGTTACTTCTTTCTCGAAAACTACGTTACTTCAGAGGGAGCCGTTTCTCACAATGGTTTAAACTATCAACGGCCCTCCGTTGCTTTTTACCAAATAAGTTTTCATGCAAATATTTATTTTGAGTAATTACCAATAGTGTCCACTGCCTTTATTGAATAAAACAAATTCAATTGTTTTGCGGAAATTAATTTTATTTCACCAACCTATGTTTTTTTTTTAACGGACTCAGTTTTTGCAGTGTAGCTCTAAAAAGCTGACCGTAAAAGTAAACAAAAATTAACTTGGACTGCAATTGATTCTTGTGTTTGTGCATAATTTTGTATTCACAAATATTTAGATGATTTTCACTTTGATTTTTATTTTAAACCGCAGTACATTCAACCACCATCTGATGACCTAAACGACAATCCATTGCGGGTGGTCGCCATTCTGGATGAAATGCGTCTGGCTGTCGCAAGTCTCGATGCAGTCGTCAAAAGAGACTTCAGCTAATTAAACGCGCTAAAGGCTCCTAGTCCTACATTTATTTTAGATCAGGCATTGGTTTGAAAAGTTCAAGATACATGAAACAAGTCTAACTGCAGGAAAGACGTGGCTTTGAAAAGCTCACAGGGTAAATTAATTTTTATATAGATTTTTAAAAGAGAGTATTTTTTATAAAAGGTACGTATAAATAAATGTTTTATTTAAAATTGAATAACTGTAGTTTTATGAAACTACACCTATAGCCAATTTACCAAGTTGGTGTAATTTTGAAAGCATTTTATACAAAAAAGTACTTTTATAGTTCGTAAAGATATACACACTAGGGGTATTATAGCACTGATGTAAAATATAAATGATAATATTTGGATGAATGATATTATATAAATTTTAAGCTAAAACATGCAATAACTATTTTACACCACTTTAAGTGTATACTGTTTCTAGAAGTGCTGTAATGATCACGTGCGTCAAAATTGACAGGTAACAAACACCAATATGCTAATATCCTTTATAGTCTGAAGCAATTTATATACAAACATTATTTAGGGTCTTTAATTTGTGTCTAGACTCTTTCAAAGGCTCCACAGGTTTCGACAAAATATGCAAAATGGAATAGTCCAGATTAGAAATGGAATGGTCCAAATTTCACCCGCGATTCTATTTTGAGACAAAACGCTCACATGCATCCACTTATGCAATGTGTATAATTAAATTAATTTTCAATCACGATCAATTACGATTGGTGGGTAACTACAGAACATGGTGTATCAGGCACCCAAGGATGGAACAACCCCACCCCCCCCCCAGTATTGAATTCCCCCCCCCCATTGTAGTAACAGAATATTATAGGTTTCATATTCATCAGTGTTAATATAAAAAAGTACTTAAATTTTCAATAAAGGCTATAACAATTACCCAATAAGAGTAAGTAGTTTAGATTTCATATTCATAAGGGTTAATATAAAAAAGTATTTAAATTTTCAATAAAGGCTACAGGCAACACTGCAATTATGTTAACATTAGCATTTATTTGCATTGTATCTATACAAAATATATATTTATTTATTTATTATTTATATTTACATTGTTAATCGCAAATAAAAGTTAAGTAATTTAGCAAGATATCATTTGTCTTATTATTCTGTGGCCTATACCCCGTTTGTTGAAATCATTGTCTACTTTTAAGTTTACGCCAAATGTATGATATTCTCTTCTTCGGACACCATTGGTTCTTTTCAACTCACTACAACCCTCCTACTGTCTGACCAATTAGATTCATCCATAATGGTTTGGAACAATAGATAAACTGATAATCCGCAACCAATCATGTGATGAGTGCATTACACATTGATGTAGACCCAGCTCTGTGTTGCGTAATTTCTGTTGACATTCATTTGTTCTGTGAATCTAATGGAAAAAAAACCCTACATTTTTCAACGAGTTAAAAACACTGTGTGGATGTGTGTAAGTCCACATAGTGTTTCAAGTCTCTGCATTGTGTGGACCTCATTGCTCACAGAGTCCAATTTCTTACAGCTTCGTAAGTAGAAAATCATGCTTAACAATATTGTGCTTAGCAACAAATAAGCAGGGTCACAATTTTGAGCTTAGCAAAAATAAACAGGTTATCCATCACAGAGTGTATATGTGTCAAGGTATATTGACTGATATCCTTATTCTGGGCCCAATTGCATAGAGCTGCTTTAGCACAAAAGTTTGCTCAAGCAAAAAAAAACCTTGCTTACTAAAATCAGATTACCGGCCAAGAGTCCACTCAATTGTTATGCAGCTAAGTAAACAACAGCTAAATACCAGTCACAAGGAATGTACATGTATATGGCATGAAATTTTGGCCAGTAACATGTGTAAAATAAGCGAGCTATTTTTGTGCTTAAGCATTATTTTTGCTTAAGCAGCTCTATGAAATTGGCCCCAGGTAAGAATATGTTTATTGCGCAACTTTTCGAAGCAGCTCTGTGAAACTGGAACCCACTTCCACCCTTCATATGTAACACTTAATCAAAGTTATAGTTCTGTGCGCAGTTCTACCTTTTTATACACAACCCATGCAGTTGAATGGTTGGTCAAAGCCCTGAAAAATGACACCAACAGTAGGAGGGTTAGAGTGAATAGTTACATCATGTTACAACCAATATTATCTGGTAAACGTAGGGTGTCGTGGCCGAGCAGATGAGAGCACTGAACTCGAGCTCTGGTGCTTCTGTTTTCCACAGTGTGGGTTCGAAACCCGGTCGTGACACTTGTTTCCCTGAGCAAGACACTTAACTACAATTGCTTCTCTCCACCCAGGGGTAAATGGGTACCTGTGAGGGCAGAGATGGTTCTTGTGATTGAATTAGCCGAGTAGCCCATATTAATGTTGCACAGGCTGCATACTCCCCACCAGGGAGCTGAGAGGGAGCTGAGATGGTTTAAGGAGTGATTTAAAATCCAGTGACCAGATTCCGGGTGTGAAAAGCACTATATTAAAAACTGGTTATTATCATTATTATTAAACTTGACACACAACAATCTTTCCAATCTCCATTATTTGTGCTTGAAAAACGTGTAAACGACTTATTTGAGGTTAAGTACATTACTAATTACATGAACAATTAATCCTCAAACCACCAACAAATTTGAAAGCCCCCATACTTTTACAATAAGGCACCGAAAAACCCCATACACACAGCGTGTTATTGTAAGTACACAAAAACTAAAATCAACAATACACTGTTGCCGTAAAATATTCTGTATTCAATAAGTCTAGCCAGCCAACTCTTAAGTTAACATTTTTTTAAAGATCTGTGCCCAATTTCATAGATCTGCTTTAGCATAAATATTAGCTAAGCACAACAAAATTATGCTTTCCATCATAAGTTGCCAGCTAAATTACCATTTTACATGCAGCATCTGCAACTGGTATCCTGCTTATTGTTGCTTAGCAGAAATTTGGTTGTAAGCAAATATTTCTGCGTGAGCAGCTCCATGAAATTTCTAAAACTGTTTTAATTGTTCTGTTATTCAATTCAAAATTTATTACTGAGCAACTAATTTTGATAAGAAGATTGGATTTTAATTGTATATTCTACAATTTTGTTATGGTTGATTTTTGTAAAGGAAATTATAAATTCAAGTTTAACCTTTAAATCACACTGTTATCATTGTTATTTATACTTGCGAGTTAAGAAAAAATTATTTAGACTTTACATTTTTTTGGACATGATTAATAAAATCTCCACAAAAAAACCAGACATTTAAAGGCAAATGTAAATATACAAAAATATTGTGAAACATTGAAGCCATTGGACACTTGCGATAAAGGCCCACACTTCGTTTATCACAACTTATATATAAAATAACAAACTGAAAATTTAGGCTCAATCGGTCATCGGAGTCGGGAGAGAATAACGGGAAAACCCACCCTTGTTTCTGCACGTTTTGCCGTGTCATGACACGTGTTTAAAATAAATCCATAATTCTCGATAACGAGAATTGATAATTGAAAAATGAAAAGCATTTCATGGAATAATATTTCAAGAGAAGTCTTCCACCATTACCTTCGGTAAACCCTGTAAGTTATTTGTAAATCTGTGAACTTTTTCTTTTTTTTCTGTTCCGAAAGTGTATAATGGCTTTTTAAAGTTTTTGTGGCAACTAAAACTTTTTACACAACAAGATTGTAGCAAAAAATGTGGTTATGGCAAATAGAAAATATTTGTATTAAAAAAAGTGTAAATCCTAAGTTATTCGCGCAATTAAACTAAACTTCCTGGTTCTTCTCACCATACACTCTTGTTTTGCAGATTATGTAGAATTAAAAGCCATTCCAACAGCTTTTTACTGCATTTCTTTTCGTAAGCCTTGCTGGTTGCATGTTTCCCTCAATCCTACAATCTAGACTATTTTAAGAGAAAAACCAATTCCTATGTATATATATAGAAGAGTTTGCGGTAACACCATGTAATAATCTCTAAATAAGTTGGGGTGGTTCTGAAAAGAACCGTTGGTTTAACTCCACGTTTCGATCAGTATGCTCTGATCGTCTTCTGGAGAATGCTGGACTCTGATGCTGCATGCTGCTTAAGTACTGGGCGGCGGATTAGCTTGGTGATGCACGAAGGCAGGAAGTTGAACTCGATGATGCGTGGTGAAACCTGCTGTGGAGCCTTGGGTAGTGTGTGGGGGGTGTGTCAGAACCACCCCAACTCATTTAGAGATTATTACATAGTGTTACCGCAAACTCTTCTATATCTTATCTCCACCATGCAAAGTTTCAAATCCTACCAATTCCTATGTACCCTCAACTCCCCCTAATAATTTGAATCTCAAATATTTGTCTTATTGTTGCAGCCTCTTACCAAGGGGGGTTTTAAGCCTTCTTTTGGGTAAACTTGTATAAGATACAAAAACAAACTTAAAGTATTTACAAAAAAGAGGTTGTCGCAGAAGTAGTGATATATTACATTTAAATTAGTGATAACCTTTATTAGTTTATTTCATTGTGGCAGTTTGCATCAATTATCAAATTTCTCCTATTAATATCAAAAAGAAAATAATAATAAAATAATCAATCTATTTTTGTCTTCATTATTTAGCTGTGTACTATTACATCAATGGCAAACATATAAAACATGTTTGTACAAATCCAGTGGATGGCGCCTCATTGATAAAAAGCAAGAAAACATGTTATAAGATTTATACATTAAAAATGACTGATGGCCGGTGTCAGATGCAACTGTGTCCGCCACGCAATACTGTCCGCTCCGGACACTTTTGCATATGCAATCGTGTCTGAACCTACGTATATGCAACATGAATATTCACGTGTGTTTTATGATTGCAGCGAATACCCAACGGCCGAACATTTCCCATGTCATTCATGACATGCAATTAGCTTGTAAAAAAAATGGCGAACGTGTTCCGTCGACCAAGGGCGTTTAATTTACTGCAAGGCAGATTTGCACGGGGGCGGACATAACTGCATATGCAAATGTGTCCGGGTGGACACAATTGCAATATGCAGCAGCGTCCGGGCAGACACAATTGCATATGCTAATCTGTTCGGCGAACATTATTGCATATGCAACAGTGTCCTCCAGATAGTCTTGCATAGAGGACATAATTGCATGCGACACCGGTCTGAACTTCCTGATTTTCTCGATGATTTAACTTCAGCAGGCCTGGAATTAAATGATGGTTACAGAGGCCATGGCTGAGCCTGGACACGAATGTGATCGCGACTATTGATCGTCTAGTCGAGCCACAACTACTCGGTTACTCGTGCCGCCACCACTACTACAAAAAAACTCATCGACTACTATCAAAAAAGTCGCGACTACCTGTTTGACTATCCAATTGTGTCGCTCGCAACTATTCACGACAACATAATTTACTTACGAAACACGCAATCAGACATCAGTGATAAATCCTTCAATCATCTCAGCAGGAATTTTGCTATATTGTGTCTGCGGCAAACGTTTGCCGTAATGCATCTTTGGAACTAAAAATTAGTTGTGACTAGTGTTGAAGTCTCAACTTTTTGAGGCATATTTAGCTCAAATAGAGGCAGTCTAAGCGTTCCGCGGTTCAAGCATTCCATGGCAGACTTTCAGCCGCGACTCACTGCCCAGGTTTTGCAAATCACGATAAACGCCTATTTAATTTTCCACACGAAAATTTCAAATCACGTAAATCACTTTCTTAGTCTGTCACTGACATTTTTCAAAGACAATGATTGTTCAAAAAGCTCCAAAATAGTTTTGCAAAATAATTCCGCAGTTAGTCACTTGAACTTTTTCAGAATGACAATGTAAAGAAGTTAATTTAGTTATGACAATCAGGTTTAGACTTAATTGGTTAGAAGGTTCTTATAAGCATACTAAATTATGGCAAGGACAGCTTGGTTAAAAAAGAATACTCTGTCGATACTAACTTTAACCAGTAAAACAGCTATACTATACATGAACCCAACGTAAAACTAGAATCATAAACAGTAAACCTCACTAAACTGCTACTAACCAGGGTTAAAATGACGCCTTAAACCAAGTTGTTCAATCAACCACTAGATTAACAGCTCCCATGATGCCAATACCAACAAGTAGACAAATGATTTGTTTCACGGTCTCTCTGGAAAATAAAAACAAAAGGATCACCAATTATTGAAAAGAAAGAATGTAAATTATAAAATAACACAATCATGTCAATCAAAAGGTCAAGTTACAAACTCTACAAACATTTCTATTAAAGGCAGTAGACACTATTGGTAATTACTCAAAATAATTATCATAAAATCTTACTTGGTAACGAGTAATGGGGAGAGGTTGATAGTATAAAACATTGTGAGAAACGGCTCCCTCTGAAGTGCCATAGTTTTCGAGAATTTGATTTCGAGACCTCAGGTTTAGAACTTGAGGTCTCGAAATCAACCATCTAAACGCACACATCTTCGTGTGACAAGGGTGTTTTCTTCTTTCATTATTATCTCGCAACTTTGATGACGGATTGAGCTCAAATTTTCACAGGTTAGTTATTTATGCATATGTTGAGATACACCAACTGTGAAGGCTAGTCTTTGACAATTACCAATAGTGTCCACTGCCTTTAACTATGTACATTATCTGCCCATCTAGAAAGGGTCCTTTCTTTATGACCTGCAGAACACCCAAAGTTTTCACTTCTTTTGTTGTGGCAGGAGATTCTGCACCCCCCCCCCCCTGGAAATTCTGTCTAAAAGCGCCCTCTTTTGGAAAAACTTCTTTCAGTCTTTCCAGTCTCCTGACGATGACGATGACTAGGCAGTACAGTTAGTTATGATCCTATAACCTAAAGTAGTAGTCCAGTCTATTTTCTATACCATCCGCCCTGGTAATAGTTAAAAAGCAAGACAGTTCTTTTCAGAACTGAGAAGTCTCCCGAACCTCCGATTATCTACTCCGCGGCAGTAGAATAAAGCAAGACAGTTCTCTAAGAACAAACTCTACCTGGCAAGTAGACACAAACATGGTGTTACCGCAAACCAAATAGACAACTTCTTTCAGCCTATGTTAATATTTACCATAGAGCACACACGCTGGGGACAGTCCCCTAACCTGCCTGTACATGTATGGCAGGAGATTGTGTCCTACTTGTGTACACACTCTTGTGATAGCGCCCTCTTTTGAATCACCCTCCTTCAGCCCATGTTAACTTCCTATATGGGGGACTCCCTTGGACACCGGCTCAAAAGCTGGCATACAATTGTGTGTAACTTGACCACATTCACACTTGTCATCGTTCAAAGGTATTTCTTTATGACCGACACCAATAATTCTGTCAAAAATCAAGTTTTTGAAGAACTAATGTAAACTCCAATGTAGGTCCAATCGTAAAACTTGTTTCAAAATCGACATTGTAGCTAAATGCAATTCCTATGGGCTTCAGGTAGGGCCTTATCACTGGAACCAGTTTGTGTGAAGTGGGCGTGGCTTACAGTGGAATTACATCACATGACCAAAATTGACCAATCTACATCATGTCATTCATTATGCTAACAAGGTTTCTTACCTTGGGTTTGTTTCCTCTAGTAGATCAGGTAGAACAGTCACTAGGGCAATGTTCAGAAACCCCCCTGAGGTGAATGGTAGAATCCAAGCTGCACTGTCTCCTGTGATGCAATAAAACAGAAAAGTCAACTCTATTCTGTTTCGAGGGAAGAAGCGTATAGGCCAGATACAAAACGTTTCATTTGTAGAATGGTAGTGCAGATAGTAAAATATGTAGCTGTTTTGATATCAAGGTTTATTTAAAGGGAAGTTGCACGTTTGGTAATTACTCAAAACAAATATTAACTTAAAAACTGACTTGGTAACTAGCATTGGAGAGCTGTTGGTAGTTTAAAACATTTTAAGAAACGGCTCCCTCTGAAGTAGCATAGATTTGAGAAAGAGGTAATTTTTAACGAAAATAATAAAAGACTTCTAGCTAGAAGTCTTTTGCTCCTATCTATGTATAAGCACACAAATTCGTCCAACGAGGGTGTTCTTTCTCTCATCATTTTCTCGCAACTTCAATGACCAATTGAGCCCAAATTTTCACAGGTTTGTTATTTTATGCATTCGTTGAGATACACCAAGTAAGAAGACTGGTCCTTGACAATTACCAATAGTGTACCTTCCCTTTAATGTTTGAAATTCATGCAACATTAACTGTTGTGGCACTGTCTGCTGCCCTCATGTGGTTAAACCTGAATGTATAGCTGTACAAGCCTGAATGACAGAGGGCATAAACCTAGCCTGAACATCAGGTGTCACACTTCGAGGCTCGTGAATTATTCCAGGTACCAACCAGCCTGACCGAATTTCTGGATCTGTATGAAGTACCTTTGACCTCGCATTAATTTCACATGGAGATTTGCATTCAATTCACACGTACTTGTAAACATACATGTATTACAAAGTGTATAAAACAACACTCCATGATGTACACAACATTATGCACATGTTCGCTGCATGCAGACGATCAGCCAACCAGCCTGACCGAATTTCTGGATCTGTATGAAGTACCTTTGACCTCGCATTAATTTCACATGGAGATTTGCATTCAATTCACACGTACTTGTAAACATACATGTATTACAAAGTGTATAAAACAAAACTACATGATGTACACAACATTATGCACATGTTCGCTGCATGCAGACGATCGAAAGTGTATTAAGCCGACACAACATCACCTTGAACCAATCTTAACCCTGATGTATGGAAAGCTTATGTCACAGCACGTTTATCCAAAATATATCATTGAATCCAATGAAATCATTGGGCCTGTAAGACCAGTGCCTGTCTTTAATCTTGTGGATATGAACAGGGGAACAGTCTAGCATAAACAATGGACAAGTTCGAGCAGCAACCATTTGTCAACCACTTATCAATGTTCCATGGTTACCTATGCATGAAATATGTCCAGGGGTGGGTTTCACAAAGAGTTAAGACTAGTCTTAGCTCGAGTTACGACGAGTTACTGGTCCTTAATTAGGACTAGTCATACGTTTCTAATATCTCATACATGTACGACTAGTCCTAAGTTAGGATGAGTCCTAACTCTTTGTGAAATCGACCCCCGGGTACTAGGCAAAACCGCCCAATGGTCAACTATAGTTGACTAAAGTCCCTTGCTCAAACTTGCTCCTAGCAAAATCCATCTAAAAAGAACGTTTACAGACAAGCCATTATCATTTACCATGTAAAGGTAAATGTTGATATATCAGTCTGTAGGTTAACTGACAACCCTGACTCTTACCTGCCTTCTCAGCAGACTCAGACATGAGGGCCAGCAAGGCCCCACATAGACCCCCGGTGGCTGTACAGACTTGGGCCTTAGCTGCACGCCATCTGTCAAAACCAGATCGTAAAAGGATTGCAAAATCGCCAATCTGTGAAAGAATAAAAAGAATGAAAATGATAATATCGTTATTTGGCTCCAAATTCATTAATAAAAATGCTTCAAGGTGATTTGAACTTACACAACAGATTAAAGACACTGGATACCTTGTGTAATTGTCAAAGACCAGTCTTCTCACTTGGTGTATCTCAACATATGCATAAAATAACAAATCTGTTCAAATTTGAACTCAATTGGTCGAAGTTGCTAGATAATAATTGAAGAATAAAACATTGTGAGAATCGGCTCCCTCTGAAGTAACAGAGTTTTTGTGACAGAAGTAGTTTTTTTCCACTAAAATATTTGAATTTGATTTCTAGACCTGAGACCTCAAATTCAAAATCTGAGGTCTCAAAATCAAATTTGTGGAAAATTACTTCTTTCTCAAAAACTACGGTACTTCAGAGGGAGCCGTTTCTCACAATGTTTTATACTGTCAACTTCTCCCCATTACTTGTTACCAATTAAGGTTTTATGCTAATAATTATTTTGAGTAATTACCAATAGTGTCCACTGCCTTTAAAGGTGTTATACAGGATTGGTAGAGCTGACAAAATAGACAATGTTGATGTGTTATGTGATCAGCCAGTACACATAATAAACAAATCTGTGAAAGTTTGGGCTTAAAGCCATTGGACCCTTGCGGTACAGTAAAACAAATAAAAGTTCACAGATTTACAAATAACTTAAAGGGTTTACAGAAGGTAGTGGTGAAAGACTTCTCTTGAAATATTTTTCCATGAAATGCTTTACTTTTTAAGAAAATAGTAAAACAGTATCAATTCTCGATATCAAGAATTACGGATTTATTTTAAACACATGTCATGACACGGCGAAACGTGCGGATACAAGGGTGGGTTTTCCTGGGTTTTTTTTCGTCCGACGTTCGATTGAGCCTAAATTTTTACAGGTTTGTTATTTTATATAGAAGTTGTGATACACGAAGTGTTGGCCTTGGACAAAACTGTTTACTGAAAGGGTCCAATGGCTTTCAAGGCACTGGACACCATTATTATCTCGCAACTTCGACGACCGATTGATCTCAAATTTTCACAGGTCTGTTATTTTATGCATATGTTGAGATACACCAAGTGAGAAGACTGGTCTTAGACAATTACCAATAGTGACCAATGTCTTTAACTTTGGACTTTGTTTTTCAGGTTTCTGCAGCAGTTTTTACAAAGAGAGGGCTCTGCTTAACACCGAATTCTGTGCTTACGATCACCTAGCCTGAACGTCTGACGTCATTCTTCGCGGCTTGTGAATAACGCCAGAGACCGGCAACAAAAACTGGCGTGTAGTTTGACCTTTGACCTCCCTCATTTCACATAGAGATACGCGACGACAGGCGTCAGTACTGCATGTACTGTTGGGCATGGAAAGCTCATGTCACTGCACGTATCCAATGATATCATTGTAACCAATGGAATCGCTGGATCGAGCGGCGGGGACCTGTCTTTATCCGTTGCCGATAAAGACAGGGGCCCAGACTAACGATCACCATTCTGGAGGGTAGCACCAAATTTCTGCACTAGCTGTAAAGCAAAGAATGACTACTAACGTGGAGTAGGCACGCGCACAAGTCAAAATTCCCAGCTAACCCGTGAAATACTCTTCACACAAGCACAGAATTCCCTGCATCCGATTCTTTTGCTTATGGTAAGCAGAGCCTCGAAATTTGGCCCAGCTGAAAAGTTGCTTGCTTGTAAAATAAGCAAGTCTGGCCATGAAGGGATTGGCAGCTACGGCTGTTGCAAATGACAACCTATGCTTCAATGCATGTTAACATGGTGATCTAGCCATCTGTACATCCACCATTAAGGGTGCGTTCGTTTAGCTTCCCTGGGTCCTCCCCTGTCTGCCCAGGTGCGTTCGAATAGCTTTTGACGTCATTCCAGGGGCTCACCCGGGTCAGCCCCCAGTGCCCTGCTTGTGGAGTGGGTCACTTGGGGGCTGGCCCCAGGTAAACGACGTCACTACGACAGCGGTGAGTGGTCGTTCGTTTAGCTCTTGAGCACCGCGGGGTAGACCCAGGGAAGCAAAACGAACGCACCCTATATACAAAAGAGGCCTTACACATGTAGCAACCATTATGTGACTTAAGGCTTACCTCATGTGGAACCTCATGTAGCAGTATCGCCGCAGTTGTCAAAATCCCACACTGTAGAGAGATCAAAATATTCAGATATTAAAAATCTAAAACATTTATGAAACATCTGCTACAATTAATAAATGTTTATATTTGTAATACATGTACATACAGGGGTCTGAACAATATTTTGAAATTATAATAAAATATTTATTTTTATTATCAATTAGTTTTTCTCCACACAATTTTATGCATTAGGCCTACGCACTAAAATGTAGACAAATTTGAAAATAATTGATAGGGAAAACACTAAAAACCCTGAATAACAAGTTGAGAAACCTAGAATGAGGACCACGATAAAATGAAAGTGTATAACCAAAAGGTTCAGTCTGCCATTAATTAAATATATTTGTAAAAGGTTCAGGGAATCATATATGAGAAAATTTGAAAACATTCACAATTAAAACATTGAAAGAGTTGTAGTATCAAGATAAAAACTATTGGCTGCACTTAATAACAAAACGTGTATAGGCAAAAAACCCATAATAACATGAACTACATTAGCAATGTTCACATGTTGCTATACATATAGAATGCAGTGTTAACATTGTATGCAGGGTCAACTTATAGAAAGCCTGTAAGCACAAAAACTTGCTGTGCACAGACAATATCATCGAAGTCTTATATAGCGCACGTATCTACCAAACAAGGTACTCAAGGCGCTGAGTATATACAAACGTCCAGAAAGATAGGTTACTACAGTGATGAATTCTGAGACCCAATTATTTAGCACCTTATCAGGGTTTACAAGGTGCTATGGCGCATATAGTAGCCACAGCCAGGAACACCGGGGCGAACCCCTTCTCTTTTCGATAAGTGTACTGGGTTCTTTTACATGCGTTACACAACACACTGGACCAACGGCTTTACGTCCCATCCGAAGGACGAAGCAATGGTTAAGTGTCTTGCTTAAGGACACAAGTGTCACGGCCGGGGAAGACAAGTATTACTTAACAGAAATAGGTTACCAGACAATATTGCATCAAGTTTATACACTGTTGTGACTGGTCCCCATTTTCTCAGCAGAGAAATTTGCAGAGCAGTATTTTCTGCTTTTATAACAGCTTCATGAAACTGGGCCCCAGAGGGAATCCACAACGAAGTCTGCATTTGAAAGCAAGCAGCCAAGGGTAGAAATTGACATTCCATTTGAAACAGCATTAGCTAAATAGGATGAATCAAAACAATCCCCAGGCAAAAGGGAAGTCCACATGGATGCAGAGTGTCGATTAGACTTGATCTCAAGTCTGAGATGGCAGTTGTTTTGTCTGCATCAGCCGAGCAACACCTTCTTGTCTCTGTGCAATCACAGCCATAATGCTTCGGCCATGTGAAACTTAACATTCCCGTTCTGCCCCCCCTTCAATTTGTTAAAGGCACTGGACACTCTTTGATATTTGTTAGCATAAAAACTTATTTGGTAACAAGCAATGGAGAGCTGTTGATAGTATACAACATTGGGAGAAACAACTTCTTCTGAAGTAATGTAGTTTGTGAGAAAGAGGTAATTTCTTACTCAAATAATAAAAGGCTTCAGGCCTGAAGTCTATTTTGTTTAGGCATCTGAAAGCACACAAAATTGTGCAACAAGGGTATTTTCTCTTTCATTTTTCTCTTGCAACTTTGATGACCAATCGAGTAGAAATTTTCAAAAATTTGTTATTTTATGCATACATGTATGTTGAGATGCACCAAGTTTGAATACTGGGCCCAACTTCATGGAGCTGCTTAATCAGGCAATGTTGCTTAACAAGTTTCTGCTAAGCAAATATGTGCAGGATCAGTCACAGATTGTACATGTTCTATGCCAAATGTCCCATTGGCAGGTAACCTTGTTCTGGTAAGCATAACTTGATTGTGCTTAGCAACTTGTTGTGCTTGAGCGCTCTATGAAATTGGGCCCTGGTCTTTGATAATAACCAAAGGTGTCCAGAGGTTGATTTCACCAAGAGTTAGGACTAGATATTAAAAACTTAAGGCTACATTTAGTCCTAAGTTAGGACGAGTAAGACTTTGTGAAATCCACCCCAGTACCTTTAACCTCAGCATGATTAAAAATGAGAGCCAACATTGAACTGGGGGGGGGGGGGGTCCGAACGAGATAGGGCCGGGATTGTCTGCAACACCTTGTTGTCTGGCTGGATCTCAGTTTCCTTACCTTTTTACTGATGAGAAAGCTTCCTGCGATGGCCAGGCCATGTGTGAAGTTGTCAATGAAGTTGGCAAGAAGATTCAAGTACCCTGTGACCTGTATGAGTAGATGAGTGAAAAGAGACAACAGACGGTGAGTCAGATGACTGATAGCATATAAATATTATATATGGCATTATTCATATATGAGAGCAAACACAGTAGGGGTGACCACGCCTTTTCTGCAGCGGCCCAGTATTATATAATGAAAGCAAATGTTAACCTCCATGAATATTTCAATACTAAAAAATCATAAATTAGTGATTTTTTTTATGTGGATTATGTTCTCATAGAGGCAGGCAAAAAAACCTTATCACATCTTTAAAAACATAATTGTTGATTTGTTTTAGCTTGTATCAGTTTTGTTATAGTTTTGGCTGTACACATTTCCAAAAACTACTAATGACATTTACTAGTCAAATGGAAACACAATCTCTTTTAAATTCAAAACAGGCACGTCAGCAAAAATAAACTTAAGATTTTCCCCCCTAATTTCTGGCCGTGTACATTTCCTAAAACTACTGTAGTCACATATTAGAATCAATCAAAAGGAAAGACACTTAAACCGTCTCCTTAAATTCAAAGCATGCACATCGTCCAAAAACAAAGTCAAGATATTCCCGTGATTTAGAGCATGAAAGCACGCTCAAACAACCTCATTCCCTCAATCCAGAATCCTGAATAAACTCAGAATGAACAAGTGTGACGAGCCGCACACACCCCGCACCTCTCCAAATGGAAAAATCGATCGCTCGACCTTTTCCTGTTTGTTTGAATAGTTGAGGCCATTTGTGTGTAGTCACGATCTGTCTGTGCAGAGATGCGTTGGGGGATAAGAAATGGAAGCGTCGTTGGGGGGATAAGAAATGGAAGCTTTGGGAAACGTGAGGTGAATCAGGGAGGCAGAATGTGAAGCCTTAAAGGCACTGGACACTATTGGTAATTACTCAAAATAATTATAAGTATAATACCTTACTTGGTAACAAGTATTGGGGAGCTGTTGATAGTATAAAACATTGTGTGAAACAGCCCCCCCTGAAGAAACGCAGTTTTTCGAGAAAGAAATATTTTTCCACAAATTTGATTTTAAGACCTCAGAATTAGATTTTGAGGTCTCGAAATCAAGCATCTGAAAGCACACAACTTCGTGTGATAAGGGTGTTTTTTCTTTCATTATTATCTCGCAACTTCGATGACCAATCAAGCTCAAATTTTCACAGGTTTATCTTATATGCATTATATGTTGAGATACACCAGGAGAGAAGACTGGTCTTTGACAATTACCAAAGGTGTCTCCAGTGTCTTTAATGAAAATGAAGAGAAGAAAAAAGCAGTGAGATTGTCTAGTGATATGGTGTTTGATTTAGCAGGAGTAAGGAGGACGGAGGGGAGGGGGTGTGAGAAGACGTTCAGCTTCGAGCAAACAAGATGTTATCTCGCTTCTAGAAGCTTTCTGTTTTAAAGGCGTGTTAGAGGAACTCCTCTCGGAATGGAAATGTCAGTCTTTTATTTGGATTTCTTTCTTTCAATCCTTTTAACCCAATAGAACTGATATGTTTTCTTTCTTAAAGCCATTGGACACTTTCGGTAAACAGTATTGTCCAAGGCCAACACTTCGTGTATCACAACTTATATATAAAATAACAAACTTGTGAAATTTAAGGCTCAATTGGTAATCGGAGTCGGGAGAAAATAACGGGAAAACCCACCCTTGTTTCCGCACATTTTTCGCCGTGTCATGACATGTGTTTAAAATAAATCCGTAATTCTTGATATCGAGAATTGATATTGTTTTAATGTTTTCTCAAAAAGTAAAGCATTTCATGGAATAATATTTCAAGAGAAATCTTTCACCATACCTTCTGTAAACCCTGTAATTTATTTGTAAATCTGTTCCGAACAATCTGATTGGAACAGCCATTCAAATTTTACTCTGCTGTTAAAAAATATTTGGAGTCAAGTAGTTTTGATTGCACAAAGCTTTTTTTCTCTCAACAATTTTACCAAATTTTATTCAAGAACAAAAATGCGTGGGGGAAATGTTGGCCTTTTGTTTTGTGGAAGTTGTTTCCAGTTAAGATTTTGGGTGATTAAAGTAAAATGCCTTCAATGACCACCCACCTCCCCAAATGTTTTTCACTTATTCTTGATAGGAAGAAACTATTTAAATAATATTGAAGAATAAAACAATAACACTGTTTGAATGAAAAGAATACACATACCATCCAAGGTACAAACTTAAATTCAAACAACAATAAAGACGTCCACTTTGCAACCATCACCGTAGCAGATTTTCCAATAGTTGTAATTTTTTAAGTGCACCAAGCTGAAAACATTTGAATAGACATAAAGGCTTTAAAAAATATGGACATTTACTTGAGTTGATTAATATGTTTTTAAATTTTGTTAATGACCATTAAATTTCACTAAAATAATGCACAGAAAAATTAGGTAACCTTTTTTGCAGAAATTGTTGACGAAAATGTAATGCTTAGGCTAGTTAAAAAATATTTTCAGTTCACATGTTAAACAATACTTTCTGTCTGGTGTGAGGTATTAAATAGAAATGACAACCATTGGAAAAAAACCTTTAAAAGTGCAAATGCAAAATGACTTAAAGACACTGGACATTATTGGTAATTGCCAAAGATCAGTCTTCTCACTTGGTGTATCTCAACATAAACATAAAATAACAAACCTGTGAAAATTTGAGCTCAATTTTGTCGTCAAAGTTGCGAGATAATAATGAAAGAAAAAACACCCTTGTCACACAAAGTTGTGTGCGCTTAGATGGTTGATTTCGGGACCTCAAATTCTAAATGTGAGGTCTCGAAATCAAATTCGTGGAAAATTACTTCTTTCTCGAAAACTACTTCACTTCAGAGGGAGTCATTTCTAACAATGTTTTATACCACCAACCTCTCCCCATTACTCGTAACCAAGAAAGGTTTATGCTAATAATTATTTTGAATAATTACCATTAGTGTCCACTACCTTTAAACAAAATGTACCAACAAATGAATCAACTCAAACTATTTTCAGATTGTTATTCACCTTAAAAATACTTTCTGTGTGGTTTGAGGTACTTATTAGCATTGAAAAACTGCTGTAAAAGGTACAAAACGAAAAGTGATTTTAAAATTATACCAACAAACCCAAACTATTTTAAGTATGTTCATTCACATGTTAAAAATACTTTACTCTAAGGTGCAACTGCAAGGAGATTCTCTTTATTGCATTTCTCGTCAAAGGCAGGTTTAATTCTGTTTGACAAATTGACATGTATGAAAAAAACATAATGCACCCACCATAACGACAAGATGTCTGCTCAACAAGAACAACCGTAAAACAGAGGGACAACAGGCAAATGCGCAATAACTCCCGGGCAAACATAATGCAGCAGAGCCCATAATTCCTGCGTAAATTAGAGGTTTGAGGCCCAACTCTGCCATCGCGTAGTCAACGAGGCTCAGCCAACATCATTATCAACCCCCTTCCTCCTACCCAGATGCTCAATTATTACTCTTGAGTTTGTATTGATTAATGATGGATGACTTGCAATCTCCGAGGGTGTCGAGCCATACTGAATTCACAACAGGGCACACTGTTCTTTTAAAGGGCACGGTAACCTTTCGGATCTCAAAATGTCAAAAAGGCGTAACTGTAAGTAAATTTCCAGTTAAAATCTATGAGGTTCCTTCGTTCGCTGAAGATGATCATATACAGAGGTAACAAGTGAAACAACACTTAGTGAAGCCGTTAGCCTGAAGCCTTGTTCCCTTTTCTGCTCCTCAGACGAACTTCAGGAAGCTTTGTAACGTAATATTTGAAGCTCAAACCTTGTTACAATGCAGCTCACAGGGCTTAGTCAACTATGCGTTTTACTTGCCCCCAGGAATGTTTCAGTAACCCAGATTTTAAACATGTATTGTCATGTGTCTTTCTGATGAACCATTTTAATGTACAAAGGAATTACATTAACACACTCAAAAATAAATTAATACATTTTAAAAATGTATTTATTCACATCTGAAAAGGAAGACAGATGGGTGTATAAACAAGAAGGTTGCACAGTTTTTAGTAACCACAGGGCAAAGTTGGGAAATGACATTCACTAGCCTGTAGTTGTAGTATACTACTGGGTGATCTCTGATTTAAAATGCATTCCAGGGCCCGATGCTTCGGGCAAGGGCACCAAGGTTTTCTCTTCAAAAGGGCACCTCTATAAACTAAGGAAAATATATATTTCTACTTGGAACATTTCAAGGGACCAACTTGGTCCTGGAAGTTTGAATACGCGCGCAATCAGTTTGCCAGGTATTTCAGTTTTAAAATTAAATGGACATTAATCGTTGCAGTACCCGCTGCTTAAAGGGAAGGTACACGTTTGGTAATTACTCGAAACAAATATTAACTTAAAAACTGACATGGTAACGAGCATTGGTGAGCTGTTGATAGTATAAAACACTGTGGGAAACGACTACCTCTGAAAGAATGTAGTTTTTGAGAAAGAGGTATTTTCTCACTGAAATAATAAAAGACTTCTAGCTAGAAATCTTTTATTCCTATCTGAAAGCACACACATTCCTCCAACAAGGGTGTTTTTTCTTTCTTCATTTTCTCGCACATTCGATGACCGATTGAGCCCAAATTTTCACAGGCTTGTTATTTTATGCTTATATGATGGGATACACCAAGTGAGAACACTAGTCTTCGTAAAATATCAAACGTGTACAATGCCTTTAAACTTGGGGTTCACGCCACCTGCTTAGCTCAGTGGTCGAGTGCACTATAGTGGTAAGACATCTGCTCTAGCAATGCAAAGGTCAGGGGTTCGAATCCCACCCGAGTGATTTGCCTGTGGATTTTTTTCACAAAACTCGTAAAGGATTGAGCATACAGTGCTTAATATATATTTGGTTTGCGGTAACACCATGTGTGAATCTCTTTGCCAGGTAGAGTTTGTTCTTTAGAGAACTGTCTCGTAATCACATCAGTGTTAGAGAAGTAAACAAATGAAGCCTGAATGTCGATTTAAAAAAAAAAATGAAAAAAAATATATATATTTGAAAAAAATAAACTATAATAATATTAACAACTTACTCTGACTTTGGACTCTTTGCTTTCTTCTTTTTGATGATCCTCCACAGACTGCAAGTATCCGTTGTGATTATTGTTATCATGTTTGAGGGCGTGTCTGTTCGAAGCATTCCACCCATTGCTCTCACTATCCTTGCTCTTAACATGTCCATTTTCCTGCGTTTTCCTTCGTTTTCGGGTCTTGCTATTGTTCTTCGGCAAGATGTGGCCGTTCCCCAGGGCTGGAGCAGTGGTCGATGCTGACTTATTTGGAAGTGGGTATGTTTCTGGGTTGTGAGTTTTAGGCTTCTCTCCCTGAGGGTTTGCGTTCTGTGTATTTTGAGGAGAAAAGTTGGTTTAAAATTGCACAAGCCTGTTTGGTATGGTGGAACTACAGTGCGTGTACAAGTTCCCAAATTCAAGTGAAACTCATTGAAAATGTATATGCTTAACGGGAAATAAACTCTTTTAAAAGCTCAAAGTTTGGACAATACATGTTTGAAACTTTGGCAACTAAAACTTCCTTTGGGACAAGTAAAACAAAGAAGAGTTTACTAAGCTAGGCTACATAATAAAAATAAACTTGGCCTTTTAAGAAGGACATTTTATTGAGTACAAGGGCCCCCCTACATGTATAGTACATGTGGGCTTTTACATCCTTTTTTTCCCCAGCAAAAAACAACCTCGCTGATTTTCTGAGGGCCAAAAAAGGGAAGTCAGGTTGAAGTAGGAAGGAGATCATACGTGGGGCCTTTCTCGAACCTTGGCTTGGGCTTCGTCTCAGGCTCCAGCCGGAGCCCAAGCCCACGCCCCTGGTGTCAATGTTGTAGTAAACCCCTCCCCCTCTTCAAGAATAAAGTAACAGTCCTAATAAAGATAACAGTAAAAGAAACATCAATTTTACCTCTGTGTTTTGCTTTTCAGCTTCGTTGTCTCCAAACATCATTTCCAAGACGAGGAAAGCAAATATGCCAAAGATGACCCAAAGTCCGATGCTGACCTGGCCGGCATGATCATCTGCAAAACGGACATTTGATAATAATAAATAGTAAACAACAAGGGAAACTGACTGGGTAAATTTTAAATAAATTGGGGTTGAACAAAAAAAAATTCACTTAAGCGGATTTGAACCAATGACCTCCTGATTAAAAGGCCGGCGCTCAAAAATACTGACACAAATAAGAAGACCGCCAACATACATTGATAGAGAATTTAACAAGTTTTTAAAAAGGTGTTACAGGAACACGTTGCCTTGCATCGTTCGAGTTGGTTTTTGAAAAGCGTTTGTAACCGCTTGTTATAAAATGCATTTGGTTAGAAAGATGTTTTAAAAGTAGAATAAAATGATCCACACGCATTTGCCTTGAAATTGCGTGATTTTATCTTTACTTTGCGAACTAACACGGTCTGCCATTTATGTGGGAGTCAAAAATTTGACTCCCATAAATGGTCGACCGTGTTTGTTGAAGAGGTATTTAAAAGGAAAACCACGCAATTTCGAGTGATACTTGTGTGGATCATTATACTTTACTAAAATATCTTCCTAATCATATGCATTTTATAACAAAATTTTACAAATGCTTTTCAAAGACCAACTCGACCGATCCAAGGCAACGCGTTCCTTTAAATACTGGCGATTCTACAAAAAGTACCCAAACCCCAAACCCTATTTGGATGAACACTTTAAGAAAGTGAAAACAAAATGCTCTTCTATTTAATGCATCATACTCTTATTACCTGGTGATACATGAGACCAAGCCTCCGGTAACAGATGAAAGAAAACATCCCCAAGAAGCCCTCCTACTGCAAAGCTTAGTAGACACTTAAATTTGGCTGCTCCTTCTGCAAGATACAAATAATAAGAACATCTCGTTTACAACTGCTCTTACAAAAACGCACATTGGTGAACTAATTCGGGGGAAAATCCACAAGACCACAGGGCGTGTTGCTCAAAATGTTTATTGGACCAGAATTTGTTTTAACAGATATGGGGTGGATTTCACAAAGAGTTAAGACTAGTCTTTATCTATCGAGTTGGGAAATTTAATTAATTTAATATCTCCTAGGACTAGTCCTAAGTTAGGATTAGTCCTAACTCTTTGTGAAATTGACCGCCTGAGTCAAAACGACAAAAAACGTCCTGAAACAACTTAACAATGTACATGTACACCAGGCCTGATATGTACTTCATGGAGACTAGGAGGGCTTTTGCCTCGATGCCCCCTGGTCATTGCCTTGGTGCCCTTGAAATGCTCCAGTAAAATATTACATTTTCCTCATAGGGTGCCCTTTCAAAACGAAGCCTAAAGGCCAGAAAAACTCAACTTTTTTCATTTGAAGAAACACCAAGTCATGAAAGAGAAGATTTATCTTACTTAACTTTATGAGGACATAAAATCCACAGCTTATTAAAAAATGAGAAGGATACCGGATATTAACAAGTTTATGAAAACCATCACCAAAGGCACAAATCTCAATCTAACTGCAACCCAACAACTCCTGAGGAATAAAGCAACCTGGCATCAAAGCTGCTTCTACTATTCCTTCCAAGGCCAAAGGATGATGATAATGAAAACAATTTTTTTGCAAACTTGAACTTGCTAACCAGCATTTTTTGTGCTTGCACAGTCAACAAATTGATCAGCACAGAATATGGTTTCCTATGGGAAACACATTACAAGCTAAAACGAAATAAGGTGTATGCTGTGCGCAAATGGTTCCAAGCAAAACTTAGCTTAGCAAAGAATTGACCTAGTTCTGTAAAATTTGTAACTGCTGTTGAATTACAAAGCTCGTAAATAAAAAAGAGAAGTTCTTATTAAAAATATTGATTTATATGATTAGGCATTTGACTGTTTTGAATCAAAGTGTGTTTACAATGTTTTTCTTTGCTGAGTGACAATAAAAAAAAAACATATTATGATATAACCTTGTATATTTACCTATTTGTTTATTTATTTGTTTACTTATTTTTTGTATTTTTGTATTTATTTATTTATTTGTTTATTTATTCATTAAATTATTTATTTACATATTTTTGATGGATATTTTCTATTCTCTTTATAGATTTGGTCACTTAAATTTGACTTGCATTCTACTTGGATATTTATTTACATTATGTAAGTGTTTAGGAATTTTTCTGTTTTTGTTTGATGTTAATTTGTTTTTTACACTGTGCAAGTTCCTCAAATTTTACACTCCTAAAACTGGTTCTAATCTCACATAGTCCATGCTTTATATTATTTTTTGTTTTAGTTGCCAACTTTGATGTACATAGACATGTTTTATTTATAGTTAACTTTCCCATCTTTTTGTACATAAATTGTTTAATACATATTTTATTACTCGCTTTATTACTTGTATTACAACCAGATGTGGGGAGGCAGGTCTATGGACCACAGTAATTATTTTGCTTTTGTTTCTCCTAGCCCATCTGGAAGTATTTTTTGTATTGTCATGTATTGTTGAAATGGCTGAATAAATAATAATAATAATACTGTAGATATCAAAAACAGTTTTGTGTTATTGATTTTTTAACAATAGGATTTATTTTAGACATAAAATATTAATCAAATTTGTTCTAAAAATAACAGCATCAATGTCATAAATATTTTTGTTGACTTTCAATACCACGCAATTGATCTAGTGTGTAATATGAGTAAGGGGATTGTTTTGTCGATCGATAATTGCCGCACATTGTGCAAAAGTTTATAACAATGCACAGAAATAAACGGATTGTAATTTCCTGCAAAAGAATTAGGCAACAAAAGATTTTTCTGTGCTTGTGACGTGACAAATTAAACAAATTCTCACATGTGTGGGGAGACAAATCATTGCAGCCACAACTCTATCCATGGGTTTTTTACAGGCCTAGAATTTAATCTTTGGGAGAGCATCCACACCATTTGTATTCATGGACATTTTCATTCGTAAATTTTGAAGTCTATGGTAACTTTTGTTGGGGCACCAAGGCCATTAAACCTGGGGCAAAATAGACCATGGCCTCTGTGTAATCCAGACCTGATTTTAAGAGTTTAATTTTGTTGTGAAAAATCGCAGGACTAGTGCAAGTGTAATGTGCCCGCCATTGTTTGGTGGTTCATGTTTATATTGTGTGCAGAATGGGGGAATTGCAATAATTAGTGAAAAGGAAAAAGAACATTTTGCACCAAGACTTAACTGAAGGACTTGAGAATTCTATTAGTTGTTTGTAGACTCAGACGTGGTATATCATGCAACAAAAGATTTCCCTTGTATAGCAAAGCAAAATGCTACCTAAACTGTGTCAGTTGCTACTCAAAAGTCATCACTTTCTTACTCAATTTGTGTCAATATTAGCATTGAGTGTGCAGAAAATTTAAAACTTTTGCTTTGCAAAACTACTGGACGAAATCGTTCTATTTTATGACTCACGAGTCATACTCAGACTCAGACCACTGGGACTCAAGACTTATAGACTTGGACAGTTTGGAATCCACTAAACACTCACCGTGCATAAAAACATGCATCATGGCCTTTGTACTTTAAGTCTCAGATTTTAGATTAAGACTAACAGCGTACAATAGCAGTAATGATATTATAACATGTATAGTCAGGAGATAAGAACCATTATTTAACCAGCACAGATTGAGAATATTACCAGTTAAATAATTATACAAAGAGAAAGATGACCATAATGGAAAACCTTTTTTAAAGGCAGTGGACACTATTGGTAATTAGTCAAAATAATTATTAGCATAAAACCAACTTGGTAACGAGTAATGGGGAGAGGTTGATAGTATAAAACATTGTGAGAAACGGCTCCCTCTGAAGTGACATAGTTTTCGAGAAAGAAGAATTTTCCACGAATTTGATTTTGAGACCTCAAGTTTAGAATTTGAAGTCTCGAAATCAAGCATCTAAAAGCACACAACTTTGTGTGACAAGGTTGTTATTTTCTTTCATAGTTATCTTGCAACTCGGACGACCAATCAAGCTTAAATTTTCACAGGTTTGTTATGTTATGTATTGTTGATATACACCAAGTGAGAAGACTGGTCTTTGACAATTACCAATAGTGTCCACTGTCTTTTAAAGGAGTATACAAATTTAAAACAAAATACAAGAATCAAAGTGATGGTCAATTTCATTTTTTGCCTCAACTATAAAATTCTATGCCTGAACAAAATTGCTGGATCATCGCAGTACCCTCTGGCAAAACATAGGTTTCGAACTGCCTTAAGATACCGGGCAATCTCGGTAGTCTAGTTGGACAGAATTGCAAGGGTCTTGGGTTCGAATCCCACCCAAGTAGTATACCTGTGGTTTTTTTTTCACAGGAATCGGGTAAATACAGAGTATACAGTTGCTAACACACATCTGTCTATGGGTAAACACCCAAATTAGTATTCTTTATCCCGATGCAAATTTAACATCTATTAAAATTTCTTGACAAAATCTTTCCCTAATGAATACTGATTACTGATTGAGTGAAATAGTAAGTCAAACTTATACTGAATAGCAAGTCTTTAATGTTTACATAATCACAATGACTAAATTTTAAATACAATAGGCAGAGTGAGTTCACACCTTATCTGAAGTTTTACTTTATCCCAGGGGTTAGCAATGTTTGTTTTTGTGGTGTTATCTTTGTGCCAACCTATAGTGATTTTAAAACCACAGCAAGGTTATATACACTTGTAGTGTACAACAATAGATATACACTTGTAGTGTACAACAATAGATATACACCTGTATATGTAGTTCATTGACATATAGTAGGAAGCATTACTGTACCATGTACCTTGTGGCAATTAAAGGAACACATTGCCTTGGATCGGTTTCGAGTTGGTCTTTGAAAAGCGTTTGTAACCGTTTGTTATAAAATGCATGGGGTTAGAAAGATGTTGTAAAAGTATAATAAAATGATCCACACAAACACGCCTCAAAATTTCAAATTTTCCTTTTACTTCGTTGACTAACACGGTCAGCCATTTGTGGGAGTCAAATTTTTTACTCCAATAAATGGCCGACCGTGTTAACTAGTCGACAAGGTAAAAGGAAAACCACGCAATTTCGAGTGATACTTGTGTGGATCATTATAATTCTACTTTTAAAATATCTTTCTAATCATACGCATAAACGCTTTTCAAAGACCAACTCATCCGATTCAAGGCAACATGTTTCTTTAATATCAAATTCAAAAAACCAAATGTGACTCACTTTCAGTTTCAATCGGAAGGTATTAAAATACACGATTGGCCAGGATAAAAAACATACTAAATTTTAGAATGAAAGCTTAAAATACTGATTAAAGTCCTTACTTGCATAGTACTAGATTTTTTTTTCTTTGAAGTATCCGTTGAAATTCGTGAAAACTATATCTGAAAACCATTTTTTAGCATCCCTGCCTGCTGCCTTTTTAGAGGCAACCTCCTTTATTTTTTTGTTTCGCTTTAAAAAAAAAAAGGATAAACATTTTTTTAAACAAAATAGCCTGGCTGGTTGCCTTTAAAAGTGTGTACGGCGGCCATTTAAAGTATGTATATATCTGAAAACCATTTTTAGCGTCCCTGCCTGCTGCCTTTTTGAGAGGCCGCCTCCTTTTTTTGTTTTTTGCTTTAAAAAAAAAAAGGATAAACATTTTGTTCAACAAAATAGCTAGTCTGGTTGCCTTTAAAAATGTGTAGGGTGGCCATTTTAAAAATTATATATATAAAAAAAGGCCCTCCTTCTTCCTTTTTTCAAAATGGCAGGACGCTAAACGTGTTTTTTTTTTACCTTAGGGGATTTATTGCATCAAATTCCAGAGATATATTTTTTGGCAGGGATTGCCGACTGATTTATAACCTACTATTAACCTACAAGGACGACCTTGGGAAGTAAATCAATATTTTAAACTTATTTAGTATGAACTTTAACTTGAATTAAGCCTGGATAAGAGTCACCACTGACTAAAACTATGCCTCCAAACTTCAGGAGGTAAGATGAAATGATGGCATTTCCACCTTTAAAGTAACCCCTGTTGAAAGATTTGTTAAAAGGTGGCTTTTGGAACAGTATCCTTAGCACTAGAAAAGTGGATAGGAAAAGCATTTCTTTAAAAAAAGAGAAATAATTGGTACTTTTTTCAGAAGGCAGACATAAGTCTTTTGAGAAATGGCTGAAATTTCTCATCGCTGATTATATAGGAATTACAAGCCAGTATTATTGCCGAGGCTATTGCCTTCTTATCAACCTGGCCCTTGCCTTGGCTGGTGCCTCTTGAACAAAGTATTGCAGGTAAATAACAATAATAATAATATCACAGCATTTTTAAAGGCGCGCTAAATCTGGTGAAAAACCATTCAAAGGCGCCGGTCAAGATGGAAAGAGGAAAAATTCTCAAGTGTTGGGAAAAGCAAGTGTAGACAGGTGTGTCTTAAGTTGATGCTGAAAGATGGAGATGTCATGGATTTTCCTGAGGTTTTCAGGGAGTGAATTCCAGAGCCTGGGTACTGTAATGGAAAACCCCCTGTCCCCGTAGCTGGCTAGACGAGACCGGGGAACAAGGAGCATGTTGCTGGTGAATCTAAGACCCGGTCTTGTAGTACGGGGAGTCAACAGGTTTTGAATATAGAGTAAATGTATATGTACCAAACTAAACTTAGTACGCCTCCTATTGGCTAAAACAATGCATAAAAATTTAGTTTCTTGATACAGGTTTTTCTTTCATTCTCCTGAAGTTTGTGTTGACAAGTAGATTTACACAAAGTGGTTTGAAACGAGTAACTTTTGGGGTTAAAATCAGGACTGCTGAAGATGTTCTGGGATTATAGGGGGCCTACATGTACTTGTATCAAATTGAAAATTCCTGAAAATGGCTAGCTGGGTGATAGCGCTTAAAGGCAGTGGACACTATTGGTGATTAAAAAATCGTTAGCATAAAACCGTACTTGGTAACGAGTAATGGGGAGAGGTTGATAGTATAAAACATTGTGAGAAACGGCTCGCTCTGAAGTAACGTAGTTTTTGAGAAAGAAGTAATTTTCCACGAATTTGATTTGAGACCTCAGAATTAGATTTTGAGGTCTCAAAGTCAAGCATCTGAAAGCACACAACATTTGTGTGACAAGGGTAATTTTTCTTTCATTATTATCTCGCAACTTCAACGACCAATGGAGCTCAAATTTTCACTGAGGTTTGTTATTTTATGCATAAATGTTGAGATACACCAAGTGAGAAGCCTGGTCTTTGACAATTACCAAAGGTGTCTAGTGTATTAAGGAATTTGGGTGTTAGACAAAACTTTCAATTTACCACCTAGAGCTTTGGATGCGATATGAAACCGCACAGTATCGATATATCTACTTGACTTGACTTTGTCTCGGCGATTAGTTCTCATAGTTATACAATGAGCTAGCACTAGTTCACGGTTGGACCAATGGCAAAGCATCCTAATGGAAACAGTACACCAACTGTTTTTGTAAAGAAGACAATGAAGAAATTTCATTTTTTTATTTTTTTTTTATTCTAGGGAGAACCAACACAGTCAAGTACATGTAGGGACTGTTAAACCTAGAAAGCACACTTGCAAGGCTCTGGTCCGGGTATCTAACCGGGGTCTACACAGGTGAAAGGCAGGGACAGAAACTACTGAGCCAACCTGACTGAAACGAGACTCGAGTGGAGAAATTTTGTATGACTAATCGTGACTTCAGACCTGAAACCAAGACTAGGACAAGACCTGTTTTATAATCTCTGGCACTGGTCAATGTTCCATAACAAGATTATTCAAGTCTGTAAAGTTTGTCATAACTATATAAGCCAGGGCACTATAGTGCAAAAATGCATCAGAGCATGAGGATTCAAGTCTCAACATGGAACAACTAGTCACAGCTGAACTTCCTGGATAGAGTTCTAGAGTCTAGCCACTGTTTATATAAACCATCATCGAACTGTCTGGACTCCAGAACACTGCACTTTCACTAACATCCATGCATTATTTGGCACTGGACACTATTGGTAATTACTCAGAACAATTGTTGGCATAAAAACGAACTTGGTTACTTAGTAACGAGCAATGGAGAGCTGTTGATAGTATTTAAAACATTGTGAGAAAATGCTCCCTCTGAAGTAACAATAACATAGTTTTTGAGAAAGAGGTAATTTCTCACTCAAATAAGGAAAGGCTTCGACTCGAGCCTTTTATTATGCATCTGAAAGCACACAAAGTTGCAATTTTGATGACCAAAAGAGCCAAAATTTTCACAGGTTTGTTATTTTATGCATACGTGTCACTGTATGTTGGGATACACCAAGTGAGACAACTGGTCTTTGACAATTACCAAAGGTGTCCAGGGGTGGATTTCACAAAGGTAGTCCTAACTTAGGACTAGTCCTAGGCAATGCTAAGAGATAGGACTGGTCCTAAGTTAGGACCAGTAACTCATCCTAACTGAGGACTGGTCCTATCTCTTAGCATTGCCTAGGACTAGTCCTAAGTTAGGACTACCTTTGTGAAATCCACCCCTGTGCCTTTACTATATTGGTACTAATGGATGATTAGGTTACTCGATTAATGTAGGTAGGTAACACAATCAGTGGTTACAAATACTTTCTTATCTAACTTCAATTCCCTTGGTCCATGAACTATTTCCTCTATTTTCCAAAACAACTATACTGTTAATTGCTTTCAATAATAGATCTAGTGTGCTTTTGACATGAACATCCGTGTTGCCACTGCTCGTTCCAAATTTGGATCAACAAGTAGGCAGGCCCACATGAAATGAATAGTGGAAATATTTAGAGAAATGGGGAAATCAAAAGGTGGTTGTCACAATTGCCGAGCGGTCTGCATAAGCAATTCATTGCACCCAAGCTCTGGTGTTGTCAGCGGTAGAGTGTGGGTTCGATTCCCAGTCATGACACTTGTGTCCTTGAGCGAGACACTTAAACCATAATTGCTTTGTAAAAAGTTGGGAAGGTTGTTCAATCTGCTCTTCCAACCAGGTTCCTATTGTTGAATACCCATGCCTACATTGGTACCCTAAGCACAGCCCTCACCTGGCAGTAGCCATTCGTCCTTGTGAGTTGGGCCACGATCTCATAATAATAAAAGATTCATCACCCCCAAAATCATTTCAAAATTTACCGTCAGTTTCCCTTGTGGTTTATAATGATATAAAAAATATTTGTGAACAATTTGTAAGTCATGTCCATGTATTAAATGTACACACCACCACTGTGCACAAGCGGATGTCTGATGTGCACATAAATAGATTTGGCCTACGTGACAACTCAAGGTGTCTTGTTACAATTGGGCCAAAAACAGCTGCGGAGCACCACAGATCTTGTAACTACCTCTGTTGTGATGGTGCTGTGACCATGGAGGTCGATGCTGTGACCCAGCACGAACATCTTGACTTGCAAAATTCTTGAAGTTTAATCAAAACTTTCAAGAATTCTTCTTTAAAAAAACAGGCATAAACAGTTACTATCCAAAGCCGATAAGAATGTTCCTGGTTTTCTTGTACCACTGAACTCAGTCTACACAACAAAGAATAAGACACAAGGTGGAGATGTTCCCAGCAAAGATCTGGGTTGGGTTTGGGTATAGGAGGGGAGGGGAGGTATCACAGGAGCTTGAATCATGACCAAAGTGTTCTCTCCATTCAGTTAAACTACCTGTTAAACTACCATCAAAAAATGCTCAAAAACACTATTTTAGTCCATAAAGTGATGTGTGATGGGTTTAATTGGGGTGTTTATTTGTTTAAAACATGTACAGTGTACATACAAGTTGTCTGGGGGTGTTTGTTTCAAAAAAATGGTGGGGAGGGGGGGGGAGAAGGTGGCAACAGGCCTTGAATATCATCTTTGAGAGAGCAGTGCCATTTTAATTTTTGAAAAGGGCACTTCCATTGGAAAATCTTAAATTCAATTGGAATTGGAAACTTGGCCTCCGAGAAATTCCAGGCCTGAAACAGGACTTGACTGTTATCCCTTTAATTAATTTGCTGTAAATTCTGGGTAATAACTTTACAATAGTCAGAATTAACAAAACTAGAAGGGATGGAAATGTGGTGCTTTAGATTAGACGGATGCTGAGAGTGTGCCATGGATCAAGATCCTAAATGAGCAAGAACTGAACTTGATTAGAGAAGGGGGAGGAATCTGATTAGGGTAATTGATGGGCAGAAACTCAAAGTTTGTTTGCCAAGTCATCAGAAAAGATGTATTTGCAGGGAAAGATTTCATCCAACACTTTTTCATTAACAACAAAGTACAACAAAGTACAAATTGTGTGCACACAGAATGCTAATATAGAGTAGCAAATGATGATTTTTTGAGTAGCACCTGACACATTTTGCATAGCATTTTTGCTCTGCTATACAAGGGAAATTGTTCACTGACTGGGAAGACTGTGCACTGAGGATACACCCCACTAAATAAACTCCCATACGTAGCTTACAGTGCAAAATGTTAAACATTTAAAAAATACACGAGAATTACTAAGAAGTCTCGCAGCTTTTTACAGTAAAGGGGAAATTATTCATTGACTCTTCCTTGAACTTTAATCTTCTGCTCAATTTAATATTAGTATAGGGAGTCCCAGTGCCCGTCGAGTTATTCCCCCGCCAAATAAAAACACCACTAAACAAGCAATTTCTCAAACAGCCGAGCATCAACCTTGAAATATATCCCTACCCCTCCCGCCAAATAGGAATAAGGACCATTATTTCAGGGCCTACATGTATATTATGTCATCCAAAACACCTCAAGTTGGAAGTCAACATCCCCCAGGTCATAATTGGGCAGCATTTTTACACTTTCTTGGATTCTCAAATCTGTCTAAATCTAATATAGAATATTTTGAGGGCATACAAACAACAAATTAATGAGCTTGACATTCAGTTTTCCCCTCATTTAGTGGGGTGCGCCCGTGAAAAAAAAAAACAGAACAAAGGGCATCTCAAAGGTTGATGGTTCATTAAACAGATTGGCATTGACAACTGGCACTACTGTGGGTGGATATTGTGCATGGGGCAAAAGATGCAGGTTTCAAGTATTTGGTCGTACAGCAGGTTTGGTCACCTTCGCCACCAAAGAAAAGCCACTACAGAAAAACTGCTAAAAAATGCCATGGGTAGTCCACGGGCTGGTAGTGGTTAGTCCAGGGCTTGAATTTGAGGTTGGGGCGGGGGGGGGGGGGGGGGGGGGAATCCACAAGACACCAAGGCCTTTTCAGGACCAGATTTACATAAAAGGAAAGACCAGAAGATCAACATTGTCGGGGCCTTAAACTGTTTCAGGCCCTATGATAAAGCAGTAAGAGAAAATTGACTTCAACTGTTTTAATGGTAGGTTTACAGTACTTCCATTATCAACAGAATTTAACAATATTTGTGAGACTCAAAGTTTGGGTATACTAAAAGACCGCCAGCGTGAGTTTACTATGGAGCAAGGAATACTAGCCCAATGCTATAAGTAAAATCACTGGCCTGAGGTCCGGTGAAAGTCACGCTAGTCTACATGGAAGTCCTTTGTAGAGTGTCATGCAATTTGCATTAAAACACACGTAGACATTTAACCAAACACACAGTACCCACAAGCTGCCAGGTTGCAGATATTTGCAATTTGCAATTATGAACGCAAGCTCATGCTTGGTGGCCTCGCTCCGAGATTCACACCATGACCTTGACACATGAGATCAACACCAGGCCAACTGCCACACTGCTACCACCAATGGTATGCAGTCCTCATGAAGTATATTCCCAAAGACCAAACAACAGTAAGTCCTTCCTGAGTTTTGACCCTCAGCGTTGACCTCTCATTCAAGTATCGAATTAGCAACATCTGTAAATTCAATTTACAGTTTTTAAAACTAGGTGGACAACTTCCAGTGCAAGAAGTAGATCTCTGACCTTTTGTTTTGTTGTGGAAGATGTGTGTGCCTGTGTGGATATTATATGGCTGTAGTGATGTGCAGTGGAAATCTGTGCTGTGTTATTTTAGTGGTTGTTTGGCTGTCAAGGAACCGACTCCATCAAAATGCTGACATGGCATAGTTTGAGGTATCATGTGCAAGCACAGAGAAAGGCACATCTAAATGGTGGAGCATAGAGAAAGGACCTACATGTATGTACTGTGTATACATTGTGATTACAATGTAAGATCAGCATCTTGTTGTACCTGTCATGATCCATTATTGTTACAAGTGTTACATGACATGCTGGGCATATTTATGTGATACAGATCAGGGTTCGAAGACAGAGAAAATCAAATGTATTTTGTTTTAAATGTCAATTGTCATCAAACCAGCCAAACTGTACACTGTACAATTTAGGCCTACAGGCCTACAGTCATGAAAAAAGTGTAATACCCGATGCCTTGAGTTTCATTCTTGAAGTGGCACAAAAAATGTTGCTCTTGTAATGCAGGCACTTCTAAAGTTCCGTTAGAAACTGTAATTTTAAAAAGTTTTCTCATGGTTTATGGTTATAGTTCATGTTGGAACTTTGCGGAGGGCACCGTAGCATTTAGCATAGGTCACCGCGGAAATTGATGAGGGTGCTGTAAATATCTTGAGGCCTGAAACTGTACACTGTTACTGCATAGTTTTAAAAGTGTACTGGTGTATATGCATGCATACATGTACCACTGGTTTCACAATGACTAGATAGGTATTAAGTCGTCTAGTTTAACTGAATCACAATTATGCAATTCATAATCATAGATGTTAAACCAATATTGTATCATAGAGCCAGCTTGCTCTATGAGAGACTGACAGAGATTCTGGCTGCTGGTAGTTTGGCAGTTACATGTACATGTACCATAGAGAAAGGTCAATGCTATGATGCATGATGTACATTTGTAACCCCTTGTGGAAGTTTGCCGAATTCCCCTGTACAGGGAAGATCATCTAAACAAACAAAGCCGTAGAGGAAGTGTTATTGTGTTAGGATGACCCATCTGTATGAAAGCACATTGTGTACACATACTCAAATTGTTCGCTTGAACCAAAACAATCTGCCAAAGTCCACTCTTTATAAATTTGGAGACCAAAAAAGTTCAATTAGCTGTTGCAAACTGTTTACCAACAAAAAGGACCTAGATGGTATTTAACTGCAAAAAAAAGAGTCAATGGCCTGACATTTCAACCAGCTCTAGCTAGCAGAGTCTTTCTCAAAGGCTAAGTGACAACAAACATGAACAGGTAACTAAGTATAACAAAAGCAGTGAAGCGGAAATACATGAATAGAGCAAGAGAGTGTCAGAAATCACACAGCAGAAAAAGCATGAATTCACAACTTTATAAATGTCTACGACTCAACCAGCGATTAAACATCATGCACTGTAGTGTAGTGTCACTTTCAGACTTCACATTCTTGGATGAGATCTGTCTTGAAAAAGGGAGGGCAGGCCTGGAACTTTATCATTGAGAGGGCAAGGCCATTTAAAGGGCACTTTTATTCAGCCCAGCTGTACAAATGTTATCAATTAATGAGGTTTTTCGCCACAAAATCATATTGATCTCAGCCATGACAGCAGTCAAAATAAGGAATAAAGAGTGACTAAACTCTGCTGCCATCCAGTAGGTCTACTCACTCTGTGTATTTTGCAATTATTGTCTTTTTGTAGTTTTGTCTGTCTAATTTGTTAATTAAGGGAATAAAAGGGTTGCGACGAGTTCTTAAACGGCCGTTTAAAACCGGCAGGGCCGTTGCCGTGTGATAAATAACAGGCCCGAGCCTTTATCACACAGCATTGACCCTGCAAGGTTTTAAACGGACGTTTAAGAACGAGTCACTACTCTTTTATTCCCATTCATACATGTAAATGCCCTTTCGTTAAAAAACGTTAAAAAAATATAATTATAGACACTTTGACAATTGCAAATTCGAGGTTTGAAATACTTTTTTCAAAAACCTTACATGAAGAATCTGTTTAATGGGCATGGGTTGTGTGTACGCGCGCACGCTTAGAAATAGATTACAGGCTGTTACGAATAATAGCTATGAACTGTGTATCGCGTGATAATCTTGCACGCCCGACACGCAGAAGCCAGCCGGTTATAAACAGCTCCAGCCGGTTATAAACAGCTCCAGCATGTCATTATCAAAAGTTTAAACACCCCCACGTGACACGCTCTCCACCAATAGGAGTTAGAGAAACTGTCTGGGGTATATTTTATGAATGTTCTGTATTCCAATAGGGAAAAATTCAAAAGCAATGAGCTTCTTTCTTTCTCTACATGTGTATCCTACTGCCAGTGTGTATGCAATAATATGATTTGCAGTACAACGCAATATCAAAATCATATGCATGTATTTGCTGAAATAATGTATACAGGCCTATGACTAAGAACGGGCATCTATAGGGCCCACACTGTGTAGCTGTGAAAAATGTCAAATGTCAAATCAAATGTCAAAAACTTGAGGGTCTTAAAATCTCAATTCTTTATCTCTATTAAACATGAATACAAGAACAATTTCAAGAAAACTATAATTTATGTACAATTACGATTGATGCTCTTTCTCCTTGGCTAGTTTAGTAGTTCATGAATGACTAAACAGACAGCAGTAAATACTCCTGTCCTAGTTTATAATTTATTTATTTATAACATTTTAAATTAAAAATTTAACATTTTAAAATATTTAAGTCAGATTTGTACAGATTAGAATTAAATATTCCATATCATAAGTTAGCAATGCATTATTAAATGTCATTATAGAACATGCTGCTACAATATTACCCGATAAATTGTGTAATCTGAATGCTACTTTTTCATTTAAAATTTTAAGGAGATTGCTTTTGGTGCACGTTGTAGCAATGGGTGAAAAAGTTGAACTTGGAAGTAGGGTACAGAATTTGTTCTTAAATACCATATTGATTCTTCTTATTCAACTACATGGTTACTTCTAGAAAATATAAGGCTCCCCGTGAGCCTTAGGCCGTGTCCGAAACGACGACTTCGGCTACAGCTACGGCTAGATCGCGCGCGTCTGCCATTCTTCAACACTGGTAGACGCGCTGATCTAGACGTAGCTGTAGCCGAAGTCGTCGTTTCGGACACGGCCTTAGTTTCTAGAAGTGATTCAACTTAAGTCCCAGCCTCACTTACATTAAAGCATAACTAACTAAAGACAAGGTTTTGGACAGGATTAATAAAAAAGAGTTTCCAGATTTGCTGGACATTTAAAAACTGGGTGTCCGAATTCTTAATTTACAAAGAGTTGTAAATGACATTAAACGGTGTGCCCAAGATCAAGATCTAATGTACTACTATACTACTATAGGGATTCCTACTATAGTACTAAAAAAGGGGAAAGGAAAATAAGAAAGTTTTTTTTGTTTTTGTTTGTTAGTTTGTTTTTTGTGGTAATAAAATCAAAGCTGTTATTTGGTACAAATATAAATAATCTTAATTAGAAACTTATTAATCACCTTTGCTAGTGGTGGCTGGTCCAACATCTATGGGTAATAACAGCGGAAAAATCCCCGTCATCCCAACCAGTGTAGTCGCTAACAAGGCGAAAACCCATGCCTCGTATCCTTCATCAATTGCTATCGAGCCATCTTCCAACTCGACCGAGTCACCGCCACCGACGACGCCGTCCGTGCCAGACTTTTCACGGTTGGATCTCAGTTGACTCGAAGGGTACGGTGAAACTTTTCCCGTGTGAGTTTTTGCACGGTGAATGTCGGCAACGGCAGGTGTGGATAGCAGGAGAATAACACACACAAGGAGCAGAATGGCAGGCGAATCCCTGCAAGCTCTTTCCACTTGACTATACATGGTTGCATGTTATTCCTTCTCCAAATTCCATCTTACAAGTTATATGGCTATGGTTTGTGTGATGTTTTGGTAGATCAGTGCGCAACAACAACAACTCAACTCAAAAGAAGACTGGACACCGACCGACTCTCCACACACGTCACCCCGCAGCCATCAAGCTAACGGAGCTGTGTGTGTGGCTGACAGGCGTGCGTGCCATGGTGCGCACGGCAGAAAACACAAAATTTACAAATTAATCGTCAACGAACGTCAGCAGTGTCGGTCGCTGGGTGGGTTTGTCGTCAGTGTGCACGAATTGACCGTCATAATTATTAGAAACGTTTAATAGTGTCCCGCTACTAATAATTTGCGTCTCCAATTAAATTTTGCGTCTCCAATTAAACAAAAGAACACTTGTGACATCTTAATTTGAAATACAAATTTGAGAATGACTCTTTATTCAATGTAAAAAAGAAAAAATAATTCTTCCAGAATAATTATTTCTCCATCCAAGAACCATTATTTTAACAAGGCCATTGGTCCAACCGTGAACTAGTGCCAGCTCATGGTACAACTATGAGAACTAATCGCCGAGACAAAGTCAAGTAGTTATCGATACTGTACAGTTTCATATCACATCCAGAAGCTCTAGGTGGTAAATTGAAAGTTTTGTCTAGACACTTTTGGTAACCGTCACTGACCATTCTTCTCACTTGGTGTATCTCAACATAATGCATAAAATAATAAACCTGTGAATTGAGCTCAATTGGTCGTCGGGGTTGCGAGATAACTATGAAAGAAAAAACACCCTTGTCAAACGAAGTTGTGTGCTTTCAGATGCTTGATTTCGAGACCTCAAATTCTAAATTGAGGTCTCGAAATCAAATTCGTGGAAAATTACTTCTTTCTTGAAAACTACTCCACTTCAGAGGGAGCCGTTTCTCACAATGTTTTATACTACCAACCTCTCCCTATTACTTGTTACCAAGTAAGGTTTAATGCTAATAATTATTTTGAGTAATTACCAATAGTGTCCACTATTATATTTTTCTTTATTTATATTATTCTTATTCTTTTCTTTTTTTTTGCCATTGAACAATTACAAAAATACTGAGTAAGACAAAAAATAAGGGCACAGGAAATTACAAAACAACCATAATGTGATGGCCATGATCAACAAAAGTATAATAAAACACTGTAATCCAAAGCCTGTATTAGTTGCACCGCGCCCCCACGTCAGGCCCAAGACTACAAGACTGTCATTGGATCGGATAGGACCGACGACAATAGGTGACCCTGGCTTGGGCTTGACGTTGGTGGCGCGGTGCAACTACTACGCCTTCAATAAAAATGTGTTGGTCGTGCAGAAGTAAGGAAGTAGGAATTCAATGAAGCGTGAACAGGTAAACAATGGGTCTCTGGGGCGCTAGTGAACGGGATTGTGAGTTGGTTATAATATTGTTCATAGAATGACTGCGGGTTGAATTATTTCTATTGAATAATACAGCACAACATTAGTGCTGTATTCGATTATTTTCCACATTGCGCATTGTCGTACCGGGATGGGGTGTATTGAGTATATACACTGATATAGTGTAACAAAACTGTAACTGCAAAGTGACAACGTAGCTTCATGAATGACACAACCGTCTGATACTTGTATGCTAAAGGGGTGTTTGCTAAATTTAGTAATGGCCGCTCAGTTGCCCTCAGTCATGGAATCCAGAGGGTTATTCCTGGCACTGTTCTTCTGCAGTTTACTCTCCCAAGTTTTGCTCGTCTATTCTTCTGACCAGCAGTATCAGCCCAACTGGCAATCTTTGGATTCAAGACCCCTTCCTGCCTGGTATGATGAATCTAAATTCGGCATTTTCATGCACTGGGGCCTCTACTCCGTACCAAGTTTCGGCTCGGAGTGGTTCTGGCGTTACTGGACAAATGACGTGGCGGCTTACGTGAATTTCATGAAGCAGAATTATCCTCCGGGTTTCACGTACGCCGATTTTGCGAAGTCTTTCAGAGCTGAACTCTTTGATGCAGACAAGTTTGCAGAGATCGTCGAAGCTTCAGGGGCACGTTACTTTGTGCTCACCAGTAAACATCATGAGGGGTATGCAATGTGGCCGTCTAAGTATTCATGGAACTGGAACTCGATGGATGTGGGTCCGAAGAGAGATCTGGTTGGGGAGATGGCGACTGCCATCCGTAAACGCACGACTCAAATCCACTTTGGGCTGTATCACTCCCTCTTCGCGTGGTATCATCCTCTGTATCTACAAGATGTGGCAAATAAGTTCTCGACACGATTGTACCCCGAACAGATCTCAACACCGATGTTACACGAGCTTGTGAACAACTATGAGCCTGATCTCATCTGGTCCGATGGATTTCAGGTGATCACAGGCTGGGAGTACTGGAACAGCACTGGGTTCCTAGCATGGCTTTACAACAACAGCCCTATCAAAGACAAAGTGGTTGTTAACGATCGCTGGGGAAACGGAACTGTCTGCAAACATGGTGGTTTCTTCACTTGTCACGATCGCTACAACCCCGGCACCTTGCAGAAACATAAGTGGGAGAATGCGATGACGGTGGACAAGGGATCTTGGGGCTATCGTCGAAACGTCCATCTCTCGGACTTCTTAAGCACACAACAACTGCTTCATTCAATGGCCAAGACAATAAGCTGTGGAGGAAACATGCTCTTAAATGTCGGACCAACTCATGATGGGCGGATCATCCCGATCTTTGAGGAGCGTCTGCGGCAGGTCGGCTCTTGGTTGAAAGTGAATGGGGAGGCCATCTACAAGTCCAAACCATGGCGTGCACAGAACGACACCAACACCACTGACATATGGTACACCTCTCAACTGAACGGGTCTCTCGTAGAGTCGGTCTATGCTATAGTTCTTGAATGGCCAGTGGACAACCATCTGTTTCTTGGAGCACCGATTCCGAATAAACTGAGTACGGTATCGATGCTTGGAGTAAAGACCCAGTTGCAGTGGAAGGTGGGGCCCAAGGGTGTTGGAATGAACATAAGTTTTCCTGTGCTGAATCCAACTCAGATGCCATGCCAGTGGGCTTGGGTCTTGAAGTTACAGAAAGTCAAATGATAAAATTCCTGGAAAACCTTGACTGATTTAGCGATGAACTTATTCAACCTTATTATTGACATTGTGACACTGCATCAGATGTAAATGTCTTTTTCATACTGGAATTTGTTGAGTTTAAAAAACTATTCTTTCTTTTATTATACAAAGTTATATTTTTGAAGTGGTGTGCATTCTTAATGGTTAAAACTTCCGAGCACCTCTTTTCAAAACCACGGGTTCAGTTTGGTCTCCATCAGTATTATTTCGGGATATTTTTCATCAGGCGCTTGGGACCCAAACCAGTGTTGATGTGATTCTGAACCCCCCCCCCCACCCCACAATATGGTGATGTTAATTTACAATGGAGGACGAAAACACTGGGGGGGTGGTGGTGTCAAAATCGCCTAAGTCACCTGAGGTCAATTTCACAGAGTTAGGACTCGTCTTATCTCAAGTTAGGATGAGTAACTCATCCCAACTTAGGAATAATCTAAGGTCTGCATGCTACAGTGCAGGGTTGGGACTCGTCATAATTCCGAAGATTAGTCTCAAGTTGGGAAGAGTTTTGTGAAATCGACGGCTGTTCCTATCTGTATGTTGTGGTTTTGAAAATTGCCTTAGCATCAATTTAAATATCAATATTTTGAGCAGTCCAATTTTGGTTAGGAGAAATTAAGTAGGGCTATAATAGATGGATTGCACACAGCATCATGGAATGCCATACTTGAAGATAAACAATAGTGCACGCGTCTACACTCATTACACAACTCTCAGCCAATGATAGCCTTTCAGGCATGCAAGTTTCATCAAAGATGGTGGTCATTGTCGTCTTGTGCAATCCATCTTCACTTGGTATCACAAATAGTAATTTTTTCTTGTCCATGCACATAGTTCCTCGTCCTAAAGGCACTGGACACCTTTTGTACATGTAATTGTCAAAAACCAATTTCTAACTTGGTGTTTCTCAGTTTGCGTAAAATAACAAATTTTGGGGTTCGATTGGTCATAAAATTTGCAAGAAAATATCAAAAGGAAAAAAAAAAACCTTGTTGCACATTGTGTTTGCTTTTAGATGCCTGAACAAAAGGCTCCTGAGGCCTGAAGTCTTTTTTAGATTCAATTTTTTTAAAGAGAGATATTACCTCTTTCTCAAAAACTACGCTACACCGGAGGGAGTCTGTTTTCACAATGTTTTATACTATCAACAGCTCTCCATTGTTAATTGTTACCAAGTTTAGTTTTATGCTGATTATATTCCAAGTACCAAAAGTGTTCAGTGCTTTCTGCTTCTAGTAGCTCCCTAGGCCTGGCCCATTGATAAAAATTCATAATTAAAAGAAAATCATCCAGTTTTTTCGCCTACAGTCAATATTTACACCGTTTTTTTTCAAAAACAATTTAAAGACCAAACAGTATAATGTTTTACATTAGTAAAATTTAATCCTCCTTTACAATTTTGTACAAAGAAATTGCCCTAGTCTATTAGTAGACTAAAGTATTATTTCCCATGGTTTTTCTGTCAAATGAAGGTTCATTAAAAACTATAATGTTAAAGAATTTCATTGGTTTTAAGGTTCTGGTTCTGGTGGATTACTGCACAATCTCCACATATCGGGATGTACACGTGCAGGTGACTGAGCAGCAATGATTTACATGAAGTGAGCCCCCCTGATGATGTTACCCATATCCATAGCTTGAAGTTTACTCTTAAGAATACTAATAGTTGGATACACAGAATGTCTTACATTGGTAATAATAACATTAAATCCTCCTATACAACTTTGTACAAAGTATGTGGTATTTCCTGCCTATAGTTTATAGTATCAGTTCACTCTGTTTCTCTGTCAAGAGAGCTGGTCCAGTGGAGGGTTCAGTGGGATTGGTCGAGGCCTGTTAGTAAAAGGTTTGTCACATGAACAATTTAGGTGCTCTATTTTCAATTCACCAGACAGCAGGCATAAGATCGTCATTCTTTGTATTAAACACAAAGATTCCAGTAATTTTTTCATTGGCTCCAATTTCATCTGTTTAAGCACAAAACAAAACTAAGCTTATTACCGGAATAAGGTTACCAGCTAAAATACCATTTTAAATGTACAAAATGTGATTGGTATTCTGCTTATTTTCACTTAGCAGAAAACTGCTTAAGCATATCTATGAAATTGGGCTCAGCTCACAATGTCCCCCTCTCCCATCCTCCCTCAAGCAATCACTTCTTATCATCACTTTCTTTATCTGCATCTTGCATCTCGGGCTGGATGAGATCCGAGGGTTCTTGCATTGCGATATCTACGTTCCCGGTGTATCTGATATCAAACAGGTTGGGATCTTTGAGAAAGACGGTCTCTCTGTACATGTATGGCATAAAACCTGGAGGGGAAAGAAAGAAGACAGTTCAAGCTTGTGCACTTATTATATTTTGTTAGTCTTGGTGCAAGCATTCTTTAGATTGTTAGCAAAAACCTAGACTGAAAATCTGACGTCACACATCGATGCTCGTAAATTACACAGTAAGCAGTTGAAGGTGATAATGTAAAAACATGATTCATTTGAAATGTAATTGCGTAAAAATACTTTAACATGGGTGTACTAAGCCTCCTACAAGTGCCATAATGCGCGAAAGTTCAAGTCATGGTCGTGGCCCTTGTTTCTGACGGAGGATACATGGCTGAACTGGCTCCTTGAACGGATCATAATTTGAATCCTTTATTTTAGCAGCGGGTACCGCAACGATTTAACGGCGATAAGGAATATTAATTTTGGTTTTACCCATAAACACGGATGTGTGTTGGCACCATAGGGTTGTATATAAGAACTAAAGGGCGCACTGATGATACTTCTTGCACAAACGTGACGGGACCGCAAGGAGACACGCGCGCGCCATTCTGTACGCGCGTTGCATATAAAGTACACGTTGGAATTTGTGTTTATTGAACGCTACGCAATGCTGTGTTGTCAACTTACAAAATGGCCGCACAAACACACGCTGTGCGATGCCTGTTTTGTCAACTTAGAAAATGGCCGCCTGCTGCACGCATGCCGGGGCGCATATAAAGGCCAGTGCGCCCTTTAGTTCTTATATATAACTCTCTGGTTAGTACTGTATACTCAGAAATCTGCTTTTTTTCCCACAGAGCTTTAGAGAAAGTACCGAGTATACAGGGCTAAACACATCGATGTATATGGGTAAAACCAAAATATATAATAATAATATATTAAAATGGTACTTGCCCATCTGTTTGGCTCTCTTGATGGCCTTAGACACCTGTTTCTGCTGATAGGAGCACAGTTTAGTGATATGTCGACCATAAATCTTACCAGTGTTTGGAGATACAAACTGTGAAAGTAACTGTACATTCTGAGGAAACAAACAAAAGCGGTGATTGGACAAACTGCAGATTTGAGGTACCGTTTTAATTTTGCCAGTACATTCCATAGTTTGGGGGCAGCCGATGAAAAGAAATCTGTCGCCCAACATTAAAATGTTGGTCATGGTAAAAGATAAACACAACTTATTGCTAGAATGGAAACAGTTAAGCCCAGTTCATACTTACTGCGCTTGCGAGTGCAAAGTGAATTTTGATGTCACAACCCAGTTTTTGCTGCGAATGTTTAGCAAGAGTTGAACACATTTCAACTGTTTTTTTTTTTGTGACATCAAAATTTGAATATTGCATTCGCATTCGCAGGAAGTATGAATCGGGCTTAACTGGATGATTTCTTGACGTTACCTTGTAGGAAAGAGGAACTTGATTCTGACAGAGGATACATGGTTGAACTGGCTCCTTGAACGGATCGTCTAGATCAGCTACCGGCTGTTAAGAGAAGATTAGAGAAAGTGCAATCCCAATTACTTTCGTTTCAGGATTCCTGGTAAATTTCCTCAGCAAACTTTGAGGTGTCCAGTCATCGACTTAGCACGCAAACAAAATTTTGCATTAGCCGCAGACTCGCCTACAAATTTTTAGATTAAATTGTTTTTAATGTAATTTGGAATTTGGCCTCTGCGGGCAATGATCTGAGACAAATAAAAGAACTGAATTAAAACTGAATTATATGGTGAAATCCTCTACAGTTGCATCATCAGCACTCGGTCAGCAGAACACAGCTACACTGTTCGCAAAATATTGTGTGCCCGCTAGGTCGATGCCTGGACACCTCAGATATTGCTCAACATATTTGCCAGGAATTCACCTCTTTGATGTCGCCTTTGGTAACACAAGTACACGTTCTAAGAAGTTGTGAGTACAGAGACGCGTAACAACCATTTAAAAGTGTAAACATAATATCGTTAAAATAAGGACATGGTGGCATTTCTTATTTTAGTGCGGAGGATAATATTAAGACACTAGGTACAGCCTAACTTACATGATCGGAGCTCTGCACTTGGTCTGGTTCCTGTTCTTGTTTGGCTGGATCCGTATGCAAACCTCTTGATGATAAACAGGTAAGAGATGGGATTCCACTTCTGGACTCAACTGAAACACCTGACCCTTCATTACAACAAAACAAGAAATTTTGGCTTGATCAAATTCTTCATTTTTTATTAAATGTTAAGAAACAAATTTAGTATCTAGTGGTAGCTCTAATTCTAATTTTTATAGTATAGTACCCGGTACTTGAAAACAAAAACATCTAGCTAGGCCTATTCGCTTTTCTTTTCTTTTGCTTGGTACTAAACATTATAGAATAGTTGGTGGCAGGATAACAAAATATTTCCTATTTAGTATTATTATTCAATTCAATCAACATTTATTTCTCACTATGAATATGATAGTGACAATAAAACATACAGTTGAAACAAATAACAATGGGTGCGTTCGATTAGCTTTCCTGGGTGTACCCCGCGGTGCTCACTCGGGTGAGCCCCTGACAAGAGCTAATCGAATGGTCACACTCTCCCTCTCGTGTTGATGGCATGCACCTCAAGGAACCCCAAGTGACCCACTCCACAAGCAGGGCACTGGGGGCTGACCCAGGTGAGCCAGTCAAAGCTAAACGAACGCACCCAATGATTATAATTATGGAAAGATGGATGCCACGTAATTCAACAATAACATGTATAGAAATTTCAAAGATAATATCGAGTGTAGATGCTAGCCAACATGGATGCAGGTATAACTACAAACTTACAAAGGTTTCAAAGTGTACTGCTTTTCTTTATTTCCCTGTAATTTATTGGGTAACTTCCGTATTACGCCACCACTTTTCAACTCACTCTTTTTTACAAAAAGGGATATCTCATCGAGGTAAATTAGAATAGATGCTATACTATTTCATATCGAATGCAAAAGTGGTGGCGCCATACGGAAACCTTTTCCCTATTATTAGAGAATAACTTGATGGAGTAATCAAGACTTTTAATATCCGATCATTATGAATATCATGATTTTGTCAAATTGTCGCCCCCCCCACCCCCAAACCACATGACCTAGTTTTATTTACCTTTTACAAAGCGCCCTATAAAAAATTGGTCGAGATCCCTATTGTTTTACTTTTTAAAAGATGTAGTTTTTTAAAGTTCCTTTCCGCCCCTCCCTTAAAATTAAAAATCATCCTTTTGTTTTTGTTACTACATGCCACAGGGGAGTCCCTGGTCATGCTGGTGGTGGCATGTACGTATGGTATAGGTAGCCGCCTAGACCCAGTAACTGGGGCGCTGTACTCCTTTTCAACAATTTTTGACTTTATCCAGAACCATCCAGCTTCATTCAGCAGACTTCAGACCAGAAAAACAATATTCTGATAATTCTTTCTGATATTTTTCCAACAATCCGGCACCGTGTAAGTTACGTTGACCATGATTGAACGCACGTGGGCACTCGCTAGCTGCAGCGCCTGTACCCATCCCCGTGTACAATGTATAGCATTCGCTGCAACGCCTGTAACAAGTGTAGCATTAAACAGCCGTTGATGGACATCCACCCACAACGCGACGCCATGTTTCGTTACCATACACATCCGAAAATCGCAGACTTGTCAATCGCTCCACGATGCGGAGTTAAAAATCATCGATTTGGAGTTTAAAAAATGATCGTGAGTACAATTAAATGCCTGATGTTACATCCTAGACGTATCGAGAATAGAGTAGGCGATTTTTGAGCTAGTTTGTTTGGTCTTTTTGTCATTTTGAGGCATTTTTTGTGGCTGGGTGTCGCGAAAAACTGGGTATTCGTTAAAATTCTGTGCCATTCCCTGGGGCGCTAGTACGACAGATAAAGTCAAAAATTGTTGAAAAGGAGTACAGCGCCCCAGTTACTGGGTCTAGTAGCCGCCCTACCTAGGCCCTTTTTTGTTACTACTAACTAGTACTAGGATCAGGTTGTATCATTCAATTCATGTAGTGTAGTCATGGTAGTAGTAGTAGCTAGTACGGATAACTTTCCGTATGGCGCCACCACTTTTTCACTCATTTTTACAAAAAGGGATATATCAATCAGGTAAATAAGTTCCTATCTATATTATTTTATATCGAATGAAAAAGTGGTGGCGCCATACGGAAACTTTTCCGCTAGTACTAGTAATTAGTATCATTCATGATCATCATCATCATGTAGTAACAAAAAAAAGGATGATTTTTATTAGTTGAGATAACGTAACCCTCCTGCCGACGGAAGGAGGGTTACGTTATCGCAACTAGATTTTTATTAGTTTTTTATGCAAAAAAAATGAAAAAGTACCAACTTGAACAGTTTACTTACTTGAAATATTAGCGACCAAGCGATGGGGGCGAATTCTTTGTAGTGGAACATCGCAGTTTCCTTTTAAAACGCTAACAATTCTGCAGAGTCCACGGACTTGACGAACCATGTGGGCTGCCATCTTGAAAATACTTCTGATAGTGATAGCGCCCTCTTTTGAAAATTCCTCGTTCATTACAAGCCCTTTTCGAAACCACTGCTTCGTCTTTGGATTCGGAAGGCACTAAATACTAAACTCCACAGCGGTTCGGCCCATCGGAGAATACCCGAGCGAGAATGACCTTATGACGTCATTTTGCATAGCTTGCATCTTTTAGACATGAAAATATTAACAACCAGGTCCTAGTGGTTAGTCCACTCTTATGTAACAACTCCCCAAACCTGCTGCTACAAATGTATTTGAATAAAGAGGTCTGAAGCAGTGCTTGCATCTTTTAAACATGAAAATATAAACAACCAGGTCCCAGTGGTTAGTCCACTCTTATGTAACAACTCCCCAAACCTGCTGCTACAAATGTACTTGAATAAAGAGGTTTGAAGCAGTACTTGCATCTTTTAGACATGAAAATATTAACAACCAGGTCCTAGTGGTTAGTCCACTCTTATGTAACAACTCCCCAAACCTGCTGCTACAAATGTATTTGAATAAAGAGGTCTGAAGCAGTGCTTGCATCTTTTAAACATGAAAATATAAACAACCAGGTCCCAGTGGTTAGTCCACTCTTATGTAACAACTCCCCAAACCTGCTGCTACAAATGTACTTGAATAAAGAGGTTTGAAGCAGTACTTGCATCTTTTAGTCATGAAATCATTAACAACCAGGTCCTAGTGGTTAGTCCACTCTGATGTAACAACTCCCCAAACCTGCTGCGTGGGGGATCATCGCGAACCGTGCCGGAATGTTCCGAAAGCACACGAAAAGTTCCGAACCGCTGTTAGAGGTTAGTTTTTAGTGCCTTCCTTTGGATTCGGCTCAGGCTAGCCTGGCCCCGCGGTTGTTTTGACAAAATTAAGCTGGCTTTGCGTTTGCACTCAGGGCTTCAGACGAGAGGACGGAACTTCAAGCTGAATCCAAAGCCGAAGCCGTGGTTTCGAAAAGGGCCAGAATCGGGCAGACAGGAACTTTTAATAGGTGGAGGTAAAACTGAAGCCGTGGTTTTGAATACGGGCTCGGAAGTATAATACAGAATGTACCAACAAAATAACACTGTTTTGAACTCGACAAATTCCAAGAGAGATTTTTTAGAAAGACAGAAAAAAACATGAGATGCAGTGCTAGTACCACGTTGTTACAATTGGGGTTGGAGGGAGCGGGGAGGGTTCATTTTCCAGACACTTTCTCTTTTTTTGACTTTTTGCATACGTGACGTGAAGTCCGGAGGATAATAATTTCAACCCTGCATTCATGATGATGACAGTAATAACAACGCTCCTGAGTGCCAGAACCACTCCGACTCCAACCTATAATTACGGTTTCCCCACCGTGACTGAATCTTTGTATTTAAAGACACTGGACACCATTGATAACTGTCAAAGACCAGTCTTCTCACTCGGTAGTATCTCAACATAAAATTATGCATAAAATAACAAACCTGTGAAAATTTGAACTCAATTGGTTGTCGAAGTTGCGAGAGTGGCAGAAAAACACCATTGTCAAACGAAGTTGTGCTTTCAGATGCTAAGTGATTTCGGGACCTCAAAATCAAATTTTTGAGGTCTCAAAATCAAATTTATTTTAGTGGAAAATTACTTCTTTATCGAAAATAGCGTTATTCAGAGGGAGCCGTTTCCCACAATGTTTTTTTTTACTGTCAATAGCTCTCGATTGTTACCAAGTAAGTTTTTATGCTAACATGATTATTTTTTAGTAATTGCCAATAGTGGTCAGTGCCTTTTAGTCACGTCCAATCTTTGTGGCACTGGTAAAAATAATTTTGTACACCAATCGAACTGTTGTGAAGATAAAAGAACTGGATTTTTCGTCTTCAAGGGCACTGGACATTATTGTTAATTACTCAAAATAAATTATTATTGGCATAACAACTCAGGTATAGGCTATAACGAGCAACGGAGAGCTGTTAAAATATTGTGAGAAACGGCTCCTCTGAGGTAGTTTTTGAGAAACGGGTAATTTCTCACTCAAATAATAAAATACTTCAGCCTTTAAAGGAACGTTACAGAAGTGGTAAGAAACAAAAACAATTCTACGGTCTGATGATGACGGTATAGAAAACATCCCTTGAAATAATATTTCTGTCTGAAATTTAATATTAATTTTATGAGAAATAAATAATTTAATTTCGTGTGTGGAGTTTATCGCTCAGTGAGCGTTTTATTCATACTTGTTTTGGCATCGATGCAATGAAAAATCAGTTTTTCACTTGATGATAGTATAAAACATTGTGAGAAACGGCTCCCTCTGAAGTGACGTAGTTTTCGAGAAGGAAGTGAATTCTCCTCGAATTTGATTTCGAGACCTCAGATTTAGAATTTGAGGTCACGAAATCAAGCATCTGAAAGCACACAACTTCGTGTGGCAGGGGTGTTTTTTCTTTTATTATGATCTCGCAACTTCGACGACCAATAAGCTCAAATTTTCACAGGTTTGTTATTTTATGCACAATGTTAAGATACACCAAGTGAAAAGACTGGTCTTTGACAATTATTACCAATAGTGTCCACTGTCTTTAAGGCACACACAATGTCGGGGCCACTAATTGCAATGTCAACGAGCGATCATGCGTTTCTTCAAATTTTCCGCAAATACAAAAAGAGAAAGGTGGCGAGTTTGCATTGGTGCTGATAGTCAAATATTAGTGAATCGTGACAAACTCCAAGAAAGAACCGAACTGTTGAATGCCTGATTAGCCAGGGGCCCCAAAACGGTAATTTCCGCCGTCAGTTTTTTGACATCGTAAATTTGTTGTTTGCATTGAGCAAGCTTGCTCTATGCTTTAATTGACACAGCATCTCGCGGGACTGTTTGTTTTGTTTATTGTTGCGAGAGAGAAGTGATTATTCTAAGACAACAGTAAGGCAACCAGAGTCGTGGATGTAACGGGCAAAAGTATTGGGCCATAGGCCTAAATGGTTGGGGATGACAACATGGGTTTCGCAATTGGTTAATGACATTTACCTAAAACCATTTTTATGGACTGTACTCTGTTAATGTGAAAGAGTGAAACATCACATGTTTTGTCCGCCATACCACTCTTGCAAAGAACCCGGACAACTCTTTTTAGTGATAGACGGGTACTTTCAACTCCATTTAAGAGTGAATTTCGTTCCAATTTCACTCATAAAGAGTGACACAGAATGACTTTCACTCTCAAAGGAGTGAAACCGACCCCACTCGGACAAGAGAGTGAAATTTTCACTCTTTTACATTAAAGCGAGTAGGGTCAACCCCAATGGCCAGCAAATGTTTAAACAAGTTTGTGTAATTAAAATGTTTTAGTCCTATTATAAACAGATACAGTGCTTCTTACAAAGTACGTTTCTAAGGCCATTGGTTTCTGGAGTAATTACCAAAATGTGTACCCTCCCTTTCAATTGGCAACTCTTTTTACATTCCTTGATATCCATATAACCGCAAGACAACTATGGAATTTTCTGATGCAATCAAAAGATGATAACTCAGAAATTGTCACGTTTCAACCATGGAGGATTATTCCTCCATGTTTCAACCCAGGGTATTTCCCGAAGGCCAAACGTGATCGAGCATATAATACGTAGCCGCAATCAGACACGCGACCTTAATGACACAGCACACATAAATGTTTACTTCATCAATCGCATATAGGAGGACATTAATTTTGAAACCCTTTTGCATAAGTCCAACATCATCTTCATTCAGTTGTCATATTATGTCACGTTCCTATAGTACCGGTATGGCAGGAGATTCTGTACCCCCGGAGACCCCGATGGGAAATTAAAGGCAGTAGACACTATTGGTAATTACTCAAAATAATTATTAGCATAAAACCTTACTTGGTAACGAGTAATGGGGAGAGGTTCATGGTATATAACATTTTGAGAAACGGCTCCCTCTAAAGTGACGTAGTTTTCGAGTAGGAAGTAATTTTCCACGAATTTGATTTCGAGACCTCAGATTTATAATCTTGAGGTCTCGAAATCAAGCATCTGAAAGCACACAACTTCGTGTGACAAGGGTATTTTTTCTTTCATTATTATCTCGCAACGTTGATGACCGATTGAGCTATAATTTTCACAGGTTGGTTATTTCGTGCATATATATGTTGAGATACAGCAAGTTAGAAGACTGGTCTTTGACTATTACCTATAGTGTCCACTGCCTTTAACATGGGCTGTAGGGGAGGATAATTCAAAGCAGGCATTTGCCAAACGGGGGGACCGAATCTCCTGCCCTGCCCACCGGAGATTCTGTCCCCGAATGTGACACAAACAAACTTCCTCTGTAGCGCCCTCTTTTGAATCTTCCTCCTTATACAGCTCACGCACGTTAACTTCCCAAAGGGGGGGGGGGGGGACACATAATATCCGGCGGACGGAATTCCCTGTGACACCAGCGTGTCAGGAGATTCTGTCCCGTACAGATTCTGCCCCCCTACCCCTGTGTACAAACTGCTTCTGATAGTGCCCCCTTTAAAATGTTACTTACCAAAACTGGGGAGCGGAATCTCAGGGGATACAGATTTCCCTACGGGACACCAGGGGTGGATTTCACAAAGATAGTCCTAACTTAGGACTACTCCTAGGCAATGCTAAGAGATAGGTCCTATCTCTTAGCATTGCCTAGGACTAATCTATGTTAGGACTACCTTTGTGAAATCCACCCCTGGCCCCTGATGGGCCGGGGTTTATCAGTTCTAACGGGGATCGTTTCCCATGTGACTGGTGGCGCAATGTGTGGTTTGAATTCACACTTTCGATGTCGTTCAACAATATCTCGTGGTTTTTCTGAACTGACAAGCAGAGTATACTGTTTGAAACGTCGAGACCAAACCGGCTCTCTCAGAGCCAACACTCCCATCTGCAAAAGAGACTTTTGGTTGATACCTGCAAGTTTACTATTTATGTTTTAGATATAGGAAATTTGCATCGGGGAGAATGCAAATTTAATATCCAGTAGAGTTGCGGCACCAAAACATAGGATTCGAACTGCCTCTCCTAGCTACCGGGAAATATCGGTGGTGTAGTTGGTATGAAACTGCTCTAGAAATGCAAAGGTCGTGGGCTCACCCCCCCCCCCCGAGATATACCTGTGATACTTTTTTTTCCACAGAGCTCGGGTAAGTTTTAAGTATACCGTGCTACTCATCGGTGTATACTGGTAAAACCAAAATGAATGTTTACTTATAGTTTCTTCCTATTTATCCACACCATGCAAAGCTTCAAACAATACTTATCTCGGATTTCCTTCTAACAAGCATACTTGTCTTCCCATACCAACAATTCTGTATCGTTTAAGAAAAGAACATTAATCCTATCGGCTGGCAATATTCGACCACTCTCCATGGTCGAATAAATAGTTGCAGACATTAGCAACTCACATTTATCACGTTCAGAAATGACAACATATTAACCGTCTTTTTTACTTCCAAGGAAAGTAGCGCACCGGGGCAATTTTTTTCCTGTAGCTTAGAATTTCCATCCTCAAAAGAAATTCCTGATAATTATTTGAAGTGATTTAGAAAGAAACAAATTCCCCATTGAAAAGCACTACGACGGGAAAATGTGTACGGTGGTATGGGGGGGGGGGGGGGTTCTTAATCGTGAAGATCACAGTGCAGTGACTATTATACACGGATGACAACTCTATCATCCAAGATGGACTGCGGCGATGCAGGAACGTTCTCTCTCCTCAGCTATAGCTGATGGTCGTGTCCCGTTGCTAGGAAGTGGCAAGCGTGGGGACGGTATTAACGACGAAGAACACATCGATCGAGGTATATCCAGTTGGTCTTGTTGTATGGTGTTTTTTCTTCGTCTTCAGCTGTATTTTGGACGGCAGTATGGTGGTTTTATACAGTCAACTTTGATATAGGGAATAACATTATGTTTATCTTCATCTGCTGCAAAGTCGGACACAAGTTCAACACAATGACTTGTTGAGATGTCTCAAACTGGTATCGCTGTCAGTTTTTCAGCTGTGTGATATGGAAGAGCATTATTGTGATTTCATACAGTCAACTATGATGGGAAAATAACATTATGTTTATTGGTGTGTGGTCTGTTCTGCAAAGTGGGAGAAGTTCAAAATGACTTGTCTCGAGCTGGTCATGCTGTGTAGTTTTTCGGCTGTGTGATCTGGGAAAGCATCGTGGTGATTTTATACAGCCAACTGCAGAAAAAAACATTATGTTTGTTTTTATGTGGTTTTCTGCAAAGTTGGAGAAGTTCAACGCAGTTGAGATATCTCTAGCAATAGTCTTGCTGTATGGGTTTAAGCTGTGTGATAGAAAAGCATTATGATAGATATGACTTCATTCAGTCAACTACGGAAAAATAACACCATGTTTGTCTTTATGTGGTATGCTGCAAGTGGAGAAGTTCAACACAACTGTACAATTGTATTTATTATTTAAAAGGATTTTCTAAGTTTGTATAGAGCCTACAAAAATCCTTTGATTAATAACTCAAAAGGAAACAAAAATGATGAGTTAGTTGAAATCAGCACCCGGTGTTGTGCTCTTCCTGAGAGCAACCAATCAACATTAAACACACAAAGATGAGGTTTGATATCAGTCGTCAAACGAGTGTGACTTACGAGCAAATAGACTTTGTAAAATATCCCTTAGCAATCGGGAGATCCGTGGCCTTATCTTTGTTGATAACAAGATTTTACGATGTGAAACGGGATAGGATTACGTTCTCTTTCGTCTGCTGACATGTGATTGTACATTTTTAGATGCAACATGAGCGGAGACGGTTGATGGAAATACTTGCAGGACTTTTTTTCGAGTTACAGAACAACATTCCCCCCCCCGCATAACATGCTAGCACGTAAAAGACAAGTGATGTTGCCTGCTCATCATTTCACATTGTGCACCTGACAAGATGAAGGCATTTTATATGTTGGGATTATGCAGGCGGTATCACCTTTTGCTGACACTCATGTTGACGTGGACCACCAGAGCGAATTCGGGTGATTTCAAAATTGGAGTTTTAGGCCCGTGGGATGACACGGGGTCGAACATTTACCCACTTCTTGGGTCAAGGACAGTCGGGGCCGTCCCCCTGGCCTTGGAACACATCAAAGATGACGGTATTCTGGGCAACCACAACGTCACTTTCACGTACCGCGACAGCAAGTGCGAGACGCGACGGGCGAGCGGGTCGGCCGTGGACTTGCACCTGATCAACGACGCGGATGCCTTCATTGGACTGCCGTGCTCCGAGCCCTGTCGTAGCGTCCGAGACCTTACCGCGTACTGGAATAAACCGTTCGTCTCTTGGTTCTGCCCGGACACCACGGCCGATCCCCCCGACGACGAGTACCAATCCTTCGCAAGAACTTATGTGCCATTCTCGCGCATCTCGGAGCTACCTCTGAGTTTGATCAATCATTACGAATGGGATTCGATATCGTTGGTGTATGCGAAGAGCGGCACGTGGGAGGTGCTGAACGAAAAGATGGTCCATAGCATGATCAACTATGGGGTTGAGATCGCACAAATAGAAGGATATGACAGACCTCTGAGCTTTGAGGCCGCAGTGTCAATTTTAGAGAGTTTGAGGCTAGTTTCTCATGGTAAGCATGGTGTGCAATGTACCGTAAAGGCAAATTATTTAAAATATTATTTGTACAATGTATACGTATTTTGTGGTCTTTTTGTAAAAGAGTAAAACAAAACACACTCGTTTTGTTCGCCATACCACTCTGGCAAAAAGCCATATTGCGGACACCTCTTTTTAGAGTGAAAGACGGATACTTTTCAACTCGATTTAGAGTTCCTTCAAATTTCACCCACAAGAGTGACACATATTGACTTTCACTCTCAAAAGAGTGAAAATGACACCACCCCGGCAAGACAGTGAAAATGTTCACTCTTTTACATTAGGAGAGTATGCAGGTCACAATAAACATCTTTTTCAGGGGCCGTTGCCACCTACTCCTGGGGCTGAAACATAGTTACCCCCTTTACAGTCCATACAGATGTAGGCTTGGGTATCATCAGTCCGAGCACTACCTCCCCAACTTGACTTTAGTTTTTGATATGTTCGATTATATCATTGTTTTGATCCTATATAAATGTAGATGTGTAATAACACAATAAGACAACCATGTGAACATTTCATTTTAAAAGGTGATCGCGTTTTTGAGATATCGCCGACAATCCGGAGCGAAAATATCCACGCAGGAAGAATAAACCCTAATAGAAATACACAATCCGAGAAGCCTAACTGCAGTAACGCTTCTCAGATTCAATTTTGGGGATAAAAGGTGATATTTTTTCCATGACCTCATAAATTCGAAGTGACTAGTCAATTTGTGGATATAACTGTTGTTATATCTGCTGGTTCTACATTAAGTGAGCTAAGCAGCATTTCTAAGGTGGTTGTTCCTATTAGGTGGAAATATCTATATTAAAAAATGGGTTTTCTATCAAAAGCTGCTGTACCAAATGTGTTTTGCTTTTCCGTTAATTTTACGAATGATATAACAATATATGACTCTTCTTTGACAACAATAATAGTGGCTTCTTATATATCCGTCACTCAGTGACGATTAATAAGGGGCCTTTCCTGCAAGGTATGAGGGTTTAAGTTGAATTATGAGATTTACTCCTTTTACATATCACCATGTACTGGTTTACAAGGTGCTGTGGTGCAACATGCTGCCAATCAAACCAACAACACTGTGGCAAACCCATTCTCTTTTCGATTGGACTGGGTTCTTTTAAATGCGTACACAACACACGGGACCAATGGCTTTACGTCCCATCCGAAGGACGAAGCAAAGGACACAAGTGTCACGACTAGGACTCAAACCCACACTCTGCTGATCAGAAACACCAGAGTTTGAATTCGGTGCTCTTAACCGTTCGGCCACGACACTTACATCTGAGGATTTCAGTTTCAAAAGCCAAACCCGGCATTGCACAATTGGAAAACAGCATCTAAACGCACTAGCTCGGTCATGAGATATACCGGTTCAAAGAATCTGTAGAAATTTGAGCGCAACCTGAAGAACAACAAGGGGTAAATGTTGATACTAAAATTCATTAAGTAGCCCTCACGTGGCATTTTATTATTATACATGTGCTTTACGCAAACAAGTGGGAGGGGGTGGGATGCAAATTTTTTTTCTGTACTTCAAAATTGCCACTGTCCCTGTCGTAGTGCTTTTCAATGGGGAATTGTTTGCCTTCTCAATCGACTCAAAAAGGGAACCTTAAACAAAAAAAGAAACACTAAGGCTTCACATAAACAGGGCAAGGAAGTCATCCAAGCACAGGGTCACGTTGCGTTACGCGTGAAGAAGATAACATGTAAATAACAGATAAGGGTCTATGTATCAGCCATACATATATTTGTTTTCCTTCATTTTTCCCATTTTTTTTTTATATTTCTGTTTTTGTATTCAAGTTAACATAAATCGAGGCTGTAAGTAAACCCCCTCCTCATTTTAACCCCATTGACATGTTTTTATTTATTATATTTTAAAAGTTACTGAACACTAATGGTAATTGTCAAAGACCAGTCTTCTCACTTGGTGTATCTCAACATATGCACAAAATAACAAACCTGTAAAAATCTGAGCTCAATCGGTCGTGGAAGTTGCAAGAGAATAATGAAAGAAGAAAAGAAAAACACCCTTGTAGCACAAGTTGCGCTCAGCTGAGGTCTCGAATTCAATTAAAATATTTTAGTGAGAAATTACTTCTTTCTCAAAAACTACGTTACTTCAAAGGGATCCGTTTCTCACAATGTTTTATACTATCAACAGCTTTCCATTGCTCGTTACCAAGTCAGTTTTATCCTAACAATAATTTTGAGTATAATTACCAAAAGAAGTCCAGTACGTATATTGGAATCGATATGTCTGTCCAATAATTGCAAATAGGTATAGAAACCCAACTGAAGAATGGTTTTAATTAAGTCTTGCAGGTGAAGTTTACCTTTGGTTTTTGGAGTCGTTCACTTGTTGTAATCTTATCCAATGAAGGTCATACATAATGGAAATTCAACGTCAAAAGGTGGTCGCGTTTATTTAGACATAGCCCAAGATCCGGAGCGATTTTTATCCACTTAGGAAGAATAATCACTAATAGAAATACACAATCCGAGTTCACAGATTCAAACTTCGGGGCATAAAAACTAATATCTTTTTACTTAACCACACTACTTCAAAATTAAAACGTTTCTCAAAATGCTTTACACTATTAAGTTGTCGCTGTAGGCTTCCAGTCAAAGGTTGTTATTGCGACTAATATTGAGTGATTAAAGTGTGATTTAATACGTATGGACAAGTGCGTTAAAGCCATTGGACACTTTCGGTAAACAGTATTGTCCAAAGGCCCATACTTCGTGTATCACAACTTATTTATATAAAACAACAAACCTGTGAAAATTTAGGCTCAAATCGGTCACCGAAGTCGGGAGAAAATAATGGGAAAACCCACCCCCTTGTTTCCGCACGTTTCGCCATGTCATAACATGTGTTTAAAATAAATCCGTAATTCTCGATATCGAGAATTGATAATTGTTTTAATGTTTTCTCAAAAAGTAAAGCATTTCATAGAATAATATTTCAAGAGAAGTCTTTCACCATTACCTTATGTAAACCCTGTACGTTATTTGTAACTCCGTGAACTTATTTTTTTTTCTGTTCCGAAAGTGTCCAATGGCTTTATGAATGCGTGTGAAATTGAATATGTTTTACAGCTGAAATTTGCCCCCAAAACCTAAATCTATAGAACTTGCTTTTATCTCATTGTCAAAACTTGTTTAAAATCTCCTTTTTTCACAGTGATATGGCTCGTCATCGGAGGAATAACCACCCTGGAAAGTGACGAACAGATTTTCATGCTAGCTGCAGATTACCTTGGAATGGTGAACGGGGACCAAGTCTTCTTGCGTCTCGAGCTATTTCCGGACCCCGGGTACGAAACGCCCTGGACGCCCGTCATCGTTCCCAAGAATTTCACCGCCACGATCGAGCCCGGGGAAGACGCATTGCGGAGGGCTTACGAATCCATGCTCATTGTTACTTACAGGTAATCAAAAACATCATCTGCATTTTATTGACACTCTCCATATCTATCAGGGCTTAAGCAGAGAATTATGCTTAGCACCTTTCTGCTAAGCAACAATAAGCATGCTACCAGTCACGGATTGTATCCAAGTTTAGGATTCACCTTGTTTGTATTCAGTTAAAACGTAAGCAAATGTGTTAAAAAAGCCTACCTGAAAGTCGGTGTTAGAAAGCTTCCAAAAAGTACCACAATTCGTCTGTTATAAAAAGAAGAAGAAAATAATGTTGCTTTTTCGATATTGGATATTGGACATTCCCGTAGGTTTGTACAATGAGTGTTTGTACATCGATGTTGGATGATAGACATTCCCGTAGGTTTGTACCAGTGAATGTCTACCTTGTACATCGATAATGGACATTCCCGTAGCTGGTACAGTGAGTGTACATCGATATTGTCTATTGGACATTACTGTAGACATTACGGTGAATGTCCAATATCCAATATCAAACTAACTTTCATTCAATGCATGGAGTCTCATTCAATCACTCATTTTGTAGCCTTGTCCAAAAGGCTCTTTACGCAAGCACCCCGCTCTGAAATCGATCCCAGGTCATTTTGCAGCATGTTTTTTGGTGCATTTTATTTTCACAATGGGTAGGTTTTTGTAAAGAGACTTTTCGTTTGTAATGATTTTTTTAATTATTTTAGATTACCCGATGACGGAAGAATCGAGAAACTTTTTGAACGTATCCCAGATGCACTAGCTGAACCTCCTTTTGAGTATAAGATGCCGAACTACACAAAGGTATGGTCTTAAAATTTGGGGTTAGTTTTTTCGTTAGAGCATGTGGCCCAACATGGTAATTGTCAAAGACCACCAATTGATATGCCAAATAAACAGCAGCTAAATACCAGTCGTATAATATGGCATGCAATTTTGGCCAGTAACATGTATAAAATAAGCAATTATTTTTTTCGTGCTTAAAGCCATTATACACTTTCGGTAAACAGTGTTGTCCAAGTCCCACACTTCGTGTATCACAACTTATATATAAAATAACAAACCTGTGAAAATTTAGGCTAAATCGGTCATCGGAGTCGGGAGAAAATAACGGGAAAACCCACTCTTGTTTCCGCACGTTTTGCCGTGTCATGACATGTGTTTAAAATAAATCCGTAACTCTCGCTATCGAGAATTTATATTCTTACTGTTTTCTCAAAAAGTAAAGCATGTCATGGACTAATATTTCAAGAGAAGTCTTTCACCATTACCTTCTGTTAACCCTGTAAATCATTTGAAAATGAACTTTTTTTTTTCTGTACCGAAAGTGTATAATGCAAAGTTTGTGCTTAAGCAGCTCTATAAAATTGACCCTTGCCATTTCTGGCCGATTGTCTTTTACAGCGAAGCATAATAAAAATTTAAAATAACCAATTATTATTATTATTATTGTTACTAGGTTTATTGTAAAAAACATCTGTTTGTCGCAGTCCAGAGACTGAATTAAAATACAGATTTACATTTTTATATAATTTTTATTTTAAAGCACAGGAGAATATTTATACACAAGAAACATTACAAATTTAAAAGCGAAAGTCAAAAGAGACGTTATGAAAACTAAAATTAGATAAAACAAAGACAATACATTTAACAAGCACACTTAACTAACAAACCCAACTGGGACCAACCAAAAAACCACAACAAACAAACACCCAAACGAACACCCAAATCGAACATCCAAACAAACAAACAAACAAACAAACAAGCAAATAATTTATTTTCGTGCTTAAGCAAATGTTGTGCGTTAGCAGCTCTATAAAATTGGCCCCTGTCATTTCTGACCCGAGTGTAATTAAAGCGAAGCAACCGGGTACGATTTATAAATCATTTAAAATATCACATAAAATCTTGGCTGATCGTTAATCATTAAACATCTCTCTTTTCTTATCAATATTTAATAAGCCGTGAAGCCATATGTGTCCCACCCTGGAGATCGTTGAATAATTTACTGTGAAGCATTTGGAGAGAATCCTTGAAGGTTTTTTTGCGTCAATTTTAGATGTCAGAGGCAAACAATTGTCCGTATGGCTTCACCCAATGTGGTCGCATGACGATTTCTTTTTTTTTGTAAAGGCAGTGGACACTATTGGTAATTGTCAAAGACCAGTCTTCTGACTTGGTGTATCTCAACAAATGCATAAAATAACAAACCTGTGAAAATTTGAGCTCAATCGGTCATCGAACTTGCGAGATAATAATGAAAGAAAAATACCCTTTAAAGACATCAACGGCTTTTAATTAAATCAAGTCAAACACGAGAGCTGCCGGGTAGGGTTGGAGCCCTGCCTCAGAGCTCGTTCATGTGTCAATTAGGAAAATTTGGTTGGAGTTATATTCATGTTTTGTGTGACCAACCATCAAATTAAATAACAAACATGAGAAAATTTGAGCCTAATCTGTTGTTTGAGTCAGGAACAAATTGCCTAACAAAACCAAGTACGTGTACAATTTTCAGCATGTGAACACAATTTACTTAATTTTGGTTGTAACCGCCGAAATTAGCTGTTTTTCAGACAGATTAGTTTATCGAATATGAATTCATTTCATGGGGAAATATTTCGCGGAAAAAGACTGTTTTTCTATTATGTGAACTTTATAAAGAATAATCGTTTCATAAAAAAAGTTAATACACATGTTTTATCCTATGTGAAATACGGGTTGTCAATGGTACTTTTATAAGAAAGCGGAACCAATCTCTTACAGTATTAATGGTGATGCATCAGGTCTCTGTTGAACGCACATGACAATTTATATATGCAACCAGTTTAGGGCCAATAAAAAACCCAACAACATACAATCAAATTGTAAATTTCCACGTAATGTTCTATGGAATAGTATTTGGATAATTCCTTTTTATCAAAAAGTCCTTGTAGGCTATGACAAGGCCCTTATGCATTCACAAACACAAATGATTACCGAAATTTTATGTAAAGAAAATTAATGACGTGTACGAGTATAGTGGCCAGGGCTATAGCCTGGTACCAAGTCAACCAACGTTGTTGCACAGACTTCCCCTTTGCAACAGCCTCAGCCACAAGTAACACCATTCGCAACAGCCACAAATTTGGAAACAGCTTAATTGTTCTTCAAGGAACGGGGCCAGACTATTTTCTTATTGATACATTTAAATTGAATTCAATGAAACTTAATAGTTATTCGCCATGCCAGCATGAAAATCATTTCCTCGGTTTTCACATAATAACAATAAAAAAAAAATTAATACACACAGTATGTTTTCAGATGCCTTCAGATGCCTTCAGATACTGAGAAAAGCTTTAGGCCTGAAGTATTTCTCAAACATGTTTCTCTAAGTATCTTAGTTCTTATTTACTACCACGTCACCCGCAAAAATTATCTGGGACCTGACACCCCCCCCCTCTTAAGTATGTGGAATGGTCCATTCTAGGATATCAATGAATTTGACTTCCACATGTCATTGCATTTTGGAGACATGACTAAGTGATTGTGTGCCACCATTAAATGGCCCCTTTCCCTCATACAAAAACACCAACTCAGTTTGCTTACAGTAACACGGGCCCTTTTCGAAACCCCGTCATGATTCTTAGTTTTAAAAACGTGTGCTTTCGGTGCGGGGCTTTAAACATGCAGACGGAGCTCTCAAACGCAAAGCCGTGATTTCGAAACGACACAATTTATTATGATTTCTTCACGAATTGCGCATAGTTCAAAGCAATCAAAAGATAACTGTTTGACATTCATAAAGTAAGGAATTCTGATTTAGATGTCACGACTTCATACTTTTTATGCATTAAAATAACTGATAAATTTGTTTGATAATTTGGAATTTTTCCCTGCAATTTCATAACTTGTTTTCCCGCTTTTAATACACACGCCTTGTAGGTCAGCATCATGTCGGCATTTCTTTACGATGCTGTACTAATCTGTGCCCATGCCGCTATATATCAACTGGACACCCATGATGGAAACATAGCTCCCAACTACACAAGAGGAAATATAACATTCGAAGGTACGTTTCAAATATCTAATTAGGTGTATTTTATATAGAAATGTTATTTTCAACTGATTGGGAAACTGTTTTAAGACACCCAACACTACTGGTATTTGTCAAAGACCAGTTTTCTCACTTGGTGTATCTCAACATATGCACAACTAAACAAACCTGTGAAAATCTGAGCTTAATTGGTCGTCGAAGTTGCGAGACAATAATGGCAGAAAAAACACCCTTGCCACACGAAGTTGTGTGAGTTTTCAGATGCTTGGTTTCGGTGAGGTCTCAAATCAAATTCGTGGAAAATTACTTATTTCTCGAAAACTACGTTACTTCAGAGGGAGCCGTTTCTCACAATGTGTTACACTATCAACAGCTCCTCATTGCTTGTTACCAAGTAATTTTTTATGCTAACAATTATTTTGAGTAATTACCAATAGTGTCCACTGCCTTTAATAGTCGAAATTAAAATGTCCTCTTATTAGTTGATGCGGGGGAGAAAACCAAGTTCATGTAAAATAAGTCTATGAAGATGAAGTAATATTTGGTTTTGGGAACATTTCAATTGTCTTGAAATGAACAATATAATTAACCTGTGAACAATTCATTTCAAAAGGTCGTATTTTTGACATACCGCCGAAACTCCGGAACGGTTTCGCCACGGAGCAAGAATAGTTTGACAGCATACAAAATGATACCTTTATACCTAACCACATTTCTTCGAATTGAATGTTTCTCAAAATGCTTTATAATATCGAAAGCTGATCTAGGCTTCTATAACATAACTTTGTTTTTATTTTTTGTCATTAGTGTGATACCAAACGTAGCCTTCCCTTTTAAATCGCTGGGAGTTATTTCCGATATATCCAAAAAGGGTAACACGAATTAATGTCTTGTGACATTAGAGTATATAAGTAGACTTGTGGACAAGTCGTTAAATATCTGTCGCGGTGTTAGTATAACGTCTCCCGTAACTATCTGACGATACTGCATATAACTGTGCCAGACTAACGATTTGTACACAAGTCTAGAGTCTAAGTGGTAACCTTTACTCTAATCGCAGTACGAATTCAACCCCTCTATCGCTTTCTTATCTCATTTCCCGTTTCGTCCTGACCAATCTAAGCCCTCGACCCATTGTTAATATCTCGCATCCTGCCGAGTATGTTTGCCCAACTGTCTTTATTCACCAAGGCAATAATTATTCATGTCTTCTACAATATGTCTTGAGTTCGTCTAGTGGTTGACTCGGCCAAGAGAGCATAATTATTTGCCAGATGTTTTCTTAAGTGCAGCTTTAAACAGTAACATGAAAATACAGTTTATCAACTTAAATTAAAGGGAAGACGCGTTTGGTAACCACTCTTAAAATTAATGGCAATACAAACTTTTGGCTGGAAAAAGCCTATACAGCAGCTTTCGATAGTATAGGTTTTCTCGGTCAAATTCGGCAAATGAGCAGTCAATTTCATTTTCATGCGTTCGAATTAAAACTGTTTTGCCTCTCTAGTTGTTACTGCGTTTCAAATTCATAATTCGGCCGTGTAATTTCGTAATTTCGAGTCGAGTCAAATTCCTTTAGCACTCTGTTCAATTTAGCGTATAGTCATTCTTTTTCGTGACACACACGCCTCAAGAAGCGTCTGTGAATTTGAATGCTGCTTTGATGAATTGTTAAATTGAATGATTATTTTGTTAAATCGAATAACGTAAAAGTACATTTGACTAGTCTTAAAACGAAATCGAATGACCCTTTTCAGTAGCATTCAATTTCGTGCCAAATAGAATAAGCTGGTGGTTAAATTGGCTGCTCATTTTCCGAAATTGACCGAGAAAACCTATATGAACCATTTTGAGAAACATTTCACTTCGAAATAATGTGGTCATAAAAAATTTGTTATGGCCAATAACTTGGATATGAGGAGTTCTTCCTGATTTCGGTAGTATCTATAAAAAAAGTGACTATCTTTCGAAATGAAATGTTCACATGTAAATTTAATTTTACACATCTTACATTTATAGAATTAAAACAATCGAATGGTTCCATAAACTAAACATATACTTTACCCTTGAAGTCACTGAATACCATTGGTAAACTCAAAATAGCTTTTAGCATAAAAGCTAACTTTTGGTAACGAGTAATAGCGAGCTGTTGATAGTACATTGTGTGAAACGGCTCTCTCTGAAGTACTGTATTTGTTGAGAAAGATGTAACTTCTCACTCAAATAATAAAATACTTCAGCTCTGAAGCCTTTAATTTATGCATATAAAAGCACACACAGTATTTAAAGCAACACGTTTTTTTTCCATTATTCTTTTGCACATTCGATGACCAATTGAATCCAAATTTTCACAGGTTTATTGTTTTATGCAAAATGTAATGTTGGGATACACCGAGTGAGAATATTGGTCTTTGAACATTAAAGGTGACCTGGGGTGGATTTCACAAAGGTAGTCCTAACTTAGAACCAGTCCTTCGTAAGGATGAGTTACTGGCCCTAACTTAGGACTAGTCCTATCTCTTAGCATTGCCTAGGACTAGTCCTAAGTTAGAACTAGTCCTAAGTTAGGACTAGTCCTAAGTTAGGACTAGTCCTAAGTTAGGACTACCTTTGTGAAATCCACCCCAGTGCCTTAAAGTAACGGTTGATCTACCAGAGTCCACATCATAAACACCGAGGGATATTTGCAATGAAGATTATCTGAATGTCGAATAGTATTTTTGAGTAATGACACAACTTAACTATTTATGATGTTTTCAATACAAACAAGACTCATGGCATAGAGAGATGTTGAAGCAACTTTAGAGTAATTACGAAAATCCGAGGGGACTTTTAAATGAATAATTTTAAAGAATTGAGGAGTGTAAAACACCTCTCATATGCCGAATACATTATTGTGATGTGTTTTTATAGCAGGGAAGGACAACTTCTTTGTTTATACTGAAGGATGTTTGAACTTCACTTGGTGTAACTTTATTTTAGATCTATGTATTAACAGTAAAGCCCGGTTAATACTTCCTGCAAAATGCAAAGCGAATTTGGACGTCACAGGGCTGCCCTCGCAGCGAATGTTTAGCAGGAGTTGGGGAATGGGGGAAATATCACGGGAAAGTACAAAGCAGTAAACGAAAAAGGGAAATATTGAAATTTATTCGTTGGTATGGAGGAATCATTAGTTATTTTTGTAAAGGCACTGGACACTACTGGTAATCACTGTTAGCAATAACTTACTTGTTAACGATCAACGGAAAGCTGTTAATGTTATAAAACATTGTGAGAAACGGCTCCCTCTGAAGTAACGTAGTTTTCCAGAAAGAAGTAATTTTCCAGTAAAATATTTGAATTTGATTTCGAGACCTCAGAATATGATTTTGAAGTCTCGAAATCAAGTATCTGAAAGCACACAACTTCGTGTGACAAGGTTATTTTTTCTTCCATTATTATTTTCGCAACTTAAACGACCAATTGAGTTCAAAATTGTACAGGTTTGTTATTCTGTGCATAATGTTAAGATAGGCTACACCAAGTGAGAAGACTGTGTTTGAAAATTACCAAAGCTGCCCAGTGTCTTTAATTTCGTCTCAAACAAAGTTTGTCAACTTCCAAACGAAGTTTGTAATTATCCAAAGATCAATTAATATCTTTCTCTGTCCTGATAATACTAACAACTATCTCAAGCTATTTGTAAGTGCGTGGTTGGTCCAAGTTCAAGTCCGTTTAAATGACTAGGATTCCGGGTTCGAGACACCAGGGTAGTATTTCTCATCAGAGATGATTGATGCAATGGGGGAATGTGATGTAATTTTCCAGCAGAAGAGTATTCGATAAATCACAAGCTAGGTTCTCAAGTCATGCGAATGTCATGACATTAAAGGGACTTGTTACCTTGGATTTTTGGCACTTTATAAAGCGTTTGATTTGCAATGAATATGGCTGGAAAGATGTTATAAAGGGGCACGCTTGTTTGGGATTTTGCCACTTTGGGCCATACACAAAACATTTGAAGGAGTTTGTTATTCAATGAATATTAATTGATTGGAAAGATTTTTTTGAAAAGTTGTCTATAATAATATACACAAAGCTATTGGATTCTCAACTCCTACACGAATGCCATAACGTTAACAGGCACGTTGCCTTGGATTGGGCGCTTTATGCTATATTAAGCGTTTTATAAAGCTACTTGGTTTTCAAAAACCTGCGAAAGTCATTGGATTGGGCGCTTTGGGCTCAATAAAGCGTTTGAAAGCTAGTGGGTACTCAACTCCAGCGAATGTCATACCATAAAAGGGGTATATGTTGTCTTGGATTGGGCACTTTGGGCTATATAAAGCGTTTGTTATGCAATGATTGGAAAGACGTCATAAGGGACATAAATACCTTGGATTTGAGCACCTTTGGGCTATAAAGAGCGTTTGAAAGCGTTTGTTATACAATGAATATGGTTGGGAAGACAATTAATAGCAGAATATGATTATTTACACAAATAGGCCTCGAAATTGTTTTGTTTTCCTTTTATACTTTATGAACTTACACGGTCTGCATTAGTGTCAAGTCAAGCATTTTTTACTGTAAAATTATCCCGTTTTCGTTGTTGGTACATCTCAATGTAATGCTGCGGCCATTTTATGAGCATTTAATTTGTGGACGGTTTCAGTGAACGCACTTTAGTGACAGATATTATTTGAATTTAAGAACAAAATCTTCAATTAAAACATTTATAAGCATTATTTTTACATGTAGTTTGACAAACTTATTGAAGATAGATTGCTTTGGGAGTTTTTCTTCAACAAATAAAATACACAACAGTCAGCCTTGTTTACAGCTTCAGGTTTCCCAGACCTTATTCCATGCATAGAGATCCCGAGAAGTTGTAAATGTTAATCAATTTTTTGATACACATTTTTGTTTAAAGCTTAATCTTTATTTAGTCAGTAGGAAAAGGAAATTGCCGCCGATCTACCCAAGCTTGCATCAGATCACCCTTACTAGTGAATTATTGAATGCGTTTTAATTCACCATGCTTCCCACAAGCTGTTAAAGGAACATTACATGATTGTTTTTTTTCTTTTTTTTTTTTTTTTTTTTTTTGCTAACAAAACAGTGGCAATAAGCACTTTATGTAACCCACCATAATACATAAACTGACAAACCTGTAAAAAAGTTAGAGATCGATTGGCCATCTGGATCACGAGAAAATAGTGAAAAACCGATTACACATATTTTTGTATGACATCGATTTTAAAAAGAATAATACGCACTTTGAGCGATAAATTCCAAACGGGAAATTATTTTATTTCTAATCAAGTAAAAATATGATATTTCAAACAGAAATATTTCAAGGAATGTTTTCTAATATCAACACTTAGACCGTAAAAGTTGTATGTAAATCTGTGGTCATATAAAGACGAGTTTTTCTTACCAATTCTCTAACGTTCCTTTAAACTAAGATGATTAATTGAATTCCGAAATGTCAAGTCAACATTTTTGAGAGAAAAAGAAGAAGAAGAATAAAAAGAGCATGATAGACACTGATGCTAGCTTTAATGTGATTCATGCGTGAGTGGAACTCATTACGATGTAAATGAATTACTGTAATTTACAGAAACCTTGAAATGTAAGTCACGTGCGCATTATTATTCATTTGAATTCCCTATCTAGCATCTTTGAGTATATAAGGAAGCAAATAATTGTTGCTTTTTGGGGGTGGGGTAAATTACTTCTCATCCTCAGGAAACACACCATCAACCAAGAATGAATAACTATAATCAGATACGGCGGTTGCGATTTAGAGTGACAACGACAATCGTAAAAGAACTAGATTTTAGCGTTTTTGATTTTGAGTTTGTTCGCTTTTGGCTTAAAGGCACTGGATACCTTTTAATAATTGACAAAGACCGGTATTCTCACTTAGTGTATCCCGACATTTTGCATAAAATAACAAATCTGTGAAAATTTTGAGTCAATTGGTCATCGAAGTTGCAAGATAACAATTAAAGAAAGAAAACAAAACTTTTCACACGAAGTTGTGTGCTTTCAGACGCTTGAATTCGGGACCTCAGCATCTAATTCCGAGGTCTCGAAATCAAATTCGTGGAAATTACTTCCTTCTCGAAAACTACGTTACTTCAGAGTGAGCCGTTTCTAGAAACGGTTTCTCACAATTTGTTATACTATCAACAACTCTCCATTGATTGTTACCAAGAACGTTTTTTTTTTGCTAATAACTATTTTGAGTGTCCAGTGCCTGTAAAATAACATTAATTTATACCACAACAATTATACCTGTGCTATTATAACACACTAAGATTAATTTTGAATCCCTCTTCGGTATAATTTCATAAAAACAATATTTACATCATAACTGTTATGGGCAAAACGATCGAGATTTCATAATCCAAAGAGAACTGTAGTTATCACTTATACAACCAAACAAAACACGTGTCTGTACATACAACACGTGTCTTGTATTAATTTAAAAAAAAAAAAAAAAAAATACAACTTCATAAAACCTATGTTCGTATAACAACACCCATATTGCCAATTTTAACATTCCAATTTTTGCAGGATATAAAAACTTCACAATCACTGACATTTCAGATTGAAACCTTTAAAAGTTTATAACGAGAACCACAAATATGTTTGTTTCTCTTTAATTATACTATAAGACTTCTTGTTATTGTCTGTCTCCTTTAGGTATGACTGGCTACGTCACGCTTGATAGTTCCGGCGACAGAGTAGCCAACTTTTCACTTCTTGATTTGAAGGTAAGTTGTTGAGAGTTAGAGCCAGGCCCGTAATTAGTTTGCAACTAAAGCACATGCTAATGGTGAGGTCCTTACTATACAAGTATGTTATCTTACACATTTTCATTGTTATAAGATGTGACATTTTCATTGTCATAAATTATATTCTTGACCTGTTCTTGACTGCCTTTAGACTTAAATAAGTGTACTTAATAAGTTTGTTATATTTTCTCCCACTATGAGATAAATGTTGATTGATTTGAAACTTGACAACATTTTGCCTTAAAGTAGCCACAATATATAACATAAGCATTATGTAATCGTGTAATATTTTACACAACATTTTTTACCCACTTATTTTATTCATGTTGTGTGTGTAATGTGCATGGATGTTTCAAACACTATACTTATGGCATCAAAAGAGCCGAAACGCGCGGATTTTGCTTGTCAGTGCGTCGTTATGCAGTCTTCGCTGTATAGACTAATAAGTTTTTTTAAAGGTGGACACTACTAATAATTACTCATAATATTTAGTTCTTTAGCTTTATGAAGACGAATGTTTTATGAAGAACGTATACAGGTTTTGTGTTGTATTGGAGTTTTTGTCCGATAGAGAAAAACTGTACAAACACTGTCTTCCAGTTTTGAATATTATCTGAAATTTGTTGTCATTTGGAATAGGAAGGGACTAGTTTTGAAGCCGTTGGTTACATCAGTGGGCTACAGCTGGACTATGAGCCAATAGCCGGAGAGGAGATATCATGGCCTGGTGCACTGATACCAAGAGAACCCAAATGCGGCTACAATGGAGAAAAATGCCTTGGTATGAACAAATAATATATATACATGTTGATCTTAATAATATACGTGTTTCATTATTTGGTGAATGCACACAACAACACAAGACACACGTAAGTACTCGCATCTAAAAACAACAAACAACAACAACAACAACAGCAAGATAAACAGAGACAACAAAGACAACATCAGCAATGACAACAACGACAACAGCAATATGAATGGCAAAAACGACATAACAACTACAATACCAGCATCAGCAAAAATAACAACAACAATGATAACAGCAGCAACAGTCAAAACAATGACATTTACAAAAAACAATGACAACAACAACAACAACAAAGGCTACAGGGACAACATCAGCACCACCACTGCAGCAGCACAAACACCAACACCAACACCGCTATGGAAATAGTTCGGCACCATGTTATCTCCGTACATAAATATTTTTCACAATTTATGGGACTTGAGGCATCGCACGGCGAGACAAGGTCCCAAAAGAACATTCTGGCAAGAAGATACACACATGGTGTTACCACAAACCTATCTAAATTTATATCTTCTTCGCAAAGCTATTTATTTTGTCAACGAGTTGGATATACGTCATTATCATCATCATAATCATCATCATCATCAATTCGACTCTCGTCGGACTATATCATCACCATTACTAAGCAACAAGGTTTATTCAGATAATAACATGAGCCAAATTCTCCCAATCTAGATTATGGCCCGCACCTGTTGAAAACATTCAACAAGTTTATTGCCCTTTGGCTTAGCCTCATGACTTGTGTCAGTAAATAATTCTATAGTAAATACAGTAATAGGTGATCATGTTCTGTGAATTCCCTTTTTATTGGATGTTACTCATCGGTGTCGTTGGGTTTGATGCAATTTGATTTGAAGGCGATAATTCCTTAACAATTATATCACCTTCTAAATACGTTTAACTGTTTTTCCCATACCAACTTTAAAACCTCGAACTTAACATACTGAGTGATAAATTGAGAGCAAGATTCTCGATTTAAAAGGTCATACAATTTTTTTTTTAAGCTCTTCGGAAACATCTCAATAACAAAAATAAACACAGATGCGACAAACAGAAGAGTACTTTTATATCGTTACGGCTGCGGCCCCTTTAAACCCATCGTATCATGAGCCGATGAAGATGTAACCATGGAGGAAGGAAATACAATGTAACCATGTAACTATTTCATGTTGACTTCTCACAGATAGCGGTATCGTTACAGCAATAGTCGTCGGGTCGGTTTTAACGTTAGTGGTGATAATGATCATTCCTTACATAAGGTAAGTTGTGTTGAACCCTTGCCCACTTGCCACTTTGACCATAGTATGGTGGCCCTGATGCGCACACGTTTGCGATATGCGATGTCCCTTCAGGGCCACCATACCATAGCCTCAAATGAGATCGAACACATGCAGAGACAACAAAGACAACAAATTATATCAGTGATTTACTTTCTTTCAAACATAAAAGCTGAAAACCCCCAAATATTATATTTGGTATCTCCACCGATCCGATTCTAAGCATGCCTCGGATTGGATCCTGACAGGGAGTTGGTTTTCAGTAAACCCGGAATTCCTATCCTATTTGTATCCTGTTTGTGGAAATCCGCTATTTTTGGAAATCCGGGAGTTCCGAATTTGTGTTTTGGGGGAGAATTCTTCTCTGAATACGTTGGAACATTGTCCTTTTACTTTTGTTGACTCAACGAGAATTCTTCTCTGAATACGTTGGAACATTGTCCTTTTACTTTTGTTGACTCAACGAGCTAAAGTTTTATAACATAATGTTAACCAGAGGGTTGTCTGTGTGTCATTTGGTCACCCTTATATTAATTTGGACACCCTGTCTTATCTGTCATTCAATGTAAATGAATTGTGAACAATTTTGAAACAAAAAATTTCAGTTTCTATCAAATTTGTACACCCTTTTACAAAATCTTGGCTGGCACATGATGGACCTTCATGCTCCAACCACGTGATTATCAATGCTATTTTATGTTTCACAGAAAGCGATCGGACCAAAGGCCTATATTTGTATTGTTAGCTGACGTGTTCTTGACAGTTATAAATCTAACTGTTTGATAAATTGCCGACTTGTGTTTGCTGAGAGACTCGGAACAAACAAGACATCGGCTAGCCTTGTCCAAGGCTCTTTACGCAAGCACCGGGCCGCTCTGGATACTATACTACAGGTGCTTGTGTAAAGAGCCTTGGACAAGGCTAGACATCGGTCAGTTGAGTAGATGCGAGGGAGGGGGGGGGGGGGTGCTGATGTAGTTACAAGGGATTCCCACCTTCATGGTTAGACACAGTTTGTGTTTGAACATACTTCAATACTTCAAGGACTGGTCGAGTCTTATGCTAAACACGCTTGGGATGAACTGAATGTAGCAAAATCTATGAAATTGATTGTTACGTTTTATGAAAAAGTTATGTTATATGTCACATTCATGTACTTTGTTTTAAGACAATTACAATTCAAAATTTAAATAGTACAAGAATGAGGCTAAATTAATTAAATCGTCGGTCTATATTTAGTGCATAAAACTCAAGTTCTGGTCGCATGTCAGAGTGTGGGTTCGAGTCACGGTCGTGACAAATGTCCCCCGAGTAAGACACTTGACTATTGGGCAATTCCAAGCAAACCAAACATGGACATGACGCCAACAAAAAATGTTGTCACAACTTTCTTTCCACTTAGAAGTTATAGCTAACATATTATGAAATCAGTTTATTTTTAGTTGTTGACAAGGATTGAACCCAATTTTGGCAAATAAGAACTCAGCTTGGGCTCCATGTAGGCTTAGCTAACTTGACTGGAAAACTGTAATGCAACTTAATGCGACTGACCATGGTTTTGCCATGTATACCTAAAAGTCCAAGTTGCTGACCATTTATATAAGTATCGATACTCATGTATAAAAGCTGGGTGTTGCATGAAGTAAAACTTTCCAAAGTTTTTTTAGTTAGAGGAAACTTTTGAATTGTGACTAGTGAATTTTGTCCATGTCCTTTTTGTTGTAATGCGACTGACCGCTTTTTACAACGTTATAACATCCAGAGCACAAAGCCCACAACATTTCTAATATCATCACCTCAAAGCCTTGGGTGTCAAGTCCTTAGTGGGAAGAATATCTCAAACAGAACTACTATAGCACCAAGATCAAGAAATGACACAGAAAAGTGTAATGCGACTGACCATGGAATTGCCCTATTGCTTCTTATCACCCATGGGTATTAAAATGGGTATACAAGCGAGGGTAGAATAGGGCCCAATTTCATAGAGCTGCTAAGCACAAAAATTTGCTTAGCATGAAATTTTTGCCTCGATAAAAACGGGATTACCAACCAAATTTCCACGTGAATTTCAGGATAAGCAAACTACAGCTGAATACCAGTAACAAGCAATATGCAACAAATGAAAATTTGGTTGCTAATCCTGTTTTTATAAAGGGAGAAATTACATGCTAAGCAAATTTTTGTGCTAAGCAGCTTCATGAAATTGGGCCCTGGTTAGCGAGGAGGATTAGCAACCTGTGCACACATTGAGCTACCGGTGCTGCATACCCCTAATGAGTTGGGATAAGGGTTATAACGTAAGGTGGGTTGAGGGGTCTATATATGGCTTACAAAAACACTAAATAAATTCACGTTGGGGCTATATACTTTGTATTATTACAGCCTACTATCCTATGAAACTGTGTCCATTCTGTAAAGGCGCCTAGTGCTTTGAATTGATTTGTTATTAGATGAACATTGCATCCATTTATGGGAGATAATGAACAAATCAACGCACTTGCTTAATATTGGATGTTTCTTTTGTTTTCAGTATTAAGTACAGAAAGTATATTTATCGGAAAGACTGGCAGATTGAAATAGAGGAACTAACATTCCTGTCGATGCAACAAAGCAGTCTAGGGGTAAGGAAAAAGAGAAAGAAATTGTATGGTCTGAGTTAAAAGAGAGAGAGATCGAGAGGGGGTAGTTTTACGCTTTCTTGAAATTCAAGTTAATATGAATTAACGTTAAATAGCTTTCGTCCAATGGTATAATTCCCCTTACTTTTCAACATTACCATAACTGGACCACAAACATAATAATCACAAACGCAACTATAGACTATCATTGAATATACATATTGTGGCGAGCATCCACTTTTGTTTTCTTTTCTTTTTTTGAGAGAGAGAAAGACAAAGGTAAGACGGCACCGCACCGTCTTCACTAACAATCCCATGTGACATCCATATAAGTATCTGTAAATAACTACGAAGAATCTGCACCCTGTCCTTGTTAATTTGTAAACTGATCTCCTGTGTTTAAATTAGCACAGTGTGACCAAAAGAGTCACCAATAGCATAGAGCTGTGGACCTCATAGGGGCCTTATAACAACTGTCTCATTTTCTCAATAAAGCTCAGCATCTGCAAGATCCTCCTTCTATTTCCCCATGTTGACCTTTACTTCCGGGTCAACCGGAAGGAGGACCATATCGCAAGAACTATACACAACCGATTTTCAAACTTTGTTGTTGTTAGAGACTCGCTTATAAATCCTTTGAGCATTAAAGGTTATACAAGGGTTACCACGACCCCATGTTGGCCTTTATTTCTTGTTTAGAATTTCCTTAAGATTCTGTATCAGAAGACCAGGTTTAGATGTTAAGCCTGTCAAAGGTCAAGAGTCAACAGTCCTAAAATCAAATCTTAAAACTTTGAAGCACTTAATTGAAGGAAAACAACAGGGAACAGCTTTTGTCTAGTTATATTCCGATTTTCTTCATGACAGGTCCAAGGTACCCCTTCAATGTGCCGTCTGCCCAATGTCTCAGGCCGACTCCTTAGCCAACAGACATTGACGGGCCGCTCGTTCCACCAAGAAAACGCGGGAAAAGCACTTAGTGAAATTAAGGAATCCGACTATCAATTGGCCAAGTACAAATCAGAGACTGTTCTTTTGAGGAAAGCAGTTATGGGTAACACTTTGAGCTTGAACAAGACTACGAAGAAAGAACTTAAAGAGGTAATTGTTTTATTGAGGAAATCTATTTAATAAATAAGTACAAGCGATGATGGTAACACTAAGACATGTTACGGATTATTCTTCCTGCTTGTACATAACCGCTCCGGATTTCTCCAAAACGCTACAAACTTTTGAAATGATTTTTTTTATAGTTTTGCACACAATCATTTTACATTTTTACATAGCATTAAAACAACTGAAGCTCAAATTCCAAAAGCTTACTTTGTCCTTTACTTCTTTACTACATTTCCTTTCTACTATTCTTACATTAAACAGCAGTCATTTCAAACTACTTAAACTGTTCTGCCATCTTGTTGCTAATATTACGAACTTGTTGTGTCATGTCTTGTGTTCTTCCGTCCTTTTGTCTGCATGTCTGTCTGCGTGTCCTTGTCTGTCTGGCTGTTTTTATTTTTTTTACAAGCCTCTGCTTATCAAAGTATGGAAATAAGTGTGTATTTGAATAAACAAATAAAAAGTGAGAAAACAATTAAAGTTAAATTTGAAACCGGATTTTTTCTTCTTTCCATGCAGATGAGATGGTTGGTCAACGAGAATCTGACTCGATTTGTTGGGGTATGTTTCCCCACGCGAGGTGGCAACGATTTCTACTACATTTCCGAGTACTGCCCAAAGGGAAATCTGAAGAACATACTGGCCAATGATGACATTAAACTAGACCTCAGCTTCAAAGTGTCCTTCATTAAAGATCTAGCAAGGGTAAGTTTTTTTCAAGTCCGTGTTGCCATTAAAGCTCAGAGCGTACCTACCATCTGACAATTTTGTCGGCTCAAAAAATACAACTTATCAGTACTAAACAAGTTTAAATGGTAACTTTTGTGAGAGCTGATTTTGATTTAAAAAAAACTTGTCTTTTCAGTCGAGTTTCTTCTTTGGTTATGTGTGCATTAGTTGATTTTAAAAAGTATTCAATATGTACCCAATCAAACTCTGTTTATATAAAGGCGCGAAACTGTACAGTTTATTATCTTTGTATTGTTTTTAGGAAAATAGCCGGTTTTTCAACTTTGCATTTAAGACTGTTTAAAATTAAGACTTTGTTTAAAAGATATAAAACAAAGTCTTAATTTTAAACAGTCCTAAATGCAATTTTGAAAAACCGGCTATTTTCCTAAAAACAGTACATACCATTGTATTGTATTGTTGTATTGTATAAGATAATAAACCGTACAGTTTCGTTTTAGCATTATTGCAAAATCTATGTTCAAAAGTTGAGCTTTATTCTAAAAACTAAAAACATTGTATGTTCACACACCACAGGGAATGCAGTTTCTTCACAACACTGTGATCAAGTCGCATGGTCTACTCTGCTCAAATCTTTGCTACTTAGACAGCCGATGGGTCCTCAAGATTGCAGGTTTCGGAGTCGTCTCCTTCCATATGTCTAAAGGAACGGGGGAGAAGATTGTTGACCCAGAAGCTAGATTCGGAAGTTAGTTTTAGTATTTCTAATAACAGATGTTCAATTTACATCGGGGCTAAAAAAAGATCCATTTTTAGCTTTATCGCAATTTTACCTTTTTTTACGAGCAAGGTTTGGGAGGGCACATCTTTTTTGATGACAGCTTTTTTTTTCTTTTTTTTTTATACTTTTGCCTTTCCCAGGACGGCCTCTGCTTGTTTTTATAATTATCGTATTGTCCGGAAAATAAAATAAATTAAAAACTTAAAGCAATATATCGTATTAGTTTCCACCTTGCACAGTTTCAAACCATTAATCTTTTTTGATACACTTTCAACCTTACTTTTTGAAGGAAATGTGCGTACACTCAAAACTGATACCAAATTCGAAGTGACCTTTATATTTCATTCTGATGTACAGCCAAAATCTTCCTTAATCTCCGTCATAGACAAAGCTCCCGGATTTTAACTCCGTCTACAAATAGTATTATCGTGCCGTGACAGCTACACTTTTGTAACTACGAAAATCCCCGATAAAAAGCTAACAGAACTAAACATTCATGTTTATTTTATGTTAAAGATGCTATGTCAGATTTTTGGCCGATTTGACCCAAAAATATTGATTTAAAATTCGATAGGTATTTTGATTGGGGTCGATAAAGTTACAAACTCTTCATTTGAGCCATTGCTCAAAAAAAGTCCGCCAGTTATTAGTAGCAGTGAAATCAAGTGCTAAAAGTTTGTTTTTGTCGGGATCCCGACAATATATCACGTGACCAATTCTTATGTGTTTTATAAGAAACGTTTTAATTTTTTGTCATGGTTCCTGACCATTAAAAGTAAAAGTTAAACTTTGTTTTTGTTAGAGCGGGTGATACTCTTTGAAATACCATTCACTCAAAAACATCTATTTTTTAATGTTGGGGCCAAAAATCTGAGATAGCATCTTTAAACAGGCTGATCTAAGTTGTAATGCTGATAACACTATTAGAAAATGAGGAGGTAGGCCTTAGTACACAACGCTTCTCTCAACAAAAGGATTTGTGAGACATCTTTAAATATAGAAAATAGTTTAGTATGAAATTGTTACTCTAACTCAAATGTAAACTTAACTTCTGATCAAACTGATCGTTAGAAGTGAGTTTATTTGGCGCAGGAAAAAAGTCGCAAACACTACCCGCTGTGTTAAACTTTAAAGTGTGTAGGCCCTATACTGCATGGTGTTTACCATAAGCATGCATTTTAAAAGTACAATTTGGCAAAAAAAAAATTGTAGTTCTGGTTTCTGTACTCCATGATATTCACAACCAGCATAGCTTGGGTTTTAGTATAGCTTTTAATTTATAGCTTTGTTAAAAATGGCCTTGCAAACAACTTGTTTTGTAGTGCTGGGTAGCAACTATATCTTAAGAAAGATGTAAATTAACGATAATCATCATCTTAATCTTGTTGATGTTTTACATTATAACTTTTAATCAGCACAAGGACGCCAAATATCCCCAACAACATTCACACGCGAGTCCCTTTAGACCAGAGTTCATTTTATAAATAGTTATTGGAAGAAGGCTTGGGGTGAACATTAATCACACAGATTACAGATATTATCTTTTCAGCTTGTTTATTTTGTGTTGGAGATTCCTAAGCCAGATAAATTCCAACAAGACCTGGGCCCAATGTCATAGAGATGGTTGAGCACAAAAAAGTGTAGCTAAGCACATCAACATTATGCTTACTAGAATACGGTTACCAGCAAAACTACCATGTCGCATGTACAATGTGTGACTGGTATCTGCTCTTTTCCGCTAGGAGCAGTAGCTCTATATGAAATTAGGCCCAGTTGGCTGAGCGTCGAATAGACTTTACTCAAGTCCCTTTTCTTGCGAGGTCCCTAACATTATGTAACGCGGAACATAGTTTTCTGACGATGAGGCAAGGAATGGCCTTCTATTGCACAGGTTGGGATACGAGTCAAGTCTAAGCGTCGAGTGCATCTTCTGTCATACCTCATTTGCTGATTAAAATCGCAGAAAAGTTTTGAATTATTTTTCATGATAAACAAATCCTTTATCTCATTTATTGGATTTTCTTTTTTAATGTATCACTTTCGGAAATTTATTTTGTAATGAATCCAATACGACACGAAAAAAGAACATAGGGCCTAATTCCGGTCACTTCAAAATATTCTTCTATTTTTAATTCTATATTGTGGAAGTTAATTCAATGCGCTTTTTCTTTGACACAATCTTTGATAATTTGATAACATGATTTCAGAGTAATTCATTTTTTTTTCGAAATCCAATGATGCATCCCAAATAGTCATTTCATAAAATCATCGGTTTACTGACATTTTCACACAATTTCAGAGTTGTATTGAGAGTTTAAAATGGAAATTATGCATTATCTTACTAATATACCAATGATGCATCTTACAAAGTTTGATAAATTAATCAGTGAAATTATGCTGCTATTTTAACATGGTTTCAGAGTTGTATTGTTCGTTTATTGAAAGCTATTGGAACATGTTTTCTCTTTCAAAGTCCAATGATGCATCTCATCTCAGTTTGACAAAATAATCACAAAAATTATGTTTTTATTTTAACATGATTTCAGAGCTGCTCTGGACATCCCCTGAGTTGCTTCGCCACGAACTTCCACCCAAGGGATCACAAAAGGGGGATGTATATTCTTTTGGTATCTTGATTGAGGAGATTTTAAGTCGATCGACTCCATATCAGGAAGCTGAATTGTCTTCTAAAGGTGGGTGTGATACAAGTTTAAAGGTGTTCTCAATCAATTTGCCGATATTAAAGGGCAAAACTCTTTAGGGCCGAAACAGGGCAAAACATTACGACTGTTCAAAACGACTTATTTGAATGCAACGTAATGTAAAATAATGCGGCGGAATTTCTCTTCATTTTTGCAAGATTTTTAATTAATATCCTATACAATTATGATTCAGTTACCAAAAAAAGCATTTTGTTTTGTTCCTTAAAATTGTGAGACTGAATTTTTGGGGTTTTACTTTATTTATTTCTATGTTATTTTTTTATCAGTACCGTCTTCTTGTTGGGACATTATGGTGGTAGTGGGTAGGGGGGCCCTCCCCTTCTCAATGGCTTTTTTATTTAATTTTTTTACTTTGTTGCTCCCATGATAAAAGTTCGGTTTGAATAGTTAATTCAAATATTATGGTCTGTAAATTGTCTGTAACGTTATAACATTAAATATTTAACAACAAACACAACTTGCAAGCAATAAATAACACCATTAAGTAGAATTACTCAGAAAAGGTTAATAATACTGTCCCAAATATTTAAATCTGAATATGAAAAGATTTCGCTCATATTTTGATGCCCAACAGTTATCATTCGCCGCGTTATGAAGCGCGAAGAGCCCCCATTCCGGCCGCAGATGACGGCCAGCACAGACGAATGGTTATCGACCCAACTGCCCCAGTCAGACGGCACAGTGTCCCGTCTCACTGAGCTCAGGACACACTGCTGGGAGGAACATCCCGAAGACCGGCCGGACTTTAATGTCATCAGGCACCGTCTGAGGGCCATGGATAAAAAGGGGTAGGTTTTTATTCTTTCATTTTCATTCATTTTGATTGAAAAACCATGAAGCTGACGGCAAAAAGCTGAATATGTGGCATTACAAGGTTAACAATTTGTTAAAAATTACACCTGATAAAATCATAAAATAGCATTACATAACAAACCTGTGAAAATATTGGCTCAATTTGTCATCTGGGAGGAACATCCCGAAGACCGGCCGGACTTAAATGTCATCAGACATCGTCTCAGGGCCATGGATAAAAAGGGGGTAGGTTTTCATTTAACTTATTTTCATTTCAAAATAAAAAATAATAATAATAATGATGCATCGTGAGTGTGCATTTTGGCCTATTGGTCATTGGTCAATGTCTTAAAGATGAAAGGAACACATTGTGTGATTTTCGGGCTCTGTAATTAAAGGCAGTGGACACTATTGGTAATTACTCAAAATAATTATCATCATGAAACCATACTTGGTAACGAGTAATGGGGAGCTGTAGATAGTATAAAACACTGTGAGAAACGGCTCCCTCTGAAGAGTGATGTAGTTTTCGAGAGAGAAGTAATTTTCCACGAATTTGATTTCGAGACCTTAAGTTTAGAATTTGAGGTCTCGAAATCAAGCATCTGAAAGCACACAACTTCGTGTGACAAGAGCGTTTTTTTCTTTCATAGTTATCTCGCAACTCCGACGACCAATCGAGCTCAAATTTTCACAGGTTTGTTATTTTGTGCATATTATGTTGAGATACACCAAGTGAGAAGACGGGTCTTTGACAATTACCAATAGTGTCCAATGTCTTTAAAAGTCATTTAATTTTTTATCATTGTCAAAGACCAGTAGCCTCTCTGTGTGTTTCCCAATAACAAACCTGTAAAAGTTTTGGCTCCATTGGTTATCGAAGTTGCAAGAAAAAAAAAAGACAGAAAAACAACCTATTTGCATTGAATTGTGTGACTTCCATTATGCCTAAGAAAAGGCTTCATTAAGTCTTTCTCAAATACAATTTTAAGGAGTACAAATTACACCCTTCTCTAAAAATACATTACTTCAAAGGGGGTCGCTTCTAAAAAAACATTTATAATAGGCTATTAACACAGCTCTCGCATTGTTCTTTACCAAGTAAGGTTTCACGGTCGGCAGAAGTCGTGAGCGGAGGATTTCGAACATCATTTTTAGCCGAAAATTTATCTTTTAGGGGGAAATAATTTCCTTGGCTGTCTTTCAAACCAGCTGTGGGTATTTGCACATTGTATTTAACGTTAATATTATAACATTTCTGTATTCTTCTTATTTTACTAGAAAAGAATCGAACCTGATGGACAGTATGGTTGAAAAAATGGAAAAATATACTGAGAATTTGGAGCATGTGGTAGCCAGCAGGACGGCTCAACTTCTCGAGGAGAAAAAGAAAACCGATGCCTTACTGTACAGGATGTTACCACAGTAAGTCATGACAATTCGTTTAATTCACCATCTATGATAGGTCATAGGTCAAAATGGGAGAATACTGCAGCCAAAGGTGAAGGGGGCATCTAGGCAAACACGTAGAATGACACCCCTCTATACTTTCAATAGAAAAGAATGTTCTATACTTAAAATCCAATTAAGTTTCAATGGTGAGAAATCCAAGATGGCGGACAAAATCCAACATGGCGGACAAAAACCAATATGACGGCTGTTCATTCATTACAATATTGCACAATGTTAAACCAATCCTGTGACTATTAATAATCTTCTCTTGTTTGCATATATAATTGATATTAAAGTGGTTTCCTTAAAACCTAATCATTTCTTAATAAACTAGGTTAATGACTGAACTTAATTTGGGAAAGTTGCTACGATTTGCTTCTTTTACCATAAAAACATCAATAGCTCATCATGCATGCAGTCCTTACACACGCCTTGCAGTTAAACTCCACAAACAAATGATTCAACAACAAGAACATTTCATCAACTCCTTTTGGGTCCTTTCAAAATAATCATCCAGTCTATAATGAAAACACCTCAGATAAGCTCGAGAGCAATTCTCATTCCTTTTCATGAAAGTCTTCCTTCATTTAATATTCTTTTCTTGCCGATTTCCTCTCTCCAGACCCGTAGCGGATGAGCTTAAGAAAGGGCATTTATTTCCTGGGGAATATTACGAGCAAGTGACACTGTACTTCAGTGATATCGTTGGATTTACTGAACTATCAGCCATGAGCACCCCTATGGAAGTAGTGGACTTCCTCAATGATCTTTATACTTGCTTTGATGCCATCTTGGAAACATTTGATGTCTATAAGGTGAATCATCATTTTTTATTTTGGGTTCTATCCTGCCACTGCCTTTTCATTCATTATGAAATAGAATGGTAACTAAATTACTCGAATGCGATTTTTTTTTTCTGTAAACACGAGTAAAAAAGAGGTGGCAAGGTTGTCTTATCTATTTTGGTTTGAAATGCATATACCTGCCAACTGTTAATAATAACAAAATAATAATAAATCTCATAAAGCACTGGTATCTAGAAACATCTATTCACTGCGCTATAAAATATGACCATGGAAAAAAATAATGGCAGGCTTGACTGAAGAGGTAAGTTTCGCGATGGATTTGAATGAAGAAATGTCAGGTTGTGATCTAAGGGTGAGAGGCAAGCCGTTCAACAGGCGGGGGCTGCAACCGAGAAACTCCTACTGTTCAGATTTAATTGGAATTGTCCAGATTTTTGAGATTGCAGGCTGCATAAAATCAGAACATTCCTATTTCTGACAAGAGACAGCAGTTAACATCTTTAAAAAGTTCTGGCTCAGAGGGTGCCATTTGCTTGCAAAAGTAAAGATTTTCTTATGGGATAAAGGGATTTTGTCGTTGTTTTAAAATGTGCATGCATATGTTATAAGCTTTACTCGCAAGCTCTCTTGCACCACTATCTGTGGACTTGTACAACTGGTATTCCTATTTCTGAGGTTTCAGTGTTGGAAGGTATGGAAGTGTGTCAGACACTTTTATACTCTATTGTTACACATTGGTGAAAGGGTTATTTTCAAAATAATGTCATCATCACATAATAAAAGCATCCGGCTGAAGCATTTATTACACATATCTTTTTTAAAGGTACCCTTTTGGTAATTGTCAAAGACTAGTATTCTCACTTGGTGTATCCCAACATATTATGCATAAAACAACAAATATGTGAACATTTTGACCCAACTCTTGGTCATCAAAGTGTGCTTTCAGTCAAATGCCTATACATGTTAAAAGCAGTTCCTCAAAGGTGTCCATAAAGAATTCACAGACCCATAAAATGCTGCATTTTGTTTTGCATGAATACATTTACTAAAACTTAAAACAACCATTTGTACAGGTGGAGACCATAGGCGATGCGTACATGGTCGCTAGTGGTTTACCCCGCCGTAACGGTAACAAACACGCCTCGGAGATTGCCAGTATGGCTCTCGCTGTCAGAGAAGGGGTCAAGAGTTTCAAAGTTCGTCATCTACCAGAAAGAAAAGTACAGATCAGAATTGGAATCAACTCAGGTAATGGAAGGAAACTTCTCTTAGCCCCCATATCATGAAATTTCATTTCAATATAATATTAAAATCTACACATTATCGTGGGGGAACAATAATAGTAACAATCTTTAATGGAAGGGTCGTGGGTTCGAATCCCACCTGAGTAGTATGCCTTTGATTTTTTTTCTCCACAGAACTCGGGAAAGTACTGAGTATTAAGTGCTAACACACATCGGTGTACATGGGTAAAACCGAAATGAATAATCTATATTCACATCTTTATAATTTCAGAAAATAGAACTGTTGCAAACTGCTTACCAAACAAAAAGGAACTTTGGTATAAATGCAAAAAAATGATGAATGGCTTGATGTTTCCACCTTAGCAGATAATTCTTGATGGCTTTCGTTTCATCTCAAATGTATTCAGAGCAGACAGAGCAATTTATCAATCAGCATCCATAAAAACTTCTGTATGAAGATCCAAATCAAGATAGGAAGAAGTAAATATAGAAAGAGCGTAGATCTAATTTCCCATTAATCATTTTTCATGTTGCCAGGCTCGGTGGCTGCAGGCGTTGTCGGACTAATGATGCCGAGGTTCTGTCTGTTTGGTGACACGGTCAACACCGCATCACGTATGGAATCGCATGGAATGCCACAACGCATTCATGTCAGCTGGAGTACAGCAACACTGCTCACCAACATCGGTGGGTACCTGCTGGAGGTCAGAGGTCAGATGAAGATCAAGGTAGGTACCCCCCCCCCCTGCCCACCATGTTCAATTACTTAAACATACTATTTTTTATTTTGTACAGAAGTAGATATAACCCCCGCCCCCCCCCCCCCCCAAAAAAAAAAAAAAAAAAACCCATCAGATTCCAATTGTATAAAAAGATACATGTATTTCTAGTAAATGGGATAGTGACACAAATATCACAACGGTTGTATTAAAGTCGATTTTTTTTTTGCCATAATGGCTGTCTATATAATGTGCCAAGAAGTTTGTTTTTCCGCCACAGACCCTGGAGTATATTGAGCTTTGTATTGCATGTCAAATTAGAGCAAAATGTTATTGGTTTTCTGTTCATTTATTTTTAGGGCAAAGGAATGATGACTACGTTTTGGCTGCTAGGGAAGGATGAACAGTTTAGTGCCACACTTCAAGATGGCATTCACTCAGTCAAGAAAATGTAAGTTTGGCAAATTTAATACTGTCCTTACAATGAACTTTTGGTGAGAGATGAGTAAACGGAAATAACCTGTCACTATCACAATTCTACTCAGCCAAGAGTAGAATCCATCAAGAAAATGTAAGTTTGGCAAATTATTTTTAGATATCCAGTTAAATATTTTCCTTATACAAATGTAAGTTTGGCATTTTTTTTTTTAGATATCAGTTTAATATTTTCCTTACTATTTCAATGCTGTTTTTGTGAGAGATGAGTTAACGGAAATAACCTGTCACCTTGGAACGGTTTACCACACAATGTCAAAGGTCTGAAACTACTGATCACTTCAAAACTCGGGTTGAAATTTTGTTATCACAGTTAACTTCACTCTTTCCTCCTTTTTTCACCATATTTCTTTCTGTCTTGAAAGCGCATAGGGACCTTACGGTGATATTATGTGCTATATAAGCAATGTCTATTATTTTTTACTATCCAAATTCTACAGATCAACAGATACGGTCATAAGCGAGGACAGTCTGCTATCGCCATCCAACAACGACTTACAAGACGTCTCAAAAGACTCTCTCATCGTATGTCGAGTCCCTGAAGAAGAGATCCCTTCTGAGTTAGGTTCTGAGCCCGCATCATCCTCAGCTTCGTCTCCAAGAAAACGCCGGATGGGAAACGGAAATGCGAACCATGACTTTTCGCAACGAGATAGCACTGATATTCAAAAGACGTCAGGCTCAAGCAGCCCAAGAAACTCCACTAATGGCGTTAAAGATATCAGAGCACCTCAGTGTAGTGACATCGCAACAGCAGGCGAAACATCAAACATGAACACAAAAACCAATGACATCACAACAGAAAACTGTGGCATCATCAGGTCAACAAGTGCCGACCTTACCTTAAGAGATGGAGAGTACGTAAGAACACATAAATGTGTTGTCGTTCGAACACTAAGTGGTGAATTTGTTAAGTCGCCCATTGAGAGTCCCTCACCACGCGTCGACAAAGAGTTAAAAAACATGCCCAATGTACCGAGTTTACCCGACATCACGATCAACGACGACTCGCCGAGCGAAAAGCAGCGAAACTCCGTCTTTAAATACACAGTCCCACTTCCACAGTTATTGAGTGAGATTTCAAGCACAGCACAAGAGTCACCACCTGTTAAAAGAACCGAGTTCAACCGCAACACAGACTTGAAATGAGGGGTCAGATAAACAATCATCTGAAGGCTCTAAGCTTACTGATTAAACTCAAAGAGAGAGTATAGCATTAACACAAAAAATGTTTACCAAGTTTGAAAAACTCCAAGAGATCTGGCACATGACTGCTCGGCAAACCTTTTCTGCTTTTGTTTGTAAAAACACTTATTATTTTGCGGGCCGAATTTAGTTTACCATCAAGGTCTGTTTTCAGAATTGATTGTATATATTGAACAGGAACAGTGTTATTCAAAATAAATTTAAATTATGTACTGTATATTTTTATCATAACAATAATATATTAAAAATGTAAAGTGAACAAAGCCTATTTTTGAAAGATATTAAATTTTATCAATTTCAAAATCAAGTGAAAGACAAAATAATATTAAACCAACAAGTACATAGGACTTCAATAAAGACATTATGGTTGTCCCACATCGAGTACAAAGAAGGAAAATTATTTTGTTCAAGGTATAACTTTCTTTAAAATATAAACCAATGAGTAGGCATACTACATGCTGCAAGCACCCTTTCAGCAGGTTTAAAACTGATAAACAACATGGTGTTAGCTTGTGTGTTTAGTTTTCTGACAAACATGGGTCATTACATTGATTTAAAAAAAATTATAATAAAATTTGTTATATAGCCCATTTTACAATAACATATCGTTGCACTCTAGGTATGACTTTCTTTAAAATATTAACAAATGGGTAGGCGTGCTACATGCTGTGAGCACCATTTCAGCAGGTTCAAAACTGGTCAACGATACAGGTGTTATCTCTTAGTGTTTTTAATTTTCTGACAAACATGGGCCATTACATTATAAAAGTTGTCACACTACCCATTTTACAATAACCTAGTAATGTGCTTAACATTTTCCCCCTTGAGCCAATATTCCATCCCTGTTCTATTCCTCAAATTCTTTGGGAGTATACAGCCCTGCCACAGTGGCAGCCAAATGTTTTTTTCAAACGCAATATCAACATCTACCCTCGCAGGTATCCATGTGTACTCCTGGATGAAGAGAAGCAATTATAGTTATGCAGTGCACCTTGCCTGAAGGCCACAAGTGTCATGACCAGGACCCGAACCCACACACCTTCTCCACCTGAACTCAAGTACACTAGATCACTCGGCCAAGACATTATAATGTATTACAATTCCATCGCCATCACTTGGCTTACATAAAATTATTCAAAAGTGCCACAAGGTTGTCTTAGGTGATAATTGGCAGAGCTCATTAATTATATGCAGCAACACCTTACAGCCATTGGACACTTTCGAAAAAGAATTGTTTTTAAAAGTTCATAGATTTACACATAAATTACAGGGTTTACAGAAGGTAATGGTGAAAGACTTCTCTTGAAATATTATTCCATGAAATGCTTTACTTTTTGAGAAAAAAATTAAAACAAGTATCAATACTCGATATCGAGAATTACGGATTTATTTTAAACACATGTCGTGACACGGCAAAACCTGCGGAAACAAGGGTGGGTTTTCCCGTTATTTTCTCCCGACTCCGACGACCGATTGAGCCTAAATTTTCACAGGTTTGTTTTTTTACATACAAGTTGTGATACACGAAGTGTGGGCCTTTGGACAATACTGTTTACCAAAAGTGTCCAATGGCTTTAACGAAGGTCTGAAGGCAAAAATTAATCAACAGATTTTGAGAAAGCACCTGTCGATACTTTCAACAGATAATAAAGGAGACAATTCAGAGAACCATAAATTGTTATCAAGTTTAATATTTCAAACTGTCCATATTTACAATGATCTTTAATTAGCATTCCGACTTCAGGCATGATATTTGACCCTTGGAATTAAAACTTATTGAGATCAAGGGCTGGTCTGCTTATGGTACGCTGTAAAAAGAAAATCGTATAATTTACGTTGCTTTACCTGGCAGCTATGGTGCCAGGTAAAGTGCCGTAAATTTCATAGTGGAAGTTTTGTAAATTGTGCCTTGAAGGGGTATAGTTTGCAAAACTTCCACCGTACATTTTACGGCAATTTACCTGACACCGTAGCTGTCAGGTAAAGCACCGTAAATTTACCAGATTTTTTTTTTACAGTGATTAAGTCTTTTACATATACTTTTAATGGTATAAACCTATCTATTGATATTAAGAAAAACCTTTACATGAGATCAAAAAAGGCTTACCATGCCTGACCCTTGAATGAAGAAAGCACTTTTTACTGGCATGTGACAATGGTAACTATTCTAAAGGAGTATTCACCGTTATTTGCCAGTTTTACTCACTGACTAGTACAGATGGTTATAAACAAAAGTAGTAGTTGACGAGCAAACAATAATGTGGCAAATGCGTTAATTGTCACTATACAAAATATCAACGATTCCATTGACGCAATGCCAATGAAGCATTTTCTGGCATGAACCTTTTGAAGTTTTTGAAGTTTGTGATATTGTATGACTCTAAATAGAGTGCTGGCACAATAATCTGGAGCTCATTGGTTCAAATCTCTCTCTATATTAAATTGTTCTTCACCCCCAAATCATTAAAAAAAACAAAAAAAAAAAAAACGGAAAAAGACTTAATTAATATTTGCTAATTAGAATACTGACCCTCTCAGACTAAAACAAAAGACCTTGCCAGTCTCAATCTTAGACGTCTTGTTTCCCGTGTGCATTGCTCAACATAATATTTAGAATGTAACAAAGAGAGAGAACAAAACCAAGCGCTTAACACTACTGGCAATTACTCAAAAAATAATTGTCAGCATAAAAACTTGCAATGGAGAGCTGTTGATAGTATAACACATTGTGAGAAAAGGCTTCAGGCCTGAAGTCTTATAATATTTTATTAGGTATCTGAAAGCACACAAATTAATTTGTGCAACAAGCATGACAAGGGTATTTTTCTTTCATTATTCTCTTGCAACCTCAATGACCAACTGAGTCAACATTTTCACAGATTTGTTATGTTGTGCATATGTTGAATGGGATACAAGTAAGAACACTGGTGGTCTTTCACAATTACCAAAGGTGTCTAGTGCCTTTAAAGACACTGGACACTATCAGTAATTGTCAAAGACCAGTCTTCTCACTTGGTTAATCTCAACATATGCAAAAAATAACAAACCTGTGAAAATTTGAGCTCAATCGGTCGTCGAATTGGCGAGATGATAATGAAAGAAAAAACACCCTTGTCACACGTGTGCTTTCTGATGCTTGGTTTATAGACCTCAAATTCTAAACTTGAGGTCTCGAAATCAAATTCGTAGGAAAATTACTTCTTCTTTCAGAAGGAGCTGTTTCTCACAATGTTTTATACCATCAACCTCTCCCCATTACTCGTAATCAAGAAAGGTTTTATGATGATAAATATTTTGAGTAATTACCAATAGTGTCCACTGCCTTTAACAGACCTCAATAACCAAGCATTTTCAGAGCTTGCACAGTACATTCCAAGTGGTATGCTATTAGAACGTTAAACTCTGGGGTGCCCCTATAGTTTTTTCTATTTGAAGATCTACCAACCTCATCACCAAACGGGAAATTAATATTGACATTCCTAATGAGTAAACACTGTATTGATGTCACACAGTATTGAACAAACTGCTCCCTCAACTGTTTTGATCTGGGAGTTAATTAAGCCCAATATTTGCAGAAGTCTTATTGATATACAGCCCCATTTAAAATAAACACAAATATTTTGTTTCTGAAGAATCAGTCAATGCAAATCAAGTCAATAACTACAGTTTGTGCCTATTTTGTTGGTGTTCCCCCCAAAACAAGAAATAAATAGAATAAAAGCACAGAATACCATAAATATCAATACCAAACCCAGGCCTTGAAATAACCCGCAGCACCCACAGCAATAAACCCTTCCCATGAAATACGTAAATTGCACATAGCGCGTGCGCACTAACATTTTGGTTGGCAAAATGAGGGAACATTGCGCTGTTTTGTACACGGCTAATGGGTGCATGACGCACACGCGATTGCGCGTCTGCTTAGTGCACAACTCTATGGCGTTTGCCAACCAACAGGGTCTGTACGCATGCGTGAATGTAATTAGCATATTTCATGGGAAAGGTCCATTGCTGAGGTGCCCTGAGCTTTTTCGTGCCTTACAAATTTTAATTTTAATTTGGGGCCAGTCTAACAAATCTTCTGGGAAATGTGTTTATGTTCACAAAATACACAAATAAATAAATACAATTATGCCAACTAGTTCATCAAAACCACACAGTTGCCAGTTACATTTTGGCCTTTAAGGTAGTTGGTGTCCCTTCGCACAAAGCAAAGCATATTAATCATACATAATGCATACATTCATCACTTCCACTGTCTGAATTCTGTCTGAGTACATCTTAGATACAGACAGTCAGCACAAGATATCAAGATGTCATAATTGCAGGCTGACACAGTGTACTTATAATGTAGTGTAGCTTAGCGTGTGTGTCAATGGGGGTTGACTGGGTGAAGTGTGCACTATTAGATGCATTTATTCATGTGATATCGTCAGAAATAATATTATTTGGCCCTTCAAAATGTAGGTTTTTTTTTCAAGAACAAGAGTTGACCAACTTGTTTATATAATTATTCTAGGTCTTATACTATAGGCCTTTTATGCTATTAAATCACATTTTTTCTGAGAGCAAAAATTCAGAAATCAGACTAAAGTAGACTTTCATCTCGAGTGTTGGTACCCTTAAAGCGCTCATTATGGGTGCGTTTGATTAGCTTCCCTGTGTCAACCGGGTGAGCCCCTGAAAAGAGCTAATAGAACGGTCACTCGCCCTCTCGTGGTGACGCCATGCACCTCGGGCCAGCTCCAAGTGACCAGTTCCACAAGCTGGGCATTGGGGGCTGACCCGGGTGAGCCACTGGAATGACGTCAAAGCTATACGAACGTACCAGGGTTCGACCAGGGGAAACTAAAAACGCACAGTGTATTGGAAGCATATAGTCTGGTGCATTTGCTGTAGATTGGAATCGGTATGCATTGCTAATATTGCACACAGGGGACTAAACAAAGATGGTGTCAGCGTGATAAAGGTCAAGGTGTGAGAATGAAGTTCACTACTTACTTTGAAACCAGTGAAGGTAGACAAATAAGAATAAGAATAAGAACCAAAATAAGAAATTGCTTTTTAACTTTGAGTAAAATTTTCTAGGTCAGCAAATTGCTGTCAGATATAAGCGCAACCTCAGAACCACGTACACAAAGGAAATTTAATCAGTGTTTGCTGCCACCAAGTGTTCAAAAGTCTTTCATCAAACCATTTGACAATATGTGTCAGTGTTAGTGACAAGGTTAACTTTTATGTACAAATTTTCTAATAATTCATTGATGAATTATGTTATACTACATGCAATAAAATAATTAAACCATGCTATAGACCTTCTAATAGTTAGAAATCTACAAGTTCATTTTTTAATTTGTACAACTGGGGAAAAATGTAAAGGAAAATGAACAGTTCAAAAATCCTTTAATTCCACCATAAGCAATGACTTGGTAAATAAAATGTTAGGCCAAAAATAAATTTCATAAATCTTTCTCATAAATATCAAAATCAAGAGAAAACCAACCCAGGCTTGGTGCATAAATAGCCAGGCTCCTTTTTATAAAACAATGCTCAATACTCCATCAAGGACAGGGAATCTGACAGAGATTGTTATGTTGTACCCAAATCTATGTTAATGACAAGACTACCAACAAAACTCCCTTCTGAAAAAAGACTATCATTATGTTCTTAACACAAGAGGGCGCTGTCATGAGTTTGTGGTTTCAGATTTCATTCTACTGGTCAGCAGATTTGACTGCTTTACACACTCAGAATGAGCCACAAACACCTGTTTGTTTTTTGTCCAAACATGTGAACCACAGTATTTCATCGCTTAGCATTTTGGAGCTTTGAAGCTACAGTTAATAAATCCTGCGGTCGAATTCACAAAGAGTTAGGAGGACTGGTCTTATCTCAAGTTAGGACGAGTAACTCGTCCTAACTTAGGATTAATCTTAAGGTCTGCATGCTACAGTGCAGGGTATGGGACTCGTCCTAAGATTAGTCTTAAGTTAGGAAGAGTTTTGTGAAATCGACGGCTGGTAATACAGGGTTGTTTTTTTTAAGGGACCATGGTCTCTGCCCACACAACAAAAAATTCTCCAGTTTTTAACAATTTCCCCTTTTGGCTTTATGGCACTCCAGTTATCTGCCTTTTCTAGAACTCGAAAACTTTGACTTATGGGTTTGTAATGCTCAAAGATCAGTCTCTTGACTCTAAAAATGGTGTTCATTGGACAGCAAGTGCGGATCCAGTTAATGTTTAAGATTGGTTCATTAACCTCAAAACAAAACAAGTCCATCCAGCAGTCCCAAGTTTTTCTTAACGCACTTTTCAAGACTAACTTTAAACTAAAGCTACATACTGTAGCTCCAAAGCTGCCAAGAAGAAGAAATATACTTGGTTTTGTAGAAACATGTTCAGTCCAGTGAAAATTCATTGCTGTGACCGGGTGTAAATTTTATTGGAATTTGAGCCTTGATTTATGTGATGTCATAAAGACAGTTCATACTTCCTGCGAATGCGAAAAGAATTTTGACGTCACAAATTCGCAAGAAACAATTCGCAACAGTGTGCTCAACTGCTGCGAAACATTCATTGCAAAAAAAAGAGCTGTGACGTCAAAATTACCATTGCATTCGCATTTGCAGGAAGTATGAACGGGCCTTTAGAGGAAGGACTTTCTATTGGGATTGAGAAATCTTGGTTTACCGTCTTAACTGCGGAGTGCTTCAAGTCTTGCTTGCATCTCCGAGATGTCTTCAGCCACCTCTTCCTCCTCATCGGAGACAACAGCTGTTGCTCCTGCCGGGAGGTCATCATTGACTGCTTTGGGAGCGTCGCTGAGATGATCTGTAACAACAAAAAAACATGGATTATTAACATGGTGGATTCATTGCAAGTTCCTGCCATAAAAAAAAGAGGGATCAAACAGAGATGGAAAGGTAAATAGTCAGCAGCTGATTCCACGAATCGCTAGAATTAATCCTATCTTGAGTTAGTACGAGTAACTCGGCCTAAGGATAGGTTCAATGCGTCCTAACGTCTATGGTTACACAAATTAACCTGTCCTAGGTACTACGGTTAATCCTAAGTTAGGAAGAGTTTGGTGAAATCAAAGTCTAGACTGATAAACAGTTGGTCCCTTAATGATACATAAAGAGAACATGACAGAGGTATAAGCAGCTTTATGTAAACTTAGGATAGGTTCAATGCGTCTTAACGTCTATGGTTACGGAACTTAACATCGTCCTAGGTACTACGATTAATCTAAAGTTAGGAAGAGTTTGGTGAAATCAAAGTCTAGACTGATAAACAGTTGGTCCCTTAATGATACATAAAGAGAACCGAGAACATGACAGAGGTATTAAAGGATTTGGGTACTTTTTCAAAATGTCCATAGATTTACATTAAACTTACAGGGTTTGAAGATAATGATAGTGGAAAGCTTCCCTTCAAATATTACTTACTAAGGTGCTGTAGTTTTTGAGAAATGAGTAAAACAATGTCATGAAAATATGTTTGTAAAAGATTAAAATAATTTTCGTCTCATGAGACGAAAATTATTTTCATGATTGTTTTACTCATTTCCCAAAAACTACAGCACCTCAGCACGTAATATTTTCAGGGAAGCTTTCTACAAACTGTGTAAGTTTATCTTGAAACTGTGTAAGTTTAGTGTAAATCTGTGGACATTGTGTTTTTTGTCCTACAAAAGTTACATAGACCCGTTAAAGCAGCTTTATTTTAATAATAATTGTTGATTTATGTAGCGCCCATTCCATTCAATTTAATTAGGACAATCAGAACAAGAACATTTTAAACTTTATCAATAAAAGCTAGGAAATACACAATAAAAATCATAAGAATCATGATTAGACAATCCTTCCAGCTGTAATATCATGTTTTTAGTTTACAATAAGAACAAAAAAATCAGTACACGGATAGACAAGAGAAAGATAAAACATTATTAAACGCACTGAACACATTTGGTAACAGCAAAGACCAGTGTTCTCACTTGGTGTATCCCATCATAAGCATAAAATTTGGGCTCAATCGGTCATCGAAATTGCGAGAAAATGATGAAAGAAAAAACACCCATGTTGGACGAATTTGTGTGCTTTCAGATAGGAATAAAAGACTTCTAGTTACTTAAGAGGGAGTCGTTTCTCACAATGTTTTATACCATCTGGAAGTGTCGTGGCCGAGCAGTTAGAGAGCACCGAATTCAAACTCTGGTGTTTCTGATCAGCAGAGTGTGGTTCGAATCCCCAGCTGTGACACTGTGTCCTTGAGCAAGACACTTAACCATTGCTTCGTCCTTCGGATGGGACGTAAAGCCGTTGGTCCCATGTGTTGTGTAACGCATGTAGAAGAACCCAGTGCACTTATCGAAAAGAGAAGGGGTTCGCCCTGGTGTTCCTGGTTGTGGCTGCTGTATGGGCCGTAGCACCTTGTAAACCCTTATATCAGGTGCTAAATAATTGGGGTCTCAGAATTCATCACTGCAATAACCCATCTTTCTGAAAGTTTGTATATACTCAGCGCCTTGAGTACCTTGTTTGGTAGATACGTGCGCTATATAAGACTTCGATATTATTATATATATATTATTATTATCTGTTACCAAGTTACCTGTTACCAAGTCAGTTTTTAAATTAATATTTGTTTTGAGTTGCTACCAAACGTGTACCTTCCCTTTAAAAGATAGGTATTTGTACGCATTTAAAGAACAAATCATTTTTCCTTTCCCATTCCTTATTTGAAAAGCAGTCTTCCAATCATAATGTCTGGTACATACTTCCTGCGATTGCGAATTAGATACAAGTTGTGATGTTTTGGCTCCACTTTCGCTTTGAATATTTCGCAGTAGTTGAGCACAAGTCAACTGATACGAATTATCTCTTGTCAATTTGTGACCAAAATTTGTATCGCACTCTTATTCTCAGGGAGTATGAACCGGGCTTACATGTGTTGGTATGGAATGAAATTCCAGAAAATAGATTAAACTTAAAGTGAAGTACAAACTCACTTGCAGTGATCTCAAAGAGGATTTTCTCCACCTCCTCCGAAGATGCTTCTTCCAGGTCATCATCCTCCATAGACTCAAAGGTGTCTTCTAACATCTCCTCGATGATGCCTGCTTTCATCATCTCCTTAGACATTTCCATCATTGTTGCCTGTACCTCACTGACCTTACACAGCTGTTGCATGTACTTCATGACCTCGGTGCTCTTCGATAGAGCACCCGACATCCGGATAACAGCTAAAAAGTAAACATAAAAAAAATTACTTTTTATCACAACAACTTCTACGTTCGAATCCCATCCAAATAATATGCCTGTGATTTTTTTCACAGAGCTCAGGACAGTACTGAGTATACAAGCCATACACACATCGAACACAACAACTTGGGGTATATTTGTCTAAATGTAAGTGATCCAATGTGCAATAATAACGAATCAATTGAAACTTCAATCTCTGATGTCTTTGTCAATTTTTTCTCAGTCTCCTCTTTCCTTTTTAACCAATTATCTTAACAATATAGGGCTAACATTGATGAGGTTTCAACCTTTTATTCATAGTTCCAGCAAACCCCTGTTCAGGTTTTTGTGTATAATAAAAGTCCTTAGACCAAGACCCCTGCGCGTCACAATAGATGGATTGCAATTTGCAATACCCGTCATCGATCGCCATCTTTAAAGGATTTGGGTACCTTTTCAAAAACGTCCATAGATACATTAAACTTACAGGGTTTGAAGATAATGATAGTGAAAAGCTTCCCTTCAAATATTACTTACTGAGGTGCTGTAGTTTTTGAGAAATGAGTAAAAACAATGTCATGAAAAAACGTTTGTAAATGATAAAAATAATTTTCGTCTCATAAGACGAAAATTATTTTCATGACATTGTTTTACTCACTTTCCAAAAACTACAGCACCTCAACACGTAATATTTTCAGGGAAGCTTTCTACTATCATTATCTTCAAACTGTGTAAGTTTAGTGTAAATCTGTGGACATTGTGTTTTTTGTCCAACAAAAGTTACATAGACCCTTTAAAGGCAGTGGACACTGTTGGTAATTACTCAAAATAATTATTATCATAAACCGTTCTTGATTACGAGTAATAGGGAGAGGTTGATAGTATAAAACATTGTGAGAAACAGCTCCCTCTGAAGTGGAGTAGTTTTCAAGAAAGAAGTAATTTTCCACGAATTTGATTTCGAGACCTCAAGTTTAGCATTTGAGGTCTCGAAATCAAGCATCAGAAAGCACACACCTTCCGTGTGACGGAGGGTGTTTTTATCTTTCAATATTATCTCACAAATTCGAAGACCGATTAAGCTCAAATTTTCACAGGTTTGTTATTTTATGCATATGTTGAGATACACAAACTGTGAAGGCTAGTCTTTGACAATTACCGATAGTGTCCACTGTCTTTAACCTATTAACAAAGGGAAAGTGCACATGCACTTTTCCCTTGTAAATACATCAAAGACGGCGATCGATGACGGGTATTGCAATTCATAGTTTGTATTGTTCCTTACCTAATTGGTTCTTCATCTGCATACTGACCGAGTTGAGCTGTGCCTTGGAGGTGTGAATCCTCGTCTTAGCTTTCCTTGAGTTGACGATCTCCTTAGCCAGGACTTTACATACATCCTTTTGTCCTTTTTTGGCCGCCTCTTTGATGGATCTTTTCACTTTGAGCTCTTCTCTTTCAATCGCTATAATCCCGGATTGAAGTAAGAACATCAATTACTTTCCAAAGCAAAAGAATTTGTTAAGCAATAAACAGCTTTTATAAACAGCTTTATGAAATTGGGTCTTAAGTTTGGTTTTACATTACAGGATGGAAATACTATCTAGTAAGGTTTGTGGTAACACCAGTTTGCCTTCAAGTAAACTTGAATCCTCGATTCTGATTGGCTGATCCATGGCAACAATATTATGATATTATTATTATACAAATAACGAATGTTTATGAGTGCAATGGTGCGAATATGTTCATGAGTTGAAAGATGGAATGTTCTATTCAACGAGGCGGAGCCAAGTTTAATGGAACATTTCATCTTTCAACGAATGAACATGTTTGCACTATTGCACATAGTTGCGATAACGTAACCCTCCTGCCGACGGCAGGAGGGTTACGTTATCGCAACTACATTGCACAAATAAAAAACATGCATTTAGTTGTTTTATATAACATTCAAGTAGATCTCTGTCATTTTGATTGGAGGATACAACTTTCAAAATAAACAAAGAGTAGGCCTACAATTTCTAAATGTGAAATTACACCCGTTTCTTTTGGGTCGGCCTGTTTGACCGTTCTGTACAGCTATTTTGCGACACGCAGTTGCCGAATGCTAGTTGTGCCTTGTAGTAACACTGCTGCGTTACCAAAGACACGCGCACGCAGTGATGTTTTTTGCTCAGCGTGCAATAGTACTTTTCGGATGGAACGAAAAATGCACGCTAAGTAATGTAGCGTGCAATAGTACTTTTATTTGCTAACACGTGACGGACAATCCTCCAATCAAATGGCAAGGATCTGCTTGGATGTTATATAATATAAGTTATCACACAAGCGTAAATGGAATACGAAAAAAAGAGTTGGATATTGGACGCAGACCCACTGTATTTTTTCGTATTTCAGGAGTGTGCGTGTGATAATGAATTTATCTTCAAGCAAACTTGGCAAGCAGTAAAGATCAAAGCCATGTTTGCATAGAGCTTATAAAAGCACAATATAAGGAGTTACAATGTAGAACACACAATACACAGGGTGTGATATGGGCAGTGGGATTTACGTTTAATCACACTCCTTCTTGATATGGATCGACCAATCAGAATCGGATATACATCAAGCCTGCTTAAAGATAATAAACCGTATTGCATGGTCCATTTCACATCCTGCATGTTGCACTGTTAACTCTGCATATCGTACTATTTTTTAATTTAAGCAGCACGTCAAATTTGCTTTATGACAAATTCGGAGCACAAACAGCTAGAATTCCTCAATAATTTAAAAAGAACAGTTTATAGCACTCCGAAGTAATATTTCTTAAAATGAAGGACTGAATATTTTATAAATAAACTCACATCTGATCTGTCTATCAAGCTTTCGGCTTTCTTTTGTTAAATTCCTTGTCCACTCTTGCACCTGATAACATTGTCAAGAAAACCATACATCATTATCAAACTTATTTTAATCAGACCTGATCCATCTGGGGTGGAGTTCACAAAGAGTTAAGACTAGTCTTATCTGGACTTAGGACAAGCCCATAGAAATAAAACCCGGAGAATGCTGAGTGTCTCATTGTGCGTGCGGTTTCGTTGTGAGACCACTTTTATGGATGCGCATACGCCATTTTTGTTACGCATCCGTGTATGGCAAAATGTTTTGCCATACAATTTTGCCATACAATGACATCACCATTGACCAATGAACACACTAGAAACGGTCTATGAGCGCTGACATCTTGCCATTTTGCCATACGCGATGATCATTTTGCTATACACGCGTATCACGCGGTATCGATACGCTGCGTCCACAGACGTCACAGAGGGTGGCCGAGCTCAGCGTTCTCCGGGTTCTATTTCAATGGACTAGCCTTAAAGTTTTTAATATCTCCTAGGACTAGTCCTAACTTAGGACTAGTCCTAACTTTTTGTGAAAGGGTTGATTTCACAAAGAGTTCAGTTAAGACTAGTCCTAGGAGATATTAAAAACTTTAGGCTAGTCCTAGTCCTAACTCGAGATGTGAAATCTACCCCTGGTCCCTGACAAGGAGGCAGTGGTGGGGTTACTAATAATATCTATGCCATTGTTAAATTACTTTTTTTTTAAAGAGGTGTGACAAAATTATAATATTAGTCCTTCATCCTCCCGATTGTCGAAATGTTACGGTCATCGCAACTAGTGATTGTGTCTAGTCCTGTGAAAGGGTCGATTTCACAAAGAGTTCAGTTAAGACTAGTCCTAGGAGATATTAAAAACTTTAGGCTAGTCCTAGTCCTAACTCGAGATGTGAAATCTACCCCTATGCCATTGTTAAATTACTTTTTTTTTTAAAGAGGTGTGACAAAATTATAATACTAGGGCCTAGTCCTTCACCCTCCCGATTGTTGAAATGTTACGGTCATCGCAACTAGTGATTGTGAAGGGCCGGGAAATATTTTTACTTGATGATCGAGCCAGGTTATATTAATAATATTAAATTAAATAAAGACTTGTACTAGTAGCCCCCCCCCCCCCCCTTAGGTTAGGGGCCTAACAATAACATTAACGACATGTTCCAAGAATCAGATGATAGCGGAACTGACCCAAGTCATAGTTCTAGGCTTTTTTGTAGGCCTTGTACGAGTTGATTCTGACCTTGATACATTTGTGATTAGTAATAGTAATTATTACATTTATACAAAAATTAATTACAAAAAAATATAAGAAACCCAACTCAATCAAATTGTAGTGTCTGTGTTGTATTTTATTTATATTTAATTTAAATACAGTTTTAACAGTGTTAAGTTTTTTTAAAACTAAACATGAACTGTTAATTATGTAGCATGTAGTGATCTTACCTGTTCCTTTGGGTCCTTTTGTGGTGTTTTACCAAACAGGCCCATGGTGAATGTGTAGAACAATCTCGTGAATAACAAAAAAGTAAGGTCTAAGCATGGAGGTAGGGATCTCTCTACTGACTGTACTGCGCTGGCTGCTGATGACTAATTTGCTTGTGTTGTTGTGTATTCTGAATTCGCTCACAACTCAAGTGATTCACTAATCCAGCAATCAGTCATTTTGTAATCAACAGATTCCAGTTTTTGTGTTCTTTGTGGCTTCATATAATCAGTTTTTCATCCATGTCGAATGAACCATAGACATGGTGGAGGAATGAACTAGCTATCACCAAGAAAAACTGATGGCAAACCCATAGAAATGTTGTCAGGAAATTTTCAATAAGCGAACTAGTAAAAAAATAGTCTGGACCCCAATCTATAAACAAGTTACACCATAACTTAATCACATGTTAACTGTAAAAACTAGACTTTTGCAACAAAAACAACCAACGGCTGTTTGACGAACTGGGACATTTAAACGGGGGCACCCATTGAAACTCTTTACAAACGCCTTTACTTTGAACAGCCGTAGCTACACAATTTTTGCGTTGCATTCACTTTTGATGGGAATGTAGGACGTCCGTCAACGAACGTCAAGGACCTTCGCATGATATACTGTAAGTTGTCAATAGGGGACGGTATATAAGATGAGTGGTATACTCACAGCACAGACATAAAGAACCTACTCACGTCTGTGCTACACTCATAGAGCTATATACAGACATAACTCTATGATACAGACCCTCTACATTATATAGCTATATATGGCTACACTATAAGAGATTGATTCTGAGCTGTCAATGATGAATTTATTATCTTAAAAAAAAAACATCCAAAAACATACAAACAAACAAACAAACACCCCAACAAACACCTCAACATCCAACAAACACATTTCATACACTGTTGTTTACGCAAATATTTGTATACAATGATGCATAATAAAATGCTGATCGTGAGATAGATCTCTATACGCCCTGAAATTTACCCTTAACGTCGGTAGATGTTCAACCAGACGGCATTTCTCACAAGTGATATTCACATACATTCGGGCAACACATTTTTTACTTCATTTTTTTTATGCAGAACAGCAGTGCGCACGTAATTTATAAGAGCAACGGGTGCCTACAATAAAAATATAAAAAAACCTATCGGGTCTCCTCTCGGCAGCAAACATTGTGGAGGATAGTTTACAAGTGAAGTGAACAAAATGGAGGCAGGTCATTGTCTTTGAGTGACGGATTCAATTCAGTCAAGACACCGATGTGACACCACCGCCATCCGACACCAGTTCACGCCATCTCAGCTAGCCCAAAGCTGCTCGGATGTTGGCAGCCTGAGCTTTGTGAGGAAGAGGCCACGGAATCCAACTTCTCCAGGTCGGACGATGATGACTTCTTAAGCCCTAATACAGCCCAAGTGGTCTCCTTGTTAGCCTATACTATAGGTTGTGTTAACAAGTTTCAGATCTTACCCCATAGATTCTCCGCAAACTCAAAGTAGTTACGAACCGACAAAATAATGACACCTGATACACTAACAACACTGTGCGAATATGATGAGCTACAAAGTTTAGGGACGCCGAGTCTGCAATGGTGTCATGTCCTAAAAGTATTTCCTCGTATAGTCATAACACTTTCATAAAACATCAACGCAGACTAAACGTGTTTATGTCAACAAATACCTTAAAAAATCGCAAACAAGTTTGAAATCTGTCGCCTCAACCCATTTTCAAAATAAATGGATATCAAATCATTTTTCCCCTTTTAATTTCCCGAAACGGTATAATTTGAATACTTTGAGTGCCGTGCAATGAAACTTGACACTATAAATATTTAATACGGCCGTACATTTTGTTAGTGGTATCCATCAGTGCACTATACATACTTCGATTTCAATTTGCTCGACAAAACTTAGGCCTACCTTATTAGCTATGTCAGATGTGACCTCATCCCCATCTTGATAAATCCATGCTCACCACAAATCGATCATTAGATAACAACCAGCACAAAAATTTATATCCAAGAAATTCCCGGTCGATCATCATTAGATAAACACCATGGTAATCCTAGAAACTTCCGTCTCAATCTTGCATGCTCCTATCCTCCGCCAAGTCCAGCACCACATAACATTAATGTTTTGCAAAAACTGTGAAACTCCATGTGCGTGATAATCAGAGCAGCAGCAGAAAACTGTAATGCATTTGCATGGATGGGAACTAAGTACTCATGTTCTCTTCAAGCTTCCACTGCAGTCATTGGTAAGAGTTCCCGGCGGCGATTATGCCTTATCCCGAATGTATGCACTTCCCTGTAAGCTTCTGTCATGTCTGTCAAGTGTCTTTGCAACGAAGAAACGATTTGAGTCCAAACTACAGCAAAATGGCTAGTTTGATGGGTGAGAGCACGGAGAGAGAGATAGAGAATGTTAAAAATCCGCAGAGCTCCAAGCACTAAAATACCTGATTGTCAGCGCGTATTGTACTCGGCCAGCCAGCAGCAGGTGCAACACAATGCAAAGTTTGGTTGAATTCTGGCGCCGAGCCAACTCACTCTCGATATATTTATACGAGACACACTATCTTGAGGTAAACGTGTTTTGAAAACGCTAATTCTTAGGGCAGAAGTAAAACTAGTTTCTGCAAAAATCATTTTCGGGATAAAAAGAATAACAATTATTCTCAAGCGTTTCGGGTTTTAAACACGCGAGTGAAGAACTATTTTCTTAGAGTGAACGGATCTCAACGCCATGGGGTCACGTTTCAATGTTGTCCGTGAAAATCTAAAGACTGGCAATTAATTCGGCCCTATTGCTTTTCCTGGTTAAATTATTTTTTAACTTATGTGAAATTTAGAGCTACAAACAATCTTAAGTATGCACTTTACCGGTACAAGGATATGTACATGTTGATAGGTGGGCCCAACCAATGCTTCGATATGTGTGGGCGGGTTTTTACAAGTTCATCCCAAACTTGTGCAGATAATTACCCACGTTCGTCCTAGAAAAAAAAACGCCACACACCGGGTATTGACCATGGCATCCCGGATGCCTCGTTTTGTAACCTCGTTGAAACCTCGAAAGCCATGCTTCGACCCCGCGGTATCAAGTACTGTTGTGTGCCGTGCTGTATAGTATCTATGCATTTCGTGAAGTCAGAGCGGGCCCGGGCTGGTGCTTGCGTAAAGAGCCTTGGACAAGGCTATAGTTTCACTTGAACCATTCAATACAATTCAATTTCAATTCAAGAATACTATTTGAATTCTTCCCGTCAAGCTAACGTTTAAACCACCAGGGCGCTCGAAATGTTGAGAAAAAAATGCAAATTGTGTTGGGAAATGAGACAAAATAATTTTGTCATACAACTCAAAAACCTGACCTTGCATTTCCTTCGTTCAAATGGCAAACTAACAAACAATTAATATTTAACTTTTGTCTGTGGAAATTTCAGTTTGTTTAAACAATGATAACCTCTGTCATTTTGTTTGATTGAAACACAATCTTCTCAGAAGTTGTGTAGCGAACGCTGTCAAAACCCAACATTTTGTGGCTCGCCGCAATCTCAAAACACGCTAACTCCAATAATCCGCAGTGCAAAGTCTTCGTTCAACAAGCAACAGAGGGGGTAAAACACCAGCTAAATGGCTATGTAAAGCTTAATGCTATTGGTCCATATTCACCCCCTGTCTATTTGCCGATAGAACTTGAAACAGTGCTTATGATTCGTCAGTAGTTATTGTGCACAAACATAATTATGAGACGGTTCCGACAGACAATGAACGACGTAAATCGACGCCTAACTACACGTAAGTTTTGACTCCCTTTTCTCTTGAATTTTCACACAATAAAGGTGCCACTATAAAGATAATGCACTGTAGCTCAATCTGTGTCAATAAAGTTTTGATTTGTTGAAGAGAACATGAGAAAATAGCCGTTTAAAAACCGCATAAATCGTTGTTAGCCCGCCACGATTTGCTGTAGGTTCGCGTGGGTCGCTGGACCAGTTCATTCCTTGTGTGGGGATTCATGTGTACGCGGGGAACGGGTGTGTGTGTTCACTCTGGCTTTCGTGATAACCTTAAAGAACACTTAAATACAAAATTTAATGGGGGGGGGGGGGGATAAATTGAATACACACATTTTGTCAATACTTCGAACGGATCCTTTGTTGTTGTCGCAGTTGTGATTAATTTTTCCTTTTTTTTTTGCTCATCTAGTTGCCCTCCTGTCATGTTCTGTTCTGGGTTTTTATTTTTATATATATATATATATATTTTTTTATATATATATTGTGTGCTTTTTGCTGGTTTATTTATTGTATTCGTTATTTTTTTGTGTGGTTCGTTGCTTTTCGTTTAATTTTTGATGTGCTTTCTGACGTACTTGTATTGTTGAGGTCAAATAAATAATAATAATTACAAGTTAACGAATAGCCTAGTCAATGTTTACTCATCATCTTGATTTCTTCAAAAGCCAATACTATGGCATTTGTTTAATTGTTTATGCAGAAGTTTATTGTTTATGCAGAAGTTTATTGTACAGCCGGTACAAGGATATGTACATGTTGATAGGTGGGCCCAACCAATGCTTCGATATGTGTGGGCGGGTTTTTACAAGTTCATCCCAAACTTGTGCACCTTTCTAGGACGAACCTGTGACTGGTTACAATGTAAAAAATAATTTTTAATAGTTCTTTCAAAATAATATTTGTTATTGTAAAATGTTACAAGGACCTTGCTCTATGTGTTATACAAATATTTTTAAACTCTCATTCAACTAAAAGTTTCATTTGATTCTCATGATGTTTTGTTTACAATCCTTTAGGTTATGGTATGGGGTATTAAATTATTAGAACCGCGGCGCCCGCTGTACAGTAGATCATGTACACATAGTTGAATATATCCCTGATGAACACCCCTATTACAAAACGGTTGGTCCCATCAATGTTGCCAGCAACGCGCGTGTGTGTACGAATCATGTGTTGCTGCCAATGGCATGGTGAAATTACATGTAATTACGGCTTGACACTTTTGTGCACGGTAGAGTTGATCTCATTATTTTATTTCCATACTCTCATAAAAGAATAACAAAAGTTACGTGTATTACGGAGTAAATCAAAACAATTCTTTACGTAAGAGTAAACATAAATAAGCAAATAGAGAACGGGCCGTTTTGGTAAGCAATAGCTTGTAAGAAAAAACACTGCATGAGACGAGACAGACAAGAAAACAATTGACCAACATTTAGAAATCAAGCCTTAGGTCAAGCTTGGTCGTTATTATACAAAATTGTTCATCATGAGCAGTGAAATGTATTGCCTGCCAGGAAATAGACTGGAATGTATTAGGCCTAATTTCATTATGCCGGTAAGCACAAAAACTTGCTATAAGCACAGAAAAGTATAGCTTAGCCGATAAGAGAAACTGGCTATACCCATGTACCCCAAGTACCAAAATAATTAATGTAAGAAGCGTCACCGCGGTTATTATCTCAGATTGTGTGTCTAAAGGAATTATTCTTCCTATTTTGACCAAGTTCTTTCCATTTGGACCGTATTCAACTCTGGAATATGTAGGCTATAAAACTTTATAAGTGCGGTATGGAGTACAGCAGTTGGTAGGCCCTACAATGCAATTTGATATCGTTCACTTTTTGGTTCAAACGCTTGACCCCCCAAAATGGAATACTATAAGAGGCGTTATCGTAACGCTTTCTATATTGTATTCCGTCAGGAAAATTCTTCCAATGTTGACTACTTCATTGTATACAAAGTGACGTTTTAATTTCTAGAATAAGAGTTGATAACCAACGATGTTCTTCAAAACAAACACTACTACTTACTGTGTAACTATCTCTTTAATAAAACTGTCACCGAGCCAAGTTTCAAAATCAAGGGAAACCGACTCGGATTTTGCCCGAGTTTTTTTAGGTGAACAAAATTAATCATAATTCACACAGGCACATTTTCATTTGACAAAAAAACAATGCAGAGTGTTTTACAGGGCAGGGTGTTTTCTATTACTTTACAATGATCATTCTACATCACACAGTTGTTTCTTGTTTCACATGATCAATGTCTTTATTTTATAAATGCGTAATGTTAACCTGGCAAATAAATTGAAATTTTTAAAACTAATTACTGTACACCTAAGGGCAGAAAAACAATTTGTCAGAGTAAAGTGCTTGGTAATTATGATACTAATGATCACTACTATCACTGACATACAGAAACTGGAAATAATTAAAGTTAGAAGAAAAATGTATACCAATTTGTAAACAGGGAGTTAAGTTAATACACAGTTGAGTTATGATTATTCATTAGAGTTCATTAACTGCAAATAAAGCTTATAAATTGACTTTTATGAAAACACACAAAACTTTTTTAACTTGTCCATTAATGGAATGGATCAGTTCATGAACTTGGTTCATGAACTGCTGTGATGAACATGTCATGAACTGTTTGATGCATGGACTGATCATGAACATTCTTAAAAGTTCATCAAGTCATTAATTCCCTTTTGGCTCAGTCAGTGCACAACTACGAGATAATGAAGCTGACGCGCAGCGTTTCTTTGCAAAATCGTGATCAGAATAGGCGCTCCCAGACCCTTTGAGAATTCATGAGAAAATCCGAGTGTTCATTAGCACATCAGTAAAACGCTCCGCTTGGTGGGAAATATTTGAACAACACTTAAAATGAAGGAGGATTATCTTGAGATAATTTGCTAAATGAAGGGTTGTCAAATTTGTTTAACCGTATGCACATTTTAAAGAAAAACCGTCGCAAAGTGTGTTATGAATATAACTCTTTTTTTTATGAACCCTTCACGTTTGCCGTGACCCTGACTGTTTCCCATTACGTTAGAGATTTGAATGCATATTTTAAGTATCTTGAAGAATTTTGCCGTTGTTAGCTTTTTACATTTTTACTGCGGGAAACATATTTTTTCGGTGTCAAAAAAATGGGCAAAATGTTACAATTTCGTAATTTTTTTTTTATGGAATTGATTATGACGTCAGGGTAACATGACATACGCGCGTTCTATTCCAGCAGCGCTAACGCGCTAGGCGGGCGCTTTGTTTTGTTTCTTTTGCGTACATACGAACGGGCTACACTAAACAGCATACATCTTCCCCAAAATGAGTTTACTTAAAAACGGAGACGGCGCACGCCGCACGTTTGCCGTGACCCTGCTGTTTCCCGTAACATCTTACAAAATAAACAAGTGATTTGCATAAAAGAACAAACGACATTTCCACACATTTGTTCAAATCTACTGCGGGCATTTCATGAAAAGGGTATGGTTTGATGCATAGAGCTTTAAACTTGTATATTCATAGCTCTAATGTTTGATGACAATTAGTTAACAACAGGATGGACCACGTGAAGGTTGTCACCTCCCACCCCACAAATAACAGTTTAAAGAGATCGTTTAAAATCTACATCGTTAATGAGTACTCAAACCCCCTAGATAAACACCAAGGAAAATGTCATGACCTTGTAATTAAAATTTTGTTTTTGCTGCATAGAGCTTTGTTTATATAGCTCTATTGTTTGATGACAATTAGTTAACAACAGGGTGGACCACGTGAAGGTTGTCATCTCCCACCCCACAATTAACAGTTAAAAGAGATCTTAATACATCGTTAATGAGTACTCAAACACACTAAATTAACACTGCAAACAATGTCAACCTTAATGAGTACTCAAACTCTCTAAATAAACACCAAAGAAAATGTCATGACATTGTCATTAAAAAATTGGTTTGGTGCATAGAGCTTTATAAACATGGTTATAAAGCTCTATTGTTTGATGACAATTAGTTAACAACAGGGTGGACCACGTGAAGGTTGTCATCTCCCACCCCACAATTAACAGTTAAAAGAGATCATAATACATCGTTAATGAGTACTCAAACAGCCATAATTAACACTGCAAACAATGTCAACCTTACAGCGCCAGCCACCAACCCGGTCATTCCCTGAATCAAACACCCTTAATAAAAACCCTAGAAAATGGCATGACCTTTGTAATTACAAAACCTCGTTAACGAGTACTCGAAACCTATTTACATGTAAACACCATAAACAATGTCATAACCTTGTTATCAAATAACGTCCTTAAGAGTACTCCAAAACTGGACTGATTATCCTTAATAAATACCGTGGAAAATGTCTAGACCTTTGTAATAATAAACCTGGTACTCAAACACACAAGGTCATGACCTTTGAAAAAGAGTTACTATAAACCCCAAGTGTGTCATAATATTTACATGTCTTCCTATAGTAACCAGTAAAAAACATGGTGGCCACCATGTGAGGGTACCTCAGAACAGATACCATGTTAATAATTAGAATAATAAATAATTGAATTACAGAGTGACACAAAATAAAAGGTTACAACTTATAATTAATTCATTATTACGACACAAAAACTTCATTACATAAATCAACACTTATATACAGTCCTTAACACACTTTTTTAACGTCGTTAAGACTCTTAGAGTACTCAAAAACTGGACTGATTATCCATATAAATACCATGGACAATGGCTAGACCTTTGTAATTATAAACCTGGTTAATGAGTACTCAAACACACACAAGGTCATGACCTTTGACATTACAAACTTTAACAAGAGTTACTAAACCCCAAGTGTGTCACAATATTTACATGTTTTCATATAGTAACCAGTAAAAAAACATGGTGGCCACCATGTAAGGGTACCCCAGAACAGATACCATGTAAACAATTAGAATAACAAATAATTGAATTACAGAGTGACACAAAATAAAAGTTACAATATATATTTAATTTATTATTACAATACAAAACTTCATTACATAAATCGCCACTTATATACAGTCCTTAACACACTTGTTTAACATCGTTAAGAGTACTCAAAAACTGGACTGATTATCCCTAACAAATACCATGAACAATGTCTAGACCTTTGTAATAATAAACCTGGTTAATGAGTACTCAAACACACACAAGGTCATGACCTTTGACATAACAACTTTAAAAAGAGTTTTAAACCCCAAGTGTGTCACAATATTTACATGTCTTCATATAGTAACCAGTAAAAAACATGGTGGCCACCATGTGAGGGTATCCCAGAACAGATACCATGTAAACAATTAGAATAATAAATAATTGAATTACAGAGTCACACAAAACAAAAGTTACAATTTATATTTAATTCATTATCAAAATACCAAACTTCATTACAAATACCACCACTTACAGTCCTTAACACACTTGTTTAACATCGTTAAGAGTACTCGAAAACTGGACTGATTATCCATATAAATACCATGGACAATGTCTAGACCTTTGTAATTACAAACTTGTTTAATGAGTACTCAAACACACACAAGGTCATGACCTTTGACATTACAAACTTTAACAAGAGTTACTAAACCCCAAGTGTGTCACAATATTTACATGTCTTCATATAGTAACCAGTAAAAAAACATGGTGGCCACCATGTAAGGGTACCCCAGAACAGATACCATGTAAACAATTAGAATAACAAATAATTGAATTACAGAGTGACACAAAATAAAAGTTACAATTTATATTTAATTCATTATTACAATACAAAACTTCATTACATAAATCACCACTTATATACGGTCCTTAACACACTTGTTTAACGACGTTAAGAGTACTCAAAAACTGGACTGATTATCCTTAATACATACCATGAACAAAGTCTAGACCTTTGTAATAATAAACCTGGTTAATGAGTACTCAAACACACACAAGGTCATGACCTTTGACATAACAAACTTTAAAAAGAGTTTTAAACCCCAAGTGTGTCACAATATTAACATGTCTTCATATAGTAACCAGTAAAAAAACATGGTGGCCACCATGTGTGGGTACCCCAGAACAGATACCATGTAAACAATTAGAATAATAACTAATTGAATTACAGAGTGACACAAAATAAAAGTTACAATTTATATTTAATTCATTATAACAATACAAAACTTCATTACATAAATCACCACTTATATACAGTCCTTAACACACTTGTTTACTTTTTATTGGTAGTGAGTATACTTTGACAAACAACCTTATGTTGTCTTGACTTTGTACAGAGCAAATATTTTTGTGTAAGTGGCAAAATATCTATCTAGATAATGTCACTAAATACTGCAGAAGTAAGGCCTCTTCATCACCATTCCACATTGATCGTTCTTGCGCTTGTCGCATCCAAGTGACGCTTCCAAATTCTCTGATGTCATCCATCTAACGCCAACTTGGTCTGCCTCTTCGTCTCGTTTGTGTTCTTGGGGTTCATTCTGTTGACAATGTTCATCTGTTGTCATGATGCCTTAGATGAGGTGGTGAAGCAAGTGTTTTATTGGTGTTGCATAAGGTGGCACAGCATCTTCACGCACCCAACTTGAAGACGTTCAAACGTGTTAATCCTGTATTAAATATGATCAAAAAAGAAAGAAAAAACTAATAAGAGCGAGATTTGGATTTAAAGGTCAAAGATGTGTGTATACTATATCAAGAATTGCTTTTTATTAAGTATGCATATCCCTCACTCAGTGACCCTCCTGGCGCACGCTTTAACATACATTTTTCAGACAAGGTCAACGGTCATCGCTCCTTCAAATATGCTTCTCCAAGACTTTGGAACTCTCTTCCCAACAATATCATCAAGGTATATGGGACTATGTTTGAATAATGAAACCTAAGAAATGTCTATTATCTGCACTTGTATGGATTTCTAAACTTTCATCTCAAGCTTCGCTAAAACAGATCATACCTTCAAATTCCACTCAGGACCCTGGTGAGTAGCTGAGGAATAAGTCTATCACCTCAAGCCATGATGTATCTTTCTGTACTGTGACGTCACATCTTCATGGTCCATGTTGACACGCAGTCGTCACAATCATCTACAAGAAAATTACAATGTACTCGCATCAGTACCATATCAAGACTTGGATCATCAGGGCCAACTTTCATAGAGCTGCTTAAGAACAAAAAGGATCCAAGCAAATGAAATGCACTGCGAAATGAAGTTTCGAGATTAAAGAGATCATTCTCTAGCTATCTACCTATGTTTGGTGCACTTCAATGACAACTGGGATGTTGTCCGCATAGGCAGGCATCCTCTCGGCTGTTTTCATGTTGGCGCTTGTTATCAGCAGGTATCCCAAGCAGATCTGCAGACTCCTGAAATATATGTCAATTAAGACATTTCAGTATAACTATTTTCACCAAATACTTTTTACTGTAGAACAATTATAGTTCATGTTGCAAGGCTGTATTTGGCACATTTATGTAATACAATGTTATTTTTTTCACATCACTAATCCAGAAGAGGAAAACAGTTATGCTCCAGTCAAAATCACAAAGTTTGCCAACAATCAAACTAAAAATAAACTTACCCTGTCTTGTCATTTTGCTCACAGCGTACAAAGGTCCCAATGATTACTTCATGGCCGGCATGTGCAGTTTCCACTGGACTCCCATGGGCAGATGGTTAAACATTTAACCAGTTCACCGTCGCCGTAACAAATAAACGACAAATACAAACTATTAGAAAAATGCACTTCCCCAACAGAGTTTAGAGATTAAAGAGATCATTCTCTAGCTATCTACCTATGTTTGGTGCACTTAAATGACAGCTGGGATGCTGTCCGCATAGTCAGGCACTGTTGCATCATGGCAGGTAGCACACCACATCCCCAGCAGAACTGCAGACTCCTGAAATATATGCCAATCAAGTTATTACAAAATCACTATTCTCATTAAATACTTTTCACCATAAAACAATATTCATGCTGCGAGGTTTAGATTTTTTTCATGAGGACTCTAGCAATTGGAAAACTGGTGATTTTCAAAGCTAAATTTAAGCATGGAGCCCCTTTTAAATCTAGACGTAATCTTGATTTCAGGATAAATCTCAACAACTTACGGTCCCTTAAAATAAACTTACCTTTTCCTGTTTTTTCCTCAAAGATACACAGCTTCCATTGATGTCTTCATGGCCGCAACTGGAATGGTGCAGTTTCCATTGGTCTCCAATAGGCAGATGGATCACCGTCGCCGTAAAAAAATTAAAGAAAAAATACAGACAATGAGAAAAATGCATCTCGAAATAGAGTTCTGAGTATAAAGAGATCATTCTCTAGCTATTCTACCTAGGTTTGTTGCGCTTTAATCCCATCTTGGATATGTATTGTTTGAAGCTTTGCATGGTGTGGAGAAATAAGAATTTACGGGGACAACCATGTGTAAACCTCTTAAAGGTGAGTATTGGCTCTAGAAAGAGCAGGTTTGGTCTCGATGTTTCTAACAGTATATTCTGCTCGTCTTCAGGAGAATGTTGGACTACAGGCGATGGTCGAACTTTAGAAGTGCTGGATGGATGAGCATTTGGGCGGGATGGATCAAAGCTGTTCTTGGCCGGTAATGCATGTGAGTTGATTGCTGGCTGGATGTGTATGCATTGGAGTGTGACATTCTTGTGGTGAGCTGCTGCTGGAAGGGTTGGCTTGAGGATGTGTGACCAGATGTCGTTAATGAAGAAACCGATGTCTTCTGGAACTGTATGGCGTGCTTGTATATCGATGGCCTCCCCGACTCTGCATTGGTGACAGGACTGTACATGAGCTATGAGTTTGGCTTGATTCCACTTGATGATGCTGTCGTGTTCGTGTGAATATTTGATGATGGCTGAATTGTTGAGGTGTTCCAGTGTGCCATGTGCTTTGTGTTCCTTGATTCTTGTTGAGATATTGCACCCTGGTTCCACGATGTATACTTCACAGTAATCGCAGGGAATGTGGTAAACGCTGGCTTTGTCTCGAGTGTCTTGCTTGTCCTTGTGTGTGTGGAGTGATGCTTGAATCTTGTTTGATGCTGTATGGAAGGTCTTGACTTGAGCTTGAATGAAGATACGTTGAAGCTTGTCAGAAGATAGGCCAATGTTTGGGAGGGAGATTGCAGCCTTGAACTCTGGTAGTTCATCTGGTGTGAGACTTGGCTTGGGCTCGCTGAGGTTGAAAGTTTTGTAGCCGTTAAGTTGACGTGATGTCTTGATGTGTTGTAGTTCCTGCTTCAAGCTGCCCTTGTCACAGGTGTCCAAGGTCCAACGGACCAAGGTGTTGGAGACAGCAGACTTGAAGCGAGGATGGTGGAATAATGAGTTGTGAATGTATCTGTTGGTGTGCGTTGGCTTGTGATGTACCGTGTGGGCTAGAGTGCCATCAGCTTGTCTTGTTACTTCGGCACCTAGGAAGGAGATAGCATTGTTTTGTTCTTGTTCCATGTTGAATCGGATACGTAGATATTGACTGTTCAGTTGATGGAAGAACTTTTGGAGTGCTGTCTTGCCGTTGGGCCAAAACCACAAAGGTGTCGTCAATGTAGCGAAACCTGAGGTTGGGGCGAAGATTGGCGTTCTTGATACCGTCAAGTTAAAATTCCTCCATGAACAAATCCATCAGGACTGGGGATAGAGGAGATCCCATGGTGGCCCCAGAGGTTTGTTCGTAGAATTTGTCTCGCCACCTGAATCTAAAAGCAGAGAAGCAGGTGATAAGGAGGTCGTGGACTTGTTCTGGAGTGAGTCTTGTGCGGTCTGTCAGTGTAGGTTAGGCTTGAAGGCATTGTTCGGCGATGTTGCATGCTTCTTCAGTTGGTATGTTTGTGAATAGTGACATGATGTCAAAACTGACAAGGATCTCAGTCGAACCGAGATGTATGTATTTGATAATGTCGACGAACTTGCTTGAGTTGTTAATGTTATGTTCAGTGAGGCCAACTAGTGGATGAAGGGTCTTGGTGGGGTGTCTTGCAGTATTGTAGGTGGGTGACCCCGGGACGCCACGATAGGACGGAGAGGAACATCTGGCCTGGGCTCTTAAGGTTGGCCAAAAAAACGTGATTAGGCGGATGCGGATGGCTTGAGGTGACGGTACATGGTGTTGTCTATGACCTGCGCTTGATAGAGAGTGCAGAATTTAGCAGTGGGGTTGCGTTCGATGACTGAACAGGAGTTACTTGGCAGGCGTCGGTAGGTATCAGTTGACAGGATGTCGGTTACCTTGTGGTCAGAATCTGTTGTGCACATGAACACGGTGGCATTACCAATGTTCGTTGAAATGATGTGGATAGACTTGTCTTTGTGCAGGGCTCGGATAGCGGCGTGTTCTTGCTTGCTTGTGTTGGGTCTTGGTAACTTGGTGTTTGAAGAGTTTGAAGAATCTGGATGCGGATATGGTTGACGAATGTCTTGTCTAGATGTTTGAGCGCAGGTTCGGTAGACTGAATAATATCTTTGACTGGAATCGTGCAATGTGTGGGCGCCAGCACACCTCGCATGATTCAAGTCAAAGACATCAATCAGTCCACTGAACCTGCACTCAAACATCTGGACAAGACAGTCGCCAACCAAGTCCGCATCCAAATTCTGCAAAGACTTCAAACGCCAAGTTACCAAGACCCTACACAAGCAGGCGAGAAAATGCTGATATCTGAGCCCTGCACAAAGACAAGTCCATCCACATCATGTCAGCGGACAAGGGTAATGCCACTATGGTCATGTCTACAACGGATTATGATCACCAAGTAAATGAAATCCTGTCAACTAATACCTACCAATGCCTGCAAAGGAACCCCAACCCAGTCATTGAACGCACACTCACCACCAAACTCTGTACTCTCTATCAAGCGCAAGTCATAGACAACACCACGTACCGTCACCTCAAGCCATCCGCATTCACCTGCCCACGTTTCTTCTGCCAACCCAAGATCCACAAGCCAGATGGTCCTCTCCGCCCCATCGTGGCTTCCCAGGGTTCACCTTCTTACAACATTGCAACACACCTCACCAAGAACCTCCATCGACTAGTTGGCCTCACTGAACATCACATCAACAACACAAGCAAGTTAGTCGACATCATCAAGCACATACATCTCCGTCCAACTGATATCCTTGTCAGTTTTGATGTCGTGTCACTGTTCACCAACATACCAATCGAAGAAGCATGCAACATCGCCAACCAAAGCCTTCAAGCCGAACCTACACTGACAAACCGCACAAGCCTCACTCCAGAACAAGTCCACGACCTCCTCATCACCAGCGTCTACGCTTCCAGCTTCAGGTGGTGAGACAAATTCTATGAACAAACCTCTGGGGCTGCCATGAGATATCCTCTATCCCCGGTCCTGGCAGATTTGTTCATGGAGGAGTTTGAACTTGACAGCATCGAGAAGGTCAATCTTTGCCCTAACCTCTGGCTCCGCTACATTAACGACACCTTTGTGGTTAGGCCTTACGACAAGACAGCACTCCAAGAGTTCTTCCATCACCTGAACAGTCAACATCCACACATCCAATTCACCATGGAACAAGAACAAAACAACACTATCTCCGTCCTAGACGTCCAAGTAACAAGACAAGCTGATGGCACTATAGCCCAAACGGTACATCGCAAGCCAAAACACCCCGATAGATACCTTCACAACTCATCATTCCATCATCCTCACTTCAAGTCTGCTGTCTGCAACACCTTGGTTTGCTGGGCCTTCAACACCTGTGACAAAGGCAGCTTGAAGCAGGAACTACACCACATCAAGACTTCACTTCAACTTAACGACTACAAGACATTCAATCTTAGCCAGCCAAAGCCAAGTCTCAGAACAGATGAACAACCAGAGTTCAAGGCTGCAATCACCCTCCCATATATCGGCCACACTTCTCACAAGTTTCAAAGTATCTTCAGTCAAGCTCAAGTCAAGATCTTCCACACAGCACCAAACAAGATTCAAGCATCACTCCACACACACAAGGACAAGCGAGACACTCAAGACAAAGCAGGCGTTTACCGCATTCCCTGTGATTGCGGTAAAGTGTACTTCGCGGAAACCTGGCGCAGCATCTCAACAAGAATCAAGGACACAAAGCACATGGCAGACTGGGACACCTCGACAAATCAGCCATCATCAAACATTCACAAGAACACGACCACATCATCAATTGGAATCAAGCCGAACTCAAAGCTCCTGTACAGTCCTGACACCAATGCAGAGTCAGGGAGGCCATCGAGATACAAGCACATCATAAAGTTCCACGAGACATAGGTTTCTTCATTATGGACATCTGGTCACCAATCCTCGAGCCAACCCTCCCAGCAGCAGCTCACCTAAAGAATGTTACACTCCAATGCAATTCACATCCAGCCAGCAATCAACTCTCACGCATCACCGGCCAAGAACAGCTCTGATCCTTCCCTCCCAAATGCTCATCCATCCAGCGCAACTTAAGCTCCACCACCGGCGCCGCCTGCATTCCAGCATTCCCCTGAAGACGAGATTATAAAGAGATAATTCTCTAGCTATGTACCTATGTTTTGTGAGCTTCAGTCATCGACAGGTAGTACACCACATTCCCAGCAGAACTGCAGACTCCTGAAAATATGTCAATCAAGTCAAAATATTAAGTGTAAAACCTCCACCTTAAATTGGTCCATTATTACAAAGAGCATCCCAAAATTGGGTCCTTGAGTTTTTCGATGATAATTTGTTATGCTTTCTTTCTCGCAAATTTTCTTTACAGTCGAACAATTGTCATGAACTTGTTGTTTCCATTAAACCAACTTTCAAGAACTTTTTGCGAAGAAACCGACAGGACAGTTTGTGGACTAAAGGCTTAAAGACACTGGACACTATAGGTAATTGTCAAAGACCAGTCTTCACTCTTGGTGACGTATGTCAACATATGCATGAAGTAAAAACTTGTGAAACTTTGAGCTCAATTGATCGTCGAAGTTGCAAGACAATAATGAAAGAAAGCACACCCACCCTTGTTACACAAACTTATGTGCTTTTAGATGCTTGATTTCGAAACCTCAAAATCAAATGCTGAGGTCTCGAAACAAAACTAATAATAATAATATTAATAATAATAATTTGTTTATTTACATTGCGCCCATTCCATAAACTGTACAAAAGCGAATAACATTATAATAATCCAAACAATTGAATGAACAAGAACCTTACAGGACAAATTGCAAAACATCAATACAGTAAACCCACATATTAGTAAAGGAACAATATATGCACAATCCAAGAATTTCCAAATTCATGGAAAATTACTTCTTAATTGAAAACTATGTTAATTCAGAGGGAGTTGGTTCTCGCAACGTTTTATACCATCACCCTCTCCCCATTGGTCGGTACATTAACTCAGACTTGATGTCCTTTTGATGACAATTTGGAAATGAAACTGAAGAATTTCTGTCCAAAAATGTATGGCCCTTTATATTTGAATTGCAATTGAAGGGTATCAAACACGATAGCATCTTACATAATCGAGTCCCCCCCAATTTTCATCTTGACTCCAGCAAATGGAAAATTTGTGAATAACCAAGCTAAATTAGAGCGTGGAGCCCCTTTTAAATCTGAACAAAATGTTTATTTTAAGATAAACCTTAACAAATTACTCTCCCTCATTACTTTCCAAGCTATCAATCAAACTGAAAATAAACTTACCTGGTCCTGTCGGTTTCCTCACAGCGTACATAGCTCCCAATGATGTCTTCTTGGTCGGTACTGGAATGGCATGACACCGTCTTCGAAAAAATATAAGACAAAACAAAACAAAAAATGAGAAAAGTGCACTTCGAATCAGAGCTATTCCATTTTAGTTTAAGAATGAAGGTGCCTGGTTGTTACACGACGTGTAGACAATAACGAATGGTGTGAAGTTGGAGATTAACATGTCACACGCAAGCATGCTCGGATATGAGCTTGGTAGATTTAGGTTAGTGTGCAATGCTGCGCATGCAGTAAATTGGTAAGACAAAAATCAGAGCACCAAATTCATGGAAAACTACTTCTTTATCGAAAACTACGTTAATTCAGAGGGAGTTGGTTCTCGCAATGTTTTATACCATCACCCTCTCCCCATTCCTAGTTACCAAGTAAGGTTTGACGATAATAATTATTTTGAGTAACTAACAACAGTGTCCACTGCCTTTAAACCATAAACGCAGACTCCTGAAATACATTTCAATCAGGACACCATATATACACTCACGTCAAATACTTTTCACTGTATTTATTTTCTCATGTACCAAAGTGTTTCGTTCAAAATCCAAAATCCAAAAAAGCAAACAGTTCCGCTCCATAGATGTAAATGATGTGGATCTTGAGTTTTGAGTTTTTGTGAATTTGAGTTTTGTGATGCATTCATTTTCCAACATGTGAGTGGAGTTTGGGGACACCGCATGACTCTATGTCAAGTTAAAATGGTGCAGAAAACAAATTGCGCTCTTTCAGAGCATGACATCATCATACAGCAAAAACAAATTGGTCTGTACATAAGCTCAGACTTGATGTCCTTTTGATTACAATTTGGAAATGAAACTGTAGAATTTCTGTCCAAAAATGTATGGCCCTTTATATTTGAATTGCAATTGAAGGGTATCAAACACAATAGCATCTTACATAATCGAGTCCCCCCCCCCAGTTTTCATCTTGACTCCAGCAAATGGAAAATTTGTGAATTACAAAGCTAAATTTGAGCATGGAGCCCCTTTTAAATCTAGACATAATCTTGATTTCAGGATAAATCTCAACAACTTACGGTCCCTCATTACTTCCCAAGCTATAAATACGGTCCCTCATTACTTCCCAAGCTATCAATCCACCTTAAAATAAACTTACCTTTTCCTGTCGTTTTCCTCGAAGATACACAGCTCCCATTGATGTCTTCATGGCCGCAACTGGAATGGTGCAGTTTCCGTTGGTCTCCAATAGGCAGATGGATCACCGTCGCCGTAAAAAATTAAAGAAAAAATACAGACAATGAGAAAAATGCATCTCGAAATAGAGTTTTGAGTATAAAGAAATCATTCTCTAGCTATTCTACCTAGGTTTGTTGCGCTTTAATCCCATCTTGGATATGTATTGTTTGAAGCTTTGCATGGTGTGGAGAAATAAGAACTTACGGGGACAACCATGTGTAAACCTCTTAAGGTGAGTATTGGCTCTGGAAAGAGCCGGTTTGGTCTCGATGTTTCTAACAGTATATTCTGCTCGTCTTCAGGAGAATGCTGGACTACAGGCGATGGTTGAACTTTAGAAGTGCTGGATGGATGAGCATTTGGGCGGGATGGATCAAAGCTGTTCTTGGCCAGAATGCATGTGAGTTGATTGCTGGCTGGATGTGTGTGCATTGGAGTGTGACATTCTTGTGGTGAGCTGCTGCTGGAAGGGTTGGCTTGAGGATGTGTGACCAGATGTCGTTAATGAAGAAACCGATGTCTTCTGGAACTGTATGGCGTGCTTGTATATCGATGGCCTCCCCGACTCTGCATTGGTGACAGGACTGTACATGAGCTATGAGTTTGGCTTGATTCCACTCGATGATGCTGTCGTGTTCATGTGAATATTTGATGATGGCTGATTGTTGAGGTGTTCCAGTGTGCCATGTGCTTTGTGTTCCTTGATTCTTGTTGAGGTATTGCACCCTGGTTCCACGATGTATACTTCACAGTAATCGCAGGGAATGTGGTAAACGCTGGCTTTGTCTCAAGTGTCTTGCTTGTCCTTGTGTGTGTGGAGCGATGCTTGAATCTTGTTTGATGCTGTATGGAAGGTCTTGACTTGAGCTTGAATGAAGATATGTTGAAGCTTGTCAGAAGATAGGCCAATGTTTGGGAGGGAGATTGCAGCCTTGAACTCTGGTAGTTCATCTGGTGTGAGACTTGGCTTGGGCTCTCTGAGGTTGAAAGTTTTGTAGCCATTAAGTTGACGTGATGTCTTGATGTGTTGTAGTTCCTGCTTCAAGCTGCCCTTGTCACAGGTGTCCAAGGTCCAACGGACCAAGGTGTTGGAGACAGCAGACTTGAAGCGAGGATGGTGGAATAATGAGTTGTGAACGTATCTGTTGGTGTGCGTTGGCTTGTGATGTACCGTGTGGGCTAGAGTGCCATCAGCTTGTCTTGTTACTTCGGCACCTAGGAAGGAGATAGCATTGTTTTGTTCTTGTTCCATGTTGAATCGGATACGTAGATATTGACTGTTCAGTTGATGGAAGAACTTTTGGAGTGCTGTCTTGCTGTTGGGCCAAAACCACAAAGGTGTCGTCAATGTAGCGAAACCTGAGGTTGGGGCGAAGATTGGCGTTCTTGATACCGTCAAGTTAAAACTCCTCCATGAACAAATCCATCAGGACTGGGGATAGAGGAGATCCCATGGTGGCCCCAGAGGTTTGTTCGTAGAATTTGTCTCGCCACCTGAATCTAAAAGCGGAGAAGCAGGTGATAAGGAGGTCGTGGACTTGTTCTGGAGTGAGTCTTGTGCGGTCTGTCAGTGTAGGTTAGGCTTGAAGGCATTGTTCGGCGATGTTGCATGCTTCTTCAGTTGGTATGTTGATGAATAGTGACATGATGTCAAAACTGACAAGGATCTCAGTTGGACGGAGATGTATGTATTTGATAATGTCGACGAACTTGCTTGAGTTGTTAATGTTATGTTCAGTGAGGCCAACTAGTGGATGAAGGGTCTTGGTGGGGTGTCTTGCGGTATTGTAGGTGGGTGACCCCGGGACGCCACGATGGGACGGAGAGGAACATCTGGCTTGTGGCTCTTAAGGTTGGCCAAAAAAACGTGATTAGGCAAATGCGGATGGCTTGAGGTGACGGTACATGGTGTTGTCTATGACCTGCGCTTGATAGAGAGTGCAGAATTTAGCAGTGGGGGTGCGTTCGATGACTGAACCGGAGTTACTTGGCAGGCGTCGGTAGGTATCAGTTGACAGGATGTCGGTTACCTTGTGGTCAGAATCTGTTGTGCACATGAACACGGTGGCATTACCAATGTTCGTTGAAATGATGTGGATAGACTTGTCTTTGTGCAGGGCTCGGATAGCGGCGTGTTCTTGCTTGCTTGTGTTGGGTCTTGGTAACTTGGTGTTTGAAGAGTTTGAAGAATCTGGATGCGGATATGGTTGACGAATGTCTTGTCTAGATGTTTGAGCGCAGGTTCGGTAGACTGAATAATATCTTTGACTGGAATCGTGCAATGTGTGGGCGCCAGCACACCTCGCATGATTCAAGTCAAAGACATCAATCAGTCCACTGAACCTGCACTCAAACATCTGGACAAGACAGTCGCCAACCAAGTCCGCGTCCAAATTCTGCAAAGACTTCAAACGCCAAGTTACCAAGACCCTACACAAGCAGGCGAGAAAATGCTGATATCTGAGCCCTGCACAAAGACAAGTCCATCCACATCATGTCAGCGGACAAGGGTAATGCCACTATGGTCATGTCTACAACGGATTATGACCACCAAGTAAATGAAATCCTGTCAACTAATACCTACCAATGCCTGCCAAGGAACCCCAGCCCAGTCATTGAACGCACACTCACCACCAAACTCTGTACTCTCTATCAAGCGCAAGTCATAGACAACACCACGTACCGTCACCTCAAGCCATCCGCATTCACCTGCCCACGTTTCTTCTGCCAACCCAAGATCCACAAGCCAGATGGTCCTCTCCGCCCCATCGTGGCTTCCCAGGGTTCACCTTCTTACAACATTGCAACACACCTCACCAAGAACCTCCATCGACTAGTTGGCCTCACTGAACATCACATCAACAACACAAGCAAGTTAGTCGACATCATCAAGCACATACATCTCCGTCCAACTGATATCCTTGTCAGTTTTGATGTCGTGTCACTGTTCACCAACATACCAATCGAAGAAGCATGCAACATCGCCAACCAAAGCCTTCAAGCCGAACCTACACTGACAGACTGCACAAGCCTCACTCCAGAACAAGTCCACGACCTCCTCATCACCAGCGTCTACGCTTCCAGCTTCAGGTGGTGAGACAAATTCTATGAACAAACCTCTGGGGCCGCCATGAGATATCCTCTGTCCCCGGTCCTTGCAGATTTGTTCATGGAGGAGTTTGAACTTGACAGCATCGAGAAGGTCAATCTTTGCCCTAACCTCTGGCTCCGCTACATTAACGACACCTTTGTGGTTAGGCCTTACGACAAGACAGCACTCCAAGAGTTCTTCCATCACCTGAACAGTCAACATCCACACATCCAATTCACCATGGAACAAGAACAAAACAACACTATCTCCGTCCTAGACGTCCAAGTAACAAGACAAGCTGATGGCACTATAGCCCAAACGGTACATCGCAAGCCAAAACACCCCGATAGATACCTTCACAACTCATCATTCCATCATCCTCGCTTCAAGTCTGCTGTCTGCAACACCTTGGTTTGCTGGGCCTTCAACACCTGTGACAAAGGCAGCTTGAAGCAGGAACTACACCACATCAAGACTTCACTTCAACTCAACGACTACAAGACATTCAATCTTAGCCAGCCCAAGCCAAGTCTCACAACAGATGAACAACCAGAGTTCAAGGCTGCAATCACCCTCCCATATATCGGCCACACTTCTCACAAGTTTCAAAGTATCTTCAGTCAAGCTCAAGTCAAGATCTTCCACACAGCACCAAACAAGATTCAAGCATCACTCCACACACACAAGGACAAGCGAGACACTCAAGACAAAGCAGGCGTTTACCGCATTCCCTGTGATTGCAGTAAAGTGTACTTCGCGGAAACCTGGCGCAGCATCTCAACAAGAATCAAGGACACAAAGCACATGGCAGACTGGGACACCTCGACAAATCAGCCATCATCAAACATTCACAAGAACACGACCACATCATCAATTGGAATCAAGCCGAACTCAAAGCTCCTGTACAGTCCTGACACCAATGCAGAGTCAGGGAGGCCATCGAGATACAAGCACATCATAAAGTTCCACGAGACATAGGTTTCTTCATTATGGACATCTGGTCACCCATCCTCGAGCCAACCCTCCCAGCAGCAGCTCACCTAAAGAATGTCCCACTCCAATGCAATTCACATCCAGCCAGCAATCAACTCTCACGCATCACCGGCCAAGAACAGCTCTGATCCTTCCCTCCCAAATGCTCATCCATCCAGCGCAACTTAAGCTCCACCACCGGCGCCGCCTGCATTCCAGCATTCCCCTGAAGACGAGATTAAAGAGATAATTCTCTAGCTATGTACCTATGTTTTTGTGAGCTTCAGTCATCGACAGGTAGTACACCACATTCCCAGCAGAACTGCAGACTCCTGAAAATATGTCAATCAAGTCAAAATATCAAGTGTAAAACCTTCACCTTAAATTGGTCCATTATTACAAAGAGCATCCCAAAATTGGGTCCTTGAGTTTTTCGATGATAATTTGTTATGCTTTCTTTCTCTCAAATTTTCTTTACTTTCGAACAATTGTCATGAACTTGTTGTTTCCATTAAACCAACTTTCAAGAACTTTTTGCGAAGAAACCGACAGGACAGTTTGTGGACTAAAGGCTTAAAGACACTGGACACTATAGGTAATTATCAAAGACCAGTCTTTACTCTTGGTGACGTGTGTCAACATATGCATAAAGTAAAAACTTGTGAAACTTTGAGCTCAATTGGTCGTCGAAGTTGCAAGACAATAATGAAAGAAAGCACATCACCCACCCTTGTTACACAAACTTATGTGCTGTCAGATGCTTGATTTCAAAACCTCAAAATCAAATGCTGAGGTCTCGAAACAAAACTAATAATAATAATAATAATTTGTTCATTTACATTGCGCCCACTCCATAAACTGTACAAAAGCGAATAACATTATAATAATCAATTGAATGAACAAGAACCTTACAGGACAAATTGCAAAACATTAATACAGTAAACCCGCATAAATTAGTAAAGGAACAATATAATACGCACAATTCAAGAATTTCCAAACTCATGGAAATTACTTCTTAATCGAAAACTATGTTAGTCTAGAGGGAGTTGGTTCTCGCAACGTTTTATACCATCACCCTCTCCCCATTGGTCGGTACATTAACTCAGACTTGATGTCTTTTTGATTACAATTTGGAAATAAACTGAAGAATTTCTGTCCAAAAATGTATGGCCCTTTATATTTGAATTGCAATTGAAGGGTATCAAATGGAAAATTTGTGAATTACAAAGCTAAATTAGAGCATGGAGCCCCTTTTAAATCTGAACAAAATGTTTATTTTCGGATAAACCTTAACAAATTACGCTCCCTCATTACTTTCCAAGCTATCAATCAAACTGAAAATAAACTTACCTGGTCCTGTCGTTTTCCTCACAGTGTACATAGCTCCCAATGATGTCTTCTTGGTTGGTACTGGAATGGCATGACACCGTCTTCGAAAAAATATAAGACAAAACAAAACAAAAAATGAGAAAAGTGCACTTCCAATCAGAGTTATTCCATTTTAGTTTAAGAATGAACGTTTAGTAAATGGGGTGCGTGTTTGTTACACGACGTGTAGACAATTACGAATGGTGTGAAGTTGGAGATTAACATGTCACACGCAAGCATGCTCGGATATGAGCTTGGTAGATTTAGGTTAGTGTGCAACGCTGCGCATGCAGTAGCTGGGTATAGGACTTGCAAGTTTGGTTAGTAGAGTTACATTACTGATAGTAAGGGTGATAATATACCTTTCTTGGTGGACGTGATCCCTCTGTGCGGTAACTCAGTAGAATTCCATGATTTAAAGGTGTGTCCAAGTAATTGAGTACCGCTTTACCATCAACAGGATTCTAGTGGTTGCAGGGCATGTGAAGATGAAAAGGACTCCATACCAGCTTACCAGACTCAGTTATTGCATGTAGGGAAAAAGGGTGACATTTCTAAATTAGACAACACAAATCAGAGCACAGCCGGAGCACAGCATGAGCCGGTACGAGGTGCTTAAGAACAATAATTTTTGCATATGGGATCGGAATACAATTCATCTTGTTAATAATAATGTGTTGTAGTCGTTATAAATCTAGGAGTCCTAAAGAAACCTGGAAAATATCGAAGAAAAACCAGTACTCACAAAACAGGACAGCAAAGCAAAGAACCGCACAGCACATAGGTCCCAAAAACAAGCACTCCCAACCGTGGCATATCAGCGAGTCTATTGGACCATAACGGAAATTTCCACTCAATCACAAGCTTACAGAAAAACTATCACAACTGGGTTATTCACATTTAAATTAGCCAAGGAGCATGCAATCACCGCACCCAAATAACAAAGAAACTGATGGATCCAAAAAGCGCTGGTCTTGCATAATCGCTGATCTCTTATAAGAGTATGACGTCACAGTATTGTCACATAGTGTGCGATATTCATTTATGTATGCAAAAAATGTAATTTTTTGCAATAAATTGTAATATGTGTGCGATTAACTGTAATATTATGTGCGATAATTTGCAATATATCGTACGAGGTCCTGTTTTAAAGGTGTCTCCGTAAAATCGTGGCAAATCTTTTACCTCTCTGTGCGCGATGTAAACAGTCGCTAGATTACAAAAAATATGGTTTTATTTGCCAAGCAAAGAGCAAAACTTAGAAACACGTAAGGCTCCACTGGTTATTTGCACTTGTTAATGCAAAAAGTTTGTAATTTTCGGCATTTCTACAAGGTAGAAAAATAAGTCATAATGTTGAGGCCATATAAAACCTCCCGTCATTCCTTTTGTCTATGTTATTGACACTTTTGTTTGGGGTTGTTTCAAGAAACATTTGCTTGAAGATTTGAGGTGAAAATTATATACGTAAATTTTACTACTATCACGGCTTATGTATACATACTTTAGTGTATTAAAATAGAGGCGAAAATGACAACTTTAAATTTGTGCAAATTATGAAGATTGTCCCTGCTTGATTTTTTTCTTCTATTTGTTCGATGTGTTGTTATGGAGGATTTAAAGAGACTGTTGCAACTAAGACAAATTTCTGTTGCTATTTTGTCTATACAGGTCAAGCAATTTTCTTTTGCTTTTTTAGACTAGACCATTTGGCGTATAACGGCCTGAACTGACTTATTCTAGCGCCTCTTAGGTAATGTATACAACTGGTAATCTTTCAATGAACTAGGATAGTATAGACCTGTATACGACTCTTTGTCTGTACTGTAAATCCGTACACTGTATTTAATAATACGAAAGTGTTATTATTACCCAGTAAGCGCAAAATCTGTCGTTAAGCAGCTGTATACTGGGCCCGATTTCATAGAGCATGCAGGCACAATCACATAAAAGTATTGCTTAAGCAGAAACAGATTATTTGCAAAGGTTACATTAAGTTTGCATATTGTGGCTGGTGCCCAATTTAGCTTAGAAAAGAAATGTTTCAAGCATTATTTTCTGCTTAAAGATTTTTTATGAGATTGGACCCAGATTGCATCTCGGGTTCCAGATCCACAATTGTTATACCAATATACACAGATGTGTGTAACAACCTTGTAAACTCAGTACTTACCCGAGTTAAAGGCATATTACTCGCTTGGGATTCGAACCCACGACCTTTGCATTTCTAGAGCAGTGTCATACAGACTAGACCACGGAGATCCTGTTTTAGCAGCGGGTACTGCAAACAGTTTATTATGTTAAATTTGCATCAGGGATAAAGAACTATCATTTTGGTTTTACCCATATACACCGATGTGTGTTGGTACTCAGTACTCAGACTTATTAATACATCCTTCAACCATGGTTAATCAACGAATTGGTGCCTTGACAACTTCTCATGAAAGCTGTGGGACATCTTCAAGTTTGTCCCGTTGTTACACAGAGAATCTTATGCGAGTACCACGACATCAGAGTCCATTGATTCCAATAACAAGTCAAGGAAAAAGTTGCAATTCCTAGTTAGATGAAGCATACCCCGTATAAAAAAGGCGCTTGAAGAATAGATCAGGCCGCTATACGCCAGAGGTTATACACGTCATCAATACCTTACATTAGTAAATCAGTACTGTCGTGGGGGTGTAAAGGGGCTCTGGATAGGGGTAGTACCTTTGTTTTTCTGGCAGTTGCATTCTTGTATAGAATGGACAGGAACACTGGTCCTCATCCATCTCCTAATCTCTCACATCTGGCTCCATGCGCCACACCCCGGTTCCTTATCTCAACTGGTGGGCTAAATGATGTGAGGGGGTGATGTAGGCCCTACAATGCAATTTTCACTTTTTGGTTCAAACGCTTGACCCCCCAAAATGGAATACTATAAGAGGCGTTATCGTAACGCTTTCTATATTGTATTCCGTCAGGGAAAATTCTTCCAATGTTGACTACTTCATTGTATACAAAATGACGTTTTAATTTCTAGAATAAGAGTTGATAATCAACGATGTTCTTCAAAACAAACACTACTACTTACTGTGTAACTATCTCTTTAATAAAACTGTCACCGTGCCAAGTTTCAAAATCAAGGGAAACCGACTCGGATTTTGCCCGAGTTTTTTTAGGTGAACAAAATTAATCATAATTCACACAGGCACATTTTCATTTGAAAAAAAAAACAATGCAGAGTGTTTTACAGGGCAGGGTGTTTTCTATTACTTTACAATGATCATTCTACATCACACAGTTGTTTCTTGTTTCACATGATCAATGTCTTTATTTTATAAATGCGTAATGTTAACCTGGCAAATAAATTGAAATTTTTAAAACTAATTACTGTACGCCTAAAGGGCAGAAAAAAAAAATTTCAGAGTAAAGTGTTTGGTAATTATGATACTAATGATCACTACTATCACTGACATACAGAAACTGGAAATAATTAAAGTTAGAAGAAAAATGTATACCAATTTGTAAACAGGGAGTTAAGTTAATACACAGTTGAGTTATGATTATTCATTAGAGTTCATTAACTGCAAAGAAAGCTTATAAATTGACTTTTATGAAAACACACAAAACTTTTTTAACTTGTCCATGGAATGGATCAGTTCATGAACTTGGTTCATGAACTGCTGTGATGAACATGTCATGAACTGTTTGATGCACGGACTGATCATGAACATTCTTAAAAGTTCATCAAGTCATTAATTCCCTTTTGGCTCAGTCAGTGCACAACTACGAGATAATGAAGCTGACGCGCAGCGTTTCTTTGCAAAATCGTGATCAGAATAGGCGCTCCCAGACCCTTTGAGAATTCATGAGAAAATCCGAGTGTTCATTAGCACATCAGTAAAACGCTCCGCTTGGTGGGAAATATTTGAACAACATTTAAAATGAAGGATTATCTTGAGATGTTTTGCTAAATGAAGGGTTGTCAAATTTGTTTAACCGTATGCACATTTTAAAGAAAAACCGTCGCAAAGTGTGTTATGAATATAACTCTTTTTTTTATGAACCCTTCACGTTTGCCGTGAACCTGACTGTTTCCCATTACGTTAGAGATTTGAATGCATATTTTAAGTATCTTGAAGAATTTTGCCGTTGTTAGCTTTTTACATTTTTACTGCGGGAAACATATTTTTTCGGTGTCAAAAAATGGGGCAAAATGTTACAATTTCGTAATTTTTTTTTATGGAATTGATTATGACGTCGGGGTTGAATGACATACGCGCGTTCTATTCCAGCAGCGCTAACGCGCTAGGCGGGCGCTTTGTTTTGTTTCTTTTGCGTACATACGAACGGGCTACACTAAACAGCATACATCTTTCCCAAAATGAGTGTACTTAAAAACGGAGACGGCGCAAGCCGCACGTTTGCCGTGACCCTGCTGTTTCCCGTAACATCTTACAAAATAAACAAGTGATTTGCATAAAAGAACAAACGACATTTCCACACATTTGTTCAAATCTACTGCGGGCATTTCATGAAAAGGGTATGGTTTGATGCATAGAGCTTTAAACTTGTATATTCATAGCTCTAATGTTTGATGACAATTAGTTAACAACAGGATGGACCACGTGAAGGTTGTCACCTCCCACCCCACAAATAACAGTTTAAAGAGATCGTTTAAAATCTACATCGTTAATGAGTACTCAAACCCCCTAGATAAACACCAAGGAAAATGTCATGACCTTGTAATTAAAATTTTGTTTTTGCTGCATAGAGCTTTGTTTATATAGCTCTATTGTTTGATGACAATTAGTTAACAACAGGGTGGACCACGTGAAGGTTGTCATCTCCCACCCCACAATTAACAGTTAAAAGAGATCTTAATACATCGTTAATGAGTACTCAAACACACTAAATTAACACTGCAAACAATGTCAACCTTAATGAGTACTCAAACTCTCTAAATAAACACCAAAGAAAATGTCATGACATTGTCATTAAAAAATTGGTTTGGTGCATAGAGCTTTATAAACATGGTTATAAAGCTCTATTGTTTGATGACAATTAGTTAACAACAGGGTGGACCACGTGAAGGTTGTCATCTCCCACCCCACAATTAACAGTTAAAAGAGATCATAATACATCGTTAATGAGTACTCAAACAGCCATAATTAACACTGCAAACAATGTCAACCTTACAGCGCCAGCGACCAACCCGGTCATTCCCTGAATCAAACACCCTTAATAAAAACCCTAGAAAATGGCATGACCTTTGTAATTACAAAACCTCGTTAACGAGTACTCGAAACCTATTTACATGTAAACACCATAAACAATGTCATAACCTTGTTATCAAATAACGTCCTTAAGAGTACTCCAAAACTGGACTGATTATCCTTAATAAATACCGTGGAAAATGTCTAGACCTTTGTAATAATAAACCTGGTTAATGAGTACTCAAACACACAAGGTCATGACCTTTGAAAAAGAGTTACTATAAACCCCAAGTGTGTCACAATATTTACATGTCTTCCTATAGTAACCAGTAAAAAACATGGTGGCCACCATGTGAGGGTACCTCAGAACAGATACCATGTTAATAATTAGAATAATAAATACTTGAATTACAGAGTGACACAAAATAAAAGGTTACAATTTATAATTAATTCATTATTACGATACAAAAACTTCATTACATAAATCAACACTTATATACAGTCCTTAACACACTTTCTTAACGTCGTTAAGACTCTTAGAGTACTCAAAAACTGGACTGATTATCCATATAAATACCATGGACAATGGCTAGACCTTTGTAATTATAAACCTGGTTAATGAGTACTCAAACACACACAAGGTCATGACCTTTGACATTACAAACTTTAACAAGAGTTACTAAACCCCAAGTGTGTCACAATATTTACATGTCTTCATATAGTAACCAGTAAAAAAACATGGTGGCCACCATGTAAGGGTACCCCAGAACAGATACCATGTAAACAATTAGAATAACAAATAATTGAATTACAGAGTGACACAAAATAAAAGTTACAATATATATTTAATTCATTATTACAATACAAAACTTCATTACATAAATCGCCACTTATATACAGTCCTTAACACACTTGTTTAACATCGTTAAGAGTACTCAAAAACTGGACTGATTATCCCTAACAAATACCATGAACAATGTCTAGACCTTTGTAATAATAAACCTGGTTAATGAGTACTCAAACACACACAAGGTCATGACCTTTGACATAACAAACTTTAAAAAGAGTTTTAAACCCCAAGTGTGTCACAATATTTACATGTCTTCATATAGTAACCAGTAAAAAACATGGTGGCCACCATGTGAGGGTATCCCAGAACAGATACCATGTAAACAATTACAATAATAAATAATTGAATTACAGAGTTACACAAAACAAAAGTTACAATTTATATTTAATTCATTATTACAATACAAAACTTCATTACATAAATCACCACTTATATACGGTCCTTAACACACTTGTTTAACGACGTTAAGAGTACTCAAAAACTGGACTGATTATCCTTAATACATACCATGAACAAAGTCTAGACCTTTGTAATAATAAACCTGGTTAATGAGTACTCAAACACACACAAGGTCATGACCTCTGACATAACAAACTTTAAAAAGAGTTTTAAACCCCAAGTGTGTCACAATATTAACATGTCTTCATATAGTAACCATTAAAAAAACATGGTGGCCACCATGTGTGGGTACCCCAGAACAGATACCATGTAAACAATTAGAATAATAACTAATTGAATTACAGAGTGACACAAAATAAAAGTTACAATTTATATTTAATTCATTGTAACAATACAAAACTTCATTACATAAATCGCCACTTATATACAGTCCTTAACACACTTGTTTAACATCGTTAAGAGTACTCAAAAACTGGACTGATTATCCCTAACAAATACCATGAACAATGTCTAGACCTTTGTAATAATAAACCTGGTTAATGAGTACTCAAACACACACAAGGTCATGACCTTTGACATAACAAACTTTAAAAAGAGTTTTAAACCCCAAGTGTGTCACAATATTTACATGTCTTCATATAGTAACCAGTAAAAAACATGGTGGCCACCATGTGAGGGTATCCCAGAACAGATACCATGTAAACAATTACAATAATAAATAATTGAATTACAGAGTTACACAAAACAAAAGTTACAATTTATATTTAATTCATTATTACAATACAAAACTTCATTACATAAATCACCACTTATATACGGTCCTTAACACACTTGTTTAACGACGTTAAGAGTACTCAAAAACTGGACTGATTATCCTTAATACATACCATGAACAAAGTCTAGACCTTTGTAATAATAAACCTGGTTAATGAGTACTCAAACACACACAAGGTCATGACCTCTGACATAACAAACTTTAAAAAGAGTTTTAAACCCCAAGTGTGTCACAATATTAACATGTCTTCATATAGTAACCAGTAAAAAAACATGGTGGCCACCATGTGTGGGTACCCCAGAACAGATACCATGTAAACAATTAGAATAATAACTAATTGAATTACAGAGTGACACAAAATAAAAGTTACAATTTATATTTAATTCATTGTAACAATACAAAACTTCATTACATAAATCACCACTTATATACAGTCCTTAACACACTTGTTTACTTTTTATTGGTAGTGAGTATACTTTGACAAATAACCTTATGTTGTCTTGACTTTGTACAGCAAATATTTTTGTGTAAGTGGCAAAATATCTATCTAGATAATGTCGCTAAATACTGCAGAAGTAAGGCCTCTTCATCACCATTCCACCTTGATCGTTCTTGCGCTTGTCGCATCCAAGTGACGCTTCCAAATTCTCTGATGTCATCCATCTAACGCCAACTTGGTCTGCCTCTTCGTCTCGTTTGTGTTCTTGGGGTTCATTCTGTTGACAATGTTCATCTGTTGTCATGATGCCTTAGATGAGGTGGTGAAGCAAGTGTTTTATTGGTGTTGCATAAGGTGGCACAGCATCTTCACGCGCCCAACTTGAAGATGTTCGAACGTGTTAATCCTGTATTAAATATGATCAAAAAAGAAAGAAAAAACTAATTAGAGCGAGATTTGGATTTAAAGGTCAAAGATGTGTGTATACTATATCAAGAATTGCTTTTTATTAAGTATGCATATCCCTCACTCAGTGACTCTCCTGGCGCACGCTTTAACATACATTTTTCAGACAAGGTCAACGGTCATCGCTCCTTCAAATATGCTTCTCCAAGACTTTGGAACTCTCTTCCCAACAATATCATCAAGGTATATGGGACTATGTGTGAATAATGAAACCTAAGAAATGTCTATTATCTGCACTTGTATAGATTTCTAAACTTTCATCTCAAGCTTCGCTAAAACAGATCATACCTTCAAATTCCACTCAGGACCCTGGTGAGTAGCTGAGGAATAAGTCTATCACCTCAAGCCATGATGTATCTTTCTGTACTGTGACGTCACATCTTCATGGTCCATGTTGACACGCAGTCGTCACAATCATCTACAAGAAAATTACAATGTACTCGCATCAGTACCATATCAAGACTTGGATCATCAGGGCCAACTTTCATAGAGCTGCTTAAGAACAAAAAGGATCCAAGCAAATGAAATGCACTGCGAAATGAAGTTTCGAGATTAAAGAGATCATTCTCTAGCTATCTACCTATGTTTGGTGCACTTCAATGACAACTGGGATGTTGTCCGCATAGGCAGGCATCCTCTCGGCTGTTTTCATGTTGGCGCTTGTTATCAGCAGGTATCCCAAGCAGATCTGCAGACTCCTGAAATATATGTCAATTAAGACATTTCAGTATAATTATTTTCACCAAATACTTTTTACTGTAGAACAATTATAGTTCATGTTGCAAGGTTGTATTTGGCACATTTATGTAATACAATGTTATTTTTTTCACATCACTAATCCAGAAGAGGAAAACAGTTATGCTCCAGTCAAAATCACAAAGTTTGCCAACAATCAAACTAAAAATAAACTTACCCTGTCTTGTCATTTTGCTCACAGCGTACAAAGGTCCCAATGATTACTTCATGGCCGGCATGTGCAGTTTCCACTGGACTCCCATGGGCAGATGGTTAAACATTTAACCAGTTCACCGTCGCCGTAACAAATAAACGACAAATACAAACTATTAGAAAAATGCACTTTCCCAACAGAGTTTAGAGATTAAAGAGATCATTCTCTAGCTATCTACCTATTTTTGGTGCACTTAAATGACAGCTGGGATGCTGTCCGCATAGTCAGGCACTGTTGCATCATGGCAGGTAGCACACCACATCCCCAGCAGAACTGCAGACTCCTGAAATATATGCCAATCAAGTTATTACAAAATCACTATTCTCATTAAATACTTTTCACCATCAAACAATCTGCGAGGTTTAGATTTTTTTCATGAGGACTCTAGCAATTGAATTGATTTTCAAAGCTAAATTTAAGCATGGAGCCCCTTTTAAATCTAGACATAATCTTGATTTCAGGATAAATCTCAACAACTTACGGTTCCTTAAAATAAACTTACCTTTTCCTGTCGTTTTCCTCAAAGATACACAGCTCCCATTGATGTCTTCATGGCCGCAACTGGAATGGTGCAGTTTCCATTGGTCTCCAATAGGCAGATGGATCACCGTCGCCGTAAAAAAATTTAAGAAAAAATACAGACAATGAGAAAAATGCATCTCGAAATAGAGTTTTGAGTATAAAGAAATCATTCTCTAGCTATTCTACCTAGGTTTGTTGCGATTTAATCCCATCTTGGATATGTATTGTTTGAAGCTTTGCATGGTGTGGAGAAATAAGAACTTACGGGGACAACCATGTGTAAACCTCTTAAGGTGAGTATTGGCTCTGGAAAGAGCCGGTTTGGTCTCGATGTTTCTAACAGTATATTCTGCTCGTCTTCAGGAGAATGCTGGACTACAGGCGATGGTCGAACTTTAGAAGTGCTGGATGGATGAGCATTTGGGCGGGATGGATCAAAGCTGTTCTTGGCCGGTAATGCATGTGAGTTGATTGCTGGCTGGATGTGTGTGCATTGGAGTGTGACATTCTTGTGGTGAGCTGCTGCCGGAAGGGTTGGCTTGAGGATGTGTGACCAGATGTCGTTAATGAAGAAACCGATGTCTTCTGGAACTGTATGGCGTGCTTGTATATCGATGGCCTCCCCGACTCTGCATTGGTGACAGGACTGTACATGAGCTATGAGTTTGGCTTGATTCCACTTGATGATGCTGTCGTGTTCGTGTGAATATTTGATGATGGCTGAATTGTTGAGGTGTTCCAGTGTGCCATGTGCTTTGTGTTCCTTGATTCTTGTTGAGATATTGCGCCCTGGTTCCACGATGTATACTTCACAGTAATCGCTGGGAATGTGGTAAACGCTGGCTTTGTCTCGAGTGTCTTGCTTGTCCTTGTGTGTGTGGAGTGATGCTTGAATCTTGTTTGATGCTGTATGGAAGGTCTTGACTTGAGCTTGAATGAAGATACGTTGAAGCTTGTCAGAAGATAGGCCAATGTTTGGGAGGGAGATTGCAGCCTTGAACTCTGGTAGTTCATCTGGTGTGAGACTTGGCTTGGGCTCGCTGAGGTTGAAAGTTTTGTAGCCATTAAGTTGACGTGATGTCTTGATGTGTTGTAGTTCCTGCTTCAAGCTGCCCTTGTCACAGGTGTCCAAGGTCCAACGGACCAAGGTGTTGGAGACAGCAGACTTGAAGCGAGGATGGTGGAATAATGAGTTGTGAACGTATCTGTTGGTGTGTGTTGGCTTGTGATGTACCGTGTGGGCTAGAGTGCCATCAGCTTGTCTTGTTACTTCGGCACCTAGGAAGGAGATAGCATTGTTTTGTTCTTGTTCCATGTTGAATCGGATACGTAGATATTGACTGTTCAGTTGATGGAAGAACTTTTGGAGTGCTGTCTTGCCGTTGGGCCAAAACCACAAAGGTGTCGTCAATGTAGCGAAACCTGAGGTTGGGGCGAAGATTGGCGTTCTTGATACCGTCAAGTTAAAACTCCTCCATGAACAAATCCATCAGGACTGGGGATAGAGGAGATCCCATGGTGGCCCCAGAGGTTTGTTCGTAGAATTTGTCTCGCCACCTGAATCTAAAAGCGGAGAAGCAGGTGATAAGGAGGTCGTGGACTTGTTCTGGAGTGAGTCTTGTGCGGTCTGTCAGTGTAGGTTAGGCTTGAAGGCATTGTTCGGCGATGTTGCATGCTTCTTCAGTTGGTATGTTGGTGAATAGTGACATGATGTCAAAACTGACAAGGATCTCAGTCGGACCGAGATGTATGTATTTGATAATGTCGACGAACTTGCTTGAGTTGTTAATGTTATGTTCAGTGAGGCCAACTAGTGGATGAAGGGTCTTGGTGGGGTGTCTTGCAGTATTGTAGGTGGGTGACCCCGGGACGCCACGATAGGACGGAGAGGAACATCTGGCTTGTGGCTCTTAAGGTTGGCCAAAAAAACGTGATTAGGCGGATGCGGATGGCTTGAGGTGACGGTACATGGTGTTGTCTATGACCTGCGCTTGATAGAGAGTGCAGAATTTAGCAGTGGGGGTGCGTTCGATGACTGAACAGGAGTTACTTGGCAAGCGTCGGTAGGTATCAGTTGACAGGATGTCGGTTACCTTGTGGTCAGAATCTGTTGTGCACATGAACACGGTGGCATTACCAATGTTCGTTGAAATGATGTGGATAGACTTGTCTTTGTGCAGGGCTCGGATAGCGGCGTGTTCTTGCTTGCTTGTGTTGGGTCTTGGTAACTTGGTGTTTGAAGAGTTTGAAGAACCTGGATGCGGATATGGTTGACGAATGTCTTGTCTAGATGTTTGAGCGCAGGTTCGGTAGACTGAATAATATCTTTGACTGGAATCGTGCAATGTGTGGGCGCCAGCACACCTCGCATGATTCAAGTCAAAGACATCAATCAGTCCACTGAACCTGCACTCAAACATCTGGACAAGACAGTCGCCAACCAAGTCCGCATCCAAATTCTGCAAAGACTTCAAACGCCAAGTTACCAAGACCCTACACAAGCAGGCGAGAAAATGCTGATATCTGAGCCCTGCACAAAGACAAGTCCATCCGCATCATGTCAGCGGACAAGGGTAATGCCACTATGGTCATGTCAACAACAGATTATGACCACCAAGTAAATGAAATCCTGTCAACTAATACCTACCAATGCCTGCAAAGGAACCCCAACCCAGTCATTGAACGCACACTCACCACCAAACTCTGTACTCTCTATCAAGCGCAAGTCATAGACAACACCACGTACCGTCACCTCAAGCCATCCGCATTCACCTGCCCACGTTTCTTCTGCCAACCCAAGATCCACAAGCCAGATGGTCCTCTCCGCCCCATCGTGGCTTCCCAGGGTTCACCTTCTTACAACATTGCAACACACCTCACCAAGAACCTCCATCGACTAGTTGGCCTCACTGAACATCACATCAACAACACAAGCAAGTTAGTCGACATCATCAAGCACATACATCTCCGTCCAACTGATATCCTTGTCAGTTTTGATGTCGTGTCACTGTTCACCAACATACCAATCGAAGAAGCATGCAACATCGCCAACCAAAGCCTTCAAGCCGAACCTACACTGACAGACCGCACAAGCCTCACTCCAGAACAAGTCCACGACCTCCTCATCACCAGCGTCTACGCTTCCAGCTTCAGGTGGTGAGACAAATTCTATGAACAAACCTCTGGGGCCGCCATGAGATATCCTCTATCCCCGGTCCTGGCAGATTTGTTCATGGAGGAGTTTGAACTTGACAGCATCGAGAAGGTCAATCTTTGCCCTAACCTCTGGCTCCGCTACATTAACGACACCTTTGTGGTTAGGCCTTACGACAAGACAGCACTCCAAGAGTTCTTCCACCACCTGAACAGTCAACATCCACACATCCAATTCACCATGGAACAAGAACAAAACAACACTATCTCCGTCCTAGACGTCCAAGTAACAAGACAAGCTGATGGCACTATAGCCCAAACGGTACATCGCAAGCCAAAACACCCCGATAGATACCTTCACAACTCATCATTCCATCATCCTCGCTTCAAGTCTGCTGTCTGCAACACCTTGGTTTGCTGGGCCTTCAACACCTGTGACAAAGGCAGCTTGAAGCAGGAACTACACCACATCAAGACTTCACTTCAACTTAACGACTACAAGACATTCAATCTTAGCCAGCCCAAGCCAAGTCTCACAACAGATGAACAACCAGAGTTCAAGGCTGCAATCACCCTCCCATATATCGGCCACACTTCTCACAAGTTTCAAAGTATCTTCAGTCAAGCTCAAGTCAAGATCTTCCACACAGCACCAAACAAGATTCAAGCATCACTCCACACACACAAGGACAAGCGAGACACTCAAGACAAAGCAGGCGTTTACCGCATTCCCTGTGATTGCGGTAAAGTGTACTTCGCGGAAACCTGGCGCAGCATCTCAACAAGAATCAAGGACACAAAGCACATGGCAGACTGGGACACCTCGACAAATCAGCCATCATCAAACATTCACAAGAACACGACCACATCATCAATTGGAATCAAGCCGAACTCAAAGCTCCTGTACAGTCCTGACACCAATGCAGAGTCAGGGAGGCCATCGAGATACAAGCACATCATAAAGTTCCACGAGACATAGGTTTCTTCATTATGGACATCTGGTCACCAATCCTCGAGCCAACCCTCCCAGCAGCAGCTCACCTAAAGAATGTTACACTCCAATGCAATTCACATCCAGCCAGCAATCAACTCTCACGCATCACCGGCGAAGAACAGCTCTGATCCTTCCCTCCCAAATGCTCATCCATCCAGCGCAACTTAAGCTCCACCACCGGCGCCGCCTGCATTCCAGCATTCCCCTGAAGACGAGATTATAAAGAGATAATTCTCTAGCTATGTACCTATGTTTTGTGAGCTTCAGTCATCGACAGGTAGTACACCACATTCCCAGCAGAACTGCAGACTCCTGTAAATATGTCAATCAAGTCAAAATATTAAGTGTAAAACCTCCACCTTAAATTGGTCCATTATTACAAAGAGCATCCCAAAATTGGGTCCTTGAGTTTTTCGATGATAATTTGTTATACTTTCTTTCTCGCAAATTTTCTTTACAGTCGAACAATTGTCATGAACTTGTTGTTTCCATTAAACCAACTTTCAAGAACTTTTTGCGAAGAAACCGACAGCACAGTTTGTGGACTAAAGGCTTAAAGACACTGGACACTATAGGTAATTGTCAAAGACCAGTCTTCACTCTTGGTGACGTATGTCAACATATGCATGAAGTAAAAACTTGTGAAACTTTGAGCTCAATTGATCGTCGAAGTTGCAAGACAATAATGAAAGAAAGCACACCCACCCTTGTTACACAAACTTATGTGCTTTTAGATGCTTGATTTCGAAACCTCAAAATCAAATGCTTAGGTCTCGAAACAAAACTAATAATAATAATATTAATAATAATAATTTGTTTATTTACATTGCGCCCATTCCATAAACTGTACAAAAGCGAATAAAATTATAATAATCCAAACAATTGAATGAACAAGAACCTTACAGGACAAATTGCAAAACATTAATACAGTAAACCCACATATTAGTAAAGGAACAATATATGCACAATCCAAGAATTTCCAAATTCATGGAAAATTACTTCTTAATTGAAAACTATGTTAATTCAGAGGGAGTTGGTTCTCGCAACGTTTTATACCATCACCCTCTCCCCATTGGTCGGTACATTAACTCAGACTTGATGTCCTTTTGATGACAATTTGGAAATGAAACTGAAGAATTTCTGTCCAAAAATGTATGGCCCTTTATATTTGAATTGCAATTGAAGGGTATCAAACACGATAGCATCTTACATAATCGAGTCCCCCCCCCCCAATTTTCATCTTGACTCCAGCAAATGGAAAATTTGTGAATAACCAAGCTAAATTAGAGCGTGGAGCCCCTTTTAAATCTGCACAATATGTTTATTTTAAGATAAACCTTAACAAATTACTCTCCCTCATTACTTTCCAAGCTATCAATCAAACTGAAAATAAACTTACCTGGTCCTGTCGGTTTCCTCACAGCGTACATAGCTCCCAATGATGTCTTCTTGGTCGGTACTGGAATGGCATGACACCGTCTTCGAAAAAATATAAGACAAAACAAAACAAAAAATGAGAAAAGTGCACTTCCAATCAGAGTTATTCCATTTTAGTTTAAGAATGAAGGTGCGTGGTTGTTACACGACGTGTAGACAATAACGAATGGTGTGAAGTTGGAGATTAACATGTCACACGCAAGCATGCTCGGATATGAGCTTGGTAGATTTAGGTTAGTGTGCAATGCTGCGCATGCAGTAAATTGGTAAGACAAAAATCAGAGCACCAAATTCATGGAAAACTACTTCTTTATCGAAAACTACGTTAATTCAGAGGGAGTTGGTTCTCGCAATGTTTTATACCATCACCCTCTCCCCATTCCTAGTTACCAAGTAAGGTTTGACGATAATAATTATTTTGAGTAACTAACAACAGTGTCCACTGCCTTTAAACCATAAACGCAGACTCCTGAAATACATTTCAATCAGGACACCATATATACACTCACGTCAAATACTTTTCACTGTATTTATTTTCTCATGTACCAAAGTGTTTCGTTCAAAATCCAAAATCCAAAAAAGCAAACAGTTCCGCTCCATAAATGTAAATGATGTGGATCTTGAGTTTTGAGTTTTTGTGAATTTGAGTTTTGTGATGCATTCATTTTCCAACATGTGAGTGGAGTTTGGGGACACCGCATGACTCTATGTCAAGTTAAAATGGTGCAGAAAACAAATTGCGCTCTTTCAGAGCATGACATCATCATACAGCAAAAACAAATTGGTCTGTACATAAGCTCAGACTTGATGTCCTTTTGATTACAATTTGGAAATGAAACTGTAGAATTTCTGTCCAAAAATGTATGGCCCTTTATATTTGAATTGCAATTGAAGGGTATCAAACACAATAGCATCTTACATAATCGAGTCCCCCCCCCCCAGTTTTCATCTTGACTCCAGCAAATGGAAAATTTGTGAATTACAAAGCTAAATTTGAGCATGGAGCCCCTTTTAAATCTAGACATAATCTTGATTTCAGGATAAATCTCAACAACTTACGGTCCCTCATTACTTCCCAAGCTATCAATACGGTCCCTCATTACTTCCCAAGCTATCAATCCACCTTAAAATAAACTTACCTTTTCCTGTCGTTTTCCTCGAAGATACACAGCTCCCATTGATGTCTTCATGGCCGCAACTGGAATGGTGCAGTTTCCGTTGGTCTCCAATAGGCAGATGGATCACCGTCGCCGTAAAAAAATTAAAGAAAAAATACAGACAATGAGAAAAATGCATATCGAAATAGAGTTTTGAGTATAAAGAAATCATTCTCTAGCTATTCTACCTAGGTTTGTTGCGCTTTAATCCCATCTTGGATATGTATTGTTTGAAGCTTTGCATGGTGTGGAGAAATAAGAACTTACGGGGACAACCATGTGTAAACCTCTTAAGGTGAGTATTGGCTCTGGAAAGAGCCGGTTTGGTCTCGATGTTTCTAACAGTATATTCTGCTCGTCTTCAAAAGAATGCTGGACTACAGGCGATGGTCGAACTTTAGAAGTGCTGGATGGATGAGCATTTGGGCGGGATGGATCAAAGCTGTTCTTGGCCGGTAATGCATGTGAGTTGATTGCTGGCTGGATGTGTGTGCATTGGAGTGTGACATTCTTGTGGTGAGCTGCTGCTGGAAGGGTTGGCTTGAGGATGTGTGACCAGATGTCGTTAATGAAGAAACCGATGTCTTCTGGAACTGTATGGCGTGCTTGTATATCGATGGCCTCCCCGACTCTGCATTGGTGACAGGACTGTACATGAGCTATGAGTTTGGCTTGATTCCACTTGATGATGCTGTCGTGTTCGTGTGAATATTTGATGATGGCTGAATTGTTGAGGTGTTCCAGTGTGCCATGTGCTTTGTGTTCCTTGATTCTTGTTGAGATATTGCGCCCTGGTTCCACGATGTATACTTCACAGTAATCGCAGGGAATGTGGTAAACGCTGGCTTTGTCTCGAGTGTCTTGCTTGTCCTTGTGTGTGTGGAGTGATGCTTGAATCTTGTTTGATGCTGTATGGAAGGTCTTGACTTGAGCTTGAATGAAGATACGTTGAAGCTTGTCAGAAGATAGGCCAATGTTTGGGAGGGAGATTGCAGCCTTGAACTCTGGTAGTTCATCTGGTGTGAGACTTGGCTTGGGCTCGCTGAGGTTGAAAGTTTTGTAGCCATTAAGTTGACGTGATGTCTTGATGTGTTGTAGTTCCTGCTTCAAGCTGCCCTTGTCACAGGTGTCCAAGGTCCAACGGACCAAGGTGTTGGAGACAGCAGACTTGAAGCGAGGATGGTGGAATAATGAGTTGTGAACGTATCTGTTGGTGTGCGTTGGCTTGTGATGTACCGTGTGGGCTAGAGTGCCATCAGCTTGTCTTGTTACTTCGGCACCTAGGAAGGAGATAGCATTGTTTTGTTCTTGTTCCATGTTGAATCGGATACGTAGATATTGACTGTTCAGTTGATGGAAGAACTTTTGGAGTGCTGTCTTGCCGTTGGGCCAAAACCACAAAGGTGTCGTCAATGTAGCGAAACCTGAGGTTGGGGCGAAGATTGGCGTTCTTGATACCGTCAAGTTAAAACTCCTCCATGAACAAATCCATCAGGACTGGGGATAGAGGAGATCCCATGGTGGCCCCAGAGGTTTGTTCGTAGAATTTGTCTCGCCACCTGAATCTAAAAGCGGAGAAGCAGGTGATAAGGAGGTCGTGGACTTGTTCTGGAGTGAGTCTTGTGCGGTCTGTCAGTGTAGGTTAGGCTTGAAGGCATTGTTCGGCGATGTTGCATGCTTCTTCAGTTGGTATGTTGGTGAATAGTGACATGATGTCAAAACTGACAAGGATCTCAGTCGGACCGAGATGTATGTATTTGATAATGTCGACGAACTTGCTTGAGTTGTTAATGTTATGTTCAGTGAGGCCAACTAGTGGATGAAGGGTCTTGGTGGGGTGTCTTGCAGTATTGTAGGTGGGTGACCCCGGGACGCCACGATAGGACGGAGAGGAACATCTGGCTTGTGGCTCTTAAGGTTGGCCAAAAAAACGTGATTAGGCGGATGCGGATGGCTTGAGGTGACGGTACATGGTGTTGTCTATGACCTGCGCTTGATAGAGAGTGCAGAATTTAGCAGTGGGGGTGCGTTCGATGACTGAACAGGAGTTACTTGGCAAGCGTCGGTAGGTATCAGTTGACAGGATGTCGGTTACCTTGTGGTCAGAATCTGTTGTGCACATGAACACGGTGGCATTACCAATGTTCGTTGAAATGATGTGGATAGACTTGTCTTTGTGCAGGGCTCGGATAGCGGCGTGTTCTTGCTTGCTTGTGTTGGGTCTTGGTAACTTGGTGTTTGAAGAGTTTGAAGAACCTGGATGCGGATATGGTTGACGAATGTCTTGTCTAGATGTTTGAGCGCAGGTTCGGTAGACTGAATAATATCTTTGACTGGAATCGTGCAATGTGTGGGCGCCAGCACACCTCGCATGATTCAAGTCAAAGACATCAATCAGTCCACTGAACCTGCACTCAAACATCTGGACAAGACAGTCGCCAACCAAGTCCGCATCCAAATTCTGCAAAGACTTCAAACGCCAAGTTACCAAGACCCTACACAAGCAGGCGAGAAAATGCTGATATCTGAGCCCTGCACAAAGACAAGTCCATCCGCATCATGTCAGCGGACAAGGGTAATGCCACTATGGTCATGTCAACAACAGATTATGACCACCAAGTAAATGAAATCCTGTCAACTAATACCTACCAATGCCTGCAAAGGAACCCCAACCCAGTCATTGAACGCACACTCACCACCAAACTCTGTACTCTCTATCAAGCGCAAGTCATAGACAACACCACGTACCGTCACCTCAAGCCATCCGCATTCACCTGCCCACGTTTCTTCTGCCAACCCAAGATCCACAAGCCAGATGGTCCTCTCCGCCCCATCGTGGCTTCCCAGGGTTCACCTTCTTACAACATTGCAACACACCTCACCAAGAACCTCCATCGACTAGTTGGCCTCACTGAACATCACATCAACAACACAAGCAAGTTAGTCGACATCATCAAGCACATACATCTCCGTCCAACTGATATCCTTGTCAGTTTTGATGTCGTGTCACTGTTCACCAACATACCAATCGAAGAAGCATGCAACATCGCCAACCAAAGCCTTCAAGCCGAACCTACACTGACAGACTGCACAAGCCTCACTCCAGAACAAGTCCATGACCTCCTCATCACCAGCGTCTACGCTTCCAGCTTCAGGTGGTGAGACAAATTCTATGAACAAACCTCTGGGGCCGCCATGAGATATCCTCTGTCCCCGGTCCTTGCAGATTTGTTCATGGAGGAGTTTGAACTTGACAGCATCGAGAAGGTCAATCTTTGCCCTAACCTCTGGCTCCGCTACATTAACGACACCTTTGTGGTTAGGCCTTACGACAAGACAGCACTCCAAGAGTTCTTCCATCACCTGAACAGTCAACATCCACACATCCAATTCACCATGGAACAAGAACAAAACAACACTATCTCCGTCCTAGACGTCCAAGTAACAAGACAAGCTGATGGCACTATAGCCCAAACGGTACATCGCAAGCCAAAACACCCCGATAGATACCTTCACAACTCATCATTCCATCATCCTCGCTTCAAGTCTGCTGTCTGCAACACCTTGGTTTGCTGGGCCTTCAACACCTGTGACAAAGGCAGCTTGAAGCAGGAACTACACCACATCAAGACTTCACTTCAACTCAACGACTACAAGACATTCAATCTTAGCCAGCCCAAGCCAAGTCTCACAACAGATGAACAACCAGAGTTCAAGGCTGCAATCACCCTCCCATATATCGGCCACACTTCTCACAAGTTTCAAAGTATCTTCAGTCAAGCTCAAGTCAAGATCTTCCACACAGCACCAAACAAGATTCAAGCATCACTCCACACACACAAGGACAAGCGAGACACTCAAGACAAAGCAGGCGTTTACCGCATTCCCTGTGATTGCAGTAAAGTGTACTTCCCGGAAACCGCGCGCAGAATCTCAACAAGAATCAAGGACACAAAGCACATGGCAGACTGGGACACCTCGACAAATCAGCCATCATCAAACATTCACAAGAACACGACCACATCATCAATTGGAATCAAGCCGAACTCAAAGCTCCTGTACAGTCCTGACACCAATGCAGAGTCAGGGAGGCCATCGAGATACAAGCACATCATAAAGTTCTACGAGACATAGGTTTCTTCATTATGGACATCTGGTCACCCATCCTCGAGCCAACCCTCCCAGCAGCAGCTCACCTAAAGAATGTCCCACTCCAATGCAATTCACATCCAGCCAGCAATCAACTCTCACGCATCACCGGCCAAGAACAGCTCTGATCCTTCCCTCCCAAATGCTCATCCATCCAGCGCAACTTAAGCTCCACCACCGGCGCCGCCTGCATTCCAGCATTCCCCTGAAGACGAGATTATAAAGAGATAATTCTCTAGCTATGTACCTATGTTTTTGTGAGCTTCAGTCATCGACAGGTAGTACACCACATTCCCAGCAGAACTGCAGACTCCTGAAAATATGTCAATCAAGTCAAAATATCAAGTGTAAAACCTTCACCTTAAATTGGTCCATTATTACAAAGAGCATCCCAAAATTGGGTCCTTGAGTTTTTCGATGATAATTTGTTATGCTTTCTTTCTCGCAAATTTTCTTTACAGTCGAACAATTGTCATGAACTTGTTGTTTCCATTAAACCAACTTTCAAGAACTTTTTGCAAAGAAACCGACAGGACAGTTTGTGGACTAAAGGCTTAAAGACACTGGACACTATAGGTAATTATCAAAGACCAGTCTTTACTCTTGGTGACGTGTGTCAACATATGCATAAAGTAAAAACTTGTGAAACTTTGAGCTCAATTGGTCGTCGAAGTTGCAAGACAATAATGAAAGAAAGCACATCACCCACCCTTGTTACACAAACTTATGTGCTGTCAGATGCTTGATTTCAAAACCTCAAAATCAAATGCTGAGGTCTCGAAACAAAACTAATAATAATAATAATAATTTGTTCATTTACATTGCGCCCACTCCATAAACTGTACAAAAGCGAATAACATTATAATAATCAATTGAATGAACAAGAACCTTACAGGACAAATTGCAAAACATTAATACAGTAAACCCGCATAAATTAGTAAAGGAACAATATAATATGCACAATTCAAGAATTTCCAAACTCATGGAAATTACTTCTTAATCGAAAACTATGTTAGTTCAGAGGGAGTTGGTTCTCGCAACGTTTTATACCATCACCCTCTCCCCATTGGTCGGTACATTAACTCAGACTTGATGTCTTTTTGATTACAATTTGGAAATGAAACTGAAGAATTTCTGTCCAAAAATGTATGGCCCTTTATATTTGAATTGCAATTGAAGGGTATCAAACACAATAGCATCTTACATAATCGAGTCCCCCCCCCCCCCCCCCAATTTTCATCTTGACTCCAGCAAATGGATAATTTGTGAATTACAAAGCTAAATTAGAGCATGGAGCCCCTTTTAAATCTGAACAAAATGTTTATTTTCGGATAAACCTTAACAAATTACGCTCCCTAATTACTTTCCAAGCTATCAATCAAACTGAAAATAAACTTACCTGGTCCTGTCGTTTTCCTCACAGTGTACCTAGCTCCCAATGATGTCTTCTTGGTCGGTACTGGAATGGCATGACACCGTCTTCGAAAAAATATAAGACAAAACAAAACAAAAAATGAGAAAAGTGCACTTCCAATCAGAGTTATTCCATTTTAGTTTAAGAATGAACGTTTAGTAAATGGGGTGCGTGGTTGTTACACGACGTGTAGACAATGACGAATGGTGTGAAGTTGGAGATTAACATGTCACACGCAAGCATGCTCGGATATGAGCTTGGTAGATTTAGGTTAGTGTGCAACGCTGCGCATGCAGTAGCTGGGTATAGGACTTGCAAGTTTGGTTAGTAGAGTTACATTACTGATAGTAAGGGTGATAATATACCTTTCTTGGTGGACGTGATCCCTCTGTGCGGTAACTCAGTAGAATTCCATGATTTAAAGGTGTGTCCAAGTAATTGAGTACCGCTTTACCATCAACAGGATTCTAGTGGTTGCAGGGCATGTGAAGATGAAAAGGACTCCATACCAGCTTACCAGACTCAGTTATTGCATGTAGGGAAAAAGGGTGACATTTCTAAATTAGACAACACAAATCAGAGCACAGCCGGAGCACAGCATGAGCCGGTACGAGGTGCTTAAGAACAATAATTTTTGCATATGGGATCGGAATACAATTCATCTTGTTAATAATAATGTGTTGTAGTCGTTATAAATCTAGGAGTCCTAAAGAAACCTGGAAAATATCGAAGAAAAACCAGTACTCACAAAACAGGACAGCAAAGCACATAGGTCCCAAAAACAAGCACTCCCAACCGTGGCATATCAGCGAGTCTATTGGACCATAACGGAAATTTCCACTCAATCACAAGCTTACAGAAAAACTATCACAACTGGGTTATTCACATTTAAATTAGCCAAGGAGCATGCAATCACCGCACCCAAATAACAAAGAAACTGATGGATCCAAAAAGCGCTGGTCTTGCATAATCGCTGATCTCTTATAAGAGTATGACGTCACAGTATTGTCACATAGTGTGCGATATTCATTTATGTATGCAAAAAATGTAATTTTTTGCAATAAATTGTAATATGTGTGCGATTAACTGTAATATTATGTGCGATAATTTGCAATATATCGTACGAGGTCCTGTTTTAAAGGTGTCTCCGTAAAATCGTGGCAAATCTTTTACCTCTCTGTGCGCGATGTAAACAGTCGCTAGATTACAAAAAATATGGTTTTATTTGCCAAGCAAAGAGCAAAACTTAGAAACACGTAAGGCTCCACTGGTTATTTGCACTTGTTAATGCAAAAAGTTTGTAATTTTCGGCATTTCTACAAGGTAGAAAAATAAGTCATAATGTTGAGGCCATATAAAACCTCCCGTCATTCCTTTTGTCTATGTTATTGACACTTTTGTTTGGGGTTGTTTCAAGAAACATTTGCTTGAAGATTTGAGGTGAAAATTATATACGTAAATTTTACTACTATCACGGCTTATGTATACATACTTTAGTGTATTAAAATAGAGGCGAAAATGACAACTTTAAATTTGTGCAAATTATGAAGATTGTCCCTGCTTGATTTTTTTCTTCTATTTGTTCGATGTGTTGTTATGGAGGATTTAAAGAGACTGTTGCAACTAAGACAAATTTCTGTTGCTATTTTGTCTATACAGGTCAAGCAATTTTCTTTTGCTTTTTTAGACTAGACCATTTGGCGTATAACGGCCTGAACTGACTTATTCTAGCGCCTCTTAGGTAATGTATACAACTGGTAATCTTTCAATGAACTAGGAATAGTATAGACCTGTATACGACTCTTTGTCTGTACTGTAAATCCGTACACTGTATTTAATAATACGAAAGTGTTATTATTACCCAGTAAGCGCAAAATCTGTCGTTAAGCAGCTGTATACTGGGCCCGATTTCATAGAGCATGCAGGCACAAACAATCACATAAAAGTATTGCTTAAGCAGAAACAGATTATTTGCAAAGGTTACATTAAGTTTGCATATTGTGGCTGGTGCCCAATTTAGCTTAGAAAAGAAATGTTTCAAGCATTATTTTCTGCTTAAAGATTTTTTATGAGATTGGACCCAGATTGCATCTCGGGTTCCAGATCCACAATTGTTTTACCAATATACACAGATGTGTGTAACAACCTTGTAAACTCAGTACTTACCCGAGTTAAAGGCATATTACTCGCTTGGGATTCGAACCCACGACCTTTGCATTTCTAGAGCAGTGTCATACAGACTAGACCACGGAGATCCTGTTTTAGCAGCGGGTACTGCAAACAGTTTATTATGTTAAATTTGCATCAGGGATAAAGAACTATCATTTTGGTTTTACCCATATACACCGATGTGTGTTGGTACTCAGTACTCAGACTTATTAATACATCCTTCAACCATGGTTAATCAACGAATTGGTGCCTTGACAACTTCTCATGAAAGCTGTGGGACATCTTCAAGTTTGTCCCGTTGTTACACAGAGAATCTTATGCGAGTACCACGACATCAGAGTCCATTGATTCCAATAACAAGTCAAGGAAAAAGTTGCAATTCCTAGTTAGATGAAGCATACCCCGTATAAAAAAGGCGCTTGAAGAATAGGTCAGGCCGCTATACGCCAGAGGTTATACACGTCATCATTACCTTACATTAGTAAATCAGTACTGTCGTGGGGGTGTAAAGGGGCTCTGGATAGGGGTAGTACCTTTGTTTTTCTGGCAGTTGCATTCTTGTATAGAATGGACAGGAACACTGGTCCTCATCCATCTCCTAATCTCTCACATCTGGCTCCATGCGCCACACCCCGGTTCCTTATCTCAACTGGTGGGCTAAATGATGTGAGGGGGTGATGTAGGCCCTACAATGCAATTTTCACTTTTTGGTTCAAACGCTTGACCCCCCAAAATGGAATACTATAAGAGGCGTTATCGTAACGCTTTCTATATTGTATTCCGTCAGGGAAAATTCTTCCAATGTTGACTACTTCATTGTATACAAAATGACGTTTTAATTTCTAGAATAAGAGTTGATAATCAACGATGTTCTTCAAAACAAACACTACTACTTACTGTGTAACTATCTCTTTAATAAAACTGTCACCGTGCCAAGTTTCAAAATCAAGGGAAACCGACTCGGATTGTGCCCGAGTTTTTTTAGGTGAACAAAATTAATCATAATTCACACAGGCACATTTTCATTTGAAAAAAAAACCAATGCAGAGTGTTTTACAGGGCAGGGTGTTTTCTATTACTTTACAATGATCATTCTACATCACACAGTTGTTTCTTGTTTCACATGATCAATGTCTTTATTTTATAAATGCGTAATGTTAACCTGGCAAATAAATTGAAATTTTTAAAACTAATTACTGTACGCCTAAAGGGCAGAAAAAAAAAATTTCAGAGTAAAGTGTTTGGTAATTATGATACTAATGATCACTACTATCACTGACATACAGAAACTGGAAATAATTAAAGTTAGAAGAAAAATGTATACCAATTTGTAAACAGGGAGTTAAATTAATACACAGTTGAGTTATGATTATTCATTAGAGTTCATTAACTGCAAAGAAAGCTTATAAATTGACTTTTATGAAAACACACAAAACTTTTTTAACTTGTCCATTAATGGAATGGATCAGTTCATGAACTTGGTTCATGAACTGCTGTGATGAACATGTCATGAACTGTTTGATGCACGGACTGATCATGAACATTCTTAAAAGTTCATCAAGTCATTAATTCCCTTTTGGCTCAGTCAGTGCACAACTACGAGATAATGAAGCTGACGCGCAGCGTTTCTTTGCAAAATCGTGATCAGAATAGGCGCTCCCAGACCCTTTGAGAATTCATGAGAAAATCCGAGTGTTCATTAGCACATCAGTAAAACGCTCCGCTTGGTGGGAAATATTTGAACAACATTTAAAATGAAGGATTATCTTGAGATGTTTTGCTAAATGAAGGGTTGTCAAATTTGTTTAACCGTATGCACATTTTAAAGAAAAACCGTCGCAAAGTGTGTTATGAATATAACTCTTTTTTTTATGAACCCTTCACGTTTGCCGTGAACCTGACTGTTTCCCATTACGTTAGAGATTTGAATGCATATTTTAAGTATCTTGAAGAATTTTGCCGTTGTTAGCTTTTTACATTTTTACTGCGGGAAACATATTTTTTCGGTGTCAAAAAAATGGGCAAAATGTTACAATTTCGTAATTTTTTTTTATGGAATTGATTATGACGTCAGGGTTAAATGACATACGCGCGTTCTATTCCAGCAGCGCTAACGCGCTAGGCGGGCGCTTTGTTTTGTTTCTTTTGCGTACATACGAACGGGCTACACTAAACAGCATACATCTTTCCCAAAATGAGTTTACTTAAAAACGGAGACGGCGCAAGCCGCACGTTTGCCGTGACCCTGCTGTTTCCCGTAACATCTTACAAAATAAACAAGTGATTTGCAAAAAAGAACAAACGACATTTCCACACATTTGTTCAAAACTACTGCGGGCATTTCATGAAAAGGGTATGGTTTGATGCATAGAGCTTTAAACTTGTATATTCATAGCTCTAATGTTTGATGACAATTAGTTAACAACAGGATGGACCACGTGAAGGTTGTCACCTCCCACCCCACAAATAACAGTTTAAAGAGATCGTTTAAAATCTACATCGTTAATGAGTACTCAAACCCCCTAGATAAACACCAAGGAAAATGTCATGACCTTGTAATTAAAATTTTGTTTTTGCTGCATAGAGCTTTGTTTATATAGCTCTATTGTTTGATGACAATTAGTTAACAACAGGGTGGACCACGTGAAGGTTGTCATCTCCCACCCCACAATTAACAGTTAAAAGAGATCTTAATACATCGTTAATGAGTACTCAAACACACTAAATTAACACTGCAAACAATGTCAACCTTAATGAGTACTCAAACTCTCTAAATAAACACCAAAGAAAATGTCATGACATTGTCATTAAAAAATTGGTTTGGTGCATAGAGCTTTATAAACATGGTTATAAAGCTCTATTGTTTGATGACAATTAGTTAACAACAGGGTGGACCACGTGAAGGTTGTCATCTCCCACCCCACAATTAACAGTTAAAAGAGATCATAATACATCGTTAATGAGTACTCAAACAGCCATAATTAACACTGCAAACAATGTCAACCTTACAGCGCCAGCGACCAACCCGGTCATTCCCTGAATCAAACACCCTTAATAAAAAACCCTAGAAAATGGCATGACCTTTGTAATTACAAAACCTCGTTAACGAGTACTCGAAACCTATTTACATGTAAACACCACAAACAATGTCATAACCTTGTTATCAAATAACGTCCTTAAGAGTACTCCAAAACTGGACTGATTATCCTTAATAAATACCGTGGAAAATGTCTAGACCTTTGTAATAATAAACCTGGTTAATGAGTACTCAAACACACAAGGTCATGACCTTTGAAAAAGAGTTACTATAAACCCCAAGTGTGTCACAATATTTACATGTCTTCCTATAGTAACCAGTAAAAAACATGGTGGCCACCATGTGAGGGTACCTCAGAACAGATACCATGTTAATAATTAGAATAATAAATACTTGAATTACAGAGTGACACAAAATAAAAGGTTATAATTAATTCATTATTACGATACAAAAACTTCATTACATAAATCAACACTTATATACAGTCCTTAACACACTTTCTTAACGTCGTTAAGACTCTTAGAGTACTCAAAAACTGGACTGATTATCCATATAAATACCATGGACAATGGCTAGACCTTTGTAATTATAAACCTGGTTAATGAGTACTCAAACACACACAAGGTCATGACCTTTGACATTACAAACTTTAACAAGAGTTACTAAACCCCAAGTGTGTCACAATATTTACATGTCTTCATATAGTAACCAGTAAAAAAACATGGTGGCCACCATGTAAGGGTACCCCAGAACAGATACCATGTAAACAATTAGAATAACAAATAATTGAATTACAGAGTGACACAAAATAAAAGTTACAATATATATTTAATTCATTATTACAATACAAAACTTCATTACATAAATCACCACTTATATACGGTCCTTAACACACTTGTTTAACGACGTTAAGAGTACTCAAAAACTGGACTGATTATCCTTAATACATACCATGAACAAAGTCTAGACCTTTGTAATAATAAACCTGGTTAATGAGTACTCAAACACACACAAGGTCATGACCTTTGACATAACAAACTTTAAAAAGAGTTTTAAACCCCAAGTGTGTCACAATATTAACATGTCTTCATATAGTAACCAGTAAAAAAACATGGTGGCCACCATGTGTGGATACCCCAGAACAGATACCATGTAAACAATTAGAATAATAACTAATTGAATTACAGAGTGACACAAAATAAAAGTTACAATTTATATTTAATTCATTGTAACAATACAAAACTTCATTACATAAATCACCACTTATATACAGTCCTTAACACACTTGTTTACTTTTTATTGGTAGTGAGTATACTTTGACAAATAACCTTATGTTGTCTTGACTTTGTACAGCAAATATTTTTGTGTAAGTGGCAAAATATCTATCTAGATAATGTCGCTAAATACTGCAGAAGTAAGGCCTCTTCATCACCATTCCACCTTGATCGTTCTTGCGCTTGTCGCATCCAAGTGACGCTTCCAAATTCTCTGATGTCATCCATCTAACGCCAACTTGGTCTGCCTCTTCGTCTCGTTTGTGTTCTTGGGGTTCATTCTGTTGACAATGTTCATCTGTTGTCATGATGCCTTAGATGAGGTGGTGAAGCAAGTGTTTTATTGGTGTTGCATAAGGTGGCACAGCATCTTCACGCACCCAACTTGAAGATGTTCGAACGTGTTAATCCTGTATTAAATATGATCAAAAAAGAAAGAAAAAACTAATTAGAGCGAGATTTGGATTTAAAGGTCAAAGATGTGTGTATACTATATCAAGAATTGCTTTTTATTAAGTATGCATATCCCTCACTCAGTGACTCTCCTGGCGCACGCTTTAACATACATTTTTCAGACAAGGTCAACGGTCATCGCTCCTTCAAATATGCTTCTCCAAGACTTTGGAACTCTCTTCCCAACAATATCATCAAGGTATATGGGACTATGTGTGAATAATGAAACCTAAGAAATGTCTATTATCTGCACTTGTATAGATTTCTAAACTTTCATCTCAAGCTTCGCTAAAACAGATCATACCTTCAAATTCCACTCAGGACCCTGGTGAGTAGCTGAGGAATAAGTCTATCACCTCAAGCCATGATGTATCTTTCTGTACTGTGACGTCACATCTTCATGGTCCATGTTGACACGCAGTCGTCACAATCATCTACAAGAAAATTACAATGTACTCGCATCAGTACCATATCAAGACTTGGATCATCAGGGCCAACTTTCATAGAGCTGCTTAAGAACAAAAAGGATCCAAGCAAATGAAATGCACTGCGAAATGAAGTTTCGAGATTAAAGAGATCATTCTCTAGCTATCTACCTATGTTTGGTGCACTTCAATGACAACTGGGATGTTGTCCGCATAGGCAGGCATCCTCTCGGCTGTTTTCATGTTGGCGCTTGTTATCAGCAGGTATCCCAAGCAGATCTGCAGACTCCTGAAATATATGTCAATTAAGACATTTCAGTATAATTATTTTCACCAAATACTTTTTACTGTAGAACAATTATAGTTCATGTTGCAAGGTTGTATTTGGCACATTTATGTAATACAATGTTATTTTTTTCACATCACTAATCCAGAAGAGGAAAACAGTTATGCTCCAGTCAAAATCACAAAGTTTGCCAACAATCAAACTAAAAATAAACTTACCCTGTCTTGTCATTTTGCTCACAGCGTACAAAGGTCCCAATGATTACTTCATGGCCGGCATGTGCAGTTTCCACTGGACTCCCATGGGCAGATGGTTAAACATTTAACCAGTTCACCGTCGCCGTAACAAATAAACGACAAATACAAACTATTAGAAAAATGCACTTCCCCAACAGAGTTTAGAGATTAAAGAGATCATTCTCTAGCTATCTACCTATTTTTGGTGCACTTAAATGACAGCTGGGATGCTGTCCGCATAGTCAGGCACTGTTGCATCATGGCAGGTAGCACACCACATCCCCAGCAGAACTGCAGACTCCTGAAATATATGCCAATCAAGTTATTACAAAATCACTATTCTCATTAAATACTTTTCACCATAAAACAATCTGCGAGGTTTAGATTTTTTTCATGAGGACTCTAGCAATTGAATTGATTTTCAAAGCTAAATTTAAGCATGGAGCCCCTTTTAAATCTAGACATAATCTTGATTTCAGGATAAATCTCAACAACTTACGGTTCCTTAAAATAAACTTACCTTTTCCTGTCGTTTTCCTCAAAGATACACAGCTCCCATTGATGTCTTCATGGCCGCAACTGGAATGGTGCAGTTTCCATTGGTCTCCAATAGGCAGATGGATCACCGTCGCCGTAAAAAAATTTAAGAAAAAATACAGACAATGAGAAAAATGCATCTCGAAATAGAGTTTTGAGTATAAAGAAATCATTCTCTAGCTATTCTACCTAGGTTTGTTGCGATTTAATCCCATCTTGGATATGTATTGTTTGAAGCTTTGCATGGTGTGGAGAAATAAGAACTTACGGGGACAACCATGTGTAAACCTCTTAAGGTGAGTATTGGCTCTGGAAAGAGCCGGTTTGGTCTCGATGTTTCTAACAGTATATTCTGCTCGTCTTCAGGAGAATGCTGGACTACAGGCGATGGTCGAACTTTAGAAGTGCTGGATGGATGAGCATTTGGGCGGGATGGATCAAAGCTGTTCTTGGCCGGTAATGCATGTGAGTTGATTGCTGGCTGGATGTGTGTGCATTGGAGTGTGACATTCTTGTGGTGAGCTGCTGCTGGAAGGGTTGGCTTGAGGATGTGTGACCAGATGTCGTTAATGAAGAAACCGATGTCTTCTGGAACTGTATGGCGTGCTTGTATATCGATGGCCTCCCCGACTCTGCATTGGTGACAGGACTGTACATGAGCTATGAGTTTGGCTTGATTCCACTTGATGATGCTGTCGTGTTCGTGTGAATATTTGATGATGGCTGAATTGTTGAGGTGTTCCAGTGTGCCATGTGCTTTGTGTTCCTTGATTCTTGTTGAGATATTGCGCCCTGGTTCCACGATGTATACTTCACAGTAATCGCAGGGAATGTGGTAAACGCTGGCTTTGTCTCGAGTGTCTTGCTTGTCCTTGTGTGTGTGGAGTGATGCTTGAATCTTGTTTGATGCTGTATGGAAGGTCTTGACTTGAGCTTGAATGAAGATACGTTGAAGCTTGTCAGAAGATAGGCCAATGTTTGGGAGGGAGATTGCAGCCTTGAACTCTGGTAGTTCATCTGGTGTGAGACTTGGCTTGGGCTCGCTGAGGTTGAAAGTTTTGTAGCCATTAAGTTGACGTGATGTCTTGATGTGTTGTAGTTCCTGCTTCAAGCTGCCCTTGTCACAGGTGTCCAAGGTCCAACGGACCAAGGTGTTGGAGACAGCAGACTTGAAGCGAGGATGGTGGAATAATGAGTTGTGAACGTATCTGTTGGTGTGCGTTGGCTTGTGATGTACCGTGTGGGCTAGAGTGCCATCAGCTTGTCTTGTTACTTCGGCACCTAGGAAGGAGATAGCATTGTTTTGTTCTTGTTCCATGTTGAATCGGATACGTAGATATTGACTGTTCAGTTGATGGAAGAACTTTTGGAGTGCTGTCTTGCCGTTGGGCCAAAACCACAAAGGTGTCGTCAATGTAGCGAAACCTGAGGTTGGGGCGAAGATTGGCGTTCTTGATACCGTCAAGTTAAAACTCCTCCATGAACAAATCCATCAGGACTGGGGATAGAGGAGATCCCATGGTGGCCCCAGAGGTTTGTTCGTAGAATTTGTCTCGCCACCTGAATCTAAAAGCGGAGAAGCAGGTGATAAGGAGGTTGTGGACTTGTTCTGGAGTGAGTCTTGTGCGGTCTGTCAGTGTAGGTTAGGCTTGAAGGCATTGTTCGGCGATGTTGCATGCTTCTTCAGTTGGTATGTTGGTGAATAGTGACATGATGTCAAAACTGACAAGGATCTCAGTCGGACCGAGATGTATGTATTTGATAATGTCGACGAACTTGCTTGAGTTGTTAATGTTATGTTCAGTGAGGCCAACTAGTGGATGAAGGGTCTTGGTGGGGTGTCTTGCAGTATTGTAGGTGGGTGACCCCGGGACGCCACGATAGGACGGAGAGGAACATCTGGCTTGTGGCTCTTAAGGTTGGCCAAAAAAACGTGATTAGGCGGATGCGGATGGCTTGAGGTGACGGTACATGGTGTTGTCTATGACCTGCGCTTGATAGAGAGTGCAGAATTTAGCAGTGGGGGTGCGTTCGATGACTGAACAGGAGTTACTTGGCAAGCGTCGGTAGGTATCAGTTGACAGGATGTCGGTTACCTTGTGGTCAGAATCTGTTGTGCACATGAACACGGTGGCATTACCAATGTTCGTTGAAATGATGTGGATAGACTTGTCTTTGTGCAGGGCTCGGATAGCGGCGTGTTCTTGCTTGCTTGTGTTGGGTCTTGGTAACTTGGTGTTTGAAGAGTTTGAAGAACCTGGATGCGGATATGGTTGACGAATGTCTTGTCTAGATGTTTGAGCGCAGGTTCGGTAGACTGAATAATATCTTTGACTGGAATCGTGCAATGTGTGGGCGCCAGCACACCTCGCATGATTCAAGTCAAAGACATCAATCAGTCCACTGAACCTGCACTCAAACATCTGGACAAGACAGTCGCCAACCAAGTCCGCATCCAAATTCTGCAAAGACTTCAAACGCCAAGTTACCAAGACCCTACACAAGCAGGCGAGAAAATGCTGATATCTGAGCCCTGCACAAAGACAAGTCCATCCGCATCATGTCAGCGGACAAGGGTAATGCCACTATGGTCATGTCAACAACAGATTATGACCACCAAGTAAATGAAATCCTGTCAACTAATACCTACCAATGCCTGCAAAGGAACCCCAACCCAGTCATTGAACGCACACTCACCACCAAACTCTGTACTCTCTATCAAGCGCAAGTCATAGACAACACCACGTACCGTCACCTCAAGCCATCCGCATTCACCTGCCCACGTTTCTTCTGCCAACCCAAGATCCACAAGCCAGATGGTCCTCTCCGCCCCATCGTGGCTTCCCAGGGTTCACCTTCTTACAACATTGCAACACACCTCACCAAGAACCTCCATCGACTAGTTGGCCTCACTGAACATCACATCAACAACACAAGCAAGTTAGTCGACATCATCAAGCACATACATCTCCGTCCAACTGATATCCTTGTCAGTTTTGATGTCGTGTCACTGTTCACCAACATACCAATCGAAGAAGCATGCAACATCGCCAACCAAAGCCTTCAAGCCGAACCTACACTGACAGACCGCACAAGCCTCACTCCAGAACAAGTCCACGACCTCCTCATCACCAGCGTCTACGCTTCCAGCTTCAGGTGATGAGACAAATTCTATGAACAAACCTCTGGGGCCGCCATGAGATATCCTCTATCCCCGGTCCTGGCAGATTTGTTCATGGAGGAGTTTGAACTTGACAGCATCGAGAAGGTCAATCTTTGCCCTAACCTCTGGCTCCGCTACATTAACGACACCTTTGTGGTTAGGCCTTACGACAAGACAGCACTCCAAGAGTTCTTCCACCACCTGAACAGTCAACATCCACACATCCAATTCACCATGGAACAAGAACAAAACAACACTATCTCCGTCCTAGACGTCCAAGTAACAAGACAAGCTGATGGCACTATAGCCCAAACGGTACATCGCAAGCCAAAACACCCCGATAGATACCTTCACAACTCATCATTCCATCATCCTCGCTTCAAGTCTGCTGTCTGCAACACCTTGGTTTGCTGGGCCTTCAACACCTGTGACAAAGGCAGCTTGAAGCAGGAACTACACCACATCAAGACTTCACTTCAACTTAACGACTACAAGACATTCAATCTTAGCCAGCCCAAGCCAAGTCTCACAACAGATGAACAACCAGAGTTCAAGGCTGCAATCACCCTCCCATATATCGGCCACACTTCTCACAAGTTTCAAAGTATCTTCAGTCAAGCTCAAGTCAAGATCTTCCACACAGCACCAAACAAGATTCAAGCATCACTCCACACACACAAGGACAAGCGAGACACTCAAGACAAAGCAGGCGTTTACCGCATTCCCTGTGATTGCGGTAAAGTGTACTTCGCGGAAACCTGGCGCAGCATCTCAACAAGAATCAAGGACACAAAGCACATGGCAGACTGGGACACCTCGACAAATCAGCCATCATCAAACATTCACAAGAACACGACCACATCATCAATTGGAATCAAGCCGAACTCAAAGCTCCTGTACAGTCCTGACACCAATGCAGAGTCAGGGAGGCCATCGAGATACAAGCACATCATAAAGTTCCACGAGACATAGGTTTCTTCATTATGGACATCTGGTCACCAATCCTCGAGCCAACCCTCCCAGCAGCAGCTCACCTAAAGAATGTTACACTCCAATGCAATTCACATCCAGCCAGCAATCAACTCTCACGCATCACCGGCGAAGAACAGCTCTGATCCTTCCCTCCCAAATGCTCATCCATCCAGCGCAACTTAAGCTCCACCACCGGCGCCGCCTGCATTCCAGCATTCCCCTGAAGACGAGATTATAAAGAGATAATTCTCTAGCTATGTACCTATGTTTTGTGAGCTTCAGTCATCGACAGGTAGTACACCACATTCCCAGCAGAACTGCAGACTCCTGTAAATATGTCAATCAAGTCAAAATATTAAGTGTAAAACCTCCACCTTAAATTGGTCCATTATTACAAAGAGCATCCCAAAATTGGGTCCTTGAGTTTTTCGATGATAATTTGTTATGCTTTCTTTCTCGCAAATTTTCTTTACAGTCGAACAATTGTCATGAACTTGTTGTTTCCATTAAACCAACTTTCAAGAACTTTTTGCGAAGAAACCGACAGCACAGTTTGTGGACTAAAGGCTTAAAGACACTGGACACTATAGGTAATTGTCAAAGACCAGTCTTCACTCTTGGTGACGTATGTCAACATATGCATGAAGTAAAAACTTGTGAAACTTTGAGCTCAATTGATCGTCGAAGTTGCAAGACAATAATGAAAGAAAGCACACCCACCCTTGTTACACAAACTTATGTGCTTTTAGATGCTTGATTTCGAAACCTCAAAATCAAATGCTTAGGTCTCGAAACAAAACTAATAATAATAATATTAATAATAATAATTTGTTTATTTACATTGCGCCCATTCCATAAACTGTACAAAAGCGAATAACATTATAATAATCCAAACAATTGAATGAACAAGAACCTTACAGGACAAATTGCAAAACATTAATACAGTAAACCCACATATTAGTAAAGGAACAATATATGCACAATCCAAGAATTTCCAAATTCATGGAAAATTACTTCTTAATTGAAAACTATGTTAATTCAGAGGGAGTTGGTTCTCGCAACGTTTTATACCATCACCCTCTCCCCATTGGTCGGTACATTAACTCAGACTTGATGTCCTTTTGATGACAATTTGGAAATGAAACTGAAGAATTTCTGTCCAAAAATGTATGGCCCTTTATATTTGAATTGCAATTGAAGGGTATCAAACACGATAGCATCTTACATAATCGAGTCCCCCCCCCCAATTTTCATCTTGACTCCAGCAAATGGAAAATTTGTGAATAACCAAGCTAAATTAGAGCGTGGAGCCCCTTTTAAATCTGCACAATATGTTTATTTTAAGATAAACCTTAACAAATTACTCTCCCTCATTACTTTCCAAGCTATCAATCAAACTGAAAATAAACTTACCTGGTCCTGTCGGTTTCCTCACAGCGTACATAGCTCCCAATGATGTCTTCTTGGTCGGTACTGGAATGGCATGACACCGTCTTCGAAAAAATATAAGACAAAACAAAACAAAAAATGAGAAAAGTGCACTTCCAATCAGAGTTATTCCATTTTAGTTTAAGAATGAAGGTGCGTGGTTGTTACACGACGTGTAGACAATAACGAATGGTGTGAAGTTGGAGATTAACATGTCACACGCAAGCATGCTCGGATATGAGCTTGGTAGATTTAGGTTAGTGTGCAATGCTGCGCATGCAGTAAATTGGTAAGACAAAAATCAGAGCACCAAATTCATGGAAAACTACTTCTTTATCGAAAACTACGTTAATTCAGAGGGAGTTGGTTCTCGCAATGTTTTATACCATCACCCTCTCCCCATTCCTAGTTACCAAGTAAGGTTTGACGATAATAATTATTTTGAGTAACTAACAACAGTGTCCACTGCCTTTAAACCATAAACGCAGACTCCTGAAATACATTTCAATCAGGACACCATATATACACTCACGTCAAATACTTTTCACTGTATTTATTTTCTCATGTACCAAAGTGTTTCGTTCAAAATCCAAAATCCAAAAAAGCAAACAGTTCCGCTCCATAAATGTAAATGATGTGGATCTTGAGTTTTGAGTTTTTGTGAATTTGAGTTTTGTGATGCATTCATTTTCCAACATGTGAGTGGAGTTTGGGGACACCGCATGACTCTATGTCAAGTTAAAATGGTGCAGAAAACAAATTGCGCTCTTTCAGAGCATGACATCATCATACAGCAAAAACAAATTGGTCTGTACATAAGCTCAGACTTGATGTCCTTTTGATTACAATTTGGAAATGAAACTGTAGAATTTCTGTCCAAAAATGTATGGCCCTTTATATTTGAATTGCAATTGAAGGGTATCAAACACAATAGCATCTTACATAATCGAGTCCCCCCCCCCAGTTTTCATCTTGACTCCAGCAAATGGAAAATTTGTGAATTACAAAGCTAAATTTGAGCATGGAGCCCCTTTTAAATCTAGACATAATCTTGATTTCAGGATAAATCTCAACAACTTACGGTCCCTCATTACTTCCCAAGCTATCAATACGGTCCCTCATTACTTCCCAAGCTATCAATCCACCTTAAAATAAACTTACCTTTTCCTGTCGTTTTCCTCGAAGATACACAGCTCCCATTGATGTCTTCATGGCCGCAACTGGAATGGTGCAGTTTCCATTGGTCTCCAATAGGCAGATGGATCACCGTCGCCGTAAAAAAATTAAAGAAAAAATACAGACAATGAGAAAAATGCATATCGAAATAGAGTTTTGAGTATAAAGAAATCATTCTCTAGCTATTCTACCTAGGTTTGTTGCGCTTTAATCCCATCTTGGATATGTATTGTTTGAAGCTTTGCATGGTGTGGAGAAATAAGAACTTACGGGGACAACCATGTGTAAACCTCTTAAGGTGAGTATTGGCTCTGGAAAGAGCCGGTTTGGTCTCGATGTTTCTAACAGTATATTCTGCTCGTCTTCAGGAGAATGCTGGACTACAGGCGATGGTCGAACTTTAGAAGTGCTGGATGGATGAGCATTTGGGCGGGATGGATCAAAGCTGTTCTTGGCCGGTAATGCATGTGAGTTGATTGCTGGCTGGATGTGTGTGCATTGGAGTGTGACATTCTTGTGGTGAGCTGCTGCTGGAAGGGTTGGCTTGAGGATGTGTGACCAGATGTCGTTAATGAAGAAACCGATGTCTTCTGGAACTGTATGGCGTGCTTGTATATCGATGGCCTCCCCGACTCTGCATTGGTGACAGGACTGTACATGAGCTATGAGTTTGGCTTGATTCCACTTGATGATGCTGTCGTGTTCGTGTGAATATTTGATGATGGCTGAATTGTTGAGGTGTTCCAGTGTGCCATGTGCTTTGTGTTCCTTGATTCTTGTTGAGATATTGCGCCCTGGTTCCACGATGTATACTTCACAGTAATCGCAGGGAATGTGGTAAACGCTGGCTTTGTCTCGAGTGTCTTGCTTGTCCTTGTGTGTGTGGAGTGATGCTTGAATCTTGTTTGATGCTGTATGGAAGGTCTTGACTTGAGCTTGAATGAAGATACGTTGAAGCTTGTCAGAAGATAGGCCAATGTTTGGGAGGGAGAATGCAGCCTTGAACTCTGGTAGTTCATCTGGTGTGAGACTTGGCTTGGGCTCGCTGAGGTTGAAAGTTTTGTAGCCATTAAGTTGACGTGATGTCTTGATGTGTTGTAGTTCCTGCTTCAAGCTGCCCTTGTCACAGGTGTCCAAGGTCCAACGGACCAAGGTGTTGGAGACAGCAGACTTGAAGCGAGGATGGTGGAATAATGAGTTGTGAACGTATCTGTTGGTGTGCGTTGGCTTGTGATGTACCGTGTGGGCTAGAGTGCCATCAGCTTGTCTTGTTACTTCGGCACCTAGGAAGGAGATAGCATTGTTTTGTTCTTGTTCCATGTTGAATCGGATACGTAGATATTGACTGTTCAGTTGATGGAAGAACTTTTGGAGTGCTGTCTTGCCGTTGGGCCAAAACCACAAAGGTGTCGTCAATGTAGCGAAACCTGAGGTTGGGGCGAAGATTGGCGTTCTTGATACCGTCAAGTTAAAACTCCTCCATGAACAAATCCATCAGGACTGGGGATAGAGGAGATCCCATGGTGGCCCCAGAGGTTTGTTCGTAGAATTTGTCTCGCCACCTGAATCTAAAAGCGGAGAAGCAGGTGATAAGGAGGTCGTGGACTTGTTCTGGAGTGAGTCTTGTGCGGTCTGTCAGTGTAGGTTAGGCTTGAAGGCATTGTTCGGCGATGTTGCATGCTTCTTCAGTTGGTATGTTGATGAATAGTGACATGATGTCAAAACTGACAAGGATCTCAGTTGGACCGAGATGTATGTATTTGATAATGTCGACGAACTTGCTTGAGTTGTTAATGTTATGTTCAGTGAGGCCAACTAGTGGATGAAGGGTCTTGGTGGGGTGTCTTGCGGTATTGTAGGTGGGTGACCCCGGGACGCCACGATGGGACGGAGAGGAACATCTGGCTTGTGGCTCTTAAGGTTGGCCAAAAAAACGTGATTAGGCAAATGCGGATGGCTTGAGGTGACGGTACATGGTGTTGTCTATGACCTGCGCTTGATAGAGAGTGCAGAATTTAGCAGTGGGGGTGCGTTCGATGACTGAACCGGAGTTACTTGGCAGGCGTCGGTAGGTATCAGTTGACAGGATGTCGGTTACCTTGTGGTCAGAATCTGTTGTGCACATGAACACGGTGGCATTACCAATGTTCGTTGAAATGATGTGGATAGACTTGTCTTTGTGCAGGGCTCGGATAGCGGCGTGTTCTTGCTTGCTTGTGTTGGGTCTTGGTAACTTGGTGTTTGAAGAGTTTGAAGAATCTGGATGCGGATATGGTTGACGAATGTCTTGTCTAGATGTTTGAGCGCAGGTTCGGTAGACTGAATAATATCTTTGACTGGAATCGTGCAATGTGTGGGCGCCAGCACACCTCGCATGATTCAAGTCAAAGACATCAATCAGTCCACTGAACCTGCACTCAAACATCTGGACAAGACAGTCGCCAACCAAGTCCGCATCCAAATTCTGCAAAAACTTCAAACGCCAAGTTACCAAGACCCTACACAAGCAGGCGAGAAAATGCTGATATCTGAGCCCTGCACAAAGACAAGTCCATCCACATCATGTCAGCGGACAAGGGTAATGCCACTATGGTCATGTCTACAACGGATTATGACCACCAAGTAAATGAAATCCTGTCAACTAATACCTACCAATGCCTGCCAAGGAACCCCAGCCCAGTCATTGAACGCACACTCACCACCAAACTCTGTACTCTCTATCAAGCGCAAGTCATAGACAACACCACGTACAGTCACCTCAAGCCATCCGCATTCACCTGCCCACGTTTCTTCTGCCAACCCAAGATCCACAAGCCAGATGGTCCTCTCCGCCCCATCGTGGCTTCCCAGGGTTCACCTTCTTACAACATTGCAACACACCTCACCAAGAACCTCCATCGACTAGTTGGCCTCACTGAACATCACATCAACAACACAAGCAAGTTAGTCGACATCATCAAGCACATACATCTCCGTCCAACTGATATCCTTGTCAGTTTTGATGTCGTGTCACTGTTCACCAACATACCAATCGAAGAAGCATGCAACATCGCCAACCAAAGCCTTCAAGCCGAACCTACACTGACAGACTGCACAAGCCTCACTCCAGAACAAGTCCACGACCTCCTCATCACCAGCGTCTACGCTTCCAGCTTCAGGTGGTAAGACAAATTCTATGAACAAACCTCTGGGGCCGCCATGAGATATCCTCTGTCCCCGGTCCTTGCAGATTTGTTCATGGAGGAGTTTGAACTTGACAGCATCGAGAAGGTCAATCTTTGCCCTAACCTCTGGCTCCGCTACATTAACGACACCTTTGTGGTTAGGCCTTACGACAAGACAGCACTCCAAGAGTTCTTCCATCACCTGAACAGTCAACATCCACACATCCAATTCACCATGGAACAAGAACAAAACAACACTATCTCCGTCCTAGACGTCCAAGTAACAAGACAAGCTGATGGCACTATAGCCCAAACGGTACATCGCAAGCCAAAACACCCCGATAGATACCTTCACAACTCATCATTCCATCATCCTCGCTTCAAGTCTGCTGTCTGCAACACCTTGGTTTGCTGGGCCTTCAACACCTGTGACAAAGGCAGCTTGAAGCAGGAACTACACCACATCAAGACTTCACTTCAACTCAACGACTACAAGACATTCAATCTTAGCCAGCCCAAGCCAAGTCTCACAACAGATGAACAACCAGAGTTCAAGGCTGCAATCACCCTCCCATATATCGGCCACACTTCTCACAAGTTTCAAAGTATCTTCAGTCAAGCTCAAGTCAAGATCTTCCACACAGCACCAAACAAGATTCAAGCATCACTCCACACACACAAGGACAAGCGAGACACTCAAGACAAAGCAGGCGTTTACCGCATTCCCTGTGATTGCAGTAAAGTGTACTTCGCGGAAACCGCGCGCAGAATCTCAACAAGAATCAAGGACACAAAGCACATGGCAGACTGGGACACCTCGACAAATCAGCCATCATCAAACATTCACAAGAACACGACCACATCATCAATTGGAATCAAGCCGAACTCAAAGCTCCTGTACAGTCCTGACACCAATGCAGAGTCAGGGAGGCCATCGAGATACAAGCACATCATAAAGTTCTACGAGACATAGGTTTCTTCATTATGGACATCTGGTCACCCATCCTCGAGCCAACCCTCCCAGCAGCAGCTCACCTAAAGAATGTCCCACTCCAATGCAATTCACATCCAGCCAGCAATCAACTCTCACGCATCACCGGCCAAGAACAGCTCTGATCCTTCCCTCCCAAATGCTCATCCATCCAGCGCAACTTAAGCTCCACCACCGGCGCCGCCTGCATTCCAGCATTCCCCTGAAGACGAGATTATAAAGAGATAATTCTCTAGCTATGTACCTATGTTTTTGTGAGCTTCAGTCATCGACAGGTAGTACACCACATTCCCAGCAGAACTGCAGACTCCTGAAAATATGTCAATCAAGTCAAAATATCAAGTGTAAAACCTTCACCTTAAATTGGTCCATTATTACAAAGAGCATCCCAAAATTGGGTCCTTGAGTTTTTCGATGATAATTTGTTATGCTTTCTTTCTCGCAAATTTTCTTTACAGTCGAACAATTGTCATGAACTTGTTGTTTCCATTAAACCAACTTTCAAGAACTTTTTGCAAAGAAACCGACAGGACAGTTTGTGGACTAAAGGCTTAAAGACACTGGACACTATAGGTAATTATCAAAGACCAGTCTTTACTCTTGGTGACGTATGTCAACATATGCATAAAGTAAAAACTAGTGAAACTTTGAGCTCAATTGGTCGTCGAAGTTGCAAGACAATAATGAAAGAAAGCACATCACCCACCCTTGTTACACAAACTTATGTGCTGTCAGATGCTTGATTTCAAAACCTCAAAATCAAATGCTGAGGTCTCGAAACAAAACTAATAATAATAATAATAATTTGTTCATTTACATTGCGCCCACTCCATAAACTGTACAAAAGCGAATAACATTATAATAATCAATTGAATGAACAAGAACCTTACAGGACAAATTGCAAAACATTAATACAGTAAACCCGCATAAATTAGTAAAGGAACAATATAATATGCACAATTCAAGAATTTCCAAACTCATGGAAATTACTTCTTAATCGAAAACTATGTTAGTTCAGAGGGAGTTGGTTCTCGCAACGTTTTATACCATCACCCTCTCCCCATTGGTCGGTACATTAACTCAGACTTGATGTCTTTTTGATTACAATTTGGAAATGAAACTGAAGAATTTCTGTCCAAAAATGTATGGCCCTTTATATTTGAATTGCAATTGAAGGGTATCAAACACAATAGCATCTTACATAATCGAGTCCCCCCCCCCCCAATTTTCATCTTGACTCCAGCAAATGGATAATTTGTGAAGTACAAAGCTAAATTAGAGCATGGAGCCCCTTTTAAATCTGAACAAAATGTTTATTTTCGGATAAACCTTAACAAATTACGCTCCCTAATTACTTTCCAAGCTATCAATCAAACTGAAAATAAACTTACCTGGTCCTGTCGTTTTCCTCACAGTGTACATAGCTCCCAATGATGTCTTCTTGGTCGGTACTGGAATGGCATGACACCGTCTTCGAAAAAATATAAGACAAAACAAAACAAAAAATGAGAAAAGTGCACTTCCAATCAGAGTTATTCCATTTTAGTTTAAGAATGAACGTTTAGTAAATGGGGTGCGTGGTTGTTACACGACGTGTAGACAATGACGAATGGTGTGAAGTTGGAGATTAACATGTCACACGCAAGCATGCTCGGATATGAGCTTGGTAGATTTAGGTTAGTGTGCAACGCTGCGCATGCAGTAGCTGGGTATAGGACTTGCAAGTTTGGTTAGTAGAGTTACATTACTGATAGTAAGGGTGATAATATACCTTTCTTGGTGGACGTGATCCCTCTGTGCGGTAACTCAGTAGAATTCCATGATTTAAAGGTGTGTCCAAGTAATTGAGTACCGCTTTACCATCAACAGGATTCTAGTGGTTGCAGGGCATGTGAAGGTGAAAAGGACTCCATACCAGCTAACCAGACTCAGTCATTGCATGTAGGGAAAAAGGGTGACATTTCTAAATTAGACAACAAAAATCAGAGCACAGCCGGAGCACAGCATGAGCCGGTACGAGGTGCTTAAGAACAATAATTTTTGCATATGGGATCGGAATACAATTCATCTTGTTAATAATAATGTGTTGTAGTCGTTATAAATCTAGGAGTCCTAAAGAAACCTGGAAAATATCGAAGAAAAACCAGTACTCACAAAACAGGACAGCAAAGCACATAGGTCCCAAAAACAAGCACTCCCAACCGTGGCATATCAGCGAGTCTATTGGACCATAACGGAAATTTCCACTCAATCACAAGCTTACAGAAAAACTATCACAACTGGGTTATTCACATTTAAATTAGCCAAGGAGCATGCAATCACCGCACCCAAATAACAAAGAAACTGATGGATCCAAAAAGCGCTGGTCTTGCATAATCGCTGATCTCTTATAAGAGTATGACGTCACAGTATTGTCACATAGTGTGCGATATTCATTTATGTATGCAAAAAATGTAATTTTTTGCAATAAATTGTAATGTGTGCGATTAACTGTAATATTATGTGCGATAATTTGCAAAATATCGTACGAGGTCCTGTTTTAAAGGTGTCTCCGTAAAATCGTGGCAAATCTTTTACCTCTCTGTGCGCGATGTAAACAGTCGCTAGATTACAAAAAATATGGTTTTATTTGCCAAGCAAAGAGCAAAACTTAGAAACACGTAAGGCTCCACTGGTTATTTGCACTTGTTAATGCAAAAAGTTTGTAATTTTCGGCATTTCTACAAGGTAGAAAAATAAGTCATAATAGTGAGGCCATATAAAACCTCCCGTCATTCCTTTTGTCTATGTTATTGACACTTTTGTTTGGGGTTGTTTCAAGAAACATTTGCTTGAAGATTTGAGGTGAAAATTATATACGTAAATTTTGCTACTATCACGGCTTATGTATACATACTTTAGTGTATTAAAATAGAGGCGAAAATGACAACTTTAAATTTGTGCAAATTATGAAGATTGTCCCTGCTTGATTTTTTTCTTCTATTTGTTCGATGTGTTGTTATGGAGGATTTAAAGAGACTGTTGCAACTAAGACAAATTTCTGTTGCTATTTTGTCTATACAGGTCAAGCAATTTTCTTTTGCTTTTTTAGACTAGACCATTTGGCGTATAACGGCCTGAACTGACTTATTCTAGCGCCTCTTAGGTAATGTATACAACTGGTAATCTTTCAATGAACTAGGAATAGTATAGACCTGTATACGACTCTTTGTCTGTACTGTAAATCCGTACACTGTATTTAATAATACGAAAGTGTTATTATTACCCAGTAAGCGCAAAATCTGTCGTTAAGCAGCTGTATACTGGGCCCGATTTCATAGAGCATGCAGGCACAAACAATCACATAAAAGTATTGCTTAAGCAGAAACAGATTATTTGCAAAGGTTACATTAAGTTTGCATATTGTGGCTGGTGCCCAATTTAGCTTAGAAAAGAAATGTTTCAAGCATTATTTTCTGCTTAAAGATTTTTTATGAGATTGGACCCAGACTGCATCTCGGGTTCCAGATCCACGATTGTTATACCAATATACACAGATGTGTGTAACAACCTTGTAAACTCAGTACTTACCCGAGTTAAAGGCATATTACTCGCTTGGGATTCGAACCCACGACCTTTGCATTTCTAGAGCAGTGTCATACAGACTAGACCACGGAGATCCTGTTTTAGCAGCGGGTACTGCAAACAGTTTATTATGTTAAATTTGCATCAGGGATAAAGAACTATCATTTTGGTTTTACCCATATACACCGATGTGTGTTGGTACTCAGTACTCAGACTTATTAATACATCCTTCAACCATGGTTAATCAACGAATTGGTGCCTTGACAACTTCTCATGAAAGCTGTGGGACATCTTCAAGTTTGTCCCGTTGTTACACAGAGAATCTTATGCGAGTACCACGACATCAGAGTCCATTGATTCCAATAACAAGTCAAGGAAAAAGTTGCAATTCCTAATTAGATGAAGCATACCCCGTATAAAAAAGGCGCTTGAAGAATAGGTCAGGCCGCTATACGCCAGAGGTTATACACGTCATCAATACCTTACATTAGTAAATCAGTACTGTCGTGGGGGTGTAAAGGGGCTCTGGATAGGGGGTAGTACCTTTGTTTTTATGGCAGTTGCATTCTTGTATAGAATGGACAGGAACACTGGTCCTCATCCATCTCCTAATCTCTCACATCTGGCTCCATGCGCCACACCCCGGTTCCTTATCTCAACTGGTGGGCTAAATGATGTGAGGGGGTGATGTAGGCCCTACAATGCAATTTTCACTTTTTGGTTCAAACGCTTGACCCCCCAAAATGGAATACTATAAGAGGCGTTATCGTAACGCTTTCTATATTGTATTCCGTCAGGGAAAATTCTTCCAATGTTGACTACTTCATTGTATACAAAATGACGTTTTAATTTCTAGAATAAGAGTTGATAATCAACGATGTTCTTCAAAACAAACACTACTACTTACTGTGTAACTATCTCTTTAATAAAACTGTCACCGTGCCAAGTTTCAAAATCAAGGGAAACCGACTCGGATTTTGCCCGAGTTTTTTTAGGTGAACAAAATTAATCATAATTCACACAGGCACATTTTCATTTGAAAAAAAAAAAACAATGCAGAGTGTTTTACAGGGCAGGGTGTTTTCTATTACTTTACAATGATCATTCTACATCACACAGTTGTTTCTTGTTTCACATGATCAATGTCTTTATTTTATAAATGCGTAATGTTAACCTGGCAAATAAATTGAAATTTTTAAAACTAATTACTGTACGCCTAAAGGGCAGAAAAAAAATTTTTCAGAGTAAAGTGTTTGGTAATTATGATACTAATGATCACTACTATCACTGACATACAGAAACTGGAAATAATTAAAGTTAGAAGAAAAATGTATACCAATTTGTAAACAGGGAGTTAAGTTAATACACAGTTGAGTTATGATTATTCATTAGAGTTCATTAACTGCAAAGAAAGCTTATAAATTGACTTTTATGAAAACACACAAAACTTTTTTAACTTGTCCATTAATGGAATGGATCAGTTCATGAACTTGGTTCATGAACTGCTGTGATGAACATGTCATGAACTGTTTGATGCACGGACTGATCATGAACATTCTTAAAAGTTCATCAAGTCATTAATTCCCTTTTGGCTCAGTCAGTGCACAACTACGAGATAATGAAGCTGACGCGCAGCGTTTCTTTGCAAAATCGTGATCAGAATAGGCGCTCCCAGACCCTTTGAGAATTCATGAGAAAATCCGAGTGTTCATTAGCACATCAGTAAAACGCTCCGCTTGGTGGGAAATATTTGAACAACATTTAAAATGAAGGATTATCTTGAGATGTTTTGCTAAATGAAGGGTTGTCAAATTTGTTTAACCGTATGCACATTTTAAAGAAAAACCGTCGCAAAGTGTGTTATGAATATAACTCTTTTTTTATGAACCCTTCACGTTTGCCGTGAACCTGACTGTTTCCCATTACGTTAGAGATTTGAATGCATATTTTAAGTATCTTGAAGAATTTTGCCGTTGTTAGCTTTTTACATTTTTACTGCGGGAAACATATTTTTTCGGTGTCAAAAAAATGGGCAAAATGTTACAATTTCGTAATTTTTTTTTATGGAATTGATTATGACGTCAGGGTTGAATGACATACGCGCGTTCTATTCCAGCAGCGCTAACGCGCTAGGCGGGCGCTTTGTTTTGTTTCTTTTGCGTACATACGAACGGGCTACACTAAACAGCATACATCTTTCCCAAAATGAGTTTACTTAAAAACGGAGACGGCGCAAGCCGCACGTTTGCCGTGACCCTGCTGTTTCCCGTAACATCTTACAAAATAAACAAGTGATTTGCATAAAAGAACAAACGACATTTCCACACATTTGTTCAAATCTACTGCGGGCATTTCATGAAAAGGGTATGGTTTAATGCATAGAGCTTTAAACTTGTATATTCATAGCTCTAAAGTTTGATGACAATTAGTTAACTACAGGATGGACCACGTGAAGGTTGTCACCTCCCACCCCACAAATAACAGTTTAAAGAGATCGTTTAAAATCTACATCGTTAATGAGTACTCAAACCCCCTAGATAAACACCAAGGAAAATGTCATGACCTTGTAATTAAAATTTTGTTTTTGCGGAATAGAGTTTTTTTTTATATAGCTCTATTGTTTGATGACAATTAGTTAACAACAGGGTGGACCACGTGAAGGTTGTCATCTCCCACCCCACAATTAACAGTTAAAAGAGATCTTAATACATCGTTAATGAGTACTCAAACACACTAAATTAACACTGCAAACAATGTCAACCTTAATGAGTACTCAAACTCTCTTAATAAACACCAAAGAAAATGTCATGACATTGTCATTAAAAAATTGGTTTGGTGCATAGAGCTTTATAAACATGGTTATAAAGCTCTATTGTTTGATGACAATTAGTTAACAACAGGGTGGACCACGTGAAGGTTGTCATCTCCCACCCCACAATTAACAGTTAAAAGAGATCATAATACATCGTTAATGAGTACTCAAACACCCATAATTAACACTGCAAACAATGTCAACCTTACAGCGCCAGCCACAAACCCGGTCATTCCCTGAATCAAACACCGTTAATAAAAACCCTAGAAAATGGCATGACCTTTGTAATTACAAAACCTCGTTAATGAGTACTCGAAACCTATTTACATGTAAACACCATAAACAATGTCATAACCTTGTTATCAAATAACGTCCTTAAGAGTACTCCAAAACTGGACTGATTATCCTTAATAAATACCGTGGAAAATGTCTAGACCTTTGTAATAATAAACCTGGTTAATGAGTACTCAAACCCACAAGGTCATGACCTTTGAAAAAGAGTTACTATAAACCCCAAGTGTGTCACAATATTTACATGTCTTCCTATAGTAACCAGTAAAAAACATGGTGGCCACCATGTGAGGGTACCTCAGAACAGATACCATGTTAATTAGAATAATAAATAATTGAATTACAGAGTGACACAAAATAAAAGGTTACAATTTATAATTAATTCATTATTACGATACAAAAACTTCATTACATAAATCAACACTTATACAGTCCTTAACACACTTTTTTAACGTTGTTAAGACTCTTAGAGTACTCAAAAACTGGACTGATTATCCATATAAATACCATGGACAATGGCTAGACCTTTGTAATTATAAACCTGGTTAATGAGTACTCACACACACACAAGGTCATGACCTTTGACATTACAAACTTGAACAAGAGTTACTAAACCCCAAGTGTGTCACAATATTTACATGTCTTCATATAGTAACCAGTAAAAAAACATGGTGGCCACCATGTAAGGGTACCCTAGAACAGATACCATGTAAACAATTAGAATAACAAATAATTGAATTACAGAGTGACACAAAATAAAAGTTACAATTTATATTTAATTCATTATTACAATACAAAACTTCATTACATAAATCGCCACTTATATACAGTCCTTAACACACTTGTTTAACATCGTTAAGAGTACTCAAAAACTGGACTGATTATCCCTAACAAATACCATGAACAATGTCTAGACCTTTGTAATAATAAACCTGGTTAATGAGTACTCAAACACACACAAGGTCATGACCTTTGACATAACAAACTTTAAAAAGAGTTTTAAACCCCAAGTGTGTCACAATATTTACATGTCTTCATATAGTAACCAGTAAAAAACATGGTGGCCACCATGTGAGGGTATCCCAGAACAGATACCATGTAAACAATTAGAATAATAAATAATTGAATTACAGAGTGACACAAAACAAAAGTTACAATTTATATTTAATTCATTATCAAAATACCAAACTTCATTACAAATACCACCACTTACAGTCCTTAACACACTTGTTTAACGTCGTTAAGAGTACTCGAAAACTGGACTGATTATCCATATAAATACCATGGACAATGTCTAGACCTTTGTAATTACAAACTTGTTTAATGAGTACTCAAACACACACAAGGTCATGACCTTTGACATTACAAACTTTAACAAGAGTTACTAAACCCCAAGTGTGTCACAATATTTACATGTCTTCATATAGTAACCAGTAAAAAAACATGGTGGCCACCATGTAAGGGTACCCCAGAACAGATACCATGTAAACAATTAGAATAACAAATAATTGAATTACAGAGTGACACAAAATAAAAGTTACAATTTATATTTAATTCATTATTACAATACCAAACTTCATTACATAAATCACCACTTATATACGGTCCTTAACACATTTGTTTAACGACGTTAAGAGTACTCAAAAACTGGACTGATTATCCTTAATACATACCATGAACAAAGTCTAGACCTTTGTAATAATAAACCTGGTTAATGAGTACTCAAACACACACAAGGTCATGACCTTTGACATAACAAACTTTAAAAAGAGTTTTAAACCCCAAGTGTGTCACAATATTAACATGTCTTCATATAGTAACCAGTAAAAAAACATGGTGGCCACCATGTGTGGGTACCCCAGAACAGATACCATGTAAACAATTAGAATAATAACTAATTGAATTACAGAGTGACACAAAATAAAAGTTACAATTTATATTTAATTCATTGTAACAATACAAAACTTCATTACATAAATCACCACTTATAAACAGTCCTTAACACACTTGTTTACTTTTTATTGGTAGTGAGTATACTTTGACAAATAACCTTATGTTGTCTTGACTTTGTACAGCAAATATTTTTGTGTAAGTGGCAAAATATCTATCTAGATAATGTCGCTAAATACTGCAGAAGTAAGGCCTCTTCATCACCATTCCACCTTGATCGTTCTTGCGCTTGTCGCATCCAAGTGACGCTTCCAAATTCTCTGATGTCATCCATCTAACGCCAACTTGGTCTGCCTCTTCGTCTCGTTTGTGTTCTTGGGGTTCATTCTGTTGACAATGTTCATCTGTTGTCATGATGCCTTAGATGAGGTGGTGAAGCAAGTGTTTTATTGGTGTTGCATAAGGTGGCACAGCATCTTCACGCGCCCAACTTGAAGATGTTCGAACGTGTTAATCCTGTATTAAATATGATCAAAAAAGAAAAAAAAACTAATTAGAGCGAGATTTGGATTTAAAGGTCAATAATGTGTGTATACTATATCAAGAATTGCTTTTTATTAAGTATGCATATCCCTCACTCAGTGACTCTCCTGGCGCACGCTTTAACATACATTTTTCAGACAAGGTCAACGGTCATCGCTCCTTCAAATATGCTTCTCCAAGACTTTGGAACTCTCTTCCCAACAATATCATCAAGGTATATGGGACTATGTGTGAATAATGAAACCTAAGAAATGTCTATTATCTGCACTTGTATGGATTTCTAAACTTTCATCTCAAGCTTCGCTAAAACAGATCATACCTTCAAATTCCACTCAGGACCCTGGTGAGTAGCTGAGGAATAAGTCTATCACCTCAAGCCATGATGTATCTTTCTGTACTGTGACGTCACATCTTCATGGTCCATGTTGACACGCAGTCGTCACAATCATCTACAAGAAAATTACAATGTACTCGCATCAGTACCATATCAAGACTTGGATCATCAGGGCCAACTTTCATAGAGCTGCTTAAGAACAAAAAGGATCCAAGCAAATGAAATGCACTGTGAAATGAAGTTTCGAGATTAAAGAGATCATTCTCTAGCTATCTACCTATGTTTGGTGCACTTCAATGACAACTGGGATGTTGTCCGCATAGGCAGGCATCCTCTCGGCTGTTTTCATGTTGGCGCTTGTTATCAGCAGGTATCCCAAGCAGATCTGCAGACTCCTGAAATATATGTCAATTAAGACATTTCAGTATAATTATTTTCACCAAATACTTTTTACTGTAGAACAATTATAGTTCATGTTGCAAGGTTGTATTTGGCACATTTATGTAATACAATGTTATTTTTTTCACATCACTAATCCAGAAGAGGAAAACAGTTATGCTCCAGTCAAAATCACAAAGTTTGCCAACAATCAAACTAAAAATAAACTTACCCTGTCTTGTCATTTTGCTCACAGCGTACAAAGGTCCCAATGATTACTTCATGGCCGGCATGTGCAGTTTCCACTGGACTCCCATGGGCAGATGGTTAAACATTTAACCAGTTCACCGTAACAAATAAACGACAAATACAAACTATTAGAAAAATGCACTTCCCCAACAGAGTTTAGAGATTAAAGAGATCATTCTCTAGCTATCTACCTATGTTTGGTGCACTTAAATGACAGCTGGGATGCTGTCCGCATAGTCAGGCACTGTTGCATCATGGCAGGTAGCACACCACATCCCCAGCAGAACTGCAGACTCCTGAAATATATGCCAATCAAGTTATTACAAAATCACTATTCTCATTAAATACTTTTCACCATAAAACAATCTGCGAGGTTTAGATTTTTTTCATGAGGACTCTAGCAATTGAATTGATTTTCAAAGCTAAATTTAAGCATGGAGCCCCTTTTAAATCTAGACATAATCTTGATTTCAGGATAAATCTCAACAACTTACGGTCCCTTAAAATAAACTTACCTTTTCCTGTCGTTTTCCTCAAAGATACACAGCTCCCATTGATGTCTTCATGGCCGCAACTGGAATGGTGCAGTTTCCATTGGTCTCCAATAGGCAGATGGATCACCGTCGCCGTAAAAATATTAAAGAAAAAATACAGACAATGAGAAAAATGCATCTCGAAATAGAGTTTTGAGTATAAAGAAATCATTCTCTAGCTATTCTACCTAGGTTTGTTGCGATTTAATCCCATCTTGGATATGTATTGTTTGAAGCTTTGCATGGTGTGGAAAAATAAGAACTTACGGGGACAACCATGTGTAAACCTCTTAAGGTGAGTATTGGCTCTGGAAAGAGCCGGTTTGGTCTCGATGTTTCTAACAGTATATTCTGCTCGTCTTCAGGAGAATGCTGGACTACAGGCGATGGTCGAACTTTAGAAGTGCTGGATGGATGAGCATTTGGGCGGGATGGATCAAAGCTGTTCTTGGCCGGTAATGCATGTGAGTTGATTGCTGGCTGGATGTGTGTGCATTGGAGTGTGACATTCTTGTGGTGAGCTGCTGCTGGAAGGGTTGGCTTGAGGATGTGTGACCAGATGTCGTTAATGAAGAAACCGATGTCTTCTGGAACTGTATGGCGTGCTTGTATATCGATGGCCTCCCCGACTCTGCATTGGTGCCAGGACTGTACATGAGCTATGAGTTTGGCTTGATTCCACTTGATGATGCTGTCGTGTTCGTGTGAATATTTGATGATGGCTGAATTGTTGAGGTGTTCCAGTGTGCCATGTGCTTTGTGTTCCTTGATTCTTGTTGAGATATTGCGCCCTGGTTCCACGATGTATACTTCACAGTAATCGCAGGGAATGTGGTAAACGCTGGCTTTGTCTCGAGTGTCTTGCTTGTCCTTGTGTGTGTGGAGTGATGCTTGAATCTTGTTTGATGCTGTATGGAAGGTCTTGACTTGAGCTTGAATGAAGATACGTTGAAGCTTGTCAGAAGATAGGCCAATGTTTGGGAGGGAGATTGCAGCCTTGAACTCTGGTAGTTCATCTGGTGTGAGACTTGGCTTGGGCTCGCTGAGGTTGAAAGTTTTGTAGCCATTAAGTTGACGTGATGTCTTGATGTGTTGTAGTTCCTGCTTCAAGCTGCCCTTGTCACAGGTGTCCAAGGTCCAACGGACCAAGGTGTTGGAGACAGCAGACTTGAAGCGAGGATGGTGGAATAATGAGTTGTGAACGTATCTGTTGGTGTGCGTTGGCTTGTGATGTACCGTGTGGGCTAGAGTGCCATCAGCTTGTCTTGTTACTTCGGCACCTAGGAAGGAGATAGCATTGTTTTGTTCTTGTTCCATGTTGAATCGGATACGTAGATATTGACTGTTCAGTTGATGGAAGAACTTTTGGAGTGCTGTCTTGCCGTTGGGCCAAAACCACAAAGGTGTCGTCAATGTAGCGAAACCTGAGGTTGGGGCGAAGATTGGCGTTCTTGATACCGTCAAGTTAAAACTCCTCCATGAACAAATCCATCAGGACTGGGGATAGAGGAGATCCCATGGTGGCCCCAGAGGTTTGTTCGTAGAATTTGTCTCGCCACCTGAATCTAAAAGCGGAGAAGCAGGTGATAAGGAGGTCGTGGACTTGTTCTGGAGTGAGTCTTGTGCGGTCTGTCAGTGTAGGTTAGGCTTGAAGGCATTGTTCGGCGATGTTGCATGCTTCTTCAGTTGGTATGTTGATGAATAGTGACATGATGTCAAAACTGACAAGGATCTCAGTTGGACCGAGATGTATGTATTTGATAATGTCGACGAACTTGCTTGAGTTGTTAATGTTATGTTCAGTGAGGCCAACTAGTGGATGAAGGGTCTTGGTGGGGTGTCTTGCGGTATTGTAGGTGGGTGACCCCGGGACGCCACGATGGGACGGAGAGGAACATCTGGCTTGTGGCTCTTAAGGTTGGCCAAAAAAACGTGATTAGGCAAATGCGGATGGCTTGAGGTGACGGTACATGGTGTTGTCTATGACCTGCGCTTGATAGAGAGTGCAGAATTTAGCAGTGGGGGTGCGTTCGATGACTGAACAGGAATTACTTGGCAGGCGTCGGTAGGTATCAGTTGACAGGATGTCGGTTACCTTGTGGTCAGAATCTGTTGTGCACATGAACACGGTGGCATTACCAATGTTCGTTGAAATGATGTGGATAGACTTGTCTTTGTGCAGGGCTCGGATAGCGGCGTGTTCTTGCTTGCTTGTGTTGGGTCTTGGTAACTTGGTGTTTGAAGAGTTTGAAGAATCTGGATGCGGATATGGTTGACGAATGTCTTGTCTAGATGTTTGAGCGCAGGTTCGGTAGACTGAATAATATCTTTGACTGGAATCGTGCAATGTGTGGGCGCCAGCACACCTCGCATGATTCAAGTCAAAGACATCAATCAGTCCACTGAACCTGCACTCAAACATCTGGACAAGACAGTCGCCAACCAAGTCCGCATCCAAATTCTGCAAAGACTTCAAACGCCAAGTTACCAAGACCCTACACAAGCAGGCGAGAAAATGCTGATATCTGAGCCCTGCACAAAGACAAGTCCATCCACATCATGTCAGCGGACAAGGGTAATGCCACTATGGTCATGTCTACAACGGATTATGACCACCAAGTAAATGAAATCCTGTCAACTAATACCTACCAATGCCTGCCAAGGAACCCCAGCCCAGTCATTGACGCACACTCACCACCAAACTCTGTACTCTCTATCAAGCGCAAGTCATAGACAACACCACGTACCGTCACCTCAAGCCATCCGCATTCACCTGCCCACGTTTCTTCTGCCAACCCAAGATCCACAAGCCAGATGGTCCTCTCCGCCCCATCGTGGCTTCCCAGGGTTCACCTTCTTACAACATTGCAACACACCTCACCAAGAACCTCCATCGACTAGTTGGCCTCACTGAACATCACATCAACAACACAAGCAAGTTAGTCGACATCATCAAGCACATACATCTCCGTCCAACTGATATCCTTGTCAGTTTTGATGTCGTGTCACTGTTCACCAACATACCAATCGAAGAAGCATGCAACATCGCCAACCAAAGCCTTCAAGCCGAACCTACACTGACAGACCGCACAAGCCTCACTCCAGAACAAGTCCACGACCTCCTCATCACCAGCGTCTACGCTTCCAGCTTCAGGTGGTGAGACAAATTCTATGAACAAACCTCTGGGGCCGCCATGAGATATCCTCTATCCCCGGTCCTGGCAGATTTGTTCATGGAGGAGTTTGAACTTGACAGCATCGAGAAGGTCAATCTTTGCCCTAACCTCTGGCTCCGCTACATTAACGACACCTTTGTGGTTAGGCCTTACGACAAGACAGCACTCCAAGAGTTCTTCCATCACCTGAACAGTCAACATCCACACATCCAATTCACCATGGAACAAGAACAAAACAACACTATCTCCGTCCTAGACGTCCAAGTAACAAGACAAGCTGATGGCACTTTAGCCCAAACGGTACATCGCAAGCCAAAACACCCCGATAGATACCTTCACAACTCATCATTCCATCATCCTCGCTTCAAGTCTGCTGTCTGCAACACCTTGGTTTGCTGGGCCTTCAACACCTGTGACAAAGGCAGCTTGAAGCAGGAACTACACCACATCAAGACTTCACTTCAACTTAACGACTACAAGACATTCAATCTTAGCCAGCCCAAGCCAAGTCTCACAACGGATGAACAACCAGAGTTCAAGGCTGCAATCACCCTCCCATATATCGGCCACACTTCTCACAAGTTTCAAAGTATCTTCAGTCAAGCTCAAGTCAAGATCTTCCACACAGCACCAAACAAGATTCAAGCATCACTCCACACACACAAGGACAAGCGAGACACTCAAGACAAAGCAGGCGTTTACCGCATTCCCTGTGATTGCGGTAAAGTGTACTTCGCGGAAACCTGGCGCAGCATCTCAACAAGAATCAAGGACACAAAGCACATGGCAGACTGGGACACCTCGACAAATCAGCCATCATCAAACATTCACAAGAACACGACCACATCATCAATTGGAATCAAGCCGAACTCAAAGCTCCTGTACAGTCCTGACACCAATGCAGAGTCAGGGAGGCCATCGAGATACAAGCACATCATAAAGTTCCACGAGACATAGGTTTCTTCATTATGGACATCTGGTCACCAATCCTCGAGCCAACCCTCCCAGCAGCAGCTCACCTAAAGAATGTTACACTCCAATGCAATTCACATCCAGCCAGCAATCAACTCTCACGCATCACCGGCCAAGAACAGCTCTGATCCTTCCCTCCCAAATGCTCATCCATCCAGCGCAACTTAAGCTCCACCACCGGCGCCGCCTGCATTCCAGCATTCCCCTGAAGACGAGATTATAAAGAGATAATTCTCTAGCTATGTACCTATGTTTTTGTGAGCTTCAGTCATCGACAGGTAGTACACCACATTCCCAGCAGAACTGCAGACTCCTGAAAATATGTCAATCAAGTCAAAATATTAAGTGTAAAACCTCCACCTTAAATTGGTCCATTATTACAAAGAGCATCCCAAAATTGGGTCCTTGAGTTTTTCGATGATAATTTGTTATGCTTTCTTTCTCTCAAATTTTCTTTACAGTCGAACAATTGTCATGAACTTGTTGTTTCCATTAAACCAACTTTCAAGAACTTTTTGCGAAGAAACCGACAGGACAGTTTGTGGACTAAAGGCTTAAAGACACTGGACACTATAGGTAATTGTCAAAGACCAGTCTTCACTCTTGGTGACGTATGTCAACATATGCATGAAGTAAAAACTTGTGAAACTTTGAGCTCAATTGATCGTCGAAGTTGCAAGACAATAATGAAAGAAAGCACACCCACCCTTGTTACACAAACTTATGTGCTTTCAGATGCTTGATTTTGAAACCTCAAAATCAAATGCTGAGGTCTCGAAACAAAACTAATAATAATAATATTAATAATAATAATTTGTTTATTTACATTGCGCCCATTCCATAAACTGTACAAAAGCGAATAACATTATAATAATCCAAACAATTGAATGAACAAGAACCTTACAGGACAAATTGCAAAACATTAATACAGTAAACCCACATATTAGTAAAGGAACAATATATGCACAATCCAAGAATTTCCAAATTCATGGAAAATTACTTCTTAATTGAAAACTATGTTAATTCAGAGGGAGTTGGTTCTCGCAACGTTTTATACCATCACCCTCTCCCCATTGGTCGGTACATTAACTCAGACTTGATGTCCTTTTGATGACAATTTGGAAATGAAACTGAAGAATTTCTGTCCAAAAATGTATGGCCCTTTATATTTGAATTGCAATTGAAGGGTATCAAACACGATAGCATCTTACATAATCGAGTCCCCCCCCCCCCAATTTTCATCTTGACTCCAGCAAATGGAAAATTTGTGAATAACCAAGCTAAATTAGAGCGTGGAGCCCCTTTTAAATCTGAACAAAATGTTTATTTTAAGATAAACCTTAACAAATTACTCTCCCTCATTACTTTCCAAGCTATCAATCAAACTGAAAATAAACTCACCTGGTCCTGTCGGTTTCCTCACAGCGTACATAGCTCCCAATGATGTCTTCTTGGTCAGTACTGGAATGGCATGACACCGTCTTCGAAAAAATATAAGACAAAACAAAACAAAAAATGAGAAAAGTGCACTTCGAATCAGAGTTATTCCATTTTAGTTTAAGAATGAAGGTGCGTGGTTGTTACACGACGTGTAGACAATAACGAATGGTGTGAAGTTGGAGATTAACATGTCACACGCAAGCATGCTCGGATATGAGCTTGGTAGATTTAGGTTAGTGTGCAATGCTGCGCATGCAGTAAATTGGTAAGACAAAAATCAGAGCACCAAATTCATGGAAAACTACTTCTTTATCGAATACTACGTTAATTCAGAGGGAGTTGGTTCTCGCAATGTTTTATACCATCACCCTCTCCCCATTCCTAGTTACCAAGTAAGGTTTGACGATAATAATTATTTTGAGTAACTAACAATAGTGTCCACTGCCTTTAAACCATAAACGCAGACTCCTGAAATACATTTCAATCAGGACACCATATATACACTCACGTCAAATACTTTTCACTGTATTTATTTTCTCATGTACCAAAGTGTTTCGTTCAAAATCCAAAATCCAAAAAAGCAAACAGTTCCGCTCCGTAAATGTAAATGATGTGGATCTTGAGTTTTGAGTTTTTGTGAATTTGAGTTTTGTGATGCATTCATTTTCCAACATGTGAGTGGAGTTTGGGGACACCGCATGACTCTATGTCAAGTTAAAATGGTGCAGAAAACAAATTGCGCTCTTTCAGAGCATGACATCATCATACAGCAAAAACAAATTGGTCTGTACATAAGCTCAGACTTGATGTCCTTTTGATTACAATTTGGAAATGAAACTGTAGAATTTCTGTCCAAAAATGTATGGCCCTTTATATTTGAATTGCAATTGAAGGGTATCAAACACAATAGCATCTTACATAATCGAGTCCCCCCCCCCCCAGTTTTCATCTTGACTCCAGCAAATGGAAAATTTGTGAATTACAAAGCTAAATTTGAGCATGGAGCCCCTTTTAAATCTAGACATAATCTTGATTTCAGGATAAATCTCAACAACTTACGGTCCCTCATTACTTCCCAAGCTATCAATACGGTCCCTCATTACTTCCCAAGCTATCAATCCACCTTAAAATAAACTTACCTTTTCCTGTCGTTTTCCTCGAAGATACACAGCTCCCATTGATGTCTTCATGGCCGCAACTGGAATGGTGCAGTTTCCATTGGTCTCCAATAGGCAGATGGATCACCGTCGCCGTAAAAAAATTAAAGAAAAAATACAGACAATGAGAAAAATGCATCTCGAAATAGAGTTTTGAGTATAAAGAGATCATTCTCTAGCTATTCTACCTAGGTTTGTTGCGCTTTAACCCCATCTTGGATATGTATTGTTTGAAGCTTTGCATGGTGTGGAGAAATAAGAATTTACGGGGACAACCATGTGTAAACCTCTTAAAGGTGAGTAGTGGCTCTAGAAAGAGCAGGTTTGGTCTCGATGTTTCTAACAGTATATTCTGCTCGTCTTCAGGAGAATGTTGGACTACAGGCGATGGTCGAACTTTAGAAGTGCTGGATGGATGAGCATTTGGGCGGGATGGATCAAAGCTGTTCTTGGCCGGTAATGCATGTGAGTTGATTGCTGGCTGGATGTGTGTGCATTGGAGTGTGACATTCTTGTGGTGAGCTGCTGCTGGAAGGGTTGGCTTGAGGATGTGTGACCAGATGTCGTTAATGAAGAAACCGATGTCTTCTGGAACTGTATGGCGTGCTTGTATATCGATGGCCTCCCCGACTCTGCATTGGTGACAGGACTGTACATGAGCTATGAGTTTGGTTTGATTCCACTTGATGATGCTGTCGTGTTCGTGTGAATATTTGATGATGGCTGAATTGTTGAGGTGTTCCAGTGTGCCATGTGCTTTGTGTTCCTTGATTCTTGTTGAGATATTGAACCCTGGTTCCACGATGTATACTTCACAGTAATCGCAGGGAATGTGGTAAACGCTGGCTTTGTCTCGAGTGTCTTGCTTGTCCTTGTGTGTGTGGAGTGATGCTTGAATCTTGTTTGATGCTGTATGGAAGGTCTTGACTTGAGCTTGAATGAAGATACGTTGAAGCTTGTCAGAAGATAGGCCAATGTTTGGGAGGGAGATTGCAGCCTTGAACTCTGGTAGTTCATCTGGTGTGAGACTTGGCTTGGGCTCGCTGAGGTTGAAAGTTTTGTAGCCATTAGGTTGACGTGATGTCTTGATGTGTTGTAGTTCCTGCTTCAAGCTGCCCTTGTCACAGGTGTCCAAGGTCCAACGGACCAAGGTGTTGGAGACCGCAGACTTGAAGCGAGGATGGTGGAATAATGAGTTGTGAATGTATCTGTTGGTGTGCGTTGGCTTGTGATGTACCGTGTGGGCTAGAGTGCCATCAGCTTGTCTTGTTACTTCGGCACCTAGGAAGGAGATAGCATTGTTTTGTTCTTGTTCCATGTTGAATCGGATACGTAGATATTGACTGTTCAGTTGATGGAAGAACTTTTGGAGTGCTGTCTTGCCGTTGGGCCAAAACCACAAAGGTGTCGTCAATGTAGCGGAACCTGAGGTTGGGGCAAAGATTGGCGTTCTTGATACCGTCAAGTTAAAACTCCTCCATGAACAAATCCATCAGGACTGGGGATAGAGGAGATCCCATGGTGGCCCCAGAGGTTTGTTCGTAGAATTTGTCTCGCCACCTGAATCTAAAAGCGGAGAAGCAGGTGATAAGGAGGTCATGGACTTGTTCTGGTGTGAGTCTTGTGCGGTCTGTCAGTGTAGGTTAGGCTTGAAGGCATTGTTTGGCGATGTTGCATGCTTCTTCAGTTGGTATGTTGGTGAATAGTGACATGATGTCAAAACTAACAAGGATCTCAGTTGGACGGAGATGTATGTATTTGATAATGTCGACGAACTTGCTTGAGTTGTTAATGTTATGTTCAGTGAGGCCAACTAGTGGATGAAGGGTCTTGGTGGGGTGTCTTGCAGTATTGTAGGTGGGTGACCCCGGGACGCCACGATGGGACGGAGAGGAACATCTGGCTTGTGGCTCTTAAGGTTGGCCAAAAAAACGTGATTAGGCAGATGCGGATGGCTTGAGGTGACGGTACATGGTGTTGTCTATGACCTGCGCTTGATAGAGAGTGCAGAATTTAGCAGTGGGGGTGCGTTCGATGACTGAACAGGAGTTACTTGGCAGGCGTCGGTAGGTATCAGTTGACAGGATGTCGGTTACCTTATGGTCAGAATCTGTTGTGCACATGAACACGGTGGCATTACCAATGTTCGTTGACATGATGTGGATAGACTTGTCTTTGTGCAGGGCTCGGATAGCGGCGTGTTCTTGCTTGCTTGTGTTGGGTCTTGGTAACTTGTTGTTTGAAGAGTTTGAAGAATCTGGATGCGGATATGGTTGACGAATGTCTTGTCTAGATGTTTGAGCGCAGGTTCGGTAGACTGAATAATATCTTTGACTGGAATCGTGCAATGTGTGGGCGCCAGCACACCTCGCATGATTCAAGTCAAAGACATCAATCAGTCCACTGAACCTGCACTCAAACATCTGGACAAGACAGTCGCCAACCAAGTCCGCATCCAAATTCTGCAAAGACTTCAAACGCCAAGTTACCAAGACCTTACACAAGTAGGCGAGAAAATGCTGATATCTGAGCCCTGCACAAAGACAAGTCCATCCACATCATGTCAGCGGACAAGGGTAATGCCACTATGGTCATGTCTACAACGGATTATGACCACCAAGTAAATGAAATCCTGTCAACTAATACCTACCAATGCCTGCCAAGGAACCCCAGCCCAGTCATTGAACGCACACTCACCACCAAACTCTGTACTCTCTATCAAGCGCAAGTCATAGACAACACCGCATACCGTCACCTCAAGCCATCCGCATTCACCTGCCCACGTTTCTTCTGCCAACCCAAGATCCACAAGCCAGATGGTCCTCTCCGCCCCATCGTGGCTTCCCAGGGTTCACCTTCTTACAACATTGCAACACACCTCACCAAGAACCTCCATCGACTAGTTGGCCTCACTGAACATCACATCAACAACACAAGCAAGTTAGTCGACATCATCAAGCACATACAGCTCCGTCCAACTGATATCCTTGTCAGTTTTGATGTCGTGTCACTGTTCACCAACATACCAATCGAAGAAGCATGCAACATCGCCAACCAAAGCCTTCAAGCCGAACCTACACTGACAGACCGCACAAGCCTCACTCCAGAACAAGTCCACGACCTCCTCATCACCAGCGTCTACGCTTCCAGCTTCAGGTGGTGAGACAAATTCTATGAACAAACCTCTGGGGCCGCCATGAGATATCCTCTATCCCCGGTCCTGGCAGATTTGTTCATGGAGGAGTTTGAACTTGACAGCATCGAGAAGGTCAATCTTTGCCCTAACCTCTGGCTCCGCTACATTAACGACACCTTTGTGGTTAGGCCTTACGACAAGACAGCACTCCAAGAGTTCTTCCATCACCTGAACAGTCAACATCCACACATCCAATTCACCATGGAACAAGAACAAAACAACACTATCTCCGTCCTAGACGTCCAAGTAACAAGACAAGCTGATGGCACTATAGCCCAAACGGTACATCGCAAGCCAAAACACCCCTGATAGATACCTTCACAATTCATCATTCCATCATCCTTGCTTCAAGTCTGCTGTCTGCAACACCTTGGTTTGCTGGGCCTTCAACACCTGTGACAAAGGCAGCTTGAAGCAGGAACTACACCACATCAAGACTTCACTTCAACTCAACGACTACAAGACATTCAATCTTAGCCAGCCCAAGCCAAGTCTCACAACAGATGAAAAACCAGAGTTTAAGGCTGCAATCACCCTCCCATATATCGGCCACACTTCTCACAAGTTTCAAAGTATCTTCAGTCAAGCTCAAGTCAAGATCTTCCACACAGCACCAAACAAGATTCAAGCATCACTTCACACACACAAGGACAAGCGAGACACTCAAGACAAAGCAGGCGTTTACCGCATTCCCTGTGATTGCGGTAAAGTGTACTTCGCGGAAACCTGGCGCAGCAACTCAACAAGAATCAAGGACACAAAGCACATGGCAGACTGGGACACCTCGACAAATCAGCCATCATCAAACATTCACAAGAACACGACCACATCATCAATTGGAATCAAGCCGAACTCAAAGCTCCTGTACAGTCCTGACACCAATGCAGAGTCAGGGAGGCCATCGAGATACAAGCACATCATAAAGTTCCACGAGACATAGGTTTCTTCATTATGGACATCTGGTCACCAATCCTCGAGCCAACCCTCCCAGCAGCAGCTCACCTAAAGAATGTCACACTCCAATGCAATTCACATCCAGCCAGCAATCAACTCTCACGCATCACCGGCCAAGAACAGCTCTGATCCTTCCCTCCCAAATGCTCATCCATCCTGCGCAACTTAAGCTCCACCACCGGCGCCGCCTGCATTCCAGCATTCCCCTGAAGACGAGATTAAAGAGATAATTCTCTAGCTATGTACCTATGTTTTGTGAGCTTCAGTCATCGACAGGTAGTACACCACATTCCCAGCAGAACTGCAGACTCCTGAAAATATGTCAATCAAGTCAAAATATTAAGTGTAAAACCTCCACCTTAAATGGGTCCATTATTACAAAGAGCATCCCAAAATTGGGTCCTTGAGTTTTTCGATGATAATTTGTTATGCTTTCTTTCTCTCAAATTTTCTTTACAGTCGAACAATTGTCATGAACTTGTTGTTTCCATTAAACCAACTTTCAAGAACTTTTTGCGAAGAAACCGACGGGACAGTTTGTGGACTAAAGGCTTAAAGACACTGGACACTATAGGTAATTATCAAAGACCAGTCTTTACTCTTGGTGACGTATGTCAACATATGCATAAAGTAAAAACTTGTGAAACTTTGAGCTCAATTGATCGTCGAAGTTGCAAGACAATAATGAAAGAAAGCACACCACCCACCCTTGTTACACAAACTTATGTGCTTTCAGATGCTTGATTTTGAAACCTCAAAATCAAATGCTGAGGTCTCGAAACAAAACTAATAATAATAATATTAATAATAATAATTTGTTTATTTACATTGCGCCCATTCCGTAAACTGTACAAAAGCGAATAACATTATAATAATCAATTGAATGAACAAGAACCTTACAGGACAAATTGCAAAACATTAATACAGTAAACCTGCATAAATTAGTAAAGGAACAATATAATATGCACAATTCAAGAATTTCCAAACTCATGGAAATTACTTCTTAATCAAAAACTATGTTAATTCAGAGGGAGTTGGTTCTCGCAACGTTTTATACCATCACCCTCTCCCCATTGGTCGGTACATTAACTCAGACTTGATGTCCTTTTGATTACAATTTGGAAATGAAACTGAAGAATTTCTGTCCAAAAATGTATGGCCCTTTATATTTGAATTGCAATAGAAGGGTATCAAACACAATAGCATCTTACATAATCGAATCCCCCCCCCCCAATTTTCATCTTGACTCCAGCAAATGGAAAATTTTTGAATAACCAAGCTAAATTAGAGCGTGGAGCCCCTTTTTAATCTGAACAAAATGTTTATTTTAAGATAAACCTTAACAAATTACTCTCCCTCATTACTTTCCAAGCTATCAATCAAACTGAAAATAAACTTACCTGGTCCTGTCGGTTTCCTCACAGCGTACATAGCTCCCAATGATGTCTTCTTGGTCGGTACTGGAATGGCATATGACACCGTCTTCGAAAAAATATAAGACAAAACAAAACAAAAAATGAGAAAAGTGCACTTCGAATCAGAGTTATTCCATTTTAGTTTAAGAATGAAGGTGCGTGGTTGTTACACGACGTGTAGACAATGACGAATGGTGTGAAGTTGGAGATTAACATGTCACACGCAAGCATGCTCGGATATGAGCTTGGTAGATTTAGGTTAGTGTGCAACGCTGCGCATGCAGTAACTGGGTATAGGACTTGCAAGTTTGGTTAGTAGAGTTACATTACTGATAGTAAGGGTGATAATATACCTTTCTTGGTGGACGTGATCCCTCTGTGCGGTAATACAACTCAGTAGAATTCTATGATTTAAAGGTGTGTCCAAGTAATTGAGTACCGCTTTACCATCAACAGGATTCTAGTGGTTGCAGGGCATGTGAAGATGAGAAGGACTCCATACCAGCTAACCAGACTCAGTCATTGCATGTAGGGAAAAAGGGTGACATTTCTAAATTAGACAACAAAAATCAGAGCACAGCCGGAGCACAGCATGAGCCGGTACGAGGTGCTTAAGAACAATAATTTTTGCATATGGGATCGGAATACAATTCATCTTGTTAATAATAATGTGTTGTAGTCGTTATAAATCTAGGAGTCCTAAAGAAACCTGGAAAATATCGAAGAAAAACCAGTACTCACAAAACAGGACAGCAAAGCAAAGAACAGCACTCCCAACCGTGGCATATCAGCGAGTCTATTGGACCATAACGGAAATTTCCACTCAATCACAAGCTTACAGAAAAACTATTGTAATTCTTTCACAACTGGGTTATTCACATTTAAATTAGCCAAGGAGCATGCAATCACCACACCCAAATAACAAAGAAACTGATGGATCCAAAAAGCGCTGGTCTTGCATAATCGCTTACCTCTTATAAGAGTATGACGTCACAGTATTGTCAATATAACATAAACTCATTCTGCAACATTTATAAAGCTTTCGACCGTATTGAGTGTTTTGAAACTGGATCTCACAAAAATAAGTCTCGAAGTGTGGAATAATTCACAGACGCGGCACATTGCTTGCCGTTCTGTGGCAATGGAAAAAAAAGAATTATATAAATTAAACAAATTTGTATAGGACATAGTGCATATTATACATAATTTATAAATTAAACTATATAAATTCATAGTTTTTATAGGAATATATATTCCCACAGGTTCCTCATACCTATGTTTAATAAATCATCCTCTCCTTTCATGGACCATTCTTTGTCCTCATCACTTTACTCTCATTGATTTATAGCCACCAATAAAGATTTTGATTTACTAGAATCTAGCCTTTTTTTCTGGATCCTTCCTTGAAAACTTTTCTCCTCTTTTTCTATGGAAATGTAATTGTTTGAACAATCATAAAGCATTATTATTAAGTTAAAATATTAAGTTTAAATATATATAAAGTTTACAATACTAATTATTAAACAAAAAAGTTTTAACAAAAAAAACAATTAACAAAATGTATATAAAAACAATTCTTTTAATGAAAAATACATATATATATTATATTAATAAATACCTTGGACGGTTTCAAGTCTCTGATTGGTCAGAACCCGGTCACGTGTGAGAGTGTTAACGGTGGTATAAAGACCGGCTTTGGAAAATAGCGAATAAGTGGCCACTAAACCAGCAT